>NC_141694.1:949781625-950981625 GCF_964263255.1 Lissotriton vulgaris
TATATATATATATATATATATATATATATATATATATATATATATATATATATATATATATATATATATGTATATATATATATATATATATAATTTATATGGCAAAATGAAACCCCTCATTTTGTTCCTTTTCAAATTAAATGTATTAAGTGTTACCACTTTATTCCAATCAAGATGACTTCAGGTGTGCCATACTTTTGTCATAAGTAAGACTGTTAGCGTTCTAGTTGTCTTTAGAACACTCTGGGACATTCTGTCATTGGGCTATAGTTAGGCTACATCTGGCTGATATTTGGGCTACATTTGTTTTTTTTTGTTTCTGGTGGCCATCTTTGGGCTACATTGGGCTACATTGGGCTACATTTGGGCTCTAACATATATATAGCCCAATGTAGCCCAATATATATTTTTTCAAAGTTAATTTTCGCAAAAACCACTGGAGCACATATCTTGAGACATAGCAAAGGTACATCGGGCTACTAGTCCCTACAATTTTGCCAAGTTTGGTGGAAATCCATTCAGCCGTTCGGGCTAAAAGTGAGGTCGACCGCCCTATAGAAATTAACATGGGGAAAACACATTTTGGGACCCCCTTTTATCTCGGCCCCCGCTTGACGAATCCCCCCGAAACTTTCAGGGAAGGACCGTAGCTCCGCGAGGCAAATTTGAAGAAATGTTCAGGCAGATTCGTCAACCGGCGCCAAAGTTATTCACAATAGAATTTTGAGATTTTGCATTGAAAAAAATCCTAACTATAACTACCTACTGGCGACCGCCAGTAGGTAATATACACATACATATATAAAAATGCATATGCATATATATGCATATATATATATATATGCACCCCCCCGCTAAATAAAATCTAGCGCGTTGGAAATCTTCACCTCGAGTGCTGTCTTGTTCTTTCCGTGAGTTGGAGGGATTTGGAGCGTTATATATATATATATATACATATATGTGTGCGCGTAGAGAGGTAAAGATAGGTAGAGAGAGGTTAAGGTGGAGAGGTGTAGAGGTGGAGAGTAGAGGGTACTAGAGAGAGAAGTAGAGAGGTAGAGTGAGTAGTAGAGAGTAGAGAGTGAGTAGTAGAGAGTGAGTAATAGAGAGTGAGTAGTAGAGAGTAGTAGAGTGAGTAGTAGAGAGTGAGTAGTAGAGAGTGAGTAATAGAGAGCGAGTAGTAGAGAGTGAGTAGTGGAGTGAGTAGTAGAGTGAGTAATAGAGAGTGAGTAGTAGATAGTGAGTAGTAGAGAGTAGTAGAGAGTGAGTAAAGAGTAGTAGAGTGTAGTAAAGAGTGAGTAGTAGAGAGTAGTAGTAGAGAGTGAGTGGTAGAGAGTGAGTAGTAGATAGTGAGTAGTAGAGTGAGTAGTAGCGAGTGAGTAGTAGAGAGTAGAGAGTAGTAGAGATAGTAGAGAGTGAGTATTAGAGAGTAGTAGAGAATGAGTAGTAGAGAGTAGTAGAGTGAGTAGTAGAGAGTGAGTAGTAGAGAGTAGTAGAGAATGAGTAGTAGAGTGAGTAGTAGAGAGTGAGAAGTATAGAGTGAGTAGTAGAAAGCAGTAGAGAGTGAGGAGAGAGGAGAGAGTAGTAGAGAGTGAGTAGTAGAGTGAGTAGTAGAGAGTGAGAAGTATAGAGTGAGTAGTAGAAAGCAGTAGAGAGTGAGGAGAGAGGAGAGAGTAGTAGAGAGTGAGTAGTAGAGAGTGAATCGAGAGTAGAGAGTAGTAGAGAGTGAGTATTAGAGAGTGAGTAGTAGAGAGTAGTAGAGAGTGAGTAGTAGAGAGTGAGTAGTAGAGAGTAGTAGAGAGTGAGTAGTAAACATACCATAAACATTGAAGGACTACCAGTAAAAGTGCAAGTTTTCGTTATTTTGCTTGATCCAAACGTTTGCCTGTTTTATAACCTGCAGGAGATTGGTTTAATTAGAACACGCCATGCAGAGAGACATTTTCTAGTCAACCTGGTAGCTCCTGTGACTTTTCTTGGCGAGTTATACTCTTGCAGAGATATTTGCAGGATCACTGGACTGTATTTCACAAAATAAGTGTAATTTTGCAAACGTTATCCATATATCATTAAAAAATCGGATACCTATTTCTAAACAAACGTGATAATCATTTATGTATTTTCATTATGTTGCATTTTAAACTTGGTGCGAGCATTGATGTGACAGGAATGGGCCTTCATGCATCTATTTATACATAACTTTTGCTATTGTTCGATTTCAGTGTGAACAGAGTTCTTTCAGCTGCTCGGTGCCAAAGACAGGATGTAAATATTTGAGCAGATGACAAACAGCGGATGCATCTTTCCACAATGTGCACAATTTGCGTGTTGGAAAAGCAGTAGCTGCGAGCCCGGGTACAATACACATAGCACCAGCAAACAAGACCTTTCACTTTCCTCAATTAGCATTTGTTGATTTGGAAATTTAAAAAAGAAAGATCTAGATCAGCTCCTTGTCATCCGAAACATCCCACTCAAGTACAGTTTTTGTTGGATAAACCAGTGTAATGTGGCACTTTCACTCAATGATGGTGAACAAGGACTACGACTTCCAGATAGGAAGTCTTTGCTCCTTGCCAATCATTGTAAAACAAGTGCGGCCTCCTTCCAGGGCGGACAGAAGACGTGCACTTGGGGACTGGCTTTACTGGCGGCGAAAAAAATAGTCCCCAGGGTGTCATGCAGCCAGTAAAGCATACCCACACGGTTACCAAATATATATAGTGGACTCTGACGTGCTACAGTATAAGGCCTGAATTGGCATTTCCATAGAACTTAAAGTACGGAATGAAACTATTGTTGTAATAACATCGAATAACTTCTGGTACAGGTATGGTTTACTATGGATTAAAATGTTGTTTCTGTTTGCTGAATTTTTGAAATTTTGCAATTGAATGTTTGCAGAGCTGTAGCGGCTTGATACTGGGTGGTGACCGTATTTTTCATAAGAGGTACCAGGACAGAGCACGGTTCAAGCCAGCACGCTAAATCATTGCCATTGAGCAGCAGTTTAATAAGGAGCCTACAAAAGGAGTAAAACATGTTGTGCATCCTGCCATTCCTTGTAGTAAGATTCTTGTGTACCCCATTGAAGGTAATACACAAGACCATTGGCGGCTGCTATTTAACGTACCCGGAAGAACACAGGCTTCCAGGATCCCTAAGCCAATCACAACGCTGCAATGCAGCGTTGTGCTTGGTCTGAGAGTCGTGGTTCAGCACTCAAACGGGGACAGGGAGCCTGGGCACGTTCTCCACCCATGCAGCCTGGGTGGAGAACTTGAAAAGTGCGTATGACGTATGACGTGCAAAGTGCATAGTGCGTATGACGGTTTGGCCGGCCAAACCATGCGCAGTTAAGAGAGTGCGAACCACTCCTCCGTGATAGTCCAGCCCCGCCCACCCTATCCCTACCCAGCTGAACAAAAATGGAAAAATAAAATGATAATAACAATGAGTTGTTAACATTTAATTTTTGCTTCTTGAGCTGTTCAATGGGGTGACGCTCCTCCACCTTAGCGGAGGACCCAGGTGACCTGGGAGAACCTAGGGTTTCCCCAGGACCCAAGGATCTCCTCCAAGCATTGTCTCTGACATGTGGCCCTTCTAGGTTATAAGATGAACCCAGGACATCAGCACGAATGTGGTAGTGATACTACAGGGAGGGAGGCTAACACCCTGGAATTCACTCAATCAAAGGTAATTCCTGTCAGAAACTGTCGTGGGAGATGGCAGGATGTTTGAAGGATGTAGGCTTGGGTGGAGGCGATACCTAAGCTCAGGCCTAAAAGAGGCTCTCTGTCACAATTTAGCAAATAAGCAATATTGTAATTGAAAGTACATTCCAAACTAGAAAGGAAATGTCTTGCAGTAAATTACCCTGTGGCGAAAAGGTACACCTTTTGGTTTACATGTGTCACAACTCAAAGTAATGAGAATAGGTGAAATCTACCTGATTTCAAAAACATTTTGTTGTGAGGGATGCACTTGCATCACAGAGGCAGACAAAGATAGCTGTTTTAAAGGTGTGATTGTGCATTTATATGCAGAGGTTTTACACCAAATCCCATTTTATATGTAGGCGCACAATTCTGCCCCTTCAAGCTGCATTGTGAATTATTTTCATCTACACATCATATGTAACAGATCTGTTGGTGGTTGTATGTTGGTAAAACTGTGTGGCCTTTACCTTTGTAGTATGTGAAGTAGTGATATAGTATAACTCCTTCCTAAAAAATACAATTCATGAAACTATGGGTGGAGATCTCCATCTCTCCTATCTTTTCCATGAGGCGATCTCCCCACATGTGCATTTACTAGTTGTAGTAAATGTGAAAGAGACCGCAGGGGTGGCAGGATTAGTGTTGAGAAAATCTACTGCTAAATTTGAACGGTGCAGGGAGGAGTAAGGAGGGGCTTCAGAGGAACACATGTTAATGCAAACAGCCATCCACAAAGAGTAAAATCATTGCTATATACAAACTACAAATTTACTAAGGGCCCTATGCATCAAGCATTCCATTTGTGGTTTCTAAATAGCGATTTTTAAGTAATCGCTCTTTAGGAATCGCAAAAGTCTATGCATCAAAAAAATCACAATTTGTGGGCGATTCGGTAAAATTCGCAATCACAAAGTGCGATTGCGTATTACAGAATCACAAAAAGCGAATCTGCTAATACTGAATCACAAATAGCGATTCTTCCACATCGATGCAGCTTGATGACATCACTACCCGGAAGTGATGCTGGGATTGCTCATACCTGTTCACTGAGAGATTTTAAACAACGAAGGGGTGACCCTGTGTCCCTCAGAACCTGGGTGTGGATATATAAACAAAGACAATGGTTTCGTTGGGTGTATGTACTATTTCTGTTAAGAGGAACTATTACTTTGAGTATTATTATGCACACTTCATAAATGCTATCTGCAAAGAGACAATGGAACACTTAGCAAGCAACACAGACACCAATTAGCGAGTAGTCTGATATTTAAATATAAATTAATGCATTTATATGTACTTGCAAGTTTGTAAACAAGGCTGTCAACACAAGGTGAATTCTAAAGTGATGTGTACTAAAGTGACATCTGTGCTCAGTTGGTAGACATAGTGCATGTATTATGTACAAGGTGATTACAAATATAGTATATACAAGGAAAAGGCAATGATGGAGGTCAGAATAATACAACAGATACAATGACTCTGGAGCTTGTACAAATTAATCACTCATTTGCACCCAGAGACTTGATACATCTGGACCATATAAGAGCATTGACATTTCAACCCAAACACAACGTAGTTAAGTCAAGCTTCCGAGGACCGGTTTCTGGCATTCCAGCCGTCTGGACTGTTCCCATTTTTGTACCGCTTTTGGCCGCCATAAGTGTGGCAGGGTATGCTCAGACGTGAGTCCCTTGTTCACTCACTTTGCCACTGGATTCAAGCAAGCCGGGCTGAAGACGACTGGAATGCCAGAAACCGGTCCTCGGAAGCTTGTTTCCGGTCCAGGGAAGACATGGCTTGGCAGTTCGGGCTGGACTGTTCCCATGAGGCACAGGGTCAGACTGATTTGCATATAGCCATGTCTGAACTGGGGTGGCAGAGTGGGCTAAAGAACGGTGATGGATTAAACCCAGATCTTTTGACTGGGTGTGAGTGTTTGATTGATTCAGATGCTCCGTCCATCACCACCCCCTTTTGTACCGCTTTTGGCCGCCATAAGTGTGGCAGGGTATGCTCAGACGTGCGTCCCTTGCTCACTTTGCCACTGGATTCAAGCAAGCTGGGCTGAAGACGGCTGGAATGCCAGAAACCGGTCCTCTGAAGCTTGTTTCCAGTCCAGGGAAGACATGACTTGGCAGTTCGGGCTGGACTGTTCCCATGAGGCACAGGGTCAGACTGATTTGCCTATAGCCATGTCGGAACTGGGGTGGCAGAGTGGGCTAAAGAACGGTGATGGATTAAACCCAGATCTTTTGACTGGGTGTGAGTGTTTGATTGATTCAGATGCTCCGTCCATCACCACCCCCTTTTGTACCGCTTTTGGCCGCCATAAGTGTGGCAGGGTATGCTCAGACGTGAGTCCCTTGCTCACTTTGCCACTGGATTCAAGCAAGCCTGGCGGAAGACGGCTGGAATGCCAGAAACCGGTCCTCGGAAGCTTATTTCCGGTCCAGGGAAGACATGGCTTGGCAGTTCGGGCTGGACTGTGCCCTTGAGGCACAGGGTCAGACTTATTTGCATATAGCCATGTCTGAACTGGGGTAGCAGAGTGGGCTAAAGAACGGTGATGGATTAAACCCAGATCTTTTGACTGGGTGTGAGTGTTTGATTGATTCAGATGCTCCGTCCATCACCACCCCCTTTTGTACCGCTGGGCACACTCAGCGCACTGTACTAGGGTCTGACAAGTAAACCAAAAAGCCAAACATGGAACCACTTAATAATACATCAATTTACAATAGGGAGCACTTGCACTGTGGCACTGGACAGCAGTGGCACAGTGCCCAAAGCATCTAAAATCAGCAAAAATACATGAGGCAACAGCAAAAATGGAAGGGATACCCACGCCAATGGTGCCAGGTCTAACAATTGTTAAATCCCCTAAATGCAGATTATGCTTAGTGTAGCAAATCTGACTCCAGTCCACATTTTACTTGCCACACCCAAATGCATTATGGTATCAGCATACAGCAAATACAAATTGAAAGGCAAGAAGGGATAAAAAAAAATTAGTGCAACAAGCAAGTGATTAAATAGACTTTGTGTATAACTAAATAACTTTATTAAACAATGCCATGCGCATTGTGACATATATGTCCACAACAAAATACTTAACTTGCACTGTTTAACATCACAGATGCAGCTGTGCAGGAGGCGTTGGTAATGTCCATGACATACAGGATAATGAGGCACAGTCAGAAGAGGATACCGAAGTGGCACCAGCATCACCGATACCTGCACCCACTAGACGCGGAACCAAAGTGCAACCACTGCCAAATTTAGAAAGTGAGGAGGGGAGCCAACCTGACACTCCAACATCACAGGCTGGCCAAACACCCACAACAAGACCAGAGGTACCAACGTGGCGCAGAACCGTCAACTTTCGTAGGCCAAGGGCAAGGACACTCATGGCAGGTGCAGGAGACGATGGGTCTGCTGTCTGGGGTGGGCTTCAGGGACAAATGCTTATGGGACAGCGCCCACAATGCAAAAACATGCCATTAATTCAGGCCCAACTTGGAACATTGGCAACAAACATTGGCAAAATCAGGATTGCATGAAGGAGCTCAACACTGCTATTGTGGAAGGACAGAGGGCCACAAATGAAAATTTTACAAATGTCACCAAGCAATGTTCCCTCTAAGTTTTTCCTCTGTGTGCAGCAGTGTAGGGTATCTGTGCGCTTCAGCCATGACTATGTGCGCCAGGAACCACACCACGTGTGTGAGCAGCGCCAAATATCACTACAAGCGTTTGCTTAAAACCCTAGCTCGGTTAAGAAGAGAAATGTTATTCCTCTGTCTGATGTAACATTTCCCGTACATTGATTTAAACACTATGATTCAGTGTCTCTGTGTAATGTGCATGCGATGTAAAGTGCTTAACACCTTACACTGGTATGAGTGGCGCTATTAAACAAAATAAATATGAAAGAGTGAGGGGTTTTGGAGACTTGAGGATCACTGTTAAAGGTTGGTAATGAGAGTATCCATGGCTGAGGTGGTCATTAGGGCGACAACAAACATTGTCATTGCAGGCGCCACCCGCACTAAAGACGACCCTGTTCAAAGGGCACTAATAATTACAGTGAAATTATGAAAACATCCCACATTGAAGTACCGAAAAGTATTTACCACCTCCCAATTATAGTTATATTCACAACCAATCCCATTACCATTACCAATAATCAGTCAGTTGGCAGTGTAGAAGGTCCAATCATTTATTATAACAAACAAAACTCTGCCAGAGGAGCTCCTTGTGACCTAACCCCACGAGGTCCGCCAAGAAGACTGCTGGCACACTGTCAGGACATCACATATATACAGTTACATTTGCAGAATCATGACCCAAGATGGAAAAATACAAGTCGGTACAGGTTGGTACAGAAAGGAAAGGCCATATATGGCACACAAAGCACTCTTGGTTTAGCTCATCCTGGATTAGCAAGGTCGAACGGGTGACTCCCTTCTACCAGCTCTGAGACAGTGCGCCCCGCGCCCCTCCCGGAATGTGCTTATCAGGCTTTCTTCTGCTACCTACGACCTTGACGGGCCTAACAAGCTGAAACAGCAGTTCTGCAACAGTTGGGCTATTTCTCAGGAGAACAACTTTGGTGCAAGGAATGAATGGGGTCGAGCAAGGCCACAAAATGGCATAGGTCGAGTCAAGCAAGTGAAAAATGCAGAAAGTGGTACAAGCTAGAAATCTAAAATACTGCAATACGGATTTATGCTAATGTTTGCGTGCATATGCTAAATCGTTTAGATACATCAAGCTAATCTTAAGGTATCGATTATATGTGTTGTATAACCGAAAATCGATTCTGGTTCCTCAACATTGCAATTTGAAAATTTTGCAGCTATGTTGCTGCATTTCTTTTCTTAATAGGGTTGGGCTGCGGTGTGATTGGGTGCGTTTGTTAAGGTTCACGTGTTAATTGCAGTTCATGATGGGTGCTGCGATTAACATGAAAACTTTAACAAATGCACGGGGACATCTTAAGGATTTTGCGTGCCAGGGCCAAACTTATTTGCGGGGCCCCGATTTGAAAAGCTTTGGATTTATGATCCAATTTCAGCTTTTTCAAGTCCTTTTTGGCCAGGTCACCGACACTACAGAAACACACTAGTCCAAATTCTAAATGTGCTTCCATGTAATATTCAGGGATAGTGGTATGTGTTTTCAAAATGTAACATTGCCTGAAGGAAAAGGAGAGGAGACTAGTGAGAAATAGGATTTAGTGGCAGAGAAAGGGGGAGAGAGGAACAAAGTAGAAAAAAAGTCAGGGCGCAAAGACGAGAAAAGGGGAAGGGGTAATGGAGAAATTGGTAAGAGAGGGACGGAAAGAAAGGCAGCCATAGGTTTTGGAGAACTGGGAGGGAGAACGAAGAATGGAAAACCGGTAAGAGAAAAAGCAAAGAACAGGCAGTGAGAGGGAAATGGAGACAAGAATGGGATGGGGAGAAGGGGAAAGTGGGTAAACGTGAAGTGGGACTGATATGAGGAAGAAGAAAAAGAAGAGAAGGAGACGGCGAGAGCAGCTAGGGAGTGGAAGAGAAAGGACAAAAGATATGTCAGAGAAGACAGCGAGCAATTCTTCAGTAATAGCGTCTCTGCATATCGACGTTGGGGGTTCTAGAAGGAGACTTTTTTGCCATCTTGTCATTTCTAAACACTTGTTCTATGTAACCGTGCTCACCTGAACAAACTAAGAAGGGTGAAAGGCTGGTTAGGCCTTGCCAAGATTTTTAATCTTGCCAAGATGCAGGTCTGAGCAGATGGCAGCTGCAAGTGTGTAAATGACTGATCCATCTGTCAAGAGTATTCTTCTCTTTTTGAAACTCAAGGGCAGCAACATTGTCGTGGTGCCACTAGGGCTTTAAGTGGAAGCTTTTTCAATATTATATGAAAGCCATAGTTGCTGCTAATTTATCTCATGCAACTAACAACCACTGACAAAGCCAATAGTTCGACTTGTTGTAGGTATGATGTTACTTGTTGTATCATATGTCTGGATGCAATGACAGAAACAGGAAAATACAAGTTGGGGGGCACACTATGCCAAGCACAGAAACGTTGAAAAAGTCACACAATCACCCCGCACACCAGCTCTATTAAGAAGAGAAATACAGCAAGTCTACAAACACGGCCTGTGCTTTACACACCATGTTTGTAGAGTTGCTGCATTTCTTTTCCTAATAAAGCGCAGCTGCAGGGTGATTGTGTGCCTTTGTTAAAGTTTTCAGGTTAATTGCAGCGCCCGTCTGGAGCTGCAATTAACAAGAAAACTATCAGATGAAGTGAAACAGGATGACTAGAAGTGGGCAGTGCACTTAGAGGCTTTTATAGGTGAGAAAAGTGATCACTGAACTGCTATCCAACTTTCAAATCCTTGAAAAAATACAAACTTAGACCAACATTACAATGCTGACAAGAGATCTGTGAAAACAGGCACCAACACTGCACTGGTATATCACCTAGTCCCATGGAATGCTCAGGTCACAGATCATCCTGCATAAAAAAACACACTCTTTTAGATGTCAGTTTCTCAAGACAATAATAGAACAATAATTAAGGCCCTAAAAAAGACTCCGCTCCTCCACTGCTCAAGACTACTGTTACTATCATCAGTGTCTCACTGGGTCAAGGTTTCTCTAGTCTATTCTTCAGACCTGCCATAATGAGCACCTACATTAAAAAAATAGAGAAATACCACAAACATTTCCCCTTTCTTCCTTCCTCTGACCCCATTAAACCTGGAAAGAATAATCACCCTACAATTTGAAAAATATTTAGAAGCATGCCAACTGTTGAATTCCCATTAGCCACTTTTTTGTCCCAACTACAGTACGGAAGCTGTACTACTAGACAGCCTGCTTAACCTGATGAATTTTAGAGCTGACTTTTTTGTACAGATGATCACCCCCTTTCGCCCTAATATATGCAAGTACAAAAAAGTGAATCTCATTAACAGTCAAACTGCTTCTTGTTAAAATGTCACATTTTGTCAAAATGGGTTGTTAAAACTACTACTAGCGTGACCATAACAGACACTCAAGCAAGTCTCTGTCATTGGCAGCCTAATCACAACTACAAAGATGGCTGGAGAGTTTCGCTGCTTTCAAATTCAGATGGATTTAATTTATACCAGCCACTGTTGCTGCATATTTATCTTCGGCAGCTAGCAACCACTTACAAAGTCAGTGGTCCGACTTGTAGGTATGATCAGGGCTTTAGGTGGGCCGGGTCTCACCGGTGCAGAGCGCTGGCAGTTTTTAAAGGGGGCCTCGAAACAGGTCTCTATCGGGCTCTATTTTATGCCCTGGCACAGGCAGTCCGTATGTTTTCCAGACTGCAGTGGCAGCAGGCACATCAATGTATGCATGCTCATACTGCTCACTTCTCACTAGTAGAGAAGTTAGGGCATGATCTCATGCCTGGTGACCTTTGTAGCTAGGGTGACCAGGAGTCCCGGATTTGTCTGGACCGTCCCAGTTTTTCAACAGTTGTCCCAGCAGATTTCAGAAAAAGTGGCTCATGACCCATTTGTTTTAGAGGATGAACTAAAAACGGTGAGAGGCATGTTTTTTAGGTGTTCCAAAGCAGGGCTAGTAAGCAGTTGTTATAAGTAAGCAGTTTAATTAACAGGCATGATGCTGGTTTTAAAAATTACATTTATTTTCTTAGTGCCTGTTCTGTGTTTCTATGAGGATGAGGACTGTCATTATTTGCCACTTTATTGATATAAATTTGTGGTCCTTCCTCTATTTTAGCGAAATGTCCTGTTTTTGGGTCTCGCGCTCTAGTCACCCTACTTGTAGGGGTTGGGAAATCCTTTAAAGAGAGTCATTTTCTCTGTGGATTTCCCTTCTCTTTTTGAAACTCAGGAGCAGCAACATCGTTGTGGGGCCACCAGGGCTTTAAGTTGAAGCCTTTTCAATATTACACACAAGCCATAGTTGCTGCATATTTATCTTATGCAACTAACAACCATTGACAAAGCCAATAATCCTGCCTTGTAGGTATGATGTTACTTGTTGTATCATATATCCGGATGCAATGACAGAAACAGCAAAATACAAGTTGGGCGGTGCACTATGCTACGTACAGATTTTTAGCTTATGTGTCTTATGCCAGGGCCTTAATTACACTGGCCACACACCTTCGCGAGACCCCCATGTTTTTGCATCACACTTAAAGCCCTGGGTATGATGTTACTTGTTGTATCATATATCTGGATGCAATGACAGAAACAGTAAAATACAAGTAGGGTGGCACACTATGCCAAGCACAGAAAGGTGTAAACCACCCCACAGCTGCGCTCTATTAAGTAGGGAAATTCAGCAAGTCTATAAACATGACGTGTGCTTTTCAGAGTTGCTGCATTTCTTTTCTTAACAGCATTGGGCTGCGGGGTGATTGTGGGGATTTGTTAAAGATTTCAGGTTAATTACAGCGCCCATCTGGTGCTGTAACTAACCTGAAAACTTTAACAAAGTCACACAATCACCCCGCAGCCCAGCTCTGTTAAGAAGAAATGCAGCAACTCTACAAACACGACGTGTGCTTTTCACGTCATGTTTGTAGAGTTGCTGCATTTATTTTCTTAACAGAGCTGGGCTGCGGGGTGATTGTAGGGCTTTGTTAACGATTTCAGGTTAATCACAGCGCCCATCTGGAGCTGTAACTAATCTGAAAACTTTAACAAAGTCACACAATCACCCCACAGCCCAGCTCTGTTAAGAAGAGAAATTCAGCAAGTTTACAAATACGACATGTGCTTTTCACGCCCTCTTTGTAGACTTGCTGAATTTCTTTTCATAACAGAGCGCAGGTGCAGGGCGATGGGCACATTGTGTGCTTTTGTTTAAAGTATTCATGTTAATTGCAGCTTGTGACGGCGCTGCAATTAACATGAATACTTAAACAAAGGCACACAGTATGCACCGCAGCTGGGCTCTACCTGAAAGAAACACCCGGTTTTCGCGCTGCTCTCTTTTTAAGAGCAGCGGCGCAAATGTTGTTGTTTGATGTGCTGTGTGTGCGCGCTCCCCACACAGCACTGCATGCCCATGCGCGCAGGTTATTGGGAACAGTGTCACAAAGGCCATTCATGACTTGTGCAGGGTGATGCAGGATGACCATGCATCCCAACGTAAGAGAGGCATCCTAATTTGATGGTGCGCCTAGATGGGTACACCAGGGCCATCAATCAGCTGAGCACGACCACAGCTCAGCTGCCCATCGTGCTGTGGAGATGCAAGTTGAGATGACCCATTGCTGTTGGAATGTGGCCAGGGGCCTTGTCCAGGTCACCAATGAGGTGGAGCAACTCCAGACTGCTTCAGTAGGTACCAACAATGTTCTGTGAGGGGGTGAGAGTGAGGATGCCTACAGCCTAAGTAGCCTACTGGCACAAATAACAACAACTAGGAGGCGCAGTACTCGGGGCACCACTGGCACCGAAGGCTCCACATGGGGTGTGGCAGAGCCAACTGAAAGGTCCCTGGGAATGCGTGACCGCAAGAAGTGAATTGTGGGACGCTGTCAAATCTGGTGATGTAGCCAGTAGCATGAACATTGTCTGGACTGCCATTTAAGTACCATTTCAATGTCATGTTGTTTTATTTTGTAACAAAAAATCAGAGAGGGAACAGATCACTTGTACTGGGTCACCAGGGTTTTTTTGATTTTCGTTTCACGATACCGATAAAAAACCCTCAACCACGTACCAAGGTTCGGATGGCGGTATATCTTGGTTCTCCGCCTTTAAAAGGTACGTGGCAGCATCATCATTGGGTTACTTGTTATGTTTCCTCCACCCGGAGGTAAACTACTGGGTACAACAGTAGTGAACAGTAATCAACCAAGGTGAGTTAAAAAGTGACTTAGAGGGGGCGTGGCTAAGCAGCTGAGAGCAATGGCGGCAGCTTAGGCGAGCTCTTCCTGACCAGCGGCAAATATCCGTTTTACAGCCTGCGTACCCGGCTCAAAACCCCACTGAAGTGCACTACGGAGCAGCAGATGCCCCCGTGAGGGCTCCGGTGAGGTGTCCAGGGACCACAACCCCCACCGCACGAACGTGGCAGAGGCCGACTGTGTCAGGTTCTGCTTCACGGAATCCGATTGATGCTCATAAGGGTCCACCTCCAAATGTCACAATACCTCTGATATAAATACACAGAGGGCTTGAGCCATTAGGTGAGGGAAAAAAGAACAGGGAAGGGAAAGGGAAGGGCCAGCAGGGAAGGGAAATCCTGTAACGACAAAAACATATACTCTGTAATTACAGCTGTGTCAACATGCTACTCTCATATGATCTCGCTAAGGAACAGTATATATATACCTTGTGGTCTGAACAATAAATGATTCTGGCCGAGCGTCTCCTCTATCGCCTTCTGCCACCTCATGCAGCCTAAAAACACAAACACAGGTCAGCCCAATAGCACACTCACCAGAAGTCATATGTATATATATGTGAACCTCTATACTTGTCATACCATGACGTTAGGCGAGAGACGCTATAACTGGATTCTATTGTAGGCACAGTACCCTACTGCGTTAGCATCCAAACACATAACCACAAGGATGAGAAGAACTCGAGCTTCCTTATTAACAGACACGGTAGTGCGTGGGAAGCAAGAACCACTACACTCCGCTCTGTGAGGCATAAGGAAATAACAATGTCTGTAATCCCTTCCAAACGAGTCAAATAGAACACAGTCTTTGAATTTAGATCCAAGCAGTGTATTGCATCGCTTTGCACAAGCTGACAGAAAAAGAAATAACATACACGGAGGCGCGCACTAAGCCCCGCGAACAAAGCCACAAAGGTAGTCTTTATCTAAGGAAACTAAGACAGAGTTCCTTTTCCCGAAGTTATCGTCACTCCTGAGAAAAGAGAGAACGGTAACGCGTGGCAGCTCACCACCGCCCTCCGCTCTTCCAGAATTCATAAACACCAAGTTGGCGGTTAAAGGCACCTCGCCCGCTGGGGAAGACAATCCTGTCGATGCAGGTCCTACCTGGCTCCTACGTTACTGGGAACCCGAGCAGCGCCCCATCCCAGCTCGCTGAGAAGCCACGGCGTGCAGCGTCTTCCTGCCTCCTCCTGGGCGGAATCCGGAAACAACAAAGAATAACACGCACCCGGATGCGTGTCGATGATCTACAAATACTTTCCCTCACCGGGGAGTCTGGGAGTTGTAGTTCCACTCCCCGACCATCGGTAATGTGCTTTTCCTCACACGAGCCCACCGGTGACAGTGCAGGCGCAACCCGATGCAACCTGACAGACTGCTGGAGCAGAGTAAAATGGCGGCCCGGCCGCGAAGATCGGAGCGCGGGGCTGCTGGATACCGGACGGCCTCCTGACGGCATCCCCCCTCTCCCGCCCTGCAGGAATGATCGAGACGCTGTGAGGGGACAGAGGGGGCGGCTTCTCTGGTCGCCGTCGTCGGGCGGCGAGGTGGTGTCGGCCCCGGTGCCGGGTGAAAATGTAGGCCCCGGCTTGGCGGCCTACCGGTAACCGGAGCAGTGAGGACGGCTGCAAACCACTTCAAGGCCATAAGGTAAGAGGGGCACGGGAGGTCGATCCGGCCAGTTGTTGCCTGCCACACACACGGCAGAGCCCCCACTGGCCAGAGCTCTGGACTTGCTTCCGGGAGTGTATTCCCCTAACCCAGTGAGTGCTTGAGGTGCGACCTCCTATGCAAAGGCCCTGGTATACCAAGGTGGTGGAGGACCTCTGGGGACCCGCGGCGCACCGGCCTGGGCCTCTGCTCTGCCCTCCCCTCCCGCCCGACAGATAGGGCCTGCCTTGGATGGGGCGCACCCAAACAGGCTGCCTGGCCGTAGCTTGCTGGATATTCCTGACCGATTGAGCGGTGCGAGCGGCCGTGTCCCAGCTTCAAAGGACTCAGGGGTAAGAGGAGAGTCCTTCGACGACCAGTTTGACGAGGTAGCGGTCATATCACCTCGGCTCAAGTTTGGGAGGCACTTACTGAGGCACAGACACAGTTTTTCAGAAACATTTCACCGGCTTGAGGGGTGAGGATGGCGACGGGGGGCAGGAGCGCTAAGAACAACGCTCAGGCTAAACTGTCCAAATTTGCATGGCAGCAGGGCGGAGAAAAACTTGGCTCGCCAAGGGCGGACAAAGGCGGCACAAAAGGGCTATCACCCCAACCTAAGGAACCTACGCTCCATGATGTCCTGGCAGCCATTGGGGAGATGCGCACGTCTATGGACTCAGTAACAACGGAAGTTTCCCTACTGCGTGCCGATTTTAAGCAGATGAATGAAAAAGTGCGTGAACTCAAGTTAGTGACGGCGGCGCTCCAAGAAGACACTTCCGAGCTTCAGCGCCAAATGTCCGACATGGAAAAGAGACAGACTTGTATGGCGCAACAGCTGGATGACTACGAAGGGAGGGCCCGTTGCAACAATGTTGGAATCCTTGGGGTCCCGGAGAAAACAGAGGGGCCGGCGGTGGATCTATATGTCGAGGAGTTAATTAAGTCACACCTGAAACCTAAGGCGTTGTCTGCTTATTTCTCGATAGAACGTGCCCATAGAGTACCGGGTGGGAGACCCAAAGATGGGGCTCCTCCCAGACCAATTATAGCCAGAGTCTTTAATTTTCGGGACCGCGACAATATTCTGCAGACAGCCAGGGCGGGCCCCCCGTTAAAGATCGACAATTACAAGGTTTCATTCTTTCCAGACTTCACGGCTAGGGTCCAGGCACAACGACGCAGCTTCCAGGCGGTGAAACAAGAACTGCGAGGCAGAGATATTAAATACGCGATGCTTTTTTCAGCCAGGCTGAGAGTCGAAAGGAATGGTAAATCCTGGTTGGTTTGCCCTGTTCCCATCATGCACTGGGACAGGAACAGACTAATTTGCATACAGCCAGGTTCTGAAACTGGGATGGTGCAGTGAGCTAAAAAACGGTGTTGGATCTAGCCCTGATCTCTTGACTGGGTGAGAGTATTCTGTTTAATTCAGAGACTCTGTCCCTCACCACCCCTTGTTGTAAATGCTTTTTTCAGCCAGGCTGAGAGTCGAAAGGAATGGTAAATCCTGGTTTTTTGACTCACCTGAGGCAGCCTGGGACAGGCTGGAGGGCTGGACGACGGTTGGTGACAGGACAGCTAGGCGTCATGGCGCGTCAAAGCGAGGGACTGGTGCTGGTGGTGTTCCAGAATCCACAATGATGGGGGCCGACCTGGGGACGAGCGGCCTCTCTGAGCAGGAGTGAGAGACACTTGAGGCCACAGGAGGGTCTAACCTATATGGACACTCGCAAGTTTTGGGGGGGGAGGCTGGTAACGCAGGAGTTACCGGGGGTGAATATTTGACTTCAAGCTTTTTTGATGATGTATCTCAGTCTTTGGAGACTGAACGGGACGTGAGATACATCATCGAAAGACTCGCATTCGAAGAAACTGGACGTGTGCAGTTTAAAGGCAGCGTGTCAGCTAGACCGGGCTATCAGATGTGTACTACATGCAGCTCATGACCTTGCACCCGAGGATGGGAAGTAGATAAAGCAGTTAACGCCTGATCAAAATTGGATTATTACGAAGTAAAAGCCCGCTCCACACTGCCAGATTGATCGCGATTGCTAAAAAGAAAGAAGGCTATTCCAGCCAAATAAGACAGTTTATCCACAGTCTTCCACCTAGAATTCGACATAAAGAAAAAAGGCCCTGATGAGATTCCAGGAACTGATTTCCTGGTTTCGATACGCGTCGGCAGGCATGGCACACTTGGAGGATTAATTTGTTCATAAAAGCTAGCAAATATTATCAGTTAGCTTAGATAGTATCAACTAGTTTCATCAATTTGATTGTATTCCTCAGTTTGCCACTAAAAAACCTCCCCTTTTTTCGGATTTGTCTCTCATTTATTGAAATCAATTGTATGGAAATTTTGGTATGGTTTTTGGTGTTGAATAAGTGTTTTTTATGGATAATGTTGTTTGATGTATTGTTTTCATTTTTTAAAATTGTTATGTATAGTATTGTAAATATATGTACAGTTGGTCCTTTTTTGCTAATCAATGTGTAAAAAATTTTGAAAAGAAAAAAGAAATTGAATGGTATGAAAAAAGAATACAGAGTCAGAATCAAATAATAAATCATTCTGGTCCTTCTAAAATCCTGTCTGTGTTAAATAAAAGTGGGTTAGGCATATTTTGTGTTTTACATTTGAAAAAGGGTCCAGCCTACTCCACGCCTAAGTACGGACCGAACTCCTTTGTGTTCCAAAATGTTGTGAAACATGGCACAAGTGGCGATGATTTTGCAGCTGGTATCTGGCCTGTACTGCAATGCACCACCAGTTTTGTGGAGGCAGCGGAACCTAGATTTCAGTAAACCAAATATTCTCTCAGTCAAGTCGCGTGTTGAAATATGCACCCCATTATTTCGCTGCTCACTTGTGGTAATTGGATTTAAGTATGGCGTCAGTATGAAGGAGCGCACACCATATGCGCTATCACCTACAGGGTGTAAAACAAAAACATTACTCACTGCTATGTGTCACTATGGCCGAAGAGACTGCAATACAGTGTTACATCTGTTTACCAAGCAGGTATCCTTCATCAAATTCACCCGGAAGGAGACATCTGAGTATGCCACTGTGTCTGAAGATGTAGGACTCATGTGCACTGCCAGGGTAACTAGTCACTATGTCTGTGATGATGTTTTTTGAATTGCAATTGGCATGTATGTTGAATGAATGGTATGATTTTCTGTTCCTGTAAATGTACTCATTCACTAAGGGTGGATAAATGGCTATGTGTGTCCCATCAATGCAACCAATACCATGGGGAAAATGGGCTACCTGGTAGAAATCATATTTGTTTGCTGCAATTCCTGTGGTGTTGTGGGGATCCTCATGTGATGGTGTATCCTCTGCAACATGGCGTCAAGGAATGAGTTGAAAAAGCGCGATAGGGCACTTTGAGAGATACCTCCAGCTTCAGCTATTTCTCCCTGGACACAAGGAGGTGCAGAAAACATAGGGATGGCATGTGTCCTGAGAGTCTCACGCTGCAGTTGTAGATCTAATTCAGCTATGGCATCATAGATTATGTCTGCTTTCAACCTATAGTTGTCTTATATCTCTTCCTCTGTCTGCCCTAACAATGTAACCCGCACTCTGAAAATGCCCTCCTTTATCGTCCTTCTTCTCTGTGCTGCTGCTCTTAGACTCATCCTCCTCGCCATGACGTAGAGCGCTGACATTGTGAAACATTCTGAGGCCTTCTGGGCCTGTTTAGGTAGTTTGGTAATGGTTACCACCTGAATTGTTCATTTTAAAATTATTACCACCTGGTTTCATTTGTTGGTATTTAGGAAATGCTTTTTGCGATTCTCAGCAGAATCGCAATTAGCACATTTTTCTTGCATAGGTTTTGCGATTACCAATTTGCGATTACCTATTATGGATTTGCAAATTCAGATCCAGTATTTAGGTAAACGCAAATTTTGTGAATTCACAGGAGATTCTGCGATTTTGCTTCATTCATTGCTTAAGGCTAGTTTACAATCGCAAATGGCCAAATTTTGCTATTCTCAACATTTGCGATCGCAAAATAGGTTAATGCGTGTGCCCCTAAAATCGTAAAGGTTATAGAACAGCAGTAACTGTGCTCCAAACCTGCCTTGGAGTAAATCTAGAACTACAAGTGGCTACTACAAGGTACTGCGACATAAATGTTCTCGACTTTTAAGTTTTATATACATTAAATTATTAATTATAATTAAATTAAATATTTACACTTTTATTAAAAATGTTAAATTACATTAATGAGAAAACTTTTAACTAAATATACTAAATAATATTTTTTTAATAGTAAATTTGATAGTGAGGCTTGTTTTTTGTTAAATTATATTTATAAAAGAAATTATTTATTAATTATTTAGTTATATAATAAATATTTATTTGAAGAATTAACGTATTCAAACATTTTTTTCCTCAGGTAATAATACGTATTTTAATGTAGCTTATGTTTATAAAGTACATTAAAATATGTTAATTATTTTATAAAAGAATAATAAACTTTAATGAGTTTCTCTATAAGTTCCTATAGGAAGATCTGCAAGGGTGGTTCTTCTACTAGTAGTAGCACCAGTAGTAAGTGAGTCAGTAAAAGCTTCATTGTTAGAATAATTATAATCGTTACAATATGAAACACAGTGACAAATAGAGTTTGTTAAAATAATAAAAATAAGAACTTCTCAAGGTTCACAAATCAGCATCCCAGCTGTTAAATTGAATTCTATTTTGAGCAAGTAAACAACAGACGGCATAACATGTAAGAGAAATTTTGACAGTTAGCTCTACCTAAGGCAATTAGGATTCAAGTTGTGTGGGAGAAAAGAAGCGCACTGTGCAAGTGGGAGACCTGTGCAAAAGGTGATTTGGATACCAGAGTTCACTGCTGCGTGAGCTGTGCAGACTGGTAAAGTACTTCCTTTAAGACCTGGTCAACTCCCTGTAGGTATTTTACTTTTTGGGAGATTGCTCGAGGAGCCTGAGAGTTTAAACATGCTATTCTTGCTTTTCTGCAGGAACGGACCCCAGCGTGGTTCTAGAAGGCCCTGAGGCAGCGGCGGTGCAAATTTAAAGTAGACTTGCAGAGGTAGAAGGTGTGGATTGCGTCTTCCTTTAGCTAGCCAGACCCTGACCTGCTCGCGGATCAGGTCGCTACCCATGCCGCACGGCTCCTCCTGTGAGCGTGTGCCTTTGACCCCGCTGCTATCACAGCCGTGAGTTCGCCCCTGGTGTGCCCCCCTGTGCTGCCTGTCTCTGCTGATTGTGCGCGTGTACTGTTTTAATTGTGCTTTCTTTTCAGGTTAGTTGACCCCGCTGCTTGCGCCGCCGTGAGTTCGCCCCTGGTGTGCCCCCCTGTGCTGCCTGCCTGCATCGTGACTGACTGACTGGTCTACTGATTGTGCACGTGTACTGTTTTAATTGTGCTTTCTTTTCATGTTAGTGTTAGCGCTCCTTAGCGCTTATCTTGGGTCCTTCTGTCGCCATTCGCTTCTTGCCGCTACCGGCTTCCCGACGCTGCTCCCCTTCGGCCCGCCCACTTTTGCCTTCTGTTTCCCACCCCGCCGCTGCCCCCTGTAGCCCCGCCACCTTTTCCTTCTGTATCCTACCCATTGGCCGCCCCGCTCCCGCCTCCCAGCTGCTCTTCCCTCCCACTTGTCCTTTTATGGAGGACGCCGAGCGGAAGCGCAGAAGACGCGCGCAGCTGACGTACCAAAGGGGCGCCAAAGGCAAGCCCGTCTGCACCCGTCCGCGCCAGGACCGCGCCCAGCGCCAGGACCCCTGGACCCCGCACCCCCAGCAACAGCAGACTCCGATACGACTCCAACACCCTCCTCGCGCTCAACACCGGCCGGGACCACCGCTGCTTCCAGGCTGTCCCGAAACGCACCCAAGGACCCTTCTCATGCCACACCTGCAGTTTCTCCTGCAACAGAATCACCAAACCTCCAAAGACCGAAACCAACCACCTCCGCTGCATACTCCTCAACACCCACTCCGCACGCAAGCACGCCATCGAACTGTGAGACCTTCCCGACACACCGGCACCAGACATAGCATTCCTGACCGAAACCTGGTGGAATGACTCCTCGGCTCCTGACATCGCCATAGCCATCCCAGACGGATACAAGATCTCCCGCAGAGATCGCATTCACGGAATCGGAGGAGGAATAGCCATCGTCCACAAGTCCACACTCCGGGTCCACACCCTCGCAGACGACCCTCTCAACTCCACCGAACACCTCCACTTACGGATCCACACCGACCCCAACACCACTCTCAGAGGAACACTCGTCTACAGACCTCCCGGACCCAGGGCCCTGTTCAGCGACTCCATCGCCGACCTCGCCAGTACCCATGCACTCCCCTCCACGGACTACATCCTCCTCGGGGACCAGAACTACCACCTCGAGAACAACAACGACACCAACTCCACCACCCTGATCTACAACCTCGCCAACCTCGGATTCCGACAACTCGTCACCGATCCCACCCACGCAGCCGGCCACAAGCTCGACCCCATCTTCTCCAAAAGCACCCACGTCACCTTCAACCACACCTCCGAACTCCACTGGACCGACCACTGATGCATCCATTCCACTTTCAAGAAGACAACGACTCACCACCACACCCAACAGCTGCCTCAACGCCGATACGGCACAGTCACCGAGGAACAGCTGACCTCCGCCCTCCCCCTGAAACCTCCTAGCGACCCCACCGACCCAGACACCGCCGCCCGGAATCTCAGACAGTGGATCGAAGACTGCGCCAACACTCTCGCCCGCTAAAAAAAACTCCATTACCCATCACAGCAAGAAGACCGCCTGGTTCACCAAAGAACTCCAGACCTCCAAGCACACATGTCGGAAGCTAGAAAAGAAATGGTTCCAAGACCGCACGTTGGACAACCACGCTGCCTTCAAGGACGCCACCCGCAAACTTCACCAACTCATTAGATCGACCAAGAGAGCTTCCTTCAAAACCCGCCTTGACAACAACGCACACAACTGCAAAGAACTCTTCAGCATCGTGAAGAAACTCTCCAACCCCAGGGCCAACACCAACGACATCCCACCCTCGCAAGATCTGTGCGACTCACTGGCCACTTTCTTCCACCGCAAGATCGTCGACATCCATGACATCTCTAACGTCCGCCCACCCCGACTACGACAGACCCCACCCCGACCGACACCAACCTACTGACCTCCTGGGCCAACGTCAATGTCGAAGAAACGCGCAAGACCATGAAATCAATCCACTCAGGATCGCCAGCAGACCCCTGCCCACACCACGTGTTCAACAAAGCAGACGCAACCATCGCGCCCCAACTGCGAAAAATCATAAAAATCTCCTTCGACTCAGCAACATTCCCGGAAAACTGGAAGCACGCCAGAATCAAAGCCCTCCTCAAAAAGCCCAAGGCGGACCCCAAGGAGCTCAAGAACTTCCGGCCCATCTCCCTGCTCCCTTTCCCGGCGAAGGTCATTGAGAAGATCGCCAACATACAGCTTACCCGCCACCTCGAGGACAACCACATCCTAGACCCGTCGCAATCCGGATTCAGAAGGAACCACAGCACCGAGACAGCCCTCATCGCCACCACAGACGACATTTGACGCCAACTAGACAACGGCAAAACCTCCGCCCTCATCCTCCTGGACCTGTCGGCCACCTTCGACACGGTCTGCCACCGCACACTAAGAACGCGCCTCCAAGAAGCCGGAATTCAGGACAAAGCCCTGGACTGGACCACCTTCTTCCTCTCGGGCAGAACCCAGAGAGTCCGCCTCCCACCATACCGCTCTGAAGCAACCAACCTCATCTGCGGCATATCCCAGGGCTCATCCCTCAGCCCGACATTGTTCATCATCTACATGGCCCCCCTCGCACAAGTGGCCAGCCAACATGACCTGAACATCATCTCCTACGCCAACAACACTCAGCTCATCCTCTCCCTCACCAAAAACCCGCACACCGCCAAAACCAACCTCCACGAAGGTATGAAGGCCGTCGCCGAGTGGATGAGGAACAGCCACCTGAAGCTGAATTCGGACAAGATGAAAGTCCTCATCCTCAGCCCTACTCCAACGTCAAGGGACGACCCCTGGTGGCCGACATCACTAGGAACAACACCGACACCCACAGACCACGCACGCAACTTGGATTCATCCTCGACTCCTCCCTCTCCATGTCCAAGCAGGTCAACGCCGTCTCCTCCCCCTGCTTCAACACCCTCCGCATGCTTCACAGAATCTACAAGTGGATCCCGATCGAAACCAGGAAAACAGTGACCCAAGCCCTGGTCAGCAGCCGACTGGACTACAGCAACGCACTCTACGCTGGAACTCCAACCAAACACCTACAGCGACAACAACGCATCCAGAACGCCTCGGCCCGACTGATCCTTGTTAGACCTGACATCATTGGCTTGAGGCTCTCCTCCATTTTTTTTTCTGTTTGCCTCCTCTGTTTACGATGTTTTTGCTGGTATATCGCTTTGGGCACTGTGCCACTGCTGATCAGTGCCACAGTGCAAGTGCTCCCTATGTAAAATTACTGTACTGATTGAATTCCATGTTTGGCTTATTTGGTTTACTGTCAGTCCCTAGTCTAGTGCACCAGGAGTGCCAGGGCTTGTAAATACAAATGCTGCTTGTGGGCCTGCAGCACATGTTGTGCCACCCACAAGAGCGGCCTAGTAAAAGTATGTCTACAGGTCTGCCATTGCCAGACCTACGTGCAGTCTGGTACTGTCACGCTGACTGCGCAAGTACATCTACTTGCCAGTCCCTAAACCTTCCCTTAACTTCATGTTAGTCACCCCTATGGTAGGCCTACGGACAGGGTGCATTGTAAGCATGAGGTAGGACAAGCCTGACAAGGTTGGCATGTCCTAATAGTGAATTATAGCCATTTCCTTTTTTCACTATTGCAAGGTAACCTGCTCTCCATTAGTTAGAATGGGCTGCCAGGATTATTAATGCTATAATCCTAGCTGGCTCGGGGAGCATGGTGCAATGTCGAGTTTGGTATCCCTGAACTCGGGGTTTAAACACGCATCCGTTTGTGTGGATGGTTTTTGGACTCTGGGTTTGAAAATAGCACTTTTAGAAAGTGGCTATTTTCTTGTCTAACTATTTCTGGTTTCTGCTGGTTTGGTGTGTGTGTGACAGGAGCTGGGTGGCTCCAGAGGTCTGAGTGAGTCAGTGTGGGATGAGTGGGACATTTGCATCGAGAGTAGGGGGAGAGTAGTTCCTGATAGCCTGCCCTGCCTGATACAATGCTGGCCCCACCTCCTACCAGGAGGCAGATAGCTCTGCTCCTGCCAGTGACAATGCTGGCTCCACCTCCTGCTGGGTGTCTGAGGACCCAGCCCTGCACAGTGAATAGGCCAAGTGCCTCTGCCTGGCTACACCCACAACAAACCCAGGATGTGGGGAAATTCCCCTGCATGGACAAAGGGATCAAAGCCAAAAAGGGGTATAACAGAAGGACCCCTAAACCAAGACTTTAGATCACTTCTGACAAGGAACCCTGAACCAAGGACAAGAAGCCTGCTGATCCAAGGACTTGCCTACCCCTTTTGCCAGTGTGCTGTTTGTTGGGGGAATCCTGCAGTTGCTTCTTTATTTTTGCCAAGGAACCAGGAGAGAGGAACTGAGTGTGTACTCGCAAGCTTTGCTAAAGAAAATCTCCAAGGGCTGGAAGAGTGCCAGCCTCCTGTTGAAGTCACAGGGCTAAAGGACTTCATCTGCTAATAGTGCTTGTTGCTGGAACCTGAGAATCCACCACCTCTCAAAGAAACCAGCAATCTTGACGGCGACGGACGCCGCCGAATCCAGCTCGACATCGTGAGTAACGGCTCCAGTATCCCGCTTCCTCGCCGCCGGCCGCCGGACCCGATCGACGCCAGCAGCAACGCCAGTGAGTAGCGAGTACGGCTCCAGCTCCAAGTGACCCCGGGTCTGCACCGCTGCTGATCGCATCGACTTCGAGCCCTCTCGACGCCGTGAGCGCTGCTCACTCTTGCAACATCACCATCGACATCGACGACGCCGCCGTATCCTGCTTCGCCTCGTGAGCGCTGCTCCTGCCTGACATCTGTCGACGCTGCTGCAGGTCGCCCAGACTCCGAGGCCGGATCGACGCCGGAGACGCGACGCCGGACATCTCAACGCCACTGATCATCGTGTGCTTCGCTTTTCCAAGGTACTGTGTTGTGGGGGTCTGTGCGACTCCGGGCTCGACGTAGCGCTCCTCGCGGTCGACGCCGAACCCTTTGGATTAACTTTGCCTCGACGTTGTGTGACTCCAGTGTGGGTTACATTGTTGCCAAGAACTGTGTTTTAAAGAAGAAGAGTTGTTTTTGATACTAAAGACTTTGTGCTAAGAAGAAACTACACTTGAACTATTATTTTTCCTTCCAAGAGTATTTATTAAGATTGTGGTATATTTTTGTCGTTATTTGGTCTTGTGCTAAGCCTTATATAAAAATCCTTATTTTTATAATACTACTGTGTCGTGTCCATTTGTAGTGTATTCACTTTATTACTGTATGTGGTCATAAATGCTTAACGCACTGCCTCTGAGATAAGCCTGTCTGCTTTGCCAAGCTACCAAGGGGGTGAGCAGGGGTTATCTAAGTGTGTGATCCCCTTGCCCTGACTAGAGGAGGTGAGTCCCTATTTGTCAGAAGTGTATACCTCTGCCAACTAGAGACAGCCAAGTCCAACATTGGTGGGTCAGCGGTGAGGATTTGAACTTTGCATTTATGACCCATATGCAGTGATTAGTGTGTGCTACATAGTGAAAGCAGACCATAGCGCAGCCACAATCTGTTTTGGTAGGATTCTATTTTTGTTCTCCGCTTTTCTGAAGCTTGATTTTTGGAACACTGCCAGTTTTGACCATGAGTGACGCCGGAGTCACTACCCCTGTTGTTGTTATGGAGGAGTTTGATAGAAGTAAGATAACCGAATACAGGTTAGAGGAGCTGAAATCCTTTTGCAAGAAATTTAAAGTTCCTACCAAAGGCCTCAAGATTAAGGAAAACTATCTCAGAGCATTGGAGGCCTGGTTAGAGTCCAGAGATCCCACTGATCCGGTGGTTGTACCGCCAGTGGAAGGGGAGGAGGAGGTGCCAGTGAATGGGGCCGTGTCCTCTCCCGGTAGCAGTGTTTCCTCCAAAGGTCTTTCCCCTGAAGAAAGAGAAGAAAGGGCGAAAGAGCGAGAAAACAACATGGAAATGGCAAAACTTAAGATAAATGGGCAGTTGGAGTTAGAAAATGCAAGAGGTAGGAGAGAAGCTGATTTGGAGATCAAAAGGTTGGAGTTTGAAAGAGAAAAGTTAGCTTTGGAGCGTGACACAAGGTTGAGGGAGATAGAGCTCAAAGCTAAAAGTTTAGAATTGAATCCCTCTGGTGGCAGCATCCCATCTGTGCCTGCAGAAAGTAGGTTTTATTTTCCCAAAGATGTGATCAAAGATTATCATAAGAATGAAGATATTGGTCAATGGTTTAAAGCATATGAGTTAACATTGTTGGCCCACCGGGTCCCTGAGAAGGATTGGGGAGCGGGGTTGTGGGGTCGCTTTGTGAATGAGGGGAGAGATACCCTGTTAGACATGCCTGTTGAGGATAGGATGTCTTATGCTCATATGAAAGATGCTTTAATGTTGAGATATGGCCTAACCCCAGAAAAGTACAGACAAGCCTTTAGAGAATGTAAGAAATTGCCTGGTACGACGTGGGTTGAATATGTGTCATTTTTTTGCAGAGCCATGGATGGTTGGGTAAAGGGCAGCAAAGTGGAAAGTTATGAAGCTCTTTATGATTTGTTTGCTTGGGAGCATTTGTCTAATAACTGTTTTCCAGAGCTGCGCCAGCACCTTATTGATAGCCAGATATCTAACCCTAGAAAGCTTGCTGAGGAGGCGGACCGCTGGGTCAGTACCAGGGTCCACAAGGGTCCAGTGGGAGACTCAGCCAAGGGTGGGCAGGGTCCCCAGCAGAAGAGTGGGGGGGACAAAGGTAAAAGAAAGGAGTCCCAGAAAGGGCCCCAAAGTAATCCCCAAGGGAACCAAGGGAAAGGTTCCCAGCCTCCCCCTGTGAAGAAGCCCGGGGCCCCGACAGGTAAACCTGTTCATAGGGGCCCAATGACCTGCTATGTTTGTAAGCAGGTAGGGCATCGTTTCTATGATCCCCAGTGTCCCATGAGGGACTCTAATGCACCACCACGTGCACCCCCCGTCAGTTGGCGAGTGTAGCCCTGGGAGGGGAGGAGATGGTTGCCCCTGGTGGGAGGGGTCCCGCAGAGATGTCCCTGGTCTCGCTAGGAGACATGGAAATGGTCCCTCCACCCCCTCTGCCTAGTAACACTACTAAATATAGGCAGTGGGTGACCATTAATAGCCATAGAGTGGAAGCTCTCAGAGACACCGGAGCAAGTGTGACAGCTGTCAAGTGTCACTTGGAGTCCAGAGAGCAGGTGGTTCCCCACGCATTCTAACCTGTGATAGCTGCTGACAACTCCCAGAAAGAGTGTGAGGTAGCTCAGGTTCCCCTTGAATGGGGGGGAGTTTCAGGTACTCTTCAGGTTGCTGTGAGGCCCGCCATGCCTGTTGATTGTCTCCTGGGCAATGATTTGGAAGACTACCCTTGGGCTAAGGTGGAGAGGGAGACACATTTGAAAATGTTGGGTGTGCCAGAGTGGGTGTGTGCAACCACTCGTTCCATGACAGCAAGTAAGGGTGTTGATGGGGTCCCGGAGCCTGAAAGTATGGCCCAGGACCCAGCTGTGAAGAGAAGAGGCAGGAGGCGCGGGAAACCGGCCCCCATAGTTCCCGTGGTCCAGGAGGAGGCAGACCCTGAGGGGGATGCCCTGGAGCCCACAGGGGAACAAGTTGATGAACTGGGAGACCTGCCCGAGCTGACCCACTGGCAGCAGGATGGTGGTCCCTCCAGGGAAGAATTTGTTGCAGAACAGAAAGTGTGCCTTTCTCTTGTGGGTATGAGGCAGCAGGCCTCAGCCCAAACCTCAGGTGATCAGTCAGGGTCACATTTTGTCTACTGGGAGAACGACCTCCTGTATAGCGAGCCTAAGGCTGCTGAGCCTGGGTCAGCCCGTGTGCTGGTGGTACCCCAGCGCTTTAGAGCCTTCCTACTGGGTTTGGCTCATGACATTCCGTTAGCTGGACATCTGGGGCAGGACAAGACCTATGACAGGCTTGTCACCCATTTTTATTGGCCCCAGATAAGAAGGGATGTAGACATCCATTGTAAAACCTGTCACACTTGCCAGGCAAGTGGGAAAAGCGGAAGGAAGCAGAAGGCTCCCCTCCAACCTTTTCCAGTGGTCAGTACCCCCTTTGACCGGGTGGGGATTGACATTGTTGGGCCCCTGGACCCCAAGACAGGCCTGGGCAACAGGTTCATCCTGGTCTTGGTGGACCATGCCACACGGTACCCGGAAGCCATCCCTCTCCAAACAGTGACGGCCCCCGTGGTGGGACGGGCACTGATGGGTGTTTTCTCCCGCATGGGGTTCCCCAGAGAGGTGGTGTCAGACCGGGGCACCAACTTAATTTCCAACTATATGAAGTCTCTGTGGAAGGAGTGTGGGGTAACCTACAAGTTCACCACTCCTTACCACCCTCAAGGTAATGGGCTGGTTGAGAGATTCAACCGGACCCTTAAAGGCATGATCATGGGTCTTGAAGAACCAATGAGGCGTAAATGGGACGTCCTCTTGCCATGCCTGCTGTTTGCTTACCGAGAGGTGCCGCAGAAGTCTCTAGGGTTCAGCCCCTTTGAGCTTTTGTATGGTCACCCGGTAAGAGGACCTTTGAGTCTGGTCAAAGAAGGCTGGGAGCAATCTCCCAGGAAACCTCCCCAGGATGTATACAGTTACATGCTGGCCTTTAGGAACCAGACTAGGCGCTTCAGAGATCTTGCTCAGGCAAATCTGGAGGCCAGCCAGGAAGAGATGAAGCGGTGGTACGACCGGAATGCCACTCTGGTCGAACTTCAGCCTGGTCAGGAAGTTTGGGTCATGTCCCCTGTGGAACCTTGTGCGCTCAAGGACAGGTGGACTGGACCATTTAAGGTTGTGGAGAAGAAGAGCGATGTCACCTACTTGGTGGACTTGAAATCTCCCAGGAACCCCCTGAGGGTCCTGCATGCCAACGGTTTGAAGCCCACTTAGAAAGGTCCGAAGTGGGCATGCTCCTAGCTACAGATGTTGGAATGGAGGAGGAGAGTGAGCCTCTTCCTGACCTCCTGTATGCAAAAGAGCAAGATGGGTCAGTGGATGGTGTGGTCCTCTCTGACACACTGACCCTTGAGCAGCAGCAAGATTGTCGCCAACTGTTGGGACAATTCCCTGATCTGTTTTCCTTGATTCCTGGTGTCACTCATTGGTGTGTCCATGATGTGGACACCGGGGACAGCACTCCTGTGAAGCACAAGGCTTACAGGGTGACTGACAAGGTCAGAGCATACATCAAGGAGGAGGTCTCCAAAATGTTTGCCTTAGGGGTGGTTGAGTCCTCTAGCAGTCCTTGGGCCAGCCCAGTGGTCTTGGTCCCGAAGGCTGCAGCGCCTGGTGCTTCACCAGAACTTCGGTTCTGTGTGGATTACCGAGGACTCAATTCAGTCACCAAGACTGACGCGCACTCCATCCCCAGAGCTGATGAGCTCATAAATCGGTTGGGGGCTGCCCGGTACCTTAGTACGTTTGATCTAACGTCTGGGTACTAGCAGATCGCCTTAACTGATGGGGCAAAAGAGAGGTCAGCATTCTCCACACCAGATGGGCTCTACCAGTTCCGGGTTATGCCCTTTGGGATGAAGAATGCCCCTGCCACCTTCCAGAGGTTGGTCAACCAGGTCTTGGCTGGACTGGAGGATTTCAGTGCCGCCTACCTGGACGACATTGCAGTGTTCAGCGCCAGCTGGGAGGAACACTTGCGCCACCTCCAGGAAGTGTTGTTGGCCCTGCGCAGAGCAGGCCTCACAATCAAAGCCAGTAAGTGCCAGATTGGGAAGGGTTCTGTGGTGTACTTGGGGCACCAAGTAGGGAGCGGCAAGGTGGCCCCCTGCAACCCAAGATTGATACCATCCTGGCTTGGGCACCGCCCAAAACCCAAACTCAGGTGAGTGCCTTCTTAGGTCTCACAGGTTACTACAGGAGGTCAAGGATTATGGTAACATTGTGCACCCCTTGACTTCGCTGACTTCCAGGAAGCAGCCACGAAATGTGATCTGGACTGACGCCTGTCAAACGGCCTTTGACACCCTGAAAACTGCAATGTGCACAGCACCTATACTCCAGGCACCCGACTTTTCTAAAGAATTTGTTGTCCAGATGGACGCTTCAGAGCATGGCGTGGGGGCTGTTCTAGCTCAGGTGAATGAAGAGGGCCAAGACTTACCTGTAGCCTTCATCAGTAGGAGGTTACTTCCCACGGAACAGAGGTGGAGTGCGATAGAGCGAGAAGCATTTGCTGTTGTCTGGGCACTGAAGAAGCTAAGACCCTACCTGTTTGGGACTCACTTCCGGGTTCAGACAGACCACAGGGCCCTCAGATGGTTGATGCAGATGAGGGGTGAGAATCCAAAACTGTTGAGGTGGTCCATTTCTCCACAGGGGATGGACTTCACGGTGGAACACCGCCCTGGTACAGATCACGCCAATGCTGATGGTCTGTCCAGATTTTTCCGCCTTAGTGATGAGGACTCCCTAGGTCAAGGGTAGTTCCCCCCACATTTCAGCTGGAGGGGACACGTGTTAGACCTGACATCATTGGCTTGAGTCTCTCCTCCATTTTTTTTCTGTTTGCCTCCTCTGTTTACGATGTTTTTGCTGGTATATCGCTTTGGGCACTGTGCCACTGCTGATCAGTGCCACAGTGCAAGTGCTCCCTATGTAAAATTACTGTACTGATTGAATTCCATGTTTGGCTTATTTGGTTTACTGTCAGTCCCTAGTCTAGTGCACCAGGAGTGCCAGGGCTTGTAAATACAAATGCTGCTCGTGGGCCTGCAGCACATGTTGTGCCACCCACAAGAGCGGCCTAGTAAAAGTATGTCTACAGGTCTGCCATTGCCAGACCTACGTGCAGTCTGGTACTGTCACGTTGACTGCGCAAGTACATCTACTTGCCAGTCCCTAAACCTTCCCTTAACTTCATGTTAGTCACCCCTATGGTAGGCCCACGGGCAGGGTGCATTGTAAGCATGAGGTAGGACAAGCCTGACAAGGTTGGCATGTCCTAATAGAGCTCAGGATCTTTTGACCTCCTTCCTCACGGGGAGGGAACAAAGAGTCAAGCTGGGGGAGTTCTTATCTCCATCCCGACCAGTGCTATGTGGGGTCCCCCAAGGTTCAGCACTTAGCCCGACCCTTTTCAATATCTATGCTACCCCACTGGCCAAATTAATAAGATCTTTCGGGATGGAGGTAGTCTCTTACGCAGACGACACTCAAATCCTCATCTCTCTCCCCCATTCAGATGGACTAATCGCCTCCAAGTTTAGATCTTGTATGGAGGCGGTTGGTCATTGGATGATTCAGAACTCTCTAAAACTGAATGGGGAGAAGACTGAGGTGATGGTGTTCGGGGGGAAAGAAAACATCTGGTCAGCCAACTGGTGGCCTGACTCATTAGGAACATGCCCTTCCCCTACAACATCTGCCAAGAACCTCGGGGTGCTTATAGACCCTGCCCTTGACTTAGGCAGCCAGGTGAGCAGAACCGTCTCCACCTGCTGGGGTTTGATTCACACCCTACGAAGGATCAGGAAATATCTCTCCTTGCAGGCAAGAAAACAAATAGCTGTTGCACTCATCGGCTCGCATTTGGACTACTGTAATGCACTGTATGCTGGGCTTAACAAAGGCCAGCTGCAGCGCTTACAGGTAGTCCAAAACGCCATAGCCAGATTTGTCCTGAATATTCCCAGACGCTCTTCGGCCACTGCAGCCAGGAAAACGCTGCATTGGCTGCCGGTAGAACATCGAATCCGGTTCAAAGTTCTATGCATGACCTACAGAGCCATTGCCAAAAATAGCGACACAGGAATTGGGTCCATCATTTCCCACTATATCCCCGGAAGGAACTTGCGTTCCTCTGGGAAATTGCGTCTGACAGCCCCCCGTGTACGAAGAGCCAAATGGGGTGGCAGAGCCTTTTCCACTCTTGCTCCTAAGTGGTGGAATGACCTTCCCCTGGACCTGAGATCTCTCCCGTCTTTACAGCACTTCCGCACTGCTCTAAAAACTCTTCTCTTTCGGCAAGCATATATGTAAGGTTTCCTGTCTCCTTCTTTGATCATTCTCTGATCATTTTGTTAGGCGCCTTGATACCTGCGGGTTATTGTCTTGCGCAATATAAATCGCCATTCAATTCAATTCAATTCAATTCATACTGAATTACAGCCATTTTCGTTTTTCACTATTGTAAGGTAACCTGCTCTCCATTAGTTAGAATGGGCTGCCAGGATTATTAATGCTATAATCCTAGCTGGCTCGGGGAGCATGGTGCAATGTCGAGTTTGGTATCCCTGAACTCGGGCTTTAATCACGCATCCGTTTGTGTGGATGGTTTTTGGACTCTGGGTTTGAAAATAGCACTTTTAGAAAGTGGCTATTTTCTTGTCTAACTATTTCTGGTTTCTGCTGGTTTGGTGTGTGTGTGACAGGAGCTGGGTGGCTCCAGAGGTCTGAGTGAGTCAGTGTGGGATGAGTGGGACATTTGCATCGAGAGTAGGGGGAGAGTAGTTCCTGATAGCCTGCCCTGCCTGATAAAATGCTGGCTCCACCTCCTACCAGGCGACTGATGACTCTGTGCCTGCCAGGGACGATCCTGGCCCCACCTCCTACCAGGAGGCCGATAGCTCTGCTCCTGCCAGTGACAATGCTGGCTCCACCTCCTGCTGGGCGTCTGAGGACCCAGCCCTGCACAGTGAATAGGCCAAGTGCCTCTGCCTGGCTACACCCACAACAAACCCAGGATGTGGGGAAATTCCCCTGCATGGGCAAAGGGATCAAAGCCAAAAAGGGGTATAAGAGAAGGACCCCTGAACCAAGACTTTAGATCACTTCTGACAAGGAACCCTGAACCAAGGACAAGAAGCCTGCTGATCCAATGACTTGCCTACCCCTTTTGCCAGTGTGCTGTTTGTTGGGGGAATCCTGCAGTTGCTTCTTTATTTTTGGCAAGGAACCAGGAGAGAGGAACTGAGTGTGTACTCTCAAGCTTTGCTAAAGAAAATCTCCAAGGGCTGGAAGAGTGCCAGCCTCCTGTTGAAGTCACAGGGCTAAAGGACTTCATCTGCTAATAGTGCTTGTTGCTGGAACCTGAGAATCCAGCACCTCTCAAAGAAACCAGCAATCTCGACGCCGACGGATGCCGCCGAATCCAGCTCGACATTGGGAGTAACGACTCCAGTGTCCCGCTTCCTCAACGCCGGCCGCCGGGCCCGATCGACGCCAGCAGCAACGCCAGTGAGTAGCGAGTTCGGCTCCAGCTCCAAGTGACCCCGGGTCGGCACTGCTGCTGATCGCATCGACTTCGAGCCCTCTCGACGCCGTGAGCGCTGCTCACTCTTGCAACATCACTATCGACATCGACGACGACGCCGTATCCTGCTTCACCTCGTGAGCGCTGCTCCTGCCTGACATCTGTCGATGCCGCTGCAGGTCGCCCAGACTCCGAGGCCGGATCGACGCCGGAGACGCGCCGCTGGACATCTCAACGCCGCTGATCATCGTGTGCTTCGCTTTTCCAAGGTACTGTGTTGTGGGGGTCTGTGCGACTCCGGGCTCGACGTAGCGCTCCTCGCGGTCGACGCCGAACCCTTTGGATTAACTTTGCCTCGACGTCGTGTGACTCCAGTGTGGGTTACATTGTTGCCAAGAACTGTGTTTTAAAGAAGAAGAGTTGTTTTTGATACTAAAGACTTTGTGCTAAGAAGAATCTACACTTTAACTATTATTTTTCCTTCCAAGAGTATTTATTAAGATTGTGATATATTTTTGTCGTTATTTGGTCTTGTGCTAAGCCTTATATAAAAATCCTTATTTTTATAATACTACTGTGTCGCGTCCATTTGTAGTGTATTCACTTTATTACTGTATGTGGTCATAAATGCTTAACGCACTGCCTCTGAGATAAGCCTGTCTGCTTTGCCAAGCTACCAAGGGGGTGAGCAGGGGTTATCTAAGTGTGTGATCCCCTTGCCCTGACTAGAGGAGGTGAGTCCCTATTTGTCAGAAGTGTATACCTCTGCCAACTAGAGACCGCCAAGTCTAACAATCCTCAACCTACCACGTCGCAGCCACATCACCCCCCACCTCAGAGACCTGCACTGGCTCCCCGTCAACAAGAGGATCACCTTCAAGCTCCTCACCCACGCCCACAAAGCACTCCACAACGCCGGACCAACCTCCCTGAACAGCAGACTCAACTTCTACACCCCCACCGCCAGCTCCGCTCTGCCAATCTCGCCCTCGCCGCCGTCCCCCAAGTCCAGCAGACCACCTCCGGAGGCATATCCTTCTCCTTCCTCGCTGCCAAGACCTGGAACACCCTCCCAACCCAACTACGGCACCTGCTCACCTTCAGGAGGCTCCTCAAGACCTGGCTCTTCGAGCAGTAGCATCAGCCCCCCCTCCAGTGCCTTGAGACCCTCACGGGTATGTAGTGCGCTTTACAAATACTGTGATTGATTGATTGATTGATTGATTGAGCCACACAGCCTACAGGGAACTTCTCCTGCTGCCCTTAGCCAGGGTGCTGCATGCTAACCGGTAGGGAGGACGCCAAGACGATGTTTTAAGAAGGTTCCCTGGATCCTGCTACTGAAGGCTTCATCCCAAATATGTTTGTGGTTCGAGCAGTGTGTAACTATTTAGAACCATCCATGCGTGGGTGAGGCTCTCCTGAGAAGCTTTGTCCTCAAGGATGAAATTTGTTTCAGTGTTTCGTTGGTTGTCTTTCTAAACGATTCGATGGTGGGCATTACAGACCATAGCTGGGCTAGCCTGAGCTGTTCAATGGAATTTCTGAGATATTTTTCGACTGCTGATCGGCGTTTATTAATTTCCAGCCAGAAGTTGCAATTTATGGAGTCCCTTTTGGCTGACTGGATCCTCCAGCACATGTTGACGAATGCTGCGCTTCTGGTTTTCGTTTGTTTGGCTAGACCAAATTCTAGCCTGATCTGGGTGGCCAAGGTGTATCAGAATAGTTGGAAAATTTGCCAGTAGATTTTAATTACTGTATTGTCCAGAGTAATTGAGGCACTCCCTAGGATGGTTTTGCTTCTGTATGCCAAAGTTGGAACAATCTTCACAATAGCTACTTCCAAAAACGGGCTGTAGGATAGTCCATTCAGGTTCCTGAAAAGTACCCTGAGGCCCGTAGCCAGGGCTTGCCCTTTCCTCTTTATTTCCTCCCTGTATGGTTTGAATTGTGCCAAGACACACCCCTGCTTAAGCCCCCAGGGTATTGAGATAGCTCTAGAAAATAAGCCCTGTTGCCCAGCTTTATTCTGACACAAATTTCTGAGTATAGGTTTTCAAATGCTCTTAGAAGCGTTGGCGGTGCCACTCAGTTCTTTAATATGCTCCAAAGCAGGTTTTATGTAGTAGGAACTTTACACTGGTAAATTAAGTCTTAGATGTCTCTACCCATCTGTCGGGATGGAAACGTGAAAGACTACACTTAGGTGTAAACCAGCACTCGGAAATCGTGAATGGGAAAAGAGTGTAGACTTGCGAACCATCTATCAGTGCCCATTATCATTTAAGGATGCTGTCTCTACTATACATTACCTGTGATGGTCGACTTATAAAATATTGGAAACCAAACATATATTTCACAATTAAGTCACTAATTTCTGGGTTCCATGTTCTCTGGGGACACATTGCACTGTTGTCTTGAAAAAGCTTCATTTATATTTGAATAAACTACTATTGTTTGTACTGAAAACATGAGTTGTGTATGTTTTTTCTCCCTCGAATATCGACTTAACCCTTACGTATATTGCGATTGTGCAATCTAATATTATTATCATTTACATAGCTCCAAAGAAACTACTGTTTCTGCTAATACAAAGCTTTGTTCTCCTGAGATCTGGTGCTTTTTGTGTATGACTTTTTCAGGTTCCATTTTTTCGAATGTTTGTTGTTCTGCAAATAGAGTGAAAGAGGTGTACTTTGTGCTAAAGTAGATTTAGGACAGGCAGTTATTAAAATCCTGATAAAATTATTCGAATATTCATTGAGAAATATGTAATCTGTGAAACAGAGATAAGCAGTGCTTAGTTTGTGAATGAATGAGTACCAGTGACCAAAGCTGTGCTCAGAAGCCTGCAGCCATTGCAATTAAATGCCAGCGTGCCGGGTACCAAAGCTGTGTAGTCGTAGATTCACCTCAGGCCTCTTTAATCCACTACCAGACACTCCCTGTCCCTTCATCTCACTCCTGCACTTGTAACAGTTTTACTATCTTCAGCTTCCTCTGTCTTTCCCATTTGCGTGTTTTTCCCTCTCTTGCTCTTGATAAATACCTGATGCGAAAAATACGCTTCAGTCCCCAAAAATAGGTGCTGGTGGCCCCCGCCCACAACCACACGCTCAAACTAAACACTGGAAATTAGCCTACGTTTTTTCTAACCGCTCCTTCTAAGAAGGAAATAAAGAGACTTTAATTAAAAATCCAAACTCAAGCCATCACACTTCCTTTTATCTCTATGAGTTGACTGTCATCAAAAGAAAACATTTTGTATTTCACTTTGAATCTTATGAGGTAAGCAACTTCTAAATATTTATTCTGGCTTTCTCTTTCTACTTGACATTTTGTTAGTTTCACAGCCATTTCTTCCCTTTCCATATTGGATAGGGTGTATGGCTACTATGAAGGTGCTACAATGCAATTACCTTATGTTAGAACTGGGGGTCTCTAGTTGGCAGAGGTAGGTACCACTGTCCAAATAGAGACCCTTGCTTCTAGTCAGGGCAAGGAGGAAACACTCTTAGATAACCTCTGCTCACCCACCTGGGTAGCTTGGCACGAGCAGTCAAGGCTTATCGAAGGCAATGTGTAAAGTATTTGTACCAACACTCACAGTAACAGAGTGAAAACACCACAAACTAACTCCACAACAGTTTAATCTAAAGTACACAAGACCAAAACGGCAAAAATCCTACATACACAGTTCAAGAATTTGCTTTCAAATGAGTTTTTAAGGTTGCGTTAAAATAATCCACAGTTGAGTCACGTTTTAGCCAACAGTACCTTTAGATGCGGTAAAAGTTCCAAGTGAAAGCTGTAGCGTTGAAAAGCAAGCGATGCGTCACTCCTGAGACCCTGGGGAGGCGATGGGACAACCCCACTGGATGTAGCGGGCGTGTTGCGGTGACTCTGGTCTGTATAGGGAGGGATGCAATACCTTGCGTGGTTTCGGTGGAAGCGGCTTGCAAAAGGTACGATGCGACAATCTTCGGGACGGGGACGATCTCCGGTGTGGCGACGATGCGCGGCTCAGCTACGATCTTCTACTCTTGCGGCCCCTCGATGGCTCTGCGACGACTCTCGCAGCGACGTGATGAGGTCCGCAAGCAAGCGGTGCGATGATCTCACCCAGTGATGACAAGCTCTGCGACAATACTCGCAGCGATAGTAGTCTTCCCCCACCGGACTGGTGCGCCCCGCGAACGAAGGATGCGATGACTCTGTCAGCGGCAACAGGCGCTGTGATGATCTCGACCCTCGCGGCGGCAGGAATTTCCTCGCACTGACGGGGATACGCTCCGCAAGCGAGCAATGCGATAAACTTTGCAGAACGTTCTTTAAATCTTGGTTTCCAGCTTCCCAACACAGATACAACTTCCAGAGGCACCACACATGGGCCAAGCACTCAGGAAAGGACATAACTCTCTCAGCAGAGTTCAGGGAAGCTGGGGGTGAAGCCCTTTTGTTCCTGGGACTTCTTAACAGGGAGACAACTCTTCTCAGGCCCTTGGAGATTCCTTCAAGCAAGGGGACACAGCACAAAGCAAAGTCCTTCCCCTCTCCTTGGCAGCAAAGCAACAGCAGGTCAGTCCAGCAAAGCAACAGCAGGACAGTCTTCCTCCTTCAGTTTCAGCTTTCTCCTTGGCAGAGGTTCCTTCTTGATTCCAAGACAATGTAATTTTCTGTAGTCAGGGGTCCTGTACTTATACCCCTAAAAGTCTTTGTTCCCTTTGTGCAGGAGTGCTCTGAGCCCGGTCTCAACCAGTTCTGGGTGTTCTTTGAGCACTTTGTTTTCCTGGCCTCTCCTTTCCTTTCAGAGAGAGGGGCAGGGTTGTCAGCCACCCAGCCCCTGCTACTCACAAACCAGACAGTCAATTCACAAACAGGCCAAGGCACACAGACAGAAAGATCAGACAAGAGAACGGCAACTATCTAAAAGTGCTGTTCTTGAACACAGGATTTAAAAACAACCTTTCCTCAAAGATATATTATTAAATTCTGAGTTCTGGGATACCAGACTTGTATGTACTATCTTCCTCCTATGGGAAGATATGCTGGTAGCCACTGTAGCCAGCAATCCCCATGATAGCCTATAGGGCAAGATAGCCTTACAATAGTGAAAACGAAAATGGCTGTAATTCACTACCAGAGCATGTCACCGGCACTAGTACATGCTCTGCCTTTCACATACACTGCACCCTGCCCAAGGGGGTACCTCTGGCCTTCCATAGGGGTGACCAATGCGCACAGAAAGGTAAGGGTTAGGCCTGGTCAGTGGGGACACTGACCAGGAGGACATGGCAGTTCACAGACTGCACACAGGCACTGCGGTGGCAGGCCTGAGACACCATTTTAGGGCTACTCATGTGGGTGGCACAATCAGTGCTGCAGGCCCACTAGTAGCATTTGAATCACCAGCCCTGGCACTCTCTGATATGCCAATCATGGATAACCAATCACAATAACAATTTATAAAGGGAGCACTTGCACTTTGACACTGATCAGCAGTGGCTAAGTGCCCAAAGCATCTAAACCAGCAAAAAATCCAGCACAGCATCAAAAATACAGGCGGTAGAGGCAAAAAGATGGGGGAAACCATGCCAAGGATGCCAGGTCTAACATGTGCCCCCTCCAGCTGAAAGTGGGGAGAACTACCCACCCTCTTGGGAGTTCTCTTCACTAAGGTGGAAAAACCTGGACAGACCATCAGCGTTGGCGTGCTCTGTGCCAGGGCGGTGTTCCACCTTAAAGTCCATTCCCTGTAGGGAGATGGACCACCTCAACAGTTTTGGGTTCTAACCCCTCATTTGCATTAACCATCTGAGGGGCCTGTGGTCTGTCTGAACACGGAAGTGAGTCCCAAACAGGTAGGGCCTCAGCTTCTTCAGAACCCAGACCACAGCAAAAGCTTTCCTTTCAATTGCACTCCACCTCTGCTCCCTGGGGAGTAGCCTCCTACTAATGAAAGCTACAGGTTGGGTCCCAGCCCTTGTCGTTGATTTGTGAGAGTACTGCTCCCACACCATGCTCTGAAGTGTCTGTCTGCACTATGATCTCTAGGAGAAGTCAGGTGCCTTGAGCACAGGTGCTGTGTACATGGCAGTCTCCAGGGCATCAAAAGCAGTTTGACAGGCATCTGTCCAATTCACTTTCCTGGGCAGCTTCTTGGAAGTCAGCTCTGTCAAGGGGGCAACGATGGTGCCATATCCCATGACAAACCGTCGGTAATACCCGGTGAGACCTAAACAGTGTCTCACATCTGTCTGGGTCTTGGGGGGCTCCCAAGCCAGAATGGTATCAATCTTCGCCTGTAGGGGCACCACCTGGCCGCTCCCCACCTGGTGCCCCAAATACACCACAGATCCCTGCCCTATCTGGCAATTTCTGGCCTTGATAGTGAGGCCTGCCCTTTGCAGAGCCTTCAATACTTCACAGAGGTGTGGCAAGTCTTCTTCCCAAGTGGAGCTGAACACAGCAATGTCATCCAGGTATGCAGCGCTTTATTCCTCCAGCCCGGTCAGTATCTGGTTAACCAGTCTCTGGAATGTGGCAGGGGCATTCTTCAACCCAAATAGCATGACTCGGAACTGGAAATGCCCTTCTGGTGTTGAGAATGCAGACCTCTCTTTGGCCCCCTCAGTTAAGGCAATCTTTCAGTACCCAGAAGTTAAATCAAACGTACTAAGATACTGGGCAGCTACCAACCGATCCACGAGCTCATCAGCTCTGGAGATAGGTTGTGCGTCAGTCTTGTTGACCGCATTGAGCCCATGGTAGTCCACACAAAACCAGAGTTCTGGAGTGGCACCAGGCTAAGCAGCTTCTGGCACTAAGACCACTGGGCTAGCCAGGGGCTGCTGGAGGGCTCAATTACCCCTAACACCAACATCTTGGAAACCTCTTCCTTGACGCTGGGCCTGACCTTGTCAGATACCGTGTAAAATTTCTGTTTCACAGGCAGGCTATCTCCAGTGTCCACATCATGGACGCACCAATTGGTGACACCTGGGGTCAGGGAGAACAAGGAGGCAAACTGACCCAACACCTGGTGACAGTCCCTCTGCTGTTCTTGGGTCAGGGTGGGCGAGAGGACCACACCATCCACTGACCCATCTTGCTCTTTGGCTGCCAGGAGGTCATGAAGAGGATCACTATCCTCTTCCCTTCCAGCATCTGTAGCCATGAGCATTGTCACTTCAGACCTCTCAAAGTTGGGTTTGAGGCAGTTCACATGCAAGACTCTGAGGGGCTGCCTGGAAATCTTCAAGTTAACCAGGTACGTTACTTCGCTCTTGCGCTCCACCACCTCATAGGGCCCAGTCCACTTGTCTTGGAGCAACCAAGGATTCACTGGCGCCATAAACCACACTTTCTGCCCAGGTTGAAATTCGACCAGAGTGGTATTCTGGTCGTACCATCTTTTCATTTCTTCCTGGCTAGCTTCTAGGTTCCACTAAGTGAGCTTCCTGAAGCGTTGTGTCTGGTGGCGGAAGGCCAGCACATAGCTGAACACATCCTGGGGGTTTTTCCCACTGGAATTCTCCCACCCCTCCTTCACCAGTGTGAGAGGTCCTCTAACAGGGTGGCCATACAGCAGTTCAAAGGGACTGAACCCTAAGGACTTCTGAGGCACCTCCCTGTAGGCAAACAACAAGCATGGTAGAAAGCCATCCCACTTCCGTCTCATGGGCTCTGGTAGGCCCATAATCATACCTTTCAGGGTACGGTTGAACCTTTCAACCAACCCATTTCCTTGAGGGTGATAAGGAGTGGTGAACTCACACTCCTCCCACAGAGACTTCATGTACCTAGAGATGAAGTTGGTACCCCGGTCGGGTACCACCTCTCTGGGAAACCCCACACGGGAAAAGATCCCCATCAATGCACGGCCCACCACGTGTTATGTGATTGTCCTGAGAGGGACTGCTTCCAGGTACCGGGTGGCATGGTCCACCAAGACCAGGATGAACCTGTTGCCTAAGGCTGTCTTGGGGTCCAGTGGCCCCACAATGCCGATGCCCACCCGCTCGAAAGGGGTGCTCACCACAGGAAAGGGTTGGAGGGTGCCTTGCACCTCCCTCCGCTCTTGTCACTGGCCGGACATGTCTGGCAAGATCTACAAAAGGTACTGACGTGCTTCTTCATCTGGGGCCAGTAGAAGTGGGTTACAAGCCTGTGGAAGGTCTTGTCTTGCCCCAGATGTCCTGTGAGAGGCATGTCATGAGCCAGAGACATTAGGAAGTTTCTGAAGCACTTGGGTACCACCAGCACACGGGCTGCACCGGGCTCAGCGAACTTAGACGCACTATAAAGCAACTCATCTTCCCAGTAAAGGAGATGATCTTTGGACGCTCCACCTGCTGCCTGGTCTGCAGCCTGTTGCCACACACCAATGAGAGAAGGGCATTCCTTCTGTGCCTTGCAGAACTCCTCCCTGGAGGGACCACCTTCTTGCTGCCAATGGGTCAGCTCAGGTAGAAAAACAGCTATGCCCCTGTGGCTTACGAATTGGAACAATAAACTGAAGTACCCACACTAAGAACGAACTGTGTTTCTACTGATATTACCCACACTCAGGATTATGAACTCTTTCTCGAAGATGTATTACATGTTTGGATTTGTATAAAAACAATAACTGTCAATTGTGAAATACTTCTATAACAATCACTACCTGTCATCACATAAATGTCTAAGTGCAGGGGCATAGCTGTTTTTCTATAGTTTCAGTTGATCACTTTCCTGGTCAACGTTTTGAGCGGTTTAGAGGTACTACCGCCCGCCTCATTGCCTAGACTCATTAAAACATTCTGAATAGTACTTTGTGGATACTCAGGAAGTGCGCCCACCTTTCTCAGGAAACCAAAAGACCTCTTAGTTGTTCTCAGGGTCAGCTCAGGTAGGTCTCCCAGTTTGGCCACCTGATCCCCTGTAGGTTCCAGGGCATCCCCCTCAGGTTCTGCTCCTTCCTGGACCAAGGGAATGGCTGGGGCTGGTTTCCCGCGCCCCCTGCCTCCTCTCCTGGCAGGTTCACTCAGGCAGACCCAACATCTCCAAATGAGCCTGGTGCTCCACTTCCTTCCACGGGGAACTCTCCAGGTCATTACCTAGCAGACAGTCTACAGGCTTGGATGGACGTACAACAACCTTCAAGAGACCTGAGACCCCCCTCCACTCAAAAGGGACCTGTGCTACTTTGCAGAGGCCCACTGAGTTGTCAGCTGCAATAATGGGGTGGAGTACATTGGGAATAACCTGCTCTTCAGACACCCACTGACACTTACGGATGTCACTCTGGCTCCTGTGTCTCTCAGAACCTCTATCTCCCTACCATTGATGGTCACCTTCTGCCCATATTTCTTAGTGTTATCGGGCAGACCAGTATCCTGGTCCATCTCTTGGTCTCCTAGGGAGACAAGGGTCATGACTGGTAGTCCCTCCTCTTCACTGGAAATTAACTCCCCTCCCAAAGCTAAACTGGCTAACCCTGGGGCTGGAACACCAGTGGGTGCTGGAAGTTTCTTGGGACATTTAGGAGCAAAGTGGCCAACCTCATTGCAGTGATAGCAGGTAGGGGGACCCATGTTGTCCCTTTTGTCCCGCCTGCCCCTAGGGGACCATGGCTGTCTAGGTCTGGGGGGTTGGGATTCCTTTCCCTGGGAACTATTTTGGGACCCTTGAGAGAATTCCTTTTGGTTACCCTAGTCCCCCTTACTTTTCTGCTGGGGACCCTGCCCACCTTTGGCTGTGGTATCCACAATTCCTCTGTGGACCCTGGTACTGGTCCAGCGGTCCGCCTCCTTAGCAAGCTCAATGGGGTCTGTCAACTTGCTGTCTAAAATATGCTGGTGCAGCTCTGGAACACAAAGACTACTCAAGTGCTCCCAAATGATTAAATGCAACAACCCCTTATAATCAGTTACTTTGCTGCCCTTCATCCAACCTTCCAGTGCACCCGAGTACAAATTCACACACTCCATACAAGTCTCAGACTCTCTCTTCTCAGAGTTCCTAAACTGCAGTCTATACTGCTCTGGAGTAAGTCCATACCTGAGACATAGGGCCTCCTTCATATTGGGATAGGTCATGGTACCTGCTAATTCTAAGGGCTCTAGAGCACTCCTCCCAGAAGCCTCAAAATATTTCCACAGGCCCGCTCCCCAATGCTGCTCAGGCACACCATTCATTCTTAATGCAATCTCATAAGAAGTAAACCAGGCATAGATATCCTCACTCCTATGGTAATTCTTTACCAGATCCTTGGGAATATATACTTTACCCCTCTGCACTGACTGTGCGCTGCCACCATTTGAACTAGAATCCACTTGCTTGTCCTTGATATCCAGTTCCCTCATGCTCAACTCATGCGCCAAAAGCAATTTCTTCTCCTTCAAGGCACGGGCATTTTTGCTCTCCTCCGTCGCCTTTTCTCTCTCTTTCTCCATTTCCAATTGCTTTATCTTTAGCCTCAGGACTTCCAAGTCATAGTCTCTTACTCTCTGATTCTCTTCTAACTCTTCTGGGGTAAGACCCAGGCTGGAGTTGTGAATGCCAGGCCTTGAGTCTGGCCTGCCCACTGGCAAATCCTGGGGTTGGAACCCCCTTTCCACTTGCATCATTTCCCTCTTGGGCCTCCAACCAGGCATTCAAGACGCTCTGCAGCTCTTCCTTCCTGAGGCTGCTCTTTATGGGGCACTCAAACTTGTTGCAGAATTGTCTAAGCTCTGTAACTTTGTAGGAATACAAATCTTCAATGACAAACTCCAATTCTGCCTCCACACTGGGTGCCTTTCCACTCACAGACATTATACTTTGAAGAGTTACTCAAAAATAGAACCAACCAAAAAAAAACGTAGTATGCGGTGGCATAGTGGTCTGCACTCACTAGTGATGTACACCAATCACTGTGGGTCTAGATGGGCCGCATCGCCTTGATGAAAATGGTAGTCCTCCCGAGATTTCTGTTCCTCTTTAACAACCTCCCGATCGTCCTCTCTAAAGCTTTCTTTACGACCTTAAACAAACTCCTCGTCAGACTCGCCTGGGCCGGAAAGCAGCCTAGAGTCCGCTGGACGGTATTGCAGCTCCCATATGAGCAGGGCGGGTTGGCAGCCCCGGACTTTGAACGTTACTATAGAGTCGCGCAGGCCTCCCATCTCCATACCTGGATACATGGCAACCCGGACATACCGCATGTGATTCTAGAACGACTATTCGCTGCCCCTACCCCGCTCCCGGCGACTATCTGTAGCCCTGGCGACCGTAGAGTAGGAGTATTGGACTCTATCCGCTCAACCAACCACGCTTGGCATACCATAGTCCAGAGGCAAGATAAAGTGTTGTTGTACGCCCCTAGTATGCCGACGCACTGGGCGCTTTGGCTTCCTACACTGACGGAACCGGGTGTACGCAGAGCGCTTGGTGATCTGGGTGTACGCACGCTGGGAGATCTATTCGAAAATGGCACGGTGAAGACGTGGGAACAGCTTGCGCGGGGGCGCGATACCCCCTCCTTGCTACACCGCTTCCAATTCCACAGGGTCCGCAGCGCCCTCCTGGACCACTTAGGCCCTGACATGGAGGAACCCCCTGAAATCCCGGAACTAGAACACATTATACACGCTGAATCTCCGAGGAAACTTATTTCAAAACTCTATAGTATGGGACATGCACACACGGCACAGCGGTACACGAGGGCGCGACTGGCCTGGCAGACCGATCTAGAAATACACATAGATGACGGGACGTGGACGTATTGCTGCGCGGCCTCCAGGCGAATTTCGCTGAATGGGAGACACCGCCTGGTGCACTTTAAATTTTTGCAACGGGTGTACTATACGCCGGAAAGGCTGCACCGATACCGCCTCCGCGACTCCCCCCGCTGCGAGAGATGTCCAGCCCCGGTGGCGGACTTTATACACGTTGCTTGGCTGTGCCCGGGAGTTCGGAGATTCTGGACCGGAATATTTACAGAAATGAGCAGAATAGTGGACCTGACTTTGGACGTAGACCCCGCCCTTGCCCTCCTGGGCGATGTGCGGAAGGTCCCGGCGCCGGTGCGTAAAATGGTCAGCATGGGCATGCTACTAGCCAAACGGGTGGTCGCGTCCTGCTGGATGCGAGGCCCGCTCCCGACCCTGAAGCGTTGGGCCAGCGACATGCTGTACTGTAACACGCAGGCGGAGGTGTATAGCGAACTCCTCCCCCCCCCGAAGTCGCCCCAAGAACTTCTGGGAACTTTACCGGGCCTACCTCACTTCCAGGGTGGACGAGGATGACACAGCATCAGGGGAGGACGAGGGACAGGGGGGCGCAGCGACCTATGACCCGCCATGACTCCAGCAGCGGCTCCCTTCCATAGCCAGTGTCATCAAACCCAGTAGGCTTTCCACCTCTCCCAGCCCCGCGCGAGCGCCCGCGCATTCGGAGGGACGTGCTATGCACCACACGTAATGTTGCTCCATTGGACCATGCGTAACTTGCAGGGAACACACAGACTGGGGACCAGTTAAGGGGGTGGGTAGTTGGGGTTGGGGGGACGAGTTGGGGAGAAAAAAGTAAAATTTATGATATGTTACACTTTACACAGTGCACGTTATATTATTGATGATGTCACCACTCTGGAGCCGCAGCCGAATGGCTAGTACATTGGACTGTCCCTCTGTTAGCACTAATTTTTTGTGATCTCTGCTTGATGTACTCCTACCTCATAGACACGACGATCGGGCCTGCCGCTGGCCCGTGAAGGGATGTAGGCGGACGGCTCTGTATGCATTGTAATGTGCTGTTTTTCTGATAAATAAATTTAAAAAAAAAAAAAAAAAAAAATCACTGTGGGTCTAGAACAAATACAAGTTCAAATCCCACTGCTGACCAACAATGTGAGAACTGGGAGTCTCTAGTTGGCAGCGGGAGATACCACTGTCCAAATAGGGACCCTTGCTTCTAGTCAGGGTAAGGAGGAAACACTCTTAGATAACCTCTGCTCACCCCCTGGGTAGCTTGGCACGACCAGTCAAGGCTTATCGAAGGCAATGTGTAAAGTATTTGTATCAACACTGAGGTTCCGTGAAACTGAACCCGTTCAATAAAAGTCGTCATACCTAGACGATTTTGGTATCAGTGGACCGCAAATGACGAGTGCGGTATGTACGAGTGTTTTCATCATAATCGATCAATGGAAACACTACGTATTCAGGGATTCCGTTCGAACCTACGCGTTCCATTTTGTGTACGGCAGCCATTTTGTGGTTGCCCTCACATAGGCCGATGACTACGGCCGAACGAGTCTTTGGGACAACTACACCTTTAGCTGACTTTTGTGTGACCTGAACGAAATGACTCCCTTGCACCAAAGCTGACCTTGTTGAACCAGTTCCTTGTTAGGCAGCTGGTCAGATAGAGATCAAAGAGTAGGACATTGCTGAGTTTATGGTACATGCACACACCCTTCTATCTTGCTTCTCATCTGTTTCTGTTCCTTCCTTTTTATGGCTTAATTATGGTTTGGGTTGAGGTCCTTTTATTATGGGTTTGTCCGGCCTGTCCGAGCAAAAATGTTGCATTTTGCCTTGTCATTTCTGGTGGGCTGGACAACCGAAAGTGGGTTTGTCGTTATGCGATACGTTTGAAATGTCACCATGTGATTGGTCCATTTGTAAATAATTGATGCTAGTCAGGAATGTGATTTTTGGCATAAAAGATGATGTCTCGCTCTACTAAATTGTGCAGTCTCTAGCGAACCACCCGTGTTGTGCTTCGTAGACCTCTGTTCCTGGTTGCAGCCAATAAATTTGGTCTTTGACGTCACCGAGAAGTGTCCCGTGTCTCTGTTTGCCAAGGCAGGGGAACTCGAAGACATCGGGCGTTTTCCCTGGCGCCGCTGGGTTCTAAAACCCGGTTCTTCAGTTGGCGCCCAACATGGGGCGACTTCAGCATTACCAGTCCAAGCCTGAAGATCGTGAGGAGCTTCGTGCGAAAATTCTGGAGGAAGGCCTGCCACTTCATCGACCCCTGTATGTCGTCGTGGTCCGAAAGTCTTTGCTGCGAGGTACCCCGCTTTCCGACGGCTACGAAGGACTGCTGCCCTGACTGTCGCCCTGTCTTGGAGCCATTAGACGATTTGTAGTGCGAGACAATAGACGGGTCTTCTGGCGACGCCGTCGACATTTCAGTTAAGTATGAATGGAGCGTCTCCCAGTCCTTAGTTTTGTTTTGGGTATCCCCTTGAGATCTTTGATTTGGGACTTGCAAGCCCCAAAGCAGAGGGACTCGTGTATTCGCGAGGCTATCGTCTTTGATATTCCCTTGAAGTTTGAAGCTAGACTAGTGAGTGAAGATGCCTGGTCTTAGCAGATTTGGAAACATATTTTGTTGTGGTTGTAATAGGGATTCCCGATTGGAGGACTCGTGTCCGGTGCCTCCGATTGGAACTCCGACCTATGAGCTCTATTTAAAACATGGTGTGGGCCCTATCACGTATAATGAAATATGGATTAGGTATACCAGGAAGGATGGTGTCCTAAAGTGGCCCCAATATGGTAGTTTTGAAACTGAGATTTTAGATAATCTAGAAGTCAAACTGTTCAAGAAGAAAGCCCGGCCTTTGGCGAAAGGAAGCCAAACAGAAAGAAATTAAGTTAGCGAAGAGAAATAAAAGAGAACGAGGTATGTCAATGGTGCAAGCTGCTATACAGTTTAGGGATAATGAAGAATAACAAGAGAGTGAGCAGTTGCTTAGTCAACGTAAACTGGTGATAGATAAGTGCTATCCAGCTTTGCCACCTCAACAGCAAGATGAAAAGAAAGACCTTGAGAAAGATCCTTTGATGGCACATTTGTTGAGTTTGCCATCCCCTTATGTGCAGAGTGCTACAGCACCTCTGCAACCTTTAGTTGCTCAACCTCCGGTTGCTTTGCCTCCTGTGGTTCTACAACAGCCAGCTCCTCTTCAGTTGGCTCTTACTCCTTTGGTGCAGCCTTCTCAAGGGCCGCCGACTTTTCAACCTATTTCGTCTGCTACTCCTACGCCTGTATTACCTGTTCCTTCTGCTACTGTTCCGACCTTGGTTTCCTCTCATTCTGCTTTGTCTCCTGTCCTTCTGTCACCTTCTCCTTCTGTTCGACAGAGAATGGCTGATACTGTTGCTGGTTTCTTTTCTCCTCTTTTTGGGTCATTAGGTATGACCCCTGTTACAGAGCATAAACAATTGCGTAGTCAATTGCCTGGTCCAGATGAACGGATCATTTAGCACGTAAATGGGTTACTTACCCTTTGCAGTATAGTTTTGAGTGTGTTATGGATGTTTTCTGTCAATGGGAAGCACCGACGCAGAGATATGTTTTTGGGACAATGTGTGTTTTCCTTCGTGAAGAATGGGAAGATGGTGAATTAGGACGAGCTCCGCCTGAGTTGTTCCATCTACAGTCTGAGTTTGTGAAGGAAACTATAGTGGGTATTGATGTTGAGAAAGCAGTTGCGACATTGTTGTCGTTTAGGAGTGAGTCTCCTTCTAGGCCGTTGTTTGAGCCTGATTCTTCAGTTAGGAGAAAGGCGCGACAATATCCGAGGAGAGAGGTTCCCCCAGTTTGGAGAGAGGGAGATGCAAATGCTGTTCCACCCGTTCCGCCCCATTCTCAGCGTGTCTGGGTGCATGTTCCATGGAAGCGAGTTGAGGTTTTGGCCCTTAAGCAGTCTTTGCCTGATCCACATAAAAAACCTGCAGGGTACTATAAGGAATTATCACAGACTGCGGATTCATGTATTATGAATCTGGCCGGCATAGACATGTTGTTTGGGAATGTTGTTCCACAGCCTATATGGGGAATGATTCGTCATACGGATCATGTGCAAGAGTTAGGTGATACATGGGTTAATATTGGTGCCGCAGATGCTAGACAAATTGGTGGTGCTAAACCTGAGGATTTAGTTGCAGAACTCCCTGGTAGGATTGTTAATTACATGAAGACTTTAATGCCTGCCGTGAGTGTTAATTGGGACAAGTTGTCTGCGTGTAAGCAGAAGAAGGACTAAAGCGTGTCCGACTTTTTCACCAGGTTCGAAGAGACGTTTGTCGACCATAGTGGTCAGGACATGAGTACGGAAGGTGGTCAACGGTTGTTCGTTGACAAGTTTGTGCATAATTTGCTTCCAGAATTGTGCAATAAGTTGAAGGATTCTGAGAGTGCTTGGGCTGTTTCATCGTCAGCGCAGATTTTGGCTACTCCCCAGTACTACGAAAATAGAGATAAGGACGAGAAAGATAGAGCCGACAAGAAGACTAAAGAGTTGAAGACTAAGGTTCTTTTACAGCAAGAGTATCCGCCTCATAATAATCAGCGCAATTATCAGCAACCTCAGCAATATCAGAGAAACTCGCAAAGGTTCGAGTCTTCTCAACAGCGTTTTCCTGTAGGCCCTAATCAGTGTGCGTATTGTAAAGAAGAGGGTCATTTTAAGAATAGTTGTCCGGTTCTGTTACAGCACACGAATGGTGCTTCTGGTGTGAGAGGTCGAGGTGTTCAACAAGCTCCTAGAGGTAGAGGACGTGGTGTGTTTCCACAGAATGCGCGTTCCTTGCCTCCACAGAATTCAATGAATAGCTTTGATCAGCAGAATGGTGCGACTGGTAGGACGGCTCAGTACTATGCGGACGATTACTACGTCGAAGGTGAGAATGTGGATGGTAATGATTGCTAGGACAGCCATAGACAAAGAGAGGGAGTTGTTTCAGTTCCAGTGGATCAGAATGGACCTTATGTTAAAGTGATTGCATCAGGTGTGTCAGAGCCTTTTCTGTTGGATACTGGTGCTGCGAAGAGTTCTATTATGCACTCTAAACTCCCTGGCGCACCTTTGTCTGGCTTAACGAATGTTTCAGTAGGTTTTTCTGGCGCCCCGGTTACGAATCCGATATCTAGTCCGTTGTCTATTTCTGTTGGACCTTGTGAATTCGAAGCACCCCTTATTCTGACGACAGGTTGTGGTGAGAACTTGTTGGGATTAGACTTGTTGAAGAGATAGTATGCAACGCTACATTGTTCTCCTTCAGGAGTGCAGCTTACATTAGGTAAGAGAGTGATCTCTCCGATGTATTTATCTAAAGATAAACTTCTAGCCCAATTGTCTTCTCTCCCTGATTCTCTTTGGGCTACTGGTCCGAATGATGTGGTTCTTTTGGAGATTCCGCCATACGTTGTGACGCTGAAAGCAAATGCTAGATTGCTACGTATTCTCCAATATCGAATTTCTGGTGATGGTGAAAGAGCACTTTTGGCGATCATCTATGATCTGATTGAGAAAGGTGTGATTGAAGAGACGAGAGGTAACGTGTGCAATAGTCCGGTTTTGCCTGTTCTGAAAAGAACTGATTCTTCACAGCCTCCTGTATATAGGTTTGTGATCGATCTTCGTGAGGTGAATAAGATTGTTGTTCCGCAATTTCCAGTTGTACCTGATATCACCGCTTTACTGACTTTGATTCCGGCTTCAGCCACGTGGTTTTCAGTGATTGACTTGAAGAATGCTTTCTTCAAAATCCCGATTGCCGTGGAAAGTAGAGATATTTTTGGCTTCTCTTTAGGAGGCCGAAGTTTCCGGTTTAAGCGCGCTCCTCAAGGCTATTGTGAGAGTCCATCAATCTATAGTCCGGCTTTGAAACCACAACTTGATTCGATTGTTTTATCTGATGGTGCTGCCCTTATTCAGTATGTCGACGATCTATTAGTTGCGGCTGACAGTGAAGAGATTTAAAAAGAGGCTACTTTCTCATTGTTGCGTCATTTGTCTGATTTCCATCATAAGGTTTCTCTTTGGAAGTTGCAATATTGTCGACAAGAAGTTACCTACTTAGGTCACCTCTTATCGAAGGAGGGAAGAAGATTGACCCCAGAAAGAATTCAGGCTATTGCGAAAATGAGTGTGCCTACGACACAGAGTGAAGTGCGTGCTTTTCTGGGTATTATGTCGTATTGTAGACAGTGGATCCCGAATTTTTCTTTGCTTGCGAAGCCTTTGATAGCTCTTACTGTTAAGGATACTCCAAATCCTATTCCTTGGACTGACGAATGTCAGAAGAGCTTTTCAGAATTACGCAATGCATTGTGTTCGGCTCCTGTGTTGGGTACTCCCGACTACAGTAAGCCTTTTACATTGTATGTCCACGAGAGAGGGGGATGTGCATTGTCAGTTTTGACTCAACAGTTTGGCGATAAGCAACGTCCATGTGCTTATTAGAAGTCGACTTTGGATCCGGTAGCTAGAGCGTTGCCGAGTTGTTTGAGAGCTACAGCAGCAGTGGCTGTTTCTATTCGACAGTCTGCTGGTTTGGTGATGGATGATACGTTGATTTTGATGGTTCAACATGCAGTGGATACCTTGTTGAATCGCACCAAGACACAGCACTTAACTAGTGCTCGATTGTCAGGTTACGAATTGACACTCTTAGTGAGTCATGTGCATATAAAGAGATGCAATACGTTGAATCCAGCTACGTTGTTGCCGATTTCAGTTGAGACAGATGTTATTGAACAGCATGATTGCTTCCTTAGGACAGAGGAAGAAACGAAAGGGAGGTTAGACCTTAGGGATACTCCTCTTCCAGAGTGTGATGGTACCTTATGGGTTGATGGTTCGTGCTTTAAGCTTCCGAATTCCGAATGGTGATACGACTGCAGCATATGCTGTTGCGACTTTGCATACGATTGTTGAAGCTGCACGTATCCCACATAATTCAGCGCAAGCAGCAGAGTTGATTGCATTGACAAGAGCGTGTTGTCGAAAGGAAAACGAGTGACTGTGTATACCGATAGCCAGTACGCGTTTGGTGTGTCTCATAGTTTTGGACGTTTGTGGAAAGAGCGTGGGTTCCTGACTTCGCATGGAACTAAGATTGAGCATGGTCAGTTGGTGAATGAACTCCTTGAGGCACTTACTTTGTCTTTGCAAGTTGCGATCGTGAAATGCAGTGCGCATAAGAAAGTTACTGATGATGTTGGTCGTGGTAATGCGTTTGCAGATGAAATTGCGAAAGAAACTGCGAGAGATGTGATGAGTCGAATGTATGTTGCAGGTCCGGTGAGATGGGTTCCGGATAGAAGTATGTGTGAAGATACGATTGAGAGCGTGAAACCTATCCAAGCTGAAGCTACAGAGAAAGAGTTGAATGAATGGAGACAAAGTAAGGGTAAATTGGATTCGAATGGTTGTTGGATTGAGTTGTCAGAGCATCAGCGATGGTTGTTACCCGATGCGTATGTACTTCCAGTGTTACGATGGCTCATGGAATGGCTCACATTAGGTTGAAAGGGATTTGTAAGTTGTTAGCTCCAGTATGGCAGAATGTTGGAATTCCTAAGTGTGCAGAGAATCTGGTTAAGAATTGTATGGTGTGTTTGATGTACAATCCTTGTAAGGGAACTCCAAGTCCAGCTGGTCATTTTACTCCTCCAACGTATCCGTTCGAGGCTTTGCAGCTAGATTTCATCCACATGGAGAGGTGCAACAACCTGAAGTATGTGTTAGTGGCTGTTTGCTCTTTTTCGAGATGGGTGGAAGCATACCCTTCGAAAGATAACACTGCCTTGTCCACAGCGAAAGCCCTTATTAAGGAATTTTTCCCTAGGTTTGGTTTGCCGAGAATGGTCTGGAGTCAGGGCCGGCCTTAGGCATGTGCAAGTTGTGCACCTGCACAGGGCCGCCAAACCCCAGGGGCTGCCACGAGGAATCGGATACAATACATATTCGTGGGCGTGGCGGCCCCTGGCAGGGATTTGGCGGCCTCCGGCTTCCACTAACTTGCAAACACCCTGACCCCCCGTCACTCCTTCCAGTCCTCCCTTCACCCCCGCGGCAACAGAAGATTGCCCAACTGATATTTCCCGTTCTTCCAGGGCAGTTCTCACTCACATGCTCGAGCACAATCCTTCTCAGGCCGTGCGCCAGGAATATGGATCAAAATCTTTTCGCATCACGTACTATCACCCTTACATCTGCAGTTGAGAAAGGAGTTTGGGGTCTTGTCTCTTTGCACATGTTATCCGCCACTCACTCGATGCTTCCTGCCTTCCACCTGGACCCAACGCTGGTTCTTGGATGAGATCCAAATGCCCCTTCTCTCGTGACGTAGGTGCGTTATTTCACGGCATATATGTCCCGTCTGCAGCTGGACTGTCTTCCTGCTCAGCCCCAATTAATGGCACCCAACGTCCTTCCGTACAAAACGCACTACGCAGCACTCGATTTTATATTGGAGTAGGGAGGTGGCCTACAGGAGTAAATCCATCACTAATTCTACACTGAAGTGTGCCAGTGAACTACATGCTGCCCGAGTTAGCACAAGGGTTTTTATTTTCATTTCCAATAGATGCTCATGCTCAGAAGAAATGCTCTGTTCCACCACTCCGACCCCAGACAATAGTGTCACCGGCTGCCCACACCGTCTCACTCCACAGTCGGACTGCAGGCAGTTCTAAATGGCATAAAGTGGTAATTGTGCACTGCACAGAGACAGTCGTGCACTGATTAATCTGCTAGCCACGGGGCCCGCCATATGAAAAGCAAAACTCCAGCCACACTCGTGCACCAAGAATTGACACGCACGCACCATGCCCCCAAGTGGAGTGGTGAGAGCACGCACTGTCAGTAGTGCACTTGATGCGATAAGGAGCCAAATGCCTGGATCTCCTTAAGAGTTATTGTTAAAGTTGTTTCTCATTAACCGGAGGTATTTACTTCTGAAACACCATTCCAAGTAAAACATTTCTCAGCCCAGTATTAATTCTCCAGAATCCTTTCCACAGTGTGGCTATTTAGGTCACGTGAACGTTGTAGAAAAGTGTACACACAGGGTCAGTTTAAAGCCCCCCACCATCACCAAACTTTTCCCTTTCTCCACAAGCGGGGCATTGCGCTCTTCCGACACTGTCAACCCACCGGAGCCACAAATAAAGCGTGCCCCAGGCGCTCCTCGCTAGGCTCCGTTCTCCTTGTCATGAATGATCATGGCTTCTAAATGTAACAATATGAAGGCACCATACCTAATGGCGGAATTAAGGGCAGGCGCGCTGCAACATGAGACAAGCACTGTCAAAGCCAATAGGTCTCTCCTATACTAGAGCTATTGGCTTTGCCACTGTGTTTTAGCCATGTTGTACACCACTGTGGCTGCTGTTCAGCATGGCTAAAAGTTAGTGGTGTGGAGAGTCCTAGAATGGAGTGGTGGGAGTAGAATGTCGTTGACTAGGTTTGTTGTCGTAGAGTGGAGTAGCAGAAGTGGAGTTCAGTGGTTCATAGGCGGAGTCTATCATACAGTGCAGTGTCGAAGAGTGAGGTGGCATAGAGTGGAGTGGAGTGGAGTGTGATGGAATAGGGTGGAGTAGGTTGGAGTGGATTGAGGGGGATTGGATTGGGGTAGAGTGAGTTGGATTGAGTGGGGTGGCAGGGGCGGCCTTAGGCATGTGCAAGCTGTGCACCTGCACAGGACCACCAAACCCCAGGGGCCACAGTGCCAATATATATCCTTAATATAATACATATTTGCATATTTGCATGGCGGCCCCTGGCAGGGATTTGGCGGGCTCCGGCTCTGTTCCACTTTCAAACACCCTGACCCCCTCTTCACTGGTCTCCGCGCTCGGCCCCGCCCGGACCCCCTCTTCCAGGGCCCCCTACCTACGCTCCCTGCACAGGGCCACCATGAGCCTAGAGCCGCCCCTGCTGGAGTGATAATGGGAGTGAATTTGTGGGTCAAGTGATGAAGAGAGTGTGTGATGGGTTAGGAATTCGGCAGAAATTCCATGCTGCAAATCACCCCCAATCAGCTGGTTTAGTAGAATGCTGTAACGGCACCCTTAAGCTAAAACTAGCCAAAATTCAAGCGAGCTCTGGTCTACAATGGCCTGATGCCTTGCCGTTAGCACTTCTGTCCACAAGAATGACTGTGCATTCACGAATGGGACTTAGTCCATATGAGGTCGTGTTTGGTCGCCCGGCAAATATATGGGGAGTGCTGCGGCCGACAAAATTCAGTGAAATAGAGCACCCTGTGTTGCTTGATTACCTTTATGAATTGACGGCTAAATTGCATGTTTTGCATCAACAGGTTCATGACACCTTGCCACAAGCATCTGAAGATCCAGGACATGCTATTGAACCTCGCTCTTGGGTCCTGATAAAGAATTTCCAGCGGACCAAGAACGAGCAGCCCCGCTGGATTGGTCCCTACTTGGTGCTTTTATCTACACGATCAGCAGTGCGAGTGCACGGTAAAAAGAACTGGATCCACGGCGTACATTGTAAGAGGGCCCCTTTGCCTCTGCCGTACAACCGGTGGGTCCAGAAAGGACTTCCTGACTGAAACCGTGCCTCGTTTTCTGCCTTTTAGCGATGCCCGTTTGATTGGAACGAACTCTGAACGAGAAAGTGACGATCTTCTTCAAGAAGCTGTGCCTCCGTCGAATCGTTTGAACACTTCTGAACCTGAGCTTTTGTTTCGAGAACAGACATTGCCTGGCAAAGAGCGTTATAATTTGCGACCGAGAGTCGCTGGACAAATAAAGAAATAAATTCTTTCTTTGATGATTTTTAGGGTTTAGCTCTCCTCCGAGGAACTGTTTTGATTTTTGTTTTTCGAACCACCATCCGGGTTCAGCTGTAGGGTCGCGGTGTCAAGTCTTTGGAGTGCAAGCCGAAGACGTTAGGTCGACAGTTCTGGTTGGTCTAAGGTTCTGGTTGGACTGACAGACGCATTCCGTAGCGCGGTACACCCTACCGCCGCGAACAGCACGATTAGAGGATGGAGTTTTTCGAGATGGAGAGACCTGTTGAAAGAATGAGCTTCAAGAGCAAAATCTGTACTGTAATTAGCAGAAAACGTTTTTTAATATTGTGTTTGTTTATGCTGTTTAGTTTAATGATGTTTTTAATTGGATATGTGACATTCTCTTTTCAAGTGACGTTCATGCCCACTACACAACCTATGCCTCCTCCTACTGTTTCTTCACATTCTTTTTACCCTCTGCCCAAACATGAATCTGTCAGGAGAATGGAATTCGCTAATAATTCCTTTGTTCAGCTTCTGCACCAACACCAGCTAGTAGTGAACACGACAAATAGTTGGGTGTGTGGCCTTATGCCCCATACTACCGATAAAGGTATCCCCTTTTGTACCGCTTTGGCCGCCATAAGTTGGCAGGGTATGCTCAGACGTGAGTCCCTTGCTCACTTTGCCACTGGATTCAAGCAAGCCTGGCTGAAGACAGTTCGGTCTGGACTGTTCCCATGAGGCACAGGGTCAGACTGATTTGCACATGGTCATGTCTGAACTGGGGTGGCAGAGTGGGCCAAAGAACGGTGATGGATTAAACCCAGATCTGTGGACTGGGTGTGAGTGTTTGATTGGTTTAGATGCACGGTCCATCACCACCCTCTTTTGTACCGCAGGCACACTAGTAGCATTTGAATCACCAGCCCTGGCACTCTCAGTGCACTTTACTAGGGACTTCTTGGTAATACAAATATGCCAATCATGGATAACGAATCACAATAACAATTTATACAGGGGGCACTTGCACGTTGACACTGATCAGCAGTGGCACAGTGCCCAAAGCATCTAAACCAGCGAAAAGGAAATCCAGAAGAGCATCAAAAATACAGGAGGTAGAGGCAAAAAGATAGGTGGAAGCCACGCGAAGGATGCCAGGTCTAACACCTTAACAGTTGCAAATTCCCACAGAGCTCAGGGGTGTTTCATTGGTGAAGATGTCTATTTCTGGAACCTGCAGTGTTTAACCCGATGCAATAAAAACTGACCAGTATTCAGACTGTGTGTTGACCCCAGATGAACCTAAGCAGTCAAGATTGTGAGGTTTGTGGTTTTTGCAGAGACCTGGATTATTGATGGTTGCCTTCTGGCATTTGTTAGCAGTAGTGTGACAGTGTGTTGCTTTGCACAGTCTTGTTTATGTGTCTCAATGCGCTCTTTCGCAGAAGGATGAGTTCTCTGTGTTTTCATAGAAATAATGGTATCCTATATCTGTTTCTATGCTGATTTAACGTATTCCCCTTGGAAATGATGACTACAGCTGCAGCTCCCTTGACATTTGCCTTTAATGTCCATTTATATTTTCAATCAATGTTTTATGCCTGGATTTGCTGTAGATGCGTTTATGTAATTTCATTTGCAAATTTCCATTGCAACATATTGATATAATTCTACTTTTTGCATTCTGAGATATTTACATTCAGCAGTGCTCCGTTAGCTATGCTCTTGCCCGTTCACTCTCAGAAGAAAGCAGACAGGAGAGTGAAACTGTAACTCCTAGGGACACTTTGAATCATTCTTTCAGGGAGTGGGTCTGTCTATGAATTTGAAACATTTCATTGAAATGTAACGTTACTTCTTACTCTGCCTTCCTCCTCTATTTAACGGCCATTTTAAAAGCCGGGATTCGCTTGTTACCTGCTTGTGCAAGCTATTTGTAATTTTAATTTACATTATAAAAATCACAGCACTACGCACATTCTATAAATGGATGCTAAATGCATGCCCTTGGGATGGAGGGATTCTTCACACTACTAAAAACATTGCTATTGTGTATGTATCGTTTCGCGGGGCTGCCTTCTCTAAATTAAGAGAACATTCTTCCAGTTTACACTTTCGTTAGGCAGAAAATTAAGTCTAAATTGTGTTTGTTGTAAACAGTATGTTGTGCATCATGCGGTGAAAAGAAATGATACTTTTTTTGCCTAATTTTCTGCTTTTCAAATATGATTGTCACTTAGCAACATTTTCTTAAACAGCAAAAAAAGCATTCCATGATGTGCATAACAACAGCTCAAACGTATTTCCCACTCCCGATTTTCTGTGGGGGCGGGGCGAGAGCAGCGTGGGTAAACATAATGTACACAAATATTCTGAGTTTCAAATCTAGGACGGGGTGAAACACACAATCCAAATGCAGGACTCCGGATGATTAAAAAACGCCACGCGCAAAAACCAATCCCGGAAACCACCGGCTCAAATTAAGCACTGGTTTTACTGCATCAGTTTACGCTGAAGTGGCAACGAGCCTCAAGGATGTAAGTAGGCACGGTAACACCATGAAATGATATGCTCAGATACCTTCAATAAAAATCTGAAGCCCTCATTTGTGTGGGGCCGAGTACTCCCGAAAATTCTAGTGATAGGAATTACCAGGCCCATAAGGATTACAAACCCTGCAGAAAGACCTTTGGTCGAAAGTGTTTCACGCACTGTTTCTTCTGAAAGCTTACGGTAAAGTACCCAGAGGAAATCCCAGAGGAAAGTGGGAACAATCTGGGGGATTCAAGTACAGTATTCTTATGCCTTCAGTAATACTCCAATTCTAAGGGCACCCTCGGGGAATAACTCATGATACTGCAGTGTTACCCCTTACCCAGTATTACTGATTTACACAGTATTGGTAACTCCAGCTCCAAGAGGTGAGGGGGCGGGGGGGGGGGGGGGGTGGGTGGAGTGGGGATTACCAGACCATTTTATGGCCAACTAGTTAAGGGCCTCATAAGCAGCGCCACTGGAATTATGCGGCAGGAGAGGGCCAAATTATGCAGCAGGATTACGGAAATTATGCAGCAAGAAAATCCAAATTATGTGGCACATTGTGTAATAGTAACACTCCATTATTTAGTCATTTTTAAACTTGGTAACCCTGTCTGGGCATTGTTTGCACCTCATTTGTACCATTTTAATACCCAATTATAGCAACAGGCAACAGAAAGGTGGCCAGTCCAGCTTTGCAAAGGGCCTTCCAGTGTGCAGCAACACATGTCACTGTATTTTTAGTGAATTTTAAACCATTTGCGCTAGAAACAATTTTTGCGGGTAAATTGTGCAGATTATGCGGCAGATGATGGATTATGTGGTGAAGGCAGCAAATCTATAATTATGCGAAAATTGCTGTAGCCGCACACTCACTTAATTCTAGTGACCCTGCTCATAATGAACTGTTTCCAGTCTACGTTTTTAAGCAATTACCTGTAAGGGAGTGGTCATGCAACAAATCCAAGCTCTGATGGGCAAGCTAAGAGCATTGGATTTACTCTAACTTGCCTTTTCCATTGAGTCATATGAAGACATCTTTGCTATATGTTGAGAATGACAAACAATGTCCAGTGGATGAAAATTCATCATGGTTATTCCCCCCTGCCCCAGATTGACCATCATCTTCCATACCATTGATCAATTCACACTTTTTTACATTTCAAACCATTTTACATAAATAACTATTCCTTTCTCACCATACACTGTACATTTTAGTTACTAAAATTATTCACACATGCATATTAGCATTGTATACTTAAAACGTTGCAAAAGATACTTTCAATAGATTTAAAACTATACAAGCAAAGAAACACGATTTGGGGAGGTATATGGATTTCAGAAATAAATGACTTTGAATTGCAGCCCGACAGTTGTATTTATTCTTCTTGATATTAACTACCATTGTAAGAAACCACTCCAACATGCAAAATATTAATACATCATTTATTTAAGATCAATGATGCAATGATGCAGCAGCAGGAAACATAAAATGATAATAACTCGTTTTTATCATTTTATGTATCCTTCTGCTGCAGCAGCTTTCTGGGAGGGTTGGGACTGTTCCAAGGGCAGAGGAGCAAAGGAGGAGTGGTTTGCCCACTCCTAAGTGCACTTGACTGTTTGGTCAGACCTCTCTGGCCTCCCAAAACAGTCATGTGCACATCCCTTATTCTCCATGCAGGCTGCAGTACAGCCTGCATGGAGAACATGCCCAGGCCCCTATTCCCTGGCTGAGCGCCGATCCACAGCGCTCTGACCAATCACAGTGCTGCATTGCAGCATTGTGATTGGTTATCAGGAGCCTGAGAGCCGGTGCTTCCTGCTGCTTCGTGTATCCTGCTGCAGGACCGGAGCACAGGTAAGTGGTTTTATCAGGTAAGTGGTTTTATTAAAAGTTTTTTTGACCCCTCCTCCCCCTCCCCACCCCCGTACCCCAGCCCCCACCCCACCAGCCGAGTCCGGTAGCAGCTGCTACTGGACTGCTGCCTCCTCTCATTGGCCGTTCTCGTTATGGGTCAGACAATGAGGTGAGGTGGCAGACCCTACCTCGTTATAAAGTGGGATGAGGTCAGTGAGACTGCTGACCATACCCCACTGTACCGAGCATCACTGATAGACACTTTGTACTTCAGAGGTTAGAAATAAAGCGTCAAGGTCCGAGGCTATCAGTTAAACTCTCCCTCATCATGAGGGGGGAGCAGACCTACGAACTCACACAGTGCTACTGTATGACACACAATATCAGCTGCCTTCACACAGTAGTAGAGTGGGGGGAAATTATATGTTTAGTATTACTTTTTTGTCAGTAGGTGTCTCCTAAAAGAGATTATCAGGATATATTTTGATTTTGATCCGATCATCGAAGATTCCATTATTAATTTGTTGTTGATTAAGGTTATGGGAACTCCGCTCCGACAACCTGTAGAGTTTTTTTGTGGCTAATAGTTTATACGAGGTAAAATCAGATCAGTTTTGTAAGGTGTTTTCTGCGATTTATGAAAGCAGGTAACAGGGTGATTATTTATGTTGGTAATTAAATTGCTGCTGGATGCCTATCCACACCGGCGTTGATCCGTGAGGAGATTATAAAATGCGAGTCTTGATTGTTCATAAGGGGTTTACCTTAGCTAGGATTAATGTGGAGCTTTAAGGTTAATCCTAAAATGAGAATTGTTCACTTAATTGCTAATAGAATTTCAAAATTCCTGAAGGGTAAACAATTGTAGTATTTCTCCAGCCTCCTTCTTTGGTGATCTTTCAATGACGCTAACAAACACAGATAAGTTATGGAAAGAAGACAGTTTGAACCAAAGTTAATGCAGAACAAGCATATTCTCTATTCTTTTCTTCTTTAGTGACTACGGATCCGGACAGTTTTGTATATTATCAACAACTGTTCGTTTCAGCTTTTCGCATGCTGTAGATGTAGTACTCATCTTCTTTTGCATCATTACCTTGATGTAAATTTGTCCTACATAGCCTTTCTCCACAAGGTCCAAACTAGAGCTTTTAGTGCTAGAAGAGTGCAGTCGTTTTCCCACAGAACTACTTATCCTATCGTGAAGGTTTATGCAAATGTGATTAAATGTGCCTACTATATCAGAACAGTGAATAACCCAAAGGCTTTCCGGATATCTACTGTGGTTAATGAACCATCTAAGAATTCAAGAATTTACATAATTCAAGGAGTCAGACATTATGTTATGTTATATTGATTTGTATAGAGCACTAATCACCCGAGAGGGCATCCAGGCACTTTGGCAGGTGTGTAGGTTTGTGGTCCCCAAGGTGCTCATACAAAGAGCCAGGTCTTCAACTTCTTGCTGAACTGAAGAAGTGAGGAGGAGACTCTGATTTGTTGAGGTCTGTGTCATGGGTGCAATGTAGGAGAATGACCAACCTCCAGTTTTGCTTTTGTGGATGCGGTGAATGTGTGCAAGTGAGAGCGAGGCAGAGTGTATGTGTCTGGTGAGTTGGTGAAAGGGTATGCGGCTGTTCAGGTATTCTGGTCTTGTGCAACATAGGGATTTGTATGTGTGCATGAGAAGCTTGAATTGATGATGCTTGTAAATGGGGAGTCAGTGAAGCTTCCTGGGATGCAGTGTGATGTGGGTGTGGCGAGGGAGGTTTAGTATGAGCCTTGCAGCTGTGTTCTGGATGGTCTGGAGTTTGTGAGGAGTTGTTTGGAGATTCCGCTGTAGAGAGTGTTCGTAGTCCAGCCTGCTGGTGAGTGCTTGCTTGATGGTCCATCTGGTATTGTGAGGCAACCCTTTGAAGAATTTTCACAGTATTAGATTTGAAATGTTATTTCCCTAATGCACAGACTTGAAGTGCTCCCTTTGCAATGTTACTCTATTTTGCATTAATTTCGTATTCATGGCACCATCTTTCTTGGCGCCATCTTGTTTTGTAACTGAGATCGAGCTCCTGTCTTATAATGTTTGCCTCAGCAGAAAGGTTGCCTCTGCGCCTCCAGCTTGTACTTCTCAAGGTTGAAGCTTCGCTGCACTAAAGAATTGTGGTTCTGTGAAAATGGGCCGCGTTACGTAAGGTTATGGTTCCGTCACGATTTTGGTGATGTCGAACCGTATTTAGGAATGCGGCTAATGTGGAGTGAATTTGTCACATTAGCTAGCGAATTCACTATGTATTTGGAGATTTCGTCTCGAACATGGGTTCCATTTTGTTTAAATCTCCATTTTGTCTTGCCATCACGCAGGCTGACGAATATGGTCGAACGAACGAAGCGGCCTGGCCTTCATGTATTGGTATACATTAACAGGGTCTTTCTTGACTCCGAGGTGAATTGCAAGGATCTCATTCCTTCACCTGAAGCTGACCCTGCCGAGTCAATTTCCCTGGTTTGATCGTTGTCTGAGATTGCCAATCATTGTCCAGGACATCGTTAACTTTTAGTCTCCTTACACATGCCTTATCTTGCTCACTATCAGACATTGTTTCCTTTTCTATGCTCTTTACTACATGCATTGTGCTTTTCAATTATGGGTTTGTCCTGCTTGTGGAGATTGGATTTGGGACATTCCCAATGTTTAACTTTTGGTTGGGATGTTGCAAACTGTGCTTTTCGTCATGTGATACTTTGCTTGAGAATGTACCCCATTGGTCAGATTTTTGCGCAGTGGGAGTATGTTTGTAAATGTGAATATTGTGTATAAAAGGAGATGTCTTGCTCTACGAATTTGAGCAGTCTCCTGAAATACTTCCATGCTGTGTTTCTAGGATCACTGTTACTGGCTGCAGCTAATAAACTTGGCCTCTGACGCCACCCAGAAGTATTCCGTGTCTCTGTAAACCAAGACAGGTGAATCTGAAGACTTTGGGCGTGCCCCTGGCGCCGCTGGGTTCTAAAAACCCGGTTCTTCAGTTGGAGTCCAACGTGGGGCGACTTCAGCGGTACCGGTCCAAGCCTGAAGATTGTGAGGAGCTTCGTGAGGAAATTCTGGAAGAGGGCCCCCACTTCCGCGACCCCGGCATGTCGAATGTGGACTGAAGGTTTTTTTCTGCGAGGCTTCCCCTTTCCGACGGCTACGAAGGACTGCTGCCCTGATTGTCGCCCTGTCTTTGACCCTTTTGTGATGATTTGTAGAGCGAGACGATAGACGGTCTTCTGGTGGTGTGAAAAGACATTTTGGTTAAGTATAAGTGGATCGCTCCCACGACTTGGTTTTGTTTCTTGGGTTCTTTGATTTGGTTTTTGCAAATACCAAAGCCGAGGGGCTCGTACATTTGCGAGTATATCGTGTTAGATAACCCCTTGAAGTTTGAAGCTAGATTAGTGAGAGAAGATGCCTGGTCTTACCAAACTTAGGAATTTGTTTTGTTGTAGTTGCAACAGGGATTCCCGATTGGAGGACTCGTGTCCGATACCTCCGGTTGGAACTCCAACTTATGAGCTCTATTCAAAGCATGGAGTGGGTCCCATTACATATAATGAAGTATGGGTCCGCTATACATGTAAAGATGGTGTCTTAAAATGGCCACAACATGGTAGTTTTGAATCAGATGTTTTAGATAATTTGGAAGTTGCGCTATTTAGGAAGAAAGCCCGGCCGGCGATGTTTGACTCTTTCCGCCTCTGGCGTAAGGAAGCCAAACAGCGAGAAATTAAGCAAGCTAAAAGAGATAGGAAAGATAAGAATATGTCGATAATGCAAGCTACTAGGCAGTTTAAAGAAGATGAAGAAGATCGTGCGATTGAGGTGTCAGATAGACAACATTGCATGGCCATTGATAAGTGTTATCCGGATTTGCCACCTCTCGTCTCGAATGTGACAAAGGACCCTGAAAAGGATCCTTTGATGTCTCATTTGTTGAGTACACCACCCCCTTATGTGCAGAGTGCTACGGCACCTCCGCAACCCCCAGTTGTGCAACCCCCAGTTGTTCAACCTCCTGCTGTTGTTCAGCCACCCGTTCTTCCACAGTTGGTTCTCCCGCCTCTGGCGCAGCCTTCTCTAGGGCCGCCAACTTTGCTTACAACTTTGCCTTCTACTCCTTTGCCTTTAACTTCCTTTTTTACTGACCCTATGTCTTTGTCGTCTCAGAATACTTTGTTTCCTGTCCTTATGTCGACTTCTTCTCCTTCTACTCGACAACGAATGGCTGAGACTGTTACTAGCCTTTTGTCTCCTCTTTTTGGGTCGTTTAATATGACCCCAGTTTTAGTCAGGAAACAAACGCGTAGTCAGCTCCTGAGTTCAGAGGAGCGGACAGTGTTAGATCTCCTTCCCCGTAGATGGGTTTTGAATGCATCTAGGTATGACCTGCAAGCGGTTATGGATGTTTTCCTACCGTGGGAAGCGCCAAAACAAAGGTATGTTTTTGATGTTATGTGTACTTTCCTTCATGAAGAGTGGGACGATGCTAAATTGGGTCCGATTCCATCGGAATTACTTAATGTTCAGTCCGACTTTGCTAAAGGGACGATAGTGGGTCCCGATGTTGAAGAAGCGGTAGAGACGCTTCTTGCGTTTAGGTGTAGACTTCCTTCTCAGCTGTTGTTTGAACCTGATCCTTCGGTTAGGAGAAAAGTGAAGCAGTATCCGATGAGAGAAGTTCCTCCTGTATGGAGAGAGGAAGTTTTGGCTGATGCCGTTAATGGTATTGCTGCAGTACCGGCTCATTTTCAGCGTGTTTGGGTACATGTTCCTTGGAAGTGAGCTGAAGTCTTGGCTCTTAAGCAGACTCTACCTGACCCCCGTAAAAATCCTGCAGGTTATTGGAGTTGTCCCAGACAGTTGATGCGTGTGTGATGAATTTAGCTGATATAGATATGTTATTGAGGAATGTAGTCCCTCAACCTTTGTGGGCGAAGAACCGTCACAAGGATCATGCAGTAGAGTTAGGAGATACGTGGGTTAATATTGTTGCTGCAGATGGTCGACAGGTAGGAGGGGCTAAACCTGAGCCTTTAGTTGCGGATTTACCAGGTAGGATTATTAATTTAATTAAGACTTTGATGCCTCCTATGCGAGTGAATTGGGATAAGTTAGCAGCATGTAAGCAGAAGAAAGACGAAAGTGTGTCTGATTTCTTCACTAGGTTTGAAGAGACATTTATCGACCATAGTCGTCAAGATATGAGTACAGAAGGTGGCCAAAGGTTGTTTGTGGATAAATTTGTCTATAATTTACTCCCTGACCTTTGTGAAAAGTTGAAGGACTCTGAGTGTTCATGGGCTGTTTCTTCCTTGGCCCAGATATTGGCTACTGCACAATATTACGAGAATAGAGATAAAGATGAGAAAGATAAAGGAGAGAAAAAGACTAAAGAATTGAAGACGAAGGTTCTTTTGCAACAGGCATATCCACCTCGCTTTAATCAGCGTGAGTTTCAGCAACCCCCACAGTTTCAGAGATTGTTGCAGAAGCCGAGTCTTTTCCGCAGCGAATTCCGGTAGGCCCTAATTAGTGCGCTTATTGTAAGGAAGAGGGCCACTTCAAGCATAGTTGTCCGATTTTGTTACAACCTACGAGTGGTGCGTCTGGTGTGAGAGGTCGAAGTGTTCAGCAAGTCCCTAGGGGTAGAGGGCGTGGTGTGTTCCCCCAGAATGGACGTTCCTTTCCCCCACAGAATTCTATGAATTGTTTTGATCAACAGAATGTTGCGTCTGGTCAGTCAGCTCAATATTATGCTGATGATTATTATGTTGAAAGTGAGAATGCTGATATGAATGATAGCTAGGACAGCCATAGACAAAGAGAGGGAGTGGTGTCAGTTCCAGTAGACCAGAGTGGACCTTATGTTGAAATGATTACATCAGTTGTGTCAGAACCTTTTCTGTTGGATACTGGTGCGGCAAAGAGTTCTATCATGCACTCTAAACTCCCTGGCGCACCTTTGTCTGGCTTGACGAATGTTTCGGTAGGATTTTCTGGGCCCCAGTTTGTAACCCGGTTTCTTGTCCTTTGTCTCTTTCCATTGGGCCTTGTGAGTTGGAAGCACCGCTAATTCTAACGACAGGTTGTGGTGAGAATCTGTTGGGTTTGGACTTGTTGAAGAGATTGAATGCAACATTGTATTTTTCTCCTTCGGGAGTACATCTTACGTTGGGTAAGAGAATGATTTCTCTGATGTATTTGTCTAAAGATCAGCTTCCACTGGAATTGCATTATCTCCCTGATACTATTTGGGCTACGGGTCCAAATGATGTTGGCCTTTTGCAGATTCCACCATACGTTGTTACCCTCAAGGCGGATGATAAGTTGCCTCGCATTCCACAATACCGAATCTCGAGTGATGGTGAGAGAGCTCTTTTAGCGATTATCTATGATTTGGTTGAGAAAGATGTGATTGAAGAAACAAGAGGCAATGTGTGTAACAGTCCTGTTTTGCCTGTTCTTAAGCGTACAGACTCTTCTCAGCCACCTGTGTATCGGTTTGTGATTGACCTTCGAGAAGTGAATAAGATTGTGGTTCCGCAGTATCCTGTTGTCCAGGACATTACTGCTTTATTGACTATGATTCCAGCTTCGGCTGCCTGGTTTTCTGTGATAGATCTGAAGAATGCTTTCTTTAGTATTCCTATTGCTGAAGAGAGTAGAGATATTTTTGGCTTCTCTTTAGGAGGCCGAAGCTTCCGGTTCAAGCGTGCTCCTCAAGGTTATTGTGAGAGTCCATCAATCTATAGTCAAGCGTTAAAGACTCAGCTTGATTCTTTTGTTTTGCCTTCTGGTGCGACTGGTTGCTACTGATGATGAAGAGATTTGTAAAGAAGCTACGCTTTCTTTGTTGCGGCATTTGTCTGACCTTCATCATAAAGTGTCGCTTTCGAAGTTGCAATATTGTCACCAAGAAGTGACCTACTTAGGTCATCTCTTGTCGAAGGAGGGAAGACGATTGACTCCAGAGCGTATACAAGCGATTGCGCAAATGACTGTGCCATCCACACAGAGAGAAGTGCGTGCTTTCTTGGGTATCACTTCGTATTGTAGACAGTGGATTCCGAATTTCTCCTTATTGGCGAAACCTCTGTTGGCACTTACTCTTAAGGATACACCGAATCCTCTTCCTTGGTCTGACGAATGTCAGAAGAGTTTTTCTGAATTACGCGATGTGTTGTGTTCTGCGCCGGTGTTGGGTACCCCTGACTATAGTAAGCCTTTTACGTTGTATGTGCACGAGAAAGAAGGATGTGCGTTGTCAGTGTTGACACAACAGTTTGGAGACAAGCAACGCCCATGTGCGTATTTCTCTGCTACTTTAGATCCGGTAGCTAAGGCGTTGCCGAGTTGTTTGAGAGCTGCAGCGGCTGTTTCTATCCGACAGTCTGCTGGTCTGGTATTGAAAAATAAGTTGATTGGGATGGTCCCACATGCAGTGGATACCTTATTGAACAAGACAAACACTCAGCACCTTACTAGTGCACGTTTGTCAGGTTATGAGTTGACACTTTTGGCGAGTCATGTGCACATTAAACGATGCAACACTTTGAATCCAGCTACGTTGTTGCCGACTTCTGCAGAGACAGATGTTCAGGAACAGCATGATTATCTTCTTCGGACAGAGGAAGAAACGAAGGGTAGATTTGATCTGAAAGATACTCCTCTTTCGAATTCTGATGGTACCTTATGGGTAGACGGTTCATGCTTTAGGCTCCCGAATGGCGATACGACCGCCGCGTATACGGTTACGACTTTGCACACGATTGTTGAAGCTGCACGTATTCCACAGAATTCAGCTCAAGCAGCAGAGTTGATTGCACTAACGAGAGCGTATTTGTTGTCGAAAGGAAAGAAAGTGACTGTGTACACCGATAGCCAATATGCGTTTGGTGTTGCTCATAGTTTTGGACGTTTGTGGAAAGAAAGGGGATTCCTTACTTCCCATGGTACAAAGATTCAGCATGGACAGTTGGTGAATGAACGTCTTGAGTCACTCACTTTGCCGATGCAAGTCGCGATTGTGAAATGCAGTGCACATAAGAAGATTACGGATGATGTGGGTCATGGTAATGCGTTTGCGGATGAAGTAGAGAGAGAAGCGGCGATAGATGCAACGAGTCAAATGTATGTTGCAGGTCCTGCTAGATAGGTTCCCGGAAAGAGGAATGTGTGAGGATACAATAGAGAGTGTGAAAGCGATTCAGGCTGAAGCTACTGAGAAAGAATTGAGTGTGTGGAGAGAGACTACGGGAATGTTGGATTCGACTGGTTGTTGGATTGAGTTGTCAGAACGCCAGCGATGGTTGTTGCCTGATGCGTATGTGCTTCCAGTGGTTACGATGGCTCATGGAATGGCTCACATCAGTTAGAAAGGGATATGTAAGTTGTTGGCTCCAGTATGGCAGAATGCTGGAATTCCGAAATGTGCTGAGAATCTGGTGAGAAATTGTATGGTTTGTTTGATGCATAATCCTGGTAAGGGAACCCCAACTCCAGCAGGTCATTTTTCTCCTCCGACATATCCGTTTGAGGTTCTACAGTTGGACTTTATACATATGGAGAGATGCAACAACCTAAAGTACGTCCTTGTTGTTGTTTGTGCCTTTTCAAGATGGATAGAGGCTTACCCTCTAAAGGATAATACTGCCTTATCTACAGCTAAGGTTTTGCTAAAGGAGTTTTTCCCTAGATTTGGTTTGCCGAGAATGGTGTGGAGTGACAACGGAAGTGAGTTTGTGGGTCAGATTATGAAGAAAGTGTGTGCAGGTTTGGGCATAAGGCAGAAATTTCATGCTGCGAATCACCCCCAGTCAGCTGGTTTGGTTGAATGCTATAATGGCACCCTTAAATTGAAGTTGGCTAAGATACAAGCGAGCTCTGGCCTAGCATGGCCCGATGCTTTGCCGTTGGCACTTTTGTCAACGAGGACGACAGTGCATTCTTGTATGGGACTTAGTCCATATGAGGTTGTTTTTTGGTCGTCCTGTGAATGTTTGGGGTGTGCCACGGCCAAATAAGTATAGTGACATCGAGTACCCTATGTTGGTTGACTATTTACATAATTTGACTGCAAAATTGCGGTCCTTCACCAACAGGTGCACAATACTTTACCTTCAGCGTCTGTGGATGCGGGACACTCCATTCGACCTGGAAATTGGGTTCTGGTTCGGAATTTCCAGAGGACGAAGAACCTTGAGCCGAGGTGGACGGGGACATTCCAAGTCCTTTTGGCGACTCGAACGGCCGTCAAGGTTTCCGGGAAGAAAAATTGGGTGCATGCCACCCACACCTAGAAGCTTCCACTTCCCTTGCCATATGACCAATGCGTTGCTCATGGTGTTGCTGATTCAGAAAGCGAGAGAGTAGTGGAGTTTGTCCCCTTTAGTGATGCACATTTGACATGGACTCAGTCTGAACGTGAGGATGATGAAGTTTTACAAGAAGCTGTGCCTCCGTCGATGAGACTCGACACTACAAATCCAGAGACATTGTTCCAGGATCAGACTGTGTCTGGTAAAGAACGCTATAATTTGCGAAACACAAAGGACAAATAAAGAGTACGAGTTTTTTGGTGCTTTTGGTGAACTATACTCTATCAGACAAGAGACTTTTTTTTTTTTGTCTTGTTCTTTTTCGAACCCCCCATCCGGGTTCAGCTGTAGGGTCGCGGTATAAAGACTCAAGGTTGTGAGCGGTGTGGACGCAAGATCAGCGGGTCTGGTTTGTTCTAGGGCGTTCCCTGGACTTACAGATGCACACTTGAGCGAAGAAATACAACTGCAGCGAACAGCACGGGTAGAGGATGGAGTCTTTTGTAATGGAAAGAGTTGTTGAGAAAATGAATTTTGAGATGAGATTGTGTACCTTGGTCCCTAACAAATGTTTTATTATAATGTGTTCTTTTGTGTTTTTAAATATCACATTGGCTTGTGTGGGTTGGATTGTATATGCTACACCGTTGATTTCTGCACCCACTATCCAACCTATGCTTTCTTCTACTACTGTTTCTTTGCACAAATTCTATACGTTGCCTGAACATGAACAGACACGAAGATCGGAGTTTGTTAACAACTCATTTATACAGCTGTTGCATCAGCATCAGTTGGTAGTCAATACTACAAATTGTTGGGTATGTTGTCTTATGCCTCATTCAACAGATAGAGGTATACCATATCTGGTTTTGCCTTTTTCTTCCAATGGGTCTGTATGGGCTTTCCAGACTATGTTCATCTATGCGAATGAGGTATACCCTATGCGTTACATGAGAGACAACCCGAGCAATAGTGCTTTGATAAAGGGAATAGTAGATATGATCAGAGCTATCGATGCATACAATGCTATCCCTAAGGATGAAGCGCAGGCATATATCTTTTGGAATGTCACTGGGTATAGTACTAGTTTGACAGAGAAGGAGAGACGGAAGAGGTCTCCCCCGATTTGGATCGTACCTCATCGAGGCCACTTTTGTTTACATGGTAATGGTCAAAACCCGAGAGCTCAGTTAGGTGAGAGTGTATGTGCTCAAACCTACGTTTTTGCATCCCAGACTTCTCCTCCGTTTGGAGGAGAAGGTACATATTTTGTGTGTCACGAGAGAGCCTACACATGGATGCCACCTGATTTTTCAGGCACATGTTATGTGGCGTTTTTGCTTCCCCCTACATACACGGCTGCCATGGATTATCACAGAACAAGATATGTTGGTATGTGGAGAAGTGTGGCTCAGGGGTTAGAGGCGGCAGACCCAGAAGCTGAGATCGGCCATGGACCAGGGTTCAATTCCCCGCCTCGGCGGGTCTTGGGCTAAAAATTCCGCGGTCTCGATAATTCTCGCTCCGGTGCCTTCTCGACTCACGGGTTCACACTCTGCGACTCTGGGCAATAGCTTGCTCAATCTCCACAACGGCCCCTCGCGGCGGGATGCCTGGCTTTCACCTTGTGGGTACCCTGCCGGGGTTATCTCACAGGGGAATACCAGGATGGGTTCCCTAAGCAAGCGCCGGGAAACCCACTGCGGGTAGCTGTGCGCTATATAAGCTCAAATACATTTACATGTTAGAGGTGTCTTTGGTCAGGAAGATACCGCAGCACAGGAAGTAGGAGATTTTTTCAAGGGTTTCCTACCCTTTTGGGATCCTATGGCCAATAGCAGGAATATACGACAGCTTACGAGAGTGGTTGAGGCCACCATAAATGAAACTGCAGGTGCTCTCAGCAATATTACAGCGGAGCTACAGGCTGATCGTGTTATGACATTGCAGAATCGTGTTGCGTTAGATGTCATACTTGCAGACAGAGGAGGGGTATGCAAATTGATCCAATCTAGTTGTTGTGTTTCTATACCACATAATGCCCCAACAGTGTACCAAGCCATTTCCAGATTGCATAAGATCTCTGAGTCTATTCATGTAGACGAAGGAGATTGGTCATTGATCGGATGGTTTTGGGGACTGTTGTCCAAATGGGGATGGAAAGTTCTGATTTTCCTTGGTATGGCTTTAGCTATTCTCTTCTCTTGTTGTTTTTGCATTCAGTGTGCTCCCGCCGTTTGTAGTCTTTGTGCTACTACGTGTGTGCGGAGACCTGTCTCGAGAGAAGTAGAGAGCAATAGGATGATGCTCCAGCAACACTTAGATGGTCTGATGAAGATTGATATAGACCTAGATTCAGATTAACGTGAGTTTAGGTTATTGCCTACGTAATGGCAAAAGGAGGGTCTGTGGTTCTGTGAAAACGGGCCGCGTTACGTAAGGTTATGGTTCCGTCACGATTCTGGTGATGTGGGACCGTATTTAGCGAATGCGGCAAATGTGGAGTTAATTTGTCACGTTAGCTAGCGAATTCACTATGTATTTGGAGATTTCGTCTCGCACATGGGTTCCATTTTGTTTAAGTCTCCATTTTGTCTTGCCATCACGCAGGCCGACGAATATGGTCGAACGAACGAACCGGCCTGGCCTTCATGTATCGGTATACATTAACAGGGTCTTTCTTGACTCCGAGGTGAATTGCAAGGATCTTTTTTTTTTTTTCTTTTTTTTTTTTTATTAATTCTCATATTGCGAAAATTTTATGTATTTTGGAAAGTTTGGTTTCTACCTCTGAAGCTTTCCTTTTTGTACTGTCACTGCCCAATGGTCTCTCTTTTCTTGGGAGTTTTCCCTTGTCTTGCTAGATCAGAGGAGAACCTTTTCCATTTACATATAAACATATCTGTAGTCGAGAGGGGGGGAGCTAGCCACCTTGGCTACTCTATGAGTATCATACTCATAACACAGAATACGCTTTTCGCTTTAATCATAGGACAGTGTATTCTGCCCTATCTTCAGAGGTCAGATGTTTCTCCATGATTTCCCAGTATTTAAACCTCTTACTAGTTTTTCCCCTTCTGTCTAATTTATTTATTTTGATAGCTGAGTTTAACCACTCTACATGTGTCGGGGGATGAGGACCAATCCACTTAATGCAGATCTCCCTTCTAGCTATCACCATTAATACAAAGAGTAATTTTGCTTCCATTACTGTTAGTTTAGCTATCCCCGTTATGTTATCAATCCCAAAAAGAATAAGAGTTGTACTTACATTTAGATGTTTTTGAAATATTGAGTTCAACGTCTTACCAACTCCTTCCCAGAATGTTCTCAAAGATGGGTAACTCCAGAACATGTGGACATCATCTGCCCTTTCTTCCCCACATTTAGGGCATTTTTTGATTCCCGCATTTTTTAATTTTGAAAGCTTTTTCGGTGTCCAATAGGCTCTATGCAGAGTATACAGATGATTTCTATTTAGTGCCGCGGATTTTAATGTTGACCAACATTTCTCTATTGAATCTTCCCATATATTTACTAGGTCTTCTGAAGCCAGGTCTTTTCCCCAGATTTGCTCTACCATCAGGGAGCTTTCGTCTTCATCTGTTATAAAGGTCCAATACCATTTTGCTACCTCCTTATTTATGGGTAAGATTTTTATAATTTCTTTTTCTACGGTCTTGTTATCTTTATCGTACTTTGATAGTGTCTTTGCCCAGCTGTTTAGTTGATAAAATTTGAATTTTGATATTCTTCCATTGGAGATCTCATACATTTCTTCCCATGTTATTAATGTTGATCCACTTAGAAGTTGACCCCAATATTTGATATTACATTGTTTTAAGGGGGTAGCCATGGCATCTTCTAAACAGTCCGGAGTTCCAGGAGAGTTCCATATCGGTGCCATTGCACTATAGTAGGGGATTTTTAAGATCGATCTAATTTGTATCCAAAGTTTAGCTGCCTCCTTCAGAACTTTTAGCTTAATTTTCTTGAAGTATTTTTGGTGACCAAATTTAAAAAGAAAATGATCCTCAGCTTCTGTCATTCCTTTCAGATATTCCGGGTAATATTGGTGTATTCTTAGTAGAGACCGAATATTTTTAAATTGAAATGCTCTGCAGTATTCTGTTAAGTCTGGACTTGCTATTCCTCCTTTCTCTTTTTTTCTCCTAAGTTTTTTCCATGATATTCTAGTTCCCTTGGAGGCCCATATAAAACTTGCTATCTCCCCTTGCAGCCTTTTTAGCTCAGTTTTTTTAAAATCCAAAGGAATAGTGTTGAATAGGAAGGTGTATTTTGGGAGTATACTCATTTTTATGATATTAGACCTCCCTATGAAGCTTAGAGGAAGGCTAGACCATACTTTAAACAATTTTCGCACCTCTTGAGCTTCTTTATTTAGATTGTTTTGTGTTATTTTGTTAAGGTTTTGATTAACCAAGATGCCCAGGTATTTTATCTCTTCCTTTATGTTGGGGCTGTTAAAATGTGTGTTCCATGTCATTATTTCTGTTTTTGCATGGTTAACTAAGTATCCTGAGACTTCCCCGAATTTACTGATGATTTTTTCTATCGCTGGTTTAGATTTTACATATTCATCTGTAAATAGCATCAAGTCATCTGCATAGAGAGCCAGCTTTTTCTCCCATCCTCGGTATTCAAAGGGAGAAATTTCTTTGCAATTTCTAAGTTCATTTGCTAAGGGTTCTATATATAGGTTAAATAGCAGGGGTGAGAGGGGACACCCCTGTCTAGTGCCTCTACCAATTTTGATGTTGTTCGTAAGACTACCATTAACCAAAATTCTTGATCTTGGGTTTTTATAAATTTCTCCTACTGCGTGCTCCCTTTGCAATGTTACTCTATTTTGCGTTAATTTCGTATTCATGGCACCATCTTTCTTGGCGCCATCTTGTTTTGTAACTGAGATCGAGCTCCTGTCTTATAATGTTTGCCTCAGCAGAAAGGTTGCCTCTGCGCCTCCAGCTTGTACTTCTCAAGGTTGAAGCTTCGCTGCACTAAAGAATTGTGGTTCTGTGAAAACCGGCCGCGTTACGTAAGGTTATGGTTCCGTCACGATTTTGGTGATGTCGAATCGTATTTAGGAATGCGGCTAATGTGGAGTGAATTTGTCACATTAGCTAGCGAATTCACTATGTATTTGGAGATTTCGTCTCGAACATGGGTTCCATTTTGTTTAAGTCTCCATTTTGTCTTGCCATCACGCAGGCTGACGAATATGGTCGAACGAACGAAGCGGCCTGGCCTTCATGTATTGGTATACATTAACAGGGTCTTTCTTGACTCCGAGGTGAATTGCAAGGATCTCAATCCTTCACCTGAAGCAGACCCTGCCGAGTCAATTTCCCTGATTTGATCATTGTCTGAGATTGCCAATCATTGTTCAGGACATCGTTAACTTTTAGTCTCCTTACACATGCCTTATCTTGCTCACTATCAGACATTGTTTCCTTTTCTATGCTCTTTACTACATGCATTGTGCTTTTCAATTATGGGTTTGTCCTGCTTGTGGAGATTGGATTTGGGACATTCCCAATGATTAACTTTGGGTTGGGATGTTGCAAACTGTGCTTTTCGTCATGTGATACTTTGTTTGAGAATGTACCCCATTGGTCAGATTTTTGCGCAGTGGGAGTATGTTTGTAAACGTGAATATTGTGTATAAAAGGAGATGTCTTGCTCTACGAATTTGAGCAGTCTCCTGAAATACTTCCATGCTGTGTTTCTAGGATCACTGTTACTGGCTGCAGCTAATAAACTTGGTCTCTGACGCCACCCAGAAGTATTCCGTGTCTCTGTAAACCAAGACAGGTGAATCCGAAGACTTTGGGCATGCCCCTGGTGCCGCTGGGTTCCTAAAACCCGGTTCTTCAGAATGTACAAACTATTGTTGCATACTTTTGCTAAACCCGTTCCCACATCTTAGAATAGTAGGTAGTGGCTGAGTGGCCTTGGAGTCGAGATAGCATGTAACCAGCCCTGTGCAATGGCCCATCCGTGTTTGCCTTCTTTGTTCACCATGGCCTGAGCTGGAAAATTCCAGCTTGGGCTGGACTTTAGAGGTGTTGGAAATGTATATTTTGTGTTACAGTGTGAACGGGGGTCAGTCCCTCAACTGTCATCTCACAAGACTGGTCAGACTGGGCTCAGCTGCAGCGTATTATTAATAAACTAATTGATTTGAATTCTCTACTGTCTGACCAACTCTTTGTTTATTGGGGAGGCGGAGAGGTTGTCGTGAGTGACCCGGGTGACCTTAATTGGGTCACTTTCTTCAACAGCATGCGTAGGATATGGAACCAGGAGGTGCACACTAGTTTGACTTGAGCTGTAGATTTGAGCTTGTCATCTAGGATGATCCCTAGATTTCTTGTGTGGTCCATGGGTATGAATGTTGGTCCTAGCGCCAACAGCCTTCAGGTGAAGTCCCATGGGAAGTCTTGTTGCAGAAGACCAGGACTTCCATCTTGTCAGAGCTTGTGGAAAATTAATACGGTTTGGTAAACATTATCTGCGCCATCTTGCCTTCTCTCCCGATGCCACACTTTTTGTCGTGCACACCCGCCATTTTAGGTACCTTGGTCAGAACCACCCCCTGCACGCCACTGACCCCCACCACGGCTCTTCGCCCTCACAAGCACCCCCCATACACTGGTCACCCCCGCTCTCTCATGCATGGGCCATAAACCTTCCCCATCTGCGCGGCTCTGCCTCGGAATCCTATCCTGTTCCCAGCGCGACACCTCCCTTCATCCCTTTCATGGTCCCAGGTCCTTTGATACAAACCCCTTTTCCTGTGTGCCCGTTTGTCTTCCTCGTTCCCAGACCACCACCTGGTCCTGCGGATACTGTTTATTGCCCCCCCGTACAGTAGGAAGCTTCCCCCACTAAAGGACCCTCAAATTGATCAAAGCCCCCACCCTATGAGATCCGATCAACCCCACACATTCCGTGAATCGGCGGAATGTCCAGCTGCGCGATAATCATCACCTGTTGTGACCGGGGTGGGACTTCAACTGTAAATGTGTGTGGGAGCGGGCCTGAAGGGGAGATTCAGAGGATATCCTTTCATACTTCAAAGCATTGCAAGAATGTGTTACATGCAATAAAGATCATAAACTTGTGTATAAGAGGCCAGGCCTCAGAGATGCGGTTAGAGCACCTCGTGACGATACTTGCTGTCCGAACTGATGTGTTTCTCCTCCGGAGAGAATAAAACTTCTGTTTCCTGCCTTCCAGCCTCCAGCGCCTGCCTCTGTGTTTGGTAAACTTGAGTGGGTATAGAGGCGGCTAACGCCGGGCAACTTCGAAAAAGGTCTTCTGCCTGTACCTTTTTCAACAATTGGCGTCCCAAACGTGGGGCCCATCAGCGACACGTGGATCCAGTGGGAGAGGTCCTGACGACAGAGTGAACGACTGCAACGATCGGGAGAGCTCCTGCCCAATAGACCCTCGTCTGGCAGCCGATCATCCGAACTTCACTGGTTCCGAACAGACCTCTCTCGAGTGATCTACGGTCCTGTCTGGGAACCATCAGGAGTGCCGCGAGGAATACGGAGAAAAGAGGACGATCGGGCTCTGGATTTGGAAGACAAGAAACTGACCATGCGGTCCGGGTAAGGTCGTGTAAACACGACAAATTGCGAAATGATTGTTTGATTGTTTGGAAAATACTAGTATTACACTTTGTTGATTTGTTTGGAGATTCGCTGTCTGCAAACGGAGAAACAACCGGCTCCCTCTTTGCAAGCAGTGAAGGATAGGTAACGCAGCCGTCGTGCCTATCTTCCTCCCCCACTGATTGATTGTTTGAACCCGAACTACGGTTCGTAGATTGTTTTCGGGAGATTTCCCTCTCCCACACTGATTAATTGATTGAACCCGAACTACTGTTCGCGGATTGTTTTCTGGAGATTCTCTGTCTGCAAACAGGAAAGAACAGATTCCCTCTTTGCAGATAGTGAAAGGGTAGGTGACGCAGACCTTTGCGGGCCTACTTATTCTCCCCACTGATTGTTTGATTGACCGAACATTGACTGTTTGATATTGGTTCATGAGGTATTCACTGCCTGCAAACAACGTAGAATAGAAATATTCTGTCTAGTCTTTGCACGCAGTGATAAGATAGGTAGTGCTGACTTTTGTCCCCATTGTGATCCGTCATGTCTATCTTCTCCTCACTGTTTGGTAGCTGGTTCAACCCGGACCGTTTATTAGAGGTGGACCATCTAGCTCCGCTGGAAGGCACCCCTAATAAAGACATGTTCACAAAGTATGGATTAGTTACCATAGCTTATAGTAAGCTATGGCACAAGTATACCAAAGAAAATCAAGAGAAACAGTGGCCACTGATAGGATCCTTCGACCTTGATAAAATAGAAACGTTAGAAATAGCCCTTTGTAGTAGTAAGACAACGCCTATTATGCTCAACAGTCTCGGTATGTGGCGAAAAGAAGCAATGCAACGAAAAGAAAGAGACGAAGTCAGAGTAGGTAAAGAAACGCGACAGACAGCTTTCCAAGCACCTGATAGGCCAAAAGAAGGGATAGCGGCGACACGGTTCCAAGGAGTAAACACAGGAAGGGAACGGTGTAAAGGGATGTACCGACAGGACAACCCCAAGACACGACGACCCGAACGTAATCCCCCGACATTACGCGCAGGACGAACCGACTTAGGACAAAATCAATGTGCTTTTTGTAAATATTCCGGGCACTGGAAAGCCCAATGCCCGACTCTACTGAACACGGGTAAGAGCAGAGGGCCGACAGAAATAACAGACCGGCAGAAAGGGAAAAGGCGGGAGACAAAGATGAATCAGACTGACACGGACAGGCCAGATAGAACCACCACGTTTGATTACGCCCGATGGCACAGATTTCGCCAGACAGATTTCAGCGACATGTTTGACTTCGAATAGGTTGAACAACGCTAAGACAGGAAACCCAGACAAGCTCTAGGTTACCAGGTGACGAACCCCGTACTACCGCTACTGTTCCTGAACACAAAACCACCCATTTGGATAACATACAGGAACAACACACAGAGTAGTTTCGGACAGATTAGTATACATTCCATTAACGAACTCAAACTTCGAGTGCAATGGGACTGATTACTCTCTGTTGCCCCCCCACTCTGTGAACAAAAGCATTTACAGGCCTGCATAGACAACCCCCCGTTCAGGAAGACTGTTCTTGTGGACACCCCACCCCCCCATTACCCAGGCATAAATACCTACCCCCACTGTAGCGAGGTTCTCGTAGTAAAAGGATTCAAGGAAACCAAGTCTCTGTTATATAATTTAAGATTTAATTCCAGTAAAGTAACACCGTATTAATAGGAGCAATACAATACATATTACACCCACTCCGGAAATTCCCGAAATGCAGCAGGTCACCGGTCACGCCCATCCGGAAGGTGAAACACGTAGCACGTGTGGGGCGGGGTCCTGCTGACAGCCGTCGATCGAAGAGGTCGCCGGTGGGATGTCCAGGAGGCACCACGGGCCCGGCATAAAATGGCCTTCCCCATCCTCTTCTTCCTGGGCCGGCGTCCCCGGGCCACGAGTGGGGAGGGGGCGAATGCAGACGACCCCCTCCCTCGTATCTCCTGGTCCGGCCATCACAAATACCTCCGCTGAAAATTGGTGCAGGGTGGGCTGGGAGAGGGAGGTGGCGCGAACGAGCCTCCCTCGCCTCCCCAGGTGGAGGTTTCCCAGCCCCGGCCCGGCGCCGACATCCTCCAGCCGGGCGACGGACATACTTGCGCAGCACAGGACATACAATGGCCAGCAGCACTACTTGCGCAGCACAGGACATACAATGGCCAGCAGCCCTACTTGCGCAGCACGAGACATATGATGTCCATCATGTAGACCCGCGCAAAGGGACGGCGTGGGGTGCACTGGGAGAGGGAGGCGGCGCGAACGAGCCTCCCTCGCCTCCCCAGGTGGAGGCGCCACAGCTTTACCCTAGCGCCCCGAGCCGAATGTCCTGCTCCTACGGCACGGTGTTCCATTTTTCGCCCCAAGAAATCTCACCCATTCTTGCAGACACGACGAAGGGCGACTGCTGCGGAGTCTCAAAATGGCGTCTGGGCCCCCTGGAAGCCGATTCTAGGCCGCTAGAATAACTTTGACCAGCAACGTAACTTGGACGCTTGCCCACCTGGGCACGAGCCCCGGCCTCCGACAACATCTCCACAGCTTTGAAGATTCTACAAGAGTCCCAGGAGCCCTCGACCCCTACAGGCTTCCGGTGGGGAACAACTGCCTTGATCACTCGAACAAGTTCTGGCCGAACCTCAACTTGATCCGGTAGGGGAGACTTTACCTCCCTCCCCTTTTTGATGGACGGTCCACATTGCCTGCCCCTTCTGTTAGCTCAAGTTTTGAACTGCCGAAAAGGACTCTGGTCCAACCGCCGGTTGTTGGAAACATTTTGCCCCTGATGCTACTTCCGGACTAACCCGGCCTCGCCCAAAAATGGCGCCGGTGGCAATAGGAACTAACGAACACCTCGTGGTGTTTCTTTTGCTAATAAGACTTGATGTTCTGAGATATGTATATGATCCTTTGTACACTTGACGAAAAAGGGGGAGGGTTCACTTGGCGAACATGTAAAAGGATCCTGTTAATGTGTTGGTTTCAATGTACGATTTATTATGATATTATTGTAACTGATACATAACGTCGCTTATGACACACGCCCACGGTATGCATCTAGGAAATTTGATTGCAACTAGTCTAACTATGCTTCCAATTATGAAACGAATGCCCCCTGATCCCTCAACTATTGATAGACGTTTTTAGCTTCCTGCGAATAACAAAACAAACCCTTTTTAAATGTTTTTTTAATGCTGCAAAATAGCCCCCCTATTGTACGTACTTCAACCAACGCCGTGTCCGGCCAAATACGATTGCACTCTCATATTTACATGCTGATCAAATCGTGTAAATAAAGGTTTTTCAACCTATGAACAGGTATCGCATACTTTTGTAAATGTGGGATCAGCGGGAAGGTTTTTTCTGTGCGACCGGTTTTGTTCTCTTTTTAGGGTTATTAGAAGATGGTTGCTCAGCCCCGGATTAATGATCAAATCTAAGGCACGATACGTTGCCCCCAAATGTGCGACTGACCCAGGAACAAACGCATGAAGAAGGACCTCGACTTCTGAGAACGGGTAAAGTGAAGCGGTGTAAATGATAAAATGTTATAAAGGTATGATACTCAAAGGTACTGGGGAACAGGGTTGGCCGAAGAGCCGATAGGCCTTAGGACATCACAGCATTGGGAATGATTTAAGGATCCCGATAGCTAGATACATCTACCAACTAGATACCTTGCACTAAGCGCCTCTGATTTTTTTAACGTTTCCCTACACACGACCTATAATGCCACACTCGGACCGTCTCCCTCATGGACAACCTATCGCTTACCATCCTTACCACACTGCCCGCCCCCTGGCTTCGGAAACCAAGACCTCAGGGATTATATCCCGAGGGGATAAGACGAGTAGGTGGTAAGTAAAGGACTTTTGTGCCCGTACATGCGATATGCTCGAATGTTGTCCCCCTCCCTTCCCCTCTTTTCCTCCCTCTACAGGTTACATTGGAAACCCGACTGAGGTATAGTGAAGATCTGAAGCCACGCCATGTCTGATGCATGAAGTGGACTCACGCTGCAAGGTGGCACCTAAAGACACCCACAAACTACTCTTGTAACGAAAGAGCCAATAGTTGTATGATATGATGAGACGCGATCACCCCTAACCCGTGTTGCGTGAATGAGCACATGTCACGTATGTCTGAAACTATGAGAAAATGTTTTCTGTGTGACTGAAGCATTGACTTAACTAGGCAAAGGACCGAGAGTGCGAGAAGTGCGACACAATGGTGCTTTTTACTCAATGCATGTCCCTCTGTACCCGGCCTAATGCTCGTCCGTCCCAAACTGCATGCTTTCTAAATTCTAACACAGACCTGTAATGTCTCATGTTGTGTAATGCGCTGAATAGCCTATCCTGGTACACGGCCACTCCCCATGTTGCACGTGTGCTGTTTAGCCTATTGTTGCACATCTCTCTCTCTCTCTCTCTCTCTCTCTCTCTCTCTCTCTCTCTCTCTCTCTCTCTTCCACACTCCCACTCTTCCTAACGACCGGCACCTAATTGGCGAACCCCCATCCCTGGTGCACCACCCAATTGGCTCCAAATACCGCAAGTATTTGAACAAATTTGTCCTAAATAAAATCACATTGATACCATGATACTACCTCTCCTTTCTGCTAAAAATTGATGAAACCTAAATTGGCCAAAAGGGAAAGGACAGGTAAGACGACTGAGGTTCCCTAATCTGACCCGTAATCAGGGAACTACATGTCAGTGGCTTCTATGGTAAAATGCCTCAGGTAACGCGACCTTCCCCGTCCCGAATTGTCTCAATGCCCAGGCAGTAAAAGTGATCGAAGCATCCCCATCTTCCCAGAACGCCCCCAGTTTTGTATCAGCCGCCCCGAACGAGAGTTTGAAAAATGTGGCTCACCCCTGGTTGTAAGAGATAGGTCGACTTACGGCTGACCCAGGCCAGCCGTTGTTCCTAGAAATGATTCGTTGATGAACAAGCTACAAAGTTTAGAATTTGAGAAATGTCCCTGAACGCTTACCAACTGAACTGTAGCCTCCTGCTAGATAACGCCCTTGCGACTCGAAGCAAGACGATAGCCCCTCACCCCAGTTTGCTATGTTCCTAGTTGTTTTCCATAAGACCCTGGTCACCCCAAGGATGAGTCGAATAGTTATCGCAAGCCCCCCGTTTTTTGAAGTAGCCAGGTTGTAAGAGACTATGTAGAAATTAGAATGATGTTTGCGAAGTTAAGATTAGATCGAAATGAAGAAATTGTTGCAGTAAGCCCTGTTGAAAGTAAAATGTTTAGCCGAAAGATAAGATGCATTGTTAAAATGGAAAATTGTTTAGCCTATGTTCATTCCTCAGAAAGATACCATCTGACCATGGTGATAGCACGTTGCACTTTTTCGTAAAATACAAAGCCCTGAAGAACATTATAGCTTTGTAAGACTCGTACTAGAAAAGTAGGTCTCTGCCAGAAGAACTAATGTGACTGTAATAAACAAATGCAATGAATAGGTATCAGACCTCGTACCACGACAATGAATGTAATACCAACAAACGCCAAAGAAATAAGATACGAAGGAAAGTTGTAGGGAATCCAGCAAACCTATCAACAATTATTTATACGTTGGTCGTAAACCCCCGTGTAACGGATGTTTCCCCAGTTGCTTGGAGTTGGGAGAGAAATAGACTTATGTGATTACCTTCTACTGCCAATTCTCTAAAGACTGTCTTTTCAAACTCATTTAAGGGTACCACCGTCGGAGGAGAGAGAGACCGGATGTGGGAGCACGCGGCCTGACTGCTGATCGTGGAACATCTGCGACTTTGACCAAGGCGGGACCGCAACAGTAAGGAGTCGCAGGACGAGGCATTGTTTCCGACCAAATGAAAGGAAAGGGCTGACCTGATACCCCTGTTCGATGATCAACAAATGCCGAAAGTCCCCGCCCTCTGAGCCCGATCATGGGCCCACCTACCTGAAATTTTTCATCCCCCTGGTCTGTCCCCGATCTGGCCCTGCTCCATCCCCTCTTCCTCCGACCTACCCTAAGGACCGCTCACACACCCCCTTCTTCCACCTGAACTCTTTGACAATCGACTCGAGGAAGAAAAACTGCAATCAGATAGAATAGGGTTTTTGTTGCGAACTAAAATGAAACTTGGGTGCCTTGTCTAAGGTACCCGTGAAAGAATAGTTAGGACACAGGGCGAAAAAAAATAAAAAATAAAAAGGACCTTTGTGACCGGAAACACGAAGAAAAGGTCATGCCCTGCAACGCAGGACCTGGAATAGAGCTGGACGCATAGCTCCACCGCCGGTGCTCAACAGTACCAACAGAAAACGACAAAGAATGCTGAGAACTCACTAATAATGGTCCACGACAATAAGACACTGGAAAAAGCAACACCCCTCCTCTTCGAACAATGACACCCCTGATTATCGTTTTTACTACGTCTCATTTCTCTCCCAGCTACCATTGTATTGATTATGCTCCAACCAAGTACGAAATGAACTTACATATGTAATAACCTATCAGTTCATATTCCGAATGACTATAAGCATCTAATGAAATGTACCCAACGCTCTCACTGCAGAATCCTTTCTGTCCGATATTGCATTACTATGACTTTCCTGCAACGAGCTTAACGATGGGCCCGCCTCCTAAGATGAAAGATTTTAAATGTAATGTTTATGCACAGCTCCTGTACCTGGGTTCCTACTTCTTTACTTATGACTGCCACAGTAGACATGGATAGGAAATAGGCCAGCAAGATGTCTTAGGAATGTTAAAGGGAGGACTGTGGAAAATTAATACGGTTTGGTAAACATTATCTGCGCCATCTTGCCTTCTCTCCCGATGCCACACTTTTTGTCGTGCACACCCGCCATTTTAGGTACCTTGGTCAGAACCACCCTCTGCACGCCACTGACCCCCACCACGGCTCTTCGCCCTCACAAGCACCCCCCACGCACTGGTCACCCCCGCTCTCTCATGCATGGGCCATAAACCTTCCCCATCTGCGCGGCTCTGCCTCGGAATCCTATCCTGTTCCCAGCGCGACACCTCCCTTCATCCCTTTCATGGTCCCAGGTCCTTTGATACAAACCCCTTTTCCTGTGTGCCCGTTTGTCTTCCTCGTTCCCAGACCACCACCTGGCCCTGCGGATACTGTTTATTGCCCCCCCCGTACAGTAGGAAGCTTCCCCCACTAAAGGACCCTCAAATTGATCAAAGCCCCCACCCTATGAGATCCGATCAACCCCACACATTCCGTGAATCGGCGGAATGTCCAGCTGCGCGATAATCATCACCTGTTGTGACCGGGGTGGGACTTCAACTGTAAATGTGTGTGGGAACGGGCCTGAAGGGGAGATTCCGAGGATATCCTTTCATACTTCAAAGCATTGCAAGAATGTGTTACATGCAATAAAGATCATAAACTTGTGTATAAGAGGCCAGGCCTCAGAGATGCGGTTAGAGCACCTCGTGACGATACTTGCTGTCCGAACTGATGTGTTTCTCCTCCGGAGAGAATAAAACTTCTGTTTCCTGCCTTCCAGCCTCCAGCGCCTGCCTCTGTGTTTGGTAAACTTGAGTGGGTATAGAGGCGGCTAACGCCGGGCAACTTCGAAAAAGGTCTTCTGCCTGTACCTTTTTCAACAATTGGCGTCCCAAACGTGGGGCCCATCAGCGACACGTGGATCCAGTGGTAGAGGTCCTGACGACAGAGTGAACGACTGCAACTATCGGGAGAGCTCCTGCCCAATAGACCCTCGTCTGGCAGCCGATCATCCGAACTTCACTGGTTCCGAACAGACCTCTCTCGAGTGATCTACGGTCCTGACTGGGAACCATCAGGAGTGCTGCGAGGAATACGGAGAAAAGAGGACGATCGGGCGCTGGATTTGGAAGACAAGAAACTGACCATGCGGTCCGGGTAAGGTCGTGTAAACACGACAAATTGCGAAATGATTGTTTGATTGTTTGGAAAATACTAATATTACTCTTTGTTGATTTGTTTGGAGATTCGCTGTCTGCAAACGGAGAAACAACTGGCTCCCTCTTTGCAAGCAGTGAAGGATAGGTAACGCAGCCGTCGTGCCTATCTTCCTCCCCCACTGATTGATTGTTTGAACCCGAACTACGGTTCGTGGATTGTTTTCGGGAGATTTCCCTCTCCCACACTGATTAATTGATTGAACCCGAACTACTGTTCGCGGATTGTTTTCTGGAGATTCTCTGTCTGCAAACAGGAAAGAACAGATTCCCTCTTTGCAGATAGTGAAAGGGTAGGTGACGCAGACCTTTGCGGGCCTACTTATTCTCCCCACTGATTGTTTGATTGACCGAACATTGACTGTTTGATATTGGTTCATGAGGTATTCACTGCCTGAAATCAACGTAGAATAGAAATATTCTGTCTAGTCTTTGCACGCAGTGATAAGATAGGTAGTGCTGACTTTTGTCCCCATTGTGATCCGTCATGTCTATCTTCTCCTCACTGTTTGGTAGCTGGTTCAACCCGGACCGTTTATTAGAGGTGGACCATCTAGCTCCGCTGGAAGGCACCCCTAATAAAGACATGTTCACAAAGTATGGATTAGTTACTATAGCTTATAGTAAGCTATGGCACAAGTATACCAAAGAAAATCAAGAGAAACAGTGGCCACTGATAGGATCCTTCGACCTTGATAAAATAGAAACGTTAGAAATAGCCCTTTGTAGTAGTAAGACAACGCCTATTATGCTCGACAGTCTCGGTATGTGGCGAAAAGAAGCAATGCAACAAAAAGAAAGAGACGAAGTCAGAGTAGGTAAAGAAACGCGACAGACAGCTTTCCAAGCACCTGATAGGCCAAAGGAAGGGATAGCGGCGACACGGTTCCAAGGAGTAAACACAGGAAGGGAACGGTGTAAAGGGATGTACCGACAGGACAACCCCAAGACATGACGACCCGAACGTAATCCCCCGACATTACGCGCAGGACGAACAGACTTAGGACAAAATCAATGTGCTTTTTGTAAATATTCTGGGCACTGGAAAGCCCAATGCCCGACTCTACTGAACACGGGTAAGAGCAGAGGGCCGACAGAAATAACAGACCGGCAGAAAGGGAAAAGGCGGGAGACAAAGATGAATCAGACTGACACGGACAGGCCAGATAGAACCACCACGTTTGATTACGCCCGATGGCACAGATTTCGCCAGACAGATTTCAGCGACATGTTTGACTTCTCATAGGTCGAACAACGCTAAGACAGGAAACCCAGACAAGCTCTAGGTTACCAGGTGACGAACCCCGTACTACCGCTACTGTTCCCGAACACAAAACCACCCATTCGGATAACATACAGGAACAACACACAGAGTAGTTTCGGACAGATTAGTATACATTCCATTAACGAACTCAAACTTCGAGTGCAATGGGACTGATTACTCTCTGTTGCTCCCCCACTCTGTGAACAAAAGCAATTACAGGCCTGCATAGACAACCCCCCGTTCAGGAAGACTGTTCTTGTGGACACCCCACCCCCCCATTACCCAGGCATAAATACCTACCCCCACTGTAGCGAGGTTCTCGTAGTAAAAGGATTCAAGGAAACCAAGTCTCTGTTATATAATTTAAGATTTAATTCCAGTAAAGTAACACCGTATTAATAGGAGCAATACAATACATATTACACCCACTCCGGAAATTCCCGAAATGCAGCAGGTCACCGGTCACGCCCATCCGGAAGGTGAAACACGTAGCACGTGTGGGGTGGGGTCCTGCTGACAGCCGTCGATCGAAGAGGTCGCCGGTGGGATGTCCAGGAGGCACCACGGGCCCGGCATGAAATGGCCTTCCCCATCCTCTTCTTCCTGGGGCGGCGTCCCCGGGCCACGAGTGGGGAGGGGGCGAATGCAGACGACCCCCTCCCTCGTATCTCCTGGTCCGGCCATCACAAATACCTCCGCTGAAAATTGGTGCAGGGTGGGCTGGGAGAGGGAGGTGGCGCGAACGAGCCTCCCTCGCCTCCCCAGGTGGAGGTTTCCCAGCCACGGCCCGGCGCCGACATCCTCCAGCCGGGCGACGGACATACTTGCGCAGCACAGGACATACAATGGCCAGCAGCCCTACTTGCGCAGCACAGGACATACAATGGCCAGCAGCCCTACTTGCGCAGCACAGGACATATGATGGCCATCATGTAGACCCGCGCAAAGGGACGGCGTGGGGTGCACTGGGAGAGGGAGGTGGCGCGAACGAGCCTCCCTCGCCTCCCCAGGTGGAGGCGCCACAGCTACACCCTAGCGCCCCGAGCCGAATGTCCTGCTCCTACGGCACGGTGTTCCATTTTTCGCCCCAAGAAGTCTCACCCACTCTTGCAGACACGACGAAGGGTGACTGCTGCGGAGTCTCAAAATGGCGTCTGGGCCCCCTGGAAGCCGAGTCTAGGCCGCTAGAATAACTTTGACCAGCAACGTAACTTGGACGCTTGCCCACCTGGGCACGAGCCCCCGCCTCCGACAACATCTCCACAGCTTTGAAGATTCTACAAGAGTCCCAGGAGCCCTCGAGCCCTACAGGCTTCCGGTGGGGAACAACTGCCTTGATCACTCGAACAAGTTCTGGCCGAACCTCAACTTGACCCGGTAGGGGAGATTTTACCTCCCTCCCTTTTTTGATGGACGGTCCACATTGCCTGCCCCTTCTGTTAGCACAAGTTTTGAACTGCCGAAAAGGACTCTGGTCCAACCGCCGGTTGTTGGAAACATTTTGCCCCTGATGCTACTTCCGGACTAACCCGGCCTCGCCCAAAAATGGCGCCGGTGGCAATAGGAACTAACGAACACCTCGTGGTGTTTCTTTTGCTAATAAGACTTGATGTTCTGAGATATGTATATGATCCTTTGTACACTTGACGAAAAAGGGGGAGGGTTCACTTGGCGAACATGTAAAAGGATCCTGTTAAAGTGTTGGTTTCAATGTACGATTTATTATGATATTATTGTAACTGATACATAACGTCGCTTATGACACACGCCCACGGTATGCATCTAGGAAATTTGATTGCAACTAGTCTAACTATGCTTCCAATTATGAAACGAATGCCCCCTGATCCCTCAACTATTGATAGACGTTTTTAGCTTCCTGCGAATAACAAAACAAACCCTTTTTAAATGTTTTTTTAATGCTGCAAAATAGCCCCCCTATTGTACGTACTTCAACCAACGCCGTGTCCGGCCAAATACAATTGCACTCTCATATTTACATGCTGATCAAATCGTGTAAATAAAGGTTTTTCAAACTATGAACAGGTATCGCATACTTTTGTAAATGTGGGATCAGCGGGAAGGTTTTTTCTGTGCGACCGGTTTTGTTCTCTTTTTAAGGTTATTAGAAGATGGTTGCTCAGCCCCGGATTAATGATCAAATCTAAGGCACGATACGTTGCCCCCAAATGTGCGACTGACCCAGGAACAAACGCATGAAGAAGGACCTCGACTTCTGAGAACGGGTAAAGTGAAGCGGTGTAAATGATAAAATGTTATAAAGGTATGATACTCAAAGGTACTGGGGAACAGGGTTGGCCCAAGAGCCGATAGGCCTTAGGACATCACAGCATTGGGAATGATTTAAGGATCCCGATAGCTAGATACATCTACCAACTAGATACCTTGCACTAAGCGCCTCTGATTTTTTTAACGTTTCCCTACACACGACCTATAATGCCACACTCGGACCGTCTCCCTCATGGACAACCTATCGCTTACCATCCTTACCACACTGCCCGCCCCCTGGCTTCGGAAACCAAGACCTCAGGGATTATATCCCGAGGGGATAAGACGAGTAGGTGGTAAGTAAAGGACTTTCGTGCCCGTACATGTGATATGCTCGAATGTTGTCCCCCTCCCTTCCCCTCTTTTCCTCCCTCTACAGGTTACATTGGAAACCCGACTGAGGTATAGTGAAGATCTGAAGCCACGCCATGTCTGATGCATGAAGTGGACTCACGCTGCAAGGTGGCACCTAAAGACACCCACAAACTACTCTTGTAACGAAAGAGCCAATAGTTGTATGATATGATGAGACGCGATCACCCCTAACCCGTGTTGCGTGAATGAGCACATATCGCGTATGTCTGAAACTATGAGAAAATGTTTTCTGTGTGACTGAAGCATTGACTTAACTAGGCAAAGGACCGAGAGTGCGAGAAGTGCGACACAATGGTGCTTTTTACTCAATGCATGTCCCTCTGTACCCGGCCTAATGCTCGTCCGTCCCAAACTGCATGCTTTCTAAATTCTAACACAGACCTGTAATGTCTCATGTTGTGTAATGCGCTGAATAGCCTATCCTGGTACACGGCCACTCCCCATGTTGCACGTGTGCTGTTTAGCCTATTGTTGCACATCTCTCTCTCTCTCTCTCTCTCTCTCTCTCTCTCTCTCTCTCTCTCTCTCTTCCACACTCCCACTCTTCCTAACGACCGGCACCTAATTGGCGAACCCCCATCCCTGGTGCACCACCCAATTGGCTCCAAATACCGCAAGTATTTGAACAAATTTGTCCTAAATAAAATCACATTGATACCATGATACTACCTCTCCTTTCTGCTAAAAATTGATGAAACCTAAATTGGCCAAAAGGGAAAGGACAGGTAAGACGACTGAGGTTCCCTAATCTGACCCGTAATCAGGGAACTACATGTCAGTGGCTTCTATGGTAAAATGCCTCAGGTAACGCGACCTTCCCCGTCCCGAATTGTCTCAATGCCCAGGCAGTAAAAGTGATCGAAGCATCCCCATCTTCCCAGAACGCCCCCAGTTTTGTATCAGCCGCCCCGAACGAGAGTTTGAAAAATGTGGCTCACCCCTGGTTGTAAGAGATAGGTCGACTTACGGCTGACCCAGGCCAGCCGTTGTTCCTAGAAATGATTCGTTGATGAACAAGCTACAAAGTTTAGAATTTGAGAAATGTCCCTGAACGCTTACCAACTGAACTGTAGCCTCCTGCTAGATAACGCCCTTGCGACTCGAAGCAAGACGATAGCCCCTCACCCCAGTTTGCTATGTTCCTAGTTGTTTTCCATAAGACCCTGGTCACCCCAAGGATGAGTCGAATAGTTATCGCAAGCCCCCCGTTTTTTGAAGTAGCCAGGTTGTAAGAGACTATGTAGAAATTAGAATGATGTTTGCGAAGTTAAGATTAGATCGAAATGAAGAAATTGTTGCAGTAAGCCCTGTTGAAAGTAAAATGTTTAGCCGAAAGATAAGATGCATTGTTAAAATGGAAAATTGTTTAGCCTATGTTCATTCCTCAGAAAGATACCCATCTGACCATGGTGATAGCACGTTGCACTTTTTCGTAAAATACAAAGCCCTGAAGAACGTTATAGCTTTGTAAGACTCGTACTAGAAAAGTAGGTCTCTGCCAGAAGAACTAATGTGACTGTAATAAACAAATGCAATGAATAGGTATCAGACCTCGTACCACGACAATGAATGTAATACCAACAAACGCCAAAGAAATAAGATACGAAGGAAAGTTGTATGGAATCCAGCAAACCTATCAACAATTATTTATACGTTGGTCGTAAACCCCCGTGTAACGGATGTTTCCCCAGTTGCTTGGAGTTGGGAGAGAAATAGACTTATGTGATTACCTTCTACTGCCAATTCTCTAAAGACTGTCTTTTCAAACTCATTTAAGGGTACCACCGTCGGAGGAGAGAGAGACCGGATGTGGGAGCATGCGGCCTGACTGCTGATCGTGGAACATCTGCGACTTTGACCAAGGCGGGACCGCAACAGTAAGGAGTCGCAGGACGAGGCATTGTTTCCGACCAAATGAAAGGAAAGGGCTGACCTGATGCCCCTGTTCGATGATCAACAAATGCCGAAAGTCCCCGCCCTCTGAGCCCGATCATGGGCCCACCTACCTGAAATTTTTCGTCCCCCTGGTCTGTCCCCGATCTGGCCCTGCTCCATCCCCTCTTCCTCCGACCTACCCTAAGGACCGCTCACACACCCCCTTCTTCCACCTGAACTCTTTGACAATCGACTCGAGAAAGAAAAACTGCAATCAGATAGAATAGGGTTTTTGTTGCGAACTAAAATAAAACTTGGGTGCCCTGTCTAAGGTACCCGTGAAAGAATAGTTAGGACACAGGGCGAAAAAAAAAAAAAAAAGGACCTTTGTGACCGGAAACACGAAGAAAAGGTCATGCCCTGCAACGCAGGACCTGGAATAGAGCTGGACGCATAGCTCCACCGCCGGTGCTCAACAGTACCAACAGAAAACGACAAAGAATGCTGAGAACTCACTAATAATGGTCCACGACAATAAGACACTGGAAAAAGCAACACCCCTCCTCTTCGAACAATGACACCCCTGATTATCGTTTTTACCACGTCTCATTTCTCTCCCAGCTACCATTGTATTGATTATGCTCCAACCAAGTACGAAATGAACTTACATATGTAATAACCTATCAGTTCATATTCCGAATGACTATAAGCATCTAATGAAATGTACCCAACGCTCTCACTGCAGAATCCTTTCTGTCCGATATTGCATTACTATGACTTTCCTGCAACGAGCTTAACGTTGGGCCCGCCTCCTAAGATGAAAGATTTTAAATGTAATGTTTATGCACAGCTCCTGCACCTGGGTTCCTACTTCTTTACTTATGACTGCCACAGTAGACATGGATAGGAAATAGGCCAGCAAGATGTCTTAGGAATGTTAAAGGGAGGACTGTGGAAAATGAATACGGTTTGGTAAACATTATCTGCCCCATCTTGCCTTCTCTCCCGATGCCACACTTTTTGTCGTGCACACCCGCCATTTTAGGTACCTTGGTCAGAACCACACTCTGCACGCCACTGACCCCCACCACGGCTCTTCGCCCTCACAAGCACCCCCCACACACTGGTCACCCCCGCTCTCTCATGCATGGGCCATAAACCTTCCCCATCTGCGCGGCTCTGCCTCGGAATCCTATCCTGTTCCCAGCGCGACACCTCCCTTCATCCCTTTCATGGTCCCAGGTCCTTTGATACAAACCCCTTTTCCTGTGTGCCCGTTTGTCTTCCTCGTTCCCAGACCACCACCTGGCCCTGCGGATACTGTTTATTGCCCCCCCCCCGTACAGTAGGAAGCTTCCCCCACTAAAGGACCCTCAAATTGATCAAAGCCCCCACCCTATGAGATCCGATCAACCCCACACATTCCGTGAATCGGCGGAATGTCCAGCTGCGCGATAATCATCACCTGTTGTGACCGGGGTGGGACTTCAACTGTAAATGTGTGTGGGAACGGGCCTGAAGGGGAGATTCCGAGGATATCCTTTCATACTTCAAAGCATTGCAAGAATGTGTTACATGCAATAAAGATCATAAACTTGTGTATAAGAGGCCAGGCCTCAGAGATGCGGTTAGAGCACCTCGTGACGATACTTGCTGTCCGAACTGATGTGTTTCTCCTCCGGAGAGAATAAAACTTCTGTTTCCTGCCTTCCAGCCTCCAGCGCCTGCCTCTGTGTTTGGTAAACTTGAGTGGGTATAGAGGCCGCTAACGGCGGGCAACTTCGAAAAAGGTCTTCTGCCTGTACCTTTTTCAACAAGCTGAGCTGCCGGCACTTAGTTCGCATCGAGTCTGCTACCATGGTCATGTAATTGGTGAAGTTGGTTCTGCCAGGGGTTTTTTTGTCCGTCAGAGAGAGGATCAGTTGGCTATCATTGGTGTAGGAGATAACAGAGATGTCTTGTGATCGGAAGATGCTGGCATGTATATGTTGAAAAGGGTGGGGCTGAGGGACAATCTGTCACGATTCACTCCCTGTGGTCTCGTTCCCACCACCAGGGGGCTGCATTGTAGGGCTTTCCAGTATTCTAATATGTGTCCAGACACTCCCCTGTATGCATATCCTGACTTCCAGGCATTTGGACATCATTTAGGAATTGACATCCATTCCCAATCCATGCCAGGTTTTGTGGAAGCCAGTCTGCTCATTCTAAAAACTGCATTACCTATAATCCCCTGCTCACTGCTTTGTCTCCACCCCTGCAGGCCAAGGATGGGTGGAAGAATTCATCTCACCTGTGGCTGGCTGCTGCTAGCCTGTTCACACCTGATGCGCATGAATACTGTGAGCTCTTTTAAGCCCCAGCTCCCTTCAGCCCAGTGTTGGTCATTGTAGCTGTTTTCCCGTGAGACTGAACCTTGCTTCCTGAGCTTTTGATATTCCTTGATTCCTGAGCTATAGTTAATCCTTGTTCCTTGATTCCTGAGCTATAGCTATTCCATGTCCCTGAATTAGCACTGCCTGCAGTGCTGCCTTGTGTCCTGAGTTCCTGAGCTATAGTTATTCTTTGTTTCTGTTCATGGGCTTTAGCTATTTCTTGTTCATGACTTGCACTGCTTGCATTGCTCTTTTGAATCATTGTTTCCTGAGCTGTAGCTATTTCCTGTTTCCTTGAACCAGTACTGCCTGCAGTGCTACCTTGACTCCTGAAGCTTTAGTAATTTCCCTGTCCCTGAACAAGCACTGCCTGCAGTGCTACCTTGACTCCAGAAGCTTTAGTAACTTCCCTGTTCCTGAACCAGCATTGCCTGCAGTGCTACCTTGACTCCAGAAGCTTTAGTAATTCTCTGTTCCTTAACCAGCACTGCCTGCAGTGCTGCCTTGACTCCTGAGCCTTAGCTCGATTCTTGTTCCTGCCCCAGGACTGCCTCCTATGTTACTTTGTTTTCTTGATTCCTTAACCTGCACTTTTCTAGTATACCCTTGTAGCCTCCCCTGCTGTATATCATTTTCCATTCCCTACCGCCCTTCCCATTTCCTTGGTTCCAGTTCTAAATTGCTGTCTTTCTAGCCTGCTTTCTTGCTTCCCGTTATCTGCTTTTTGCCAAGTGTGCCGTTTGATTTCCTTCCTTTCCCGTTAAGCACTCCTCCTTGCTAGCTCCTTGTCTATTGTGCTTGTGTTTAGTTCTACCTCTTTGCTGTTACTGCCTTGCCTGTTCCTGTTTGATTGCCAGGATCCATGGGCACATCTGACTACCTAGGTGGTGTTTCTTGTTCACTGTGAGTATTGTCTTTGAGTTACAGTTGTAACATCGCCATAGGTATAAGCTACATAGACCCTGCCTTTGCATACATATCCTATATGTGGATATTTTCAGTCCGTATCTGTAACAGCAATTGTGGATGAGGAACTTACTGAGCTTCAGTCTTACTGTGTGGAGCTCCTGAGTGCTTTACCCCACATTCCCTTTACTGTTAATGTTGTATTATATATATGTCTTGCACGTCCGTCCTGGTTGTAGTTAGTCTGAATACTAAATTGCCTTGTGAGTGCCCTTCCTTTCTGAGTCTTAGTCATCTTGTACAAGCTTCCCCATTGGAACCTTTTTCTCCTCTGACTCCTTGTGTGAACCTGAACAGCACTGTACTACTCTTTCTGTGCACAGTACATTTTCTACCCAGTCTCCAGTCTTTGCGCAAGTCCTTGCTCAAAACCCTGACTGTGTTTCCGACATAGTCCCGGACAGTCCCTGACACAATCCCTATGGGACTCTGCAAATCAATTTCTTGGTCTCAGATGTGAGGGGTGGCATCCTGACCCTGTGGGCTCTTCTCATGAGGAAATAATAGATCCTTTTGAGAGTGAATCCTTTAATGGCAATTTTATGGAGTCTTCTTATGAGGGTGTTATGGGAAGGCTGCATAGAAGTCGAGCAGGATGAAGGCTGCTGTTTCTCTTCGATCCAGGGTGATTTGAATGTCATTGGTGGTCGCTATTAGTTATCCTATTTGGGTCCTATTTGGGTCCAGAACGATTTACATACAAGTGCTTGGTTTCTATGGTTAGTATAAGAATTAGGGATTTGTGATGACTTCTCTCTTACATATATAATACACTGCTAAAATCTTGAAGTCTTACAATGAAATAGTCAACCATATAGGCTGAATTCCTACTTCAATAGACACATCTCACATTATGATACAAAGCCACTTCACTATTCAGTACCTAAAAGCTAATCTCTGTTATAAGGCTCACTATGTATTTTCCTTTTTCATCTACCCAATATTCTTATGTTACTACTCTATTTAGTCCCCACAGATGATGGTAAGCAAAATCATTTTATTTGGTTAATTAGTTTTTACAACAGGTTACAGCTTATCTTACAAAAGTGCTGCATATACTATCATGTGATACAGAAGAACATTAACAAAATAGATTTGGTACATGACTGATGAATAGTGAGATACAGACATTGCTGTCAAATAAATTCTCTAGGCCATGATTAATGTTGCACTGTTATTAGGCAATATGTTTTCTGTGAATCTTTTAGCTTCCAAGAATGCGTTTAATAGGATAGGATGGCCATATCTTTGGGCCCTATTGCCCCAATTCCGAACACCAGAACTACGTATTAAGAAGGTTTAGGTTCTCTATATCACTCCTATTGCATGTTTTGGTATGAAGTGCAGACATTTGGATCTCTAGAGGGGAGCTTACCACGAGCCATGCCTCTCTCATGTGTTATTTCCCTTCTTACTTGAGCCTTTTGGCTAAGACTTTGAGGAACACGACAGTCCATCTGCTAGGTATGGATCTGGTGAGTGTGTATCTCGTCTTATGCAGATGATACTGCCCAACTTACCAATAGCAAGTATTTGCACTGGCACAGATTTATACTCATTATCATCATGTGGAGGACCCTCAAAAGCTATAAATGCTCAACACTTTTTTGTATCTACTGAACATACAGACTTTATTCATCATGTTGAGACGACAAAAATTGTTAGAACACAAACTGATCCATGCAATTAAAGTTGCCAGTCTTTTAATAACATTCGACTCACTGCAGGAAATTATGCAGATGGGATTATCATATTAAAAAGGGGGGGGAACAAAAACGTGTGTAGTTACTGCCAGAACAGTTTTTTACACAACAGACAAAACAAATAGTGTTTCCTCACTCATATATAGAAGTAGTTAGATGTTCTTCTGTCAATATTTGACACCTAACCAAAATCTTTTAGGTGAATATTCCAGTCAATGCAGTGCCAAACGAGGTACTATAGTGGTGTCCAAATGATAAGCAGATGTCTGAGTTTTTTATTTGATTTGACTGGATTGAATCCTTCCTTACAGGGCGCACTTTCCAAGTGTGGGACGACAATCATCACTCATTCACTCTCCCACTCACAAGCGGCGTCCCTCAGGGCTCCTCCCTGAGTCCGACGCTTTTTAATGTCTACATGGCCCCTCTTGAGGACGTGGTAACACCATTTAACATAAAAATGGTAAGCTATGCTGACGATACTCAGTTGGTCGTCTCCCTGTCCCAGTTGATCGACCATCCAGAAAACCTGACCAACTGCCTTACAGGAATTCACAACTGGATGAATAACTCATCATTAAAACTAAATGGGACAAAGACGGAGGTGATGCTCCTAGGAAAACAATGGACGACCATCCCTCCAGCACTCTGGCCCGATGTGTTTGGGGAAATCCCCCCCCCCCCCCCCCCCCCCCGAAATGTGAAATTAAGACACTCGGTGTGTGGCTCGAACCAGAGCTTACTATGAAAACACAAGCAACCAAAACCTCGGGCACCTGCTTCGGGCTCATGCGCACGACCCGCAAGATCCTGCCCTTACTGCCACCTACTTCTAGGAAACTACTCATTCAGGGACTAGTACTGTCCCGCCTGGACTACAGCAATCTGGTTTATCTGGGAGCCCCTGAGGCCACCCTAACGAAACTCCAGCGGACACAAAATGCGGCGGCACGCCTGCTCACTAACATCCCCTCCAGAATGTCCGCCAAGCCGGCCCTCAAAGCTCTGCACTGGCTCCCTGTGCGCCAAAGGGTGCAATTCAAAGCGATGTGTACGACACATAAGCTGATCAACGGATCTGGCCCGGCGATCCTCAGCAAAATGATCACCCCCTACACAGCAACCAGATCCCTACGATCCCAGAATGAGAACCTAGCTAGCATTCCTAGATTCGAAAGAACCCGCACAGGAGGACGACAATTCTCCGTTCAAGCAGCTACGGGATGGAACGCTCTTCCCCGCTCCCTCAGACTTGAACCTAACTACCTAGCATTCCGCAAGAAATTAAAGACTCATCTGTTTCCTAAATGAAGTCCCCTTGACTGTCTCCCCTCCCTCTCCTCCCCCTCAACAGGATCACAAATCTTATAGCGCGGGGATGCCCTTGGGTCACCAGGCGCTTTAGAAATCGTTATTAAATTAAATTAAATTAAATTTGTTGCAAATAACCTTAAGGTTCAAGATGTCACTTAGTTGTTTATCATTATGACCTCCACATGGATTGCTGCAGTGTCCTACCTGAACTCTTTGTCACCCTGATGAATACCTTCATTCAAAAACACCTTATGGTCCATTCATGAAGGTTGAAACGCTGTGGCTTTTTTCACCCTGAGACCAAGAGTAACCATAAAGGAAATAATGCACAGAACAACGTAGAGTCTGGGCTTGATTGAATAAGCGCAGACATATAGTTCTAGATCAGTACTCTGACCCCCGCAGGACCTTCAAACTACATAGTATCGAGGATCTAAACACAATAGATCTCGGTAACATATAAAAGACTGTAGGACAGAGGAGTCTCTCTTTTCTTGATTTGTTAATGTATTATGTTTAACAATGTATCAAATGTGTAGTGGTTTATTGATTTTTTTACGTTTCAATTTTGTCTTTAAAACACTAGCAGGCACATGCATCAATATTGCATTTTGCAATTCCTTAATTGCGAAAAATAAGGAATCGCAATTAAGGAATTGCAAACAGCAATGCATCAAGAAATCGCTATAAAAATTGCGATTTCTTAAAATTCCTTAATTGCGATTCTCTAATTGAGAATCGCAATTAAGGAATACTTCCCCATACATTCCTATGGGCCTAGAGGCCCATAGGAATGAATGGAAAGACATTCTTAATTTGCAATTCACCATTGAAAATTCGCAAATTAAGAATGCAATTTCAAGGGTGCAGGGGTGTCCAAAGGACACCCTGTTGCACCCCTGAAATCTGCTTAGGAGTACATTTTGCACACTCACTTTGGGCATGTGTGTGTGTGAAATGGAACTTTGAAAAATGCACTTAAGTGCATTTTTCAAAGTTTTCGCAAATTACCATGAAGGTCAACTTTATGGTAATTTGCTCCTCTTATTTGCGAATTCGCAAATTTTTAAAGTTTGATGCATTGCATTTAAGGAATCTCAATTCGAGATTCCTTAAATGCAATCGCAATTTAAGAAATCGCAATTTTGCAATTTCTTAAATTGCGAAAATTACTAAAATGTTAATTCATCCAAAAAATGGAAATTGCATTCGCAAACGGACGAATTTTGCGATTCGCACTGTTTGCGAATGCAATTTCCTTTGATGCATGTGGCTGCTGAATTGTTTGTGTGTTGTGTAAATATTGTAATGTTTTTCTATACTGTTCATTGTGAATATCAGAAATGATATTGAGCTGTATGTTTAAATTCAAAATAAGGGAAAAACTTTATAAGTATGAGAAAGAATGTCAATTGATAAATCTTGGAGTTAATAAACATGATTCTGAGGTTATAAGACTAATGTCTTATTTGTGGTTAGAGAGGTACTTTTTGTATTATTCAGACCCTCCAGCTTATCGCGATTTCGCGATTTGCAAAAAAATCGCGAAATCAGCCGATCTTTTGAAATGCCGCGATATTTGGGCAAAAGCCAGCGAAATTTGCCGTTCCCGCCGTTACCCCCGTTTCCGCCTTAAAATCCAGCCCCATGCGCACCCATTTTCCATTCCCCAGGATTTCGCGGTGGCGAGAGAAGGAGCGAGAGGAGGTCGAGGACGGTGGCCGAGAGAGGGAGAAGACCACGTCGGCCGAAAGAGGGAGAAGACCAGCAAGAAGCGGCAGCGACACACACACGAAGACTCTTCCTCTTCTCCAGAGACCAGGGAAGCGGACTCGGAGCAGGAGAACAGCCGGCCGGCGAACACAGACAGGAGGTACGTCCGTCCCTGCCAGGATCCCGTTTACAGTGTGATGCACAGCTTACTAAGATGCAGCCCATATAAAGCGTGATGCACTCATCATTTCAATCCGTTGGCATCTGACAGTAATGTCCTGAAAAGCATAAGTTCCCATGCATGTAATCCAAAGAATTTTATTGCTTTCAAGCAGCTGGAAACATTTTGTTGAAACTGAAATGATCATAAAAGTTCTCTAGTCTCTGCCTTCAGTAGTATACATTTTTTCATTACCTTGCCTAGAGGAACCAGGCCTTTATAACAAAGAACCGCATAGATACATAGAATGCCTGCACTTATTTTTTACCTCATAGAATTGCACAGACTGACATAAACCTAGGGTTTTACAACCCTTGTTATAAATGTCATGTTATTTGAAGCATGCTCCTTTGTGTAGCGCAGCAATGTGCTCTGGTGCGAATGTGTGCTAAGATTTTGCAAAAGACAAACATGAGGCGATACGCTTTCAAATCCACACATGTGGAGGAAAAAGGTGAATGCATGCACCATTAACCCGCTATATGGTTAAAGGCTAGGGCTATTTAAAAAAAACTTTTGATGGTTCTTTTAATTCTTACTGCACTCCTGTTTTCAGTAAATGCACAGATGATGTTCTATTTGGTGTGTGACACGTTTTCACTTGGAAGGCAGTGCTCTCACCCTGGCTGTTAGCCTATTCTGTTGCCCAAAGGAGGTGAGGTAGCATACTAGCCCACATTTTAGCAGAGAAGAACGACCTTTAGGAAAAATTGCGGAAATCTAATATCCCTGGTGCCTTTTTGCTATGGCAGAGTTTTTTAATATGAGAAATGACTTCCGAACAGCTTCTTGTTCCATGCTAACGGGATCCTGGCACCAGTCACAACATTTTCATTTTATTCAATGTAATATTATATTACACCTTCTGACAGTATTGTGTGTTTGAGTGGGGTTAGTAGCAAGCAAATTGATTGAGTAAAAGGCAAATTTGCATCTTGCTTTGGAGAGGACCAGCTTACCGCCCAACTTACTGCTCGACTGTTTTCCTGGCATTTCTTAAACCCTCTTACTAAGGCACTTCGTTTTTCTTTGTCAACATTTCAAATAGTCCTTGTGTGCAGCTTTTCAGAGTCAACCTGTTTATGCTGTTTTGTACTTTAACCTTGACTGACATGCGTTAAGGAACAATGTTTTGTATTCACAGCCTCATTCAGACAGCAAGTCATTTTGCTTACACGTGGGTTTATGAAATGAGTGGACTTTCCCGGGCCACAACCTTACAAATTTTGCATATTGCTTCAAAAATATAGCAGCTCTTGCATGACCTTTGCCTTAAAACATTGTGGATTGTAAAAACAACAGGTGATGGACAGAATGCAGAACAATGTCATACATTCACCCCAGTACAGAGATCTGGGCCAAAATCCATCGTTTTTTTGCTCACCATGCCATTCTAGTTTGAACCCAGCCATATGCAAATCAGTCTTGACCCTGTGCCCCATGGGTACAGTCCAGCCCGAACTGCCAAGCCAAGTCATTATAACCAGCAGCACAATACTGGTCTAGATTTGAAGTGCTCAGAAGAACTGAACGTACATGGCCAAGATTAACATGCCTTTTAGCTAAAACAAATGGGCTGAATTGTAAATAAACAAAATGTACATAGCTCCATGTTGTCAAATAACTCAAACAGTAAGAGATCTGTGTTTGGTGTTGCAAAAAACCCAAAATAAAATGCCGCTAAATGCCGCTAAATTTCAATTTTTGTGCCGCTAAATTTTAATTTTTGTGCCGCTAAATTTGCCAATCCATGCCGCTATATCCTAGGGGGTCTGTATTATTAGCTTCTCATTGCTTCTGACACTGAAAAAGGTTGCAAAGACAGTACAGTTAAATTGTTGCTGCATTTGGCACATAAAGTGTCCCTTTCCCAATTTCAATATTGTCGACAGGAGGTCACCTATTTACGTCACCTACTGTCGAAGGAGGGAAAGAGAATGGCCCCTGAGCACACCAGTGCCATTGTTTTAATGTGTTAGAACTGGCACCATTGGCGTGGGTCTCCCTTCCATCTTTGATACTGTTACCTCATGTGTTTTGCTGGTGTTAGCTGCTCAGAGCACTGTGCCACTGCCAATCAGTGCCACAGTGCAAGTGCTCCCTGTATAAAGTGTATATGTTGATTGGTTGCCATGATTGGCTTATTTGGTTTACTGTCAGACCCCAGTAAAGTGCACCAGGAGTGTCAGGGTTTGTAAATTCAAATACCGCTAGTGGACTTGCAGCACTGGTTGTGCCACCCACAGAAGCGGCCTGGTAAAATGTGTCTAAGGTCTGCCATTGCAGAACCTGCGTGCAGTCTGGTACTGTCATGCTGACTAGGCAAGTGCACCTACTTGCCAGTCCCTAAACCTTCCCTTAACTTCATATTAGTCACCCCTATGGTAGGCCCAAGGGCAGGGTGCATTGTAAGCATAAGGTAGGAAACGCCCTGATATGTGTGGCATGTCCTAATAGTGAATTACAACCAATTTTGTTTTTCACTATTGCAAGGCTACCTGTTTTCATAGGCCAGAATAGGCTGTTAGAACTGTTACATCCTATGATCCTAACAGACTCAGGGAACATGGTAGAAATTCGGGTTTAGTATGCCTAAACTCAGGATAATAAAATACATCTTTTAGTAAAGTTTATTTTAATGTTCTGTGTTTGCAAATACCACTTTTAGAAAGTTGGTATTTGCTTGCCTAACCACTTCCGCCGCCTCTGCTTTGATGTGCATCTGCTGTCTAGTTTCTGTGAGTGACAGGGCTGGGGAATTTCAGGAGACAGGCTGGGCAGCCAGGTGGTGAATAGGAAGATTACATCCAAGATGGGTGTGAAGGAGTGCCCCTAGACTCTGAATAGGGCTGTGCTCTGCCACCACAATGCTGGCGTCTGATGTCTCTGCCCTGCACACTGAAAGAACAAGCCAGAGTCACCACAACAAAGTGCTCAAGAACTGGACTGAACAAGGCAAATGCCCCCTGGCCTGAGAGAACAAAAGATTTGTAGTATAAATAGTGGAGCCCTACTCCGAAGAAATTAGATCCTGCTTGAACCAAGAAGAACCTCTGCCCGACCAGAAGGAACTGGGAAAGCTGCAAGGAGGAGTACTGTCCCTGACCTGGGGGATTGGCCTGCAGTGGTTGCCTTGCTGTGAAAGGAGAGGAAAAGACTGAAGAGACTTTAATCAACTTGTGCTTCAACTATCTCCAAGGGCTTGTGGGTGAGCTTGCACCCTGAATGGAGTCCCAGGACTATTGGACTCCTCCTGCCTTCACTAATGAGCTGCTGGACTTTGCACGATCTTCTTTGCCGCTGGAGCCAAGATCTGAGTGCGCCTCGTCCCCCGTCTGCTGTGAAGCCTGTGCCCGGCTGCCCCACACCGTGCAACTCTGCTCTGTTCTGAGCCGTGTTCGCACCGTCCATCCAGGGCCACCCACACTCTCCTTCACCCTCCCCCCTTTGGAGCCGCACTGCTCGCCTCACCGCCCCCACCGCTGGAAATCAGGATCGGAGCGCATTGGCAGGCAGAGTACGGCCCGTTCGCTCGAAGCTCCTGATCCCCGAGACCGCCACGCACTTCAGAGCCCGGCCCGTCCGCCTCGTGCAGCGCTGTCCGCATCTAGAAAGCAGCCCCCGCTACTGAAGGCACGGCTCGAATGCCGCCTAGCACAGTGAATGCCTAGAAAGACCCGGACCGTCCGCACTGCTCACCGGAGTCCCACGCCGATGCCCCGCCCTGAGACGCCAGCAACGAGCCAGACTCACCGCAGAGTGCCGCCAACACCGTCCCTGGTTTGCCTTCACTCCTGCCAACGCTTCGTCCGCGTCGGATGCATCTTTCAAGGTACTGTGTACGATTCTCACCAGGTGTGCAGCGCATCGGACGAGAAGCGTCCGCTGCGCGCATGAGACTCTGTTGGTTATTTCATCACTGTACGAGTCGAACTGAAGAAATACGACTCGCACAGCCTGTTCAAGACAAGCATGTAACAAAGAACGCTTTTTCCTAAGATGGTATTGTGGCCTCATTTTAAAACGTTATTTGGATCTGGTGCTAAGCCTTTTATATAAAGAATACTTATTTTTATACAAACCCTAGTGTGGTATCCCTTTTGTGGTGTTGTCATTGAGGTACTGTATGTGTTCACAAATGCTTAACCTGTAAAACGCTTCTGAGATAAGCCTTGTCTGCTCGCGCCACACTACCTAGAGCATGGCTACTCACAAACTTTTTCTTCGGGGGCAAATTTACAGTGTGGTTTGTGTCCGAGGGCCGCACCGGTGGGAGCGGGGTCAGTGGTGGGGGGGCGGGGCTAGAGCAACAAAAAAAACTGTGACCATGAGGTTGAACACAGGTCCCTGCAGCAGACGCCTTCGTCCACTGAGCTACCAGACCCAGCATACACACCTCTCTCTCTCTCTCTCTCTCTCTCCCTCTCTCTGACTCCCTCCCTCCATCCCTCTATCTCCCTCTCTCCCTCCCCGGTCTCCCTCTGTCTCACTCTCTCTGACTGTCTCACTCCCTCTCACTCCCTCTCTCTCCTTATCTCACCCTCATTCTGACTATCTCCCTCCCTCTCCCTCTCTCCTTCCCTCTCCCTTCATCTCCTTCCCTCTCCCTCCCCTTCCTTATCCCTCCATCTCCCTCCCCCTCCCTCTTCCTCCCTCTTCCTCCCTCTTCCACCCTCTCCCTTCCCTCTCCTTTCCTCTCCTTCCCTCCCTCACACTCACTCCCCTTCCCTTCCCCTCACTCCCCTTCCCCCATCCCCCCTCTCCCTCCCTCACTCCCCTTCCCCCACCCTCACTCCCTCCCCTTTCCCCTCTCCCTCCCTCACTCCCTTCCCTCACTCCCTCCCTCCCTCACTCCCCTTCCCTCACTCCCTCCCTCATTCCCCTTCCTTCACTCCCCCTTCCCTCGCTCCCTTCCCTCATTCCCCTTCCCTCATTCCCCTTCCCTCACTCCCTTCCCTCACTCCCCTTCCCTCACTCCCCTTCCCTCACTCCCCTTCCCTCAATCCCCTTCCCTCACTCCCTCACTCCCCTTCCCTCACTCCCCTTCCCTCACTTCCCTTTCCTCACTCCCTCCCTCATTCCCCTTCCCTAACTCCCTCCCCTTCCCCCTCTCCCTCCCTCACTCCCTCCCTCACTCCCCTTCCCTCACCCCCTTCCCTCACTCCCCTTCCCTCACTCCCCTTCCCTCACTCCCTCACTCCCCTTCCCTCCCTCACTCCCCTCTCTCCCTCACTCCCCTTCCCGCACCCCCTCACTCCCCTTCCCTCACCCCCCTTCCCTTACCCCCTCCCTCACTCCCCTTCCCTCCCTCCCTCATTCCCCTTCCCTCACTCCCTCACTCCCATCCCTCACTCCCTCACTCCCCTTCCCTCACTCCCTCCCTCATTCCCCTTCCCTCACTCCCCCCTTCCCTCACTCCCTTCCCTCACTCCCCTTCCCCCCACTTCCCTCACTCCCCTTCCCTCACTCCCCTTCCCTCACTCCCTCCCCTTCCCTCTCTCCCTCCCTCACTCCCCTTCCCTCACTACCTTCCCTCACTCCCCTTCCCTCACTCCCTCCCCTCACTCCCTCCCTCATTCCTCTTCCCTCACTCCCCCCTTCCCTCACTCCCTTCCCTCACTCCCTTCCCTCACTCCCCTTCCCTCACTCCCCTTCCCTCACTCCCTCACTCCCCTTCCCTCACTCCCTCCCTCATTCCCCTTCCCTCACTCCCCTTCCCTCACTCCCTCACTCCCCTTCCCTCACTGTGCCTCCCGCACTCCGTCGCCCTCATCCCTCTGTCACCCTCATCCCTCTATCGCCCGCCTCCCTCTGTCTGTCTCCCTTTCTCTGTCTCCATTTATCTGTCTCCATTTCCCTCCCTCCCCCTGTCTCTGTCCCTCTACCTCCTTCTGTCACCCCACCCTGCCTGTGTCACCCGGGCTGAGACAGCTTCCCCAGCCTGCTTCCCCAGCGGGCACAGACACACAGCCCCACTCGAGCATTTCACATGTCTTCAAAAAGACCATTTGCATGGAGCATTGCTGCATTTCACACCCTCTTGGCGCCCCTGCAGCTCCACTCTGGCTTCGCCGGAATAAATTGCCCGGCCCCCACAGAGCACCAGAGTGTTTGCAGACAGTCTTTGTAAACACGGGTACTATGTCTCATGGTCCGTGGGCCGCCACGGAAGGCTTGCCGGGCCGCTGCCGGCCCGCGGGCCGTACCATGAGTACCCGTGACCTAGAGGGTGAGCAGGGGTAATTTTAGAGGGTGATCCCCTTATCCTGACTGGAGGAGAGGCTCCCTGCTTGTCACAAGTATTTACCTGCGCCAACCAGAGACCCCCAAATCTAACATAATGCCTATCTCTAAAACCCACAGGGAGGTGCGTCCTTTTATTGGCATTACTTCCTATTGTCACCAATGGGTCCCTAATTACTCGTTACTAACAAAGCCTCTGCTGACATTAACCATTAAAGATGTTCATGAACCCTTGCCTTGGACACCTGAATGTCAGCAGTCTTTTGAGAAATTAAAAGTTGCACTTTGCTCTGCTTCTGTGCTTGGTATGCCTGACTACACAAGCTGTTCGTGCTGTACGTACACGAGACGGCTGGTTGTGCGCTCTGTGTTTTAACAAAGGCCTTTGGAGGTAAGCAACGGCTGTGTGCTTATTTTTCTGCTCTTCTTGACTGTTGTAAGAACCCTCCTGAGATGTCTAAGAGCAGTCGCAGCTGTGTCCGTCTCTATAAGGCAATCGTCTGGGAACGTACTTGATACTGACCTCACAGTCATTTGGGCCCCATGCTGTGGATACCCTTTTGAATAAGACCAAGACTCAGCACCTCACCAGTGCACGTCTGACCGGTTATGAGTTGACTCTCTTTGCACCGCATGTCATGATTAAATGATGCGCCACTCTAAACCCAGCCACGTTACAACCCCTCCCTTCTGAGAGTGAGGAAAATTACATACAATATTGTATCTTTCGGACGGAGGAAGAGACGTAAGGATGGGTAGACCTGACTGATGTTCCCTTATCTGACCCTCTAGGAGAAATATAAGTCTATGGCTCTTGTTTCAAGTTACCAGATAGCACTACAATTGCTATATATGCAATCACTACACTGTACACAGTATTTGGGACGTCACAAGTTCCCTATCAGTCGGCTCAAGCTCCAGAGCTCGTTGCCCTTATTCGAGCCTGTGAGTTGAGTGAGGGACTGGCTGTTAATATCTGCGCTGACAGTCAGTACGCTTTTTGAGTCGCCCATAATTTAGGGGCGGCTCTGGGTAGAGAGGGGGTTTCTGACTTCACATGGGATGAAATTCCAGCATGGACCTCTTATACATAGACTTTGTCCGCCTTGACCCTCCCCAAGAAATTAGCGATAATAAAGTGCAGCACCCACAAGACAATCACTGACAATGTGAAGAAGGGGTATGCCTTTGCAGACCAGACAGCTAAGGAGACAACTCGAACGAAGATGAAAAAGATGTTTATAGCAGGTCCTGATAGGTGGATGCCTGAGGTCACCATATTTGAGGATACGCGGAAATTGTCAAAGAGATACAGAGTGAGGCAATGATTGAGGAATTAGCAGCATAAAAGGAAAGTACAGAACATTTGGATTAGGCCTGGGCAGTAAATTCCAGTCCGCTCGTGTTATTTGGGTAATTTCGCGTTCCACGGAGAAAGCGAAATTGCCCAAATTTTTGCGTTCCGCGACTTCGCGAATTTTTTTGCATGTTTGCGTTCTCAAATGCGTGTTTGCGAGATATTTCCCGCCGAGCATGCAAACAGCAATTGCAAACAGTAAAAAAGCATTGCGAACAAGGAATTCCGCGTGTTCGTGAAATTTCTGCGTGTTCGCGGAGGTTTTTTACCGTTTCTCAGAGATTTGCGTAACACGATTACGCAAATTCCGCCCACCCCTAATTTGGATTAAGAAGGGCGTTGGACTGAAGCAGAGAGGAACGCTGCCAGATGCATATGTTCTTCCTGTGGTTACCATGATGCATGAGCCAGCTCATATCAGTGCTAAAGGTATTTGTAGGTTGTTAGACCCTGTATGGCAAAATGATAACATCCCAAAGACTGCAGCTCATTCGGTTAACTATTGTATGGTGTGTATGATGCACAATCCTGGAAAGGGTACCCCTATGCCACGTGGTAATTTTGCACCTCCCACTTTCCCTTTTGAGGTCCTTCAGATAAATTATATAGAAATGGACTGAGTCAACAATTTGAAATATGTGTTATTGGTCGTTTGTGCATTCAGTCAATGGGTTGAGGCTTAACCCACCAAAGAAAATATAGCCATAGCGACTGCAAAATTACTCCTGAAGGAGTACTTTCCTCGCTTCGGCTTGCCCCAGTTGATTTGGGGTGATAACGGAAGTCATTTTAACACAAGAGTCATTCAGTTGGTTTGTGATGGACTACATATCAGACAAAAATTTTATGCTGCAAATCACCCCCAGTCAGCAGGTTTGGTTGAGAAGTACAATGGTGCTCTCAAACTGAAATTGACAAAGATTCAGAAGAGCACAGGGCTGTAGTGGGCAGATGCTTTACCATTAGCCCTTTTGTCCACAAGAACGACAGTACATTCTTGGACAAGACTGTCACCCTACGAGGTCGTGTTCGGGCACCCGGCGAATGTCTGGGGCGTCCCACGCCATCAACGTTTTTCAGAAATTGAATATCCTCTGTTGATGGATTATCTATAGGAGTTAACTAAAAGTCTGTGTTCTATTCATCAACAGATCCAGGATTCTCTCCGGCCAGTACCTGAGGGGCCAGGACATGACATTCGGCCTGGTGATTATGTGTTAATCCGGAATTTACAGAGAAAGAATAATTTGGAGCCGAGGTGGAAGGGGCCAGTCCAGGTGCTCCTTGCCACCCACACGACAGTCAAAGTTACCGGCCAGAAGACCTGGATTCCTTGTCAGAATTGCTGCAGAGTGCCTCTTCCCTTGCCCTATTATCTGTGGGTCAAGGATGCATTAGGGGACAAGGAGTGGGAGCAAGTCCCACCATTTGTCCCCTTTTCGGATGCCAAGCTCATGTGGACCCAAACTGAGGCTGAGAACAATGAGGTACTAAATGCAGCAGTACCCCCAGAGATTAAGGCAATCCAAGAATACCACTCCACTGGCCCCTCTGTGTCTAACCCCCTTTTTACTGACCCCTCTCTGCCTGGAGTAGCTAGGTACAATTTGCGCCCAGACGGAGGAACAGTGCACCAAAGGAGAAGTCAGAATAGTAGGGATGGACTGCGCAAGTCTGGGTGTACCTTGCCTATGGTACCAACAGTAGTTTAGGGAGAGGCGAGATTGGTGCATTGTTCGGACATTGGACAGGATAGATCGAATGTGCTCCCCTGGAAGGGGGTACATTATCTTGTGCAATGTGGAATTTCATCAAGAGCTAGGATGGAACAGCTCCACCGCAGGTGCTCAGGAGTGCCAACGTTGATGAACAATAGGAGTCTACCAGTGAGGCTCAGATGGACACTGGGAAACTTGACCCTTTTTATCATAAGTTCCATTGTACTCCCTTTCCCTATTTTACAATGTACCCATTTGGTCGACCCCTTTCTGAGGAAGAACATACCTTTGCACCTCTGCGTCCCAAGCGGGGTTGGTCTACAAAAAGCAAGATAGTCTTTACATCAATAGTTGTTATTGCACTAATAATTGTGTTAAGGATATCTTACTTCCTAGATGAGAAGTATCCTGTGCATTCACTGGTAGCTACAACTCCTGTTCTCCCTGAACACATGTTTATCACTTTGGCTCCCCACGAAGGAGAACATCCCAAGACTTACACTGATAATGTTTTTTTACAAATGTTGCATGATACGTTCAATGCTACAAATTGCTGGATCTATGTGTTGCTCCCCTCAGTTACACATAACATTCATATACTCTTATAGATGCCTTTTTCCTATTGCGGAAGTTGTGAAGGGTGGTTTGAATTGTTTACTATGGTGCATTATCACTTTCAATTCTCTGCTCTAAATATGACATCTGCTGACTCTCGCACTGTGATAGAATATATACATTTCCATCAATGGTTTACTTCCAGGGAGTTAGGAGAACAAGGGACCCCTGGTACATTTTCTCCAACTGCTTGTATGAATGTATATGAGAAGGTAAAGAACAAAACATGGCAAGGAAATGAAATGTTAGATTTCCAAGGGTTCAATATCACTGAAAATTTTCAATCTTTCCTCATCGGCAATATTACTAAGGACAAAGCGATGCCAGTGTCAGTAGTCAACACAATATCTGGTTTCTGTGTTCAGGCAATTGGGAAGGTGAAAGTGGGAGAGAGTAATTGCAATTACACAATCACCCTGAATACGATTAGTAGCCCGCCTTTGCTCCCACCATATAATGTCTATTTTGTTTGTGGATCTCAAGCTTATGTTTGGCTTCCTAGGGGGTGGTCAGGTATGTGTCACCTCTCTTTTCTTCTTCTCCCTGTGTGTATAGCTCCATCCAATTACCATTAGGACCATTGATTGTAGCAAAGAAGTGTATACATGCCCTGAGTTAGAAGGGTTATTAACACAGACGATATAGATCAGACCGATACCACTGTGCAACAGTTCACATATGCCATGAAGGGTAGCATACCCTTTTGGGGCCCCATGGCCATTAGTCTTAATATTCGCCAGCTCACAACAGTTGTAGAAGGGGTTATTAATACAACAGCAGGGATACTGATGAATATCACAGCTGAGCTCCAGGCTACGAGTCTTGTTGCTTACAAAACCGGATAGTGTTAGACATCATCCTTGCTGACTGGGGAGAGGCCTGTTGTGTCATTGGCAGTAGCTGTTGGGAATATATCCCAGACCACGCCCCTAATGCATATGCTGCCATACAGGCTCTCATCCGACATACACCAAGAGAATGGTACTTGGACTCTATCTGGATGGTTCTGGGGTCTATTCACATCTTGGGGTTGGATGATTCTTATCTTCCTGGTTGCAATTGCTGGTATTATTTTCACCTTTTGCCTTTGCATACATTGTCTCCCTGCTTGCTGTGCTTATTGTCTAAAGTCGCTAACGCCCAAACCCAAAGATTTCACTGCATGACACTAAGACCACGGTCATGATGATGCTGGATATACAAGATCTAATGTCAATAGATGAAGGCACTTTTTAATATTGATAACGCATGTATCAGCTCATAGTGGTAGCCCTTATATTCTGTAAGAAGTTATTTGATAGTACTGAAATGAGTTAGCGAATGCTAAAAGGAGGCTCTGCTGGAATAGAAATATTTTAGCCGAATTCTTTATGCATTGCATGTCATAAGTTAGCATTCGCTGCACCATTTTGTATTCAGCCACCATTGTGAGCCATGATCTAAACTAACTTCTGTCTCACTCGGTCCGCCTCAGCAAAAAGCAGCTGTGATATTATTTTTATATATTTCTCCAAGGTTGAGCTTTACTGTACTAATGAATAGACTATTTTCTCATCACATACCTTTCTCACTAGATAGGCCTGCTCCCACCCTTAGAGTAGCGGGCACAGGCAGAGTAACCTTGCCACTGAGATAGCATATTCCAGGTCCCGGGATTGCAACACATCTTTCTGTATCTCCTTTGTTCACCAGCTACCAACTGGAAATTTCCAGTTTGGGTATGTCTTTAGTGATTCTGAGGTTGTATATTATGTGTTACCATGTTGGCGGAGGTCAGTACCTCTGCAGCAATCTAAGGAGGCTGGTCAGACCGGACTCGACTCCAGTGTACCTTTAATAAATACATTTGGTTTGTATTCTCTACTGTCTGACCGACTCTTCATTTGTTAGGAAGGCTGAGAGGGGGTCGCGAGTGACCTGGTGGGCCTAATCGGGTCACTTCCTTCAAAACCTGTTGCTTTCTTTGGCAGGAGGTTACTCCCCAGAGAGCAGCATTAGAGTGTCATTGAGAGGGAAGCCTTTGCTGTGGTTTTGTCCTTGAAGATGCTGCGACCATACTTCTTTGGTTCTCACTTCCTTGTTCAAACTGACCAGAGGGCTCTCAGGTGGCTGATACAAATGGAAAGTTATGATCGGATGTTGTTTGCTTGCCTCACTCTTTTTTTAGACAATTGGGGACATGTCTGTAGTAGTTTTTATATATTTTATGTATTGTATGTCGTCTTTTATGAATTTTATTCGAAATAAAGACATAATGAATTGAATTGGAAAGTTAAAACCCCACAGGGTGTCCATTTCCCTAGAGGAGATGGACTTTGCAGTGGAGCACAGACCTGGGACTGACCATGCCAGTGCAAAAGGCCCTTCCATGTTTTTTTTACACAGACAAGATTAATACTCTCTTGGGAAAGGTTAGTCTCTTTCTCTTTTGTTTGGGAGGGGGTTATGTAGGAAAGAGGCCCTTTTTGACATGGCCATCCCTTTTTCCTTGGTATTTGATGTGATTTCGACTGGAAGGGCACTGGGTTACTGCTAACCAGGCCCTTAGTGCCAGATCTCTTTCCCAAAAAACTGTGCAATTGTCCTCGAATTGCAATACATTTAGCACTCCCTGTAAGTCCCTAGTGAATGCTGCCGCTGGTACCTAGGACAAGGGGGCTAAAGAGGGACCTTAAAGTCTGCAACACAAATTGTGCCACTCTAAAGCACCACTCACCAAATGCCAATTTCCCTATCTACATGATGGCTTTACTGAAAATCGGGATGTTTGGTATCAAACATCTTGTATTACAGAGCCCCCACTGAAGCCATTGTTGGATTTATTGATACATACACCCAGAGGGTACCTTAGAGGTGCCCCTTGAAAATCTACCAACACCTGGTGTGCTGACTTACTGGCTTTCACCAGCCAGCCACCAGAGATAAGCTTCTGATCCCCAAGGGTGTGGGCCTTTGCTCTCAGGAGGCCAGGAACCAAGCCTGCTCAGGCTATGGGTGCTTACACCCTCCACCCACAGGATGACCTACAGATTAGCATTCGAAGGCAGGGGAGCTTCAATGAGCCCACCGCCTTTGGTATGCAAATCTGGCTTCTCTCACAGGAGAGAAAGGCGACCCCCTTTGTCCAGAGTCCTTTTGGCACCTGGACAGGTGGGACAATTACCTAGTACAATAGGTATGTCCACCAACAGGCTAGTACCACCCCTAAGGTGGGCTACCTGGAGTGAGGGCGACTTTTCAGAGTTAGCCATTTTGGTGATGGCTAACTAATGATCCCTGAGACAGGGTAATGCCCAATTCCCACTAGAAGTAGTCATGTAGGGGGCGTAGTGACCCTGGGGTAGGTAGCACATTGACTACTACCCTACACTCCCCTAATGACCCTAAATTCAGTATTTAGGAGAGTTGCTGGCACCCGAAGAGCAGATTCTGATGACCTATGAAGAGGACACTGAAAAGCCTTGAAAGCAGAAGGCCAAATAAGAACAACTGACTTGGCACCAGCCCTGCCAGCCTGTCTCTTGTTCCCTGTCGAACCTGCTCCAAATATTTACCGTCTTGCAGCTGTCGTGCTTTCAAAGTCTGGTAGGATGGCCTGCCTTCCATAAAGACTCAAAAACTGATGTGGAGCAGCGGAACTGTTCCCCTGCATCCTGCAGGCACCCCAAGAAGAACCGGGAGGACTCCAGAACCGCCAAAACCCGACACCGCCAAGCACCACTGCACTCGAGCCCCTAAGCCCACGTTGAAGATGGCCAACTGTGTCAGTGTGGTCCCCAAGCCCTCCACAGACAGAGTCCACTTTGGTTTCCCCAATGGTTAACTCCCCAATGACAACTGGAGCCTCAGTTTGCTGGCAAAGAAACACAACCCCTCAAAGACCCTCTGCACCCGGCCATCCCGGCCCGAAGAGAAGAGGTCCACCGGTGTCCCCACGCATTGCAAGACTTTAACCCTCCTGTTGCTTCATCCCAACTGGCCTCCCAGTCTAAACCTGCAGCTTCCTTTCCCGCAGACCGATCCCCATTGATTAACATTGGGCACCTGACGCTGTATTGCACCACCATACCCAGCCGCCCTAGTGCTGCTGCAAGTTACCTGCTGGTGCTGTCTTGGACCTTGCCACCTACTCACCTTAAGTCCAGAAGATTGGTCTCGTAAGTCGCTGTACTGTACCTAAATGCAGTACTTGTTTTTCCTTTCATTGGATAACAATGCAGCTTCTGAGAAATGCACAAAGTGTTGACACTTTAAATGTAAAAGTATTTATCTTGCAAAACTTACTTACCTGAGTGTATTGTTTCTTGTGCCAAAACATATATAAAGATACATTTTATTTTTATAAATTGGTGTGGCTCTCCTTATTGAATCGTGTGCATATTTTTTTTACTATTGTGTGTCTTTGCAGAAGCCTAACACTCTTCTCTGATAAGCCTAAGGCTGCTTAACCATACCCCCCCCCTAGAATCTCTTGGGATTGCTAGAGCAAGCCGCTGTCCACTCATAACTCAACCACTGGACTCTTTACAGATATACCCCATTTTGGTATATCATATAAAGAGCCAGCTTCCTACAAGATGAATATGTCATGCAAGTCATAGTATGCCAATTGTACGGTCAGTTTCATTTAGTCTAACTTTAAGTAAGGTGGAGTTGCTCCTGGCACATATGTTTTTGTGCACCAAACTATGCACCCTATCAGTTCATTCGATACGAGCTGGTGCTCGTCTGCACCATTTTAGGAGTGGAAGAGATTCTACCTCATATGTCTCTGTTTTCTTGTATGAAGTAGACTTGCATCTCTTTTTATCTGGTGTTTGTTGAATAGCTTCTGTAAAGTGTCTTTTGATGTGTGTTTTGTGGAGTTCTTGGGGTACTTTTATGCGTGGATGATTGGCACCATCTGATGGCAACTTTGCATTTGTCACATGCACAGATAAGATTATGGACAATGTATTAATGATTATAATAAAAATAATAAATGTTCTCATGCAGTTATCTGGAGCATGTAGTAATGTGTCACTTCTTTTTATCATTTCATATTTTGCTATGCTCTATGACATTTGTGGGTGATATATAAGGGATAAAGTACCCCCTGCAGTACATTGTAAGGATATTGCAAGTCACCAAGGAGTTCCATAACCATACAGAGGAACGAGGCCAAAGGACAAGTTCCTTTATAAGGTTATGGATCTCCAAGGTGACTTGCAATATCCTTATCATGTACGCCAGAGGGGACTTTATCTCATACAATCCATGATCACACCATCATCTTTCCCATAAACAACCTAAAACCTTGGTACCTAGCTCTTTCATATGAAAGAGCCAGCACGTTTTCAAACATGAAGAATAAAAGCAAAAACCTCTAGTGCAAAAATAAACACATCAAAAACCTATTAGATATTTGTTGCAAACATATCTTAGAATCCGCTCCATACAAATCAGTTTTAAAAAAAAGCTAGAGAAGCTTGTCACGTGTATAGCCACGGCACGCCCCAGCATACCCGCACCATCAGTTACGCCCGCACCTCACCACCGCACGGAGTACTCACTGGTGGTGGTTGGTGGTTGAACTCCGCCGCTGCCATTCAAAGTAGCGGCTCCTGGTCCCTGGACGACATCGAGGTGGACTCAGTGGAGTAGACGACGACGACGACTACTGCTGCAGAAGCACCAGGTCAGGGTGAGGCACGGCCTGGGCCCGGGGGTAGGCTGGCGGCTTAATCATCGTGATTTACATAAAACTGCACAGGCGGATGTCTATCCTTGGATGAGCATGGATGGTAAGGGAGAACCCTGCCTCTTGGTCACCGAGTCCTGCTCAGCACGTCATCCTGCGGCCGCTGAGCGGAGGGAGACCACAACTACCAGGCTCCCCAGTGCCCCAGCACCGGAAGGAACTCTACATGCTTGGCGCCCGGAGGCGCTTTAAAATCACTGCAGCCCCGGTGGAGTGGGTGGTGCGGTGAAAATCGTTTGGGGGCATTGCGTACCTGTGCTGTTGGACTTTTAATCCCTTGGTGACTGTGTTGCTTTGCTGTGTCTCCCTCCCGCCGCTGCAGCCTGTCATCCTGCGGCCGCTGAGCGGAGGGAGACCACAACTACCAGGCTCCCCAGCGCCCCAGCACCGGAAGGAACTCTACATGCTTGGCTCCCGGAGGCGCTTTAAAATCACTGCAGCCCCGGTGGAGTGGGTGGTGCGGTGAAAATCGTTCGGGGGCATTGCGTACCTGTGCTGTTGGACTTTTAATCCCTTGGTGACTGTGTTGCTTTGCTGTGTCTCCCTCCCGCCGCTGCAGCACGTCATCCTGCGGCCGCTGAGCGGAGGGAGACCACAACTACCAGGCTCCCCAGCGCCCCAGCACCGGAAGGAACTCTACATGTTTGGCGCCCGGAGGCGCTTTAAAATCACTGCAGCCCCGGTGGAGTGGGTGGTGCGGTGAAAATCGTTTGGGGGCATTACGTACCTGTGCTGTTGGACTTTTAATCCCTTGGTGACTGTGTTGCCTTGCAGTGTCTCCCTCCCGCCGCTGCAGCACGTCATCCTGCGGCCGCTGAGCGGAGGGAGACCACAACTACCAGGCTCCCCAGCGCCCCAGCACCGGAAGGAACTCTACATGCTTGGCGCCCGGAGGCGCTTTAAAATCACTGCAGCCCCGGTGGAGTGGGTGGTGCGGTGAAAATCGTTTGGGGGCATTGCGTACCTGTGCTGTTGGACTTTTAATCCCTTGGTGACTGTGTTGCTTTTCTGTGTCTCCCTCCCGCCGCTGCAGCACGTCATCCTGCGGCCGCTGAGCGGAGGGAGACCACAACTACCAGGCTCCCCAGCGCCCCAGCACAGGAAGGAACTCTACATGCTTGGCGCCCGGAGGCGCTTTAAAATCACTGCAGCCCCCGCGTCGCGGGACCGCGTGCGGGTTAGCGCCGGGCTAAGCCCGGGCAAAGGGCGGGCCCTGTACGGCCCTCAGCGGCCAGAGGAGGCCGGGCCGGGCCACATCTCTTTCCTGTTGACCAACGAGTGATAAAGGTCAGGAACCTAAGTCTTTTTACTTTGTATACACCCGGATACTAACCCATTGCCCTGATATAAATATGAGGAAGGGTCTGAAAACTGGTAGAATGCCTGTTCTACGTTCTAAAACGAGACAAAAAGAAATTGCCCCGCTACCGGTCCCTACCCTCACAGCAATCGATATCATGCTACAACAAACTATAGGGGCTGTATCTTCTGCTATTGCTAATACCGAAAGGAGGTTATCTTTGCCGCCAACAATATTTTTGTCTGACACCCAGGAGGCGGCAGTTGATCTTGTGGGTCCTTCACAAGATGTTACTGATGATCTAGACTTAAGCCTCGGAGTCACCGCCTCCTTCGTTGATCTTCCATGCGGTCAGCCCTTCACTCAACAGCAGGGAAACCTTCAAAATATGTCACCCAATTCAGTTCCTCTAAGGGCCGACGGAACGACAATTAGTGCTTCGCCAGGACTAGGGAATACAGGTCCTACTAAGAGCGAACCTAAGCCAAAGAAAAAGCCTAAAAATAATACTCGGAACCATAACTTAGTGTCACCAGCTCCAAATTCAGCATCAGGCATACCTTGTTGGGTCGAAAATATGGTAGCTGATCTAAAATCGGACCTTGAAGCCACGATAACTGCTCATATTAAGCCTCTAATGTCCAAAATTGATAGACTGACATCGCTAATCAACACTAAATGGACTGGTTCTAATAAAGCAAGTGGAAACGTGCCAATACAATCACACGGAAAAACTAAAAAAGTGCCCCTGGGAAATACCACTAGTAGCAAACCCTCAAAAGATGCTACCACTAAGGCAAAATATTATCAGTAAACTCAGGAGTAGTAACCCAACATCAGTCTCAAATGGGGGAAAAATCTGCTGCCCCTCCCCCAACTCCTATTGTTACTGGCCCTACCCCGGAGACTCAAACAAACTCAGGTCCTAAAAAAGTGCCTAATCAACCAGTAAAGGGTTCTAAAAGTTTGGATACCAATCTAACATCAACCTCCTCTCCAAACAAGATCCAAGAACCAAAAACAAGGCCGGCTCGCTTTAAGACAATTAACTTGCCACCGGAAGTTTCACCCTTTGTGGTTGTACTGACGGGTGTACCACCACTGAAGGAGGGAAGAAGAGAAACCTTTGTTGAATTGAAAAACAAGTGTGCCCAGTGGCTCCAGCTGCACAAACCGTTACCCCTGCATATGTGTGGTGAAATACTTGCAGTTTGAAGAGGAGAGTGGGTGGGAAGGAATACCAAGACTATAGCAGGAGATGTTGTAACTGTTAATTTCAGGGATACAGGGGTAGTGAATTATATATGCAATGCACCCAGTAGTGGACCTGCCACCCAAATCCATCCACTTCCTCTATCCTACTTTCTACCTATGGCACCAAGACAACAACCCCCCAGATTCAGTTATCCAATCAATAGAGGGTACACACACGCTCCGCAACACACCAGTGGCAGCAACCATGGCAAGGACCACCTGTAGTCGACCCCTTTTTATCTCAGTTTGCTCACTGGAACAGATTTTGTGCTCTCGATGAGGTAGACTGACTCTCTTTTGAGGAAACTACCTGCTTACATCTGGACTCGTATAGGGGCGAGGAGGAGGGCTCACAAATTATATCACATCCGACACGTCCCAATCCTCCAACCATGATAGTCACTAGCCAGACCCAGTTAACATCTTCTGTCCTAGAAAGGGAATGTTCAGAACCCCAAAGCCATAGTGACACTATTAGCATTAAAAGTAAAACCGCCAAGGAAAAAATAAAAATCCTTAGCTGGAACCTTGCAGGCATTCATAGAAAACTGGATCTGCCCGAGTGGAGCGATTTGGTTGAAGCACATAAAATCTGCATGTTCCAGGAGACCTGGAGCACTGAACCACTCCACCGGGTCGGATTTGTAACCTACTTTGTCCCAGCTAAGAAACCGAGGTATGGGAAGGGGCGTCCTTCGGGGGGTCTCCTTATCTGGGTAAGCATTTCCCTCAACTGCCAAACAACACCTAAGCAGGTAAACAGCCCAGATATTTTAGGAATTCTATTGACCAACCCTTGTAGAGGCTTATCCCTAGTCCTATATAACATCTATGCTAGAGGCACAAAAAATGGGTGCACTTCATCGGTAATATCCGACCTCGAGGTGCAGCTCAGAGACCATAAGGAAGCTGCACCTTTGAGCCACTACCTATGGATGGCATCCCTGACTTAGGTGAGGAAGATAGTAGATGGGGTATTCCCACACTTACCATCCCCCCAATAAAACGATGGTCCGGTAGCGCAGTGCAGTTAAATGCACTGACACTAGAGTTTGGACTAAGAGCCACGAATGGCCGTACAACTTCAGATCGGATGGGCGCTCCTACGTTCAACAGAGTCGGTCACACCTCGAGGATTGACTATATCCTGTTGGACTTAAAACTCTGGAGCTTGGTCGAAGATATGGTAGTTATACCTACTGTGGAGAGTGACCATAATTCACTTTCCCTATCTATAACGAATCCCTGGCTTAGTAATGCATCGATAGTACCACCCAATTGCACACACAAGGTCACTGTTTCTTCCTGTGGAAGACGCTTAAAGTGGAACAAAGTCGCCACTGACGCTGCCAAACTTTTTAGCATAGATGAGGTTTTTACGGCCTCACAAATAGAGCTAGATAATATTAACCCAGTCATGCTAGCTGATAAGGCAACACCTATTTTTGAAGCAGCCGTTAAGAACATAGGCGAAGTTTTTTGGGTAAAGGACTCCGCAGGGAGGAATATGTCCCAGCATAAAACTAAGGGAATGCACGATTGGTACACCACAGCATGCAGGAGGGCTAAGACTCATTTAATTGAGGCCGTTAAAGGCAAATCTCAACCCATGATTCAGATAGCCAGGAAAGAGTACAAGAGAATACTGGCACAAGCAAAAAAGGAGTGGGAAGAGGCCTATTGGTATACCTTTAAAGAAGCTAGCTCCAAGAAAGATTCTAAATGTTTCTGGGATACTATCAGAGCTAGAAATAGGCCAGATAGCGACCTGATAACATGTAATATCCCAAGCCAGGCGTGGGTTAAACACTTTTCAAAGCTTTATACCCGCCAAGATGATCATTTTTCTACTGCTCCTAATGACCCTGTAGGGGGGGGTAGTGGTTTTAACATCGTTCCCACTAAATTGGGACATCCAACCTGAAGACTTCGACTTCACAATTAAAGAAGTGGAATATGCGATAGGCACTATCATGCCCCAAAAAGCTGCTGGCCCGGATGGTATTCCTGGCGACCTTTTGCGATCAGACATTCCGAAGTGGGGAAAATTGATTCACTGCCTACTTGTCGCCATCTGTAGGGGCGCCCCTATCCCCTCCTCGTGGAAAGGGGCGGAGGTGGTCCCTATTTTTAAAAAAGGTGCCAGAGAAGATCCATCAAATTATAGACCCATTAGCTTGTTGGACATTAGCCAAAAAGTAGTTGGCAAGGTCTTACTGGTCAGAATACTAGACTGGATAGAAGAAAATAAAATCCTTTCTGACTACCAGGCGGGCTTTAGAGTGGGTACCGGGACAATTGAACAAGCTTTTAGATTAATGATGGTGTATTGGAAAGTCATGGTTATAGGCAAGGGCAGTCTTTATCTCGCGTTTATCGATTTAAAGACTGCCTTTGACCTTGTACCGAGGGAGACCCTATGGAGTGTTTTGGCTGATATGGGGTTGCCCCATTATCTACTCTCACTACTCGTCAGGCTACATGAAAATAGCTTTGCCCAGATTAGGTGGGGCCCAGGAGGGGAAAAAACAAGTAGTATCCCAGTTGAGAGAGGGGTCCGCCAGGGATGCGTGTTAGCTCCCACCCTCTTTTCCCTTTACATCAATGGGGTGGACGAGCTTCTCCCAGAACACCCTTCAGATGAACCATCCCTGGCTGGCGAACGTATACCTACCCTCCTCTTCGCGGACGATACGCTTTTAATATCAAAAACCCCAATAGGTCTCCAAAGGCTCCTAAATAACTTTCAATCCTTCTGCTCTAAACGAGGCCTGGTAATTAACACGAGTAAGACAAAATACCTTGTGTTGAATCCTCCAAAAAAAACAGTCCGCTCCCCTACCCTGAATGCGGAACCCTTGGAGAGGGTGGAAGTTTTCGATTATCTTGGTATTCGTTTATCACATAAAATGCAATGGACCCCACATTTGGACAAAATGCTATTAACCCATAAGAGGATAACAGGAGCCCTTTTGAAAGAACAACGCTCCTGCTCAACCAGACCGATAGCTGTTGTCCTCGAAATCTACTCAGCTAAAGGGGTTAGTTCTGCTCTTTATGGGGCAGAACTTTGGGGTTCATCTATCTCTAACGACTTACCAAGATCAGAGAAGAAATTCTGTAGAGCGATTATGTCACTCCTACGGTCCCGCTAATGTTGGACCTAGGTTGTCGCCCAATTGACGATCTTGCAAGACTCCGTCCACTTTTGCTATGGGCACGCCTGTGGCGAGTGGAGGAACTTGGTAAATATGCGCAAGGTCTTTCAGAAATCATGTCATTACCAGGGTGGCATAAAATCAAATGGTTGAGAGATATGAAAACACTGCTACTAAACCTGGGCTTAAACGACGCGTGGGTAAATAGATCTTCACCCCCAAAGTCAACTCTTAAGAAACTTTATTGGAACTGGATCTCGCTACAAAGGAACACCAGTACTTCCCTGGGCAGACTTACTGAAGACTTCTTGAGGTTCAAGGACCTACCAAAACGGGAACTGTATCTTGACACTATCAAAAAACCCTTTGATAGGGCCCTGTACTTCAAGTTTAGAGCAGGAACTCTTCCTTTGTATTCTTTTACCTCACGATGGAAATCTCCTGCACAAACTATAGAGCTTTGCCCAGCATGCCTAGATAGACCAGAGACAGTGGCACACTTCATGTTTGAATGTGGAGAGTATGCCCTACCCAGGCGGGTATGGCTTAAAAACTTATGCCGTCAGCTGGGCACTAGGAGCCACATGGACGCAATTTGCATATTAATGTCTGATAGTCGTGCCACCTATGCTTGCGCCCTAGCCAAATTCTTATCATGGGCTTGGTCCATCAGAACTAAAAGGCTAAAACTAACTGTTTAATTCTTTTTTTAAATTGACTACTAAAATGAATTTTATAAAAAATATTGCAACTTTTTAACAAATTTGTCCCTTTTGCATACAAACTCTTGCTGCTTGTTTATGCTTGCTTTTATCTTTGCTTTTAAACTTGATGTACTTGTGTTTTATGTGAAGCTTTTATGATAACTTTTTATCGAAATAAAGCCTTTTTGACTTGACTTGAACCATGCAGAAAGATTCTAGCTTTTCTCTATCTACGGAGTGCAAAAAACTAAACGTAGTCAGCTATTAAAACAGAGCAGAAAAAAAGCAAAGCAATGTTTCATTTGTTGCTTTAGACAGCTGCTTTAACTATGCTCTCTACCCTGACCTTCCTTTCACCTCAACTGCTGGCTTTATCAGCAGCAGGTATTGTGAAGTAAGAACTCGACTGTAATAACCTTATAATAGTCGAGGTCTGACTTCTTTTCAGCAAATTGGTGCATCAAAAATCGATTACTATAAAGAAATTAGAATCTGCCATTTATACAGAGATTACAGAATCCCAAGTATGTTTATTTCAACATTGACAACCTCACCTTTTGAGTTACAATGTCTTTATCTTACTCATTCTTTTGTGTGGTGAACATAGCACCTAAGTGGCTTTGTTTCAGAAAGAGATTTGTCATCTAGAAGCACCAGAGCATGCTGGATTCCAATCTTGGTGAACTGTGGAGGCATTCAGATGTTCTGTTGTTGGTTCTGTGTTTGGACCTAGACATGGTGTGTCCTTTTATTTATTTGATGTTATTAATTTTAGACATTTCATTGAGACTGTTTTCTATGGACCGCATTTTCACCGTCATCGTGACTTCAAATTGTATCACTGTTTTCCCACCATCATCACCTCTAGGTTTTATGGGTTTCAATGTACTTCACCGGATCTAGGCGTCAGCATGATATTGTTCGACATAGGGTTGTACCATTGGAGCTTACATGGTTCTCCATCTAATCTAGGATTTGTGTTGCATGACTCGTTGCTTGATTTCTTGTGATGTTTTCGCAGTATAAGCCTTGTTACTGGGGCACAAATAGCGTTTTTTTTGTTGCAGGTAGTGAATTTTTGATGTATCTTGTAGGTTATTTCTGTGCCTTCTATGGTCATGGTACTGATGAAGCGAGGTGGAAAAACAACATTTTGTATACCCCTCGTGAAGTCATTTCCTCATAACTGTAACCTTTATTATTTGCGTGGTTTTGAAAAACTAATCAACGTAGTATAGAATGCACACATAAATACACGTGGGAATACTAACCTGCTTGCAGGGAAAACTATAACTGACTAATTTAGTAATGTTGTCCTGTTGTTCATTAATGCAAGGCTGTAAGTTAATCAAAAGCGGCATAAATGTGCTTTCTGTTCATGTGTTTTGTGGCAAAAACATGGAGATAAGTGAGTATATCACGCATACATGTTGCTTATTTGCTAGGTAACAACTAACAGGGAAACCCTTAGTATGGGGGGAGGTAAACAGAAGGGCTATATTTCAATAATTAACATTTATTTGTGTTTGTTTCTATGATAGTTCCCGTGAGGCCTAGTAAAAAGATGTCTGCTTTATTAACTGTGAATGGAAAATGAACTGAGCATGCGCAGCCCAAAGCCGAGATTAAATGTGAGCTGCCTGTGCCTGAACTAAAGCAGTTCAAGGACGACTTGCCCTGGAAGTCCTGATGACTGCCAAAAGAATGAACATTTGAGTTACTGATCGTGGGAAAGGATCATGTAGTAGCTAGTTGAGGATGTGACTAGGCCAAAGACTTTCTCAAACAAAGGACTCTTTAAAAATCAGCTGATGCTACGGAAATTGAATATTAAAATGATGAGGTGCTGCTCATCCACCCTCAAATCAAATTGTCCAATCAGAACTTGAGTTTGGGCTGATAGTTTTGTGGATAGATAAAGTTAGTGAAAGGTATAAAAAGTCTTGATTTTCTTTCAGAGAAAACTCTCTTCCGATTTCCTCCTGAGATGCTGTCGGTATGCTGATTTTCCTGAGATGTAAGATTTCTTGAATACATGTTTTATTTCTTTGAGTGAGAACTGAGCTTTAGATGAGGTTATTAGTTAGGGAAGTTAGGAGAAAATTCATTTTGGGAACTATCTGTCTTTTGTTAATATTTGTGTTCTGAAATCTAAATAGTAATGTCTATTTCTGAATCTCTGAAATAAATGAATATAACTGTTTGAGATAAAACTTTTACTCCTTTAAATTTATTTTTTGAATAAAGAAATAAATAAAGCGAATAAACTGTTAGACATACTAAACTTTGTTTTAATAAAAATTAGATAAATGGAGAATTAAGCTGGTCTTGTATTTTCCTATGTCTAATTTTTTACTAGCAGATTCATCGACTATAATGGTGGTGTGTCTCAATAAAATGTCTTGTTATTAAAAACCATGGTAAAACTCATTTAAACTGCAGGTGTAAATAGTATAAATATTTAGTTTTAATTTAGACACTCCGCTATGATACAGCAGCTCTCCTTTGAATCTCACCGATCCATGAAGTAGGATGGAAGTGTTTTGTGAGTAACTCACAATGTTATGGGCCCCACTGATGAGTTCATGTATGATTTGGTACTTCAGGGAAAGGTGATATGGTTTTAGAAAATATTTCAGGAATAGCGCTGCATCAGTTATTAACTTGGGAGCAGAGCATTGGTTGCTATGGAATTAGCTAGGATTATGTATAGAGTGATATATAAGTGTTTTGATGTACAGAATTATGACTAACATCTGTTGAGATTGTATTACGTTATATGTAGTCTTGAAAAGGCTTCTGAGGATTGCGTGAAGCTGGTGCCTCTGTCTGCAGGTAGAGGAAGTGTGACAAGTGAAGTCGCACATCGCTTAGTCTGTTTCAAAAAGTAGTATTGTCGTATACTACAGTGGTATCGTCGTATATCACAAGTGGTGTTGTCGCACATCACAGGTTTAGGGACTTTACGTGTGAAAGGATAAATGCATAGCGAGGGCAGTCTATAAAATCTTAGCCTTCATGTACAGGGATCATTGCATATCCTGATCTAAAACTTACTGCTGAGAGAGTAATAGAGCTTAACCCGAGCTTGTGAGAAGGGTAAAGGAAGAGGTAAGCGCTGCTTTATCGGCGAATGTCAAAATTCTGTGGTAGAGAAGAGGTAAGCGCTGTCTACTGGAAATGCAGAATACTTGTGTGACTGAGGAAACTATCACTTTGCTTAGCGAAACAGACAAATGGAGTTGTTTTGTGTAAGTTACTAACTGATTTAGTTGTATATCTTGTAAATACGGCTTCTCGAGAAACCTTGTAAAGGAGAGGTCAGCAGAAGCTGCAGAAGCAGGAGCAGGAGCTGACGTCAAAAGTGTCGGAGGGATTGGTCCTCATGACCAAGACAGAGTAAGGGCTGATTAGTGCATCACGGAAAACAGCGAAACTATTGGTTAAGCACTAAGGAGACGTATCTTGTTCTAATTGGTACTCTAGTGTAAACCGTGCTGTGATAGGCTGGGGTTACGGAACAGCAACAGAGAAGTAAGCGGTCTTTTGAAAGACAGGAAATTTACAGAAAAATGGATTACTATTACGAAGAAGAAAAGAAGAAACCTTCATGGTTTAAGAAATTGAAAAATGTGTTTGTAAAGGATAAGGCGATAGTAACAAGAGAGGGAAATTGCTTCCTCCTCCAAAAATGCCTGCTTCCTATATGTTGTCGAAATATGGTTACCATACATGTGTTTGGTTAGAAAATTGGGCAATGTATACCAGAAATGATGGTGCGTTAGCTTTCCCAGAAGTCGGATCTTTTAATTTGGCAGTTTGGCAGTTTTGTGAAATTTGAGAGAGAGGATGATGAAGCTTGAGCCAAGACCTAGACCGACTCAATTTGAAGCTCTAGTTGAATGGGAAGATGAGATGCATGAAATGGAGCGAGAAAGGTCGGAAAGACATGTCAGACCAAGAGGTAGATTGCATGGATTATGGGGAGAGACACATGAGAGTAGAATGCGCAGATGGAGAAATGCTAACATGTGTGATGGAATGTATCCAGCCAGATTAGTAGATGAATATGAAGGTCGGAAATGTACAGAGAAGAGGAAAAATGTGGAAACAGGGAAAGAAAATTATGGTGATGGTGAATCGGAGGATGTTGTACTGGAAGAAATATTAAATAAAAGACCACCACCATTTCAACCAGGTTCTTTATGGACCACACCTAATGCTCCACCAGTAGAGGATAGAGTTAATGAATCCCCAAGTCAATTTTTAAATTTTAGAGATATACCAGACAGAGTAGAAATGAGATATAATCCAAATGCCACAATAACAGAAACAAGATTTACCGGTACTCCCAAACAAAATAATGAAAGAGGAAGTTTAAATAGAATAGAAAAACTAATTGAAGAACAAACAAGTACTGCTGAATATATACGATCTACAAATGAATTGACAGAAAAGATACAAGAGCTTACGAAAACATAGAAGCAGTAACAGTTCCAGTAACAATAGGACCTGTAATCCCGGTGTTTGAAAACCAAAGAATAAAAGAGCTAGGTTTGACAGTCCCTTTACAGCAAAGTTTGCAAAAGGTAAAAGAAATTATTTATCCAGATTTGTCAGAAATTAAGCGAGCAAATAATGTAAATCCACCTGACTTAACTTTCAATCAGAGTTTACCTTATAAGTATGCTACCGGAGCAGAATGTGACTCCGCTACATCTGAGAAGAGTATAGAGAAAATAGATTTAACACAGACTCCTATAGGACCATCGGAGCAAGAATTAAGTGATTGGATTAAAACTTTGAAATTAAAAGAACATGAACCTAAAGTATTAGATGTGACAAGATTAAAAATCGATATGGAAGAATACATTATTGGAACAATTGGAACAGACAGATTAAAAACGTACCAAGATGATGAATTTATGTTTATGTGCAAGAGTATAACATGGAAAGCGAAGTCTGTACATGATCAATTAGAAGGATTAGTGAATAAATTTGAAGTGGAATTCGCAAAGAATAAAACATTGCAAAAATCCTACAGATAAGACTTTTCAGAAAAGGATATTGAAAATATGAATACTCCAGGAAGGTTAACCTAGATCAAAGAATTGATTGTACTACTAAGGAGATGGAGAGATGTGAATAAGTGGAGAATAAAATGGGCAAAGAATAAAGAAGAGGCCAGTGATAAATCTACATTAGTGTTCCCTGTGAGAGAAAAGGAAACAGTTGCAAATGAATTCCCTATGAGAGAAATACCTGGAGGAGGTTATGTACATGTTCCTTGGAGTAGACAGGATATATTATCCTTTACAAAGGATTTCCCCAGATTGAATGAAAAACCAGTAGAATGGTATCGACAAGTAGATCGATTTGTGAAAGTTTCAAAAGTATTATGGCTTGATCTGGATGGAATATTTGACATAGTTGTACCAGCAGATCTGTGGACTGAGTGCAAGATAACTGTAAATTGGCCGAAAGAGGAATATCCTCAAGATAAAATAACAGGTGCTCTGTCACCTGAAGTCATGAGAAAGTACGAACAAGTAATAGTGTTTTTGAAGAAAAAAATTCCACAAAAAGAAACAGATTGGGTTAAAATAGACAGAACTATACAGGAATCAAAGGAACCTGTACATGCATTTTATGAAAGACTGCTGTTGGTGTTTAAACAATACAGTGGATATGAGGAACTGAGTGAAAAAGACATGAGTCATTTCGTATATCGATTTGTATATGGTTTAAGACCAGAAATTGGAGACATGATTAGGCATAGTTTAATAGGATGGCAATCGAGTACAGTGGATGAGGTATTGAGACAGGCTAAATATTGTAGTGATGAAATTGAAGCTAAACAAAAGAAGCTAAAGGAAAAGGCTATGTGGGCACAAGTGAAGGTAGCAGAACCCCAAGTAGCACAATTGGAGAATAAAAATACAGATAGTCAAGGAAAATTTAAAGGAAATTTTAACAAAACAAAATTGGTAGGAAATATAGACGAGTTTAAGAAAAAGTTCCCTTGTCATAATTGCGTCAGGATAGGGCATTGGAAGAAAGAATGTAAGTATCCAGTCAAGTCAAGTCAAGTCAGAGAATTTGTATAGCGCACTACATACCCAGAGGGTCTCAAGGCGCTTGAGGGGGGGTGGGGAATTATTTGTCGAATATCCACGTTTTAAGTTGCTTTCTGAATGCTATGTGGTTCTGGGTAAGGCGAAGGTAAGTGGGAAGTGAGTTCCAGGTTTTAGCTGCCAGGTAGGAGAAGGATCTACCTCCCATGGTGGTTTTGTTGATGCGAGGTATAGTGGCAAGGGCTTGGTTGGATGATCGTAGCTGGCGGGAGGGGGTGTAGAAGGACAGTCGTGTGTTGAGGCATTCTGGTCCGATTTCGTAGAGTGCTTTGTGTGCGTGGGTCAGGAGCCGGAAAGTGATCCTCTTATTGACGGGAAGCCAGTGGAGGTTTTTCAGGTGACCAGAGATATGTTCTTTACGCGGGATGTCTAATATGAGCCGGGCTGAGGCATTTTGGATTCGTTGGAGTTTTTTCTGGAGTTTAGCGGTAGTACCGGCGTAGAGGGTGTTTCCATAGTCCAGTCGGCTCGTGACCAGAGCGTGGGTGACCGTTTTCCTGGTTTCGGTGGGGATCCAACGAAATGTTTTTTTGAGCATGCGAAGAATGTTGAAGCAGGATGAGGAGACGGCGTTGACTTGTCTGTTCATTGAAAGTGAGGAATCCAGGATGACGCCCAGGTTCCGTGCGTGGTCTGTCGGGATGGGTGCTTTTCCAAGGGCTTCCGGCCACCAAGAGTCGTCCCATGCGGAGGGGGAGGTACCTAAGATGAGGACTTCTGTTTTATCTGAGTTCAGTTTCAGACGGCTGTGTTTCATCCATTCGGCTACTTCTTTCATTCCTTCGTGTAGGTTAGTTTTGGCGGTGCTAGGGTCATTGGTGAGTGATAGGATCAGTTGAGTGTCATCCGCGTAGGAGATGATGTTGAGGTTGTGTTGGCGTGCGATGACCGCGAGGGGGCTCATGTGCACGTTGAAGAGGGTGGGGCTGAGTGAAGATCCTTGTGGTACGCCGCAGATGACTTCAGTGGCCTCTGACTTGAATGGTGGAAGGCGGACTCTCTGGGTTCTTCCGGTGAGGAACGAGGTGATCCATTCTAGTGCTTTTCCTTGGATTCCAATGTTTCTGAGGCGCTGTAGAAGGGTGCTGTGGCAGACTGTGTCGAAGGCTGCGGAGAGGTCGAGGAGGATGAGGGCGACTGTGTCTCCATTGTCCAGTAGAGTTCGAATGTCGTCTGTTGCTGCGATGAGGGCGGTCTCAGTGCTGTGTTTCGCTCGGAAGCCGGACTGTGAGGAGTCGAGGGATTTGTTGGCTTCGAGGAAGGCGGCGAGCTGGTTGTTGACAGCTTTTTCGATGACTTTGGCCGGGAATGGAAGGAGCGAGATGGGGCGGTAATTTTTGAGTTTGGTGGGGTCCGCTGTGGGTTTTTTCAGAAGGGCGCTGAGTTCAGCGTGTTTCCAGCTTTCCGGGAAGGTGGCGGAGTTGAAGGAGCAGTTGATGACGTCTCGGAGGTGCGGTGCTATGATGGAGTCTGCTTTGTTGAAGATGTGGTGAGGGCATGGGTCTGTGGGGGATCCTGAGTGGATGGAGTTCATCAGGCGAATGGTGTCCTCAGTGGAGATTGGGTTCCAGTCATTAAGGATGTTCGAGGGGGGTGAAGGAGTCTGGTCCATTTTTGAATGGAAAGGTGAATGATGTATAAATAACTTTCCTAGTGGACACTGGTGCTACCCGTTCTACTGTTAGATCAGTGGAAGTCCAAAATCTTCCTCTCTCGGGAGAAAGCATCCAAGTTATAGGTGTAGCTAATAGACAGATTAAAGCCTCCTTAACACAACCAGTTGAAGTAGAAATTGGAAATTTCAAAGACATGCACCGATTTGTGGTGTGTGATAATAGCACCGTAAATTTGTTAGGGTGAGACATTTTGTATAAAATGAACTGTGCCATATACTGTTCACCAGATGGCATAGAACTGCAAACCCCAGATGAAGATAGCCTATATAAAATGACCATGCTCATGATTGAGGCAGAGAAAAATAAGTTGTTTCCTGTGTTTGATCAAGAAAAGATACCTGATGAAAAAGGCCGATGAATTAAAAAAGGTAGTGAAAGAGAAGGTGTGGGATTTCACAGGAGAAGATATTGGATTAATGAAAGACGTCGATCCTGTAAAAGTCTCTATATAAGAAGGTGTAATGTACCCGAACGTTCCCCAATACAAAAGGACAGCAGAGATAATTGAAGGAATAACTCCAGTAATAAACAAAATGATTGATCAAGGTATTTTGATAGAGAGATAGAAAGTAGTCCTTGAAATTCACCGATAATGGGATTGAAAAAGCCAAACGGAACATTTAGGATTGTGCCAGATCTTAGAAAGGTTAATAAAATAGTTGTCCCGTGTTGTCCAATTGTACTAAATCCAGCAGTGATTTTATATCAAATTCCCCATGATGCAGAATGGTACACTGTGGTCGATCTGTGTAATGCGTTCTTTACTGTTCCATTACACCCAGAAAGCCAGCCAATATTTGCGTTCCGGTTTGGAGATCGTATTTTGGCATGGTGCCGAATTCCTCAAGGGTATACTAAAAGTCTATCTATCTTTAATCAGTTGCTAAATAAATCATTAGAAAGTTTGAGCATGCCTGGAGAATCTGTATTGGTTCAGTACATTGGCGATCTCCTAGTAGCATCAAAGACAAAAGATGCATGTGTAACAGATACCGTTGCATTGCTGAATCATTTGGCAGAAGAGGGACATAAAGTGTCTCCATCTAAATTACAATTTTGTCAGAAAGAAGTGCAATACTTAGGTCTTAAGATTGCCAAAGGAATCAGACAAGTCACTGCAGAAAGAATCAAAATGATACAAGGAATGCAGCCACCAAAGACTCAAAGACAAGTAAGAATGTTCCTGGGAATGGTAGTTACTGTAGACAATGGATTAGTGGATTTTCACTGATAGCAAAACCATTACAGAGATTAATCAGAGCAGATATCAGAGACCCTATAGTACTGACCAAAACTGAGATGGAAGCATTTGAACAGCTAAAAACAAGCTTATGTGAATCATCAGCTTTAGGGATGCCTGACTATGAAAAAGAGTTTGAACTGTACTGCAGTGAACAAGAAGGATGTGCATTGTCAGTACTAATTCAAAGGCATGGAAAACTGAGAAAGCCAATTGCATATTTTTCAGCTGTTTTGGACCCATTTGCAAAGGCGTTGCCAGGTTGTCTAAAAGCAGTAGCAGCTACAAGCATGAGTCTAGAACAAAGTGAAGCAATAGTGATGGGATTTCCTGTGAGGGTGTATGTACCTCATTCTGTGGAGATTCTCCTCACTAGGACAAAAACACAGTATCTCACCAACAATAGGATGACGAAATACGAGAAAATAATTCTGGGAGCAGAAAATGTGACAATCTCTAGATGTGTAAATATCAATCCTTCTACACTATTCCTGATACCATGGAAACTGAAGTAAGAAATGAGGTTGATCACAAATGCCTAGATGTTCTGGAATACTGTACCAAACCAAGACCAGACATCAGAGATGAGCCATTGCCTGAATCTGATTATGTAAGGTTTGTTGATGGTTCGTGTCTGAGAACAAATGAAGGTGTTCTGAGTGCTGCATACGCAGTCTGCACAGTAGCAGATGTATTGGAAGCATCTTGTCTGAAAGGAATTCGTTCTGCTCAAATAGCGGAAATGATTGCTTTGATTCGAGCATGTGAGTTGGGAGAAGAAATCAAGGTTACCATAGTGACTGATAGTCAGTATGGATTTGGGGTTGTCCATGACTATGGACAACTGTGGTCCCAAAGAGGTTATTTAACTTCTGCAGGATCCCCGATACGTAATGCCGAATTTGTGAGAATGTTGATTGACGCAATTTAATTGCCTGATAAAATTGCAGTAGTGAAATGCGCAGCTCATAAAAAAGGAGATGACTACACAACTCGAGGTAACAGGTATGTAGATTCCATTGCAAAATACTGTGCCAGAAATCTTGCATCCATAAATCGGGACAGAAGCAAAGAGCATGTTTCAAGTCCTTTAATGCTAACCACAGTAGTTGAGACTTGGCAGGAAGTGAGGCAAATGCAGGAAGAAGCTGATGAGGAAGAGAAGAATGTCTGGTTAAAGGCAGGATGTAGGCAAAGAGAAGAAGATGAAATTTGGGTTTACAAAGATGAAAGACCAGTAATGCCCGATAGCATGATCTCAAATATGGCCCGAATGTATCAAGGTCAAGCTCATGTTGGAAGAGATGCCATGCTTCGTCTATTTAGACAGACGTGGTACAATCCCAAGTTCAGGATGATTGCTGAAAGCTTGTGCCAAAGATGTCTGGTGTGTCAGCAATTTAATCCAAACAGAAAAACAATTGTGAGTGTGGGAACCATAGGACGGGAGGGAGGTCCACTCACAAGAATGCAGTTGGATTTCAAAGAAATTCCACCTTGTAATAGGCTCAGGTATGTTTTAGTGATCATTTGTCTGTTCTTTCGATGGGTGGAGGCTATCCCCACGAGGAGAAATGATGGACTCACTGTTGCAAAGTTGCTTTTACTTGAAATAATCCCAAGATTTGGATTTCCAGTAACGATCGAAACTGATCGTGCAACGCATTTCCAAAATGAAGTTATGCAAATGATCTGTGAAGCCCTGGACTTTCACCAGAAATTGCATTGTGCCTATAGATCTGAGGCTTCAGGGGTAGTTGAACAAGTGAATGGAACAGAAAAAACAGGATTGCAAAAATGTGTTTGGCAACAGGACTAACGTGGCCAGACACCTTACCACTTGTTTTGATGACATTAAGAAGTATCCCTGACAAAAAGACTGGATTGAGTCCACATGAGATTTTGATGGGCAGAGTGATGACACAAGCATTTGTACCAGTTGATAAACTGTTAAATATTAATGATGACATCATACTGGATTACTGCAAAAACCTGTCTGACAATGGTGACTTCTGTGTTCCATCAGGTTGGAACTGAATCAAACATGAAAGAGAAACAACCAGCTCATGATCTTGTTCCTGGAGATTGGGTTCGGATAAAGGTACATCGCAGAAGATACTGTTTAGTGGCTCGCTGGCAGAGACCAAGACAGGTCATATTAGTCAGCACCACTGCGGTTAAATGTGCCGGAGTAAAGAGATGGGTGCATGCAAGCCACACCGCCCGTGTGCCTGAACCTGAGAATCCAAACAAGGAAGGTGAAAGCACAGCTGATTCTAATTCTGAAGGTGAACAAGAAAGAAATCCAGATACTGAAGCTCGACAAGAACGTCGACATCTGGAAGTATCAGATGCTAGCTCTGCGTCTGAAGGAGAAGAAGAAATTGTCAAAATACCGAATTCTGAAGATCAATCTGAATATCGAGATTTGGTAGAGACTGACACCAGTAAGGACACTGAGCAATGTGGAGATAAAACTGGTGATCAAGAGAATACCGAAGAACAGTCTGGAAGCTCTGAAGGCAGGAAACCAAAATCCTGACACTGGAAAAGAGGAAATAACTAAGGATAAGGATGAGATTCCAAGTACCAGCTATTGAGATGTTCCTAACAGAGTGAAAGAACTGTCAAAAGAGAAAACTGAATTTGAAAAAGAAAAAGACGTCATAAAGTTTGTCATAAATGAAACTGTCGAAGAGACTGAGAGTGAAACTGATGACAGTGCAGATGAAACTCCATTGAGAAAGAGTTCAAGAAAAAGGGCTTGGGGAGTAGAGCATAACATCACGGAGCCTAAGCCAAAAAGAGTTTGTAAAGGAGATAATTGGCCTAAAGTGAATGATGGACTGAGATTTAAACTGGTTAACAAAGCAAGAAAGCCGGAAGATCAAGTAAATGAAATAACCAGTCAAAAGGAGTCATTGGGAAAAAGAAAAGGAGTTGTCCAAAGGCCAAAAAGAGTGAGAAGACCAAACCTAAAATACAAGTCACCTGAATGGACATATATTGTTTTACCTCCTATTGAAGAAGTAAACAGTAGCCAAGAGAACTTATACTGCCCAAAAGTCAATTGGGAAAAGTGAGTAAAGAACTGAATCACAGAGAAAAGTGATAATTGATCAAAGGTATAAGGTAAAGACAAAAACCTGAAATCCTGATATAAGGAGGACATTGTAAATGAAAGGGGAAAGCCTGTAGATGACAGAGGTGTAAGAGAAGTGTAAAAAACAAAAAAAATAATGGCTAACAATGATCATAAAACGAAATGTTCTATCTTTAGAAAATGGTGTAGAATGTGTTTGATATGTACAGGACTATTAATATTAATATGGATAATTTTAGCTATTGTCATTCCTTTTCAGGATAACTTAGTGAAGTCAAAACCTAAAGTGAGTTCAAATGAACAAAATGTTGAATCAAAGTCTAACAAACAGCATGTATATATATCAGAAATGCATCAAGATAGATCAATTAGTGACTATACCAAAAATACATTTTCAAGGTTATTGTTTGAATATGTTAAGACCATGGATGCTAGTGACTGTTATGTCTGTGTGAAATTACCTCCATCTGTTTCAGAAGGGGTGACGTACCACCATCTTCCACTTACATTTGGTGTCACGTGTAGTGTGATTGCAAGTTCGTTTTATCAAAGAGGAAAACTAGAATATTATTATTCAAATTCAGATGACGTATTTGCGGATTTAAAAGTAATTATTGCCATGAATAAAGTAAAGCCAGCTAAAGTAATGGGGGAATTCTTTTTGGAGATGGATGAATTGAGCCACGAATACGCTTTTAAAAATAATTTGACATGTAAAATGAGAATTGAGGAGAAGGCATTTTTAGATATGGTTGAAGAGAGAAGAATTGCTTATAAACGTAGTGAAAAAGTAAAACATGAGAAATCCAAATATTGGACATTTGAAGATGAAAATCTTGAACATAGAAATGTAAATGTGGCCATAAATTTAGACACTCCATTGTTAGGGAAATTCTGTATTAGAAGAGACAACACTGTGTATGACAATTATTTTGTTGGAGCGAGTCAATATAAAGACACCTATAGAATCATAGGGGGTTGGGGATTTAAAGGTGGGAAAGATCCAGTTTTCCCTGGTATATACTTCATATGTGGAAACAAAGCTTAGTATAGATTACCGGACCACTGGTATGGGACATGTTACGTGGGTCTGGTCTTTCCTAAAATCTTTCATGTAGATAGAGGTACTAATGGAATACATGAGATAGGTAAACCTTTAAGTCGTAGAAAAAGAGAGAGTGTAATTGAAATAATAGGTGATGTTTTTGGAGCACTGATAGAATATCTTTTAATGCAAACCGAATTCGAAGAATGTCAACGATAGTAGATCGTTTGTCAACAGACACAGCAGGAGGATTCTTAATGGTAAATACTGAAATGGTTGCTATGAGAGCTATGGTGATGCAAAACCGTCTTGCTCCTAATATAATATTGGCAAAAGAAGGAGTAGTTTGTGGAATTTTGAAGGTGCAGCACTGTTGTACCTACATTACAGACAAAAGTCAAAATATTGAAAAGTACATTACAAACATTACAGAGTTGCATAAGGAAATTGAACCACTGGAGGTTGATGGTGTTCTTGAACGACTTGGTAAAAGTCTTTCAGCAGTTAAACATTGGTTTCAATAAATAGGTAGTTCAATTATAGGTAAGATACTAATTCCAGTAACAATAATAGTATTAGTGTTTTTGATGTTAAGATTATGTTGCATATATAGATAAAGAAGGAATACTAGAAAGTCAATAAAGAAAGCAATTCAATAAAAACGAGAAAGAGAAAACTATGATATAGAAATGAAAGAATTTCGAGAAAAAGTCTTTGAAGAACCCAGAGAGGAAGATACTAGAGTATAAATTGTACTAATCTGAAGAACTTGAAACATGTTTGGATAACATTTTCAAACTTTTGGGAGCTATTTGGTGATAAGATCACCAAAGGAGGTAGTTGATGGAGCGAGGTGGAAAAACGAAATTTTGTATACCCCTCGTGAAGTCATTTCCTCATAACTGTAACCTTTATTAATGGCATGGTTTTGAAAAACTAATCACCGTAGTATAGAATGCACACATAAATACACGTAGGAATACTAATCTGCTCGCATGGAAAACTATAACTGACTAATTTAGTAATGTCGTCATGTTGTTTATTAATGCAAGGCTTTAAGTTAATCAAAAATGTGCTTTCTGTTCATGTGTTTTGTGGCAAAAACATGGAGATAAGTGAGTATATCACGCATACATGTTGCTTATTTGCTAGGTAACAACTAACAGGGAAACCCTTAGTATGGGGGATGTAAACAGAAGGGCTATATTTCAATAATTAACATTTATTTGTGTTTGATTCTAGTAAAAAGATGGCTGCTTTATTAACTGTGAATGGAAGATGAACTGAGCATGCGCAGCCCAAAGCCGAGATTGAATATGAGCTGCCTGTGCCTGAACAAAAGCAGTTCAAGGACGACTTGCCCTGGAAGTCCTGATGATTGCCAAAAGAATGAACATTTGAGTTACTGATCGTGGGAAAGGATCATGTAGTAGCTAGTTGAGGGTGTGACTAGGCCAAAGACTTTCTCAAACAAAGGGCTCTTTAAAATTCAGCTGATGCTACGGAAATTGAATATTAGAATGATGAGGTGATGCTCATCCACCCTCAAATTGTCCAATCAGAACTTGAGTTTGGGTTGATAGTTACTTTTGTAGAAAGATAAAGTTAGTGAAAAAGGTATAAAAAGTCTTGATTTTCTTTAAGAGAAAACTCTCTTCCAATTTCCTCCTGACATGCTGCCGGTATGCTGATTTTACTGAGATGTAAGATTTCTTGAATATATGTTTTATTTCTTTGAGTGAGAACTGAGCTTTAGATGAGGTTATTAGTTAGGGAAGTTAGGAGAAAATGAATTTTGGGAACTATCTGTCTTTTGCTAATATTTGTGTTCTGAAATCTAAATAATAATGTCTATTTCTGAATCTCTGAAATAAATGAATATAACTGTTTGAGATAAAAGTTTTACTTCTTTAAATTTCTTTTTTTAATAAAGAAATAAATAAAGCGAATAAACTGTTAGACATGCTAAACTTTGTTTTAATAAAAATTAGATAAATGGAGAATTAAGCTGGTCTTGTATTTTCCTACGCCGAATTTTATACTAGCAGATTCATCGACTATAATGGTGGTGTGTCTGAATAAAATGTCTTGTTATTAAGAACCATAGTAAAACTCATTTAAACTGCAGGTGTAAATAGTATAAACATTTAGTTTTAATTTAGACACTCCGCTATGATACAGCAGCTCTCCTTTGAATCGCACCGATCCATGAAGTAGGATTGAAGTGTTTTGTGAGTAACTCACAGTGTTATGGGGCCCACTGATGATTAGATGTATGATTTGGTACTTCAGGGAAAGGTGATATGGTTTTAGAAAATATTTCCGGAGTAGCGCTGCATCAGTACATACTGAAGAACTCTGACTTATGCAATGCCCAGCCACTGGTTGTAGCCCAATCATTGACAGAAATGAGACAGGTGGTTTTCTTGGTTCTGTGTTTAATCTCACAAGGCTGTCCTAAATGTTTCCATGTCTCTTTTTCAGGGTAGAAGTGATCATGTGCACTATGTGCCAGTTCTTTCATGTAATCCCTTTAATCCGGCACTTATGAGTATTAAACATTGTGACCTACACTAGTTGTTTCTTCTTAGGTCTGCCTGAAAACATAAATGTGACTTGCAAAGGTAAAAGTGCAACTTGGGTTTGATCCGATGTACTTTGTAGCCACTAACAGTACTCTGGGCACTTATTCCAGTATTGTGCTGTGTTTAGCTCTAGTCTAGACACACCCTCTCCCTACACAACACACCAAGCCAAATCTGTCCTCACAATAGGACACAGAACGTTTTCTATGATGATGTGAAGATGGTTCCTGATTGGGACATATTATTAGTCTTAGATCCTATCATGAAACATGATTTGAGTTGTGGCATACTGTGTCCTTACAATTCTTGACCTGAAAGTTTTTTTTTGGGTGATGATTATATCTGCAGCAGGATGGGGGAGCTAGGAACTGTGTTCTGTAGGCCTCAATGCTTCATAGCTGCCAGGTCTTTAGTTTCAATATATGTGACACATGTTTTTGGTGTCTTTATGTGTGATATTGCAATATCGTATGTGTGACACTGTGATTCACATTTCATTGTGAGTAGAACAAAGCTCTTTTGTCTATGCAATGAGAGAAATATTTGAAAAATCCTTCTTTGTGCAACTAATTGTCTACAAAAATATTCTGAATGCAATTGGAATTGGCTATAATCTTGGACTGGCTGAAGGTATTGGTCACACAAGTCATGGCTTCTTTGGTAGCTCTACAATGGGCTTTTTTAGTTTCCCTTTTCCCACCCCATGCCCACACTCATTTTAAATGTGTCATTGTTTCTATTTAACTTGTTTATGCTATATTTGGGGCCCACAAACAAAAATGTATCTTCAACAACATTAATTTTGTATTTTATTTGCAAAGAAGTTGTTGGACCTGACATCTTTGGTGTGACTTTCCTCCAACTTTTTGCTTTCATTCCGCTTATTTTTGCTGACTTAATTTTTGCTGGCCTTGGGATTCTCCACACTGTACCACTTAAAGGAAGTGACCCAATTAGGGCCACTCGGGTCACTCACGACCACCTCTCAGCCTTCCAAGAAATGAAGAGTAGGTGAGACAGTAGAGAATACAAACCAAGTTATTTATTGGCAATTACGCTTGAGCGGAGTCCAGTCAGACTAGCCTCCTTAGATGCTACAGAGGGGACTAACTTCAGAACACTTGGTAAAACATAATGTGCATTTCCAACACCCCTAAAGACCCACCCAGACTGGGATTTTCCTGCTTGGGCACATGTTATCACATTTTCAAGGTTGTCTTGTTCAAGCTCAATGCTCTCTGTTGTGGGAGCAGGGCTATGGTGGAGGAAAGACATGCGAGGACAGAATGAGCTATCCATTAGTACATTAGGATTTTATCTTGAAAACAATAGAAGTAACTCGAAGCAGCTTTTCACTGAGGCAGACAGGGAATTAGACAAGAGCTTACTTTCGATCATACAGCAATATGGCGGCTAAAGACAAAATGGCGCCCCAAATGCTAACTTAACTGGCACCGTGCTAGAAGGAGTGGACAAATGCATTTGCAGTCCAACAGATGCTCGTTTTAGCATTAGCTGACAATTTTGTCTATTCTAGCATAATAAGAAAAATATTAATGCAGGACAATATACATACCACTAATATTCAAAAATACCCTCATCTATATTCATTAAATCATGGACAGTTTGCTTCATCATAGCTGAGGGTTAGTATCATGCCCTGGGGCCTTGGGTGCAGGTGTTAACTTGCTAACACAATATGTACAGACAGGGCCGGACTGGTCGTAGCGGGCACTGGGTATTCCCCCGGTGGGCCGCAAGGGTGGGGGGCAGTTTTGGGCCGCTGGGGGCCGTTTTTGTTACAGGATCATTTTTGCAGCACTGCTGCAAAATCAGCCCCTGTAACAAAATCGGGCCAAACCGTCCCTGGAAAACAGCTCAGCCACACCCCCAACCCCTGGGGGGGCAGGCCAAGCACTTAGCCAGGGACGGTTTTGGTTCCCAGTCTGGCCCTATGTACAGCAGGCAGGAAGACAATTAATACACAGACAACAAGTGAAAATGACAACCGCAAGGGCTTCTAGGAAAAGGAGTATTTTCCAGCCCCAGGATGCTATCGAACCCCAGAACCAACCAGAAAGGGACCAGGTGCCTTCTCTTGGTGAATATGGGATGCAAGTCAGTGCAAATTCTGTTTTTTTGCATAGACAATCGGAGCGTGGTCCGGTATGTACACACAGCAGCTACTACCGATGAAGTGACAGGCCCCACCCGATCAGCAAGGATGACGTCTAACACCATCCGGTTTTGAAGAGCAACAAGTCTTGTAGCCTGAAGCTCAGCTGTAATATTGGTCAGTATTCCTGCCATGGGTTTAATAACTCCCTCCTCAACCCTTGTGAGTCAATGAATGTTAAGGCTATTGGACATAGGACCCCAGAAGAGCAGAATACCCTTCATAGCATCCGTAAACCGCTGCAGAGTAGTGTCTGTCTGATCTATGTCTTCTGTGTTGATAACCCTTCTAACTCAGGACAAGTATATACTCCTACGCTGCAATGGATGGACTCTGTGATAACTGGACCATGCTATATATACTGGGGGTAGGAGGAAAGAGACATAACATATATCAGACCATCCCCTCAGAAGCCATATATAAGCCTGGGACCCACAAACAAAATACACATTATGGGATGGAAGTAAAGGTGGACTATTGGCCGTGCGTATAATTGCAAATACTCCTTCTGACTTTAACATTCCCAAAACCTTGGACAAAGAAACTAGCTGTCATGTTAACTATTGGCACTGACATTGCTTCGTCCTGAGTAATATTACGCATCTGAAAGGACCTGAAGTATTCAGTGACATTAAAATCTTGAAAATCCATCATTTTATGTTGGAGCCACATTGCATTCTTTTTCACTTTGTAAATATTCATACAGGCATTTGAATGCAAAGTGTCAGGGGTCCCTTGTTCTCCTGGAGTAAACCCCTAGTGTAAACTGATATATTCTAACACAGTCTCTTAATCCGCATATGTCATATTCATTGCATCAGTATGGTAATGGATAAATAAGAGGAGGGTAGGGTCGTCAATAAATCAGTTTCATGCATTACAGAAGGGAGCAAGTCACAAACCCATCAATCAGTGACATTGGAGGTATCGTGCGCCTGATGGAGCATCTGTAAGAAAACATTGTTAACGTATGTTTGTCTCTGTCTCTCCCCTATGAGGGGCCAAAGTCAAGTCAAGTCAAGTCAAGTCATAACATTTATATAGCGCACTACATACCCAGAGGGTTTCAAGGCGCTTAGGAGGGGAGGAGGATTATTTGTCAAATATCCACGTTTTAAGCTGCTTTCTGAACGCTAGGTGATTCTGGGTGAGGCGAAGGTAAGCGGGGAGTGAGTTCCATGTTTTGGCAGCCAGGTAAGAGAAGGATCTGCCTCCCATGGTGGTCTTGTTGATGCGAGGTACAGTGGCGAGGGCTTGGCTGGAAGAGCGAAGTTGGCGGGAGGGGGTGTAGAAGGACAGTCGAGAGTTGAGGCAATCTGGGCCGATGTCGTAGAGTGATTTGTGTGCATGGGTAAGCAGTCGGAAAGTAATCCTCTTATTGACGGGTAGCCAGTGGAGGTCTTTAAGGTGACCAGAGATGTGTTCGTTGCGTGGGATGTCTAATATGAGCCTGGCTGAGGCGTTTTGGATTCGTTGTAGTTTCTTCTGGAGTTTAGCGGTGGTACCTGCGTAGAGGGAGTTTCCGTAGTCCAGTCGGCTCGTGACTAGAGCGTGGGTGACTGTTTTCCTTGTTTCGGAGGGGATCCAGCGAAATGTTTTTCTGAGCATGCGAAGAATGTTAAAGCAGGAGGAGGATACGGCGCTGACTTGTCTGTTCATTGAGAGAGAAGAATCCAGGATGACGCCTAGGTTCCGTGCGTGGTCTGTCGGGATGGGTGCATTTCCGAGGGCTTCCGGCCACCAGGAGTCGTCCCATGCAGAGGGGGATTTACCTAAGATGAGGACTTCTGTTTTGTCTGAGTTCAGTTTCAGACGGCTTTGTTTCATCCATTCGGCGACTTCTTTCATTCCTTCGTGTAGGTTAGTTTTGGCGGTGCTGGGGTCTTTGGTGAGAGATAGGATCAGTTGAGTGTCATCCGCGTAAGAGATGATGTTGAGGTTGTGTTGGCGGGCGATGGCCGCAAGGGGGCTCATGTATACGTTGAAGAGGGTGGGACTAAGTGAGGATCCTTGTGGTACGCCGCAGATGATTTCAGAGGCCTCGGACTTGAATGGTGGGAGGCGGACTCTCTGGGTTCTTCCGGTGAGGAACGAGGTGATCCATTCAAGTGCTTTTCCTTGTATTCCGATGTTATTGAGGCGTTGTAGGAGGGTGCTGTGGCAGACTGTGTCGAAGGCTGCAGAGAGGTCGAGGAGGATGAGGGCGACTGTGTCTCCGTTGTCCAGTAGAGTTCGAATGTCGTCTGTGGCTGCGATGAGGGCGGTCTCAGTGCTGTGTTTGGCTCGGAAGCCAGATTGTGAGGGGTCGAGTGATTTGTTGGCTTCGAGGAAGGCGGCGAGCTGGTTGTTGACAGCTTTCTCGATGACTTTGGCCGGGAATGGAAGAAGCGAGATGGGGCGGTAGTTTTTGAGTTCGGTGGGGTCTGCTGTTGGTTTTTTCAGAAGGGCGGTGAGTTCAGCGTGTTTCCAGTCTTCTGGGAAGGTAGCGGAGTTGAAGGAGCAGTTGATGACGTCTCGGAGGTGCGGAGCTATGACGGAGTCAGCTTTGTTGAAAATGTGGTGAGGGCATGGGTCTGTGGGGGATCCAGAGTGGATGGAATTCATCAGGCGGATGGTGTCCTCAGTGGAGATTGGGTTCCAGTCGTTGAGGGTGTTCACGGGGGGAGAATGTTCAGCAAATGGTTGGGTGGGTTGGTCTCCGGGTTGGTTTTGGGTGGGTTGGTCACCGGGTTGGTTGTCAAAGCTGTTGTGGATGTCAGCAATCTTGTTGTGGAAAAAAGAGGCTAGGGAATCGCAGAGGGTTTGAGAGGGGGTGATGTCGTTGGAGTTGGCCGAGGGATTGGAAAATTCCTTGACGATGTTGAAAAGTTCCTTGCTGTTGTGGGCGTTGTTGTCAAGTCTATCCTTGAATGCTGTTTTCTTGGCTTTTCGGATCAGTTGGTGGTGAGTACGGATGGCGCTTTTGAAGGCATCCTTGTTGCTGGTGGATGGGTCTTTTTTCCAGGCCTTTTCAAGGGAGCGGCACAGTTTCTTGGACTTCTTGAGGTCATCGTTGAACCATGAGGCCTTCTTGATGCCAAGTTTGTGTTGACGTTTTTTCAGTGGTGCTAAGGTGTCGGCGGTGTTGGATAACCAAAGGGTGAGGTTGGAGGCGGCTTCGTTGGCGTTAGAAGAGAGGGCTGGGGAGGTTTGAAGGAGCGATGTGGAGATCTGCTCTGTGGTGATTTTGTTCCAGTTTCTTTGTAGAGTTGGTTGGAGGTGGATGATGGGTTTCGGCTTGTTGTAGATGAAGTGAACGCAGCTGTGGTCAGTCCAGAGGAGATCCGTAGTGTGGATGAAGGAGACATGGTTGCTGGAGGTGAAGATGGGGTCGAGTGTGTGACCTGCGATGTGGGTGGCGGAAGTGACCAATTGTTTAAGTCCGAGGTTGGCGAGGTTGTCCAAGAGGGTGGCGGTGTTGCGGTCGTTAATCTTTTCAAGGTGGAAGTTGAGGTCTCCCAGAAGGATGTAGTCTTTGGAGGGGAGCGCGTGTGGGGTGATGAAGTCCGTGATGTCTTCACTGAATTTTGCGCGTGGTCCTGGTGGTCTGTATAGGAGGGTGCCTCTGAGTGTGGTGTTGGGGTCGATGTGGATCTGGAAGTGAAGGTGTTCGGAGTTAGCGAGGTTGGCGTCGGAGCTGGTTGAGATGCGGATTGATTTCTTGTGGACGATAGCGATTCCACCTCCTGTATGGTCGGTGCGGTCCTTGCGTGTGATCTTATAGTCATCAGGGATAGCGATGGCGATGTCAATCAAATGATGCACAGGATATTTCTCTTCAATAAACAACATAATTCCGAATGCAGTTATTAAAAATATCAGAACAATTACCACAAAAATGATCTTGCTTTTAGTAGACCAGCTAGACCAACCAGGATCACTTTGCTCAAAATATGGGGCTGCTAAGGACTGTTCTTCTTCCATAATTAGATGGTTAAATGGGTACATTAAAAAAAAAAGTGAATCCCACTACCAGAGGAAAGGTCATACTTTGAGCCAATGATAGTAAAACAAAGAAGAGAGGCACAAAAACCCAGCATCCTTCAGACCCTCGCAGGCACACTCCTGTTGTTCATCCACGGTGTTGCTATTGAGTATTTTTCCGAGGAGCTGCGCGATCGCAGCCCTTTCTGAAGAAATCCACGTCGCTCAGGATAGGGCACCCTCCCTCCTGGGAAGACACCATCATCTTATCCTATCCAGTGTCACAGACAACGCACCAATCTCCCTTTGAATGATCTATCGTTGATACTGCAGACAGGGTACATGCACCCTATTCTTCATCCATGCAGTCTATCCCTACTAATCTGACTTTTCCTTTGGTGCACTATCCCACCGTCTGGGCACAAATTGTACCTAGCCACTCTGGGCCCGGTGTCGTCATGGAAAAAGTTCTTAAACTCAGAGGGGTTAACGGACTGAGACTCAAGAAGTTGTGGGCCAGATGGAGGAAGAGCCTGGGCAGCGGTACTTCTGGGGGGGTGCCTAATTCAAGACAGCGTTGTTCCCCTCCTCCAGTTGCGTCCATGTCAAGCAAGGGTCTGAAAAGGGGACAAAGCGTGTCTGTCTTGTGATCCCCCACGCAATCCAGGACCCACTGATCGCAGGAAAGGGGCAACAGGACTCTCCGGCAGTGAGATGAATGGATCCAATGCTTCCGGCCATCCACCTTTACTGCCGTCTGGGTGGCGAGAAGGACCTGCAGAGGTCTTTTCCAGAGTGGCTCCAAACTCCCCTTTTTCTGGTAGTTCTTCACCAAGATGTAATCACTGGGTAGAATATCATGACCTGGCCCCTCAGGCATTGGCGGTAGAGCCTCGTGAATCTGTTTGTAAATAGAACTCAAATTGTTAGTTAACAAACAAGCGTATTGTATCTTAAAAACATGACGGGGTCGTGGGACGCCCCAGACATTTGCCGGGCAGCCAAAAATGACCTTGTATGGTGACAATCATGTTTTAGATCGGGATGTCACCTTTGTGAACAACAGGACTAGGGGTAATGTATCTGGCTGTTGCAATCCTGTGCTTTCCTTAATCTTTGCCAACTTCAGCTTGAGAGTGCCATTGTACTTCTCAACCAAACCTGCTGACTGGGGGTGATTCGCAGCATGAAATTTATGTCTGATATGTAGTCCTTCACAAACCAACTGAATGACTCTTGTGTTGAAGTGACTTCGCTCTTTCTCACTTCTTTTTTACCCCACCTGCCACAAACAATCTTTTCATTTTAGATCAAGTTGTCTCCTTAGCTGGATGATCTACAAACGCATTTCCCCTCCCCACATCATCAGTAATTGCCTTGGTGACACTGCACTTCCCTATTGCTACCTTTTTGGGAAGTGTCAGAGCTGACTAAAGCCTATGTATCAGTGGGCCATTCTGCATTTTTAAGCCATGCAAAGTCTAGAATCCCCTCTGTGACCAGAGCCACCCAAAATTATGGGCAACCCCAAAGGCTTATGGGCTGTCAGTATAAAGATTGACAGTCAGTCCCTGTGATGAGGAGCTGCCTGTGGACCCCTCCTCTACTGTAGAGACAGATCAATTACCCCCGTACCTGTTGCCTTATCCCCTTCTCTACTTCCAGCTTTCCACTTGCACTGGCCCTTTAACATCTCTGCACCCTTGGCTTCCACATCGGATCACGTGGTCTTGTCAGCTGATCGCGACTCCTTCCAAGAGCTGGACGCAAATGGAGGAAGTGGTCAATCAGCCCCTGCTTTTGGGGCAACGGCGTCCTGGAGAACGGAGAGAAGCAAGGAGACCTTCATCATTCTACCGGGATTCGAGGACCCAGGAGCCTGCATCGGGACCGAGTCGGGAACCCAGAGGGACGAGGAGATGCCAGACGCAGTCGTAGCCGAGGAAAAGAGGGAGCCGGACCCCTTCCGTCAAAAAGCAAGAACCAGCCATGGCCCAGGAGGGTCGTGGCTTCTAAAGGTACAGGCCACCTGGGGGCAATCTGGGACAAGGGGAAGGCAGGGGAGAGGGGCAGGCAGTCTGACTAGGAGCTTAGCCACACAATATTTACTTAAAGCATAGTGTGTCTCACGGTAACGGTCGTGTGCCTAGTCCTTCACTCCTTTTCCCCTGAATAATTTAGTGAAGGTTACGCTCCCCTTACCAAGTCTTTCTTTCTTTTCTTTTTGGCCCTGCAATTGGTACAACAGGACGAGGAATTAAAACCTGCTGTGCACTGGAAGTGAAGACTCAGGAACTGACTCCCCTACTCTCTGAAGGAAAAGAATTAACACCTTCCTAAAGGACATTCTTTTTTTTATATATCATTATAAAGTCTTGGCCAATAAACCCTTTACTTTTTTAACTATCTTCCTGTCTCCCTGCCTCCTTCTCCACCCCGCTACACGTGGTGTCAGAAGTGGGATTGTGTCGCCTCTGCACTTTCAACATGGGAAACCTCATACAACAGCTTATTCGCGGTCATGAGAAGCTGGAATGGGCTGTAGAGAAACAAATGCCCATGCGGACATGGAGCTGCTTAGAAACTCACTTGCTAGTCAAGCTGAACAGTTACAAGAAGTAGCTGACGATTGCTTGGAACTGACCACCCAGCTCCAAACCCGTGATGGGGCAGGCCCTAATGTCTCCCTACCGAAGTATGTAGCCGGAGAAGAACCTGGTGCATTTTTTTTAACTTTGAAAGAGCAGCCCATGCTTCAGGATGGCCAGAAGGCAAGTGGCCTTTTTTTGAGCTCCACTCCTCACCGGAGAAGCTCAGGCTGCCTATCAGGTGGCAAACGCCACTGGTCACACACCATAACTGGAGATAAAGCAGATAGTCCTGGAATATCTCGGAATGGACGCTGAGGCATATAGGGTCCGATTCCGTAAGGAGAGAGGAACGGTCACCGACAACCCGAACACTCTCTACTTTAAACTTAAAGCTGCTGCAGATAATTAGCTCAGACCCCAGACCAATACTAAGGAAGAAATCATGTTGCTCATTTATTTGGAATAATTTGTAGAGGCATTGCCATATCCCATACAACGCTGGCTCAGGCAGCACACCCACTTAATGGCTGGAAAAGCGGTTGATATGGCAACATCTTTTTACCGGGCCCAACCTCGTCCTCAACTTTAGGACTCAAATAAAGCTAATCGCCCTTCTCCTACAACCGGCAAACCAGAAAAAAATCTGTAAAACCCTTGATGGAACCTCTGAAGGACCGACAGTAAAGACCGGACCCCATCCCTACCAGAGGCCCTCAGTGTTTTGAGTGCGGAGACTGGGGACACCTTGCTAGAAATTGCCCCATGAAAAAGACCCTAAAAGAACCAATGTACGTGAATTACATCCCGCATTCTATCCTATACACAGAAGAAATGGGAACAAGTTGTTATTAAGTGTTCTGATAGGTGGGGTCACTGTAAAAGCCATATTAGATTCCGGCTGTAAACAGTCAGTTATTCGTCGGTCCCTAGTCCCCCTTCCCTTCCCTCCTATTGAACATGATATACCTATTAGTTGTGTGCATGAGGACATAAAGCCTTACTCTTTAATCACCCTACCCATCTCCCTTTCGGATGGGGTGGTTCTGAACACCAAGCTTAGGGTACTTCCTTTCCTACCTGAAGAGCTAATAGCGGGACAAGAAAATCCGTCCTTTCTAAGTCTTCTGTGCAACACTTTTCTTCCCCTAAATGGCGCAACCTCACCCAAACCCTTCTTTCTTACTCAAGCTCCCTGGCTTTCCAACAGAAACTTCCGTTGTAGCCAGAGTAATGATCCCACCCTTCAGTTTGCATGGGATCATGCTAAACAGGTCCCACTATCCCAAAAAACCGGACTAGCCCCTATTTTGTGTAAAGAAGGAGCTTCTCTATAGGGTCGCAAAAGAAGGCGATACACCACAGCTTGTGGTCCCGCAAGCTTTCCGGGAGCAGGTACTCTTCTTTGCACATTCCCACCTACTAGCCGGTCATAGGGGTGCCCAAAAAACTATTGAAATGATCCTCCGCCACTTCTATTGGCCCGGTATCTTCGCCCATGTCACCAAGTTTTGCCAAGAATGTGAGATTTGTCAAAGAAGAAATCCTTATAAACCTCCACCGGTCCCCCTACAACCTCTCCCCATCATTGGTACCCCTTTTGAAAGGATTGGCATGGACCTTATTGGCCCGCTTCCTTGAACTAGAACAGGTAACCTTTATGCACTAGTGGTAGTGGATTATGCCACACGTTATGCAGAGGCTTTTCCCCTACGTACCCCTACTAGTCAAAACATCAGTGATCGACTCCTGGAATTATTTTGCCGAGACGGATTCCCACAGGAGATCCTTACGGATCAAGGGGCCCCTTTCGTTTCCAAGATCATGTGGGAGGGGTGTAAACCCCTAGACATTACCCACATCAAGACTTCTGTATATCATCCCCAGACAGATGGTCTATGTGAGCGGTATAATTCCACCCTTAAACTGACCCTAAAAAAGTTACTGAGTGTAGAAGGGAAAGACTGCGACAAACTCCTCCCGTTGGCTCTCTATGTAATACGAAGCCAGGCCCAGTCTAGTCTGGGTTGTTCCCCTTTCCAGCTCCTTTATGGCAGAGCCCCGAAGCTTGCTAGAAATTACCAAGGAATCTTGGAAACAAGAAAAGGAGGAGGAAAATAGGTCCTTCTTGGAGTATACACAAAACCTCAGTTCAAGGTTACAAAAACTGAGGGAGTTTGCCGATGAGAACCTAGAGAAGGCCCAGACTAAACAACAGGTTTTCTATAACTGAGGGAAACAAACATTTGCAATTCAATTGGTCTCGCATTAGGAAAGTTTGAGCTATTGGTATTATAAATGACAAATTTTGTATTTATGTGTTGGTTTTGAAAATAGCTAAATTAATAGCTTTGTCATTTACAATGCCAATAGTTTTAACTTTCGCAAATGTGACACCTATAACATTTGTAATGCAATATGTGTTGTATTTACGTGACTTAGATGTATTGATATTACAATTAACAATGGCTTTTATTTTTTGTTAATAATTAATACTTAAATAAAAGTTATTGTAATTTATAATGGCAATAGCTTAAACTTTTGTAAATAACTTTTGTGAAGATTATGTTCAGTGTATTTTATTGTGACGAAAATCCAAGAACAGAAGTGAAATATTAACATCTTTTTGTGACATTTGTATTAAAGCTTGAAACATTGAGAGAACATAGTTGAACCAGTTGTTGTTGGATGGTTGCACAGATTGATGCTGTGGTGGCGCTGAGTGATGTTGTGGTGACGAACGAGTGATGCTGTAGCGTTCAGTGATGATGTGGTAGCGCATAGTGATGTTGTGGTGCCCCTGAGTGATGCTGTGGTGGTGCTGAGTGATGCTGTATGCTATGATATGTTTTGTTTTGCTATCCTATGTTTTGTTTTGTAATGCTATGCTATGTTTTGCTATCCTATGCTTTGATTTGTTATGCTATGCTATGCTGTGTTTTGTTATGCTATACTATGTTTTGTTATGCTATGCTATGCTTTGCTATGCTATGCTATGCTTTGTTTTGCTATGCTATGTTTTGTTATGCTATGCTATGTGTTTTTGTGTTTGGTATGCTATGCTTTGTTTTGCTATGCTATGTTTTGTTATACTATGCTATGCTTTGCTATGTTTTGTTGTGTTTTATTATGCTATGCTTTGTTTTGCTTTGCTATGTTTTGTTATGCTATGCTATGCTTTCTTATGCTGTTTTGTTATGCTTTGCTTTGTTTTGTTATGCTATGCTATGTTTTGTGACGCTATGCTATGTTTTTGTTGTGTTTTATTATGCTATGCTGTTATGTTTTGGTATGCTATGCTATGTTTTTGGTGCTATGCTATGTTTTGTTGTGTTTTGTTATGCTATGTTTTTTGTGTTTTGTTATGCTATACTATGTTTTGTTATGCTGTGCTATGTTTTGTTATGCTATGCTATGTTTTGTTATGCTATGCTATGTTTTGTTTTGCTATGCTATGTTTTGCTATCCTGGTGTGTGTGTGGTTGTGTGTGTGGTTGAGTGGTTGTGTGTGTGGGGTTGTGTGCATGGGGTTGTGTGTGTGGGGTTCTGTGTTTGTGTGTGGGGGGGTTGAGGGGGCAATGTGTGAGGGGGCTGTGTGTGAGGGGGCAGTGTGTGAGTGGTCTGTGTGAGTGGGCAGTGTGTGAATTGGTTGTGTGGGGGGTGTGTGTGGTTGTGTGTGTCCGGGTATGTGTGTGTGTGGGGTTGTGTGTGTGTGTGTGGGGTTGAGTGTGTGTTGCTCCAGACTGAAAGTGCTTCCCCCATAGAGGTGCCCCCCGGAACAGGAGTCTGTGCTCCAAATAAGGACCTCGAGTAGTGATGCAAAGCTCCTGGCTGGGTTTCCAGCCCTCAAGCAATGCTGGCGCGGAGCCATTAACAACAGACCCAAGCGTGTGACGAGGATGCCGCTCACACGCACACGTGCCGCCCGGCTAGGTGCAGTTTTCTAATGTATAGCTTTGGCAATCCTTGGACCTTCGGTAATGCCAATAAAGCATTATTGCATAGTATTGTTCACTGTTTACATTCCTGGCCTACATACATTATGCAATGTTTCTTTGAAGTTACCAGTCCGGACAGTTGTTGTTGTTTGTAATGGCTGCTTATCACCTTAATAACTCTCCCTGTCTCCACCAGCCCCCTTCCACCCAGCCCCCGCAGGTCCCCCTCCCCTTGGTGTGAGGGCCCACCGAGCTGCCACATGGCCACTGATAAGAGTGATGGATGGGCTGTGGCTGGCTCCACTGGGCCCAGTGCTCGGCTGGGAGCATCTTAGTGCACCGGTGGCCAGGAGTCTGGCAGTGTGAGAGGAGGAGAGAGAGGGATGGCAGGGGGGATGGAGGGATGTGATGGAGAGAAGCAGGGCAGGGAGGGTGGTGTAGATCAGGGCAGTCTTAGAGGGAGATGAGAAGTGTGAGGGAGGGAGTGAGGAATCTGGAAAAGAAAGGATTTAAAGGAAGAATAACGGGTGGAAAAGAGGAGAGACCAGTGGAGGGAATGAAGAGGGAAGGGGAACAGAGAACCCAGCCACGGATGAAATAAATTGGTATATAGAGGAAAGAGACGTTGGAGGGAAGAGTAGAATGTAAGAGAGAATAGAGGGAAGGAAAAGAGAGGGTTTAGATTAGGGAGGGAGGGAAAGAAGGAAGAGAGCACGACAGAGAGTGGACACAGCGAAAGACGCAGGGAGGACAGGAAAGGAGGAAATGACTTTGTCTCACTGGAGAAGTAACAGGTGCAGGAATGTCTCAGAGGACAACCAAAACAAAAACAAGAGCTGGGAGAAGCCCTTGGGAGACCAGAGGGTTTAAACAGAAAGGGCAGGTTTAGCCGAGGGTCACAAGGGCATGTGGCTAGTGCCAAGAATTGTTGAGTTGGGGAGGAAATATGGCAGACCTGGTGTTTGTGAGCCTGTGAAAAAATAGAAAACAGTGACCTTTCAAGTAGGAAACTGGTGGAGTACAGAAGGGTAAGAAGAGTGTGGTGTTAACCATCCAGGAAGGCATGAAGGGGAGCCAGAGCGCCCCAAATGATTTGGCTGATAGGGAGTTTAAAGAGACATTGTTGAGATGTAAGTTGAATCAGGGTTCACTGTGGAAAAGGAGTTTCCCAGTCGAGTGCTGTGCGCCTGTGAGGGTCTAGTTGAAAGATGCATGGGTCCTGGTTTAATTGGAATTTGAGGCCCTAGTCTGAGTAACTGTTCTAGTTCAAGTTCAAGTTCAGGAATTTGTATAGCGCACTACTCACCCAGAGGGTCTCAAGGCGCTTGGGGGAAAGGGGTGCCGTATTTATCGAATAGCCATGTTTTAAGTTCCTTCCTGAAGGAAATGTGGTTCTGGGTAAGGCGGAGGTGAGTGGGGAGAGAATTCCAGGTTTTGGCAGCCAAGTAAGAGAAGATCTTCCTCCCATGGTGGATCTTTGGATGCGTGGAACTGCAGCGAGGGCTTGATTGGAGGATCTTAGTTGGCGGGTCGGTGTGTAGAAGGACAGTCGTGAGTTGAGGCATTCGGGTCCTAGTTTGTAGAGGGCCTTGTGAGCGTGGGTGAGGAGACGGAACGTTATTCTCTTGTTGACAGGAAGCCAGTGGAGGTCTTTCAGGTGACCGGTAATGTGAGCTTGACGCGGGATGTCCAATATGAGCCTGGCTGATGCGTTTTGGATGCGTTGGAGATTTTTCTGTAATTTGGAAGTGGTTCCGGCGTAGAGGGTGTTTCCATAGTCCAGTCGGCTAGTGACCAGAGCGTGGGTGACAGTTTTTCTTGTTTCGGTGGGGATCCAACGAAAGATTTTTTTGAGCATACGAAGTACGTTAAAGCAAGAGGATGAGACAGCGTTGACTTGTCTGGTCATCGAGAGGGAGGAGTCTAAGATGAAGCCTAGGTTACGTGCGTGGTCTGTGGGTATGGGTGCCGTGCCCAGGGCCGATGGCCACCATGAGTCGTCCCAGGCAGAGGGGGATGATCCTAGGATGAGGACTTCCGTTTTGTCTGTGTTAAGTTTTAGGCGGCTGTTTTTCATCCATTCGGCTACTTCTTTCATGCCTTCGTGTAGATTGGTTTTGGCGGTGTTAGGGTCTTTGGTAAGGGAAAGGATCAGCTGGGTGTCGTTAGCGTAAGAGATGATGTTGAGGTTGTGTTGTCGCGCGATGGATGCGAGAGGACTCATGTAAACGTTGAAGAGGGTGGGACTGAGTGATGATCCTTGTGGTACTCCGCAGATGAATTCTGAGGCCTCTGATTTGAATGGGGGGAGTCGGACCCTCTGGGTTCTCCCGGCGAGGAATTAGATGATCCAGTCTAAGGCTTTTCCTTGTATGCCGATGTTGCTGAGGCGTTGTATGAGGGTGCTATGACAGACCGTGTCGAAGGCGGCGGAGAGGTCGAGTAGGATGAGGGCAACTGTTTCTCCGTTGTCCAGTAGTGAAATAAGGGCGGTTTCGGTGCTGTGTTTGGCTCGAAAGCCGGACTGTGAGGGGTCGAGGGAGTTGTTGGATTCTAGGAAGGCGGCGAGCTGGCTATTGACGGCTTTCTCAATGACTTTGGCAGGGAATGGGAGGAGGGAGATGGGGCGGTAGTTCTTGAGTTCAGAGGGGTCCGCTGTGGGTTTCTTCAAGAGGGCATTGAGTTCGGCGTGTTTCCAGCTTTCTGGGAAGGTAGCGGAGTTGAAGGAGCAGTTGATGACATCACGGAGATGGGGTGGGATGATGGAATCTGCTTTGTTGAAGATGTGGTGGGGACAGGGGTCTGTTGGCGAGCCTGAATGGATGGAGTTCATTAGGCGGATAGTGTCTTCAGTGGTGATTGGGTTCCAGGCATTGAGGATGTTATAGGGCGGTTTAGGTTCGGAGGTGGGTGGAGTGGACTGTTCTTTGGAATTGTTCTCAAAGCTGTTATGTATGTCGGCTATTTTGTTATAGAAGAAAGAGGATAAGGAGTCGCAGAGTTCTTGGGAGGGAGTAATGTCGTTTGAGGCTGTGGTGGGGTTGGTAAATTCTTTGACGATGTTGAATAGTTCCTTGCTGTTTTGGGCGTTGTTGTCGAGTCGATCCTTGAATGCTGACTTCTTGGTGGATCGGATCAGTTGGTGGTGTTTGCGGGTGGGTGTCTTGAAGGTGGTCAGGTTGTCAGTGGTTGGGTTTTTTCTCCAGGTTTTCTCGAGAGTACGGCATTGTTTCTTGGATTTCTTAAGGTCCTCGTTGAACCAGGGGGCTTTTTTGCTACCCTGTTTGGTTTGGTGGTTTTTCAGGGGTGCTAGTTCATCAGCGCTGTGAGTGATCCATTGTTTGGGTTTGGTGGCCGCTTGGTTTGGGTCCGATGAGAGGGCGGGAGGGTTTTGATTGAGCGATGTGAGGAGTTGTTCGGTGGTGATTTTGTTCCAGTTTCTTCGTGGAATAGGTTGTGGGGGGTTGTGGGTCGAGGGGGTTTTGTAGTTGAAGTGAACACAGCTGTGGTCCGTCCAGTGGAGAGCTGTGGTGTGATCGAAGGAGATGTGCTTACTGGAGGTGAAGATTGGGTCGAGTGTATGTCCGGCTATATGGGTGGGGGTGTCAACAAGTTGTTTGAGACCCAGGTTGGCCTGGTTTTCCAGAAGGGGGGTGGTGTTGCTGTCGTTTTTCTTTTCCAGGTGGAAGTTGAAGTCTCCCAGAAGCATGTAGTTCTCGGAGGCGAGGGCATGTGGGCTGATGAAGTCAGTGATGTCTTCGCTGAATTGTTTACGAGTTCCTGGTGGTCTGTAGATGAGGGTGCCTCTAAGTGTGGTCCTGGGGTCGGTGTGGATCTGAAAGTGGAGGTGTTCGGCGGTAGTAAGGTTATCGTCGAAGCTGGTTGTGATTCTGATGGTGTTTTTATGGACGATGGCGATGCCTCCTCCTGTTTGGTTAGTGCAGTCTTTTCGGATGATCTTGTAGGTGTCCGGGATGGCTATGGCGATGTCGGGCGCTGAAGAGACGTTCATCCAGGTTTCTGTAAGGAAGGCGATGTCCGGTGAAGCAGAGTCGAGTAGGTCCCAGAGTTCTGTGGCGTGTCTGTGGATCGAGCGGGTGTTTAGCAGGATGCACTTCAGGTGGTTAGGGTTGGAGCTGTGTTTGGAGTTAGTGGAATTGGTGGGGGTCTTGATGCAGGCGAACTTGCAGGAGTGGCAGGTGAAAGGGCCGTGGGTACGTCCTGGGGCAGCCTTGTAGCATTGTGATGTGCATCCGGGGTTAAGGGCTAGGAGGGTGGAGGTGTCGTACTTTATGCGGGATGAGTGCAGTTTGCGAGGGCCAGGGGGTCTGGCGCTGGCGGGCGTAACGGGCTTACCTTTGGCGCACCTTCGGCGCGCATGGGGCGCGACCGCTGCGCGTGAACGCTGCGCGCACAAACATCTGTCATATGTAGATATGGGAGGAGGGAGGGGCGAGGGAGGGTCAGCTGGGAGGCGGGAAGCGGGGCGGAGATCCGGGTAGGGAGGCACAAACAACAACAACAGATCAAACAAAATGGCAGCGAGCCAAAATCGCCACAGGGTTGGGGCACAGGCAGCGGCACAGTAAGGGAGAATCAATGAGCACAGTCAGGGAGAATCAATGAGCAAAATACAATCGAGTACAATCAGGCACAATTGAGGACAGGTCTACAGCGCACCCAGGCAGTCTCGCGCTTACAGATGATCCCACTAATGCAGGCAGTCAGGTAACCTAGAGCCACACAACAAAATGTAATGCACGATCTCTGGCAATGGCAGCAGCGGCAGCAGCTAGGCGAGCAGGCAGGCAGCAGTGTTGTTACAAAGCGCTACGATACCACTTAGAGGCGGGGAATGCGTGAGGAGCGGCCGTTTCTGCTGTTTTGCTGCCGCAAAATAGCCAGTTTTTTAGGAAAAAATAAGTGGGGAAAAAAACCTTACAACAGTGGTTGTGAGAAGTTGGCCTGATATATGATGTTTCCAATTCTGGAACCACCTTGTATCAGTCCAAACAATCCCTTATGGTGTCTGGTTGTAAGTCAACCTTATAGACAAGCTATTTTAATGGTAGCATAGACTAAGCAGCCTTAAAGGCTAAACTCAAGAGGTCGTGTTAAGCGAGCTGTTTTACCAATCACAATGCTGTAATATCAAATGAAAGGACACCACACAAGTATACATTATAAAAATATATGTGTTTATTTCTAAAATAATCCCCAGTACTCTTTATGAGCAAAGGGGCACAAGCGTTAAATCAAAAGCACAGTATAACATATGAAAGTTGCACAATTATGGATGAGGGCGGGTGGCCACTCAAACCATATATTAAGAAAGTGGTATAAGGAGGAGCTACGACGGCAAGCAAGATGGCCGCTTGATCTCCTGGCTCCGCTGACCTCCGTCTTTCGCTCGATGATCCTGTCATCTATCCTGATTTCCCGCCCCATATCCGTGTGCGTGAACTACTCGGCAGTCTGATGGAGCAATCCCGAGAATTTTCCGACATTGCGGAGTGGAGTAATGTCGTGTTATGATTTGAGGCCTAACCCAGCCTGGAAGCCGGGGTCTTGAGTGCTGATCTAGCCGGGCCCGAATTGAACAACAACGGATTGATGAGGGCGGCAGGGTCCGGTCCATGGAACTTTTGACATCTGTTGGACTTCTTAGCTGCTGATCGGCTGCCTGACACTGTACCGGAGGTGGGGGGGCGAGCGACGCCCAAGGCAGTGTGGTAGGGGTCCCCGACCCGGAGGACTGGCGTTCGTATTGCTGGTTCCGTGGAGTTGGAGCTTTGGCGCGCTCCAGCGCTTGTTGACGATCTGTCCCTTACGGTCCACTCCCGCTCCGACTAATATTACCCCGGGGAAGGCGCCTCTCCGTGGGGATAACGATACCAGATGTCATGCGAAAACTGGCGGAGCGGGCTGAGTGCGGCCAGACATTGCGGTCAGTGCTAACAGCCCTTGAGGCACTTTGGGCAACTATGGAGGCCCAGGCCTGTAACCTGATGTCGGCAACGGATGGAATTGGTGGATAGAGACCGGACCCTGCCTTGCTGCCCGAGGCCCGGTGGCCAGTTCACTTCTCTACAACTACCTCAGCGGCGCATTTGGACCCGGTGCTTGGAGCTGTGCCTGCCCCCACAGAAGTGGAACGACCCGAACGTGCGGAGATTGGTGCTTCCACTATATGGTCGGAATCTTTGGTTATCCAACTGGCGGAACGTTTAACTGCTGTTCCTGATTTGGAGACTCTTGATCGACATGGTGAACTGTGTTGGACAGTGTTGCACCCCCTTCCCAACTGGTCCATCAAGATGGTGGACGAGATAGTGCCTGGCCTTGGAGTCGGGGAGAGGCATCATTGGAACCGATCGTCTGCTTTGCATTTTGTCATCATTTATTCATCTACCAGACCATGTTTCGGCAACTTTTGTGTAAATTTGGACAACTTGATGATGGGGCTCTATTCGTCGGAGGGAATCAGCAAAATTGATCGACGGGGCCAAGGCTGAGACTATTGTCTGGGGCTGCACATTATGGTTTTACTGGTAACGGGATTGCTTCATTTGATTAACGGAGACCGGGGCGGGGTTCATAGTTTCCTCCGGTGTACTTCTATTGTGCTCTGTTCGATTGTGTCAGCTTAGTGGGGAATTCTTCGTTAAGACGGAGGGGAGAGACCGGGATTGTTTATGATATAGCCCTCCTCCACTTTTCCTTTTAGGTAGGGGTTTAGTCCCTTCTTTCTTTCCCTTTATTTCTTTCTATATTTCGGGTTTCCGTTTTGGGGCGACAGGCACGCTGCTAGGGGGTGTAGGCCGTAGTCATCTGCAGGGGTGCAGGGTGGGGGAATGGGGGAAGGGAATTTTGTTTTTTTGCTTGTTTCTATGGCCCTTTTTTCTCTTTCTTATCCTTTCTCGCTTTCTCTTTCGTTTCTCCCTTTTTCGGGTCAGCGTAGTGGGTCTATTCTTCTGTCAACTGCTGACTTTTATCTGTGCCTATACTTTTCGCTGTATGTTAGTATTACTGGGCGGGTGCTTATCTGGTTCGAACGGTGTTTCTTTGCTTGTTTATCCTGAATTGTATGCTTTTGCGCCACTGTCTCAAGTAAGATAGAGTTAATTGTGGACCTTCTACTATCTTGCCCGCCCTCTATGCGCTTTCGTGATATTGTATGGCACCTGATCCTTCTATATTATATTATAAAATGGAACCTTGAATATCCTGTTATTCGCATTGTATGTTCAACAACCAGTGTTAATTGAAGTAGTACTGCATTCGCTCTCCGAGAGACTGAGTTCGGTCCTAACTAACTAACTTGATACGATGACGCTGATTAGCGGCCGGCCCTGGTGGTTGTAGGCCCTTATTTGTAACTGGTTGAAGTATCAATAAAGGTTTTCAAAAAAAAATAAAAAAAGAAAGTGGTATAAGAGATACCAATCGAACAGTGGTTAGACCTAGGGCCTAGGGAATCGCTGGGAGCAGTCGGGACAAGCAATGCTGAAGTCGGGAAAAGCCCGCGGGATTCGGGTGCAGCGCTTAAAGCACACGCATGCACCAATGTTAAGTCAATGGTGCGTAAAAGTTACACAAATAGAGTTTAAGGATACTTCCGCTGAACCTAGAAGGACAAAACTTTAGACACAGACCCTAGAGGTGTGTACCAGTGTGGGAACACCGGCGTTGCTGAGTTACCTTACCCACAGGAAGCGGGTGCATAGGGTCGAAGTGGCGTCGGGTTTCGTCACGCAGGTTGTTGGTGCTTGAAGCTGAAGATGCTGCAGGCGATGTGAAGGAGAAGTGTCCGGTGTGATCCAAGGGTGGATCAGAGTAGTAAAGTACCTGAAAGCAGAGGGGACAGAGTCTGGGTCACTCAGCAGTGACCAGGGTGGAACCAGGACGGAACCAGGCAATGACGGGCGCAATCAGGTGGTTGTCAAGGAGCTTCTCTCCATTGCCACGTGGGCTTTGGGGCATCTGCGACGTCCAGGAGTGGGTCACGAGCTGTCTCACGCAGGCTCTCACCGTCGGCGCTGTCGGCTTCAAGATCGGAGCAAACAACACTTGGCAAGAGCAATCCACGCGGGATTGGAAGATTGCTTCTCACTCGGACCAGGAGGGTCAGAGCGGGTGCTCCTTTTCAGAGGAGCGGGTGCAAGTCTGGAGCAACCAGAATCACAAGTCGTATTTAGGTTTTCGCCAGCACAGGGGCCACAAGCCAGCTGGCAAGTGACCAGGCCAACGCATTGAGCCAAAGAAAGCAGAAGGGCCCCACGCAGCACTCGTCGAGTGTAGAGGGGTGAGCTTCGGTGCAAAAGTGGCTCAGGGTTGGGGCTTCTCAAAACCCAGTGTACAGCTTTGAGGGTCACTCATGGGCTGCACAGTCAGCATCTCATGGCCTTTTCAAGATGGCGTGCCCTACGCTTCCGTTCACCTCCACGGGTCTCAGCTCTGCAGGGACTGTGGAAACGGGCTGTAAGAAGGCAGGCAAGCTTGATCGTGTCAATCTCTGTCGCTCGAGTTCCGGCGGGAACTGCAACAAAGCAGACGTCGAGGTGCTGGATGGTGCCTGTTTGCACAGGGTGGTCACTCCTTGACCACAAGGGAGATTCTTCATATATCATTCACATAAAACCAAGCACTCTGCCTCCAGGATTGTTAAGGCCTGCCATAGGAGTGACTGATAGGTATATATGTGTCCAGATAGGTTTAGATATAGGTATACTATATCTAAGCAAGGGGTGATTACACCACCTTGCCCCAGCTGAGTGATTAGCCAGTTGTGTCAATTTTAGATAGCCAGCCAGGGGTGGCAAAAGATATGCTGCAGCCCCTGGTAGGCCTTGACTGCACCTATGCCCTGGGCACCTATAGTGCTCTGTACAGGGGCTGATAAGGTGACCCAAGCCAATCTAGTTATGCACCTAGGGTACATGGAATATATTTTACAGAGAGAGCAGATAGCCTGGGGCCCTGATTAGCAGGGAACCAGGTCAACTAAGTCGAAAACCAGCTAAACACAAGGCATCACGCCAGTGAAGAATTCCAAGACCGTCCATATCGGCTTACCCTGGCGTCGCCCGGTTACAATTGAGTAACGCGGCAACCCACATTCTAATTGGGTTTGCTGGTCTGGGCAAAATCGCTCTTCCAGACGACTAGATACTATTCTCATGTCACCTCGGCATTTTTGAGGTCTAGCGATAAAAGGCAATTTATGTTTTGTCCTGATGAAGGTCCCCATAACTGTTTAGGGTGACCGAAACGCCGTCGACTTGCTTAAGCACCTTATACACATTTTTGATTGCCAAATTGATGTAATGGTGCTGTTTGACATTTTCTGTGTAACTAACATTTGAACAGAACAGCGCTTGTTTGCCTTAAAAAACCCGTCTAACTTTCCACCAACTGTAAACACCCTGCTAGTGTTGGGCACAGGCTTGTGTACCACACAGGGCTCTTGTGGATGGTATCTTTATGTTATTCAGAAACATTGTTTATTAAGTAAAACTTGAATGACGTCTGTCCGGCTGGACATGTTATTCTAAATATAGATTTGATTCCGTCTATATTTATTGGTTCTAAATTTGAATATGTACGGGACCACTGTTGTTTGAATGAATATGTTCCCCGAGGTCCCCTGCTGACTGAATTGGGGCCCCTTGTTGTTTTCAATATATTGAGAGATTAAGTACAAACCAAGGAATAGCTTGGCTCAGTTTGTGTCTGTGCATAGCGTGACTACTGACTCTGAGGTTTTGTACTCGCCAAGCAATAGTTGGTGTGTGTGTCCGTTTTTTTGAGGTGGTGTTACCCTGAAATGATGTTAAAATCGAGGGGTAAAAACTGTCGGGTAATAATTGGCCACTACTCACACATGAAAACAAGTGAAAGAATGTAAGCAAAGTGGAAACAAGAAGATGGAAGTGTGTGAGAGAGAGAGCAAGAGACAGAAGAGTGTGTGAGAGAGAGAGAGACAGAAGAGAGTGTGTGAGAGAGAGAGAGTGAGAGACAGAGGAAAGTGTGTGAGACAGAGCGAGAGACAGAAGAGAGTGTGTGAGAGACAGCGAGTGACAGAAGAGAGTGTGTGAGACAGAGCGAGAGACAAAAGAGAGTGGGTGGGAGAGAGCAAGAGACAGACGAGAGACAGAAGAGAGTGTGTGAGACAGAGCGAGAGACAGAAGAGAGTGTGTGAGAGAGAGCGAGAGAGAGAGAAGACATGGTGTGAGAGAGAACACGAAGCCAGAAGATATTGTGGTTCTGAAAATTATGGACCCTGCTATCATGTGGTATCGAGGCCCAACACTCGTGTCACAAAATATCATCCAATCATCCAATCATGACGAATTTGGTATCGGCAGACCGGTAATGACTTGGACATTATACCTGTGCATTTGCATCGTGATCGAGCAATGCAATCACCTTAGAACAGTAGTTTCTGTCTTGAACCCTCGAGGTTCCATCTTGTGAGCGGCATCCATCTTGTGGGTTGCCCTTACATAGTCAATTGACCATGGCCGAATTCGAGCTGAAATGACACATCCACCTTTGCTGACTCCTCTCTGACCTGGGCGAGCTGCCTCCACTGCCTCCAGCCAAACCTGTTCGGGCAGTCCCCAACCCATCAAGGCACAACATATCATAAACCATTTACTGCATACAAACCACGCTTATCATCCACACACCTGTCCCTGTTTCTTCTTCATGGTTAGTTTTACCCGATTTTATTGGGGTTTCATCGATATCTGATGGTAGTTCTGGGCCTGGCCGGGTAATCCATCACAAACTGGACATACGAAAATGTAGGCTGGCCATCATGACTTTGCTTTTTCTTTGTTGTAGAAATATGTATATGGTTGCATCATAAAACAAAGAATTCTTGCCTGAAGTGTAATATTGTGTATAAAAAGAGAAGGCTGGCTCTGTAAAAACGAACAGTCTCCTGAGAATATACGACCCGTGCTGTTGTACTTCTAGGACGCTTGTTACTTGGTTGCAGCCAATAAAACTCAATCTTTGACATCACCTAGAAGACTCTGTGTTCTGTGGTCCAGAACAGGAAGAACCAAGAGGTCTCTGGGTATTGTTCCCCTGGCACCACCGGGTTCCTAAAACCCGGTACCTCAATATGACATGAAGAGGGGGTGTGTTTGAGAGAGAAGGGGGCAAAGAGTTAAAGAAAGGGAGGGAGCAGATGCCAGGATGGGGGGCACAGAGAGACGAGGACTAAGAAAGACAGGGTGAGGCTGAACAGACAGAAGCGTGGTTAGAGAAAATGAAGCATAGCAACAAGTAAGCAGAGCTGGATAGAAAGGAGAATTCTGCATGAGGGACAGAAGTGAGTATGGTATGGAATGCAAGAGTTGGAGCGAGGCAGTGGGGAAGATGGACAGCAAATGAGAGCAAACATGCCAGCATTCCGATTCACGAGCAGATGGTCCTGTTTAGGACCTGCGGAGATTGTGAAGTGGCTGGTGGCAAATGGAATCAGAGTGGCCGCGGTCGCTTTAATGTTCTTGTCTTGTCTTGCTTTGTGGGAGGGGTAGGCGGAGCTAATTCCTGTGCACGCGCCTGGCTCACATGAACTGTACGCGATCTGCAGTGGGTAGACTTTTTGAAACGCTTACTATAAATCTCGTCTACCATCCCTACGGGATGGAATAGACGAGACCTAAAAATGGTGACACCTAAAAGTAGGGATTTGGGTCCTGGTTCTTATACCCTCTAGCATTACAAAGATTAGGTCTGGCTGGCAGGGTCCTTTTCGGATCACTCAGAAGGTTGGTCTCGCATCTTACCAGGTTCAGGTTACACCCAAACGTACCCAGTTATATTACATAAATCTCTTTAAAAAATGGCCGGGTCCTCGCCCCAAAGACCTTCATGTGGTAGACCCTGTGATAGGTTCCGAAAATACTCTACCACACCTCGTGATTAATCAAGAACTGACAGGAAAACAAAAGGAGGCCTTACACGAAACCTTGTCTACTTATGCCCCAATATTTTCTGACCTCCCTGGCCACACCAACTTAGCCAAACATGCTATTCCCACCCAACCAGAACGAATTGTTAAACAAAAACCCTATCACATTCCAGCAGCTAGGAGGCAGGCAGGAGAACAAGAGGTTAAAAACATGCTTGCCCTAGAGGATCATCCGTCCTTCACAAAGCGATTGGTCCTCGCTGATCGTTTTAGTACCAAAACCGGACAGATCCATCAGGTTTTGCATTGATGTCAGGGCTGTAAACGCTAATTCTAAATGTGACTCATACCCCCTTCCACGGGTGGATGAACTAATTGAAAGGTTAGGTGACGCACAGTTCGTTACGACCCTTGACCTCACAAAGGGATACTGGCAGGTGCCTCTAAGACCCCAGGATTAAGAAAAGTAGCCTTTGTAACACCTTCGGGCATGTTTGAATTCACTGTATTACCTTTCGAGCTCCATGGGTCACCTGCTACATTCCAACGCCTTATAAACAGGGTCCTATCAGACCATCAGGTCTATTCATCAGCGTATTTAGACGACATTGTCCTCTATAGCCCCACATGGGAATCACATCTTCACCACTGTCAACTAGTCCTTCAAGCTCTCCAAGAAGCTGGGCTACATATCAATGCAAGGAAATCAAAAGCAGGCTTCCAAAAAGTAAAATATTTGGGGTATCTTCTGGGTAACGGCTACATTGAGCCCCAGGAAGAAAAGGTGACGGCAATTTCCCAAGCTCCTTTTCCCACCACAAAGAAAGAAGTCAGGGCTTTCCTTGGCCTCCTAGGGTACTACCGCCGCTTCATATCCCAATACTCTGAATTGTCCTCCCCTCTCACTGATCTCCTTAGGAAGAACATGCGAACAAAAGATCTCCTCTCCCCGTCACCTGCTGCCTTGCATGCATTTCAGCTCCTAAAAAAAGCCATCACATCTGGTCCCATTCTCCGTTACCACAATTTTTCCAAACCCTTCCTACTTCAAACTGATGCTTCCGAAAATGGGTTGGGGACTGTTCTTTCTCAAGTATCCACTGAGAGATGCGTACATCCCATCCTCTTCCTGAGTAGAAAATTATTCCCCAGGGAACGGGCTTATCCCGTCATCAAGAAGGAATGCCTCCCTATCAAATGGGCAGTGGAAAAGCTGAGGTATTACCTGGAGGGTTCCCGTTTCTTCTTGTGTACGGATCATGCGCCCCTTCTCTGGTTGATGTGTAGGATAAACAGGAGAAAACCCATAGACCGAGTTGGGATGGGTATATACTGTAAATAAGAACAATTCCCAACAGGTGTCAATTGGAAGACAATGTCAACAAGTGTATGCAATATGCATTACAAAGGAAAGAAATTAAGGAGTCACTGCAGTTTTTGAAAAAAGGCGGGTATTATTCACCACTTAAAGAGCATGGCGGGTCTGTTGCAAAGTTATACAGTTAAACAGCACTGTACACATCAAATGGGGTGACAACCCGGTGGCACTTGGTGAGGGTGATATATACATAAATATATACAGTGAATAGTGGTGATAGTGCAAGTGCTGGGGTGAAACAGCGTGGTCGGCGCGTAGTGACAATAGGTGAAATATACAGAGTAATGGCTCCAGGGATCAAGTTGTAATCACTTAAAACAAGAATGAGTCAATTTCCAGGAGTACAAAACAAGAAGGGCGCCATAAAATTAAGCAGCTTCTGGCAATGAAGGCGGAATTCATTGCCAGAAGCTGCTCTTCGCATTAGCCGACCCGACGTCCTGATTTATTCAGACGCCGATCACCCCCGCTGCCTCAAGCCTTCCAAATCGCTATCCAGCATTGGATTTCACACACCAGCCCCTCCATCCGCATGAAATTGCCATTGGCGGACATCACTGTTCCCTCGACAACCCAGTCCTGATGATGATCCCGACTGACGGGGATCGAAACGCCGTCGACCACACAGCTTAATTTTATGGCGCCCTTCTTGTTTTGTACTCCTGGAAATTGACTCATTCTCAATAATACCCGCCTTTTTTCAAAAACTGCAGTGACTCCTTAATTTCTTTCCTTTGTAATGCATATTGCATACACTTGTTGAAATTGTCTTCCAATTGACACCTGTTGGGAATTGTTCTTATTTACACCTTCTCTGGTTGAGCCACAACAAAGGGAATAACCAGCGGGTCCTTCGTTGGTTCTTGGCCCTACAGCCCTTCTCTTTTGAAGTTTGCCACCGCAAAGGCTTGAATAACGGTAATGCGGACTTCCTTTCCCGTCTCCCCCTGTTCCCCGATCGTGAACAGGCTGGGGTGGGGGGTGACGATTAGCTGCCTGTGGACCCCTCCTCCACTGTACAGACAGATCAATTACCCCCTTACCTGTTGCCTTATCCCCTTCTCTATTTCCAGCCTTCCACCGGACTGAACCGGATGCACTGGCCCTTTAACATCTCTGCGCCCTTGGCTTCCGCATCGTATCATGTGTTCTCGTCAGCTGATCGCGACTCCTTCAAAGAGCTGGATGCGAGCGGAGGAAGTGGTCCATCAGCCCCTGCTCGTGGGGCAACGGCGTCCTGGAGATTGGAGAGAAGGGCGGAGACCTTCATCATTCCACCGGGATTCGAGGACCCAGGAGTCTGCATCGGGACCGAGTCGGGAGCCCAGCGGGACAAGGAGACGCCAGCCGCAGCCGTGGCTGAGGAAAAGAGGGAGCCGGGCCCCTTCTGGCAAAACGCAAGAACCAGCCACGGCCCAGGAGGGTTGTGGCTTCTAAAGGTACGGGGCCACCTGGGGGCAGTCTGGGACAAGGGGAAGGCGGGGGAGAGGGGCGGGCAGTCTGACTAGGAGCTTAGCCACACATCATTTACTTAAAGCATAGTGTGTCTCAGGGTGACGGTCGGTTGCCCAGTCCTTCACTCCTTTTCCCCTGAATAATTTAGTTAAGGCTTACTTACCAAGTCTTTCTTTCTTTTCTTTTTGGCCCTGCCCTGCCCTGCCCTGCAATTAGTACAACGGGACGAGCAATTAAAACCTGCTGTGCCCTGGAAGTGAACCCGCAGGAACTGACTCCCCTACTCTCTGAAGAAAGAGGATGAAGACCTTCCTAAAGGACATTCTTTTATTTTTTATTTTTTAATATCATTATAAAGTCTCTGCCAATAAACCCTTTACTTTTTTAACTATCTTTCTGTCTCCCTGTCTCCTTCACCACCTCACTACAGTCCCTCACTTAACTCGCAAGCTTGAAGGAGAGCAACTAGTTCTGCAGCTTGGCCCGATTGATAAGGAACATGTCATGTCTCAACTACAGTACGCAGAGTAGTAATAGCGTACCCTGCAGTGGTGGTGCCATCTGGTAGTTTAAAACAAGAGCCATTGGCATATAGTTCCCCTTGCGAGTCAGATAAGGGAACATCAGTCAGGTCTACCTGTCCCTTCGTCTCCTCTGCCGTTCTGAAAATACAATCATGCACATCTATTTCCTCACTTTCAGACGGAAGGGGTAGTATTGTGGCTGGGTTCAGAGTGGCGCATCTTTTAATTGTAAATTTAAATGTGGTGCAAAGAGGGTCAGTTCATAGCTGGTTAGACGTGCACTGGTAGGGTGTCTTCCTTTTGTTCAATAGTGTGTCCACAGCATGAGGTACCATAACTGTGAGATCAGTATCAATGATGAACCACGTCGATTGTCGGATAGAGACGGCCACAGCCGCGACCACTCTTAGACCGCTCGGGAGGGTCGGCGCAACATTATCAAGCAAAGTTGAAAAATAAGCACAGAGCCTCTGCTTACCTCCAAAGGCTTGTGTTAAAACAGAAAGAACACAACCAGCCATCTCTTGTACGCACAACACAAGCGGCTTAGCATAATCGGGGGTGCCAAGCACAGGTGCAGACAAAGCGCAACTTCTAATTGCTCAAAAGTTTGTTGACAAACAGGCGTCCAGGGCAAGGTTTCATGCACATCTTTAGATGGTTAGCTGCAACAGCGGCTTTGTCAGTAAAGAATAGATAGCAATCCATTAGCAACAATACGAAGTAATGCCAATGAAGACTTGCACATCCTGTTGAGTCTTAAGGATGGGCATTTGAACTGTAGTGTAGTTCCTATATTCCCAATAGGCTCTGCGCATTGGAATAACATATCCTATAGATGTGACGTAGGACTGAGGTCTATAAGGTCTCTATCGAATATATTAGACTTAATCGTGAGTGCCAGCTAGCTCAGAGGTCACTAGAAACTTTCTCGAATTCACAAGAAGGGATTAGTTTCTGACAACCGCATAAACATGACAACTTTGTTTTCCCAAGATAAAACTGATCAATAGAGACGTGGAAACAATAGATAGATATTTCACTCAGTCAATCATGCATGCTTCGTTTCACCAGAGGTGCAGAGAAATAGATAGACTGGCGTTTTCAATAAAAAGATTTTATTGAACAGTCTTCTTTCTCAAGCATAAGAAATGAACTGCTACAATCGTAAAACTGGTTGTAAAAGATAATGCATACAGTATAAAGAGTAGAATAAAATAATACTGTAAGAGCATTGTATGGTGGCTAAACCATAGATAAATACATACATAAATAACAGAGGCTAAAAGTACTCAACTGGTGATTCTAAAATATGCCTACCCGATATACCTAACCTAATCTTAGTACGAGGGAAGAAGTAAGTCAGGTGTAGCATAAATGTAGTATTCTTTTTGCCAAGAATCTGTCCAAGATTTCTCTTAGGGTCTTGTGGGAGCGCAGGTTTGATATACAAGCGAGGAGGCTGAATGTATTTACGAATAGACTGGGGTTTATTGTCAGGAGTAACAAATGTTCATGAATCACAATAGTGTTCTTCAGGTTCCTCTTCCAATGGTGTTCCCGATGAAGGTGTTGAGGGTGATGGTTCTTGCTCCTCGTCTTTGGAGTAAAAGGGTTCTCCCCGGAGGCTCATAAAAGAAGAAAAGAAGGAGCCGTCAGATTACACGTTCTGAGGTAGGTCAGAAAGGGTGTCCTGTCACCACACCGTGAAGTGTTAAAAAAAAGAAAAAATTCAACAAATACACCTTTTTAGGCAGGGGATAGTGGAAAGGGAAAATAACGCCTAAGGAAAAGGCTAGGTAAAAGGGTGGCAGTGAAAAGGGAAAATAATGCCAATTGAATTGAAACGAAAGATCTATTTCTTTTAGCATATAAACAAACAATGGTTCTTAAATGCAGACACAGGTTCCTACTGTTGCCACCTGGTAACCACTTGTCAGTTTATGTGACTTTTACTCAAAAAGAAAGACACCTCGGACCTCTCTAAATCTATTTGGGGTCACGCTGCCAAACGTACTCAGGGAAATGTTTACCGGCGTTCTTTATGACAACCCGATATAGAAAAGTGCCCCACTACCAAACATACTTAGGGAAATGTTTACCGGCGTTCTTTATGATGTGACACACAACACAATCTATAACAGTGCCCGCTTCTTACTTCAAGCTAAGTATCATCTTTAACGACCCACTAGTTCCCTACCCACCTCCCTCGTTCCTCCCTCAGCCACCCGTGGGGCGCTCTCACTCACCGGCTCTGCCGCAACTCTCCAGAGTTGCAGCCGCTCTACAGCATCCTCTGGAGGACTCCACCACTCCTCCTACCAATCCTCGTCCAGTTCCGCGTCCACAGTGTCTCCTTTCCTCCGTTCTGCCTTGCTTGCTGCTCTGCAGGGTTCTGTCTCTTCGGTCCTTCCCTCCGACGACTTCACTCCTACTCCCGCGCTACGAGGCTGAACGCCGTCTTCCTCAAGGTCTTTGCTTTTCATTGGGCTGGGCCAAGCATTTTCGGGGTTACATCTGCCCCCTTCCGGGTCCCTGCCAATGGCTCTCTGTGGAGAGTCAGGAGAGCAGCATGGATTTAGTCGTTCCACTGGATTCCTGCTGTAGGAGGTCCCAGGCATGTAACGGGGAACCTCCGCCCAGGGTGATACACCGGTGAGTCCCTCCTCACAGGTCTAATCAGCTCCGTACCTTAGTTTGGAACAAAGAAGGTCAGGCTCAGGACTCGATTTCCCAACAACCCACAAGGGTAGCTTGGAAACACTGGAGCTGGATTTCTCGGCAGGAGAAAAGACAGCGTCTCTCTCAGTGCCTCTGCTGGAGGGTCAGCTACCTTCAGCACTTGCAGTAGCAGGGCACGTCGGGCAAGTAGATAGTCGAACTGCTCAAAACCACTGTGTTATTTCTAAGGTAAGTATGGGCATATTTATACCTTGAAGTTGCCGAGTTTGACGTAAAGGTGGACATAATAACGTCATTAAAGACTCTCAGTTCTTTGAAAACTCCATGAGTTCTTGGACAAGTCAGTTCTAGAGCAAGGGAAAATCCCTAGCTGCTGAAGCCGAGTTTTCCAAGAAATCATTGTAGATTTTCAGAATTAGTGGAAGTAGCCCTGCCGTATTTGGACTGCATGAGCCATGACTAAATATGGTTATGATTTTTATGCCTATATAAGGACATAGGGCCAGATGTAGGGAGCCTAATACCGGTCGGTAACGGCCAAAAATCTGTGTTTTCGGACGTTACCTACTGGTATTTGGAAAATGAGATGTAGGTCGCCTAAAACCGGAAAAAATACCAAATCGGTAGATTACCGGCTCGGTAAAGATACCGAATCGTTAATATTTCCGATTCGGTAAAATTACCGAATCGGAACAAATACCGAGTTGGTAAAAGTTCTGAATCGGTAAAATTACCGATTCGGAAATTACGAAATGGAAAATACCACGCCATCGAGATGTAGGTGAGCCTTAAATTACCGATTTGCTCCGAAATTCGGTAATTACAAGTCGGTATTTAACATGGATTGCAAGCAGGTGGTAATCAGGTGCAGGAAAACAAAAGTTTGAGGAGGGTCAAGGGGACTATGTTTAAAGACCTACCAAACTCCAAACCCCTAAGTCAGACTACAATAAACAGAAGAGAGTTGGAAGGTCTATTGAACAACGTAGCTGAGTCTGTGAGGACCTAATAAAGTGACCCTTTTGGATTGCACTGGACCAGGCCCAGTGGTCACATGACACGAATAGGTATTAGAAATCCTATCAGCCCACCCATCTGGCGGAGCCTCGTCATGTAGGACCTCTAACCAGGGTGGTGAGTCCAGGCCCAGATGAATTGGCCAGACAACACACACTGCTGGTTGATCTTGTTAACGTGTCCGTGCCACAGAGTGGTGCTGAAAAAGTGCAGTGCAAAACAGGGAATAAAGAATAAGTGATCTAAAATGGCGGTCGAGGCAAAGAAAAAATGTTTTTATTAGAGATATTCACCAGGACGCCAGATTAAAAAGAAGTGTAGAACAGTGTGAAAAAAATCACTGTGATGCTTTGCTATGTTGTAAATCAGGCCAACATGTTTCTGCCGAAGGTGAAACTACACCGGCATTCTTCAGGGCCAACTACAAAAAAGATCTTGCTACTGCAAAGGTACACTCAGAAAAGTTATACAAAGTGAGGCGAAAAAAGGAACAGACCAAAATGTTTGTTAAAGACCTGTCCTGACTACTGGTGTGGTCGAATAGACCATCCTACCATATCCTCCGGATTAGAAGTTGATAGAGGAAGTAATCCTAAAATGAAAAAACAAAAGGAAACAACAATTGTTGTGCATCATACAGTCAGAAATAGACTATTCACAATATTAGGAACAAAAAACAGACTCAGCTAGGCAGGTCCTTACTAGGACGGCCATATATTATAAGGGTTTCATATTAAAGTCAACCAACAGTCATTGCTGAACATCAATTTCAAACAGGGTGTATTGGGACTTACCCAGCAATATGTGGGAGTCGAGCCTCACCTCACCCGGCAACAGCTCGGAGATTGAGGCCCCGCTCTGTTCACAGAACAAAAAAATGTTTTAGAACTTATCAACCTGAGTAGACTCAGAGATCTGTAGTCAAAATTAGGTTGTACAATCTGTGCAAAAAACTGGTTGTGTAACTATCCCACCCAAACGCCATCCAATGGGAGACAAGGGGAGGCCTGGCTAATGGACAAAACTAGTGTCTAGTAGGTGACTAGCACAGTCCAGCTGGAAAGAGCACCTGTAACATCTGGTGCCCAATCTATGGTTGTGCAGTAAGTTGTATACTCTGAGCCAAAACCTAGATGTAAACAGTATGGCTCTGAGATTGACTAATATAGACTAGTGGGTCCTCAATAAAACACACCCCTTTTCCTGTGCCCATATGAAAAGTTCCATACAGTAAAATGAACCTAGACCTTTAATCTGTTGGTGTAAAGGAGTTGCAGCAGCTCAAGGTTAAAATAGAAGCTAAACCTGCGTTTGTTTAAAGGAAAATAACAAACAGAGAAACTAGACATGCACAGAGGAAAGGGGGGCCAAAATCAGGAACATAGGACTAAGCACTGCGCCCAATAATCCCAGCTGCTCACCTCTCCGTCGGTACCCCTAGGCAGATCCTGAGCCGAAGGGGAGGCGACGGGGAGAGGTGAGACTAATGAATTTATACCCCCTTTGATTGGGTAAAAGGCAGCAGCTGAGTGCCTATCGCCGCTGCCGGTGTTCATGTCAATATCAATGCGCCTGCGCGGTAAAATACCGCTGCCCAACGTAGTGGGTACAGTCCCAGGCATGCGCGGTAAAAAATCGTCAGCTTCACACTATGAGCGCCGGTCCGGGAGCAGCGCATGCGCGAAAACACGGAGTGAATACGAGAATCTCCGGTGTAACGCGCATGCTCAATTATACGCATGCTCAGTTACGCTATGTCAGCGCCGATTGTAAAAGCAATACAAAACGGCGGGCATGGCAACAACCAACTAGAACACCCCTTCCACTTTTACCCATTATGCGAGCGCTTGATAAATGGCAACCACGTAGATGGCATGGTGGATCCCAATGTGTAAACGTCCCTGAAACAACACAGTGCATTACGGGGGCCTGTGTACAGCAGCACTCTGTGTATATAATGGCAATGAACATAGTACTAATGGAGACACTAGGTGTCAGGTGTATAGCAAATCAGAATCAACACGGTACAGTGGCACCTGATGTGTTAAAGACCCTGAGACGAAACAATACATCCAGGGAGCCTATGTTCACCAGCATACTATGCCTATACTGGTAATGAACATAGTCGTTATGGAGACACGAGAGTACTGACAAAGAACAATGATCATTGGCTCTGCGCTAGGGTAGAATATACCATAGACATAGAAATCGCGCCAACAGCGTATGCCCAAATGTAATAAACAAATTGGAAATGAGGTTAATACTTCACATACTTATTCTACATTATATCTACTAGTGGGTCTGCCTAATGTGAATTAGAAGTGAAGCCAACTGAAGAAATTCAACATACTGGAAAGGCGAATGGCCAATTTCCAAAGTGAGCTACTCTATACCTGTATAACACAATGGGTCTGTGTCATGTAAAGTAAAGAAGGAGCCACTGATGGTATATAGAGTGATCAGTAGGAGATGAAGACCAAAAAGGAGTCAACGCTGGTCAAATGGACATCCAGGGTATGCTATCATTCAAACCTGAGATGTCAGTTTTCAATTTAAAAATCCAGCGTTGTTCCTTGATGAAGAGAAACCTTGAAATGTCAGTGATGTGCGGTGGGATGAATGGTTGATCCAAAACAATCCACCTGAGATCTTCAGCTTTATGCTTTTTAGTCAAGAAGTGGTTTGTTAGACAGGTGGATTGCTTGTTGCACCGTATTGTGCTCTTATGCTCACTGATGCGGGACTTCACTTTCCTGGTGGTATGCCCAATATAGGCAAGACCACAAGGGCAAGTGATCTTATAGATCACTCTCTCCGAGTTGCAGTTAGTGTGGTGCAACAACTTCCATGGTCTAGCAGTTCCAATGTCAACAGAGAGTGTCTTGCTGGTCTGTGGACATGACGCACAGTTGCCACAGGGGTGGTGCCCTTGAACCGGAGTGGTATTCCAAATGGTGTCAAGGGTAGTGGTAGCATCCTTCCTTTGTATCCGTGGTCTGGTGTGGACCAGTGTGTCCCTGATGCTAGACCCACGTTTGAACGCAAACAGGGGCCTGGATATTGTGCCAGAAACCGTGTTCAGGATTTTCCAGTGTTTCAAGATTATCCTCTTGACCATGTTGGATCTGGTGCTGAAGGTATGTACCATCGTGATCCTGTCGGAAGGAGTTTTCTCCTGTCGATGTTCGATCAAAGCCTCACGATTATTGTTGAAGGCTCTCTTATTCGCCCGACGTATCAATTGATTAGGATAATGCCGCTCCTTCAGATTACATGCTAGTTCCCTCGCATGTTGTTCATACAACTGGTTGGAGGAGCAATTTCTCCGAACCCTGAGAAATTGACCCACTGGCAAATTGTCACGTAGTGACTGTGGATGGAAACTTCGGTATGACAACAGGGAGTTACGCGCCATGGGTTTCTTGTACAAACGGCTCTGAAGCCCACCCTCTTCAGGAAAGATAAGGAGATCCAAAAATGGTAGCTGTTCTTTACTGTACTCGACAGTGAAACGGAGGTATTGATTCCGTGAGTTGAGCCACGTATGGAAGTCAATTAACTCCTCGCCAGTGCCCCTCCATATGACGATGATATCATCTATGTACCGGCGCCATAGCAACACCTTACAAAAGTAAGGGTTGCTGTTGTTCAGGACATAATCTTGCTCGAACTGGTGCATATAGAGGTTCGCCAAACTGGGGGCGAAGACACTCCCCATTGATGTCCCCGAGACTTGGAGATACAAGTTGCCCTGGTACTGGAAATAATTCTCCATCATGGCCAGTCTGGCACACTCCATGATGAAAGATATGGGAGTGATGGTCTCTGGTGGTTTGGATTCCAGTAATTGTCTGATGCACTCAAGGGTCTCTTGCTGCGGGATGCAAGTATACAGAGACTCAACGTCGAAACTAGCCAAAAGGTCGGTCTCAACGTTGAACTCAGTGTCCGCAAGAAGACGAAGGACATCACCAGTATCTTGCAGATACGTCGGAGTCTCTTTAACCAAAGGTTTCAAAAAGACATCCACAAATGTCGAGAGCGGCTCAAGTAGAGACCCAATACCTGAAATAATGGGGCGACCCGGGGGTGGTCTCTTCTCCTTGTGAATCTTAGGGAGGCAATAGAAGCAAGGGACCACCGGATGGGCCGTGGTCAAATACCTTGCTTCTTGAGATGTAATCCATCCCTCACAGGATGCTTCTTCAACGAGACTCTTAATATCGTTGGAAAGCCTCGTAGTCGGGTCTTCAGTGAGTTGACGGTAGGCTTTCACATTGCTCAGTTGTTGTAGGCACTCTCTGTGGTAAGTGTCTGTGTCCTGTATGACAACAGCACCGCCTTTGTCAGCGGGTTTGATGGTAATGCTGGAGTCCTTGGACAGAGTAGTGAGTGCTAATTTCTCTGCTCTAGTCAAGTTAGAAAACGACTTGTTGTTTTCACGCTCTGCATTCATGATGTCGTGAGTAACAGCCTGCTCAAAGGCAATGACCTTAGCTGGCACCTGGTGACTGAGAGGTGTAAATGTAGATTTAGGTTTTAAGCCAGTATTCTGCTCTATCAGATCAACCAGATCATTGTTGTCATTGGTTGGTTTGAAGAAAAAGTGTAAGCGGACCTTCCTGTAGAAGGATTCCAACTCACACCTCAGACTAAAGGGGTCTCCTTCATTTGTAGGGACAAATCCAAGTCCTTTATTCAATACTGAGGTCTCAATAGGCGTAAGAGTGCGACTACTGAGATTCACTACCAAGTCACTGTTTTCTTCTATGCTTGGTTCCCCCTGTTGTTTGCGGGGTCTGGTGCCCAGTTCACTGATTGTTGCCCTCTCTTTCTCCCTCGACTCCTCCCTCGGCCCTGCCATAAAAAAGACTGGTCGTAGTAGAAGTTGGGGTTTGGTGGGTAATTAGGCATTTGCTGACCCATGGGGGGTCCCATCGGTGGTTGGTGATAGCCCCAGGGTGCAGGGGGCCACCAGGGTCCTGGATTCGGAAAGTATTGAGCCGTGCGACCCCTATTAGATCTTCTCTGTGGACCCCTCCCTCGCCCTCTGTTAGCTGAGCCTCTATTTGACTCCCCTTGGTCACTAGACCCTGATTCGGAGCCTGAGGAAGAATAGTTAGATCCATATCTCTTACCTCTAGAGTTGTACACAGGGGCTACATAGGAATCACTCATGTAAGGGTACGTAGTTTCCATTGAGAAGCGAGCAAGATCTTTCTTAAACTTCTCAACCTTGGTAGCAAGTATGTTATCATAGTACTCCTTGTTTGTTTTATTGGTTTCATCCAAGGTCTTTTTGAATGGTACAGACCTGATAGCTGCATTGATTTGGCCTTCAAGGACCTGGATTTCAACCAACAGAGCATCGGCTGTCTTCTTGGCAGTCTTGATAATCAGGATGAGCCAATCACGTGTGCAGCGCCACGCGATGAGTGCCCAATCCCTGAGGAAACCCTTGTCTGTTAGAAAGAGACGTGGTGTATTGGTCACTATTAAGCCAGAAGGTGCACACTTACCATGCAAATATTCATTCATGATTATGCCATGTATTGTGGTGCGGGAATGGTTTTTCTTTATGTTTAATAAGGTTACCCAATCATCCTCTGTTGTAGGAATAGTAGTAGTGGATGTTGAGGCCAAACTCTCTAGAATACTAGGGTTATCAGTAAGGAGTGTGTTGAGATCTTCGTCGTCAAAAGCCAAACCCCCAAAGTCGGCCATGGTGTGCGCTCGGGGAGGGACAGAGAAAACAAACAGTGAGCAAAAGTAGACCACACAGTTTCGTGTCGTGACAAAAATATAAAAGACCCGCAGTGGAAGCTGCTCAGAACTGGAAAACAAAAGTTTGAGGAGGGTCAAGGGGACTATGTTTAAAGACCTACCAAACTCCAAACCCCTAAGTCAGACTACAATAAACAGAAGAGAGTTGGAAGGTCTATTGAACAACGTAGCTGAGTCTGTGAGGACCTAATAAAGTGACCCTTTTGGATTGCACTGGACCAGGCCCAGTGGTCACATGACACGAATAGGTATTAGAAATCCTATCAGCCCACCCATCTGGCGGAGCCTCGTCATGTAGGACCTCTAACCAGGGTGGTGAGTCCAGGCCCAGATGAATTGGCCAGACAACACACACTGCTGGTTGATCTTGTTAACGTGTCCGTGCCACAGAGTGGTGCTGAAAAAGTGCAGTGCAAAACAGGGAATAAAGAATAAGTGATCTAAAATGGCGGTCGAGGCAAAGAAAAAATGTTTTTATTAGAGATATTCACCAGGACGCCAGATTAAAAAGAAGTGTAGAACAGTGTGAAAAAAATCACTGTGATGCTTTGCTATGTTGTAAATCAGGCCAACATGTTTCTGCCGAAGGTGAAACTACACCGGCATTCTTCAGGGCCAACTACAAAAAAGATCTTGCTACTGCAAAGGTACACTCAGAAAAGTTATACAAAGTGAGGCGAAAAAAGGAACAGACCAAAATGTTTGTTAAAGACCTGTCCTGACTACTGGTGTGGTCGAATAGACCATCCTACCATATCCTCCGGATTAGAAGTTGATAGAGGAAGTAATCCTAAAATGAAAAAACAAAAGGAAACAACAATTGTTGTGCATCATACAGTCAGAAATAGACTATTCACAATATTAGGAACAAAAAACAGACTCAGCTAGGCAGGTCCTTACTAGGACGGCCATATATTATAAGGGTTTCATATTAAAGTCAACCAACAGTCATTGCTGAACATCAATTTCAAACAGGGTGTATTGGGACTTACCCAGCAATATGTGGGAGTCGAGCCTCACCTCACCCGGCAACAGCTCGGAGATTGAGGCCCCGCTCTGTTCACAGAACAAAAAAATGTTTTAGAACTTATCAACCTGAGTAGACTCAGAGATCTGTAGTCAAAATTAGGTTGTACAATCTGTGCAAAAAACTGGTTGTGTAACTATCCCACCCAAACGCCATCCAATGGGAGACAAGGGGAGGCCTGGCTAATGGACAAAACTAGTGTCTAGTAGGTGACTAGCACAGTCCAGCTGGAAAGAGCACCTGTAACATCTGGTGCCCAATCTATGGTTGTGCAGTAAGTTGTATACTCTGAGCCAAAACCTAGATGTAAACAGTATGGCTCTGAGATTGACTAATATAGACTAGTGGGTCCTCAATAAAACACACCCCTTTTCCTGTGCCCATATGAAAAGTTCCATACAGTAAAATGAACCTAGACCTTTAATCTGTTGGTGTAAAGGAGTTGCAGCAGCTCAAGGTTAAAATAGAAGCTAAACCTGCGTTTGTTTAAAGGAAAATAACAAACAGAGAAACTAGACATGCACAGAGGAAAGGGGGGCCAAAATCAGGAACATAGGACTAAGCACTGCGCCCAATAATCCCAGCTGCTCACCTCTCCGTCGGTACCCCTAGGCAGATCCTGAGCCGAAGGGGAGGCGACGGGGAGAGGTGAGACTAATGAATTTATACCCCCTTTGATTGGGTAAAAGGCAGCAGCTGAGTGCCTATCGCCGCTGCCGGTGTTCATGTCAATATCAATGCGCCTGCGCGGTAAAATACCGCTGCCCAACGTAGTGGGTACAGTCCCAGGCATGCGCGGTAAAAAATCGTCAGCTTCACACTATGAGCGCCGGTCCGGGAGCAGCGCATGCGCGAAAACACGGAGTGAATACGAGAATCTCCGGTGTAACGCGCATGCTCAATTATACGCATGCTCAGTTACGCTATGTCAGCGCCGATTGTAAAAGCAATACAAAACGGCGGGCATGGCAACAACCAACTAGAACACCCCTTCCACTTTTACCCATTATGCGAGCGCTTGATAAATGGCAACCACGTAGATGGCATGGTGGATCCCAATGTGTAAACGTCCCTGAAACAACACAGTGCATTACGGGGGCCTGTGTACAGCAGCACTCTGTGTATATAATGGCAATGAACATAGTACTAATGGAGACACTAGGTGTCAGGTGTATAGCAAATCAGAATCAACACGGTACAGTGGCACCTGATGTGTTAAAGACCCTGAGACGAAACAATACATCCAGGGAGCCTATGTTCACCAGCATACTATGCCTATACTGGTAATGAACATAGTCGTTATGGAGACACGAGAGTACTGACAAAGAACAATGATCATTGGCTCTGCGCTAGGGTAGAATATACCATAGACATAGAAATCGCGCCAACAGCGTATGCCCAAATGTAATAAACAAATTGGAAATGAGGTTAATACTTCACATACTTATTCTACATTATATCTACTAGTGGGTCTGCCTAATGTGAATTAGAAGTGAAGCCAACTGAAGAAATTCAACATACTGGAAAGGCGAATGGCCAATTTCCAAAGTGAGCTACTCTATACCTGTATAACACAATGGGTCTGTGTCATGTAAAGTAAAGAAGGAGCCACTGATGGTATATAGAGTGATCAGTAGGAGATGAAGACCAAAAAGGAGTCAACGCTGGTCAAATGGACATCCAGGGTATGCTATCATTCAAACCTGAGATGTCAGTTTTCAATTTAAAAATCCAGCGTTGTTCCTTGATGAAGAGAAACCTTGAAATGTCAGTGATGTGCGGTGGGATGAATGGTTGATCCAAAACAATCCACCTGAGATCTTCAGCTTTATGCTTTTTAGTCAAGAAGTGGTTTGTTAGACAGGTGGATTGCTTGTTGCACCGTATTGTGCTCTTATGCTCACTGATGCGGGACTTCACTTTCCTGGTGGTATGCCCAATATAGGCAAGACCACAAGGGCAAGTGATCTTATAGATCACTCTCTCCGAGTTGCAGTTAGTGTGGTGCAACAACTTCCATGGTCTAGCAGTTCCAATGTCAACAGAGAGTGTCTTGCTGGTCTGTGGACATGACGCACAGTTGCCACAGGGGTGGTGCCCTTGAACCGGAGTGGTATTCCAAATGGTGTCAAGGGTAGTGGTAGCATCCTTCCTTTGTATCCGTGGTCTGGTGTGGACCAGTGTGTCCCTGATGCTAGACCCACGTTTGAACGCAAACAGGGGCCTGGATATTGTGCCAGAAACCGTGTTCAGGATTTTCCAGTGTTTCAAGATTATCCTCTTGACCATGTTGGATCTGGTGCTGAAGGTATGTACCATCGTGATCCTGTCGGAAGGAGTTTTCTCCTGTCGATGTTCGATCAAAGCCTCACGATTATTGTTGAAGGCTCTCTTATTCGCCCGACGTATCAATTGATTAGGATAATGCCGCTCCTTCAGATTACATGCTAGTTCCCTCGCATGTTGTTCATACAACTGGTTGGAGGAGCAATTTCTCCGAACCCTGAGAAATTGACCCACTGGCAAATTGTCACGTAGTGACTGTGGATGGAAACTTCGGTATGACAACAGGGAGTTACGCGCCATGGGTTTCTTGTACAAACGGCTCTGAAGCCCACCCTCTTCAGGAAAGATAAGGAGATCCAAAAATGGTAGCTGTTCTTTACTGTACTCGACAGTGAAACGGAGGTATTGATTCCGTGAGTTGAGCCACGTATGGAAGTCAATTAACTCCTCGCCAGTGCCCCTCCATATGACGATGATATCATCTATGTACCGGCGCCATAGCAACACCTTACAAAAGTAAGGGTTGCTGTTGTTCAGGACATAATCTTGCTCGAACTGGTGCATATAGAGGTTCGCCAAACTGGGGGCGAAGACACTCCCCATTGATGTCCCCGAGACTTGGAGATACAAGTTGCCCTGGTACTGGAAATAATTCTCCATCATGGCCAGTCTGGCACACTCCATGATGAAAGATATGGGAGTGATGGTCTCTGGTGGTTTGGATTCCAGTAATTGTCTGATGCACTCAAGGGTCTCTTGCTGCGGGATGCAAGTATACAGAGACTCAACGTCGAAACTAGCCAAAAGGTCGGTCTCAACGTTGAACTCAGTGTCCGCAAGAAGACGAAGGACATCACCAGTATCTTGCAGATACGTCGGAGTCTCTTTAACCAAAGGTTTCAAAAAGACATCCACAAATGTCGAGAGCGGCTCAAGTAGAGACCCAATACCTGAAATAATGGGGCGACCCGGGGGTGGTCTCTTCTCCTTGTGAATCTTAGGGAGGCAATAGAAGCAAGGGACCACCGGATGGGCCGTGGTCAAATACCTTGCTTCTTGAGATGTAATCCATCCCTCACAGGATGCTTCTTCAACGAGACTCTTAATATCGTTGGAAAGCCTCGTAGTCGGGTCTTCAGTGAGTTGACGGTAGGCTTTCACATTGCTCAGTTGTTGTAGGCACTCTCTGTGGTAAGTGTCTGTGTCCTGTATGACAACAGCACCGCCTTTGTCAGCGGGTTTGATGGTAATGCTGGAGTCCTTGGACAGAGTAGTGAGTGCTAATTTCTCTGCTCTAGTCAAGTTAGAAAACGACTTGTTGTTTTCACGCTCTGCATTCATGATGTCGTGAGTAACAGCCTGCTCAAAGGCAATGACCTTAGCTGGCACCTGGTGACTGAGAGGTGTAAATGTAGATTTAGGTTTTAAGCCAGTATTCTGCTCTATCAGATCAACCAGATCATTGTTGTCATTGGTTGGTTTGAAGAAAAAGTGTAAGCGGACCTTCCTGTAGAAGGATTCCAACTCACACCTCAGACTAAAGGGGTCTCCTTCATTTGTAGGGACAAATCCAAGTCCTTTATTCAATACTGAGGTCTCAATAGGCGTAAGAGTGCGACTACTGAGATTCACTACCAAGTCACTGTTTTCTTCTATGCTTGGTTCCCCCTGTTGTTTGCGGGGTCTGGTGCCCAGTTCACTGATTGTTGCCCTCTCTTTCTCCCTCGATTTCTCCCTGATTCTGATTTGCTATACACCTGACACCTAGTGTCTCCATTAGTACTATGTTCATTGCCATTATATACACAGAGTGCTGCTGTACACAGGCCCCCGTAATGCACTGTGTTGTTTCAGGGACGTTTACACATTGGGATCCACCATGCCATCTACGTGGTTGCCATTTATCAAGCGCTCGCATAATGGGTAAAAGTGGAAGGGGTGTTCTAGTTGGTTGTTGCCATGCCCGCCGTTTTGTATTGCTTTTACAATCGGCGCTGACATAGCGTAACTGAGCATGCGTATAATTGAGCATGCGCGTTACACCGGAGATTCTCGTATTCACTCCGTGTTTTCGCGCATGCGCTGCTCCCGGACCGGCGCTCATAGTGTGAAGCTGACGATTTTTTACCGCGCATGCCTGGGACTGTACCCACTACGTTGGGCAGCGGTATTTTACCGCGCAGGCGCATTGATATTGACATGAACACCGGCAGCGGCGATAGGCACTCAGCTGCTGCCTTTTACCCAATCAAAGGGGGTATAAATTCATTAGTCTCACCTCTCCCCGTCGCCTCCCCTTCGGCTCAGGATCTGCCTAGGGGTACCGACGGAGAGGTGAGCAGCTGGGATTATTGGGCGCAGTGCTTAGTCCTATGTTCCTGATTTTGGCCCCCCTTTCCTCTGTGCATGTCTAGTTTCTCTGTTTGTTATTTTCCTTTAAACAAACGCAGGTTTAGCTTCTATTTTAACCTTGAGCTGCTGCAACTCCTTTACACCAACAGATTAAAGGTCTAGGTTCATTTTACTGTATGGAACTTTTCATATGGGCACAGGAAAAGGGGTGTGTTTTATTGAGGACCCACTAGTCTATATTAGTCAATCTCAGAGCCATACTGTTTACATCTAGGTTTTGGCTCAGAGTATACAACTTACTGCACAACCATAGATTGGGCACCAGATGTTACAGGTGCTCTTTCCAGCTGGACTGTGCTAGTCACCTACTAGACACTAGTTTTGTCCATTAGCCAGGCCTCCCCTTGTCTCCCATTGGATGGCGTTTGGGTGGGATAGTTACACAACCAGTTTTTTGCACAGATTGTACAACCTAATTTTGACTACAGATCTCTGAGTCTACTCAGGTTGATAAGTTCTAAAACATTTTTTTGTTCTGTGAACAGAGCGGGGCCTCAATCTCCGAGCTGTTGCCGGGTGAGGTGAGGCTCGACTCCCACATATTGCTGGGTAAGTCCCAATACACCCTGTTTGAAATTGATGTTCAGCAATGACTGTTGGTTGACTTTAATATGAAACCCTTATAATATATGGCCGTCCTAGTAAGGACCTGCCTAGCTGAGTCTGTTTTTTGTTCCTAATATTGTGAATAGTCTATTTCTGACTGTATGATGCACAACAATTGTTGTTTCCTTTTGTTTTTTCATTTTAGGATTACTTCCTCTATCAACTTCTAATCCGGAGGATATGGTAGGATGGTCTATTCGACCACACCAGTAGTCAGGACAGGTCTTTAACAAACATTTTGGTCTGTTCCTTTTTTCGCCTCACTTTGTATAACTTTTCTGAGTGTACCTTTGCAGTAGCAAGATCTTTTTTGTAGTTGGCCCTGAAGAATGCCGGTGTAGTTTCACCTTCGGCAGAAACATGTTGGCCTGATTTACAACATAGCAAAGCATCACAGTGATTTTTTTCACACTGTTCTACACTTCTTTTTAATCTGGCGTCCTGGTGAATATCTCTAATAAAAACATTTTTTCTTTGCCTCGACCGCCATTTTAGATCACTTATTCTTTATTCCCTGTTTTGCACTGCACTTTTTCAGCACCACTCTGTGGCACGGACACGTTAACAAGATCAACCAGCAGTGTGTGTTGTCTGGCCAATTCATCTGGGCCTGGACTCACCACCCTGGTTAGAGGTCCTACATGACGAGGCTCCGCCAGATGGGTGGGCTGATAGGATTTCTAATACCTATTCGTGTCATGTGACCACTGGGCCTGGTCCAGTGCAATCCAAAAGGGTCACTTTATTAGGTCCTCACAGACTCAGCTACGTTGTTCAATAGACCTTCCAACTCTCTTCTGTTTATGGTAATCAGGTGCAGCCTATAAAAAAGGGCCCCAAAATGCAACACTGGAACCAGAATGGCGGCTTTTTACGTCATAGCAAGACGGCTAAGGCTACAGGCAGCAGGTGAGAGGGAATGGAGAAGGGAGGAACAGGTATATAGGCAAAGGATTACACTCTTCCAATTGACAGAGCCAGAGATACTGCAGAGATACAGACTGCACCCTGAAACCATCATGGACCTGATCAGGGACCTGCATCCACTCCTGGACCACCCAAGACCAAGGGCCCACGCGATCCCACCCCATGTCCAGGTGCTCTGTAGCATACACCTCCTAGCATCTGGGAGCTACCAGAGTATAGTGGCAGCGGTAGGTGGGGTGTCCCAGAGCTGCCTGTCGTGTTTTTTCAGAAAGTTCCTGAACGCCAAGATACAAAGAATGGATCACTACATCCACTTCCCAGACACTGATGCAGACTTGCTCAGGACCAAGACTGACTTTTACCTCATGGCAAACTTCCCACACGTGATTGGCTGCATTGATGGGACCCACATCCCCATTTGCCCCCCAGCTGCCACAGAGCACATATACAGGAACAGGAAGTCAACACACACAATTAATGTACAAGCAATCTGTGATGCCAAGTTCATCATCACCGATATAGTGGCCAGATACCCAGGAAGCACCCACGATTCACATATCTTCCAAAACAGTGGGATCTATACCCGCCTGACAGCGGGTGAATTCGGGGAAGGATACCTGCTAGGTAAAGAAATGGGTGACACTCCCTTGATAGATGAAGCAGACGTATGTCAATGTGTGCATCTGAGTAATGTATAATTTTGTCTTCCACTTTAGGGGATAGTGCATATGCACTCCGTTCCTTCGTCCTGACACCCTACCTCAACCCCACAACCCCCAGCCAGAGACGTTACAATGTGGCACATAAATCCACCCGGAACATAATTGAGCGCACCTTTGGCCTCCTGAAGAGCCGGTTCCGCTGCCTCCACAAAAGTGGGGGGGCACGGCAGTATGCACCTGTAACGTGCTGTAAGATAATTGCAACCTGTGCAATGTTGCACAACCTCGCAACTAAGAGGGGCACAGAGGTGGAATTGGAGGAGTATGAAGACCATGACGATGAGCAGGCACTACCAGCAGCCAACACAGTCGGAGGACCAACACCCACAGATGGAAGACAGAGACGGACAGAAATCACACACAACTACTTCTGAGTAAGTATCGAGACAAAGCACGTGTTGTACGTCAATGCACGTAGTTTATTTAGCACTACGTAGAAAAGACATGAGCCACAAATGTCACATACTAGTGTGCCTGGCACTACTGTGTGTGCAGGGGTTACCTCACCCTCACATGTCCAACTGAACTTGCTAGACTCACTGCGTGCGCCCATGTACAGCCCCGCGTGATGCATGAGCTTGGCTGGGTTCAAAGTCTGCTGTGCCAGCGCCGGCACTCTGGCGTCTGCTACTCCTCCTTACTTCAGGGACAGGGGTGCTGCCCCTGCTACTAGTGGTATCTGTGTCCCCGACACCTTCTGCTCCTGTGGTGGCTGACTGGTTTGTCAGCAACACTTCCATCGCTGTAGTGACTCTCCCCATCCCCGTGTGAGGTCAGTACAGCAGTGCACCAGCCCCTCCTGCATTGCAACTGACCGGCGACAAATCAGTGAAGTTGCATTTGCAAGTTGCCGCATGCCGCTTGTCTGCTGCTGCGCACGATGGCTCTCCCTGCGCCTTTGTGCACGGTCCTCACGAAGTTCCTCACAGAGTGTCATCACACACTGAGACATGTTCCTGACTCCTTCTGCCATGTCCCTCATGCTGTCTGCCATTGATGCTATTCCCTTGTTCATGTCTGTGAAGTTGGTGTTCAGAATTAGCATCTGCCTGTGTACTGCACTTATCCCTTTTGCCTGCAGGCGCTGAACCTTCACCATTGTGGTCTCAAGGCCTTGGAAAACACTCTCATCACGGCCACTGCCGCCTGACTCCCGGACCCTACGACGTCTTCTTCCTTCAGATGGCCTGACAGGAGTGGATGTGTGACCTGGTGCATTCCCTGCCATAGACTGCATTGACTCCTCACATTCCCCTTCCTCATCCGAGGATGTTTGCAGGATCCTATGCGGGGGACCCTCATGCCTCACAGGCCTGAGGATTTCAGACACCTCGGAGTCTGCTGGTGTGTGTGATTGTTCTGACGCAGGTAGTGGTGAGCCAATGAGCACAGGAGATGCTTCCAGTTGCATGGTGTCGTCGCCTCTGGTATGTCTGCTGCTTGTGTGCAGGGTGCTGTAGGTCTTGCACTGCTGGGCCCAGCATCCCTGCCTTCTTGCTCACTGCTATCCCTTTGGGGATGTGTCTTCTCCATCACCTGCTGTGACTTGCGTGATGTCTCTCCTGTGGACATACATGGACAGTATCTTAGTGGTGCTTTCACCGTGTACATCAATATTAATTTACATTTTCACATCACTATTTTCTGCTCCTCCCATGTGTCTGATTGTATTGTGTGGCATGCCTGACGACATTTCATGTTGACTGCTCATATGGGTATTCTTATGACTTCCACTCCCATAATACATTGCAGGTGAGTACTAAAGTCAGAACTGGATTTCCTAAATACATAGCCACATTGGGGGAGGAACACAGGCAGGGGGTGTGGGATGATGGACATGTCCCTTACCTAACTTAGCTGCAGCTCGGGCTGAGCTGTCTGCATCACCAATCCCCAGAACGCTCTCTGGCTCCAGTGTGGACTCCACTAGCTCTTCCAGGTCTGTGAGTGGAGGTGCCTTTTTCTTCCCTCCATCTGTTAAATTGGATTCCTTGCTTCTTGCAGCCAGTTTCTTCTTAGTGATGATCCTTAGATCGTACCATCGCTTTTTTAGGTCGTCCACTTCCCTGTTGGTCACTCCTATGGTGTTGATTTTAGTCTGGATCCCCAGCCAGGTGCTGCTCTTGACAGCCTCTGGTACCTGCAGGGACTGCTTTCCAAAGATTTTTGGGTAGTGCTTGACTACCTCCTCCACCAGCACCTGCAGTTCTCCAGTGCTAAACTTCATCTTCCTCTTCCTCTCTGCTCCTTCCCTCTGAGAGTCTTGGGGCTCCATTTGTTTCTCCTGCAGGGCTCTGCTTCACAACTGCCTGTCTCTGTGTGTCTGCTCTCCTGTGTGATCAGTTACACTGCACCTGTATGGGTGTGGCCACTTCCTGGATGTGGGGTGGGGTCGATGCACAGGATTGGTCTATTGCTCTGTTGGTTGGCTGAGGGGCGGGATGGAGACACGTGATTGGTTGATACTTCAATTGCCTGATATTTTGTATCCCCGACTCGGTATTTACCGAATCGGTATTTACCGATTCGGTAAATACCGAGTCGGTAGTTTCAATGCATTCCTATGGGCCTCCGGGCCCATAGGTTTGCATGTGAGTTACCGATTCGGTATTTGCCGTATCGGAAAATACCGATTCAGTAAATACCATGAAGGGGTTACCGATTTTTACCGAATCTGTATTTTTTACCTAATTTTGACCTACATCTCGTTTCACTTTTCTGAAATACCGATTCGGTAAAAATCGGTATTTTGGAGTCGGTAAAAATGTGTTACCTACATCTGGCCCATAGTGATTTATACCTATATAAGGGCATGAATCGGGAAATTTACAATAGTGTCCTAAAATTGTTCACAACACCCACTACAAGTTATCATGTTCATCTAAGATTAAGTACTAAACATAAAAAGCTAGAGTATGTGTTTTTATGATCCCACCCTAAAAATACATGAAATGTATTAAAAAAATGGGCGTACACAAAATGAGTATTCATACAATATGCATCTAAGGGCAATGATTTCATTTTAAGCATATGATATGATATTAGCAATGCTATCCAAATGAATCACGAAATGTACATTTATGAAATGGCTCTAGATACAGTAAAAAGGTTGAGACCATCCCATAGCAGAATATACAAGTTAGTTCTATTTGTGCATTAGGTCAATATTGTTTCTAGGAAGTAGTCAAAGAATTCTTGTTCTCTAAGAATAGTTCTACTTTAAGCAGATTGCTTTGTGCCAAAGTTCAGTCTGTTTTGGAAAAAAGTCAAATTAAATTGTAGTGAAATAGAGTTCCAAACTTGGAGGTTTTTGTTTTGAAAAAAGTGAAGGTCGAATTTCAGAGTTTGAAAGAACGCTATATGCTCATTTCAAAAGTTATTCTCGGTGTCAGGAGAAAACATTAAGTCGTCAGGGCTGGCAAAGAAATCGTCGACCACAGTAGATGAAATTTCAACTACTTCATTAAGAAGGTCAATTGTACACAGATGTGAAGCATCACCATCAGCGTCAGCCGCATTAGCAATGTTCATAGCAGATGAAACCTGTGTGCCTGTCGGTCCGCGTATCTCACCTCCAGTTGGATTTGCAGTGAAATCTCAATGAATGCTGTCATCAAGATTGGTAGCCGTTGGGGGCAACACAACACATGATCAGTTACCGAACCCAGTAATGCGTCAACATCCGTTGGCATAGCTGATGGTAGTGTTAGACAGATATCTAACATGCATTCCTCTCCACAAAGCAGGCATCGTAGAACAGGTAAGATGCAATCTTGCCAGATTGGTCTGAATGACAGGAACCATGTCGCATTCAGAGCTCTCAAACGAGCCAAGCCAAGGATTTGTGTTATTCTGTCACGATACCTCATGGCCTGGAGCACATTCTCCATGCTGACTTGGGTATCGCTGGTGGCCGGATTTGCCATAACGGAGCAGGAGGAATAAAAATAAGATCCCTGCTATGAGTCCCAAAATGAGAGGCAGTGTACAAAGTTAGGAAAAGTGCCCAGGACTGCTTCAAAGGGTGCTAACAGTCCTGAAAAAATCGTCTTAAATACATGTGCAATACCGCTGGTATCAGACATGTTAAAGATACGACCTAACATTTCTGCGAAATGTATTGGGCAGTTTGTTGATAATAATGCATGTATCTCTGCAGAGGACCTTGCAACGTGCAGATCATACATCTCTCTGGACGAGGTCAGTGGCACAGTCTTTTGCAAAAGAATGGCTTTCATTCTGCTTAAAGTATCAATTCGTATAGAAGAGATGTTCAGTGAAGGCCATAGTGGTGACTCCCCGTCTGTCTTGGTTTTAGGAAACAATACTTGCATACAACAAGTGACCCTGACTGACACACTAACGAGATAGCCTATTCCTGGCATCATTCCCCAACAGCTGTGATCATTTAACATAATGTGACTACCATTGGAAAGCTGCCTAAAAATTGGATCTATCATCGCTGTGGGCGAACCTTGCAGGTGGCAAGAAAGGTTATTGGAAGAACTCTCGCAGGCTCCGTATAAATTAATACTGTGACATAACAATGTACCGCTTAGTGAATTTTTACAATTTTACCACTAAGAAATACCTCCTTTCCCCAACTCCAACATTTGTGTGTGTATGGTAAATCCCAGGTTAACTTAATGTATTCTTTAGCCAACCTTTCATACAGGCCTGCTGGTATGTGTTTTAAGCAATACTGAAACTGGAAAGTCGTCACTGGTATCGGGATGGTGCCATGTATTATCCATTCAACCGATGGTTTCTCAGAGACGGTCAAAGGTAATCTCTCTAGTTTTTCTATGCTCTGCACCGTATAGTCTGCTCCCCTCTGTCCCCCAAAAGATTTGTTTATCTGTAAGGTTAAACACAGTAAACAATGACGTAGTGTTGATTAAACGCCAAGGCACAGAGCCAGAACGAAGGTTTTGCAACGTCCATCCTAACAGCATTATAGAACGTAATTTAGACTGGCCATGTTGTAACATTAGCAAGTCCTGTTCCATTATGTCAATAGCAGAGGATCCAATGCTGTCCAAAGAATATATTCTGGACAACAGAGTTGTTAATCCATTGTCAACTACGGAGAGTGCTTTCTCTAAATTAATTCGATCAATTTCTCGTATTCTTTCAGCTGTTTCCATTTGCGTGACTCTCCATGCTTCATTGTATGCAGCGTATATACCGGCGTATATGAAACGTTTATGACACGGATTACGAGGTCCCAGTAAGAATTCTCGTAAATCAACGCCTTCTTTAAGCAAAGATAAGTGTTGTTTTATTTCTGGAAGTGTGGATCTCTGTAGCCACTCAAGGCATAGCTTTCCTTCACTATAAGTTGTTATTATCCCTGGATGTTGTCTTTGGATGTATCTTGGATCTGGCCGAGTTACTGTGAACCCTTGTGTCTTGTTCAGGACTCTATCTTGACAGTCATTCGTGTCTGTGGGCCAGATTAACCATTTTTTCCATTCAGGATATGTTCTGTTTTGTAGAAAAATATAATTTACGTCTACCTCCTCACCTGAAGTTAAATTACTATCAGGTGTGGGCTTAGGTAGGGGCGGTTTGTTTAAATTTTTTATCTTAGCCAGACCAAGACAAGATGTCTGTTGAACAGTTTCATTTAAGGACAGTATTTGTTCTGGGATGATGCAGACTCTAAACAATGCTTCTAAACCTTGTACCTGCTAGTCGTTTGTGCCCCAAACAGTTTTTGTCTCAATGTTGTCTTTCCAAAAGTGAAAGCCTAAGGTGGACAATTGAGCATAAAAGGCCGCAGAATAAATTTGATTAGTATTTGTCAACATACTTTTCATGCCTGTCTTATTAACAATATTAAAGTAAAAACTTTCTGGGTTTGTAACATTAAAACCTGTAAAATATGGAAATTTTCTAATAAATGTTTTAGAACTACCTTTTGGAAGTGTTTGGCAATGTTACCATTGATTATAAGTTAAAACATTTCTAGGGTTTGCAGATTTATGCAAGTAATGATGACCAAAATGGTTAAAACAATACATTTCTTCATAATTTGATGAACCTTCTAAGTATTCATGTTTTGCAAATTTAGCCGACATTTCTAAGTCTGCCATCATGTTATTAACAGTTTCAAAGTCCCAATCATCAGAGAATGTGCTGGGCGAAACAAAATCACTCAAGGAAACCTTAAATTGGTGTGGAATTTTCAGCAGCTCGACAGGGCCATAAATGTCATAATCAGCTGTATCCCAAGCTATTCCACCAGGTAGAGGAACCGCTGTGATGTTCACTGATGACAGGTTGCGTTGTTCACGATGAGATGATTTGTGTGGCTTCAGAAGCAAGTTGATGTTCTTACTTGCTGGGTCCATTTTACTGTGTTTTCCATCTATCAGCTTTCCCAAACTTAAAACAAGAATGAGCCATAGCAGGAGATAAAATACACCTAATCCAATCCAAAATTCAACCCACGGTGAAACCAGATATGTCTTTGCAAGCTCTTGACCAAGTTCCGTTAATTTTTCCTTGAAAGTTTTATTTGCTGGCGTATTTTCAGGTTCGCTGGGATCCTCAGAAAAGTTATCAAAGTTGATAAAATAGCCAGAGGCAGTTCTGTCAATAGTTGGTATTGCATCCAGATTCTTTGAAATCGCTGGAGTTGCTTGTTCCCTTGACATGTTTGCATAGTCAGATGCTACTTCATTGTAGACGGGAGTTTCTTGACAAACTGTTATTTGGGTTTCAAGAGGCACAAGTTCCATGGCTTTGTTGCATAGTCCTTCTTTTCTTACTTTAGAATCTTCAAAGGTGATGAGTCTTTCAGTTTGAACCTCTTGGATAGTAGCAAGATTTGGTCGTCTGCTACATCTTGGGAGCCCACTGGGCCTACTACTTATTATAGGCCCCATGGTGTTGTTTTACCAGGTCAATTGATATAGACCTGTTCTCCTTTCTTCCAGCAAGGGGCGGCAGTAGCACTGTTCTTGATCTGTGGATTTCTATTACAGGTACTGGTTTTCTGTAAGAAGGCCCAAATTCCTTCTTGTCCGCTATTTTCTCCCTGACCTGATCCCCAATCTTTGGAATCCAGACAGGTCTTGCTGGGACAGGTGGTTTTTCTTCAGTGGTCGTTGGCTTTTCACTGCTGTTGCTTAAACTTCTTCTTGTTCCATTTAAGTCCTGCAAACCAGCCAAACGATCCTTGATATCAAATGGTTTTTGTTATACCACTGAAGTGTGACGATCGAGGTCTTCAACCAACATTTTAGTACCAAAAAGGAGTTCATATGGAGTGATTCCACCCAGAGAATTTCTTAGCAGGTTATTAAGACTACGTTGGACATTTATTACATGTTTGACCCACCCATCACCCGAAACTAATACCCTAGCTGTTATAGATTGCTTTATGTCACAGTTTTTTCTATCCACAACCGAATTTCCCTCTGGATGGAATGGACTCGAAAATCGCAATGCAATGCCCAAGCTGGCCATGGTCTCCTTGTAAGCCCTAGAGCTAAAGCCGGACCCTGGTCAGAATGTAGGGTGCCGATTGCGTATGTGCTGATAAAGACTCGCAAATCTTTTATAACAGTTCGGGCGTCAGCCGAGTGCTGAGGCCACATCCAAATGAATCTTGTCCTACTATTTGTGGAACCGCTTTTATCCATTGGGACGTTTGAGCGTGGATAGTCCAATGCTATCTAACAATGGTGTCTGTACTTGGCTTGCTACACTGTAGTCAGGAATATGGTGGTGTTCAAAGCTGTGGTATTTGTAACAGTCATCGCAATTAATTCTGAATTCGTATACGTGAGCTTTCATCCCTGGCCACCAGTACATCTCTTCTAATTCTAATAGAGATTTAGAGATCCCTTGATGTGTCAGACCCTCTCCCATATATGCTTCATGAATCAGAGCACCTCTCCGGTTCCTGTTTGGAATTACCCTATCCACCATTCCAGGTATTCGAGCAAAAGGAACAGAGTTTGCATCAATTATGTATGTATATTTGAGTGGATAATGTAAAGGTAACGCGGCTCCGCTGCCTTTGCTCGTGGCATTGACAGCGAGCATGGTTTCACCGTCTATTTCAGTTTTCGAACGAGTAATTGCAGCTACGGAAGCCGTTTGCACAGCTGCCTTCGCGGCTTCATCAGCCAATGAATTCCCTTCAACGTGAACGCCATCATGCTGATGACTCCGTGTATGGATCCCATGAGTCTTTTGTAGTTCTTTCTGCAAAAGAACTACTTGTTCCCAAAGCATTTTATGCTTGATTGTGCCACCTTTTGCGTCTTTAAAACCATTTTGAATCCAGTTCTGTAGATATTCATTGTAAGACTTTACAGAGTAATTCGAATCGCACACTATAAGTGTGGGGAATTCGCGATCAGTATTTTCAAGCGCCATCTTGAAAGCCTGTAGTTCAGCTCGCTGAGCTGTACAGTCTCCTAGAGATTGAGTTTTTGTGACTATAGGTCTGAATTACCATCGCACCAGCGACCTTTAACAATCGCGCACGCTGCACTATAAGCTTGTTTACCCCCATTTGCGGGCTGTGCTGATCCGTCTGTATATATTATACAGCTGTAATGTTCTAGAGGTAGAATTTCAGTAGGCAGAGGACATTCTTGTTCGTATTGGAGAAATTCTTGTGTTTTCAAGTAAGGATCAAAAACGTATTCAACGTCTGTTGCAGAAAGAGAATTAATCCATTGTATCCATCCCGGATGTAGTGATTTTGAATTTTGGAACGCTTGCCTTTGTCACTGCCTCTAAGGCAGGTACAGGTGTAACGACTTTAATGCATTTACCCTGTGCGAGGGCTCTCTCCTTTGCTACTGCAGTTTGAACCACTGTCAGAATTTTTTCTGTTGAAGTGAATTTCATTTCAGCTTGTGTGTACAAGTCTGATATGTAAGCTATTGGTACCTTTTCACCTTCATTAAAGGTTAGGTAGGTGAATCCGCATCTCCCTGGGATGATTCGGATTACAAGGTTGGGTACATTGTTGCGTGTTTGTAAGTGTGTTGTTTCCAACATGTCTGTTTGTACTGAACGCAAAATTTCTGTGTGTTTTTGAGTCCAATTAGTAGGTTTGAAATCAGGTTTCATTAGTTCGTAGAGAGGTTTAATCCTTTCTGCGTAATTCAGAATGTAAGTTCTTCCGAAGTTTAGGAATCCTAGAATTGACTGTAAGTTTTTCAGCGTTTTTGGAGGTTGGAACAGCTCACATTTTTCTAAAAAGTTGGCTGCTAGGCTTTTGCCTTCACTTGAAAGATCGTATCCCAAGAATAGGACCTTGAGGTGGGCAAGTCTTGATTTTTTAAAGTTGAATTCATACCCTTCAGAGGCGAATCCAAGTATTATGGTGTTCACCCTGTTCAAGTGCCTGTCCAAATCATCGTCTGTAAGATAGATGTCATCGACTTAAGATAATGCCTCATCATCATACATTTGTAGTAACTCTGTTACTCTGGCTAAAAATAACCCTAGACTATTCTTGATTCCTTGGGGGCTGACGGCAAAATTGACGCTGTGTCCCCATTATTGAGAAAGGGTCAAATACCTGCTTTCTGGTGCGATATTTTGACAGAAGAAACAGTTTGAAATGTCTAATGTCATTTTGTATTTTTTGCGAACTATCTTATTCATCAGTGCTGCACTGTGTGCATTCTGTACTGCAAAAGTTTTCCAACAAGTGTTTAAATGTCTGTAATCCAAAACTAGACAATATGATTTGTCTGGTTTAGAGACAGGAAACAAAGGATTGTTCATTGATGAGGTGCATGTTTCAATCACCCCCTGGTATTTAAGTTGATCTAAGATCTCCTTGACTTGTTTTTTAGCTTCCTGCTTTACTGGGTACTGCCTCTGAGCAGTAGGTTGAGGTTTTAACTGGATTTTTTGGTGCGGAGAGTCCTCATCCCATCCCACATGATTTTTATATAATGCTGGAGCCTGGGCCACAGCCCATTTTCTGGCATAGGTGTATTTTTCATGAATCGGAATATGATTTGAGAAGGCTGGCATAATGATCTCCCTCCCTGACAAATTCAGGTGGCCAGTCTTTTTCAGCCAGAAGGATGTCATAACCCTTAGATATTTTTTCCCAAAAGAGTGCTTTTATTTTTCTAGTTATGTCCCACTCTATCCGGAGTGTTACTTCATATAACTTATGTGATACACTAACCCTGGTGCTGGCAGTTTCAACCTGAATGCATTCATTCATATCCACTGTCTCCAGATGATCTTTCAGGATCCTGCGAGCTATCGTGACCTCTGATGGGGCTAAGTGCTCGGCCGCCCCCCCCTCCCCCCCACTTGGGGGGGTGGGTGGTTGGAGGGGCCGCCGAGCACTTTGCCGGGGCGATTTTTCGGACGATTTTGGTACAGGTTCGATTTTGCAGCTATGCTGCAAAAGCGGCCCTGTAACAAAAACGGCCCTCAGGGTCCCAAAACCAGCCCCCACCTGTGCGGCGCACCGGGGGATTGCCCCGGTGCCTGCTATGGCCAGTCCGACCCTGATCACAACCACCTCCACCACGTCCTCTGGTGGCCGCAACTTTCTGTAACAACTCCGGGCACTCACTTCGCCAGTGTCCCTCCTCCATACAAAACGCACATTTGTTCGGCCCCACAGGTGCACTATTTCTGCTAGTGCAGGGCAACTGCCGGACCGGTGCCATGCCTTCTACAGTTCCCCCTAGCTGCCTGCTGTATCAACACCTTCGTCTTCAACTCTTTATTTTTCTTCTCCACCTTTTCCTTCTCCTCGTTTTCCCTATACTCATAATACTGGGCCATACTCAATATCACTGAAGGGGAGGATGTAGTCCAAGTGCTCTCCGAAGCCTGTAACCAAGCCACGATCTCTTGAAGCAGGCTCGTAAAAAATCTGTTAACGAACAATCAAACATCTCCCTCCATTGTCAAATCCTGCCCACTGAAATCCAAAAACACACCTTCAAACCTACTAAAAAATCGGATACGCTGTTATCTTTCTTCTGACGACATGCTGATAACTTGTCCCAATCTACTCATCCAGGTGGGATGAGGGAATGCATGTAAGTAATAATACGGCTTGGCAAAGCTAGTATCTCAGCCCAAGGCCCTTATCTCGTCTCAAGTGCCACCCAACTCCACACCGTGGTCCTGTGTATGCACCTGCCTCCAAATATCCACCGGTACCAACAAACTGAAAGACATCTCAATATCTGCCCACGTCATCTCTGTTGATGAGGCAACCTCTGTCAATTCTTTGTAATATGCAGTCAGATTTTTCCTAGCGCCTGGCAACTGACTCTTAAGAGATAAAACCTCACTCCTCTTCAATGGACTGTAAACCCATGGTTCTTGAAAATGTCCCTCTACTGTCTGATAATGGCATCATGCTGATTACGCAGCTCCGGTATCTCAGGATATAAAATAGGATGTACTTCCCTCATTGGAAACTGGGACACTGTTGTTGGTGTTCTGTTGTAACCTACCCCTGTAACCAATCAGTGTGGCAAAATTACTAAAAACATTGTTAGGAACCATGTTGGCAGCATACACAAGGTCCTGAATGTCATAAATTATCTGAGGTGCGACACTACTGAAGCACTGTTCCCACAACCCTATTAGTGTGGCCTACATATGCTTGAAGAGAGGGGATTCCTTATGGGGTAACCCAGTATCCCTCAGAACCTGGGCAATACAGTAATAGTTTCAACAATGGCTCCTCGGGTACAACCAAAATTGCTTTAAATCATATAGTTATCTTTAACTCCCATGTAGGCATAACATTTCTACTTATTATGCCGCCTCTATTAGGCCATGAAGTGCAAAAACCAAACACTGAAAAAGGGTCAGTACGGCATTTTAATCATTAAATCATTTCTCATTCATGGTTTTCTCTTTTTTTCTCTTTTTTCTTATCGACTGACAATTTTCAATATGCAATAAAATTTACAAAAAACGGCGCAACAATTCAGTTTGGTGAGCAAAGTGACATAATGTGAGATAAATGTGACACAGTGACATCAAGTGATCTATATACATGTGAGTGAAAAGGTCTATAGTAGGGGAAGAATAATTGGCCTCTCTAATTTATTTGTCAGTCGATAAGAAAAAAGAGAAAAAAAGAGAAAACCATGAATGAGAAATGATTTAATGATTAAAATGCCGTACTGACCCTTTTTCAGTGTTTGGTTTTTGCACTTCATGGCCTAATAGAGGCGGCATAATAAGTAGAAATGTTATGCCTACATGGGAGTTAAAGATAACTATATGATTTAAAGCAATTTTGGTTGTACCCGAGGAGCCATTGTTGAAACTATTACTACATATGCTTGAAGGCATGCTGCTAGCACAAATGGCTCATAATCTTTCACCACACTCCACACCTTCTCCATGCTGTAAATCGGATTCCGGGCCCATTGTGTGGCCTGATCTGGAACCATCTTTTTCTCTTCATTCCCCACATCAGATCGAATCAGCACCTGCCCCATTCATTCTCGAGCTGCTGCCCAATTCCCTTCAGCCGGTCTACACACCAGCGTCCCAATAGTCAGGAATGTCGAGGAAGAGACATTTGAGGAAGACACAATAGATGAAGGGTCAGGCATCAGGGTTAGTAATGATGACATTGAGGGTGTGAGGGATGAGAGAGAGGATAAGCAGAAATGATAGGCATAGCAGGGAGACTTGCAGTCATTGCATCTGCGGCATGTGAAGCTAAAGAAGAAGATGGAGGTGCTGTAGCCGAAGCACTTTTTTGGCACTTTGGTTATTAGGAATACATGAATTTAGTACTTCAGGTTATGAGCAGCGATTAGCGTTCTTACCATAGAGTTCACAGGAATGGGTACCTGTTTCTAGTTTACAGAGTTAAAGAGGAGCTATCGGCATTTTTAACATGAAGTGGTGTAACTGATACCATGGGTTTTTTCGCTCATTGTCTACTCATCAAACATGCTTTAAACATGGTGCTCACCATCGACGGGTGAAGGGGGAGTGACTAGCCCACTTTCTATACCCTTGTTTTTGTTCATAGCGTCACACGCGTAGGAACCGGTATGCGTCTCTCGATCCAGGAGAGAACGGGACTAGAAGTCCGCTGAAGTTTTGAGGGCAAGAGGTTTTTTTGCATTTGAAAAGGTGAGGTTGATTTTATGCCAACAGCGTGAGACTAGCCTATACTGTGGCTTTTTGGCGAAGGGGTTTCCAACTTAATTTATTGGTACTTCACAGGTATCGAGAGTTCGCGGGTTTTAAAGCAGATACGATAATCTCACGTAAACCAGCTTCATGAGCGTGACGAGGATGGTGTTTCTTTTATGAGCTTGAACTGGGTGAAACAGGAGGTACTAGTACAGACTCATGGTTTTTTATGGTTTTTTATGTGGTTGTATATTTTCCTCCAGGACATTCTTTTTTATGGACTGAAACACAATACAGTACTCCCAGTAAGTTAGTGTGTTGCAACGCACGCAGCAGTTTAGAACACCAGAATTGTAATGGTGGAGGCCATCTCTCAGATTATACCTTTTTTTTCTTCACTTGAGCACTTTGGTGAAGGATTGGTCTTTATCTTTATTCTTTCTTTCTTTTTTCTTGAAAGTTCTTCCCAACAAAATTAAGCAGTGTCGCAGTCAGCAGAAATGTTTTATAGATGTCCTTTTTCTTTTAAAAAGTGCTATTTCTCTTTTTCTAGTAAGAATTTTGGCAATATATTTTTTCGTAAATTGTAATATATGTTTCCCTGCAAGTTTATATTAAATAAGAATACTGTTTGTATTGTTTACAGAAATTATCCCCTGAAGAAGGACCAATTGGTCCCAAAATGCATTGGTCGGGCATCAAAAAGAACATTGTCATGGATTGAATTGAAAAAATGAAATATGAATGTTCTATAAAGTTTTTTCTGTGATTAAAACAGATCAAATGTTCAGTGTGTACTAAAAACATATGTCTATGATTTATTGGTGCTTATTTATATTTATTTTCATGGTGTTTTTGGGAAACCACTGTTACAACGCAACTATTACAACGCACACCGTTACAACGCACACCATTACAACACAGGATCCTTTACAACGCATGCCTTTACAATGCATGATATTACATAGCAGATGCTATTACAACGCATGCCTTTACAACGTAAGTATTGGTAAGTATATCATTTTATTTAACCTTTTTTTAATTTCAAATATTTTAAAAATAATTAAAATAAATGAATTAAAGTAATTTTATATATATAGTTTGGGTTTTGGGGTACAGGGGTATTTTTAGGGTTCAGGGTTGGGTTTGATTTTGGGGTACAGGGGTATTTTTAGGTTTCAGGGTTGGGTTTGGGTTTTGGGGTATAGGGGTATTTTTAGGGTTCAGGGTTGGGTTTGGGTTTTGGGGTACTGGGGTATTTTTAGGTTTCAGGGCTGGGTTTGGGTTTTGGGGTGCAGGGGTATTTTTAGGTTTCAGGGTTGGTTTTGGGGTACAGGGGTATTTTTTAGGGTTCAGGGTTGGGTTTGGGTTTTGGGGTACAGGGGTATTTTTAGGTATCAGGGCTGGGTTTGGGTTTTGGGGTACAGTGGTATTTTTAGGGTTCAGGGTTGGGTTTGTGTTTTGGGGTACAGGGGTATTTTTAGGGTTCAGGGCTGGGTTTGGGTTTTGGGGTACAGGGGTATTTTTAGGATTCAGGGCTGGGTTTGGGTTTTGGGGTACAGGGGTATTTTTAGGTTTCAGGGCTGGGTTTGGGTTTTGGGGTACAGGGGTATTTTTAGGGTTCAGGGTTGGGTTTGGGTTTTGGGGTACAGGGGTATTTTTAGGTTTCAGGGATGGGTTTGGGTTTTGGGGTACAGGGGTATTTTTAGGTTTCAGGGTTGGGTTTGGGTTTTGGGGTACAGGGGTATTTTTAGGTTTCAGGGCTGGGTTTTGGTTTTGGGGTACAGGGGTATTTTTAGGTTTCAGGGCTGGGTTTTGGTTTTGGGGTACAGGGGTATTTTTTGGGTTCAGGGCTGGGTTTGGGTTTTGGGGTACAGGGGTATTTTTAGGTTTCAGGGCTGGGTTTTGGTTTTTGGGGTACAGGGGTATTTTTAGGGTTTTTTAAATACCTAATCTATTTTAAAAATATATATATATATATATGTACAAAATAATTATTTGAAAATAATTTAATTTATTAAATTAATTTAATTTTAATTAATTATATTTTTTAAGAAAATAATATACTTGCCTATACTTACGTTGTAATGGCATGCGTTGTAATAGCATCTGCTATGTAATGTCATGCGTTGTAAAGGTATGCGTTGTAAATGCTTCTGCGTTGTAAAAAATGCGTTGTAACGGTGTGCGTTGTAAAAGTTCGCGTTGTAACGTCATACATCCGGTGTTTTTGCATCACAAGTATTGATGGATTATGTGAATATTTATGAGCAATTTTTATAATGTGAATCTAGCAACGTATTGTAGGTTACAGTGCACATAGGTCAGGTATCTAAACTTAAATAATGTTATTTTCAAGAGTAAGCCAAATTCATTATGTTGCCTGGCAGAGAAACTAGATTTGTTGATTTGTTATTGCTATTAGCAAAGCGGCTTATAACGAGATGATGGAAGTCACCAACCCCACCCACTGTACACATTTGGCGGGAGTAAATCGGAAGGTGGGGGAGGGCAGAGAGTGAATCATTACACAGGGAGGAATATAGGGGGATTAGGAGGACACCAATATCCATGGAATGGAACACACTACTGGAAGCTTTTAAGGCACTAGACCCACAATAAGAATTGGAATACTCTCCTCACACATTTACACATAATGCAATGGCCTGGGAATTAGTCGAGTGACTCTGGTGTGTACGGATGGGTAGTATAGGCCTGCCAACAGTACCGATACTGGAAACAGTCCCGGTGGGCTCCGCAACCTATAGGTGTCTGGACATGCCCCACCTCAACTCTGATGTTCAGAAAAGTATTTGTGTTTTTAGCTACACCAGTGTGCCTAAAATGCACAATGTGAGCATACTGCACCAATGACATAGCAATCCAAGTACCGGGGGGGGGAGGAGTTTGTTGCCTTCTTTTTTTTATTTTTTATAAAAGTTATCCGATTGCAGTGTTTATTATAGTTGACACTTTGGATGGAATGTACTGAAACATGGACACTATGAATGGGCCATCACTGTACCTCTTGCCATAAGAACTGTAATATGATTTTTATTCATGCGAACTATGTACAAAGATACTGCTTTTCCTTTTCTTAAACTGTAAAAATCAATAAAATGTGTTATAAAAAAGAAATGTTGCCTGGTAGAGTGTCTGCAGACACCCTGTATATAAATGGTCCGCACACAAACCAAGTTCATGCAAGCCAAGAAATAGTCTCCAGACCATACCCAAGATTATTCAAAATGGCGCCATATTCACCAAGAATGAAGACAAACTCACCCGGTACAGACAGGTCAAACAAAGTCATACTCCACTGCCGACTCGATCCAAGGGTTTCGCCTTTCATTACCCAAGCCGAGATGACCCCTGGGCAAGGCACAGCCCGATCAGACAGGCGGGGCAGCTGCGAATACTAGATTCTATCGTGCAGGGATCCCGATCTGCCTATCCGACCCGGCCCTGTCCTCCTCACCCTTCGGCGGGCGAAGATGGGTCAGCCCGATGGAGTACCAACTGAAGGTTCAGTTTTGCTGGCCATGGGATTCTCCACACTGTACCACTTGAAGGAAGTGACCAGATTAGGGCCACACGGGTCACTCGCGACCACCTCTCAGCCTTTCAAGAAATTGTGAGAGTTATGAGACAGTAGAGAATACAAACCTAGTGATTTATTAGCAATTAGCTTGAGTGGTGTCCAGTCACACTAGCCTCCTTAGATGCTACAGAGGGAACTGACTTCAGAACACTTGGTAAAACATAATATGCATTTCCAACACCCCTAAAGACCCGCCCAGATTGGAGGTACAGAAGGATGAGCTACCACCTGCAGAATGGATACATGTTATCACATTTTCAAGGTTGTTTTGTTCAAGCTCAATGCTCTCTAGTGTGGAAGCAGGGCTACGGTAGAGGAAAGGCATGAGAGGGCAGAATAAGCTATTCATTAGTACAATAGGATTTAACCTTGAATACGATACGAAGAAGTAACTCGAAGCAGCTTTTCGCTGAGGCAGATAGTGAATGAGGCAAGAGCTTACTTTCGATCATATAAAAATGGTAGCTAAAGACAAAATGGTGCCACAAATGATAACTTAACTTGCACAATGCTAGAAGGAGTCGGACAAATGCATTTGCAGTCCAATACCACTGCTAACCATTGTGATAGTGCTTGTACTCTCTCTCCATAGAAATTGTAACAATTGTGCAGACCTAATTGGCACATTTAATTTACTTGTAAGTCCCTAGTAATGTGGTAGTAACTGGGCTCAGGGTCTGTAAATTAAATGTTACCAGTGGGCCTGCAGCACTGCTTATGCAACCCACCTGAGTAGCTCATTAAACATGTTGCTGGCCTGCCATTGCAGCCTGTGTGTGCAGTTTTATCGACTTGGCAAACTAAACCTTTTGCCAAGCCTAAGCCTTCCTTTTTAATACTTATCAGTCCCCCCAAGGGTAGGCCCTAAACAGGCCATATGGCTGGTGCAGAGCATTTAAAAAGTTGGATATGTATTTTTAAAGTTTTACATGGGCTGGTAGTGAAAATGTCTTAAAGTCTTTTTCACTACTGCAAGGCCAACTCTCCAGTAGGCTTACATTGGGGTACCTTATTATATTTAATATGTGCTAACATTTCATTGGGAGTAAGTAGGAATGTCTAGTTTTGTGTCTAAAGAATAGTAATGTAAAACCCTCTTTAATGGTAAATTTAAGTCACAGTTCTGAAAATAACACTTTTAGAATTTGGCAATTTCTTCTCCCAACCATTTGATGCTTGCAGCTTGTATCCGGGGTCCTATGACTAGGTGTAGCTGATAGTTGGTCTTTGTGTATTACTCTCAGACGGTGAGACAAAGGGGGAATAAGTATTGGCAGGATGGGCCATCTTTGACTTGATGGGGGGTGTGAGGCTGTCACCTACTATACTTGCACTTCACAAAGACTATACCTCAGTACACTCACAAAGAATTTCACAATAGTTTTTTGTGCCCCTAGACAAGCTAGGGCCAGGGCAAGAAAGCAGGAAATTCCAAACACCACTGAGGGTGGGCCCCTCTAGAAGCTTCTTCCACTTCAAAGCTGTCACCAAGAATCAAATAGTGGACCCTGAGACACAACCTTTCAAAATGCCTCTGGACCTGTGGAAGACTCAGAAGAACTGCAACAAGAAGGACTGCTACTCTACTACCATGCTACTCTGTTAACCTGCTGCCTGAGTGAGAAGGACTGGACCTTCATCTTGAACTCAGGAGCACCAGAGTGACCCTAAGGGCTCGTTGTCTGGCCTCCTGAGCAGAGACTCAGGAATAGAAAAAAAATCCAACTCTCTTGAACCCTGCTCCTAGACTCTGCCTGCTGTGAGCCCTAACCACCCCCCTTAGAAGCTGGGGTAGAGGTAACTTGCCAGCCGAGCTGTGATCTTCTCCAGATCTGGGGTGAAGCAATGCCAATCCTTGCCACACATCTATAACTTTATCTGGACCATCATTGAGCGCATTGGAGCCTCGCAGAACCATGCCGCACTGCTGCCACTCTCAACAGAATCAACACCGAGCAACACAAAGCCTTGCCAAGTGTTGCCACCCAGCTGCCAGCCTCATTGGAACCAACGAAACTTGATGCGAAGCCTGACCACACAATTTCATAGGAACCGGTGGAGCGCGACCCAACCTGGCATAGGCCCTCGCATCGGGGCCCCCGCAGCTCCTCAGAACCGACACAGGATGACGCAAAGCCTGGAAAAGCAACGACACGCAGTATGAGCACTGAGGACATAAGGTACTTTGTTCAGTGAGCCTAGCTGGTTTCCTGTAGCAAGCTCGAGCCATTGCGGTTAGCCTAAATTTACGACCACTGTTGGCTGTTTGTGCTTTTTTGGACTGTTTTCGCCTAAATCTTTAACATTTCACATAGCAGGTTCTACTAATTGGATTGTTGTTGTTTTGGTCTCAAGTAATGAATTATATTTTACTCTATTTCTCTATGTTGGGTGGGATTTTTCTTGTGTTGTGTTTTCACTTTATTACTGTTTGAAATGCTGCATAAATATTTTACACATTGTCTCTACACTAAGCCTGACAACTTTGTGCCAAGCTACCAGAGGGATGAGCACAGGTTAATTTAGGATTTTCTTGTGGTTCACCCTGACAAGAATAGGGGTTGCTGCTTGAGTAGGGGCTTCACGCCCCATCCCCACCCAACCAGTAACCCAATATCCAACAGAAGTGATTCAAGACTTTGTTAAATTGATCCTGGGGACTGGGCCACATATTTCTCAGTGACATCTGTCAATTCATAATCAAAAGCAATTTGTTGCTTAACCTCAAACAGATAAGACTGACTAAACTCTGCTATTGTTGAAACTGGTAACCTTGAGGTTATAGACAACTATTCGCAACAAGGTCTCAAAATACTGAGCTATATTTTCATAAATGGTTATTTTGTAATCAAATCTTTCAAACAGAATAGCTCCTCAAATATGATTGATTTAATCAGCATTTCCACAAATCTCCTTGAAACAGGCATTTATATGTTTTGAGGGGCCAACTATCGAAAAAAATATGATGAGAGTTATGTAACAGTCTGCTGTCTGTGGAACAAAATTTGACACCTGGGGCCCTGTGATGGAAGTGTCCTAGGGGGCGCAAGGGGTGTTTGCGCCCACTTTGTGCACCCCCCGGGCACTTTGGCATTACAGAAGGGGCCGGAGGTGCTTGTGCGGTCCCTTCTGTAATCCTGAAAGTGGTGGCGCACATACAACGCCAACCCTTTCTTAAGAGGGCGTTCCCTCATTTACATGGAGAGTGGCCCCAAGCAAATGAGGGAAATTCTTTACCTCTGCACCCGTGCCACGTTATAGATGCGGGTGCAAAGGCAATGAACTTGTCAGGAGGCGCACTGACAGTGTGCTACCTAAAAGGTGCAAACTGTCAGTGCATCGCCTGATAGCAGCCCTGTGGGTCCTATGAACCCCTCCAGACACCCTCTTACAGGTGGGTGCAGTCATTCACTGCACCTGCCTGCAAGGTGATCTCTAACCCCCCATTAAAAGTGCAGGCGGGTTGCCACCTGCACAGAGAAACACAGAGCAGCTGCTTCAAAGCCACTCTGCTTCAGTGCTAGAAAGCACTGAACCCAGAGCAGCGTGAGTTTGCAGCTGCCCTGGGGGCAGCACATTCAATGTGATAGGGTAATCTTTCACTGTTTGCACTCATTGCACCTGTTTTCTAGGTACGCCATGGCTCAAACAGGGAAAGTGCACCCTATCCATGATATGGCCCCAAGTCAGCCTGTCTTAAAACTGATGCAAAACCTATCTCTTTAGTTTGGCCTGTAGTAAAAAAATAGCTGCCAAGTTCACCTTTTGTTATGAAGTGCAACTGCTGTTTTGGACATTTTTTTGCCCAAGGCACTTTGCATTCTGGGGCATGTAGTTTGCCTTGCAATTTTAAGGCATGGGTTTCACACATCAGTATGCAAGTGGTGCTGTTGGAATTAAATGGCAAGTCTTATCTGTGCTACCATACATAATGATGCTTAAGTTACCCTTTGCGGCTCCATTTCATATTTAGCCGCAAATTCTAGGCCATGATCACAATTAATTGCTCCCTGGCTCTGCAAGTAGTAGCCGTGCTGAATTTTCTGTGTCTCTCAAGGTTGGGCCTCGCTGAACTAATGAATACATTGTTTTCTACTTCTGCATACCTTTCCCATGCGATAGAAGCCTGCTCCCACTGGCTCGGCTGCAGGCACAGCCTTTCTAGAGAAATAGTGTGTGCCCGGTCTCAGACTCTTAGCTCATCTTCGTGTGCCCCCTTTGTTTCTTGCTGCCTTCTGTGAAAAGTTACTGGGTGGGTGTGTCTTGTGCTCATGCTGAAATGTATACTTGTTATCTTTATGCTTGTGAAAGGCAGTACCTCGTCAGCCATCATAGGAGGTTGGTCAGACTGGACTCCGCTGCAACTTAAGATGAATAAATGCTCTGGTTTGTATTCTCCTCCGTCTGGCCGACTATTCATTATTGGGAAGGCAAGCATGTAGTCCTGAGTGACCCGGATGACCCAATTTGGGTCACTTCCTTCAGATGGCACCTGAACAGGGACTCCACCAGGTGACCCAACCCGCCCGTAATCGGGCTGTGGGGTCGGGGTTACGTCCGGTCAGATGGACGGACGGGGATCCCCATATGGTAGAGCTTGGTTCTCGTGGCTGCCCCACCTGTATGATTGGGCAGCTCCTCATCTAGTGATCATCTCGGCTGGGGTCCTGAAAAGGCGAAACCCTTGGATCCAGGGCCGGACTGGGAACAACAACCGGCCCTGGCAAAGTGCTCGGCCGGCCCCCCTCCCCACTCGGAGGGGTTGGAGGTGCCGCCGAGCTCTTTGCCGGGGCCGGTTTCGGCCGATTTTGGTACAGGGCCGATTTTGCAGCTATGCTGCAAAAACGGCCCTGTAACAAAAACGGCCCCCAGGGGCCCAGAACCGGCCCCCACCCGTACGGCGCACCGGGGGATTGCCCAGTGCCTGCTATGGCCAGTCCGGGGCTGCTTGGATCTTACAGTTTGGTCCGAAGAGTCAGCAGTGGAGAATAATCCTGTTTGACCTGTGTGCACCGGGTGCGTTCATCTTGAATTCTTGGTAAATGCGGCGCCGTCTTGATTAGCTTGGTGGGTCTGTGGACCCTTGTGATACGGAGAATTTTTTAACGTTCTGCCAGGCCACTTGTTGAATTTGACTTATTCTTGAAAAGGCCTGGGGCTAGAGGACTGTCTTGTTTTGGTGCATTCTGAGGACTGTCTTGTTTTGGTGCAGTCTGAGGACTGACTTGTTGTTTACTTTACTTGACACGGTCTGAGGATCGTCTTTGGAACAAGCGCTTGAATGTGTTTTGTGAATATGGTTCACCATCAGTTTGTTTTTGGTATGGTCTGAGGACTGTCTTTTTCAAAAAAACTAAAAAACTTGCAATTGCTTTGCCAGGCAAAATAATTAATTTGGCTCCTTTTAGAAAATGCCTGGAATGAGTTTCTTGTTGTCATTGTTGTTCTGCAGATGCATGATTGGAAGATCAGCCGGCGCAAATAATAGTAATATTATATATATATTTTTTTTACATTGGAAGAGGAGGCAGTCCATGTTAGATTTCTTTTTGAACATGGCTGAAGGAGGTTAACAGAGGCAAAAAAGGATGGAAAGGAGTGAAGGCATTGCTGGATGACAAAAAGCTGCTTTGAGTCCTAGACATAGACTGCATTCTGGGAGTGGCATGTAGAAATTTGGTGCATGAAGAGAGAAGGTAATAAATGAGCCCTGCTCAGATGCTAATGTTTTTTTAGTCTGATGGGAAGTGTAAGGAATGCTCAAGTAATTAATTAATGATTGATTTGAGTGAGTGTGCTTAATTTGGATTTGACTTCACGATAAAACATATATTTAATTTGGAAAAGGTGTTTAAAGCATTTCAGGCAGTGCGTATTTATGCTGAATAAAAAAGGAGTTTCAAAGTTAAAACACACAGTTCATGGTGCAGTTTAGGTGGCAGGCTTACTGCGGCCTTTTGCCTTGAGATAAGAATGGGATTTCTCTCACTGTTTCTGCAAAAATACCAAGCCTTATCTGCAGAAGAAAAAGGGGGGGCTCATTTGAGCAGTTTCAGTGGGACACACAGAGCAGCAGACAGTGAAATGAGAAAAGAAGGAAATGAGCTTGAAAGGCAGATGTATGAAAAATATATATGATTGTACAAGGGAAATTTCCTCAAAAAAGTTGTTTGCAGGGAATGAAAGTGAATTACAATGTGTTGTTTCACAGGGACAAATAAAAGGGGCTCAGGAGTTTTGCAAGATCAGTTGCTCCCTTGAAATATGGAGAATGCTCAAATTAATTTGAATAAGTTGTCTAGGACAAATGTGAATTCTTTTCAGAATGAAAATAAGAACACGTTTCAACAGGTTGCTGTATTTAAAGATGAGGTCCAGATTTCCCCACTTAGGAAAGAATATCAAAGTTGTAGGAGTTTTAAAAGAGAAACTACAAAGTCAGTTTTAGAGAGGGTTGAAGCAGCGATAAGTTCATTTGAGAAAAGTTACCAATTTGTTGTTTGTGACTTAGGCCAGACAGGAAAAGATTTGTTTTGAAAAATAAAAAGCATAGATTACATTACACCAGATGATGTTAAATATCAGATTCCTGATGAGGATGTACAGTCTAACATGGCCCAACAAGAGACAGCTCTAGCATTGGTTTCTTAAATGACAGTTGACACATTACCCTCTGATTTTATTGCTTTAAATATTCAGCTGCTCTTTCTATTTCTGCCGTTTCTGCTCCTGCTATGTCACTCAGTCTGCATTGGCTATGGCTTTTCAAACCCCAATATTAGTAAGTACTGAGACAAAGGTATGTGGATTTGAGGATAGAGATTGGAAGAAACTGGAGGATTGTGTGAGTATGTACGTGTGATCTGAAATGGGAAAAGGGAAGGAGATAAGTTAACAGCTTGTCGCCAGAGGACAGATGAGAGTGTGGCTGATGTTTTTTTTTACTTGATTTGAAGGTGTTCTTAGATTATGGTGGACAGGAGTTGCCTCCTAACAGGGGATTTGATTGTTTGTTTGCATATTTGTTTTTTCTGTGTTTTTGCAACAGCGATTTGGTTGTAGACATTTGGAAGTATTTGGTCTACATTGCCTTTTTCTGTTACATATTTAATATAGCACAGTGTTAGGAGTGTTTTGGTGGGTGTTTCAGACGCATTAGTTGTAGCACATGTTTTACTCTCTCTTTCTCTGATTATTGGTCCTTTTTACAGTGGATTTTCTGTTTTAGTTAATGTCTAATTGTGGTGAGCATGTGATGGGCTTGGCATCCTACCATTACTGCTCTCAGGCAGGTGAATGTCTGATGATGGGCCTCAATGTAAGTAGTGAATAGTGTGTGTCACCCCTCCCTGAGTTTTGCGGATGTGCCATCCACTTTGTGGGCAACAGGCGATGTAGATCTGGGATTCCTACAGATTTCACGAGCCTTGTTGCATATGATACAGGATTTGGACGAGAAAAGTGTTGGTGAGGAGATGACTGCTAAATTGTAATATTCCCATTATTTTGATTGTGTTTACAATTTTGTGACTGATTGGTGTGAAAAATGTGGTTTTCCAATATCCTGCTGTTCTAGCCATTGCTATGCTTCGGCAAATGGTTCTTAATATTTTTCTATCCCTGATCTAAATACATTTTTGGGCGGTACTATTTATTTCAATATTAGGTCTTTGTCCGGATTTCACTTTGACTGGTAGGAGTCATAGGCTCCAATGCACTTCTTAGGGCTATGCAGAAAGACCGAGAATCTATCAAAATGTTTAAAGAAGGTAGTTATTTGCTCATCGTTTCAGACACAGCAAAGTTGTAGGGACAGTACAGTTAAACAGTTTTAGACAAGGCATCCTTGGCGTGGTTTTCCCTGACTTTTTGCCTCTACCTACTATGGTTTTTTTTTATGCTGTGCTGGATTTTGTTTTTGCTGGTTTAGATGCTTTGGGCATTTTGCCGCTGCTGATCAGTGTCACAGTGCAGGTACTCCCTGTGTAACTTGACATTGTGCTTGGTTCTCCCTGATTTGCGTATTTTGGTTTGCCAGTAGATCCCTAGTGAAGTGCACTGGGTGTGCCAGGGCTGGTGGATCGGGTGCTACTGGTGGGCGTGTGGCTCTGATTGTGCGCCCACAAGAGCGGCCTAGAAAAGATAACTCTGTCCTGCTACACAGTCCCTGCGCGCAGTTTGTACATAGGGCACCCCTTTGGTGGGCCCAGGGTACCCCCCCCCCGTGGAAGGGGTACGGTGTGTGTGAGGGATGGGTTGTGATGGTGTTTGTGGCGAGTCCTGGTTGTGAAATGCTGCCAGTTTAGTTTTTCACTATTGAAGGGCTATCTTGCTGATAGGACGGAATGGGGAATGTTTTGCAACATTTTATGAGTATATCCTTCATAGGGATAAGATTGAAAATAGGAATAAGGTATCCCTGAACTCAGAATTTTATAGCACATCTTTTAGTAAGGATGGTTTTTGCCTGTGTTTGAAAACAGCACTTTTAGAAAGTGGCTATTTTCTTGTCCAACTTTTCTGTGTGTTTCTGTCTTTTTGTGGATTGACTGTCTTGTTTCTGTGTGACAGAGGAAAGGGATGTGCATTTGGTGTGGTGTCCTTTTGTGGTGCTTTCACTGTGTTACTGTGAGTGTTGGTACAAATACTTTACACATTGCCTTTGGGTTAAGACTGTCTTCTCATGCCAAGCTAATAGGGGGGTGAGTAGGGGATTATCTAAAGTGTGTATCCCCTTACCCTGACTGGAAGGAAGGGTCCCTATATAGATAATTGTACCTACCTCTGCCAACCGGAGACCCCCATTTCTAACAAATAGTTCTTGTATTTATCTTTGAATGGTCAGGGAGTATGCTTTTAAAAAGGGGTAAGTATTGTCGACAGGATGTCACCTGCTTCGGTCACCTACTGTTGAAGGGTGGTAGGAAATTAGCTTCTTGGCGAACTAATACATTAAATGAGGTGCATGAAATAGTCTTTTGGGCAACTAACAAACTGCGTTTTCTTTGGCTTCGGTGCTTGGTACATATATTGTTGTGTGCTGTTTTGTGTTGTAAGTACACAAGACGGTTTGTCATGCTCACTTTCTGCCTTTGACACTACTACAAGAGCCCTCTCAAGATGAGCCCTTCCGAGATGTCTAGGAACAGTCATGACGGTGGCCGTCTCCATAGGACAATGGGTTGGGCTTGTTTTAGCCACTAATTTCACAGATCTGCTGTGAACAAGCCCTTGAATAAAGAGAGACCCAGTACCTCACCAGTGCATGTCTAACTGGCTATAAAACAGTACTGTTCGGAAAAAATGTTAGGATTAAAAGTGTGTCACCTTGAAGTCAGCCATGTTACTGCCCCTATTGATAGAATTGGAATTGAAAAGGAGATGAAAGGAATGGTAGACTAGACTGATATTCCCTTATCTGACCCTCAAGGGGAACAATATGTCCATGGCTCTTGTTTAAATCCCATGTGGCACCACCCCTATTGCTCATGTTACCTAGGGTGACCAGGTGTCCCGGATTTGCCGGGCAGTCCCGGTTTTTCAAAGAAAAGAGGCAGGACTTGCACAGCGTGGTGAATCCAAAAATTAATCTATGATGATGGTCTGTGGCGAGCTACCAGGGAAGACGCTGTCTGAACCAATAAGCGTAATCAATAAAGACTAATACATAGCTCCCTCCAGTTGGAGGAAGACTCTCCGGTGCTCTGCCTAAATGACAAAACAGTCTAAAGGTTCAAACAAGTTCATACAAAAGTTCAATCCACAGGTTGAAACAGTTGCTCCAGTATTTTAATCCGTACTCATTATATTCATGAGTGGTAAATGGTTATTCGAACAGCAAATTCAGCAAATGTCTTCCATGGCAAGTATCATGCAACGTTAACAATCCCAATCCCAATGCATTTCGGGATGCTGTATAGCCCTTCCTCAGGGAAATGCTCTACAAACATAAAAAAGAACAACATGCCATCAGTGATGGGTTCATACATCTCAATAAGTGGCTGAACAAATGAATAAATACTGACCATAAACCGTAAAGTGCACTGATACAAACTCACATATCGTGATATGTCTAAAACTTTGTCAAAAACAAAATAACCTGACTGTGCTGTTTTATTCTCACAAAGTGCAGTGAAACTAAGGAGTGCCAGACTGTGCCTCAACAACATACGCAGTGACAAGATAGAGCGACCCATTACCATGCATGCATAAAAAGACAACATGTCAAACGTGGCATTGCGCCGGAGTGAAACAAAAAAACGTGCCCAAACATAAAATAAATGAAACGCGGTGACCCGCGATACTAGCAATAGTGATCCCTACGAGGTGCCAGAAAGATAACCCGGCAGTGAGCCCGAACTAAAGTGAATGACCCACTCGGTCATGAAATGTGAGCGTGAAGCGCGTGAAAAGCGGTCCTAGATGGAGGTACTTACTTCGAACGGTGCACAGGAACTATCTAAGTGGGACCTGCTCAGAGTCGGTAGACTCAGCAGTAAGAAGAAGACGAGTGAACGCGCTGCAAGTGTGTGAATGAACGTAAAAATAAACGACGGACTATGAAGGGTGCGAAACGCGAGCGCCATGTTAGAAGGGACAAAATTAACACATGCAAACTGTGAACAGTGAAATAAAATAATGATGACAATGAGTTTGAATCTGAAAATGAAACATACTAGTATGTATCGACCTTGAATGATGTATGAAATGGGAAACGAGAGAATAAGATAAAGATGAGAAAAAGATGAGAAAAAATGAGAAAAACAACACTCATGTAAATGATAGCTTATGTAAGGAATAGAACAGATGCAAAAGAATGAAGTATAATAAAGAGAAGCTCAGTGAATGTCCGGACAGACAAAGATTATAAGTAGCATAGGAATTCCATCCTATCATTTAAACCGTGTGGCTGCATCGTCGCCATAAAGCGGATCCAAAAGTTCTCTCTCTTCAGTAGAGTGTTTTTGTTGTTGTGTGTAGGTGTCACTTGCTCCAATATAAGATATTTCAATTGGGCTACTGTGTGTTTTTGTTCCAAGAAATGTGCCGCTACAGTAGATTTAGTGTTTCCAGTTCTTATGTTACTTTTATGTTCCAACAGTCTCACTCTTATCTTCCTTTCTGTGTGACCAATGTAACATTTCCCGCAGGGACATTTCAGCATGTAGATTACATTGGAGGAATTACATGTGGCGTTAACTCTCAATTTGATAGGTTGACCCTTCATGGGATGATTGGTAACATTACCTGGAATGCAGTTATTGCAATTGCTGCAATTATAACATGGTCGAAGACCTTTGAATGTTTCTGCTGCATGTTGTTCCTTCGGTTTAGACAAAATTTCTTTCAGATTGCGTCCCCTTGTGTATGCAAACAAAGGTGGTTATGCAAAGGCTCCCTGAAAGTCAGGTTCCAGACTGAGCAGAGACCAGTGTTTAGAGATGATAGCCCTGAAAAGATTGCTCATCACTGTGTATTTGGACACAACGACCATCCTAGAGTTTTCAGTTTTGGGTCTGACTTGTAACAGCTCATCACGTTTCATGCTACCACATCGGTTGACTGCTTTTTCCAAAGTCTGTTGAGAATATCCACGTGATCTCAATCTTTCCACCATTTGAGATATTTCTTCTTGGCATACACTGTCAGATAAGACAATGCGTTTAACACGCATCAACTGTGAAAGAGGCAAATTTTGTTTTAACCCAGGACGGTGAAAACTCTGGTAGTGTAAAATGGAATTACGATCGGTGGGTTTACGGAATATGGTGGTTGTCATTTTCCATTTTGTCGTAAAATCTTAACATCCAAAAAATGTATACACTCCCTGTCTAAGGTCCAGGTAAACTACACTCGGTCATTGACTCCATTCCATGATTTCAAAAAATCTAGAAGAGCATTCTCTGTTCCGGCCCATAACAGAAAAATGTCGTTGATGAATCTAAGATAGAGTTTCCCATGTTTTTGCCAAGCAAGTTGAAGGATTTCATGAATAAATTAGCGTACGACGGTGCCGCACAATTTCCCATGGCGGTACCGCATAACTGGCGATACCATTTGTCGAATACAGTAAAGTAACTCTAGTATAAGGTGAATACCATTAGTTCCATCAGTAGCACCTACAAGTCAGAATCAAGATCCGAATGGGATAGTTCGTTTTCCACAGCTATAATCCCAAGGTCAAGTGGTATAGTTGTGTACAATGAACAAACGTCCACTGTACACATTACCAGTTCTTGATCTTCCAACAAATCGGAAACCTGTTTTAGTTTAATCAAAAAATCAGTGGTGTCACGAACATGTGACCTCGTCTGTAGTACAAAAGGTTGAAAATATTTATCCAAAAACTTGCCAGTCGTTTCATGGATACTTCCTTTCGTTGAGACGATGGGTCTTAGTGGCGGTCTCGTAGGGTGCTTGTGCACTTTCGGCAACATATACAACACAGGTGGTTTAGGGTTAGAAGGTGTCAAGTAACGTTACTCGATCAGTGATCGTTCCATTGTCAAAGGCCTGTGTGATGATTTTAAGCAAGGTAGTTGCGAATTCATTAGTAGGATCCGCTGGTAATAAAGCGTACGTGTTAGAATCAGATGTGTGTGCTAGTACTTGTTCTTCGTAGTAGGAGGAATCCATAATGACAAGGGCACCCCCCTTGTCAGTAGTTTGACAGACTATCGATGAATCATTCGCAATTTTTTGTAAAATGTTCTTTTCTCTTTTGGTCAGATTATCCGACTTAAAGGGTAAGGTGGCAATGTCACGTTTCACCAAATTTTCGAACATGTCTACAATCTTATGGCTCACGGGAGCCATGAATGTACTGTGTGGTCGGAGACCTCGTAACATATTGTCTTGTTCCATGGGTGTGGTTACAACGTTTTGAAAGTAATGTCGTAGTCTGATGTTGCATACGAGTTTGAAAGTGCTAACTTCCAATTCAAGAGTGTTCGTTCTAGTGTTGGGTACAAAAGACTGACCTTTTTGTAAAACTTGGATTTGTTCATCATTCAGTTGAGTTTTTGATATATTAATCACCAAATTGTCCTGGCCAGTTATTTCAGTCGCGGACCCTTCTTGGCTTTGGGTTGTTCTTTTTCTACTTCTGAGGGTTTTGCCCCGCCTGTGTCCGAAAGTTGCTCTTGGCCCTGCTCTAAAAAATGAACCGCAGTACTGGAGGTGCTAGGTTGTTGTTGCTCGGCACGAGCAGCAGGTCATGTGCTCTGGTGTCACCCTCGGATGATGAGGTTTCATTTTCAGAATAGGGATTATAGGGGCGATTTGGGCGTCGGCGGGCGTACCCTTCTGCCCAAGTGTACACCTCGCCGAGCTTGTAATCAATGGTATCCCTTTTATATTTCCGGAACTTGCGTTCCTGTGTCTCCCTGGTGTGTTTTTCTAGTTGGGCATTCACGTCTTCCAACATTTTAGCCAGATCTGCCGCATCCATGGCATTGTCAAGCTCAGTTTGTGCGCTTTTGATTTCCTGGGCTAAATCTTCAAGTGTTTTGGCTAGTTCCTCTACAATGAGGAGAATCAGATCAAGCGAACATTTGTTGAGGATGGCGAACCATCGCTCAACAAACTTCACATTGTTCTTGCAAAGTAATGGTTTAAGGGGTACCTGTAGGCCCCGGGGGATCCGCTGGGCTCGGTGATACCGCACGAGTGTACAAGCATGAAGTTTTTGGTTGGATTCCTTCTTAAGTAGGTAGAGCAATTGTTTGATGTTACTCTCGGCGCTGCGGGTGTTGGCGGCAGCAGCTACTTCCTCCTGAATCATTCCATAGATTTTGTCTGCGTCGCCAGCCGTAAAGGCGAAAGTGTCAGCCTTGAGTTCAGTCATGCTAGATACCGAATCATAATTCATTTTCCTCTTAAAAAAAGCGTGCCAAGTCCTAGGGACAGAAACCAGTGTACTAACAAAGAAAAGAGGCAGGACTTGCACAGCGTGGTGAATCCAAAAATTAATCTATGATGATGGTCTGTGGCGAGCTACCAGGGAAGACGCTGTCTGAACCAATCAGCGTAATCAATAAAGACTAATACATAGCTCCCTCCAGTTGGAGGAAGACTCTCCGGTGCTCTGCCTAAATGACAAAACAGTCTAAAGGTTCAAACAAGTTCATACAAAAGTTCAATCCACAGGTTGAAACAGTTGCTCCAGTATTTTAATCCGTACTCATTATATTCATGAGTGGTAAATGGTTATTCGAACAGCAAATTCAGCAAATGTCATCCATGACAAGTATCATGCAACGTTAACAATCCCAATCCCAATGCATTTCGGGCTGCTGTATAGCCCTTCCTCAGGGGAATGCTCTACAAACATAAAAAAGAACAACATGCCATCACTGATGGGTTCATACATCTCAATAAGTGGCTCAACAAATGAATAAATACTGACCATAAACCGTAAAGTGCACTGATACAAACTCACATATCGTGATATGTCTAAAACTTTGTCAAATACAAAATAACCTGACGGTGCTGTTTTATTCTCACAAAGTGCAGTGAAACTAAGGAGTGCCAGACTGTGCCTCAACAACATACGCAGTGACAAGATAGAGCGACCCATTACCATGCATGCGTAAAAAGACAGCATGTCAAACGTGACATTGCGCCGGAGTAAAACAAAAAAACGTGCCCAAACATAATATAAACGAAACGCGGTGACCCGCGATACTAGCAATAGTGATCTCTACGAGGTGCCAGAAAGGTAACCCGGCAGTGAGCCCGAACTAAAGTGAATGACCCACTTGGTCATTAAATGTGAGCGTGAAGCGCGTGAAAAGCGGTCCTAGATAGAGGTACTTACTTCAAACGGTGCACAGGAACTATCTAAGCGGGACCTGCTCAGAGTCGGTAGACTCGGCGGTAAGAAGAAGACGAGTGAACGCGCTGCAAGTGACGTGAATGAACGTAAAAATAAACGACGGACTATGAAGGGTGCGAAACGCGAGCGCCATGTTAGAAGGGACAAAATTAACACATGCAAACTGTGAACAGTGAAATAAAATAATGATGACAATGAGTATGAATCTGAAAATGAAACATACTAGTATGTATCGACCTACCATCGGATCCTACTAATGAATTCGAAACTACCTTGCTTAAAATCATCACACAGGCCTTTGACAATGGAACGATCACTGATCGAGTAAGACGTTACTTGACACCTTCTAACCCTAAACCAGCTGTGTTGTATATGTTGCTGAAAGTGCAAAAGCACCCTACGAGAGCGCCACTAAGACCCATCGTCTCAACGAAAGGAAGTATCCATGAAACGACTGGCAAGTTTTTGGATAAATATTTTCAACCTTTTGTACTACAGACTAGGTCACATGTTCGTGACACCACTGATTTTTTGATTAAACTTAAACAGGTTTCCGATTTGTTGGAAGATCAAGGACTGGTAATGTGTACAGTGGACGTTTGTTCATTGTACACATCTATACCACATGACCTTGGGATTATAGCTGTGGAAAACGAACTATCCCATTCGGATCTTGATTCTGATGTGCAGGTACTACTGATGGAACTAATGGTATTCACCTTATACCATAGTTACTTTACTGTATTCGACAAATGGTATCACCAGTTATGCGGTACCGCCATGGGAAATTGTGAAGAGCCCCACATCTTGATTCAACCTGCTTGGCAAAAACTTGTGAAACTCTATCTTAGATTCATCGACGACATTTTTCTGTTATGGGCCGGAACAGAGAATACTCTTCTAGATTTTTTGAAATCATGGAATGGAGTCAATGACCGAGTGAAGTTTACCTGGACCTTAGACAGGGAGTGTATACATTTTTTGGATGTTAATATTTTACGACAATATGGAAAGATGACAACCACCATATTCCGTAAACCCACCGATCGTAATTCCATTTTACACTACCAGAGTTTTCACCGTCCTGGGTTAAAACAAAATTTGCCTCTTTCACAGTGATGCGTGTTAAACGCATTGTCTTATCTGACAGTGTATGCCAAGAAGAAATATCTCAAATGGTGGAAAGATTCAGATCACGTGGATATTCTCAACAGACTTTGGAAAAAGCAGTCAACCGATGTGGTAGCATGAAACGTGATGAGCTGTTACAAGTCAGACCCAAAACTGAAAACTCTAGGATGGTCGTTGTGTCCAAATACACAGTGATGAGCAATCTTTTCAGGGCTATCATCTCTAAACACTGGTCTCTGCTCAGTCTGGAACCTGACTTTCAGGGAGCCTTTGCAGAACCACCTTTGTTTGCATACACAAGGGGACGCAATCAGAAAGAAATTTTGTCTAAACCGAAGGAACAACATGCAGCAGAAACATTCAAATGTCTTCGACCATGTTATAATTGCAGCAATTGCAATAACTGCATTCCAGGTAATGTTACCAATCATCGCATGAAGGGTCAACCTATCAAATTGAGAGTTAACGCCACATGTAATTCCGCCAATGTAATCTATATGCTGAAATGTCCCTGCGGGAAATGTTACATTGGTCACACAGAAAGGAAGATAAGAGTGAGACTGTTGGAACATAAAAGTAACATAAGAACTGGAAACACTAAATCTACTGTAGCGGCACATTTCTTGGAACAAAAACACACAGTAGCCCAATTGAAATATCTTATATTGGAGCAAGTGACACCTACACACAACAACAAAAGCACTCTACTGAAGAGAGAGAACTTTTGGATCCGCTTTATGGCGACGATGCAGCCACACGGTTTAAATGATAGGATGGAATTCCTATGCTACTTATAATCTTTGTCTGTCCGGACATTCATTGAGCTTCTCTTATTATACTTCATTCTTTTGCATCTGTTCTATTCCTTACATAAGCTATCATTTACATGAGTGTTGTTTTTCTCATTTTTTTCTCATCTTTTTCTCATCTTTATCTTATTCTCTTGTTTCCCATTTCATGCATCATTCAAGGTCGATACATACTAGTATGTTTCATTTTCAGATTCATACTCATTGTCATCATTATTTTATTTCACTGTTCACAGTTGGCATGTGTTCATTTTGTCCCTTCTAACATGGCGCTCACGTTTCGCACCCTTCATAGTCCGTCGTTTATTTTTACGTTCATTCACGTCACTTGCAGCGCGTTCACTCGTCTTCTTCTTACCGCTGAGTCTACCGACTCTGAGCAGGTCCCGCTTAGATAGTTCCTGTGCACCAATCGAAGTAAGTACCTCTATCTAGGACCGCTTTTCACGCGCTTCACGCTCACATTTCATGACCGAGTTGGTCATTCACTTTAGTTCGGGCTCACTGCCGGGTTACCTTTCTGGCACCTCGTAGGGATCACTATTGCTAGTATCGCGGGTCACCGCGTTTCGTTTATTTTATGTTTGGGCACGTTTTTTTGTTTTACTCCGGCGCAATGTCACGTTTGACATGTTGTCTTTTTACGCATGCATGGTAATGGGTCGCTCTATCTTGTCACTGCGTATGTTGTTGAGGCACAGTCTGGCACTCCTTAGTTTCACTGCACTTTGTGAGAATAAAACAGCACCGTCAGGTTATTTTGTATTTGACAAAGTTTTAGACATATCACGATATGTGAGTTTGTATCAGTGCACTTTACGGTTTATGGTCAGTATTTATTCATTTGTTCAGCCACTTATTGAGATGTATGAACCCATCAGTGATGGCATGTTGTTCTTTTTTATGTTTGTAGAGCATTCCCCTGAGGAAGGGCTAAACAGCAGCCCAAAATGCATTGGGATTGGGATTGTTAACGTTTCATGATACTTGTCATGGATGACATTTGCTGAATTTGCTGTTCGAATAACCATTTACCACTCATGAATATAATGAGTACGGATTAAAATACTGGAGCAACTGTTTCAACCTGTGGATTGAACTTTTGTATGAACTTGTTTGAACCTTTAGACTGTTTTGTCATTTAGGCAGAGCACCGGAGAGTCTTCCTCCAACTGGAGGGAGCTATGTATTAGTCCCGGTTTTTCACCAGCTGTTTCTGTAGATTTCAGGAAATTAAGCTCAAGTCCTGGTTTTTCAGAGAGGGTTGACTGAAAATGGTGGAAGGTGCCTTTTTATATTTTGCAAAGCAGGGATAGTTAGCAGCTGTTATAAGAAAGCAATTTAATTAACAGGCATGCTACTGGGTCTAAAAATGGCATTTTATGTTTGTTCTGACTATCTCTTCTGTGATGCTCTGCTAAGGAGCACTGTCATTTTGTGCGCTTGGTTGAAGTAAAATTTTAGTCCTTCTTCAATTATTGGGAAATGTCACGGTTTTTGGCTTGAAATTTCTGGTCACCCTAATGTTACCGCAACGCTACATACAGTTGCAAAGACATCACGAGTCCCTTATTGGTTAGCCTGAGTACCTGGGTTGTGAATTGTAAGTGCCCACCGGAAAATAACAGATGATGTGGGAAGGGATAATGTTTGCTGATCAGACAAATAAGGAAAATGATTAGACTAAAAATGCAAGAATGTTTTTAATAGACCCTGCTGAATGGGTACCGGAAGTCATGCACTGCGGAATTAATGCAGCAGATAGGCAGAAGATGCAGTTAAAATAACCTTGAGAAATAAGAGAACGCAAAAAAATACGATGATTACAAGCAAGGAGGAGCGTCCATCACCGTGAACTCTGCTTACAGAGAAAGCGACCATTGATAAGAAATGACCGAACAGGACAAGCACGGCTGAAACACGCGCTTCACGCAGAAAACGGCAGCCGCAAATAAATAATTGAACGCTCCATGCCGATCCACACTCAGAAAGTACTGCAAATGAAAAATAGCCCCCACTGCTGTATAAAAACTCAATGAGAAGACAAGCATCGCTTCTCAGATAATACCAAGGCTGCCAAAATTTAAAAGCCCTGACGAAAAACCGGATAACCCACTGCCCAGGATTTTAAATACGTCGGCACGTGACAAAAACATAGAGGAATGCTTGAATTAAATTCTAGTCTCGAATTGAGGAAATAATTCCCCTCTTTTAGAAACACCAAAAAAACCTTCCCTGTGTAATTACGGTTACCTGATAAAGACAGTAAAGGAAAGTCTAGGAACTTTAAGTCAGTGTATCCACCGATTTTAGAGTCATAGTATCTATGTATTGGATGTTTTGTTTACTTTTTGTATATAAATGTCAATTGTGATATATGTTGTAAAATACGTCTTATTATTGATGTTTGTGTAAAATGTTTTGTTAAACGATTTTGCATAGAATGTAGCTATGACTAGACGCTTATCTTTTTTCATGCTGAAATAAGCAATCGAATGAATAAAAATAAATTGTGGAATAAAAGGTATAAATAAATACAGGTACAAACAAAAACAAATGTGTTTGGCCATGAAGTGATAGTATCAATGCTTAAAGAAATTGAGTTAACGGGTTTTCCCTTTTCTGAATATACAAATACGACCCTACCTGCACCTCGTCCCTTGGGCCAAACTCCCTTCTTACATTGAATAAAAAGTATAGCACAATTGAAAGGGCAAGGGATGGTGTATTGATAGGCCAGGGAAGGAAATAGAATGTTGCCAGATGCATATGTATTTCCTGTGGTTGTGAGGAGACATTGTACAACTCGTGTACTGTATGGTGTGCCTGACGCACAATACTAGGAAGGATACCTGTATGCCCCCGGTAATTTCGCACCACACATTTTCCCTTTCTGATGTTCTTCAGATGATTAATATAGTAATTCATGTCCTGATTGTTCTTTAAGAGTTTAGCAAATGGATTGAGGCTTATCCCACTATTTAGTGTCGAGAGGCAACAAAAGAAAAATTATATAAAGTTTTATCCTTGCCAGTTAATTGAAAGTTTGCATTCTAACCACTAATATGTCCGGGACGCTGTGCAGTCACATTAAAGAGGGGCCCGGACGTGATGCACAGTTTGACTGCTTGTTATGGAACATAATTGAATACGATTGAGGCGAAGCTGCAGAGAAAAGAGGTGCTGGACGAGGCAGCACCACCGAAAAATGAAAGAAAGAGGGGCTATCCAGGAGCCCCATCCTGTTGGTCCACCTGTACTTGAGTCCCAGCCCATTGAGCCCAGCATGTGGGCTCGCCTGTGTTTGAGCCTCTGCCCCCTGGTCCTCTTGAGTCTGACCCCCCCTTTTCCCCTGACCCCTCTGTGTCTGGATGACAAGGTACAATAAACGCCTGACGATGGAACAGTGCACCAAGGGAAAGTCGGATTAGTAGGGATGGACAGCATGGATGAAAAATAGGGTGTGTAGATCATTAGTTGGGATGGCCATAATGGATGAAGTGTAGGGTGCATCTACCCTGTCTAAGGTACCAGCGATAGAGTAGGGAATGGGAGATTGGTGCATTATTTGGACAGTCAACAAATGGGGTAAATAGACTGTGATTCTAAAGAAAGAAATACCTTGCCCTGCAACATGGTATCTGGATCTGAGCTAGACAAACAGCTCCACCGCCGGTGCTCAACAGCGCCTACGCCTAATGAATGATAGGGGTCCGCCAGTGGGACCCAGATAGACGCTGGGAACATTGCCTCATTTCCTTGCTTTATCCCCATTGGCTCCATTGCATGTCCTTTCCTCTGATTCAATTTTTTGTTTACCAATTTGGTCACTCCATTAGGGAGGAAGAACAGCTCTTTGCCACCCTGCTTATAATTCAATTGTTTCAATTGATGCACATTCAATTCCTTTTTTCTGTTCCAGATATGACATTTATTGTTTTTTTGCACTGCAAATGAATATGTACTTTAAGAAGATGTCTGTAACGGTGGTTGATATGGCAGTTAGTTTTGTATCCAGGGGGCGAAGGAAGATTAAGGTGGGTGAGAGCACATATGACTTCACTTACAGACTGAACATGACAACAAGCCCGTCTTAGATACTACATCATAATGTTCACTTCGCCTGTGGATCACAAAATCATCTTGCACAAATGCTGAGGCACAACCAAAAATTAGTCCAAATCTACATCACAGGCATTGACCACCATAGTAGAAACAAGGAAGTTCATAAGTCGATTTCAATCTCCTTCTGAATATCCTTTACTCCATATTACCAAGTCAAATATAAGAGAAACAGACAGTTGACACATGTTTCATCCAAAAGCACTTTCTCAAGGCTAGAAACACTAGAAGAGCATGTCATATTTTCTGAACCAATTTTTTCGAAAAGCGGTCAGAGCCGTGTAAATATTAAAAACCTGTAGTATTGGGAATCGCAAGTTAGCGGTTCTGCCGTAGTTCTTTGTGCAATAAAAAAAAAAAAAGCACAAGTTCATACTTGGCCCCTGGGGGGATGGTTTGCAAATGTTGCCTTTCCTTTCTTCTTCCCAATGTATTTGTTGCCCCATTTACGTATTGCACATTTCATCAGCTACATTGTAAAAGTATGTTAAACGAAAAATTGGCCCTTGTATGCACTGTCTCCCAGCTTGATGTGCAATACAAATAAAGACCCAATCCAATGGTGTACAAATATATCAGTGACTCAAAAGGAAGGGGGTCCAAATGTCCTGCTCCCCACTACTCTCTTATACACATTATAAGGGGGTAATGCACTGTACTCCGCCCACGTCATCCAAGACTGCCTCTGCTAAAAGTAGTGGAGGGCGACCCTTTCCGTATTCCCTCTGAGCTCCGAGGTATTATTTGAATGTCCCAGCTTGATGTGCCTGCTGCGTAAGTACATTGACTCCTAAGCAAAGGGTATCCATGCAATACAAATGCTAAGATCATGCTTCAGAAGGAGGTCAAGGGTTGATGAGCGTTGATGTAGATACTTTTTAGGTCAACATGTCATTTATAGTTTCCCTGCTTAATAACAAACATTTGAACATTTATGAGTCTTAATTTATTGATCATGTGACTAGAGATGTTTCCCCTCCCTAGTATAAAATGGCTTAGCTAAGGCTTAAAGGAGGGTCTGTTGGAATTAATGAAAAGTCTGATCTGTGCTACCGTACATAATGATGCTTAAGTTAGCCTTTATGGAGCCATTTCATATTTAGCCGCCAATTCTAGGCCATGATCACAATGAATTGGTCCCTGGCTCTGCAAGTAGTAGCCGTGCTGAATTTTCTGTGTCTCTCAAGGTTGGGTCTCGCTGTACTAATGAATACATTATTTTGTACTTCTGCATAGCTGTCCCATGAGATGGAAGCCTGCTCCCACTGGCTCAGCTGCAGGCACAGACAGAATGACCTTGCCAGAGAGATAGTGTGTGCCCGGTCTCAGACTCTTAGCTCATCTTTGTGTGCCCCCTTTGTTTCTTGCTGCCTTCTGTGGAAAGTTACTGGGTGGTTGTGTCTTGTGTTCATGCTGAAATGTATAATTGTTACCTTTATGCTTGAGAAAGGCAGTCCCTCGTCAGCCATCATAGGAGGCTGGTCAGTCTGGACTCTGCTGCAGCGTAAAATTAATAAATGCTTTGGTTTGTATTCTCCTCTGTCTGACCGACTCTTCATTATTGGGAAGGCAAGCAGGTGGTCGCGAGTGACCCTATTCGGGTCACGTCTTTCAGTGCTGACTTAAAATTTAGATCTTCATTTTGAGTCTGATGCCCAGACTTTGAATACAAAACAAGTTAGGTCAATTGTGCATAGTTCACAGTTAATACACCCCATTTGACAATACTGGAATTTGTGCAGGGTACAATTACTTGTGCATTCAACAGATATTTTACATTTAAACAACTTCAGTGAGGCCTTATACATTGTGATAACACCTTTAAGTTAGCACTGCTAAGCCTAAAACATTATACGTGCAATCATGTGAAACATTTTTAACGGCTTCTGCTAGACTTGGCATCTTTTGGCGTGTTTCCCCTGGCTTTTTGCTTTCTGACCTCCCGGTTTTGACTCTGTTTTTGCTGGTGTAATGATTCTGCGCACTTTCCTCACTGCTGTCCAGTAGTAAAGTGCAAGTGCTCCTCTATAAAATGTGTTATGGCTTGGTGTTTCCATGATTGACTTATTTGATTTATGTGTCAGTCCCTAGTGAAGTGTACTGCGAGTGCCAGGGCCTATAAATCAAATGCTGTTGGTGGGCTGCAGCACTGGATTGTGCCACCCACGCAAACAGCCTGTAAAGTGCTACTATGGCCGGCCATTGCAGAGCCTGTGCGCAGCCTGGGGCTGCCATGTTGACTTGGCAAGTGCACACACTTGCAAGTCCCTAAACCTTCCCTTTTCTACATGTGAGTCGCCCCTATGGTAGGCCCAAGGTACCCCCATTGGCAGGGTGCATTGTATGTAGAAAGTAGGACATGCCCTGGTGTGTGTGGCATATCCTGATAGTGAATTCCAGCCTGCTTAGTTTTTCACTATTGCAAGGCTACCTGTTCACCATAAGCCAGAGTGTGCAGTTTGATTATAACATCCTATAATCCTAACTGACCCGGGGAACATGGTAGAATTTCGAGTTTAGTATGCCTGAACTCAGAATAATAAAATACATCTTTTAGTGAAGCTGGTTTTAACATTCTGGGTTTGAAAATACCACTTTTAGAAAGTAGGTATTTTCTAGTCTAACCATCCAAGACTGCCTCTGCTAGGTTGTGTATTCCTTGTCTGGAGTTTGAGTGACAGGGGCTGGGGGATTCCAGGAGACAGGGTGAGTCAGCACTGGGCTGAATAGCAAGATCTACATGTAGATGGGTGTGAGGAGTTGCACCTGGGACATGAATAGGGCTGTGCCTTCCCTCCACAATGCTGGTTCCACCTCCTGTGGTGCGTCTGATGTCCCTGGCCTACACTGTGAAAGGAAAGGAAGAGTCTTGTCAACAAAGTGCTCCAAGACTGACCATAACTAGTTTGGACTAGGCAAAGGCCTCTCTGCCTTCAGAGAACCAAGAGAAATTGAGGATAATAATGGGATCCCAGTCTCGAGAACTTTAGAACTCTTTTGGGATCAAGAAGACTGCCAATAAGAAGAGCCGGAGAAGCTGTGAGAAGGAACTACCACTTTGCTGTGTGCTTTGCTTTGTTGGCCTGCAGTGGCTGCTTCTGTCTTGGGCAGTGAAAGGACTGAACTTTCTGCAATCTACTTTTGTGAGTGTCTCTAAGGGCTTGAGGTAGAGCTTGCCCTCGGTTTAAGAAGTCTCAGGAACAGCAAAGACTTCAAGCCCGACGCTGTCTACGACGCCGCAGCTGACTCCGTGTCCTGAAGGCACCTCTGAGGGCACCGCCGCAACACCGCACCATGACCCTGGTCTCACCGACGATGCCTGCTGATACCGCAACCAAGCCGCTGCTTGCATCCCAACCTTTGGGCACCGCACTCCGCACCGCCTCGCTTCACAATGACGCCTTGGTATCCCCGACGCCGCTGCTCCACGCCTGACTCAATAACGCTGCGTGCACAGTGGTTCGAGGGCACCGCTCTTAAAGTTACACGACCCGACGCCCTCATCCCACACCGCAGCCTTGGCCTACCGACGCCGGTGCCATTGATTCCAGTTCGTCAGCCGACAACAGCGCTTCAGCAACAACAACACCTCTGGTGTACCGTGACCTGCCAGCACTGTGACAAGCACCGCCTTCATCTCACACTGTGACCCTGGTCTCACCGACGACGCCATCTGATGCTGCCACTGAGCAGCTGCTCACACCGTGACCTGAGGGCACCGCACGCCGCACCGCTGCACTTTGCACTTCAGCACACGACGCCTGCCGACACCAGCGCCCAGACAGGAGTTCGATCTGCAACGCGTGTAACTTCGAGGGCCCTGACGACCTCTGCACCGACCTCCGGAACCGACGCCTGCGGATGCCGTGCTTTCAGCAGCTCAAAGAGAGGTCATCCATGCCCTGCATTTCTGAAAGGTACTGTTTGTGGTTGTGTCCGACACCGTAGCTGACCTGCGACGCCGCGGTCAGCCTGGACTGTTTGGATTTGGTTGTTCACGATGCCGTAATAGCCCCGGACGTAGCGATCGACATCAAGGAACTGTGTTTTCACCGTATCTTTGCAATTTAAAGACATCTTTCAATGCGTCCATTTTTAAAGTACTGCACTGTGGATTTCTATTGTATTTGGTCTTGTTTTAAGTATATAAAAATATTAGATATTTTTCTTAACTGGTGTGGAGTCCTTTTGTAGTGCTTACATTGTATTACAGTTGGTTATGTATAGGCTGTGGGGTTTTAGGTTTAAACCTATAATAACTGATAAAACCCCACTGAAAGAGAAATAGCCCTCACAAGTGAAAACATATAAACACTGAAAAAACGCCTGCACAATCACAAACTACATGGCATTCAAAGAAAGGAAAAAGAGAGTGAAAGAGTAATTTTTTTTCTTCCTGAAGGGGAAAATACAATTTAACTTTGTTATACAGGCTAGCAGTAAGAAAGACTGGGCTAACATTATTCTGCTTGAGTTTTGTTGTTTAGGGATGCCACTAAAATATTGTTTCTTCCTCCTTTTGCTTTTTTCAGGTTTGTGGTCTTTGGTCTAAAGATGCAGGAATTAGAAGCATGTTTTAGGTCTTGTTTGATTATTTTATCAACTGCAGAGAATCAGGAAATATCAAAATCATATTTGATATTTTGGCTTCGTTTGATTCTTTCACTGATAGGTAAAATGGCTGGTTTCATAAGAATCTTTCCTAATACGTGTCATCACATTTACCCACAGAGAATGGGTGTCATGCCCCGATGTCCCACTCGAGCTGTAGCTTTAATTGCATTGCACTATATAAGACGCATTACACCAACGGAACACCGCTTTGCGTTCTAGCGTCTAGCCCTTAATTCCGAGTTTTCTGTCTGAGTTCGTTTTGCCTGACTTCCGGTTTCCCGTTGGTTGTTTGTTTCCTGCCTCCTCCGTGAGGGTGTTTAGTTCGGTTGCTCTATTAGGGTCGTACTTTCAGTCACACCGTTGCACTGACGTTCTCTACCTTGGAGTCAGTGTATTCTATGTTGTTCGTGCATGACTGCTAACACAGTTGATTCAGTCCGTGTTTGTTCTCTTTGCCGATTTCCTAATCTCCTTGTGCTCCGCCCGGCGGCCGGGTCTTTCCCCGCCATCCGGCCGGGCACAGCCAATTCATTATCCCCTACTCCTGGTGCTCCGCCCAGCGGCCGGGTTTATCCCCGCCATCCGGCCGGGCACTGCTAAGTGCATCAGGGGCGCAACCAGTCCCTTCTCCCCTCTCCTGGTGCTCCGCCCGGCGGCCGGGTCCTTCCCCGCCATCCGGCCGGGCACTGCTAAGAGTATCATTATATTGATTCCCCAACCAAAGCTGACTCCCGTTGTGTGTGTTCCCACACCATCCTTCCCTTTGGCATTATTCTACATTTATTTTGGGGCACTTGCGTGGACCAGAGTGTGGTGTGATTTCGAGGCTCAGCTACAAAGAATCACGGTAACAGCACCTTGCGCTGCCTTTCTTACCATATATTGGGGGGGTTATGAGAGTGGATAACTAATTGTGATTCTCATGGCAGATGACCCTGTACATACTACAAGGTAGAGGCTCGCACACACGTATCCAGCCTTGAAGAAGAATTGGATGTTCTTTCAGTTTCCTCAAGAGAATAGCAGAGTCAGATTTATATATCATTTACTTTCACATGCTAGCGTAGAGTGGGATAGAGTTTTTATTGTCTTTTGTCTTGCTGTGCACAGAAAACGAACACCTTATTCTACCCTTCAGCAATATCCCAAGGTCCAGACGTTTAGTTGTGGTAGGTGATGTTCATATGTATATAATAGACATTGTGCATATACATGGTGTTGTTATCAAGTATAGCTAGTAATATATTCCTTCCCTTACAGCCTGCCTTTTTATCAAGCGTCCATTCTGAAGTCCACTGCCAAGACCTATTGTCTTCTCCAACCTTTCCTTGTTTTGTTTCCCTGTTTTCCCCTGGCTTGCCATTCGATACTCTAGAGTATGATAGAGTCGAAAGGCTGTAGGGGAAGGCTGAGGATTATTCTCCGGATTCCTGACGCTCCTGCGGAACCAGCCTGGAAATCATTACAATGGGTAAAAACCCTTAATACATCAGCCCACAGTTTCTAGTGGGTCAGTATTGATAGTAGGTGAATTGCCAACACCTCAGGCTTTCAACATTCAATGCAAGGTAAAGTGACAAGTATATGTATAAAGAGCGCTATCACCAAGCATCTGGGATAGTAGTGGAAACATGACACCAGACTTTTGGAAACAGGGAATGCAGTGTCAATTAGAATGCTCTACAAAAAAGGTTATTTCCCAGTTCAACAAAGATTGAAGTGACATTAGGGGAGTGGAGTTGGCCTAACGGCTAGGGCGGTTGACTTCGAATCTGGGGAACTGGGTTTGAGTCTTGCCTATTACGCTGAACATCCTGTGATTCTAGGCAAATCACTTAATTTCCCCGTGCCAAACAAAAAAATAAATGTGTGCTCATGTAATGCAACTGGTGCTATGTAAGGCACTCTGATACCCGATTCGGGTCAAGTTCACGCTATATAGCACTCTGTAAAATAAAAATATTGTTTGTATTTGCAATGATTCAGCTACGTATATGAAAAAGTTGTGATGACCTTTTGCAATGTATGAGACCATGTCCTATCAGTGCAGAAAGCAAGCAATAATAAAAGCAAAACGTTCCATAAACACCGTAAAAACACTTTTCCCGTTGTTTTTAGTGGCGAGAAAATGTGTAACCACTGATAACAACTGTTTTTTAAGGTACTGAAATCACTTGAAAACACTGAAAAAACCCCACCAGAATTTACAAAAAATAGAAACTGAAAACAGGAAAGCCTAGTTATGTACAAATGCTTTAAACACTGCCTCTAAGATGAGTCTGACTGCTCATGCAAGCTACCAAGGGGGTGAGCAGGGGTTATTTTAGGAGTGTAACTCCCTTATCCTGAGTAGAGTGGTGGTTTCTGCCTGGCTTTGGTGCAAACCTTAGCCAACCAGAAATCCAATTTCTAACAGCTTCACATAAACAAACCATGCAAATGCTTTCCCCAAATTTCTGAACAAAAATGTTTTTAAGACAGTGCAAACAAGCATCTAATGTTTATGTTATATTTTTATATATTTTCCGGGTCAGCATTTTGAATTCTCTGCTGAGTCACCCCACCTTCCTAAAAAGGCACCTTTTAAAGAAAATGGGATTAGAAGGGACTAAAAAAAACTATAATTGCCCACAGGGTTGGCAACCTTAGTTGTAAATTGTGACCAGTGCTTTGCATCACATGCACCTTCCTTACCTGATACATGGAGGCTGGCCTGATAGCGGTAACCAACCCTGAGCTCGATGCCCAACCCAGAGCCTGATAGCTTGTTCCGACTTATAGTTTGCTTTTATCAGAGGTAGGGATGGCAGCTGTGGGCAGACAGACGCTGTGAGAAGAGCTCGAGGTGCAGTGGCAGGTCGGTGGCTCCTCAGACAGGGCTGGAGGAGGTAGTTCCTGATTCGGGGGCTAACTGCAAAACAATTTGTGGCCAGCTCATAAAAGAAGCAATTGCAAAAAACGTGCCTTTGCTGGAAAACATAATCAACGTCAGTGCTCAATTTGTAAAACAGTTAGTGCCAAGGCCCTTCTTAGGAGGCCAAGGAAGCCTGCATCACCCATTGCCCCTGCCAGTGATGTCAATGATAGTACCAACACATCTACCAACTGTAATAGTTGCAGCCTGCTGGTAATGGCAAGATAAGGCCGCAGACCAAGGCACTAATAAGTAGCACTCACATTATCAATATACTTGTCAGCAATGGCCCGAGCGACCATCTGCACGTTTTATTATCTACTCCGGCAGAGCCTGGCCCTCAGATTGCGAGGAAGATACATTGTATAGTAGAAGCTGGGAGGCACTCTACTTTCCTTTCAACTTTTAACAGTTTGCATACAAATGTTCAAACATCTCGCAAAGTACACACAAAGTCTCTCAGTCTGTGGCTGGGAGCCGGGTTTGGCCGGAGACCATACTTCTCGCTCCTAGCAGTACATTCGCTCCTGCTTCTTGGAAAACTGTCATCACTCTTTTCCCCAGCCAGGGACATCAGCTTCCTTCCACCCGCATGAACTGATGAGCATTCAGCAGCCAAAAGCTCTTCTTTGTGAGTGACTGTAAGAGGACTGTATGTTCTATGAGAGATAGGTGAGCCAGTGTCTTCTCCTTCCCCTCCAACGTCCGTCTCAGCTTCTTCATCCCACCTATTGGGGGCTCCAGCAACTTTCTTGAACCATGATATGTTCCTAACTATTGTGCAACTTCCTTGCTGAACTGTGGCCATGGTGTTATTGATTTTCATAACTCTCCAGACTTCAGGCCCGTAGGGGGTCCTAAACTTCCATCCAGGGTGTCGGTCTTTCATGATGACGGGTCCCAATCTGCAAGGTGGAATTCTGTGCTTGGCGCCGCAGGCTGGCTTTATCCTTGGTGGTCTTTCTCTTGAGTTTCTTAGACGTCTAATATGGCTGTTTGCCATCTGTGATATTGTCTCTTCTGGGTCTTCGGAAAAGTAGGTAATCTGGGGCACAGATAGGCATTCAAGAATTTATGCAGGCAGCACTCCACATCTACGCCTTGACTCACTCTTATCCTTGGGCTCCGGTTCAAAGTCTGCACGAACCTCTCAACCTCCCCGTTACCTTAATGTCATTGGGAGATTACCTTTCGGAGCCGGATGGCAAGCGATGACAAGTATTCTCGGAACTCCTACCCCTGGAATAGGGACTCGTTTTAGGACTTTATTTCTTCCGGCAGACTTAGAAGCATGAAGGTTTTCTCCAAAATCGGCTTCACATGGGAGAAGAATGCTGTTGATTGCGCTAGCTCCACCATGGAAACTTTGTGTGGAAGTTCATAAGCACTAGGGTGAGGTGCCCGTCCAAAAAACTCTCGAATTCTGTGCTGATCTTGGACCATGGCATAAGGCTGAGCTCTTCAGTCAGCACCGGAGCTGGCCGTGGCTCCCCGCTTGCTATAGTGCATGAGTGACAACTTTGCACCTTCTCATCCAATATTGAGTCCGTTCCTGGGAACCACACCTTTCTGAACAATCTTGCCTTTGTCTTGGCGATACTTTGTTGTCATTGGTGCACCAAATTGACTACTCAGTCACATAGAATTTGGGGTATCTCTGTCTGTCGACCTCTCAGCAGCAGACAGTCTCGACTTTCACACAGTTCACTCTGCCATCTCCATTGTTGCTGCCTGGATGTCTGATCATCTCGTGTTAGTGACTGGGACCCGTCGAGGAAATGTTGCCACTGCCCCCAGACCAGGGTCTCTTTGACTTGAGATATGCTGTCATAGTGCTTGGTGGCTTTGTGGTTTTCCTCGATCGTCAGTGCATTGGAGCATGCCTTCTGTACAATCATCTGCATGAATTATTCAGTTCTCTCCTCATCATCTGCCTGTTGCCTCCTCTTGAGCGGGTTCCCCGACAGCTAGACAGCTGGGTTTTTGGCCCATGAGCAATAGATAACCTCAAGTAAATAAGGGTGCAGTTGTACAGCTCATCCTTTAATTCTCTGAAGGAGCAATGTGGGTGGTTCCAGCAAAGAGTGGGATGAGGGGCTTATGGTCGGTGACCACACTGAATTGTCGACAACACAGATATAGGTGAAAATGGCAGCATACCCATCGGATGGCCAAGGCTTCCAGCTCGATCTGAGCATGACGGGTCTCTGTATCAGAGTGCGCTTAGCTGGCGTAGGCTACAGGTAGCCATTCTCTGTCCGATTTCTCTTGTATGAGAACCGCTCTGAGTCCCACTGGATTGGCATCAACCACTAGCGTAGTCTTCCAATGTGGGAGGAAGAAGACCATAGTGACCTTGTCGAGGAGGCCTCTTTTTATGGTGTGGAACGCTGCCTCGGCATTGGCGTTCCAATCCCACAGAGCGCTTGTTCGGGTGAGAACTTGTAGCGGTTCAAATATTGAGGCGACGTTTAGGATGAATCTCCAACAGTATGTTGCCATCCACAGGAATCTCCAAACTTTTGTTGGGTTCTGGGGTACTCGTGCATTCTGTATGGCTGTTGCCTTCTTTGGGTCAATCTTGAGTTCTTCTCATGAGAATATATAACCGAGGAACTCTATGGAGTCTTGGTAAAATTAGCATTTTTTTAATGTAGCGTCAGGCCGTAGTATGGCAGTCTTCGCAGGGAGATGCTCTCAGCCTTGCGTGGTATTCTTCAAATCTCTGAGAGAGGATCAGGATGTTATATTAGGTTGATTACTTCCATCAGCCCGGAGAGGGTGTCTCTGATGGTGTTCTGAAGCACCTCTGCTGCATAGGAAATACCTATGTTTAGTCTGCGGTATCGCCAGAGTCCCATGTGTGTAAAGACATTAGTGATGTAACAGCTTTCTGGGGCGAGTTCTAGCTGGGGGTATCCCGAGTTGAGGCTTCGAGAACCATTTTGCCCCGTTTAAGTCTGCCACAATGTCATCCATGGTGTGGTGTTCCAGACAGATGGCCTGGTTTGGGAGCCTCCTATTAAAGCACAGCCGTATTGCTCCAGATTGTTTTGGCTTGTGTGCGATGACTAGTGGGTATACCCAAGGAGTAGGGCCAGTCTCTTTTTCGATGATCCCTTGTTTCTCCAAGACTTGTAGTTCACATTCCACCAGCTGCCTCATGTGGCAGGGGAGTTTTCAGTGTTGTTTCCCTAGGCCTGTTAACAGTTGGGGAACGTATGCGAGCATAGTATCAGCATGCGATTCATGCACTTGTTTTGTGCAGAATACTAGTTTGAGGTCTTCGGCTTTGAGACAGCCCAGTAGTGTGCCTTTGCTTCCCTCCGTGACATGGAACTTCACTAGTGTTAAGGGACCTTCGCTTGTCATGTCCACTTCTATCATCCATCTAAGGTGCAAAGGCTATGTCCCCCATAGGCGAAGATTCTAGCCCGGCTGGGTGACAATATAGGCCGCGGCATTAGCCTCTCAAATTACTCTGAGTCTATTATACTTACGGATGCCTCGTGTCGATGTGGGCTGTGACGGGGTGCTTCCTATCCTACTGTACATATCGGAGGTGGTCATTTTTTGTTGCCTTCTCTCTCAGCGAAGGAGATCACAAAGACATTGTCTTCCTCCTCATCCTGGTGGACACCTGCGCTGCTGCCACTGGGTGTCTCGGCATCTGCAGTTTCTTTGAGGGAGAGCTGTCACAGAGCTGCAGTCATCCTCCTGCATTGGGTCTTGGTCTCCCTCTTCGGCATACATTCACATAGTGGTTGGCCTTGAAGCACTTCAAGAATGTTCACCCTTTTGCTGGGCATACTCGTGGAGGTTTGTGTTCCATACCACAGTTGCCACTGCTACCACCTGGTTGCTTGGTGTTGCCAGCTTGCCAGGCCGGTCCTTGGCATTTCCAGATTGCATTGATTCTTTCCGACTTCTTTGCTGCTGACAGTTTTCTTCGATAGGGTGGTGGTTGTCCCTCTGCCCAGTGCTACTTCCATATAATCTGTGCAGCTGTTCCAGTGATCTCGGGAATGGGTTAAGACTAGTATGTCATCTAGTAAAGTACCTGGCTGCCTTCAGATTAGCTGTTGCAGCATCACCAATTTACAGCCTTGTATGATTTATCACTTATCTCTTCTTGTTGATTAATGTTCACACAGGTGCTTTCCAATTTTCTTAGTCAGGCATAGAACATGTCAACTGGTTTTGGTATCTGTTTGTTTGGCTTGACGCAGCTTGAATCACTCGTAGATGTGATTGAACTGCAGGTCAAAGTGTTTGTTCAGTGCTCTTACCGCTATGTCATAATCTGCATTATCCCCAGTGTTTGGTATGGTTTTGGTATGGTTTTGAATAGCTTGTATAGTTCTGTGCTTCCAAAGCACTAGTAGAGACCTCTTTATGGCACCATCCGTTTTCCGTATGGCACAGAAATAATGTTGTTAGTGACCAATCCATGAGCACTACCTTGGTGCTGCAGTGGCTGGATCTGACAGCTCGCCAAATGGTGGCAGTAGTGTTACTGAAGCATGTGCGCAAGAGGCCGGAATAGGACATGCGACTCTTGCCGCTGCTCACTCATGGATGTGACTTCCTGTATCCATCTTCTTTCGTTTTGACAGCCTTTAGATTTGTGTGGACCTGTTCTGCATGTGGCTAGATTCTTGGTAGTGTTTGGCTTAACAGGTATGTCGTACTGGCGCAGGTTGCCTGAGCTTGTCTGTTTTTGTAGACGCTGGATGTTGGATCATCCTTGTAAGAGCGCTGCTAGTGAAATATAGTGTATTTAAGTCCTTATGCATTTGTTCACCTTGTGTTCTGATTCTCTCTTATGGTGTATGTGTCTGCATGACTTTGAAGGCCAAGCCGCTTCCTTGCAGGTGTCACAAGGGCTCTGAGGCCCACATCCTCGGGCTACCTCGATTCCTCAGGCACGGTGGGGCAAGTGGCGTGGCCTGAGGAGAGGCAGTCGGCCTTAATGCTCCCAGGAGGCAGGGCATGGCGTCAGAGCAACATGCAACTGGAGATGGAGGGTAGGTGGCAACTAGACCATGCAGGCCAACAGGACACGCTGCAGAAGGCAAGGCTTCTTCTGGCCTCCAACGAGCGATTGCGCCATGAGGAAACACCCTTCACTGATCGAGAGCATCACAGCAGGCAGGACGGGGTTCCAGATCACAGATAGGTAAGTGCTGGGACAGGGTAATCCAATGTATGGACACAGATCCACAGATGGTCGCACTCACCCACTAGGCATGTCAGCACCCGACCGCATGGGCCCATCTCTATCTCAGAAATCTGGTGACATGGGTTCCATGGGTCGCGCAGCACAGTGCTTGCTCGCTGATGTGACAATTTTCAGTGCAGGCAGGACACCATCAGTCTGGGCAGGGTTGTGCTGACCTCGTCGCCAGTGTAACAGTTGAGGCCTGCTGGTAATGGCAAGACCAAGACAGGAATAATTAGCCCTCACACTTTCAACATACTTGTCTGTAAGGCCCGTTTATTTATCTCCTTGGACCGCACCGAGCCCTCAGAGTGTTAAGTGGATACATAGTAGAGGCCGGGAGGCACTCTATACTAACCATCGCACTCCAACAAGTGATACAATTCGAACCATTTTAGTATTTTGACTTATTAAACACACTTGTGCTCATCTCAAACTTAAAAGGACAGCATCACCATGTGGTGTACTATCACTACAGTTGGTGCTAACAATTAGGTGCTGGTGTCGAGCACCGGAAACCAGCCTCTGAAATTAAGCAAACATGCTGGCTGTAGCAGAGTTTCATCCAGACCGGCTGTTTATGTCAAAGTTAGCTGTTCACTTCTGCAGTGTCCAGTGCCCTCTGGATTCACATGTGTTTAGGTGCTGTGGACTCTGCCTATCTCAGACCCCACACTCCCCCACTGAATAGGCTCAAACAGAGTGGGGAACTACAAACACCAAGACATCAAGCCTGATGTTGGTCGCTGAGGCAGACCACATGTGGTACCCTTGTGTCGACTCTAAGGCCAGGCGGGACTAGCTTTATGATAGATCTGAAACCCAGGCCCACGTTATACTGTTACTCACTCTAAACAATTCAGACCGCCAACGTAGTTCTTAATCATGCAGATGATATGTAAAAGTAAATTGATACTTGTATAGCGCACTACTCACCCGCAAGGGTCTCAAGGTGCTTGTACGAATACCACTGTGGAACCCATCCTGGCTTTCCCTGTGAGGCATCCACTCCTTAGCATTGTGGGGATTAAGCAAGCTATTGCCCAGAGTTGCAGAGTGGGACTCCATGATTGGAATAGGTACCGAGGCGAGAATTATCAGGTCAGTGGAATTTTTGAGCCCAAGACCCGGGGAATTGAACGCTGGTCCCGGGACAGATCTCTGCATCAGGGTCTGCCGCTCTAACCATTGAGCCACACTTCTCCACTGACTATGAAATAGACAATTTTAGCACACTGGCTGTTTATGTTCAGCTGCCTTGTTGAGTGCTCACATAATCATCGTGGAATGGTCCCAGGGGGCACTATAATGCATGACTAATGCATTTTAGTGTGGTGATGCAGGGACCAGTACAAAATATTTTTTAGGCTGATCCTTAAACTGGGTTCTCTCTCAATTTCATACAGCAAGAGGTGATTTTACCAGAATTTGTCAAAGACAAAGTTTCACAAGAGAAGTTTCCTCTTCATACTTTAGATGAGAAAATACCTGTTCTAACTTATCTAGACAGAGTTTCTTCTTTCACAAAGGTGGGCTCTTTACTTGCACATTTTGGTACCGCTAGGAAGGGATTGAATCCATATATTTCTTCTCTGAGTAGATGGATGGAGAAGAGGTTTCCTTGTCTTGGAGATATTCAAGGTAGAGCAGCAAAAAGTATTTCCACTTCTTGGGTGGAAGTTCAAGAAGACTCAGTTGTGGAGATCTTCAGGGCAGCTCCAAGGACATGTCCTTCCATGCTTAAAATGTAGTGTGATACTGACATATCTGAGGTAAAGGTATTTTATTTGTGCTGATTTCTAAAGGGCGAACTCTACCCAAAGGTAGTGGAGCGCTTTACATGAGCACCAGTTACATTACACATGAACATGTTTATTTTTGGTAGGCAAAGAGAGATTAAGTGATTTACCTACCACAGGATGTGGAGTTGACCCCGAGGCTTGAACCTTGGTTGCCTAGCTTCAAGGTCAGCAGTCTAACCATCAGAGCACATCCTCTCCTCTAAAAAAAAATCTTTCAAAAATTAAGTTCTCTCAGCAGCAGTGAGGTCTTTATTTAATTTCTTTATTATTCAAATCGCAGTTCAACTAATAACAATCCTGTTATGCATATTTTTCTTTTTCCTGTGCTTCTGTCTCATTTTAAATACTAATAATACTCACAAAAGGTAACCAGATGGTTTCTTAACTAGAATGTGAATATGGGTGTGCACAAACCAATCTAAAAAAAGCTAGGGAAAATAGGCATTTTCTTTTTAAAGATGTGAACCCTTACTCCCCATTTGGGTGACATGCTTCATCATTGGGTTCTCCCTTGCACACAGTGCCCGCAAGGTGCGCTGTGTGGGCTACAACTCTCCCTCAGGAGAGGAGCGTGAATTGTTTTCCACTCTGATGTTGTATGTGAGTGAGGAGCAGAGTGCAAAAATAATAGCAAAAGTGCATTAAATCCATCTCATATGGGAAAAATTATTTTAATGAGTATCCCCAATGGGTGGAATTAAAAAACAGTGTAACGATAGGGGTAAGGATGTTCCCTATCTGACTAGGTCAACATGTTTCAGCCAGACTACCAGAGGTTTGTGGCATTCTTCAGGACCATGGTCTTGTCACTCTGCTAAACATTGTGATAAACAAAAAAACATACTTATTTATATGGGTATTCTCAGGACCAACTTCAGTCTTATCTGCTTGCTGTAACACACAAAAACATTCCTGTGTTATGAACATATTTACACTCACGACCAATGGCTATTACGCCGGTGTGAGTGAAAACTTGTGCCAAACCACCACACAGTTGAGGAAACACACACAGGTAAATCAATGTTCTCACCAGTAGCAGACTAATTATCTGCCTCTACCTTTAACCGGTCCTCTATCAATATGTGGGAACCTAAAGGCAAAAACAAGGTCATAAAGATAACCATTATTTACATTAACACATCTAAGGTCATTAAAAACAGCTCTAGACAGAAAACTCAATCCTGGTATAATGATTACGTATTTATATTAGATCCTCACTATCTCTCATATGCTAGGCTATTCTAATGGCATTATATAAATATAATAGCAAGCTGTGGCAAAATAGTATCAAAAAACGGGGGTTACCTCTCAATCACACTTAACATCAAAGCTGTTTATATGTAATAAAAGTATAGCCTAGGGTTCACTTTATCAGCATCAAAACTATTCAAAATGCGTTTGGGAGAGAAATCAAGGTGTTCGCAAAATACCCCCAGGGTCACCCATTTTATATGTCTTTCTTAAATGTCTGCATTTAAAGTTGTCTAAACCAATGGATCGTAATGTTAATCCACATTATAAATTTCACAAAGCTGTTCCATGCCCCTTACAGAAGAGAGATCTCACTCGTATCTCCCGGTCATTCTCTAACTAAGTGAAAATAACTAACCGGGTACACGTATGGCTATTTGTCTGTCCGACTCACCGAATAACCCGGCATATATTGTCCATAAATAGAGCACAAAGGGAGAGTGTGCGTTTCCTGCCTCAGCTTGAAGGGGGGCTTGGGGGGTTGCCGACCGCAAGGAGGTCCCCCCCACGGGCAGTTTGGGAGGGTCCGGGGGAGTGGGGGTTTTTGCAGTACATTGGGCGTATTTTTTGTAAATTGGGCTGCTTTTTAGTAGCGCCCAATTTTCAGTATAAATTTTTCCTGACTCCTCCCCCGGCACCATTTTAGATTTCGGTGACCTGGTGGCCGGGGTTTATAGTGTCTTTGAATTAATTCTTAGAATGAATTTTTCCTTAGTGGTATTATAGTGTTGGTACTTGTGTGGTTATTATGGCAGCTGTGGACTACCCTGTACTAGAGGCCATTCGGCTTCTCAGCGAAGCGGGCCGTCTTGACTTGGTCCTGGGGGACGTGGCAGGGGCTTACCGGCCGACTCGCCAGGCTTCCACCGGTGTCGCAGCTGTGGTCACTGCTTGCATGACACCCAAACGGCCTAAGCTGGATGCGGTGAGTGAAAGGGGCCGCCCGCGCTTTCGCAAGGCGGCCCCTGGGTTGAAATTGCGTCCTGCTGCGGTGCGGAGGCTGGTGCTGTGTCCCTGCCGCAGCCGGAGGGCATGAGAGGGTCTGCCAGGCAGGCGGAGGCGTTTCCTGTGCCGTCGGAGCTTCCCCTTGCTCCGGCGCTTAAACCCCGAGCCGTGTCCGCCCCTGCGCAGCGAGGGCGGCGCGGGGGCAGGGTGGATCAAAAAAGCGCTCCGCTTCTGTGTCAATGATCCCTGTTTGTGGTGCAGCGCAGGGGGAGGAGAGCGTGAGCGAACAGTAGGTTCGCGTTCACGCGCCAGCCGTTGTGTTTAGTGGCGAGTGGGGAGGGAGAGGCCAGGGGCTTGTTAGCCCCCCTCCCTCTGTAAGGGCTGCAAGGCCGGTGTGTGGAAATGAAGCACAAGGGGCTGGGCATATGTTTGTGGTTCAGCCCCCTCCTGTTTTTGGTTCTCCCAATGCGGGGGGCGAGCAGGAAGATGGTAGTTCTATGGTGCAGGCAGGGGTTTCAGTTGAGGTCCCCCCTTTAGCCCCCTCCTTTTTCCCCCCCGGGATTCTCCAAGAGGGGAAGTGGTAATGGTGCATAGTGGTTCTGTGGGGGAAGGGGAGTGGACACTAACATATCTCCTCGTCCAGAGTTGGTGTCTGATTCAGGTCTTATGCCCCCTCCTTCTCATAATTGGGCTTTTGTTGGTCAGGCTTTTGGGGGCTCTGGGGGTCCCAAGCAGGTGATGGTAGGGCTCGCTGAGAATAGGGGTCAGGGTGGAGAGTCTAGGTCTTGGGAGGGTTTTGATATTTTTGCAGCTTGGTCGGAGGGGCTGAGGGACGTTGGGGTTGGGGATACTGGGTTAGATATGAGGGGTCAGCAGTCGGTTCAGGGTGTGAGGGTCTCTCCTAGTCGGTCTTTGAGGGTTCTGAGTAAGTCTGTTGGGACTCAGGAGTCTGTGGAGGTAGGTAATAAGGCTCAGGGAGGTCAGGTGTTAGGCCCTGAGGCTTCAACAGTGCAGGCAATGCTAGATTGGAGCAGTGACGATGAGGTGGGCGATTCCCCTCCCCCGACGGTGGCTGCACGCGGGGCGGAGGTTCCGCAGTTTGGACAATGAGCCAGTTCAGAGTGTAGGCCCTGGTAGGGGATTTTCTAGTGGTATAGGGATTTTGGCGTAGGTACTTTTCAGGGTCCCGGCACATCAGTCCGAACTTTCTCTCCACAGGTTAGGTATCTTTCAAGGAGCAGCAGACTCGGTAGGGCGAAGTGTGGCCCATTGGCGCCGAGGAGAAGGGAGGGTGGAGCCTGGGGCGGCAGATCCCATACCGGCGAGGGATCCCGGCGCGGTCAGTAAACGCAGGTCCGGCGCGACCTCACTGGCCCCAACTTCTATACCTTCACGCCAGACGGAGTGGACGGCAGGAAATGCTTCAAGTGTTAGTCAACGTATTGGGGAGTACCGGCAGGTACAGTCGGCTCCTCCTTCTGGTGTATTGAAAGGGTCCGGTCAGGCCCGTGTTGGTTATGAAGGGTCCGGTAAGGCCCGTGTTGGTTATGAAGGGCCCGGTAAGGCCCGTGGTATTGTGTCATTGTGTCAATTGCTGGCCCTTCACAGATGGAGGAGCCATTGGTTTTGGACTATGATGAAGATAGCCCTGAGGAAAGGGAACTGTGTGATGTGGAGGTTGGGGGGGGGGGCTCTCTCATACTTCTCGTAGTTTTTTGCAGGCACCGCCAGTGATACCGCCCAAGGGGGCTACAGCGTCTGGACCCAGAAGAGAGCGGGCCTCTCGGTGAGGGTTCCTCGACTGCTGGATAACATTGAACATGTGTCATGGCGATCGGTGCCTGGTCAGGCCCCCTTGTTAGAGCCAGGTGAGAGTTCTGAACCATGGGCCAAACCAACAATGGTGTCTGTGAGGATGGGGTTGAAGAGGCTGGGGGGCAAGTGAAGGAAAATTATACAAAGGTCGTTATGTTAAGGATCAAGGGGTTGGTACAAGGGAGGACGAGGGAGGTTTAGGCACTAAGGTGGTGAATGGTGTGAACACTGATGAGGTTGTCATCAGCAAGGATATGTTGCATAGCAAGGAATTAAAAATCAGGAAGCTGCCTTCAATGGGAGTGACAAAACCTCTGGGTGCACACTTGATGCTGGCCACTAAAGAAAGGATTTGGAAGGGCGAATATGTTGGAATTCTGAAACTGTTACATAGAGAGGTTAGCTTCAAAGAAGGCTCTAAAGAAGAAGAATATGAGCTGGCTAAGCGCCCGAAAGTGCCTTTAACTATTAAGAATTGGACTGCAGCATTTCTGATTTATGCTAGCTTTTATTGCGAAAAGTTTTCGGAGCGCTGCGTTGCTATTTTTAAATACATGGATGTGATACGGAAAGCTCAAATTACTGGCAGTGGTTTTGCTTGGGCACAATATGATGAGGAGTTTCGGGCTCGCCTGGCTTGGGATTCGGAGGCAAAGTGGGGGGAGTTAGATACTGATTTATGGCAACACACGATGGGTGCGTCAGCAGGGAGTAAGATAATCTTTACAGCTAGTGGTTTGCCCTTAGTTTATCGGCCCTTTCAGGGGAAGCCCACCCGGGGTGGGAAGTACTACAACGGCACAGGCAGGAGTCGGTACATGCTGGGATTTCAATAAGGGCATGTGCACCAGGGAATATTGTCGATTCAGGCACAAATGTTCCCAGTGTGGTAAGAAGCATCCTTTGTTCAAGTGTTGGGGCGCAGGGAACTCAGGCAGCCAGCAGTGGTCGCAGCCAGCGGCCAGTGCTCCAAACACATCACAGCAGCCCCAGTCTTCTGGAGAGGGAAAGGGTCCTCAGAGGTCTGGGCCCAAAGGCTCATACTCCGGTTAGAATAGATCAGTTGGCAGAGGCATGGCAGGGATAGGAGGATGTGAGAGTTACAAAGCTGTTACTGGAGGGTTTTGGTGAAGGGTTTCGACTTGGTTACAACGGGCCGCGTCAGTGGCGTTGGTCAACACATCTGAAATCAGCTTAAGAACACAAAGATGTAGTGCAGGAAAAACTGTACAAAGAGGTATGAGAGGGTAGGATGGCGGGTCCCTTTGATAATTGGCCTTTAGAGGACTTGATTGTGTCTCCGATTGGGGTAGTTCCCAAAAAGGAGGCGGGTCAGTCTAGGTTAATCCAACACATATCATGGCCGGAGGGGTCTTCAGTCAATGATTTTATTGATGAGGAGGCAGCCTCTGTGTCATATTCCTCGGTTGACGTTGCAATGTCACTGGTCGTGACCGCGGGCGCAACTGCAGAAATGGCAAAATGCAATATTATATCTGCATTTCAACTGCTTCCAGTCCATACAGATGATTGGAGTCTTCTGGGGATCCATTTCGCTGGTAAATGGTACGTGGACAAAGCATTGCCGATGGGTTGTTCTATGTCCTGTTCCCTTTTTGAATCCTTCAGTACCTTTTTGCAATGGTTTTTCACTCAGCGCAGTGGCCATGAGCTAGTGACGCACTACTTGGATGATTTCTTTTTTGTAGGTTCGCCTGGTTCTACAGAGTGTCAAACAGCTCTGGACACAATTCAGGAACTCATGGAGTTCATTGGTGTGCCATTGGCGCTGGAAAAGACAATGGGTCCTTGCACGACCATGTCTTTTTTGGGTTTTGAAATTGATTCAATGACTATGCCGGCTCGCTTGCCCGTTGAAAAGAAGGTGAAAATGTTGGAGCTTTTGGCAACCATGCTGCAGAGGCAAAAGGTGACAGTGAAAGAAGTCCAGGTTTTGCTGGGCCATCTGAATTTTGTATGCCGGGTGATCAGGGCGGGGAGAACTTTTTGTAGACGCTTGGGTCGTGCTTTGTCTGACCAACACTTACCCCATCACCATGTCCGGCTGTCAGCGGGAGTTAAAGAAGATCTTCGGATGTGGTCTGTCTTTTTGCAATCTTTTAATGGAGTTCCTTTGGCCCGGGAGGAAGACTGGGTGTGGGATGTTCACATTTTTTCAGATGCGGCAGGCAGTGAAGGTTTTGGCTTGTACTGGCAAGGCAAATGGTGTGCAGAACAGTGGCCTGAGGACTGGAAGAGCGGTGGGAGGTCAATTGCCTTTTTGGAACTTTTCCCGGTGTTAGTGGTTTTGACGCTGTGGGGACCGGATTTGGGCCATAGGAAGATCCTTTTTCGAATTGACAATATGGCTGTGGTGGACATCATTAACAGACAGTCAGCCAGAGATGAACAGATTCTGAAATTGCTTTGTGTCTTTGTGTTGGGTTGCCTGAAATTTGACATCAGCTTTAGGGCTTTACACATCCCGGGAGTGAACAATGACATTGCGGATGTTTTGTCTTGTTCACAGTGGGAGAGATTCCGTGGGCTTGCCAAGGATGTGGACAGGACTCCGACCCCCATGCCGGAACATCTGTGGTATGTAGGCAATGTAGGGTCATATAGCTGGTGGTAGGTTCTTTAGCGGTTTCTACTCCGGCGGCTTATACACTGGCTTGGAATGAATTTTTAGCGTCAGGTGCATGTAGAAGGGAGTCTGGTTGGAAGAGATCGGAAGATGTTGTACAGTTTATTCTTGATTTAATGGCTAAAGGTCTGTCTAGAGTGACGATAGCTGGGAAGTTAGCGGGCATTGCCTTTATGGGCAAGCTCCTTTGGGGATACACTCCTTCTGCAGGGGAAATGAGGAAGAGGATGTTGGAAGGTTGGGCTCGGGAGCAGGGGTCAGAATGTCCTGTTTGATCTCCTTTGTCGTGGTAGACTTTAGCTAGGGTGGTTGAGGCATTGCCTTTGGTGTGTAGGGACTCTTTTGAAGCGTGTCTTTTTTCTACACTCATGGTGTGGATGTTTTTTGGGGCTTTTCGGGTTTCAGAGTTGTTGGGTTCCAGTTAATTCAGGGTCCTAAATGGCAAGAGGTTCATTTGTCTGATAGAGGTGTACATATTTGGCTGCGTAAGTCTAAAACAGATCAAAGGAGTAAAGGTAAAGGTGTATGGTTATTAGCGTCCTCCCCCCTGTGGACTTGCCCTTTACAGTGGGCGCGGCGTTGGTGGGTGTTGTCTGGTGGGGATGTTGAAGCCAGTGTCTTTCAACACCTAGATGGGACTTGGGCCACTGAATATCAACTTCGGATGGTGCTTCGGAAAGCTTTGTGGAGTATAGGTTTGGAAGAGTCTCAGTATGGTACTCATTCATTTCGGATTAGGCCGGCAACAGAGGCCTATCAACGGGGATGGTCCAGGCGGGATATCATGCGCTTAGGGCGTTGGTCATCTAATTGCTTTCAGCGATATGTGAGGACTGTGGGGGGGGAGGCGCTTGTGTCATCTGCTTTGTCATAAGTCTGATGCTGTTTTTCTCTTTTCAGGTTCTGTGGCTGGCCCCAGCGCAGCAGAAATTACCATATGGATTTTGGGGCACTCTTTTGTAAAATGGGCTCACGTTCAAGCTTGCCAGAGTTACTTTGGTTCATTATTAGGTTTTAACGAGCATTTGTTTAAGGTGGTTTGGAAGGGAAAAAGGGGAATGTTGTGGAGGGAGTTGATTCCTGCTCTAAATTCCTGGATGGTTGGGGGTCGGTGCCCGGATGTCTTGTTAATTCATTTAGGGGGAAACAACTTGTGTGGTGTTAAGGGTGTGGTTTTGTTAAGGGCCATGAAGAGAGATCTAAAGCTTTTGAAGGAGCAATGGTCAGGGTGCCATGTGTTATGGACAGAATTAGTTCCTCGTAGAGTTTGGAGGGGTGCTCTCAAGCCTAAAGCAGTAGACAGAGCATGCAAAAAGATTAACCTGGAGGTTTCTAGATTTTGTAGAGGCTTAGGTTTTGGTAGGCTTCTTCATAGAGACATTCGTTTTGATACGGTTGAATTTTTCAGGAGTGATGGTGTTCATCTATCTAGGATGGGGATGGATTTGTATCTGTTGGAGCTCAGGGAAGTTATGTCTCGTTGTCTAAAAGTTCATGAGTTTGCTGGTTAAAAGGTACAACATGAATATTTCTTTCTTGTTTGCTGTTTTTGAGGGGCAGAAAGAGGGAGGGCAGTATCCCTCCCCTCCCGCTTCCTGGGTGGCAGGGGTCAATGGTGTTTTTGCCAGGATTGGCAGGATTGTGGTGGTTTCGTTTGTTTGGTTGGGTCGTTGTCAGGGTGAGTTGGGCAGGCTAATTTGGTGGGATGGTTCCTGTGGTGGGGGAACAACGTTGGTTGAGGGGCAAGCCAGGGAGTTTGGTTATTAGTCTGGGGGATGTGTTATGTTTAATTGATTATGCTGGAATTTTCATTGTTGGTGGTGTATAATGTTGTAATGTATGGGTGGGGGGTGGGGCTAATGATGTGTTAGGGGTGAGGGCGGGGACTGGGAGTTGAGGAAAAGTTTTTTTAGTGAGGTGTAGTTTTGTAAGGCGTTTGCCAAGGTTCATGATTGTTAATGTGCACCTGTTTCAATAAAGCGGCCTTTTTCACACAGGTCACGTCTGGTGGTCTGCTTACCCCTCCATCCCAAGGGGGCTGGGGGGGGTTGCCGACCGCAGGGAGGTCCCCCCCCCCCAGGCAGTTTGGGAGGGTCCAGGGGGTGGGGGTTTTTGCAGTACATTGGGCGTATTTTTTGTAAATTGGGCTGCTTTTTAGTAGCGCCAAATTTTCAGTATAAATTTTTCCTGACTCCTCCCCCAGGCCACCATTTTAGATTTCGGTGACCTGGTGGCTGGGGTTTATAGTGTCTTTAAATCCCTCCCTCCCTCCCTATTTATTTTCGGTTATTTTTCGTTTAGTTTTCCTTCTTTTTCTGAGGTAGTTTTTGTTGGAACAGGTATGCATGGGGTTTTGGTTTTGTATTGTCGCTTGGAACAGGTGCTGGTGCGGGGTCAATGGTGTTTTTGCCAGGATTAGCAGGATTGTGGTGGTTTCGTTTGTTTGGTTGGGTCGATGTCGGGGTGAGTTGGGCAGGCTAATTTGTTGGGGTGGTTCCTGTGGTTGGGAGAACAACGTTGGTTGAGGGGCAAGCCGGGGATTTTGGTTATTAGTATGAGGGATGTGTTAAGTTTAATTGATTATGCTGGAATTTGCATTGTTGGTGTTGTATAATGTTGTAATGCATGGGTGGGGGGCGGGCCAATGACGTGTTAGGGGTGGGGGCAGGGACTGGGGGTTGAGGAAAAGTTTATTTAGTGAGGTATAGTTTTGTAAGGCGTAAGGCGTTTGCTGAGGTTTATGATTGTTAATGTGCATCTGTTTCAATAAAGCGGCCTTTTTCACACAGTTCACATCTGGCGGTCTGCTTACCCCCCCCCCCCCACCCCCCCCTCCCAAATCCTGTTTACGCGTCTCCTGTTCTGGAAGTACAACACACCACTTCCGGTTCACAGCGCGCATATATATCAATTATGCCACATCTTGCACTACCATTGCCTATAATAAGTCAGACAACTTTTATGTAATAACCCTTTTTCAAATTGAGTGTCCTATCTTTTCAGGTATATATTATCGACCTGGAATGTTAAACAAAAACGCGGTTAATAATAAGGGGTAAACATCCCATCCACCCTAAGGCATTATGTAATATGTAATTATTCTGTTTTCCACATGCATTGGGTGGAAGAAAAAGGGGAAAGCAACACACCTTTCCTCTCAAAGTCTGTGTGCTATAATCAGAACTAGATTGCACGCCACCCAATAGTATACTCAAATTCACGTTTAATGTGAACATGAATATGACTAAGAACAAAAGTTAGGAGGTACTATTCATGGGAGTATGTATCTATAAAGCATTCCATGATATATCTTCATTCAATCCGGCGACATGACTCCTCATGCGGAACACCCATCTATGTTCCCTGCGCAGGAGTACCTTATCTAGGGGCCCGTGTTAATATAATATTTCGGTTTATCGATGACAAACCACACAAAATCGTCCTCTGTGTGTGTCATTTTAACAAAGTGTCTGGTCATGCGGGTATTTGTTTATTTACATTGAAAAGCTCTTCGGTGCTCCACCATCCTGGACGATGTGTCCTGTCCGCACAGTTTCGACTTTATTACCACCTTAGCGGGATGCAACCTAACGCTGTATGTTTCCCTTCCTACACACAAAGCAAGCCACACTCTGGATCTGATCTGCTCCAATCTTCCCGTCATTAAAGTTCATGCACCTTTGCCAGTAATATGGTCAGATCATTTCTTAATTCCTTTTCAAATTCAATTGACTAGTCCAGATAAAGTCACCTCTACTCTTAAAGAGTTCAGGAGGAATTGGAGCAACATCACTTCAGAATCACTAGCACATCATATGAAGGATTCTAAGCCGGCTCTTGCTAACAATCTCGAGTCTAGTATCTTGAATTTGAATGAGTGGATCGGCAGTGCGCTTGATTTATTGGCGCCTCAGAAAGTAGTAAAATCCCCTAGATCTTCCCCTTCTGCACCGTGGTATTCTGAGGAGCTTAGACCAAAAAAGTCTGACTGTAAAATACTCGAACGCAGCGGGAGACTTACGTATTCTGCGGAAAGTAAGGCGGACTATCCTGTAGCTCTTAAAGAATATTGCAATTGCTCATAAAGAATAAAAGAGACTTTTTGGCTGATAGAATTAATAATACTAAGAACTCATCCAGGGAGATTTTTAAGATTGTTAAATCCTTTACTGATCCATTGGCTCTGACTCACACTTATCCCCACTTCACAGAGCTTATGTAATAACATTTCTGAATTGTTTGAGGATAAAATCGCACTGATCTATGCTTCTTTCCCCGAGCCTCGAGATGACCCCCAGACTTCTGAGGACCCTGTTTTGGTACAGGCCCACAATTCTGTGTTCTCAGAGTTTGCTGAAATTTCGGAGGGAACTTCACTTCATGAACTGCAGAAATGCAAGTCTGGCTCACCAAGTGACCCCTGGCCAGATAATCAATACAAGGCCCTTGCAGGATTTCTCAACCCGCACCTAAACCCCATTTGGAATTTATCACTGAGATTGGGAATTTACCTGGTGGGTTGGAAACATGCATTTCTCGTGCCCATCCTAAAAAAAGCCAATGCAGATCCAGAAGCCCCCTGTAACTATAGACCTATTTCTCTATTACCAGCCCCGGCAAAGGTCTTAGAAAAGTCAAGGGGCCTTCTCCATGACTCTCAACCTGGGTTTTGTTACGGATATAGTACAGAGTCAGCCCTAATTGAAATGGCAGACCCGATACGCTGGGCAGTAGATGGAGGTTCCAAAGCGGTGTTAGTGCTGTTAGACTTGTCTGCAGCATTTGACACCGTCTCCCATCCTATCCTCCTGAAGCGCCTAAAGTCCATAGGAGTCCAGGGCACAGTATTGACTTGGCTAACTTCTTTCCTCTCTGACCGCAAGCAACAGGTCAGGACCCACCCCTATATGTCTCCTGTAAAACCTCTTAATTGGGGTGTACCGCAGGGCTCAGCTTTGAGCCTGCTTCTTTTTAATGTATACTTAACCCAGCTGGCCGAAATGATCTCGAAAACCGGAATCAAAATTACATCATACGCTGATGACACTCAGCTATTGTTCACCTTCAATGATATATCAGCTGCCACCTTTGATCGCCTCAAAGTATGTCTCAGGAATATTGCGGCCTGGATGGACAGCAATTTCTTGAAACTCAATGCAGATAATGCAGATAAGACCGAGATCTTATTTTTTTAACCAACCAATTCCTCTCGCCTCTAATTTGTGGTGGCCTGAGGAATTGGGCATGGCCCCTCTTCCCAAGGATTCGGTTAAGAATCTGGGCGTCAGATGGGACAATCGTTTGTCCCTTGCCGCTCAGGTCCAAACAGTCTCAGCCACCTGCTTTGGCAAAATCAAAACTATAAAAAAATTAATTAACTATTTGCCTAGCGTTACTCGAAAAACTGTTGTTCATGCGTTGGTTACTTCACATCTAGACTATGCAAATGGATTATATCTGGGTCTTTCTTTGGGCCTGCTTCGTAGACTTCAGACAGTTCAAAATGCAGCGGCTCGCTTAGTCTGCGGCGTCCCGCTTAGGCAACGCATATCTCCCTTCTTGGGACAACTGCACTGGCTCCCCATTGCCAAACGGATCAAGTTTAAAGCTCTGACATTGGCCTTTTGGGCAGGCAAAGGTCTAGGACCAGCTTACCTTAGGAGGAGACTTCATCCTTATAGTCATTCCAGATCCCTGCGCCTCAATAATAAACATCTGCTTGTCACAACCAGATTTAAAAAAAACTAGATCAGGGGGAAAGTCATTTGAGGTGGGTGCCACTCAATGTTGGAACAAGCTTCCTCGTTACCTGCGCCTGATCCAGTCAGAACTTGAGTTCCGTAAATCCCTCAAGATCTGGCTATTCAGCCGCCAGGACTAGTCAGTGCTCTTGCTGTGCTCCGCTCTCTGTCTGCTGTAGCGCCAGGACACCCCGTTGGGGTAGCTGTGCGCTTAATAAATGCCTTGTTATTATTATTATCCTGTGTTTCACCTTCTTGGTAGTCATACCAATATATACTAGTAAGCACGGACATGTAATCATATAAATGACCCCACTCGTGTTACAATTTGTATGTGAATTTAGTACCCAAGGAGTTCTTAGGCCCAAATCCAATTGTGTCACATGTTTAGTAAATGGGCATACAGAACATGACCCACCCAGGAAGTGCACTGTCACTGGTAAGGCTCCCCATAATGTGGTTTGTCTAGTCTCCTGTTGTATACACCTTGGTCTTGTATGTACTAATAGATCTCGAAGATTACTTCTTTGTTTCAGTGCAAACAAGGGTCTTTCCAGGGATAATGTCCTTGTATTCAAAATATGCCATGATTTATTGACTACCCTTTTAGCCTTATTGGTCAAATTACTAAAGGTCGGCACACAAACCATCCTTTTGTTCTCAGGTTTCTCATATGACTCAAGGAGTGCCTCTCTATGATTGTTGTGGGCTTTCTTTTCGGCTCCATGCACTTGCCAGTAATTCTTCACTTAGATTCTTTGCATGTTCTTTGTATCTTGTAACTTCACTGCAATTTCTACGTAACCTTAGTAACTGTCCTATTGGAAGGTTGTTCAATAAGGCTTATGGATGGAAACTATGATAACTAAGTAAAGAATTCCTCGCCATACGCTTCTGATATAATTCAGTCTGAATCTTCCCATTCTTGGGGTACAGTCGCAAATCTAGATATGATACAGTCCTATTACTGGATTCACCAGTGAATCTTAGATTGGAATCTTGGCAATTCAGCCATTGGGAAAAAGGATCTAGAGAATCCTGGTCACCTTCGCAGGTGACCAAGATATCGTCTATATATTGCCTCCACAATTTAAGGCGTTGTGCAAAGGGGTTGCCAGTGTCAAATATGACCTTAGTTTCAAAACCATACATATACAAATTTGCCATACTGGGGACACACATACTGCCCATTGAAGTGCCAGCCGTTTGCCAGTATAGATCTCCTTCATACCTGAAATAGTTTTCTTTAAGTGCCATCCTGGCACACTGCATGACAAAAGAGTTAGGGGTCTGGTCCTCGCGAGGATTACTCCCAAGTAGTTGTTCTATAATTTCAAGAGTGTCATCCTGCAGAATGTTCGTATATAATGACTCAAGGTCATATGTAACCATCATATTTACAGTGTGTCTATAAGAGAGAGAACATGTTTAGTGTCCTGTAAGTATGATGGCATCTCCGCTACTATAGGTCAGAGAAAATGATCCACAAACTTGGATAGTGGCTCTAAAATAGAAACAATACCCAACACTATTGGCCTCCCAGTTGGCGGTCTTTGTTCTTTATGTATTTGCGGGAGAATATAAAATGTCGGCATCCTGGGATGTCTCCGGATCAAAAATTCAGCTACACTTTTAGTGATCCAATTAGACTCTCTACCTTCGTCCACTATAGATTTGATCTGTATTTGTAGTCTCGATGTGGGATCCTGTAGGACATTCACTATGATAAACTGCAGTATCCATAATGACGGTTGCCCCACCTTTATCTGCCGGTTTAATCGTAATATTAGTGTTGTTATCCAATTCTTCAATGCATTTCCTTTCCACATTAGAGATATTGAAAAAAAAAAGTTCTTAGGAATGTTTAAACCAGATTCATATTCTTTAAGTACTGCTTTCTCAAAAGTGTTAACTTCTGAGAGTACTTGTTGTAGGGTAGGCAAAAAAGTGGATTTATTCCTCAGACCAGTGTTAGGAACAACATTAGTATCATATTTATCCAAATTGGAGAAGAAAAAGAGTAGTTGTACTTTCCCGAAAAAAAATCAGCTAACTCTTTATGGATCATAAAATCATCCCCTAGTTTTGTGTGAACAAAACCAAGTCCTTTAGACAATACATCATGTTCTAAAGTCGTAAGAGTTTTAGAGCTCAGATTAATGACTAGACAGTCTGGTCACTTGTGGACGCTGTCATACTCCGAGTCACTCTCTGTTCTATGGATGGATCCCAACTCACTTGTTGCTGTCCGCCGATCGCTAGGCCTCTGTTGTTGTCTCTTCGGCATCCTCTTCTCCCTCCGGCCTGGCCAAATAAAAGAAGGATAATTAGGGCCTCCAAACGATGGACCGGGGTTATAAGGATGTGGTGGATAAGGCCAAGGTTGTGATGGCCACCATGGAGTCTGTTGAGGATATGTGTGCATATTACCTCTTCCTCTTCTCACAAAATGTGATGGTGCATATTCAGGATCTGAGTCTTTCGAATCACTCCATTCATTGGAGTTAGAAGTCCATTCGTCTGTATCCTTCCGCAATCCTCTTTTTCCTTTTTTCTTATTCAGAGTGACTTGATAATCATCAGATATGTAAGGATAAACTTTCTCCAAAGTAAATCTATCTAGATCCTTCTTAAGTTTATTCATTTTAAACTTAACCAGATCATCTTTAATCTCATTAAGATTTTTGGAGATTTCTTCAAGTCTCTTCTTACAAATTATAACCTGAATCCCTGATTTCAATTGGCTTTCCAATGTTTGTATCTCCATTGCTAAAAGATTGGCCGTTTCCTTAGCTGTATTAATTATCAGTACTAGCCAATCCCTAGTACAACGCCAGGCAATCTTTGACCAATTGGTCACAAAAGTTTTGTTATATAAGAAGAGACTCTGGGCATTTGCCACTATCAATCCTGGAGGTGCGATATTCCCTATCAAATATTATGTAAGTATGGCAGTGTGCAAAATAGTTCTGACAAGCTGTTTCTTAACATTACTAAGTTTGGTCCATTCTTCTGTGTTAGACAATGTTTGGGAAATATGTGTATCCAAAATACTCGGTGTTTGCAGTATTTGCCTGGACCATATCTTTATCAAACGCTAAACCAGTAGTTTCTGTCATCTTAATATTGTGTAAAAATAAAAAGACTAGAGATAATGTATATATACTATCTAATACATGACCCACAGCCAACAGCTGTACTATACATTATCTCACAACAAGGTCTCTATTGGAGAAATTATTACCATCCACTGTACCACTCCACGATATGATACTCACAAAAGGTAACCTCAGGGTTTCTTAACTAGAATGTGAATATGGGTGTGCACAAACCAAACTAACAAAAGCTAGGGAATATGGGCATTTTCTTTTTTAAAGACGAGAACCCTCGCTCACCATTTGGGTGACATGCTTCATCATTGGGTTCCCTCTTGCACCGAGTACCCACAAGGTGCGCTGTGTGGGCTACAACTCTCCCTCAGGAGAGGAGGCGTGAGGTGTTTTCCACTCCAATGTTGTAGGTGAGTGAGGGGCAGGGCGCAAAAATAATATCAGAAGTGCATTAAAATCATCTCATATGGGAAAATTTATTCTAATGAGTATCCCCAATGGGTGGAATGAAAAAACAGAGTAACGATAGGGGTAAGATGTTCCCTATCTGACTAGGTCAACATATTTCTGACAACCAGAGGTTCATGGCATTCTTCAGGACCATGGTCTTGTCACTCTGCTAAACATTGTGATAAACAAAAAAACATACTTATTTATATGGGTATTCTCTGGACCAACTTCGGTCTAGTCTGCTTGCTGTACCACACAAAAACATTCCTGTGTTATAAACATATTCACACTCGCGACCAATGGCTAGTACCCGGGTGTGACTGAAAACTTGTGCCAAACCACCACACACGAGAGAACACACACGGGTAAATCAATTTTCTCACCAGTAGCAGACTAATTATCTGCCTTTACCTTTAACAGGTCCTCTATCTATATGTGGGGACCTAAAGGCAAAATCAAGGTCATAAAGATAACCATTATTTCCATTAATACATCTAAGGTCATTAAAAACCGCTCTAGACAGAAAACTCAATCCTGGCATAATGATTACGTATTTATATTAGATCCTCACTATCTCTCATATGCTAGGCTATTCTAGTGCCATTATATAAATATAATGACAATCTGTGGCAAAATAGTATAATTTTACATGCCAGCAGTACAATGTAGCACATTGTAGGAGAGTAGGGTCTGCTTTCCTATGGTCACCCCACTTTTTGCTTTTTGCTTCACTGGTTTTCGACCTAATGTGGCTGTGGGCCTGCAAATCAGACCCACAGCCCAGCTGTGCTCTCTCTAAATTCAATACCATGTACATTAGATACATTACCAATTGAACATTGAGTCACCCCTGTACAGTGTACTATAGGTACCCAGGGCATAGGTGCATCCAAGGCCTACCAGGGGCTGCAGCATGTATTATGCCACCCCTGGCTGGCCATTCACATTGACACAACTGGCTGATCACTCAGCTGGGGCAAGGTCAAGTAATCACCCCTTGCTTAGATATAGTATTCCTATATCTAACCTTATATCTAGACACATATACACCTATAAGTCACTCCTATGGCAGGCCTTAACAATCCTGGAGGCAGAGTGCTTGGTTTTATGTGAGATGGTGCTCTAGCATGAGCTAAGCCTGTCTGCAGCTTTCGGAACCATGTCCCTATAGATGTTCTAGGATATAGCCATACCATATACTCTTAAGTGCATTATGAACCTCACGGTTAAATGCTAACTCTGGTTTGGCTTTATCAAAACATGTCGAGTAAGGTGTCATACGCTTTGGAATACTACCCCCTCGCCAGTACTGGCGACGGGGTAGCATTCCACCCTTCTAGAGGGAGAAGACATGTTGTTCCTACTAATCCCGGTTAAAGTTAACAAGAGCCTCAGCATCACAAAATGGATGCTGCTGCCACAGACACGAGTCTGACCTCCTGCTGCTGGGAGTCCTTCCAGTGAGGGAGGCTTGGACAATAGGTTTACTGTCTTGGAAGGTGCTAGCACCACCCCAGACAGGCTCTTGTGTATTGGGGCAGGGAGGGATGAAAGAAATGAGACACTGCCTGGGGTACACAAGGTGTCCCATGCATAGTCCAGTTCAAACCGGTGCTGGGGCACTCCAGCCCCAGCTCTGGCGCAAAACTGGAAAAAAGGGAAAGGGGTGTAACCACCCCCTTCCCTGGTCCCACCCATAGGAGGGACCTAGCAGGTAATCCGGCCCCTAGATTTGGTACATAGGTAGGAGCTGAGTCGCCAAGACTTTACATTTATCCTGACTGAAACTTGAATTGAAACTCTGGACCTTCGACATTTTACCTGAAGATAGAAGACTGAAGAATCTCCCTTGTGGTCAAGGAGTGACCACCCTGCACAAGTAGGCACCATGCAGCGATCAACGGCTTGCTTTGTCAACGCTCCCGCCGGAGCCTGAGCACAGAGCCTGACAAGAACCAGACTTCCAGACTTCCTTCAGCCCGATCCGCAGTCCCAGCAAAGCTGACACCCGTGGAGGCGACGCAAGACGTGGGACCAGCCATCTTGGAAAGTCAGCGACGTGCTTTCCGTGCAGCTTCTGAGGCATCCTCGAAGCTGTTCATTTGGGATTGAGAAGCCCCAGCCCTAAGCATTATCTGCACTGAAGATCAGCCCTGCACACTCCACGAGTTCTGTGTGGGGCCCTTCTGCATTTTCCTGCTCGAAGCGTCTGTCCAGTCCCTTGCCTGTTGGCTAGTGGCCATCTTGATGATGAAACCTTGAATTTACACCACTGGTCTGGTTGCTCCAGACTGTCCCCTGCTTCCCTGAAAAGAAGCAACACATCAGACCTTGCTGGTCTGATTAAGAAGCCAACTTTGATTCCTGCGTGGGTTGCCTTTGCCAAGGCTTGTTGACTCCAATCCGGAAGCCGACACCGCCGACAGCGAGAGCCTTTGTAGGACAGTCCGTGCCTGACTCCTGGTCATCGTCGACGCCTCCTGGTCCACGTGGCTGCAGAGACAAGCTTCACAACATCACCTGACTGCTTCGCGACATTGCCTGGTTCCTTCCTGGTTCCTTCCTGGACACTGGCTAGTGACTCAGACTCTGTCCCCTCTGCTTTCAGGTACTCTTCATCCTTCATCCGCCCTTGGATCGAACCGGACACCTCTCTCCTGGTCGCCTGCAGCATCTTTCTTCACAGCTCCATAGGATTCAGCGACGAAACCCGACACACTTTGACACCTATGCACCTGCTTCCTGTGGGTGAGGTAACATGAGTACTTGAGTGCTCCTGTGGGTATTGACTATCCAACTGTTAAGGTTTCAAGTAACTTTCATCGAGTCCAGTCGGAAGTGCCCTAAAATAACTAGTTTCTAACTCTTTCGTTCCCATTCATTCTCTATGGTAACTTGCGTGTGAGTAAAGACTCTGCACACGCCTCCCGTGGGCCTCCTGCTTCCTATCCCTTGGTAGTACAGCGTAGCCCCAGCGATTCCCTAGGCCCTAGGCCTATTCATTTTCCGAGCAGTGGTACTTATACCACTATTTTAGTATATGGTTTAGCGTGCCCCTAGGGCCCTACTGTATTTTGTGCAACTTATTGTATTTTAATTAAGTATCTTGTTATGTGCTTGTGCCTCTGACCTCATAAAGAGTTCAGAGGGATTGTCTAGAAATAAATACATATATATTTTATATATATCCTGTGTGGTGTCCTTTCATTTGGTATTAAAGGGGTTACATATGGTAAAACAGCTGGCTTCACATGCCCTCTTGAGCTTAGCCTAAGACTGCTTTGTCCATGCTACCACTAGGATAGCTGGTCTATAAGGTTAACTTTACAACCATCACCATAAGGGTTGTTTGGACTGTGCAAGGTGCTCATTAGAATAGTGAACATCATATACCAGGCCAACTTCTCACACACATGATTCCACTCCTCCCCTCCGCTCCCCTTGTCCCCCCTACCCTCAAGCAGTGAGGTCTTAAATATTTCAACTGCACTTCGCACTACAAAAAATTGACTGAGAAAGCGTTAATTCTGGGTCTGCTGTGTTTTATATCCCAAAATGACAGGAGTTTGGGTATGATAAAGACTGGTGCAAGGAAGAAACAAGGAGGTAATGCTTAAATTACTTATCCGTAAATTAATTGCTCTGAGTTCTTCCTTGCTCCTTGAACCCAGAGAACCATCCTTTCTACCGTTGGTCTCGAGTGTCATGAAGGAGAGGATGTGGTTTAACAGCCAGAGCTGCCGACTTTGGAGCTTGGAAACCACGTTCGAGTGTCTGTGCCAGCTCAACATCCTGCGATTCTAGGCAAATCACTTAATCTCCCTGTGCCTACCAAAAAATGAATGTGTCCTTGTGCAATGTAACTGGTCCTTGTGTAAAGCGTTCCAATACCTTCGGGTCGAGTTTGTGTTTTATAAAACTGCAAAAAAAGCAGGGGAAAGTGCAGAAACCCTATTTACTTACTGGAGGTTCCATTCCTTGTCTTTCTCCCAGTCTCGTCCACCGCGAAACAGGGTGGATAATGTAGTGACCTTCTGGGACCTAGATAATAAGGTGAGGCCTATCTCGGTGAAAACGGGGGTGAATTAAATGACAGGCCCGTGAGAAATAGATGGCAATGATTACAGGCCCATTTAATGGCGAGCGCCTCCTGCTCGATCTGAGCGTACCTTGCTTCAGTGGGGGTCAGTGACTTGCTGGCGAATGATAAGGCTGCCCATCGGCCTGGCTCCTGCTCCTGGGCAAGCACCGCTACCAGCCCCACCGGGCTTGCATCTACCAGAAGCTCTGTTTCCTTCGCTGGATCAAAGTAGGCGAGGGTGGATTCTCCCAGTAGTGCGTCCTTGATGCTCTGAAAAGCTTCCTCTTCCTGCGGTCCCCACTGCCATTTGACATCTACTTTTGTTAGGGCCCTCAGAGGCTTGGCACGGGTTGCAAGATCTGGGATGAATCTCCCACAGTAAGTGGCCATGCCAAGGAAACTTCTCACTTCGGTGGGTGTAGACGGTGCTGGAGCGTTTTGGATGGTTTGCGATTTCTTCTGATCCACTCGGATACCTTCCTGGCTAAAACGTATCCGAACAATTCCAGAGATGGTTGGAAGAAGAGACACTTCTCCTGGTGGAGTGTCATACCATGTTCACTAAGGCGACGCACCGTGCTCCTCAGGTGTCTGTGATGGTCAGCAGCAGTGGCAGAGTGGATCAAGATGTCATCGCTGACCTTTATCACCCCTGGCAGCCCAGACAGCATCTCGCTGATTGTGTTCTAGAATACCTCTGCACCGGAAGATATCCCGAAGTTCAATCATTTGTAACGGCGCAGATTTAGGTGGGTACTAAACGTGGTAATGTAGCGGCTTTCCTCTGCTAATGGCAGTTGGTGGTACCCCGCATTCAAGTCAATCTTTGAAAACCACCTTGACCCATTGACATCCGCAATTATGTCATCCATTGCTGGTGTCATGTGGCACTCTCTTTTGATGGCTCGGTTGGGCAGCCTCATATCAATACAGAGGCGTACGGCACCTGGCTGGTTAGGCTTTTCCGCGATCACCATCAGGGATACCCAGGGCATTGGTCCTGAGACCTTCTCAATTACACCCAGCTTTTCCAGATTTTCCAACTCTTTTTCCACCAATGGCCTCAGATGAAAAGGGACTCGCCGGTGTCGCAGCACAATGAGTGGTGCTTGTGATGGACTTGTCAAAATGCAGCCTGATGGGATCACACTTGATGCGGCCAAGCCCTTGGAACAGTCGGGAGAATTTTGGTTGAGTATTTTGTCAACTTGATGTCCTGGGACACTCCTCGCAAAAGGCACCAAGCCCAGTCTTCTGCTGTGTGACTGCTGATTAGTGTATCCGCTTCCCGATCTATGACGTGGATGATGGTCATGACCTCCTGGTCATTCGACTTAACTGGGACAGATATTTTTGATTGGCGGTCGGAGGCACTGTTATTGCTGGAGGTCCATCACGTTTACAGACACACAGTATTGATGATCGCCTTTACTTTCGTCCCTGCGATTTTTACTGTGCAGGTAGATTGTGGTCGCCTGTGACGTTTGAGTTCTTTTGTGAACAAAATTAGATATGTTTCCGCCTCATCCTCCTCCGTGGACGAATCTCCAGGTCTTTGATATCTACGGCTCGTCTTTTGTGGCTCCTCCTGCTGTGCGGGGTCAGTAAGGGACAGTTGTCGTACTGCCAGTGATGATGGCTTTTGTCCTCGGGCATCTCTGGCTCAATTACGCCTCCGCACACTGCTTCAAAGTGGTTGGGGATACCACAAATAGCGAAGGTTTTGACTTGCGCAGGGCAGTCTTTCGCTGCATGTGGCTCGTATCCACAGTACCCACGTCGTGTCTTGGGTGCATCGAGTCTTGGCTTCCTGGGTATGGCACTTCGAGGTCTGGTTCGGAGGGCATCGGCCCACTCCGTTTCGATCGTCTCCTGTCATTCTTGAGTCTTTGTGAGGGCTTGATTCATTTCATTGGCCCTAACGGTCGATAAGTCATGGGACCTGGCCGATATAAGTATGTCTTTCAGTGCGATTCTCAGCTGACGCAGGATGAGCCCTCTGATTGGCTTGCCTCTACACCCCTGGATGATCTGGGCCCTTATCTCCTTGGGTAGATCGTCCTCCGTACATGTGCTGGTTAGTTCACGTAGGTGAACGTAGAATGCATCAATCGACTCTCCTTCCCATTGGCGAGTCTGGCGTAACTTGAAACATTCAAAATCAGGATTAAGTTGGGGGTTGAAATGCACATCTAGGGCCGCTACAGCGGCGTCATAGTCTGTAGCAATACCTGTGTTCGGCAGAAGCTTGAACAGCTTGAATATTTCATCTCCGGCACAGTGGAGGAGTAACGACCTTTTCACGGCTCTGTCGGTTTGCCGGGTCGCCACAAAATAGTTATTAAGGTGTTTTATCCAGATTTTCCACCTCGGGACGCTGTGGCTGGGTCTTCTAGTTCGCTGAAAGGTGGTAGTACCCCAGTAAGTGCATGCTGCACTAGGATTCTTTGGGGTGGCTGCACTAGGTCTTCGTCACCCATGTTCTCTGTGGGAGGCTGTTTTTCCTTCTCCCCTCTCTCATGGCCTTGACTCTCTGTATTGGTGTGGGTGTTCTTTTTTTATTTTTCCTTTCCTCCCTTCTGTTCTTGCCTTGGCTCTCTTTGTGGGTGTGTAATGCTTTCCCACTGTCTTCTCAACTCACCGCTCCTTATGTGGTGCTCTCACAGCCTGTCCTGGTTCTGCAAGTGTGTACTGGTTGCTTTCCTTCCCCTTTGTATTACTTAGCCCCTCTTCCTATTTTGTGTGGAAATGGTGTGCTAACTCTCATGCTATTTGGTGTTCACTTAGGACTTCATCTGCTCCGTAGACCTTTCCCAGGTCATCTGCTCTCTTCCCAGTAGCGCTCCTCCTCCCTGGGGACTAGCGGCTTCCCTTGGCATCACCAGAACACCAGAGACACGACCCTCACATGTGCTCACCCGGCAGGGGCTCGTCCTGAACTCCGCAGGGCAGGTGGCGCACACAGACGCTCCACCTACGCGGGGACCGAACACGTCAGACAGTGGCGCAGCAGCATGGGAGAGTAGAGTGTCATGTTGGGGCTCCAGACAAGCGCAGGGTGTCCTCAGGGCATCTCCCCAGGGCAGTTGGACGCTCAGGGGTACAGCAGCGGGACAGCACTCACCGCCGGGCACGGCCACAGCTCCCATGATGATCTCTTGCGACGTGGCAGTCACAAGCCCCACAGCACGGCAATCGGCATGCACTGCGGGTGTGGAGGCAGATGTGACAATCAGGTGGAACGAGAGTCATTGCCCCCCCCTCATCACCAATGTGGTGACCTTCTGGGACCTAGATAATAAGGTGAGGCCGATCTTGGTGTGAACAGGGGTGAATTAAATGATAGGATGCCCACACAGCTTACCTGATATCGGTAGATAACCAATCGTGCAGGTTCTCCCCTTTTATTTAACCCCGCAGGCCACGCCTGGCCCGCGGATGACATGGACAGAGTTCCGGTTAGCACACAGGAACACAGGAACGCTAACCATTACAGATAACATGTCTGCTTTGTGGTTTCATGGAAAACACTAGGGTGTGTGATGCGAAATCCACTATTAACTCAGTGCATTTCATGGAATAAGGAGTTTATGTCATAAAATACATAATTACAATGCTAGATTCACCTGCAGGTGTTCATGATGCACCATGCACAATTGTGCAGCTCATGTGGAGTTTTAATCACGCGATTTTCAAATGGGACGATCTATTGCACTGATAGAGTGCGCAGGTCACCCGGATAGGATAATTTTATTAAATACTCACCTGGGCCTTTGAATTTCATTAAACATATGTCAATATTTACCTTGGGTAACTCACGCTCTACTATCAGTATATCTTGAGATTCTCTATACTACACTGATTCCCATATCTACAACCTAGCAATGTAAATACTAGGAACCTAATCACCTAGGATCAGGGAGTCGAGTATTAAGCCAGGTATCTAAGAACATTTAATAACATTTATTAAATGAATGAAATAACCACAGACTCTGGGAAGGTTCAAAGCTTTATCTAATCATCATCATCATATGTCATGAGCAGAAAGTTAAATGTGATAAGGCTATCAATAGCTAAAATCAGAAACAATATGTAGCTATGAATAAGACAGAGTATGCTTAGCATCTAGTACTTTAAACTGAAGGGGAGGTAAAAACAAGGAACATGCTATATTTAGATAACAACCTCTCGCAACCTGATTAAAGGAGGGTAAAGAAAGGGAACATGCTATATTCAAAAAGTCTTTAGAGCAATCAAAGAAACTTTATTGAACTTCGAGATTTAATTTAGCTCAAATACTAAAGGGTAGGTAAGATTGGAACATACTATTCAATTCAGCTTATCTCCTAGAGGGAGGGAAAGATAAGGAATATATACTTAAGATAGAAACGATTTAGCATTAACTAAAGGAAGGTAAAAAGTGGAACATGCTTATAGACGAGTAATGCATGAAAATCTTATTTATAAAGGGACAGGGGAGAAAAGGAACATATGCAATTATGCTTTGCAATATTTGAAAATTAGAAATGGAAATATAGATAAGCAATCACCCACACAGACTTTATATTTACCTAGGATAGAGTGAAGACCAACCCTGGCCACAGGTCAGATTGGAAAAGACGGGAAAGGACCCTCAAGGACTTAGGTACCAGTAGGCGAGCAGGTACAGCTCATGGACAGTCAGGACAGGATAACCCCAGAATTTGGATCAGGACCAGGTTCTCCAAAGGGTACGGCCAACCCCCGCAGCTTTGGTTGCAACGCCTGCGCTACTCCCTCTCTGCAAGGAATCTGCCAATAACCCCGATTGGGTTCTCGAACCTCCCAGCAAAGTGCTTCGCCAGCACTTCTAAGTCTGCATAAACCCCAAATGGGTTTCTCGAACCTCCCAACAGAGTGCTTCGCAGCTCTCTGAGTTCAGTTACCTATAGAGTGCGTTGGGTCAGTGATAGGTCAGCTATTCGGACAAGTCGGACAATTTCTCTAGCTAAACCTACGCTAGTTATACTGTTTTTTGGGTCAGTGTACCACCCCCCAATGTTGCAAGTGTAAGGATCCCAAATTTTGATTGGACAAAGGAGGAGGTTAGGTCATCACACCACCTAAAATTTAGACTTTCTCAGGCTTAATATTCAATCCCTGTACCCACCCCTTATTTTCTATCTTCCCATGACATATGTTTTTCGGTGAACAATAGTGAATACAATATTCGTATACATTTGTTGCATTTGTAGTACAGTTCAGCTTCGTTCAGCTAGGTCGCAGGTCAGTTCCCAGGAGCATCTTGGTAGTGGCTGACAGCTGGCTGGGTTCCACTGCTGCTGAGTTTTTCTCTCTCCGCATCCAGACCTGCGCAGTAGTGACTTTCAATATGGAGTAATAAGCACCTCCCAGGCCCAAAAGGATTCGATACATGAAAGGCAAGAGACAACCATTTAGAACATAGAAATAAATGATTTCACTGTATACCATGAATCACTGTACTGCACCCATTACTTCATAATAACTATAGCATTATTGGTTATGCAGAACAAACAGCTTTGCGAAAGCGGCAATGCAAGCTTGTAGCATGTGAAAACACAGAGCAGCCATGTTAGCTGTATTGCGCATGAGCAAACACTTTCCCACCAGAACTGCGAGTATATCACGTCAGATGAGTATGACCAACACATGCGCAGTCTAAATTCCCGCGTAGCAGCGACCATTTTGTAATGCAAGCGTATTAGGATTAATAAACACATAGGCAAGCGTCTCTTGGACACCCCGTATAATGAAAAATGTGCAAAATTAGTAAGACGAACATGTTGGTTTATTTTATTAACATTATTTGAGGTTCATGATACAAGCACGTCGCTTAACGTGCGAATCCTTGCTCCATCAGCACCATTTAGGGGATTAAAGAAAAGGCTATGGCAAAGGTGTGGAATGCAGTTGATCTCACACCTGCTGCATACCTAATACACATTTTGGCAAAACCAGTACTGTCTTATAACTCATAGGCTGTGAGTTGGAGTTGCTCTCTGGGATAGGCTGACTTCTGGCCGTTGCCTAGCAGTCTAAGATGGTGAATGAAAATTGTATGAAAAAGTAAAAGAATATCATGATTGAGAGATTCTGCAAACAAAAGCTTTTGAATATAGGTGATAACGCAAAAAATTAAGCTACCAGTACATGTGAAGAAAGGATATTCCAAGTTTTCTGGGGTATTTGAAGTGTTGAAACCGGGAAAACCATCTGCCTGTTTAAGTAATGGTTCTTGGTGGAGTTCATCCAGGTTGGCCAAAGTCAATGTTACTACACACAAAGAATACAGTGATTACAATGGTCCTGATTTTGCCAGTGATATGGTGGAAGTTAGAAATGCTGAAACACCAGCTCATACTTTAGATAGGTTATCACATGGCACTAGATTGCAAGTAAGAAAGAGATGTTCACCTAAAAGATTTGAAAATGTTGTATTGGATTAACCATGCCAGTTTATTGTAACTTAATTTGAAGTTAGTTTACAGAAAATATTTTTATGCATATACTTTTAGTATTCATGTATCTTATTATTATTTTTTTTTATGTTTTGTGTGATTTTGTTTGTAATGAAGGAAGGTATGTAGTAATGTAGAAGAACGTTAAATGAAAGAATTCTGTAGAGATTGTGTGCACTGTAGTGTACTGTACAGTCTAACTTTGCAGCTAGCTTTATGTCATGGTGGTTAGTTTCAATCCATGTTCAAATTCTAAACATGGGAAAGGGCAGTTGCTCTGTTTAGTTGAAAGATGTGTGGATGTTCCATTATAGCTTCTTCGTAAATGTTACTTGTTGATCGTTTTTACAACCACACAGACTTTTCCTCTGGATTGCCCAGTGGGTGAGTCTGAAATCCTGATAGATTATTTACGATATCGGCGTGAATATGTTGTCAATGTTCGTTGATGTTTTTGAAGCATTTTTCCTTCACATTAATTCAGAAGACAAACCGGAAATGAGCGATGTTTTGTGTTCCTTTGCTTCCAAATTTTAGAATGTGTATATAGCGCAGGTGCGGTGTTTTGAGCTACTTTTGACGTTTGAGAGGCCATTGACAACAACAGGGGGGGGGAGAGGGGGGGGGGGGGTGTCTCCCTTCCTGGGGTCGAGTTTCTCAGCTGGGGCAACTGCTCAGAAATCCTGTGTCAGCAGAGACAACGAGAGCCGCGTGTGTCTCCAGTGGCGATGGCCCTGTTTTCTGCGCCATCTCGGGGGAATGCTTTGTCATGAAGAACAGCTCTGCGAGGCTTGTTATAAACTACAGGTCTCGCCAGGAAGAGGGGCGGAGTGCAGGAAACAGTCACAGCACTCCACCGCCAGACTCTCTCGGCGCAGGAACTAAATGTCTCCAACACCCTCTCCACACCCGAGGCAAACTGAAGCATAGCAGGCATTTCTGTTTTGTTTCTGTCTTGTACATGTGCGCGCGTCCCCGATGTATTAACAATCTTTGACCAAAAAGAGGAGAGAGAAAATCAGCAGGGGGGGGGGAGAGAGAAAGATAAACAAGCATTTACAATGCAATGGTCTCGGCATTGTTAAAGTTAGAGCGATTGGCATTGCTCATGACATTATTTTTATTTATGTTTTTGTTTTTAAAACATAAATAAATGGCATTGTCATTTACAATGCCAATAGCTTAATTGCTCGCAAATGCGAGACCTATTGCATTTGCATCCACATAGAGCCACACACACAAAGCCACCCACACACACATACAGAGCCACCCACACAGTCATTCACATTGAGCCACCCACATACAGCCACCCACACACACACAACGAGCCACACACACACACACACACAGAGCTACCTACACACACACACAGAGCCACCTACACACACACACAGAGCCACCCACACAGAGCCACCCACAGTCATTCACATAGAGCCCCACACACACACACAGAGCCTCCCCCCCACACACAGACCCTCCCCCCACACACACACAGAGCCTCCCCACACTTTCTGAAACGCAAGAGCAGCAATATTGTGGTAGTGTCACGAGGGCTATAATTGGAAGCTTTTTAAATATTATATGTAACAAGCCATAGTGGCAGCTTATTTATCTTATGCTAATAATAACCATTGACAAAGCCAATAGTCCTTACTTGTTGTAGGTATGATGTTACTTGCTGTATCACATATCTGGATGCAATGAAAGAAAAAGAAAAATACAAGTCGGGCGGCACACTATGCTAAACACAGATTTTTAGCGTTAAGTGTTTAAAGCCACGCCCCTAGTTACAATGGCCACGCCCCTTTGAGAGACCCCCCCAGTTTATTCATCCCACTTAAAGCCCTGAGTACTTTGTTACTAAATACAGAAAGAACATTTGATTGAATAAAGATGTTCTGAGGCCATAACTCACTCCGAGCTGGCCAACACATGTGAATTGTGCTGTGGTCTAAAAACACGTCCCATGCTCCAAATAAAGGAAGGGGAACCCTCTGGGTGGGATCATGGGGAACATAACCCCTCGGGGGCAAATTCCCTTCCACTTTCTAGTTAGCCTAAGTACTTCCTGGCTGGGAGGCCAGAGAGCTCGCGAGGGCAGGCAGCGGTGCCTGCGGAATGCACCGCACGTGCACGGCGCAGAGCCATTTGTTGTAGGCCTGTCTTGGGCCCCCACCCCTCCGCCCCAGCCCCGCCGTCCTCCCGTTCTCATTATGCATCGGGGAAAGGCAGCCCTCCGCCGGGAAGGACTTGGCCTCGGTCCCGCAGGCCTTCTTCTTTCGACGTCGGAGGCCAGGGAGGGGGTGGTACCTAGGATGCCGCAGACGCAGCGGGCGGTCCTTTTTCTATTTTTAAATGGCTGGTGGAAGGGAGGCTGGGAACGTGCAGGGGTGGGAGCGGTGGTGGAGAGAGGGCTCATTTCTATTCCACCCCATCCAGCCGCTGTTGCTTATTGCGGGCTCTGCGGGAGCGGAGCGGATCTGGGGGGGCCGCAGGGGGGCGGAAACAATGGCCCCATTGAGGCTGAAGGGCAGCATCCCCTCCGCACCACTCTTTCACCACACCACACAGAGGCTGGCTGGCCGAATATGATGGCGGCAAGCCCTGAGCTCGCGGGCACCGAGGCCACTTGGGTATTCTGAATTTGTCTTGGGCCACGAAGACTTCCTCTTTTTTTGTTTGTTTACCAGCGTGCACCAAAAAAAGGTCAGATAACTGTGTCAGCCTAAGAAGTCTTTTCATGGAGTCCCAGCAACTGGGTTTAAAATTCACAGCGAGTGCTGCTCAGCTGCTCTTCACCTGTGAGGCTGAAAACACGCTGCCTTCCAGCACAAGACACGCCTCCCCCGTCTTTTCTTGCATGTGGGGGTGATGCAAAATTAAATAAATTAGATCACATTCCCCCTGATGTACAGATGATGAATTTCTATTAGGAGTAGTGATGTTATGTTAGCCTTCATTGGAGCTGAAATCTGTACAGTGTTACACCAGCATAGTTATTGCTTTCTACTCGGTGTTAACAGCACGTGAAGAACCTTTTCAGAGGGCACTAACTGCTGTTAATTTTCTGCTCTCTAACGCCCCAAACCAAAAATGCATACTGAGGAGAAGGGCAATTGAGAACTGTTAACACCCAACATAATGTGGAGAGTACGGGGTTGTAAGGTTATTGGCACCCGTCGCCCTAATCTCACCCAACAGAGGCCAAAAAACAAACTTTCTTCCTTCGTGCCCCACACTGATACTAAAACACAAGCAGGGCAACTGGAATTGTGCAACGGGGAGGACCAATTTATGTGCAGAGGTGTCTAAACTATGCGGCAAGGAAAGGTATATTTTTTTAACTAATGCAGGACATTTTCTCATAGTACTATTTCATTATTTTGGTCATATTTTCAATCTCGTTAGTACCAATTTAACACCAACATACAGCAATAAGCAGCAGAAAGTGTTGAATAGTGAGCCTCTTTTCCAAGGGCCTTCCACACAGCGCAACATGTGTTGCTGCGTTTTTAGTAACTTTTGAACCATTTGTGCCAAAACCATTTTGTTTTGTTAAAGTCTGCGCATTTTGCAGCCGGTGATGAATTATGTGGAAACTGCAGCAGTCCTATAATCTACATAATTCTAGTGGCCCTGGATACAGTCATACGGTAGTTAGTGGTAGCCTTCTAAGGATTGTGAGTGACTGAGCCAATAACAGCATTGCAGGGAGGGTGCAGATTAGGGGTCGCTGTGACTCTTCAGGGCACTAATCATGCGTTAACTTCAGTTAATGCATTCGCAACAGGGCAGAAAGCACTGTTAAATGCCTGCACTGCAATTATGTATAAGCAGGACAGTGGTCCCTAGACAAAGGAAGATTATTGAGTAAATCAATATAGGCTAAATAGACACTATATTCTTTGTCCAGCCGGACAGATTTATTTTTTAGTAAGCAATTTTCCAGAATTTTAAAAAGTGTTAACAGCAGGACACCAGCAGATGTCAACTGACACACTAAAGAAAAAGACAGACAAGGCAACTCAACAGTCTGTGTAGTCAATTCACAGTCAGATGATAGTAAATACACACTATTGCTGGCATCAAATAATACATTTCATATGCATATAGTGTGACACAGTCGACGACGTTTCGAACCTATGAGTTAATACAGGTTCATCCTCAGGACATTAAATATATGCCTTCTATTTTTATAAAGTTGTAAAAAAGTCACAATTAACTTTCTCAACCCCTACTTAGGACAACAATTGCCAAAACATATATTATCATAACAACCAAGAGATTTAGAAGGGAGAGAAAAAGACAAACAAATTGCATAGATTAGGGCATTTCCTAAGAAAACTGTACACACACATAAAATATAGCCTCTTAAGTGTTGCAACGGTTAACCCCGTTAGAAACAAACCCATACAAGTGTGGTTGAGGATTCATAGACATTGATGAACTGTAGCGTAACCCTTTAGTGCAGACCTCTAACGTCGTGAGTATGGCCCATATTTAGCGACTAACGAGTATAGTGCACGTAACAATAACAGTTGCGCAAAGGTGTTTAGAGAGGTCATAAGGGAGTATAGCTATGGATTCCGTATCGCAAGTGCAAAAAGTGAAAGATGTTAAGGAGCCCGTCTCCTCATCTAAGTACAATCGAGAAGGGATTAGTTGTACCTGCAAGGATGGCGCAGATGACACTAGCCTGTTTAGGAACTACCTGAATCGAAAAGTGAAGTGATTAAAATCATGGGCAAAAGGGAGTGAACCACTCACTAGCTGATATTTAAAATAAAACCAGCTTACCAATTAAGCAGCAATACAGCCTCCGCAGTTGGAAGATTGGCTGTAAGGAAAACGCTTTATTACTCCTCCATAACACGCAGTAATCAATGGAAGAGAGTTATATAGACTATGCGGGAACCTGAATTACGTGCTTTACCTGATTTAGATAAAGACGGGCCGACAATGCGATCCGCGTCTACGGGTGGAATCGCCCTACAGGTACAAATGCCCAAGACCAGGAAGTAGCTCTCACGCAGTCATGTGGTCCGGAGTGGACCAATCATGGACCACCACGGAGCAGCCATCTTGGCACAGTCAGGAAGTGTGTACCAAAGTCATGTGGGCCAATGCCACCATTCACGTACAAGTCTTTGCCGGCCATATTAGGTAGGTCAAAAACAATGATCGGCATCGAAAGTTCGAAATTATAGCATTAACGCGCCCTGAATATGGGGGCCGAATTATAATAAATTGCGACCACACTATATAGATTGGCAATATTATTATTTAAAGAGACTAGAGAAACCGCATCCGCAGTTAAGTGTAGCGAGAGTAACCATAGCAATCAACTAATGGAATTTCATGGACAACATCCAGAGTGTCCTTTTGTCTTAAGGGATGCTTGCAAGGGGGTTTATCACTGCACATATTAAAACCATAGCAGTTTGGTTAATTCAATTAAACCCAGAGTGTTTGGTTCTGCAGGAATTTACACCATAGCAGTTTGGTTCATTCAATTAAACCCAGAGTATTTGGTTCTGCAGGAATGGGGGACACAAAGCAACAAAACGGCTATAAGTAAGGATTACATAATTGTCAGAAACCTTAGTGCAAAGAATCATATGAACAGAAAAACAGAAAATATCAACAGAATAATATTACAAGTTTGCAAACCCCATAAGGAGTTCATTACATAGTTCATAGTAGTGGGGTCCAGTGCTCTGCCCGGTTGAGCCCATTCTGAATACTCTTGGTTTTAAGTATCCAGTGGAGCTCTTCTTTATTCAGAAGCTGTTGTACATTGGCCCCTATTGGAGGTATCTTGATTTGAGTAATGACAGTCCATTGAAAATCCAGTTCTGTGTGAGCCAGTGCACTGAAATGATCAACCAGCGGTGCGTTGGGTGTTTTGCAGCGTATGCGACTTCTGTGTTGGCACATCCTTAGTCGTACTTTTTGAGTAGTCTGACCTATGTAGATCTTAGAACATGGACACAGAATAGCATAAATAACATTCACGCTGTTTCAGTTAGTGAGGTATCTACGTGTGAACTTGGCATCCTCATAGCTGAATTCTTTACCCTAAACTGAATTCTTTACCCTAAACTGCACTGCAATTATGGGCCGACATTGTAGGCTCATAAAAAGGAGAAATACAATTTTTAGCTATTGACACCCAAGAGCATGCGGGCAATAAAGCTATGACGATGAAGGGTAATGTTATAATGATTGTTCTGGCTCGCAGACACAGCGCCGCCTCGTGGCGCTAGGCCGCTGTCAGTAGAAGGCGTCCCTGATGTGTCTGCCATCTCCAAGCCAGGCCAATTCCCTTTCCCCGGAAGCATCCACCGCGCCTCCCATCTGCATTTTCAGTGTAATTCAGTGGTTAGTCTATCATTAGCCTCCTCTCTGCCACCATTCCCAGGCTTGGAAGTTGAAAATCAAGCTTTCTTTAACCGCAGTGGTTGCAGGGAGAGGGTTAGTCATCGGTTTCCATGCCTATTTATTCTGGGTTCTTTTGCATTTAGAGTCTGTTTGGCATTTTAAAACGAAGTGTGCAGGCAGCAGGACTGCGAAGGCTACAAGCAGTGACAAGCGCCCGCCCACCCGGAGGTACCGTGCCAAGGCTGATAAACAACAACCCGTTATCCAGAGCTCGAAACCCACCTGCAGGCCCTGTGCCAAGGTCGGACAGGCTCTCCGGGACACACAGCCCTATACACCCCTCCCCATCTGAACGTCAGAGCCAACGGCATTCCATGACATCTCTGGGCTTTATACATCCTACAAAACCTAAGCGGCCCATGAAATCTCGGTTCTGGCGTCATCAAACAGCCTTCTCTTCTCCAAGTACCAGAGACTGTTACTGAGATGTAGTGTTTGTGGAACCTGGTATTGGGGCGCGACGGAGTAGAGCTGAGCAGAGGGAGGGGGGTGCGAGAGCGTGACGGAGAAGGGCAGAGGGAAGGGGGGGAGGCGAGCGGAGCCAAGCAGCTCCTGAAAGACACAGACAGAGGGAGGGGGGGCGGGAAGAAAGACAGGGACAGCAGGAGGGAGGACGGACAGCGGAATACAACAACGCCGGACGAGGACGAAGTTGGAAATGACGAAAAACATCCGTGAAAAAAATAAATAAATAAATAAACGCCCACAATCGCCCATCGCCGCATGACGTACGAAAAGAGGCGGAGAGCGAAAAAATCACTGGAACGCCCACGAATCTGCTCCCACAATGATTGCCACATCTCTGTTCCAATGGCTAGCCTCCATTTATGGAGCTAGCCAATGGAACAGAGAGGCGGGTCAAAGCCCAGTACTGCAAAACATAAGATCTCGGCTGCGCGAGAGACTGCTGCGCAGTCTTACGCTTAGGCCGAGACCTAAAAACAGTGACAAAGTGAGAAAGCAGGGATGAAAAAGAACCTTAAAGGGTGAGGTAAAGGGGCACGTAGGATAGGGTGGTGGATGAAAGAGCTGTGAGGCTGCCTCAAGATTAGACCGCCTTGGTATTCAGCACCCCCCAACATTCTGCGGCAGTGCCGATGGGCTTCTGAGAAAATCTTTGGGCTCCTGCAAATATTCTTTTGTTATTTAAGCAGTGTCCTGGGGTAAAGGCCGAGCTTAATTTGAGCCACTGGTTGTCGGTGGGGGGGCAAGTGGCAATCATGTACTGAGAGCAAGACAGGGAAAAACACAGAAAACAGAAAACGGAGAAAGAGAAAGAAGGAAAAACCTTCAGAATGGAAGAAAGCAGGAACCTGCACTAGTGAGATAAAGGGGCAGGGGGGTGTCTGGCAGTGGCGGCCGCTCCATTATGGTGTTGAAGCGCCGCCCACTGCTTTCTCGCAGTGCAAGAAGCAGAAAATAAAAAAGTATTTTAAATACCATTTTATTTTCTGCTCTCGCGCTGCGAAAAAGCAGACGGCAGGGGTATGCCTTGTTGGGGGCGGGCGGGAGGTAGGCCTGGTTGGGGCAGGTGTGTGGGCGGGTCAGGGAGGAGTGGCTTGCACCACTCTGAGTGCCCTGACTGCTTGGTCGGCTCTGGGGCCAACCAAAGCAGTCATGCGCACTCTACATTTTCTCTATGTAGGCTGCATGCAGCCTGCATAGAGAAAACGGCCTCACTACTCATGCCTGGCTGGGTGCCGTCCGGGACTCCTCACCAATCACAGCGCTGCCATTGCAGCATTGTGATTGGCTTACAGGAGGGGAGGGAGCTGCAGCATACCTGTTCCTGTTTAGAATGGAGAACACAGGACCCCGGCCCAGGAGCAGAGGCGGCGCGGACAGGTACGTTTGCTTTTAATTTTACCCCCCCCGCCAGAAGTATTGCGAGCCCCACTGGTATGTATATAACTTCTGTGCACGGGAAAAGTTATGTGCTGATAGAGCGCGTGCCTCTGGCACTTTTGTCACCTGCAAGGACAGGTCTGAACGCTCTCCCATGTGTTCAGCTGCATACCCCTGCATGCCTGCGTCCACGTGGCACATGGACGCAGGGGCATGAGGGGTTCTCTACTGCCCGATCATGGCAGCTTTTTCGTTGCTGAATCATGGTTCTGGGGGCACCATTTTCCTTGCCTGTTTCATGACCCATGGCACCCTTGCCTCGCCACTGGAGAGAGACACAGATAGAGAGAGGGGACGAGAGAGTGACAATGATACAGTCATCAAGAGATGAGAGAGCGAGAAAGACAATAAAAGAACAGGAGAAAAAGATAGGGGAACATTGGGGGTGGAAGAGAGCGAAAACGGGAGAGAAACGAGATAAAGGGACAAAGTGAGACTGAAAGTAGCATGGGGAGACAAAATGAACGAGTGTAAGAGAATGCACGGGATGGAGATGGAAGTAGGGGGCGAGTGAAAGGAAGAAAGAAAATAAAGGAAAAAAATTATTATATAGAGAATGAAGCTGTGCATAAAGCGCATGTGCACATTTTGTTTGTAAACAATGTTGTTAGATAAAGTAAAATAAGGTACAAGGCAATGATAAGACAATAATCGGATCCGCAATAATACGTCACATGTTGCAATACATAAATCAGTATATAGGCACCATACACATCTCAAAGATAAGCCAGAATGACAGTACCTATTCTGAGCAGTGAACGTTCGGCATGGGGCGACAGGTAGAATATCCAAAGTACGTAGCATATGGGAACACACTGCGAGAGAGGTAGTTACATGGCTGAGGGCTATATTGCCTCGTCTTTTCAAGGTACATTCAACAGTAGATGCATTTCACTTTGTAGTTCAACTGAAGGAGACAAACATATATCGCCCCTGTATTTGTTCCACCGCCCCCACTTATGGGCATGTGGATGGAGAGAGAGAATGAGAAGAGAGAGAGACTGGATGGAGAGAGAAGCTATATAGGGATAGAATAGAAGCAATAGAAAGATAGCGAATTAAACAATTTTAAACGCGTTTGTGAATGTCGTGCTCTTGAAAGTTCCCGGGTCGAGTGTACTAGAGACTGAAGTTCTTCACAGCAATGCCTGACTGCTTCCTGTTTTTTCTCTCCGCGACACACGCAACAAAATAAATTGCCCCTAGGCGCTATAACAGCTGACAGAAAAATACATCCCTTCTCCTGTCTCCCTCCCTGAATAAGTTTGTCTTCAGAACTGAGTGCGGTGACGTGAGGCAAGTCCTTCCCATGCTCATTGCATAGTGTTGGTTCTGCATGTGTGTGTGTGTGTGTGTGTGTGTGTGTGAGTGTGTGGAGTTGTGTACCTGGTTGTTTGTACAGATGTGTGAGGCTACATGCCTACTAGTATGTATCTATGGGGGTGCTGTGAACCGGACATTATAAACACATGTTTGTTGTTGTGTCCCAGATGTTTTCATTCATTCATGAGACTGAATACCTGCTTGTTTGTGTTTATGTAAGATGCAGTTTACCTGACTTTGTATGTAAAAAATGGCTCCTGTAATTGGTTGCCTGGCTGTGTTTAGATACCTGTGTATTTGGTTGTTCGTACATATGTAAGAGGCTGTTTATCTGCTCCTTTCTATGGCCCTGTTCACCTAGATGTTTGTCCTTGTGTGTGTAGGTATGTGCTTGGTCATTTGTACATACGCCAGGGCCTGTGTACAGGATTGTTTGCACAAACTCATGGCGCTGCCAACCTGTATCCTGTATGTAAGAACCACACTGATTATCACAGTGTGTGCACCTATGACTACAGTGTTGTGGTACTTAGAAATTGCGCTGTCTACCTCACTTGTAGTGTCTCTCATGTGCACTTCAGCACTTGTGAACACTGACAGCCACAGAGCTCACTACTTCTGCTCGTCACTTTGATTGCTGTGAAGTGTTACCCCTGGGGTTCTGTGATGTTCGTGGCTCCTGCTGGGCTACAATACTTCCATCAGTGACCGACCCTGCTGCTGAATGGCCCCTCCATAGGCGCTATATGTGCTGCGCAGCGGAGACGGGGTTCAGTGGCAGACACCTGGCTAAGGGTCATAGTGGAGAGTAGAAACGCATGAGCAGGCAGGACATATTCTCTCTGGGATATGTGTTCCCAAGACATGCATGCTTGGACATATCTGCTCCATGAGATAAATGCTTCCAGCTGTATGTGTTCTATGACATGGTCTCCTTGATATATGTTCCCTATGACTTAAGTGCTCCAACAGCAGGCTCTGAATTCGCAGGGGATTTACCATAAAGACAAGAAGGGGAGAAAGCCCATTTGGCGAGGTGTAGGGCAGGGGCTATGTAGTTGCAATGTTCTCAGGGTGGAGACTGTTTTACAGGAGGTGTTTATCTCGCAGGTAGTAACTGTAAACTGGCAAGTGTTGCTTACCATGGGGTGGGTGAGTGGGCGTAATGTCCCAACACAGGTGTGTTGGGTCGGGAGGAGGAGAGGGAGGGGTATGAGGAGATTACCGAACCGGAGGAAAAAGCCAGGACTTCCAAGCGAAGAAGGGTCACAATTGCTCTATTAACCTTCATGCTTCTCAAATTTGCTTTAAAAGGCACCATTTACCCACTCTTTTTTCAAAATGTTCTCGGGGGGAAGAACCCCCCAAACCTCCCTTAATATGTTCGGACTCACAAGCTGCGCTCGCTCGCCATGGTGCACTACGACAGAAAGTTTACACTCCACCACTTTCAAATGTCACCAGCCACCATTGGTGTCTGGTAGTGGATTAATGAAACACGAGTTGGATTTCAGACTGTGCAGTCCTGGTATTTGTCTCACTGACATTTAATTGCATCGGCTGCACGCCTCTCGACAGATCTTTAGGCACCAACCCTCTTTCTTTTACAAATTAAGCACTGTAGCGGACAGACTGCACCACAGTTAGGGCTGTTTTGATGACCAAATTAGAAGGTACAATTGGCTACTTCACATTGTGACGTATGGCAAGTTGCTTTAAGATATGGGCAAAGTGGGCAATTGCCCGGGCACCCTGGTTATGTGAGTTGAACGGTCGAAATTCCTGCCATAATAACAGTTCCTATAAAAACTAGCATTTTCTAATTTGACCGCTAGGCATACTTAACAGAAACTTGGTGTGCCTGTTGTCTTGCCCAGCCTTAGACCCGTATTCTCAGACAATTTGGTGGCAGTTAAATCGAAAAATAATCTGTCATTTTTCTCACCATACCTCACCTCTTCTATTTTACACTTCTCTCTTAACAACTATCTCTGCATCTCTATGTACCTACATACTATCCCAGCTCTTTCAGCTTCATATTTATCTATCTCACCTCTCTCAATATACCAAATGTGCTTCAAGCAACTTCCTCTCTCTACCTACCTCTCCCGACCTTAGCTCTTTCACTGTCACTCTCTGTGCTCAACTCTATATCTATCACTCTTGATCCCCCCTCTCTTCCTTAACTCTCCGCCTCCCTCTTTTCTCTCAATACAATTTTTCCATCTGACATCGTTGTATCTCTTCTCCACCTACTTCACTTCTCTTATAACCATGTCTAAATCTTTAACTCACTGCACTATCTCTCTCTCTATGTCCCTCCTATCAGACCTCTTTTTCAGTCCTTTCTCTACCTCACCACCCCACTCACCTCATTATGACATTTGTCTTTCTACTTCAGATCGCCCTCACTTCCTCACCTCTCTCTACCACACCACTTTCTCCTATTACCTAATCCCTTAAGTTTACCATCATTATTTTACTACCATGCCTCTCCACCTCCTTATTCTCTCTTTCTGCGTCTGTTCCCTTTCTTTCACTTCTCTAAATATCTTACTCTATGTGACTTCTTCTATTTCTCTACCTATTTTTCATTATCATTAACTCCTCTCACACACATATCTTTCCTAGACCACCTTCATCTTTTTAGCTCATCCATTTCCACATCAACTGTCTCCTTCTAATTCTTTCTTTCTAGCTCTCTCTACCACACCAACTCTTCCTCTTTCTCTACCTTACAGCTCACTCTACATATATATGTATATAGATGGCATTTATATAACATAAATCTAGCAAACATTCAACAATTGATAGCAGAGGTGGCTAGGTTGGGGACAGTTAATGCTTTGTGATTGAGTGTCCTCTAAAGAGGAGAGTCTTCAACTCTTTCCTAAATAGGAGTAGCGTTGGGGTGGTTCTGATGTAAGCAGCAATATTATTCTAGAGCCTGGGTGAATATCTATATCTTTTTCAATCTCACCTCTATTTTGCTATTTAACATATGCGTCCCAACTTACTCTTTTTGCTCTACTACAACATTTCTCTCTATACCCCCTCAACCCTCTAACTTTCTCATTTGTCCACTGCTCTCTTTAACTGACACGTATTTATATCTGTTCACATTGTGTGCTCTATCTCTCTATCATGTATCTTTGTTTTATTCAAGTCTATTTCTATGTCTAACTTTACTTCTTGCTGCTTCATGTCTCTACTTAACCTCGTTTTCTTAATTGGCGTACCCCTGCCTCGCACAACATTTCTTTCGCCCATCTCTCTCTTTACCTCCCAGACTCTACTATAAAATTACAAGAAGGCAGGGGACGAAAAGTATGAGAAAAGTATCAGATTTTAACAGATGAAATGGTGAAAATCCACAGAGCAGCACTTTTATTCTCATTGTTGCAGCAAGAACGGCTGTAGTGAAAGGGATATATTTTGTTGTTACAACTATCTGGACACTAAAGCTACAATTTTAAGCACACCCTGTACATGTCTTATTTTAATAGTATGCACAAGTCCACTAAACATCTAACAAAACACCCTTAGCATGTTTTTCCTATCTTAGGGGTAGATGTATCAAGAAATCATTTTGCACTTCTCTAATAGCGATTGTTAAGGAATCGCTATTTGAGAAGTGCAAAATGGTATGTATGTAGAAAATCGCTATATTTTAGCGATTCCTTAATATTCCTTAATTGCGATTAGCAAATTGCTAATCGCAATTAAGGAATAATTTTCCCATTCATTTCTATGGGCCAGGAGGCCCATAGGAATGAATGTGCAGTAATTCTCAAATTGCGAATTCGCAATTTGCTAATCGCAATTTGAGAATTATTTCAAGGGTGCAGGGGTGTCTTATGGACACCCTGCTGCACCCCTGAAACTTACATGTGTGTGCATATGGCACACATACATGCCCTATGGGCATGTATGTGTGCCACATGCCACCTTCAAAATAGTGATATTTTGTTGTTTTAAAGGATTTCGCAAATTAACACGAACCTCAAGTTCGTGTTAATTTGCGAGTCCTTAACCTCAATTCGCAAAAAAAAAAAGCTTCATACATGGCATTTAAGGAATCGCACATTTGCGATTCCTTAAATGCTGATGCAAAATAAGGAATCGCAATTTTTTGCGATTCCTTATTTTGCTAATTACACATACATCTCAAAAGATGCAAAATTTCAGTTTACGATTCGTTAAGGCCGAAATTCGCAGAATTTCGGCCTTAACGAATCGCAAACTGCTTGATACATCTAGGCCTTAGTGTCAACAAGCCTGATTCAGCACCGAATCCCATATAAAATGTTGTTGTTGTTATAAGTAAAAAAACAATCTAGATTCAATCTGAAAAAAGAAATGGTGTAATTAATGCTTGTTTAGAGCTTTCTTTTGCGAATTTGACTGGCAGACACTCAGTAGCTATTTTTGCAGGTCCTTGCTTCTAAAGATTTAACATTCAATTTTATATTTTTGGCTTCATGAGGTCTTGAATGAGCCTGAAAAGAGGAAGTAAATTTAAAGTTGTCCCAAACAGGGGTCCTAGATATATCTTGCCTTGGGACTGACAAATGCTTAAGCTTTCACTGATGGCAAGCACCCTTGCTACCTATTGGGCGTATCCCCTCTTGCCTTAGTGCAAAGCATTACAAAAGCCATAACAGTGGTGCAAACCCAGGATGGGATTGGTAAGGCGGGCACTCGTGCAATGGGCGATGGGCCAGTATCTGAGTTGCAGCTGTGGGCCTCTTTCTTGACCAGTATGTTAGCTGATTCGATTAACTTCAATGGGGGGTGGGTGCTGCCAGGGTTCACGCACAATGAGACTGGACCTAGTTCTTTGTGTGGCACGTACCTGTCAGGTGGCTACCCCCAAGACCACCAAAATCGGAGAGATTGTTTTAACATTAGATAGGTTTGTGCCTAATATATATATGTAGGTCTCTAGGGTCAGAAATTCTAAAGCCCCATATGCGTGTTGACTTATAATATTCTGTGTTTGTTTCATGCCGAAAATAGATGTAAAAGTCTCTGCGGTCAGGAAAGGAGGTGTTTAGCTGAACACCTCCTTTCCTGATCGCAGAGATCTTTGTTTCTTAATACAGACGAATGTATCCTGTAACCATTGTATGCATACCCAAAAGACTCTTTGCCTTGAGGAAGTGCCAGCCACAAGGGTGAAACATGTGTTGGCTGTTCTCTGCTTACCTCTACACATAATGTTAGCTGATTTGGGCTGTGACTATGCTGTTCAGATGCTGCCAGCGGACCAGTGGGCCTGAGTGGTCTTATTACCGCCCTTTTACCAAGGGGGCGGAGGTTTCATTCCCAGTCTCCCAGTAATGTTCACAAATTGAACATGGGCAGGGGGCCTCACTGGTATTCAGGCATGGTTCGCCATTAGGAACTAATTCGTGCAGAAAAAGTCCTGGCAACATTTTTTACCCCCTTCATTATCTTAATACCTAAAACAATAAAGCAGTGTTTTTTTCGGGAAGACGCAATCTGCAAATGTGGGCCACTTTTTCTAGGATGCCAGGGCCTATTTCCGATGCCAGTCCAACCCTGTGCAACCCTATGGCATGTCTTTCAGTGTGCGGCACCAGCCTGGTCCCCAAACAAGAAGGAAGAGTTATCCTCATCATCAGCAGATGCGGCCAGGCCTGCTCTGGGAGGCTGGGAGCTCCAGAACTTGGCAGCTCCGGCTCTGGGGGCGGCGGGTAGAGCTGAGCTGTGAGTGCAGCAGGGAGGGGGAGGGATGGGCGGTCGGGAGCGCGGTTGGGGCAGGGCTGGCTCAGGCTGCAGGCGCGGGTGTTGTTGTGCTGCCGGCGGTGTCTGCGGCGAATAGAAGCGCTTCCTGGGGCTGAAGCAGTCGTCCAGTGCTCCGAGGGGCTTTCGCGGCGCCTGCAGGCAGCACCACCAGGCCTGAAGTCGGAGCAGTCAAAGCATTGACAATCTCTTCCCGACTGTCGCCACTGGCTCTCCCTGGCTGGGGACGGAGGAGCGGCCGTGCGAGACATGCCGGGTGTACCCGTGGGGGGAGGACACGAGTGCACCGGAGGCAGCCGACAGCTGGGAGGAGCCGCGGCCGGTAGGTGCGTGGCTGCTGCGCTCGGCGCTCCTCTGCCGGGGCCCAGGGGCTGCTTTGTTATTAATGTTTATATACTTGCATTGGCTGTTAGTCCGGGTCAGCGGTGAGTGTGTGTGTGGTGGGCGCCAGTCAGTGATCCATCAAGTCCAGCTATGGTTTATTATTTCATAGAATAACAACAGCAGCGCCGCACGCCCCTGAAGATGGAGGAAACAGATGGTGCATCTCCTCCAGCACGCATGAGCTCACACACACCGAGAAGTCCAGGGAAAGGCACTCTGGCAAGCCAAAGTCCAGAGCCCCATAGGACACACGCGGAGAAAAAAAACACATGGAGGGCGTGCTGACAGGAGCTGCCCTGTGCGTGGACAGCTCCCGCACTGCCCCTGTGAACTAAGGCTCTGGACGTCTCTCACCCATTGAAGCTTCCTCAGACCTACCCCTCTCACCCTCCTCGTTTGACTGATCCCTACAGGCGTGGGCATTGCCCCCTATCCTCAGTAGGTTCACCAGCTTGGAATACCCCGACCGCCCTTCAAAAAAGATGTATTTGGTGTTAAAGGCACCAACATCCAAAACCACTGCTCCACCCTTCTTAGAGAGTTAAGACGGCTGAGAGTTAGGGGCGAGAGGGGCGTCTTTGCCCATTCATAAATATCCGACAGGGGAGGCTAAGCCCTGCCGATTATTGGTCCCTCGTAAAAGTGGAACTCGCCTAACAAAATGTTCTTTAAAACTGTCTGGAGCAGGAGAATGCAAACGGACACAACACCCTAGGGCCCGCTTTTCCTCTTAAGCTTTTTCCCCCATTTTGGAACACTTGAGGGTCGCTGTCTGGGAGTCTGCATGTGGCGCACAGGTATGCTGATGAGAAACTGGGCTGCATTATGGGCACGCGAGGTGAGCTCGACGGGCGGGTTGTGGGGGCAGAAGGGGCGGACTCTGAGGGAACGCGTGGAAAGTGTTGGTGTCAGAGTTGTGCGCCACTGTGCCTACTATTCCCAATCTCGCTGCACTTGCAGTCATAATGTTTTTTGCTTCTGTGCTGAGTTCACTTCTGACGCAAATCATCATTGGCCCTATAAAGTAACATAACTAGCGCAGGCGGATAGGAAGTTCGTGCGCTGCATTCACGTAATACGACCGAGATGCCACGTAATGACAAGCCATAAACCTATATGTTTCACTCAGTGTATTTGTGCTTTGCTTAAAAAAAACACATAGGGGCAGATTTATGAAGGGCTTGCGCCACGTTTACGCCGCCGTTGCGTGACGCAACGGCGCGGAAACGTGGCGCATCCCTGCGCCCTATTTACAACGTGACGCATCTATGAGATGCGTCACGTTGTACAGCACTGCGCCATGAGGAGGCGTTCCTGCGCAGGGGGGGGCGTTCCTGCGCAGGAACGCCTCTTGAAAGTGGCTGAGTGAAATCTATGAGATTTCACTCAGTCACTTTCTGGCAATGCTGCGTCAAAACCCTGCGCCTGCTTGAAGCAGGCGTAAGGCTTGAGGCAGCATTGAAAGAATAGGCCCCCCCAGAGCATTGCTGGAGCTGCGTCGCACTTGCGACGCAACTCCAGCAATGCGCCACATTTCCGGCACAGATGCGTCACGCATCTGTGCCGTTTTTGCCCCATGGTGCGCCGCATCATAAATGCGGCGCACCATGGGTGGCGTAGTTGTGGCGCACTGTGGCGCATGTTAACTGGCGCATCCCTCGGGATGCGCCAGTTAACATAAATCTGCCCCCTAGAGCCTAACATTCAGCGTGTGACGCAGTTCTAAACATGATAAAAAACACATCATGCAGTTTTGGGAATCAAATATGGCGATTGAAGGCTCATTGGAATGTGGATGTGGTTGTGACATCCAGCTCTTTTTGTGACGGAAGAAGCATAGAATCAAGAACTATGGACCCTATGCTAAAATCAAATTAATGACGCCATTAATACTCGTCCTTACCGCTTGCAAAGTGCCCCTTTGGTTGCAGAGACATCAATATTATCAGGACCGATTTGAGTGACGGGGCATTTGTCCAGCAAACTGAGATGCCGTCTCTTATCCGACAAGAAATATTCTGTATTTACATATTAACATATAATACTGCAGTTTTTATATTCAACCACACATAGCAGTATTCGGCTGATTATAGAATGTCCATCTTTCTGTTGACAAACACAAATTTCAGAGGCCGGCATTGGTATTTTCGAGAATTTAGCAGGTCGTGTGTTCTTTGGTGGCCGGAAAAGGGAGTGACGTCTGAGAGTGCAGTAGGATGTGTTTAGCATTGCAGATAGCTGTGAGTTGGAAATGAACAGAGCAGCAGCATGTCAGCGTAGCGACACCAAGGGAGGGCCTCATATGGGTCTTCCTGTCTGAATGTGGGTGGCGTGCCTGCTGGTGGGGTGGTGCGCAGTGGTTCAGGTTGTGGCAGAGCCTAGTGAATGGCAAGCAGGGACTTACTAGTAATCAGGGTTGGACGTTCAAGTTTATCTTTGATTAACTCTTGGTTTGAATTTGACTGAATAGTTTTAAAGTAGACAAGATACGTTTTTAGGTCTGGAGTTAGCTTTGCTCTTTTGATTTTCCTAAAATGATATGTACAGTACAGTTACTCAAGGGGCTTTCAGCTTCTCCTCCTCATCCATTGGTTTGATATTGTGTCATTCACATTTTTCTTCTGCCCACTATAGAGCACAACTTGTGGCAAAGGGTCAGGCCGCTTCACCCCTTGGCTAACTTCACTGAGAGTTGCGCCATTCTGCCCTCTCAGAAGAAGCCTATCCACACACAAAGTAGTTCTCTTTAGTGGCCTGGGCTACCATGGCAATGTTTGATTTCTGATACCCAGAAAGTATTTTTGTTATTAGCCATTTGTTTGTTAGACGGAGGAGGGCCACCAGCTTCCTCAACATTAAAGGTTTGTAAAAACGATGGCAAAACAAAATAATCACTGACTAAACCAAAAGGCTGGCAGCAGCACCACACCCATTGGCTTTCCCAATGCTTGTTTAGTATGGGAGCCATCACTGAGGAATGGCAAGGCTATTCCTCAAAATAGCTAGCTAAATCGAGAGTAATCTGGTATTTCCCTCCATTGTGTACACGTCATTTTGTATTGTCACAGTTTCCCATTCATGTTTACAAAAATTTGCTTACGGGGATTGGACGAGTCTAATACCACTCCCTGTGTACCTCTGCTGCCATGTTTGTTCTGTGACAAAGCAATAATCAGTTTTTCTACTTACTTACTTACTGCATGCAGCCTTAGGCACAAGATTAAAATTGCTTGTGACGTTTCTGCCACACCTATGGTTTATGATAAGTGGCCAAGGATTGAGGGATGGCATTTCATATTGTTTACTGGCTGACCATGCGCAAGGCTCATATATGGCCAGGTACATTTTTACAGTAAGACAAGAAGTTAAAAAGTATTCGACATTTCGAAGGCACCATGGTGGGGTGTCAGAGGCATATAAGACTGCAATTCTAAGCCATCTCTCACTTTTTATACCTGTAGGTCTCACGCATTATAACATTCATGGCAATTCATTTACTTGTTGAAAAACGCACCCTTTTAAATACACCAAACAAGTGTAACCCTTGTTTTAAAATGTCTTTTTGACTTATTCATATGGTCAGTTCCTAAATGCATGGAAAACATTCGTGTGAATTACCTTAGTAAAATAACTTGAATGTTCTTTCACACTTCCATTTGAAATAATATTTATTTTTTATAGTGCTCACTTAATCAGAAGGCCTTTTCAGGACACCAGTGAAAACAAAATATGATCACAAGCCTCTTAGACCCCAGCATGTTGTTTATATAGGAAAATATGCACTGAGAATTATGTATTTACCTGCATAATAAATACACATTACTACATTTTTACCTCACCTGTGACTGTAATAGAGGGCAGAAGAATTCTGTGAAAGTGCTTCTTATGATGAAGTGACATTGATGCGCATTGCATATGCAGATTTTTCCTTCTCCCATTGTTATTGTGACTTGGTGCCTACGGTCAAGAAATGACCAGCTTGAGTGTCAACCACTGGTTATTTGACACTACACAACATTGATAAATTAGGGCTTGATGTACCAAGATTACATAAAAAAGTGATCACAATTAGCTCACCCACTTTTACAAATGCAATTTGATTTTGCATACAAACCTAGGTACAAGTAGGTTGATTCACAAAACACAAAATCACAGGGGGTCGTTGAACGATCTCAATAATTAATATTAGCTAGTCAGGTCACAATTTGCAACCCCACTGTGATTGGCTACAACCACAGAGACGATGGCCTGCAAGGGACAGGAGACCATCATTCATGTGATTGCTTTCCAAAATATAAACCCTGGGGCAGATTTATGTTGGACTTGCGCCACGTTTGCGTCACGCAGCGGCGGCGTAAACGTGGCGCATCCCTGCGACCCATTTACAACGTGACGCATCTAGGCAGATGCGTCACGTTGTAAAGCCCTGCGCCACATGTGGGCGTTCCGGCGCAGGGTGGGCGTTCCGGGGCAGGTGCGCCTCGCAAAAGTGGCTGAGGCTGAGTGAAAACTACAAGATTTCACTCAGTCACTTTTAGGCCAATGCTGCGTCAAAACCCTGCGCCTGCTTGAAGCAGGCGTAAGGCTTGACGCAGCATTGGACAGATAGGGCACCCGAGCCTTGCTGGAGCTGCGTCGCGCTTGCGACGCAACTCCAGCAATGCGCCACCTTTACGGCACAGATGTGTCACGCATCTGTGCCGTTTTTGCCCCATGGTGCGCCGCATTGTAAATGCGGCGCACCATGGGTGGCGGAGCTGCGGCGCACAATAACTGGCGCATCCCTGGGGATGCGCCAGTTATTGAAAATCTGCCCCCCTATTTTTTTAAAGCAGCCTGAGTTCCCTAAAGGAACTCGGGCTGCTTTAAAAGTAATTTTTACCCCATTTTGGAAAACTTCATTGAGAGCAAGCAGTGGCCCAGTGCTCCTCTGCCTACTCCAACTGAAACCTCAACACCAATTCCCAAAGGGGACCGCTCAGTGACGTAGCAAGTGGGGGCAGTCCGCCCCCGGGCGGCACAAGATTTTGGGGCGGCGCCGTCCCCTGGTCTTATCTGCGACTGCCGAAATCATCATTCTGCACCCCCCTTCCTTGGCAGCGGCCGACTTGGGAATCGTCAGCACCCCTCCTCTTACATGCTGCACCCGTAGTTGGCACATGCAGGGACCGGCACCGGAACCACAAGGTCTAGCTACGCCACTGGGACCGCTTCTCCCTTGCAAGTCAAATACCAGCCCAACCTGGGAGCTGGTTACAGATCGGAAGTTTGCAGTGGAAATTACAGTCACAAACCATTGGTATAAACCGTCTCACTTTAGAAGGAACGCCCTTAACACGTCAGTTCCAGATTGTGATCCTTTATGGGTTTCTAAGCTGAGTTTGTGATTCGGAAAAAGGTTTGCACCTTGCGCAGTGGGGTTAGTACACCACAAAATGTGATTTAGATAGCACAGACCTTGCAAATCTGTCCCAAAGTTGCCCATCGTCTAGCCTCCCCAAGGAACTGCTCATATGAGGTTGACCCCACCAATAATATGGTAAACCTATATAAGCAAACAGCCCTTCCACCAAGACCACTTCCCAGATTTTTGTTTTCACTGTACGAATATTGAAGCTGTGGCCTTGTTTTTTCTCCATTGTTACATCGATACAGTAAATGCCAGGTCTGAACAGAAGATAGTCCTAGAGATCAGCCTCTGATTTTGTTCAAGTTTTAATGTATGTAAGTTTTGGAAATATATAGTTCATATGCAGTTTATGATCTGTGCATTCAGCTTTGGTCAGCGGTATGAGGGGTGTGGGCCATTTCCTAAGTAAAGAGGATTTCCCTTTTTTTATGATAACCCGTGGCACAGCTTTCAAAGACAGCGCCATGGTGTCTCCTCTTAAAAACTTGTAAAGTGTGCTTTGTTTGTATCCCGCCTCTCATGTGGGGAGCAGTTCAGCCTTTTTTTTCCCAAGCTCTCGATGGAACGCTGACTGTGTCTTCTGATAGGTCGTCTGAACTCCTTTTTGTGCACGTCACACAGCAGAAGCAAGCATCATTGCTATTGGAGGCGCAACAAGCATCAGTAGCTTTGTCACCAATTTAATTTTAATGAGTTTATTTTGAAAGCCCTTGACAGTGCTCTTCTGCACATTCAAAGCACGAAAGTGAATAGTGTTTGATATTACCTAGTTTATGGGTACTCAGTATATCGACCTCTGAAGAATAAAATGCTGAGTAAGCCATTCGGGGAGTCAAAGTTATGACCTACAGATCCCTTGCAACTGCAAGCTTTTAACTCATCGAGCCACACCGCTGGCTGTCAAATGTTGTGAATTAATAAGTTGTATGATAATACAAGGGCAGTAGCCATGCCTGGCATTTTATAGCTCTCAAGGGCTATGACAAATATTCAGGCCTCATACTCTAGACCTGATAATCCTAGACTTGGATGCTTCTTTGGAGCGCTGGGGCCCGTGGCAACTGCTGGTCCCAACTCCCAATCACCCTCATACTCTCTCATGCATCACCAAGGGGGGAGCAGAAAAAGCTCCGCTCAGCTGAAGTACAACAACGTCTGCCCTCCCATTGCACTGTTGCTCCTTTACCCCACTGGGTCATGAAAAAAAGCCCCCGCAACATATACCACCTTTTTCAAGCAGGTAGTATATGTGTGAAGAATTAGGACTGCTGTTTCCCCAGAAGGGGGGAAATTCATAAGCAATTGGACCTAGTATTCTCCGGTCTGCATGTTATTCCCCATTCCGATAGGAAAACTTGAAATGCTCATAATGTCATCGGGAGATACGTGCCACTATTGTAAACTCTGGCCCCGTATCACTCCCTGGTCAGAACTGGGATCTTGGAATGAGGGCCTTTGCGGGATCGAAAAATACTGAACCTATTGTGGATACATTCACTCAGTTACACAAGGCTTAGAGGCAATATGCATGATTAGAATACTCTATATTGTTTCACTAAATTATTCAAGCTCAGCACATTGTATTCACATGAATATACATATAGAAATATTTAACATACAGACTAATCAAGAAAAGTGAATCAAACAATTAATCAAAAATACAAACAGTAGATTACGGTTTCCACTGATTGAGGTGGAAAATCAGTTCTTACTTAAATCTCTCTTGGTTTCAATGTATGATGTCCAAAGAGAGGGTTTGTTTTTTAACCAATAAATGAATTTAAGTGACCTTTCCCCAAAAAATTGGGGGATGTTCTATGTTAGTGTTACGTACCTCTAAACTCTGTAAATGTCCCCAATTCATTTCGACCTCCAGCACATGAGACATAGTCTTTCAACGAGTTCATCCTCAGGGCTTTATCCTATTAGGGTAGTTGGCCACTAAATAGAAATATAGTTGTCAATATGTAGGTTCAACTGGTTTACTAAGTGATATACATGCCAATTAAATAGATTTTTGGTACATACCCAGTATGCTCTTTTGTGTCAGGACAGTTGTGAGTAAAAAAGTAATTTATACAGTATTCAATGTGAAGCAGCAACCCACCCTCAACACACCCATTGTTATAAGTTGGAATTGTCCCTTACCTGATCGTGATATGAAATTCACCTAGCGCTGAAGGGAAATCTCCAATATTGATAGTAAATGCATTTTAATACTGAATGATAAGGTGCACTCGCTATGAAAACAGAGTTTATATGGTATTTGTATTGTAGTACAATCCAAGGGAAGTTGGCTTTAGTTTTCCTGCCGATACACTGGGGAGGTCACAGAGTTCCTTTCTCACAGAAAATACAGCACAGGTCCTCGTGCAAAAAATCCAGACAACACGTTTGCATAGCGTGAAAGACCACTTTTTTAGGACAGGACTACATTCATTAATATATTGTTGCAAAAATACATCAATAAACTGTCCTCAATAATGCATAAAAACTCCTAACATCCCCCTCCCATCAAACTAAAAATGTTAACCTTTGCCAACACACATCCACTTGCTCTGCTACCTCATTCTTTGTATCTCTCGCTTGCAGCCCTTCCATTGCGTTCCCAATCCCTCTCTCACTCTCTCTCACCCTCTACAAATCGTCCCAAGCTGTAATTCACTTTCTCTTGATCCACATCCTCAACCTCCTCTTCTACTCGTCACCCCCCACCGCTGAGGGTTGGATACGCCTGCGTCTGAGTCTCCATACCCCAAAATTACCTCCACCCAGGAAAACACAGAAACTGTGTTTGCCTGCCCCAAGACATGTCCTTTGATACAGTCCTTAAACACTATCATTGCTGCCTCATATCCGTTTCTTCCATAGTCTACTGAGCAGATCACACATCTCTAACATGTAAAATGTGTTATTAAATCTAGATAAGTGTACTCCGTCTGCTCTAAAAAGGTAATCTTCTTCTTCACATAAGTTGGAATGCTTTAGTACTATAAGTCCTTCCTCCATACAGAAAACCCAGATGGCTTTATTCAACTTTCTTCTAACCTTAACCACAGCAGTGTGTTTAAATGCTCCCCTCCAATGTTTTCTTGGAAAAATTCCATCCAATTCAATAAACTTTATTCGGAAACATGTAAATCATGTCCATAAAAGTACATACATACAAGAAAAAACATGTTAAAATATACGAGACAATCGCAATCCATTGAGAAAGAAAATACAGTATGGTACATATAATAAATCAGATAACGCACTTTAAAAGGTTTTGAATAAAAAGAGAATGTTCTATAAAGAATTTATATATATTATTTTTAAAAAATCATGCTTTTCCTATAGCTGATGGCCCTAAGTAAAAAACTGGCCGTATAAAAACAGATGTCAGGATGATGCAAGTTAAAAAGTAATTTCATTGCCGCTTTAACAGTTCTAGCTCCAAATTTGATAAATAAAGGTTTTAAAAAGAATTTACGACATTCGCTATACAGGTTACAAGTAAGTAGAAAGTGCTCTGTGCTTTGTTCTGAAATGTTGTCACACCGACAAGGACCTGTGGGGCGTGTTTTAATCTCGGGGAATGCAACCAATAGGTGGACCGTACCCATCCTCAACCTAGTAAGAACAAACCGGTGTTGCCCTTTAGTTACCTGAGTGAGGTAGGGATGTAGTCCCACAATTTCATTCAAATGGTTATAACGTACACAGCTGGAAAGTTTGAGATCATCCGTGGCCCGTCTTTCTGCACAATGATTTAGGAAAATTGATTTCAGACTCTCTTTAGAGAGATCCGAAGCAGAACGGTGATCTGATGTGACGTCAAACCCGAACACATTGGAGAAGGATTCAATTATGTATTTAATCCATGGGATTCTGTGAAAATAGTCAAGACGAAGACAATCCTCAATGATGGCCCTATTAAATGAGGTTTCGTCTTTCAACCAGACCGAGCGCCACAACATCAAAGGTCTCAATAATAATAAATCATTTAGATGACATAGTCCAAGTTCTTTATGGACCAAACTATTAGCAGTAGAAGTCGGGAGACACAATAATTTTTTCAGAAATGTATTCTCTTCTACCTGTAAAGATTCTGCCCTGGAAACCCCCCATACCCCTGCTCCGTATAGGGCAGCAGAGAGACACCTAGCTTCAAAAATCTTAAGCATTGCTTTAGGTCTTCTACTACCTAATTTACTTGCAAAAGCAAATATCCCATTGGCACTCCTGGTCATTTTGTCGCGCACCACCTTGTGCTCGATATCCCAGCGGCCATTTTTGGAAAAGTTGACCCCCAGGTAGCAAAAGTTTTCCACGCACTGCACCTCTTGACCATCGATGAGATACCTATAGGGCTTTTTAGTTTTGACTTTACTAGCTCCACACTCCATCACATAGGTCTTACTTTTATTAATGACCAGCTTTCTCTTTTCGATAAAGGCCACAAATTTATCCATCAAAAGCTGTAGGCCCCGAGGGGTCCTAGAGAGCAACACAGCGTCGTCCGCATAGAGTAACACGGGGATGGTACTTGTGTTTACTCTAGGGGCGTCCGCTGGTGCCTTCTTTAAGATTGAGTCTATTTCATTAATAAACAGAGTGAAAAGCAAGGGTGCCAAAACACACCCTTGTCTAATACCTCTCCTGACCCTAAATTTGTCTGTACATTCGCCCGAAGGCCCATAACGGACGCTCGAGCTAAGCCTCTCGTATAGACGGGCCAGAAAGTATATAATTTCCCTAGGTGCTCCCATTTCTAGCAAGGTAGTCCATAGAATTGCGTGATCCACCAGGTCAAAAGCGCTGCTCAGGTCAGCGAAACAGAGGTAGAGTGAACCATTTTTAGCTCGGGTATATTTCCCTATCAGGAGTTCCAGGTTTAAGCATTGTTCGATGCAGCCTCTGCCTTTCCTGAACCCATATTGACAGTCTGTCATTATCTGGTTAGACTCTGCCCACTCTTCCAATCGGACGAGGAGTACACGGCTCATAATCTTGACGGACGAATCCAGCAATGAGATTGGCCGGTAGTTTTTAACATTTCCTCGGTCCCCTTTCTTATGGATCGGAACTATTATGGATTCAGACCAGGTGCACGGAAAGGTATAGCGAACAGCAGCATTAAAAACTTTGACTAGTACTGGTCCCCAAGTCTCAGGTGCAAATTTGTACATATCGACTGGGACACCGTCGGGTCCCTGGGCCTTACCACCCTTACTAGCCCTGATACTACTTAGGACCTCCTGCAAGGTGAAATCTAAATTAAGTACTGGCCAAGAACAACTTATCGGCAACGTTACCATATTAGAGTTAAAAATACCAGAAAAGTGCTGTACCCACGATTCCTTACCCACGTTTGAGGTTAACACGGGAAGTTTATCATCTTTTAAAAGGGGGCTATTTACTACTGCCCAAAAAAGAGTACAATTGTTTGATGCAGCCGCTAGATCCAGACGCTCCCAAGCTTCCTCACGTAATTCACCTTTCCTTTGCTTAAGGGCCAGATTATAGTCGGATCTAAGCTTAGCCACAACTGTTTTGTCTCTAGGTTTAATGGATAGTGCGTTTTTCAGTGACTTCAATGCCACAGTACAGGCATTATTGAACCATCCCCTGGCTTTGTTATTAAAATTTCCAGCCAGCCTAGTAAACTTACCACTAATAAAAACATTGATTTTCATAAAGTAAAGGATACAGGCCTCCATGTTTGGTTTTTCATCAATAATTGATGTGATATCAGGTAAGCAGCTTGAGATAATGCAATTAGAAGTTACTTCTGCTCTATCCCCTGCCCACCTTATCCTAAATCCATTCGGCCTATGTACCTCAATGTTTATGATAGGGCTGCTATCTGGGGTTGTACAAACTTTCCAAAACCTAGTTTCGATAACAAGACAGTTATGGTCACTAACCAAGTAATCAATAACCTTGACATCGGAGCTAAAATGAGCTAATTCGGAAGACATGCAAATAAAATCAATTACAGTGTTTGCCCCTCTCCCCACAAAAGTTGGCAAACTATCGCCCTTCCCGTCCTGCTCAATCTCTAGGATTTCCAAATCGTAGTCTAATAGGAAGGAGTTCAAAGTTTCTCCATATGTATTGTGTTGGAAATGCGTAGCTGGCTCTCCAACACGATTCAAAGTACCACACAACTTATGGTTAGAGAGAGGACAAACAGAAATGTTAAAATCTCCAACATATATACACTCAAAAACTATATTAGAAACTTTCATCAATTTTTTGATTGCGACGTCTAATTCTAAAATGACCGTGTATCTGCTGGCATCGAAAACATTATTATACATGTTAATCAACAAAATGTTTTTGTCTGCCTCATCAGCTAACCACAGCAATTGGGAATTGTTGCCCACAGTGATATGCTCCTTCACCCTTATTCGCATTTTCACAGAGGTCAGAATTAGCAAACCACCTTTAGCCCTCCCTGAGGTAGTAGCCGTTGCTGGTAACTCGTATGCTACAAAACCATCGAGGCCCTTAAAATTTAGACACCAAGTCTCTTGTAAACATATGATATCAAATGTTCTAATAAGTTCTAGCCACCCCAATGCTTCTAGTTTAGAGGCTAGTCCTGCGATATTCCAACTGGCAATAAGGCGAGATGTTGATGCCCCCTCTAAAGTATTACAAGATGGGCCCACATACTTAGGCTGTATACTACCAGTAGTACATGGGGACTGATGTAAATCAAATCCTGCACCCACTTCAGCAAGCTCATGTCTGACCTCTTGTCAATCGCAATTATTAAGACCAGACAAGGCATCATATCTATTATGTAATTGCGTGCTTGGTACTAGGGGGGATGCCCAGCGATTATGCATATTCAAGAGGTTATCCCAACCTAGTGCTGGTGTTTTCGGTAGAGTTACGTTTTGCTGTTCCCCATAGAAGAATTTTAATGTTAGGGGTACCACCGTACCTCTTCTACGCTGAGGTGGGAGAATATGTGATAGGACATTAGGAAGTACATCGGGGTGGGCAAACGTTACCACCACACAGTCCCCTTTAAATCTTTTGGGGCGATTCCCTATCCAGGGAACACGTTTAGCTGATTTGATATCATGCGCCAGTTGCTGTGACCCACCAGGCGCTAACCTCATATTACCAGAGAGCCAGTGTAGGGCCTTACTGCACAAAGAGCTGGATGACTCGGTAATACCGTCATCCAGCAGGGGTACATTGGCTAACACCAGAACGACAGGTGAAGCTTCCTCAATAAACTGCAGGGGGTCTGTTCCGTGGGTTTGTGCTTGGGGTAAATTTTCTATCACTGGGCACTCTACAGTAGTTGCAATATTGTGATTAACTTTCGGGGCTGGCAAATGCACTACATTAGTCGACACACCAGATGGCCCTTCCCCGGTTTGATTAACCCTTGCGGAAGTATCTCTTATTGTTAGTAAAGTATTAAGGCTACCTATTTCCTCCGTCAACTTTGTTTGCACACCTCCAAGTCGTTTAACTTCTGCCTGTAATTTATCTATTTTGGAGATCAGAGGTTTTACAATTTCGAAAAGTTTACCCTCTACAACCTCAAGCAGTTTAGTTAACATTTCATCATCTCCTCTGTTTCTTATAATCCCTTCTCCTACAGCCTTTTGAGGAGCTCTAGAGGAGCCTGGGGATAATGTTCTTTTCCTTTTCACTCTTGGCCTTTGCCCGCCCTGTTTCCGCTGATTTTTCACACAGGCGCGCACAGGCCGTGGTGTATGCTCAATCAGTGGTAGATCATCCTCCACAGGACCAGATACATTTTCTGAGTCTGAATCAATAACATTGTCAGAGTCTACATCCAGAGTGACAGGAGATGCTAGCGTAATCAGTGGCTGGCTATCAGTCTCAATCGTAGATGATACATTTGGTGAGACCCTATTTTCCACCAACACGAAGGGGCTATCCTCAGCTGACAGAGGTAGAGTAGGGCTTAACCTACGCAAATCTGGTGACTGGCTTAGCCCAAGTGATTCCCTCCTTTGTTCATTTATTTTCTTTACAGTTTGCACAACATAATTATCCATGGTATTTGCGGGCAGAGCAGCAGGTTTCTTTTTAGTTGCCATTTATATGTCACACGGTTCACAAACAACACTGCAACAAAGTCTTACTTGTTGATGAATCTCTGGTGGACCAGGGGGTTGGGCCCTGCCCCTGCCTCCTCGTGCCGATGAGGGCCGTAGAGGGCCCGCCCTTTGCCCGGGCTTCGCCCCGGGCGTCCCGCTCGCGTCCCGCGCAGCGGGTATCAGAGTCGCTTTATTGCGCCTCCTGGCGCCCTCGCGTCGTTGGTGAGCGCGCCGCCGCGTTGCCTGCCGGGAATTGAAGTCCCGGAGCGGCGGCGCGTGTAGTCCTGGTGTTAGCTGACTCTCGGCGGTGGCGGCTCTGTTCCCGGTATCTGTTTTGCCCCAGAAATGACTCCTGGCGGTGGCGGCGTGGCAGCGTCGAGCAGGTGAGCGTTTCACTGGTCCCCCCGCTCCGCCGGTATCAGAGTCGCTTTATTGCGCCTCCTGGCGCCCTCGCGTCGTTGGTGAGCGCGCCGCCGCGTTGCCTGCCGGGAATTGAAGTCCCGGAGCGGCGGCGCGTGTAGGCCTGGTGTTAGCTGACTCTCGGCGGTGGCGGCTCTGTTCCCGGTATCTGTTTTGCCCCAGAAATGACTCCTGGCGGTGGCGGCGTGGCAGCGTCGAGCAGGTGAGCGTTTCACTGGTCCCCCCGCTCCGCCGGTATCAGAGTCGCTTTATTGCGCCTCCTGGCGCCCTCGCGTCGTTGGTGAGCGCGCCGCCGCGTTGCCTGCCGGGAATTGAAGTCCCGGAGCGGCGGCGCGTGTAGTCCTGGTGTTAGCTGACTCTCGGCGGTGGCGGCTCTGTTCCCGGTATCTGTTTTGCCCCAGAAATGACTCCTGGCGGTGGCGGCGTGGCAGCGTCGAGCAGGTGAGCGTTTCACTGGTCCCCCCGCTCCGCCGGTATCAGAGTCGCTTTATTGCGCCTCCTGGCGCCCTCGCGTCGTTGGTGAGCACGCCGCCGCGTTGCCTGCCGGAAATTGAAGTCCCGGAGCGGCGGCGCGTGTAGTCCTGGTGTTAGCTGACTCTCGGCGGTGGCGGCTCTGTTCCCGGTATCTGTTTTGCCCCAGAAATGACTCCTGGCGGTGGCGGCGTGGCAGCGTCGAGCAGGTGAGCGTTTCACTGGTCCCCCCGCTCCGCCGGTATCAGAGTCGCTTTATTGCGCCTCCTGGCGCCCTCGCGTCGTTGGTGAGCGCGCCGCCGCGTTGCCTGCCGGGAATTGAAGTCCCGGAGCGGCGGCGCGTGTAGTCCTGGTGTTAGCTGACTCTCGGCGGTGGCGGCTCTGTTCCCGGTATCTGTTTTGCCCCAGAAATGACTCCTGGCGGTGGCGGCGTGGCAGCGTCGAGCAGGTGAGCGTTTCACTGGTCCCCCCGCTCCGCCGGTATCAGAGTCGCTTTATTGCGCCTCCTGGCGCCCTCGCGTCGTTGGTGAGCGCGCCGCCGCGTTGCCTGCCGGGAATTGAAGTCCCGGAGCGGCGGCGCGTGTAGTCCTGGTGTTAGCTGACTCTCGGCGGTGGCGGCTCTGTTCCCGGTATCTGTTTTGCCCCAGAAATGACTCCTGGCGGTGGCGGCGTGGCAGCGTCGAGCAGGTGAGCGTTTCACTGGTCCCCCCGCTCCGCCGGTATCAGAGTCGCTTTATTGCGCCTCCTGGCGCCCTCGCGTCGTTGGTGAGCGCGCCGCCGCGTTGCCTGCCGGGAATTGAAGTCCCGGAGCGGCGGCGCGTGTAGTCCTGGTGTTAGCTGACTCTCGGCGGTGGCGGCTCTGTTCCCGGTATCTGTTTTGCCCCAGAAATGACTCCTGGCGGTGGCGGCGTGGCAGCGTCGAGCAGGTGAGCGTTTCACTGGTCCCCCCGCTCCGCCGGTATCAGAGTCGCTTTATTGCGCCTCCTGGCGCCCTCGCGTCGTTGGTGAGCGCGCCGCCGCGTTGCCTGCCGGGAATTGAAGTCCCGGAGCGGCGGCGCGTGTAGTCCTGGTGTTAGCTGACTCTCGGCGGTGGCGGCTCTGTTCCCGGTATCTGTTTTGCCCCAGAAATGACTCCTGGCGGTGGCGGCGTGGCAGCGTCGAGCAGGTGAGCGTTTCACTGGTCCATCCATACAATGCTGGTGGACGACCACAATGCCTGGCAGTCGACAAGATATTTTTCTCCCAAATGTATAAGTGACATATCGGGACCCCCCCCCCCTATTGGAAAAAAGTTCTGCCAGTAAAGGCAATACGTTTCCTCATCTCATACCACTCCTTTACCACAAAAATACTTCAAGGCTGGTTCTTGGAAGTCCCAATGATTGACCATTGATTTGCTGATCTGCATACCCTGCTGTCCATTTCACGAAGGGATGTCCTACAGTCCAAGAAACTTCTTTTGTAGGTTCAGAACTACGAATTCAACCTGAAACAGAGAAAATTAAATAGTACAGATAGCCACCAAATAATGTCAATTTCAAAAAGAGCATTAACTAATAGTTGATTTTCCTCCTGACATGTCTCTCACAGTACGTAGAGCACCATCTTCCAATTCCCTTGATGTTTTGCCATGACAAACCATACCTTGCTAAGATCGAGCTGGTTCTTACGGGTGGTTGCTCCAGCCCCTGGAATTCTTTATTTTGGCCTTCTTCTTTTGGGCCCCCTCCTTCTGCCTCAGTCAAGACATTAGGTGTCAAACTCAATAATCAACTCACTCTTCACTCACAAGTTAGCCATGTTGTTTCCTCTTGCTTTCTCACTCTCCGCACTATTCGCACTGTTTCTCGCTTTTTCTCTCCTCTGGCACTCAAGCTGATTATGTCCGCTCTTGTTGTCTCCCGGCTGGACTACGCAAATGCCCTGTACAATGGCATTCCTGCGTATAGCCTACGGAAACTCCAGTTGGTTCAAAACCAGGCAGCCCGACTTATTCATGGCCTTTCTCGCTCGCATCATTGCACTCCTCTTCTGAAGGCACTTCATTGGTTGCCTGTTAAAGAGAGAGCCTTGTTTAAGTTGGGCTGTATGGTTTTTCATTCACGGCGGGGCTCTGGTCCCGCCTTTATTTCTTCCATGATCAGGGAGTATATCCCCACTCGAGAGCTTCGCTCTTCTTCCCAGTCCTTGTTGGTGGTCCCCCGCTTTAAGCGCAAGAAGTGGGGTGGGTCGAACTTTTCTACTCTGGCACCCACCTTTTGGAACTTTCTACCGGACCACCTAAGACTGGCAACACACTACCTTCCCTTTCGGAAAGACCTCAAAACCTTTCTTTTTAAACAGGCCTTTCCCTTGTGATATGCTCTCACTACTCCTTAGGCCCACCAGTTCTTAGGTGTGGTGGTCACTCTCCCCCATTGGTACCCTGCCCTCTATAGTGCCAAGAAACCGCTGGTGAATGCTGCGCTCAATAAATATTTTAAATTCAAATTCAAATTCCGTCACTGCCCCTATTCTTAAAGAATAAGTACTGAAAAAGTGAATCTCTCAAATCCAACTTGTTAGGTGCCAACCGAATAACTGCTCGGACATTCAATAGTGTAACTTGTGTACCATTTTCATGACAAAAAATGTAGTTCCGCTCCTACCTGGCCAAATGAAAAAATTCTGCTTCTCTTCGATGGGACACACCTGTGCCCTACCACTAGACCACGACAACTCATCTACATCTTCCTCTTTGGTCCGTTTTGGATATATGCACCATATTCTTAGCCTATCACCTTCGAGAAAAACATCATCATGAACAATTCCCCTAGTTGCTCTTATGCCTACTAGCTTGGACATTCTCTGGAAGCGCCGCCGTAAAACATGGGGAGCATAAGCAGGCCGAAAACGTAAGCTTCAAAATTATTGCAACAGAAAAGCGGTAAAAATTCTATCCCCGTTTCCAGAATTTCTATAGTGACTTGTTTGTCCACCTTGAGCTGTTAATACCTTTCCTTACCACAACCACATTAAACCTTTCTTATCAAATGTTCCCTAAGTGGATCATAACCCCTCCATAACTTTTTAAAAAGATATTCCTGTCAATTTTCCCGCTATAGTAGTCTGTGGCAAGTTTGAGTCACTCAAACTTGTTAAAAAATCCATTAATTCCTTCACCGGCTCAACTTCACACCCCATCGCTTCCATGCTTAGTGCAGCCATAGTTTATGAATTCCAACCATGCTTGTAAATAGCTGTTCTTTGTAGAAAATGCAACACATTTCTCAACCAGTTCCACTACCCTAAATCCCAGTTGCATAGATGATTGGTGGAACATCTGTTTTCTTCTCCTCTTCTCCTGAAGCTGGACTTGAAAATTTCTGTCACTGCAAATGAGATAAGGGGCTTGGCTATATTATTATTTGCTCCTGGAACATGCTTTTCTCTGAAAACAATATTCAGCTGCAAACACCTCAAAAATGAAACACTTAAATAATTGCAAAACTCTAAAATGAAACTCTGCTAAAATCCTTTCAAAGATTTCTCCAAATACAAAGATAAGCTCAAACAGGCATTGTAATATGCACTATATGATTTAGCAAAGTAACCCCTGACATATCAAAATCTAATCACCTGCAGAAGGTCATCCCTACTCTCACAACCCTACATGCAAAATTTAGATACCCAAATAATTTCTGAATTGATCGTAATTCTGCCTTTTTCAAACCAATCACGCTATCCAAACAAGATTTAATTAATTTTACTTTTGTATCCTGAAGTCTTGCTACCATCAGTTCCGTCTTCAATTTGATACCCAAAAATGTCATTCATGTTGTTGGCCCCCCAGTTTTCTCTGGGGCTAAAGGTGAACCCTAATCCTGTGTCAATCTCTCAAAACATTGTAAAGTTCTGCCCCAGTCGCCAGAAATCATCCAGATAATGAGATGTATGACCACAACTCCTTGTGAAGTACTACTGTAAAAAGTGCTCAATGTTTCAAAGAAAGAGCAGGAAATTGCAGAGTTCTTTGGTAGTACTTTGTCTACAAATATTGCTCCTCCAAATTGCATGCCTAAAAAAGTAAAATCTGCTAGATAAATTAGCAACCAAAGAATAGCAGACTTGATATCACTTTTAGCCATTTCAACACCTTCTCTCCCAAAGTTTGCCAATCAGACACCATCAATTGACGCGTATGTCACTGTGCTGTCCTTCTCTGCAATGTAATCATTTACTGATGTCCCCTCTTGCCATGATAAATAATGTATAAGCTGTAACTCATCTTTTTCTTTTTTGGGACCACCCCCGTTAGGTAAATCATTAAGTCGGGTAGAGGCCAGTGGCAGAATAGTTCTGCTATTCTCCATTCATTTGTTTGTCAAATTAAGCTTTTACAATGTCAGGCAGCTCATTTGCATATTTTAGGTTATCCGTCCACCTTCTGTTCCTAGGCCCTTGATAACCTAAATGAAAACCTTCCTTGAAATCTTAATCCAATTTTTAGGCTGCCCCCCTGCTCAGATATAATAGCAGCCACTGGCATAAAATGTCACCTTAACCGGAGTTTGCGGCCTTTGGCACAGGTTGTAACTGATGTCCTCTACCCCTAAGAGTCCTCCTCTGTTCTGTATTAGTCAAGGCAAACCATTACAGAAGCAGGTGTCTACCACCACACTTGGAGCATTCATGGTTATAACGGAAGGATTTTCCGTGGGCAAAACTCCTTGTTGAAATTCAAGCATGCAGCAGTGTTTAGTCCTTTTCCCTTCCCAAGAGTTCCTTCCCCTTGCTGGGTGGGGCGATAAAGAAAGGGCCATAGGTAAACCACTGGCCATGAGAGTGGTTGCTGGCAGTTATATGAAGGACTTCCACTAAAGCCATGATTCCGAATCAACATCTCTACATGGCTTGTCTGGATTCAGGCTAAGTCTTGCTCTGAATTCTTTGTCAAGTCTCAAACATGCATGTCCCCCAAAGTGCATCTGAGCTTTGCGAAGTATGTCCGTATATTGGAATAAAGCAACTACCTTGTCGCCATGTTTCTCACAGTAAATACTGACATAAATCAAAAATGTTGATGTCCAATTATCCACTGTGATTGGCACCCTTAGCCTCCTCACCAATTCCCGCTCCTCTTTCTTAAAACCTCCCATAGTCTGACTGTCTCTGTGGAGTAACTTAAAAAATCCACATATTAATGTTTTCAAATTCTGTTTTTTGTTTTGTCTAGAATATGTGACCCCAATGCAGTAGCCAAATCCATACATGGCAACTTTTTCCTATGATTTGCATCCTCCTTCTCATCCCCCTTTTTATCCCCACCTTTTTCTTTATCTATCTTGTCATCATGTATATCCTTTTCACACCAAGGTCCTTCCTTTTTTTCTTTGTCCCCATTGTGTGGTCCTCCCTAAATATGTCTTTTACCCCTACCTTCTTATCTCCCCCATATATATTATTTACACCTTCACCAACACTCACAGATTTTGTTGTAATTTTAACTTGTTCTTCATCATTTATATTGCATACCAACCACCAAGAATCCCTACCTTTTAGCAATATCATTATTTGCTCCAAAGGCACTTTCTGTTCGCTGACCAGTTCCTTGTGCAAATTCTTCTGCTACAAATGGTGTTCCTGCCATCCGCTCTTGAAATCTGGAATGCACCAACTCTGCATCTTTCCGCCATAACATTTTGAGTCTAGTCATTCTCTATCCTCGGCTTCCCTTCGCTCATCACCACTTTGCTTCAATTCACCTGTACCCTTTCATCATTGTCATCCCCCATAATCCAGTTTCAACACATCGTCTCCCTTCCTGCTGCCCTCACCCCTGATACCTGGTTTTGGTCCGTCACCTACACCACCATCATATAATCTCCACTCACTCATTACTATGGGCTGTCAGGTATCACCTTCAATCAATCAATCAATCAGTGGATGTGTAGAGCGCACTACTTACCCGCGAGGGTCTCAAGGTGCTGGGGGGGGGAGCAGTTGCTAGTGGTCGAAGAGCCAGGTCTTGAGTAGTCTCCTGAAGGTCTGTGGGTTTTCAGTTTGTCGTAGGAAGAGAGGGAGGGTATTCCAGGTCTTGGCGGCGCGGTGGGAGAAGGACCTGCCCCCGGAGGTGGTTCTGTGGATGCGTGGGACTGCGGCCAGAGACAGGTCGGAGGAGCGGAGTTTCCTGTTGGGTACCTAGAATGAGAGTCGTCTGTTGAGGTAAGCTGGGCCGGTGTTGTGGAGTGCCTTGTGTGCGTGGGTCAGGATTTTGAAGGAGATTCTTCTGTCGACGGGGAGCCAGTGCAGACTTCTCAGGTGGGGGGTGATGTGGTCCCGGCGTGGGATGTCGAGGATGAGGCGTGCAGAGGTGTTCTGGATTCTTTGAAGTCTGTTGATGAGCTTGGACGGGGCTCCGGCGTAGAGGGCGTTTCCGTAGTCGAGTCTGCTGCTCACGAGGGCGTGGGTGACGGTTTTCTGTGTGTCTGTCGGGATCCATCTGTAGATCTTGCGGAGCATGCGGAGGGTGTAGAAGCAGGTAGAGGAGACTGCGTTGACTTGGTTGGTCATGCTGAGTTTTGAGTCAAGGATGAATCCTAGGTTGCGTGCATGATCGGTTGGTGCCGGGGGGGAGCCCAGTGATGCGGGCCACCAGGAGTTGTCCCAGGCTGAGGGGTTGGGCCCGAGGATGAGGATCTCCGTCTTGTCCGTGTTCAGTTTGAGCCGGCTTTCTTCCATCCAGTCTGCAACGGCCTTCATACCACGGTGGAGGTTGAATTTGGCGGTGCGGGGGTCCTTGGTGAGGGAGAGGATCAGCTGGGTGTCCTCGGCATAGGAGATTATATTGAGGTTGTGTTGTCTGGCGATGCGTGCAAGAGGTGCCATGTAGATGTTGAATAGTGTCGGGCTGTGGGAGGATCCTTGCGGGACGCCGCAGACAGTCTTTGTGATCCCGGAGTGGAACGGGGGGAGGCAGAATCTTTGGGTTCTATCGGAGAGGAAGGAGGTGGTCCAGTCCAGGGCCATGTCTCTGATACCGGCGTTGTAGAGACCTTGTTCCCCTGTCACAGAGAAAGCTGCCACAGACTCCCCATGTGCTCCGGGAAAACATCCAAGAGCCACATTGGGCTCCATTCGTCTCTGGATACTGTCGTCAGACCTATTTGCTGGTATCTGACCTGTCTGTACCCCCAGGCTGCTCAAACCTGAGAGGTCTCCTTTGCCAGTGGTCCCTTGAGCTGTAGCAGCTCCTCCCTGTCCTATCAGTCTTTCTTCTTTTGGTACCCAAACCGACTGACCCTTGGCTTAACAATTTTCTACATTCCTGCACCCATCTGTGAGCATCGGGTCCCTGGCAAGAACTGTTCAGAATATAGACTATTGGATATATATTGTGTCCTTCTTGTTGGTTACATAATTCTCTGCATCTCTCCAAATCCGTCCCGCAGCCTCTCTCTTGTCATTTGTTTCACTTCAACTACCTCTCTGTGCCCATGAGGAATCGGGGCTAGCAAATCCTCATTCTCCAAACTTAAATGAATTTTGCTATTGCAAACTACTTTTCTCATCATTCCACCCTCATTGTTTCCTGAAAACAAAGCTTGTTCTATACTCAGGTCCTCCTGCTGGCTCACAGGCATTAACACTTCATTATTACACTCCCCGCACACAGGCCCACCCGCCTTCCCAATGCTCCCCAAGCTGTTTTCCAACTCGCTGGCTGACTGTCCTGACACCGCCTGTATTTTGTTCGCACCCCCAGCCATCTTCCTCTTGACTCCGCCCTCCTTCATAATGTCTTGCAATTGTTCCGCGCTGCGGGTGCAACCACGGACTCCAGACTTCCTGCCCCTCACCAATGCCCCACACCGTTCCTCAAGTCTGCACTCTCCAGATCAGCTCTTATCCCTTTTTGAGGTGTTAATTGTTTCTTCACTCCCGCCAACCGGCATAGCCTATTTATCACTCCACATCAAAAGACTCCTGTCCCTTGGAAGTGAGCACACCACAATGGCAGCAGCCACTGCATTTGCCACCAATCTTTTACCTGTTTGAAAACTCCAGGCCTTATAAGGTCAGACCTTCTGGCTGCGCACAACATGCACAAGTCTTCCCTAGACACCGTCTGCGTACTCCATTTTTTAAATTAAAAAAAAAATACTTCACCCTAACTAACCTGTTATTTTCCCCACATCAACAAACCCTGTCTACCCCCTGGCCATAATGGAATCTGCAAACTGCAATAATGGCTCCCTTACCCATAATGATCTTCTCCTAGTTAGCCCACCCTCTAAAGAACCGGGTTTTAGAACCCAGCGGCGCCAGGGGCACGCCCAATGTCTTCGGGTTCACCTGTCTTAGAATACAGAGACACGGGATACTTCTCGGTGACGTCAAAGATCAAATTTATTGGCTGCAACCAGGAACAGAAGTCTACGAAGCACGACACGGGTGGTTCGCCAGAGACTGTACAACTTTAGTATTGCGAGACATCATCTTTTATGCCAAAAATCACATTCCTGACTAGCATCAATTATTTACAAACTATCCAATCACAAAGTGACATTGCAAAAGGTATCGCATAACGACAAGCCCACTTTCAGTTGTCCAGCCCACCATCAATTACAAGGCAAACCCAACATTCCTGCTCAGATAGGCCGGACAAACCCATAATAAAAGGACCTCATCCCAAACCATAAATAGGCCATAAAAGAAGGAATAGAAACAGATGAGAAGCAAGATAGAAGGGGTGTGCATGTACCATGAACTCAGCAATGTCCTGCTCTTTGATCTCTATCTTGACCAGCTGCCGAACAAGGAACTGGCTCAACAAGGTTAGCTTCGGGCAATGGAGTCAGTTCGCTCAGGTCACACAGAAGTCAGCTAAAGGTGTACGTGTCCCAAAGACTCGCTCGGCCGTAGTCATTGGCCTATGTGAGGGCAACCACAAAATGGCTGCCGTACACATAATGGAACCCGAAGGTTCGAACAAAATTTCTGAATACACAATGTATCCATCAATCGAACATGACAAAAACACTCGTACATACCGCACTCGTCATTTGCGGTTCGCTGATACCAGAATCGTCATGATACGACAACCTTTATTGAACGGGTTCAGAATCACAGAACCTCCCCTCCTATAGGTCCCCAACTATTTCTGTCCCCAACTAGTGGCCTGTGCCACCTGCACGAAGAGACCTGGGGGGAGATTGGCTGTTAGTCCTGCACCACCTAGACATTCTTATTCTGATATTCAAGTGTGCAGATGGGTCAGCACTAGATTAGCCCTCAAAGTGGTTGTGCATTCCAGATTTGTTTTCCATGCACAGAGGGGCCAGTTCACCCAGTTAATAACGTTGCAGCTCAATTTCTGAGTTCACTGTAACAACCAAAGTAGTCTCTGTTTGTGAGGCTAAAGGGTAGTCTCCTCCATGGGCAGAAATGGAAATTCAGTTTTGATCGTCTCAGGGGAGAAATCTCACCATTCCTCTTTGTCAGATTTATTTTGTGCAGTACTTGTCTAGTGAGCGAGGATTGTGCCTTCTCGGTTGTGTAGTTCTCACTAGAAAGGCTGAAGAAGTTGTATTTTTCAAAATTGTCCATTGTCTTTCAGTGATGTTATTTTTAGGTGTCCGCAGTGATGTCACTGACTATGTCATCAGCGATGTAATAAGTAAGGTCATAAGCAGTTCATTGCAGGGTGTAAGTTATAGGCAGCTCAGGTAACAGTAACTGTTGAATTTTAATGGTTTTGTTCGAGTGGAATCCGAGCCTAGCTATAACGTCCCTATAACCTATATATATAAAGATATATAGAGATGTATACGCACTGTAAAACCCATAGGTTTTACTGTTCGCCAGTAGGTATATATAGTTAGGATTTTTTTCCTATGGGATTTCTGAAAATTCTATGTCGAATAACTTTGGCGTTTGTGGACGGAATTGGCTGAAATTTTCAGGAAAATGGCACATTTTGTTTCTGAGCAGCCCCTCAAAATTTGGGGGGGTTTCGTCAAGGGGGGGCCGAGAAAAAAGGGGGGTCCCAAAACACGTTTTTCCCATTCATTTTTCCATAGGGCGGTTGGAGTCACTTTTAGCTCGAACGGCTGAATGGATTTACACGAAACTTGGCAAAATTGTAGATAGGACGTGCCTTTGCTATGTCTCAATATATGTGCTCCAGTGGATTTTGAGAAATTAAAGTTTTAAAAAACAGATATATCTGTGACAGAGTCCCGGTTAGCGCCCCGGTTCGCGTACCTGACGCGTAACGGAACTTCGCGAGGAGAAGCGGATTGGCTCCCCGGTGACTGTGAACATTCTAAACAGTCCGGAGCGGCCGCCATCTTGTGTCTCGGTAGGATCGAGACACAAGATGTGGCAAAAACAAAGGGGGAAATGAGCATAAGGGGGCAGAGTACATCCTCCCTGTCCCCCTAGGTTTGATGAGGGGGCTTTAAAAGGGCCGGGAAGCGTAATATAGGGAAAATAGGATGAAAGAATGTTCAAATAACGTATGTATATTGATTGTTCTTTTTTTTTTTTTTTTTTATTTAAGTACCAACATGTAGGTACCAATGCAGAGTCTAAAAATAAAAATACACTGTTTTCTTTGTAGATATCTTGCATGTTGTTTCAGAAGTTATTGTGGTATATGGAATTCATAGCGTAGTCTGTCAGGAAAGCAGAAACACCATGGAGGCAGGAGATGATAAAGAGATGTTAAATACACATTGGAGATAATATAGTGGAAGAAAGGAAGTAACTATGAGCAAACTTACTATGTAACACAAAAAAGTTGCACAGCATATTTAAAGTCTGATTTTACATTATAATCAATTTGGTACTAGTTTAAAAAATACATATAAAAATGAATAATGTCTCAAACAATTTTTGAATTATTAAATATAAATTTATTTCTCTGATTCGTTTTCAAAATTAAAAAGAACTTCTAATAATTCATTGTCAGAAATTTTCTCATTTTCAATCAGGTAATCTACTGATTCTACACATTGCAGAAGTTCAAAGTCCCGTGATTCATCAAAGAATTCAGAGTCATTGGGTTCAATTTCTGTATCTTTGTTGCCTTCTAGAACAATTTCGAAGGTATTTTTTTTCTCTCCTTCCATTTTTGTGCTGTAAAATGAATTTTAAAAAAATATATCAGTACAGATAGGGCACTGTTGGGTTTAAGTACAGACAGGTAGTTTGGTTTTTTAAACAGTGATTTTATCTTTGGGCAGTGTATGGTATCAGACTGGAAGTAGAAATATAAAAAAATGTATGTGATAAAGCCTAAGTCAATTCTTAATTATACAAGACAAGCCTAACTCCATCCATAACTAAAACAGAGAAGTCTATCTTATTCTATAAGTATTACAGAGGGATAGTATATAACTATCAGAAAATGTTTTCCTAATTAACTTAAAGTGCAGAACATACTTCAGTTTTTAAAATAACATCTTACCTTTCAAAAAGAAGTTTAAGTTCTCAGTTGAAATGCACTTGATATGTACTTCAGGAAGTAGTAGTCAAAATGGCTGTGTTTCTCTCTCTTTCTTTATATATATTCAGGTACATAACCAATCAAATGTCATGAAATAATAGAAGATATTGAAAGTAGCATTTTGATTGGTTGTCAATTCTAACACTTCATAAGTGTTTTTGTTAGGTAATTTACCTCAGGATATTTAGTCAGGGTTACAGCATAATTTTCTCAATGGAATTCCATCAAATTTGGGTAAATGGTAGGGACTGCTATGTAGTAGGGCCTATTCTATATTTGATGAAAGTGTCTGTAGTGGTTTTTCTGTAAATTACTTTCCCACCTTTTTTTATCGAGCGCTTACCGGTGCGCTCCCCGGTACGCGAACCGGCAGCGTTACGGGAGTCCTCCATTTTGTGTATCGGTAGAATTGAGACACAAGATTAAGGACAAACAATGTTCGGAATGGGTAGAAGGGAGCACGGTAGACACTTTGTGACCCTCTAGGTTTTCTGAGGGGGGATTAGGACGCTGATATATGCAAAAATAAAAAAATAAAAATTTGGAAAATTTCGCGGGTGGAGCGCCCCCGGTACGCGCACCGGTAAGCGAACTTTGGTGAAAAAAAAAAAGTTAGAAAAAGATAAACGTTTTGAATGATCAGAGGTAGGGTAGCTCTGAAAAGAGCTATTGGGTTCTGTGGCTAATTTAGGTACCTACAAGTAGGTGCCAATGCACAGTTTTAAATAAAGGACGAATATTCTATTCCCTTCATCGGAGAAGTGCACACCATCTCTTCTGTAGATGTCTTGAATGTTGTAACGCAAGTTATTGTTGTATATTAAACCCATTCCATAGTCTCTCATGTAAGCAGAAACAGATTTATTCACATGTTTCCGTGCTTTCTCAAATTGTGGAAAAAATTGGTTGGACCACTTCCATTTCTGTCTTTGGCATATATTGGAATATACCAAGGCAGTTTGGGGAAAAAGTGTCATCAATTGATGAAAGGTGTTCTTTGAAAGCATTCCCAGACCAACCCCAGTCATAGTGCCCAAATCATTTCCACCACAGTGCACTATTAAGAGGTCAGGGTTTGGCAGATGCATACATGTTTTTTATTAAAAACATATAAAATATATTTTTGCATTAAAATAAGAATACATTTTTCAGCTTTTGATATTTGCTATTAAAAAACCATTGAAATTCACTGAAAAAACCATAGGTTATAGACCATATACAGTTAGGAATTAGCATTTACAAAACCTTAAAAATTCACTGAAAAAACCATAGGTTATAGACCATATATAGTTAGGGATTAGCATTTACAAAACCTTATTTTACTCGCACAAAACCATTGAAATTCGCATATATAGTTAGTTGCACTAACTATATATCGCGCACCCGCAATCCACTGCTGATGATGTCACATATTACATCATGCATGACATGGTCAGTGACATCACTGATGACATCACTGATGACATCTCAAATGACATCACTGATGACATCTCAAATGACATCACTGATGACATCTCAAATGACATCACTGATGACATCACTGATGACAAAATCCAGTGACTGTATGTTTCTGTAAAGTTAAAATATGTCTTACATATTGAAGAATGAGTGGATGAATAAGTGTCTGGATGAAGGATTTAGTAGGTGCATGACTGACTGTATGAGTGAGTGATTAAATGTGTCTCACTGAGTGCATGGCTAATTCCTAACTATATATGGTCTATAACCTATGGTTTTTTCAGTGAATATATATATAGATAGATAAATAGATAGATAGAGATAGATAGATAGATAGATAGATAGATAGATAGATAGATAGATAGATAGATAGATAGATAGATAGATAGATAGATAGATAGATAGATAGATAGATAGATAGATAGATAGGTAGATAGATAGATAGATAGATAGATAGATAGATAGATAGATAGATAGATAGATAGATAGATAGATAGATAGATAGATAGATAGATAGATAGATAGATAGATAGATAGATAGGTAGATAGATAGATAGATAGATAGATAGATAGATAGATAGATAGATAGATAGATAGATAGATAGATAGATAGATAGATAGATAGATAGATAGATAGATAGATAGATAGATAGATAGATAGATAGATAGATAGATACACATTTTTCATTATGCAATTAGCCACCAACGACCATATATGTATATGCTTAATAGTAAGGTCTAAAGCATGGATTTCTTAATTTCATTGGTGCAAAATGAACTTGATGTCTAGGGTCCTGATGCTCAGCCATTCCACAAAGTTACAGAGCTCTATTCACCACTGCCCCATATCTTGATGACATCTTCAGTAAACCTTTTCAGGTAGCTATCAGAGGTTTGAATGGATTGTAACTGTCTATCCGCCTCTCCTCATACTTTGCCTTGAACATTATGGCCATTTCCAGTGCAAAAAGGGCAGCCCATCACAGTCCCCTTCATCTACATATAATACGGATGATTAAAGTAAAAAAAAAATGTTTTATGCTGATTGTGTTTAGTCTTATATGAATGTTGCCAGCACTTTATGGGATTGGGTCTCATTTAAAAAAAGCTTTCAAATGCCTCTATTGCAGCCTCTTGAGGGACATTTGTGTAAATGGTGACAATGTCCAGTGTCTCAAACATTTCCATTTCATAATTAAATTCTTTGTTGTCCAGCTTATTTATAATATCCATTTTGGCTTCAAATAATTAAGGATCTGTGCAATTAGTGCTTTAAGAAAAGGCATACACATATTTCGCCAGTGGCTCTAATAGACAGTTACCTCCAGATATTATTGGACAGCCTGGTGGGTGTATCTGTTTTAGTGTATCTTTGGTAAGAAGTGTTTGTTAATCAAGACCTCTTTTTCCTTATTTGTTAACCATTCACTGACTATTCCTATTTCCACAAGTTGTTTAATATCATTGTGGATAGATGTAGAGCAGTCATTAGATAGTTTGCTGTATAGTATGTTTCTTTATTTAGTTGATTCATTATTTCCTCTCCATAAGTTCTTCTGTCTACTATGACGAGTGCACCACCCTTGGAGAGCAAATAATAATTCTTTTGGACGATTACACTTGACATATTTATTTCTTATTACAATTTTATACACCTCATGTACAATGTTTTTTTCTCAAAGATTAGTAATTCCATCGGCATATGGCTGGTGGGAGGGTAAACATTGGATGGCTTTATTAGACCGGAGAACCATTGTGTAGATAGATTTTTCTAATTTGAGAATAACACTTTCAAGAGCATTTTTCAGAACAACTAAAACAGTTTCCGGGTAGTTTTGATATAATTAGGTCCAATCGGACGTATGAATGCCACACCTTTTCTCAGGGAATTGGTTTCTGATTCACAAGTTTCCTTTGAGAAAGGTTATAGATGGTGACCAGTTCTCGCTGCTGCATCAGTAAGTTTGTATGTTCGTGCCTTGTACCTGATTCATCCCTTGTTTCCATTGTCCTCTTTCTCAACCTCATCCTAAAACACAGCCACTGTTTGGCCCTTTAAAATTCCTGGTGGATGATTCTGAGTCACTGCTGTTGTCTGTGTATCAGGAGCTTTCAGAAAAATTAATAAAACTCTTGGTATTTTGGTGTTCTCCGCTTGCTCATTACATTCCTTTTTTTAGTAGGGATATACCTCTACCAATTAAAAGTTAGCTACATTCTTTTTCAGTTTCTTTGATTTTAAATGTTCAGTGGTAGTTTTGAACTCAATGATCTCTTTTCCTTGTCAATGCGAGCCACCAGGGCGCTTGCATCGAATATCACTGTATTTATTTTATGGCTTCTTTCAGCTCTTTTATCAATTCCAATTCTTTCTTATTCATTCTCTCTGGCGTCTCGATCAAAAGAAACATCCTATTTAATTTAATTTTAATTTAATAACGATTTCTAAAGCGCCTGGTGACCCAAGGGCATCCCCGCGCTATAAGATTTGTGATCCTGTTGAGGGGGAGGAGAGGGAGGGGAGACAGTCAAGGGGACTTCATTTAGGAAACAGATGAGTCTTTAATTTCTTGCGGAATGCTAGGTAGTTAGGTTCAAGTCTGAGGGAGCGGGGAAGAGCGTTCCATCCCGTAGCTGCTTGAACGGAGAATTGTCGTCCTCCTGTGCGGGTTCTTTCGAATCTAGGAATGCTAGCTAGGTTCTCATTCTGGGATCGTAGGGATCTGGTTGCTGTGTAGGGGGTGATCATTTTGCTGAGGATCGCCGGGCCAGATCCGTTGATCAGCTTATGTGTCGTACACATCGCTTTGAATTGCACCCTTTGGCGCACAGGGAGCCAGTGCAGAGCTTTGAGGGCCGGCTTGGCGGACATTCTGGAGGGGATGTTAGTGAGCAGGCGTGCCGCCGCATTTTGTGTCCGCTGGAGTTTCGTTAGGGTGGCCTCAGGGGCTCCCAGATAAACCAGATTGCTGTAGTCCAGGCGGGACAGTACTAGTCCCTGAATGAGTAGTTTCCTAGAAGTAGGTGGCAGTAAGGGCAGGATCTTGCGGGTCGTGCGCATGAGCCCGAAGCAGGTGCCCGAGGTTTTGGTTGCTTGTGTTTTCATAGTAAGCTCTGGTTCGAGCCACACACCGAGTGTCTTAATTTCACGTTTCGGGGGGGGGGATTTCCCCGAACACATCGGGCCAGAGTGCTGGAGGGATGGTCGTCCATTGTTTTCCTAGGAGCATCATCTCCGTCTTTGTCCCATTTAGTTTTAATGATGAGTTATTCATCCAGTTGTGAATTCCTGTAAGGCAGTTGGTCAGGTTTTCTGGATGGTCGATCAACTGGGACAGGGAGACGACCAACTGAGAATCGTCAGCATAGCTTACCATTTTTATGTTAAATGGTGTTACCACGTCCTCAAGAGGGGCCATGTAGACATTAAAAAGCGTCGGACTCAGGGAGGAGCCCTGAGGGACGCCGCTTGTGAGTGGGAGAGTGAATGAGTGATGATTGTCGTCCCACACTTGGAAAGTGCGCCCTGTAAGGAAGGATTCAATCCAGTTGATTGCTGTCCCGGTAAGTCCTGCATCCGCCAGTCTATGCAGAAGGACACGGTGGTTGACTGTGTCGAAGGCTGCGCTTAGATCCAGGAGGATCACTGCCACTGATCCTCCTGAATCCAGTATGCGCCTTGCTTCCTCAATGACTGCAAGAAGTGCGGTGTCTGTTCCATGGCCTGGGCGGAATCCAGTTTGGGATTGTCTAAGCAAGTTGTTGGCTTCAAGGAACTGTGACAATTGTGTGTTTACCAATTTCTCAGTTACTTTGCTGATACCAGGAAGTAGAGATATTGGTCTGTAGTTAGACAAGTCTGCTGGGTCTAGCTGAGGTTTTTTTTGAAGTGCTTTCACCACCGCACTCTTCCAGCTGTCGGGGACAGATCCGTGGGCCAGCGAGCTGTTGATAAGATCTCTGGAACATTTTGTTTCAATATGGCTGAAGTCTCCTAGGCACTCGTGATCATTAATAAAAATCACAGGAACATTTTTTACTTGTTGGCCCAATGGGATAGATCCAGAACGTCAATGTTCCATTGGGACTTTGCCATGAAGGTTGATATGAATCTGCTTCTTCGGTCTTGTCAATTTTTCAGCTTCTTTTTGTTGAACTATACAGGAGGGGGGAGAGGCCTACACATACACAGAGCCATATCATAAATATCCTTTGAGGGGACTAGGAATCATGTCATACATTTTGTCGTTTGATTTGACAAGCCCTCCTCTACATTAGGCCCCTGATGTCTTTAAAAGGTAAAATGTTGACCAGACATTGAGTTTATCGTGGTTGACCACTGTGCCTCACTGTAGCCAAGTTCTCTTCTGTTTAGCTTCACTTAGAGTAAGCCTTGTCTTCATACAGTCTCTAGCTTTGGAGAGTCAAGTATACAATGGGGATAACTTATTTATCCAATCGGATTGTAGTAGTATCTGAAGCCCTGAGACAGCAAGGGTAAACAAATGTATCCACCAGGTATATGTATAAATCCCTTTAAACGTAGAAAAGACATCACAATCTCGTTCTCTCTTTATTCCCTTATCTGTAAAATGCTGGGAGCACTTACAAAGATAATTCAGGTTGTGAGTACTATGGAAAAAAAACTTTGACAGGACTTCAACCAAGGTTGGCAATCCACTGGGATGGATAGACACCACCATTCCCATGACTAGAAATGGTCTAGTGGCTGCATTTTAGCCATGGACACTTGGTATGTAATCTTTGTTTTTCAATTTCACCAAAATAGTATGGTAATGTACCCCGAATAATAAAACTGAGAAACCTTCCCAATTCAGTGGCATTTCCTTAGGGTAGACAATCCTTAAGACTTGCCATCAGAACCCTCCCACCCCACGTGTAGTGTAGTGGGCAAGCAGGAAAATTGAACCAGAAGTCATGGCTTTCAATTCTAGCCAATCCATGTGACCATTATGTACTCTTTGGGAATAACTTTTTGGAGTTGTTCCTTTGCTTCCCTTTATTGGCAGGATAGTTATGTGATATGAAGAGTAGACTAAAACCCAGCACTTGTGGTATATTACCTTGGGGGAGGTGGCACCCAGTCACAGTTGTCACACCAAACTGTGCAGATGTAGGAAGGCTACAGGCCCTGGAGCATTTCAGTCTTCAACCTGGTTACATTGTGGCCTTAAATTATTTTCTACATGTGCCTCTGTCTCTCATTTTGCCATTTTGTGAGAACTTTGAAATGCTCGATAGAGGAAATAATCACTATATTGGCGGACAAGGCCCCAGCATGGTTTTCATTTACATTTTTAATGATTTTATCATATTTTCATTACTAAATAAGCGGGAGCATGATCATTTTCTCAACCACTATTGTATCTGATTGCAGATGCACTACAACACACTGTTTAGTCTGAAATTCTTCTTTGCTGTTACATCAAAGTTATAACAAAGATGTGACACAAATATCAATTTCCCAAGACATCCCAGATTGGTAGTAAGAGGACTGCAACAAAATTCCCCGATTTATAAAGTTATTGTTATCTTTTGTCCACATAGTGAAATTAGTTAATCTAATTACGCTATCGCATAAGAGGTCTCAGAGATAGGCTCCAGTGACAGGATTTTTCGAGATCTTACCTTTAGCTTAAAGGCCATGTGTCATGCCTTATCCAGTTCTTTAATTTGGTGTCCCCTTGTGGTGCACCCTCAGGCAGATGCGTACTATTGCCACAATGCAGAAGAGGTCAGCAAGTTTCACAGAAAAGCTTTGTGAATTGGGCACCACAACATTGACATAAGGTATGGCGATAGGGCCCAAGAAGGTAGACCGCCTGGTCTGGGAAGGAAGAAAAATGTAGACGAGACAGCAGGACAAGTACAAATGCTAACAGAGTGCCTGAGGGCATTACAGACTATCATATATATCAATAAAGGTCTGTGTGAAAGAGCAGTGGTGCATGGAGTGCTTTAGTGTTCATAGCATAGTGTCATGCAATCACGGGGCAATTCAAAGGCTGAGAACACTGCAGAGATTTTCTCCTTCTGCGCTTTGTGATGTTAGATTTTTCACTTCCTGCTCACTAGTGCAATATGTGACTTGTTAGGCTCTCCTGTGACTTGTTAGGCTCTCCTGCAGCACTGCTTACTCCTTTCAATTTGCAAGCGGTCATTTTATTACACCTCCATGTTGTGAGAAGTTGGCCTGGCATATGCTGTCCACTATTCTAGTGGGCACCTTGCACCAGTCCACACGACCCTTATTGATGATATGTTTAAAGACAACCTATATAGAAAGCTATCCTAGTGGTAGCTGTGGAGAGCAGCCTTCAGGTTAATTCTTGTAGGAATGTAAAGCAGCTTGTTTTACCAGTCTATAATCTCATGACTGATCAAATGAAAGGAGAACCACACCAGGTATATATATATATATATGAAATATATGTATTTATTCTAAACCCACATCCCTCTAGTCTCTTTATGAGGCTAGAGGCAAAAGTACATTCAGTAAACTTAATTAGCACACAGTAAATTAACACAATATACGTTGAGCTCTAGGGGCGTACCAAACCATAGATTAAGAAAGTGGTATAAGAACCACGACTGACATAGATACAAGGCCTAGAGCCTTTAGAACCGCTGGGGCCACTAGGAACCACCCAAGGTAGTGACACATGGGACCCACGGGGACACGTGCAGTGTCTAAACACAGCTGCAAATCACCATTAATTTCTATGGGGAAAGTCGCAGTTGGAATTTAAATATTAAGGACACTTAGAAGAGGACTTGGAGCAAACCCCTTTAGAACTAGGCAGTTCTAGAGTCAATACCCACGGGAGCACCGGAGTACTCGAGTTACCTCACCCAGGGAAGCCGGGTGCATAAGTGTCTTTTGGTGTCGGGTTTTGTCGTCGTTTTCTAGGGCGAGCTGCTGAAAAATGCTGCAGGCGACCAAGTGCGAAGTGTCCGGGTGGATCCAAGGGTGGATTGGAGATGTGAAGAACCTGAAAGCACAGGGGACAGAGTCTGGGTCACTTGCTAGGAAGGCGATGAGCGGATGCCCACCGATGTCGGGTGATATCAGGTGAAGGTGAACCTTGAATCTTCAGCCACGAAGACCAGGAGGCGTTGACGACAACCAGGTGCTGGATTTGAGCTGTCCCACGAAGGATGTCGAGTGCTGCAGTATCGATTTCCGGATTGGACCCAACAAGCCTTGGCAACAGCAACCCACGCAGAAAGCAGAGATTGGCTTCGGTGCAGACCAGCAAGGTCTGATGGACTCACCCCTTGGTGGGGAGTCAGGGCACATCTGGAGCAACCAGGGAAGCCCAAAGGCAGGAAGAGTTACCTTCGTGGGAACCCATCAATCGACGGACCAGGGATCGCGAAGGTGCCTCGAGCAGGAATGCTAGAAGTGGGCTCACGGAACACTCGTGGAGTGTAGGCCCACAATCTTCGGTGCAGATGGTGCTCTGGGCTTGGACTACAAGTAGCCCAATGCACAACTTCGGGAAAGCTCGGGAAGTCAAAGCTCTTGCAAATGTGCCTGGTGTCCAGTAGTTCCAGTCCCACGTCACTCGTGAGGGCTGCGGGTCCCAGCTTTGCTGGGATCTCGTGTCGACCTCTGAGAAGTCTGGAAGTCCATATCCTGAGTCGCAAATACTTTGAGCTCCGGCGGGAGGCTCGGAAATGCAGACTGGCAAGGTGCTTCTTGGTGCCTGTTTGAACAGGGAAGTCACTCCTTGACCCCAAGGGAGATTCTTCCGTCTTCTAGTCGTGTAGAATCTCGAAGTTCCAGGATATATGTTGCGGAGTTTCGTACAGGTATAATGTAAAGTCCTAAGGACTGGGGTCCCATACTAATACTAAGTTAGGGGGTTGGACATACTCTGGGGACCCACCTAAGGGAGGATCCAAGGAGGGGGTTGTTTAGTTTCATGCCAGAGCAGGGGCTGAGTGCCCCTGCTGAGGTACCAGGTTTTTATGGACCCGGCGGTGCCAGGGGAACACCCAAAGACCTCTTGAGTCCTTCCTGTTTCGGTCCACAGAAACACAGAGTCTTCTAGGTGATGTCAAGGATCGAGTTTATTGGCTGCAACCAGTAACAGGTATCCTAGAAGTACAACAGCATGAAGCGCATGTATGTTCTCAGGAGACTGCTCGTTTTTACAGAACCAGCCTTCTCTTTTTATACACAATATTACACTTCAGGCATGATGGCAAGCCCATATTTCAGTTTGTCCAGTTCGTGATAGATTACCCAGCAAGGCCCAGAACTTCCATCAGATATCGATGAACCCCCAATAAAATCGGGCACCTCCCTTGTAAAACTAGTCATAAAGAAGAAACAGGGACAGGTGTGTGTGTGATTAGCCATAGCTTGTATGCGATGAACGGTTTATGACATGTTGTGCTTTGATGCTAATCTCGCTCGGCCATTGGGATGGGGACTGCCCGAACAGGTTTGGCTTGAGGCAGTGGAGTCAGCTGGCCCAGGTCACAGAGGAGTCAGGAAAGGTGTACGTGTCCTTTCAGATCGAATTCGGCCTTGGTCATTTGACTATGTAAGGGCAATCACAAAATGGATGCCGCTCACAAAATGGAACCCGAGGGTTCAAGACAGAAACTACGATTTCAGGGTGATTTTGTCACTCAATCATGACGTAAATGCATAGGTATAGTATCTCAATCATTACCGGTCTGCCGATACCAAAATCGTCATGATTTGATGATATTTTTGACACGAGTGTACAGCTTCGGTACCACACAATAGCAGGGTCCAGAATTTTCAGTACCACACTGCAACCGGTTTGAACTGGGGTATGCACAGAGACACCAAGTGTGCCCCCAGCGCTGTCTGAAAAGCATTCTCTGAATGCACCCACCCAGCCCCAATACACTAAAGCCTGTCTGGGAGGTGGTTACACCTCCCTGTGACAGGAAACCTGTTGTCCAGGCCTCCCCAGAGTTTCGTCCAGCAGCAGGAGGTCAGACCAGTGTCTGTGGCATCCATTTAGTGATGCCAGGGCTCTGTTTAACTATTACCGGTAAGACCAGTGTGTACATGTCTCTCCCTCTAGAAGGGTGGAATTCTACCCCCGCTGCCAGGACTGGCGGGGGGTGGGTAGGATTCCAAAGTGTTGACACCAAGCACAACATGTTTCCATGCAAACATTCCAAAGTTAGCATTAACCGCGAGGTTATAATGCACTTAAGAGTATATGGTCTGGCTGCATCACAGAACAGCCTCAGAGAATAGGCTACGAACGCTGCAGAGGGACCCAGCTCATGCTTGGGCACCCTCTCACACAAAACCAATCACTCTGCTTTCAGGACTGATAAGGCCTGCCATAGGAGTGACTTATAGGTTTATATGTGTCAGTGATTAAAGGTAGATATAGGTCACCTTTATCTTAGTAAGGGTTGCATGTAGCAGACCTGTGGTGCCATTTTGGAAGGCTTCCCAAAGGTGGCATAATACATGCTTCAGCCCCTGGTAGGCCTCTGGGGTGCCTATGCCCTTGGTACCTAAGGTACCGTATACTAGGGACTCACAAGGGTAACCCAGTAACCAATCTGGAGTGTACCTAAAGTTCATGCTATCATTTTAGAGAGGAAGCAGCTAGGCTGGGTTCCTAGTTAGCAGGGCCCCAGCCAGACTAAAGTCGAAAAACAGTGAAACACCAGCAAAATAGTGGGGGTAACCATAGTAAGCAGATCCTACTCCCCTACACATGTGGTCTTTAACATATATATTTTGTTGTTGTAAAAGTGTGTTTAATAAGCAAAACAGGTTATCAAACTGTAGAACAGTCTGTGTTACTTTACTTCTCTTGAAAACAGATTGTTTTTGCTTTTTTACCCTTGAGCACAGATCGAGAGCATCTATGGATATTGGAGGGGCTGGTAATCATTAACTGCTTCGGATAATATCTTGCTGTAGATTGCGAGGGTTTGATTTGGTCCCCCAAACGTTCACATAACTAGCTACTGTAAAACCTCGAAACAGCATGTCAAACTTCAAAGTCTGCAGAGGTATTCACTGTCGTGAAGAGTCCAAGGGTAGATATATCATCTGTCAGACACTACTAGCAGTTAGAATTGAACATGCTGAATACAAAACACAGCTAACATAACAAAATTCTACATAACTTGTATGAACAAATATGGTTTGTTTCCATATACATAGAGTTGCTTCAGATCCAACGTGACATGGATAGCTTCCGTTCTTGATTGGTGCTTAGTTATGTGTGAAATTTGACCGCAGGTGGTTCTGAACATAATCAGAGATCCATCGCTTTAATGTCAAATCACACATTACCCCGTCGCTGTGACCTTACGCAAACGATATCACCCAGTCCCTGTTTCACAAACAAGAGGTGTTAGTTGCAGTCTGTCCTCGATTCAGCACTGACTAATAAACCCGCATTGATGTTCTTGCTGAATGAAAAGACTGACACACATCCAGTTAGTGGTCGGTGCTCAGTCAATTTGATTCATTCACTGTAAGAAAGGTAGTGCAGTGGGACACAGTGCGTGCATCCTCTAGCAAGTGAGTACAAATTGCCTCAGTGGGCTTTTTTTCTGTACAATACTCCCCCCAGAAAGTCGCGCGCGAGAAGGCCGAACCTGATTGATCTTCACACAAAGCTTGTGAGTCAGCATTCTTTGCTAAAGGCTCGGGACCTGTCGTAGGATTGACACCTGACCGGTTTTCTACCGGCACCACCTCTGGTATTTTCATGTCCAGGACTTAGCAAAAATAGGGAAAATCCCCTAAAGCCGTCATTTTTAACCTTTATCTGTACATAATTATAACAACAACTAAAAATAGTAAACACTTTTAAATCTGTTCCAGATCAGCATTAATGATCCATGACTATGACTAATCATTAATGTAAGCAACGACAGGAAAGTAATGTTACAAATAAATAAAGACTCTTTTGTTTGCAGTCCTATTTAGTATCACATCCAAGCCAGTGCAGACTCTTCAAAAAGCAGCATGGCCCGTATTTTTCTCTGGGAAAAGCGGCAAACCTACCAGGCGCAAATACCACTTGCGAATAAAGAAGTGTCTTCAGTTGAGATTCAAAAACTACGTTCAAATGGGCTTTTTTCAGCAGTCATGGAAAGTAGATTCACAGGCAAAGTAGCGACACCTCACGGGTTCTACAGGGCGCGGGAGGCGTTGGGGGCGGCAGAGGCCCTAGGGGGGTAGGCGGTTATTGTTTTAGACAACAAAAAATCTGTTGACTCAGCGGTATTCATGAGAATGTCATGCTTCAGCTGCATTCAGTTCATGTCATTCCCCTTATCACCCATCACTTCACTTCCTAAAAAAAAGGACCAGGCCCAGTTTTGACTAAATAAAAATGCTGCAGATTGGTAAATTTATCTCAGTTACAAAGGTAACTGCATACATAACCTTTAGTCAGGTCACAAGAACATTTGTACTACAAAAACGGATATAAAGTTGCTGCATCAGGGGAGGGCGCCGGCATCTTGTGACGCACATTCATGGACACCGGGAGGGTTTCCTGCCTGTTTTCAGCCAGAGGTTAGTGCAGGCCAGGAGGAGGGGTGCTTGGAGCAGCACTTTAGCGCGCTGCTGTGCTGCATGTGCACGTGGCTAGCAAATACACAAACCAGCCACCTCTTTGCCTTCATGCCAGATACCCCATCTTTGCTCTTTTATGGTAGGTGAGGGTCTGAACTATGGGGCCGATTAGGATGGCGGATGGATCGCCACCACCATGCAGGCGGTGGCGATCCATCCGCCATCCATGCCCGTCCGCCACCTATTTCCCCCAGCCATATTACAATGGCGGGGGGGACCGCGGCGAACGGGAAGACCATCTGTCGCATTTCCGCCGCGGTCGCCTTGCGACCGCGGCGGAAAAGGTCTAACATGGTGGCGGTGTCTAATAGACACCACCTGCCATATTATGATGTGCTGTGGGCAATGCCTTTCCGAGAAGGCATACGGTGTTTGCTTTGGGGGCCTGTTGCGGGCCTCCAGGGTGAAGGGGGGGGGGGGGTGTGGGGGGTGCACATGGAGGGTACCTATGGTACCCCCCTGCGTTTCAAAATACAACATGGCAGGCACCGCGCGGTGCCTGTCATGTTGTGCTTTGAAACGCACCACATGCAATTTTAGCATTGCGGCGGGCGGTGCTTTCAGCGCCGCCCGCCGCAATGTTAAAAATGCGGGATGCACCCACCACTGTGGCGGGTGCAACCTAATTCGAGGCACGGGACCTCCGCCCCTGTGGCAGATGCTCCCGTCCCCCGACAGGATGGCGGACGGACTTTGTCCATCCGCCATCCTAATTGACCCCTATGTATGGTTCGCCCTTCCTCCTTGTACTCTGAAGACTGCGTCCATATAGGACCATGTGTACCCTATGCGCAGCAAGAGAGCAGTGGGCCCGTTGCATGCGAGGAAATTGGGCCTCTCATACCCAGATTTGATAGTAAAACAACAACGTCTGCTGGGAATGCAGAGGGCCCCTTATGCCACTGCACCTGCTGCATTATTGATAGCTAGCCAATATCCCCATGTAATGGTAGTTGTGTAGCGCGACCCTACCTGGAAAGTAGCAGACGTCTGACAAACGGGATAGTTGCTGAGCAGTAATTCAGCCGATTAAATACATAAATTAATTGAATAGAGGTTAAAAAACATTGCTGTCCGTTCCCTCCTTAATAGTCCAGTGGATGATGCTCAGAAATGTTTACAGGAACCATTTCCCCTATCATAACATATACCAATTTAAAACTCCTCTACTCCTTGCCTCTGCAACTCTGGCAATCACCATTGCTGCCGCAATTCAGGAAGAACCTCAAGACCTGGCTCTTCCTCTGAACCACGGTTCCCCTCACCCCACATACACACACTCAGCACCTTGAGATCATTACTGGTGAGTAGTCACGCTTTATAAGAAACCTGATCGAGAATACGCTTGCCTCAAAATGTCACAATGGGCCCCAGATCTTTCGATGTTTGCGGTGGAGACAGCTACAGGATTTGTAAGTAGGCTGTCGATGCATGAGCACCTCTCCATCTTTCTCACACAATCGTCTGAATCTCAGCATCCTCTGTACGTACTTCATGTGCAGCACCTCCCCAAGTGAATGCATGTGAGCCCAGTTTCACCACTGGACCATCCCGAGAGATTATTTTGGGATAAATGTGAGTGCTTCATTGGCAGTTAATAACCTAATGTGTATGGCACGTTATTTTCCATTTTTAGGTCGAGGACTCCGTCGCACTGCGTAAGCAGTGGGCGGAGCTCCGAGATTTTATGTTTGTTAGTGTCAGGGGCTTGAACCCGCCTCTCTTCTCCTTTGGCTGGCCTCGTAAATGCTGGCCAGCCATTGGAGGAGAGGGGCGTCACTCCCTTTAAGCCCCGTCTTTTTCGGATTCGGGGGCGTGTTTTTTAGGTTCTTTCTATCTGTGACGTCATCATTCACTCAAACCTAAAAAACACGCCCCCAGTCTGAAAAGGACGAGGCTTAAATGCAAAAAGTGCTTGCGACGCGATTTCTGCCGACGGCGCACGCCATGCTCATCAGCATTAATTAAGTAGGCGGCGATACACTTTAGCCCACTAGGACACTCTGCAGAGAGTAGGGATTTTACCCCCCTGCATATCCCATAACGGAGGCGACATGCCAGTCGGATGAGGCGAAATGTGTACAAGACAGAATGTGCACGTATGGCGTTAAAAGTTTTTTTTTTTATGCACACGGGTTATCCTGAATAACAGTGTAAGGAGAACCATTTTTAAACATCGCCAGCTTGTGTGAAAAACCTGTCTCTACCTATCCTACAGATTAAAGTTCTTTTTGTACGTGTTAAACACAGGTGTAAAATTAAAATTGCACTTTTGTTAATTTAAACAAATGTACTTGTTCGTTCAGTGCAGCTTTAAAGGTACCCTACCTGCCCCAAAGGGCATTACTTGACCCACTGGCACCTTGTGACGTCGAGTCACAACGCGCACTGGCTGGCTTAAGAGAGGGGTGTCCACTTTGGAGGCGAGCCGAGTCTGGTAATGTCTTGGTGCAGGTAAGTACCGTAGAAAGTATGCCCCGGGCTCTGGTGCAAACATGGAAAAGGGGCCCTGCCACTGCTGGGGCGGGAGTAAAATGAGCGATTGTCAGGGTTTAATGCGCCGCTTGGGACCCGGTGCCACTGCACCTGCTGCACCGGTGGTTGCTGCTCCTCTGAGTGATGCCGAGAGGATGAGGCGCAAGAGCCGTTGGCTGGAAAGCAGGGCTGCGCCACCCCGAGGGGGGTGGGTGTCAGGTCAGCAGAGGTGAGGGGCCGTTTTTAAGCAGGGCAGGTGACAGATGGTGGTTGCAAGCAGGGTAGGGCAGAGGGGCCGTTTGTATGCAGGGCAAGTGAGAGATGGTGGTTGTAAGCAGGGTAGGGCAGAGGGGCCGTTTGTAAGCAGGGTAAGTGAGTGATGGTGGTTGTAAGCAGGGTAGCGGAGAGAGGTCTATTGTTGAAGGCAGGGGAGGGGAGGTGGATGTAAGCAGGGCAGAGGAGAGGGGCCGATTATAAGCAGAGCAGGCGAGATAAGGTGGTTAGAAGCAGGGCTGGCGAGAGGGGTCGATTGTTGTAAGCAGGACAGGTGAGAGGATGTTGTTGGAAGCAGGGCAGTGGAGAGGGGCAGATTGTTGTAGGCAGGGGAGAGGAGGTGTTTATAAGCATGGCAGGTGAAAGGGTCAACGTGTAAGCGGGGCAGGCGAGAGGGGAGATTTCTGTAAGCAGGGCAGGTGAGAGGGGCGGGATGCAGGAGGAACAGGTAAGAAGGCCTGCTGTAAGCAGGGCAGCGGGCCCATTAGGGTCGGCGGTAGGTGAGCCGCTGGGTGGCAGAATAGGTGAACATAGGTGCTGGTAGCGGGGCAGGTGACACCTGGGAAGTACCCCCAATCCTTCCCTCCTCCCTGTGAGACACGCCGGCGCTGCACCTCACCCAGAACAGGAGGCTGACGGTCTTAAGCAGGGAGAGGCAGCCACCCCCCGGCAGGTACGCCCTGGCTGGGCCCCCTCTGGACGGTCCTTCTGTCCGAGCCCCGGAGATGCTTCGATGGCCCTCCCTGAACCCTCCGGTGGCGCTTCCCTCCCCGAGTCCCAGCGCACTCCCTGCTCCCTCCCCGTCCTCCTCGCACTGCTTTCGGTTTCAAGAACAGCTCCCAGGCCCGGCCCGCCAGTTAAAGAGGCAGCCGAGGCCTGTGGCGTCAATGCGCCTTCAGGTGGGTTTACTCTATGGAAGGGTGTAGCCTTCGTTGGTGCAGCAGGTGCAGTGGCCTTATTACTGTTGTATTTTACAGTTCAAACGACGGCCGTGGCCCTTTCCCCTCCTTGCACTACGATCAGTGACGCACTGGCTAAGCCACTGACTTTTTATTTTTATTTATTTATTTTTATTTAATGCGATTTTATATAGCGCGAACATTACCCGAAGGTGTCAGTACGCTTTACATAAGAACCAGTTGCGATACATAAGGACTCAGGATTATGTGCGTTGCATAAATAATACAAACAGAAAAAAATTGCAAATGTACAAGTTATAGTCACACAAGGAGGAGCATTCAAGGAAGGGATACAAATGGATATACTCTAAGAGTCACATAGGAATGGTAGAGAGTACACTGGTCTACTGCATATACTAGTGATTAGAGTTATCTCTATACACATAGGGTAGGAATACGAATGGATATACTCTAAGAGAGAGTCTCCACTATCCCTCTTGCCTAAAGTGCTCGGGTAAGTATGTTTGTGTCAGCTATAAAGGCTGTTGACCGTATGGAAGGTAAAAGAAAACTACGAGGAAACAGAGTTCCACACGTTTTATTATTCTGTTTGTACGTGACAATAACAATTTAGAGGATTTCCTTTGTGGGCTATTTCCGTCGTAACCAAGAGTCTTTCTGTATGTGGGGAGTCCGTTCTTATTTTAAGCTTCTCCTTGGGGTTCAGTCTCGGTTTAGGGTGCAGGTGTATTTGGCTAGCCATGATACTCTCTGTTGTCTCTGCGTGCCAGTTTCCACATCATTTCTCGCACGTTTTAATACATTTTTCGTTTAGCACCTCACACCACCTTAAAGTGCATACCTGACACTTCTACCCATAGACATACAGACAGACACAGCCTGTCACGCGGAGCAGGAGCGCCAAATGGCTGAAAAGAGAGCGACGCCAGAGGGGGCTGAGGGGGATGTAGGGAGGGGAATATCTTCATGTGTTGGCAATCAATGTCCCAAGTTTGAAAATCGATTACGATTTGGAATGCGGGCAGTTTATACAAATACATTAACGCCCACCGCTCCATAAATCACCGGTTCTCACAAAAAGGGGGAGGAAACACCCGGCCCTTGTTTAATCCTTGCTTCTCCGATGAAAGCGCGTGCCCTAGTAGGAGCTGAACTTTAACACCCCAGGCTACCGAGTAATGCAAGAGTTAATGGCAGACGCCGCGGACAGAAGGAGCCCCTGAGATACTTCTGTTAATCCAATGCTAGCAAAAAGACGGAGATTATTTTCGGCCATATTAGCAAAATGTCCGGTTAATAGATCTAAAATGTGATGGAGAATTGAGAATTATATTAAAACTCTTCCGTTCTGTGGGATAGTAGAGTAGAGCTAATTTTGATATGTTTTCGTGCATTTAATTTGTATCACAACGGAGCACCCTAAAACAATATTTGTACTACAGCAGAGGTACACCGACAACAGATTTATAGGTGAGTGTCTGTGTATCGAAAGGTTTGATGACAGTAATTAGGATGTGATGGAAAGAGGCGTGGGGAACATAGATGGTATCATACTTGACAACACTATAGCTTATTACATGTTCAGTTACACAGTTGTATATTTGTTCAAAATCACACTTTTCGGAACAGATGCTGGGATTATCACCCATTTCTTGGGGCCTCAAGCTCCACCATTTAGTCACTGGAAGACATTCACATCAAGGCAGTCTAGCAGTGGTGAGCAAGGCCTGGCTGGCAGGTGTGTCGGGGGAAGCACTCGCCTGTCTTTAGATCTGGTGAGTCAGGGAACAGTGGAGAGTGGTAGTTTTTTAGTTTTCTATTACATGCTCCTTTGTACTCCCTCATAAAGACACTTTTGCCTATTTTTCCTTTCCATACTGCACCCCATCTCTGCTCATTCTCATAGCTCTTAAATGTTCCTGTTCCCCCCTTCCTCTCTTCCTCTAAGCCAGGGCCGCAGCTATCCATGGTACAGCAGGTGCAGGGACCCACTGAACCTTGCCATATTTAATTCATCAGCCAGTGTTCAGGGGTCAATTTTCTTTGCTTGCTCTAGGGCCCATGGTATGTTTGCTACAGAAGTTCTTCTTATTGGTAGTGACACTCAGAAGTGGGATGAGCAGTGGTGGCCCTCCAAATTGGGTCTGCCTCCTACTCCTAAGAAAGAAGTTAAAAATTTGGGTGTGATTATAGACCACTCACTTACCCCTGAATCCCATGCCAAAAGAGTGGCTGGCACTTGTTATGGCCGCCTACGTTCTCTTAAACCTATTCTTGGCTTTTTTGAACCCCCCATTCGTCAGACAATTATCCAAGCTATGGTCCTATCCCATCTAGACTATTGAAATGTCCTCATGCTTGGTTCCAACTTGGCAGTCATTAACAGACTGCAAAGGGCTCAGAATGCTGCTGCTCGCACTCTGTTCGGACTACCAAAACATTGCCATACTTCCCAGGTTCTGCGTAGGCTGCACTGGCTGCCTGTTAAACAACACATACAATTCAAAACCCTTTGTCTCATTCACAAAATGCTCTATCGCCTTGGCCCTCAAATTTTGCAAGGACTCTGTTCCTTTTATGTCCCGTCGCGTGCTCTCCGCTCTGCGGACCTCTCTTTTGCCTGTACCATCAAGATTCGGAGGTGCAGAGCTGGGGGCCGGTCATTCAGGTATCTTGCTCCAAAACTTTGGAATTCTATTCCTTTAAGTATGCGCACTACTTCTAACCATCTACTCTTTCGAAAATACATTAAAACCTGGTTGTTTTCTTCTGTTTAGGATCCCCTTGTGTTTTGGCACCTTGTCACTTCTGGCCGTACTATGATAAGGCATGTCCGCAAGCGCTGGGACGCCCCGTTGCTGGGGTAGCCATGCGCTATATAAACAATTATAACATAACATAACTCCACTGCTCCAGGTCACGTTGCTTGTGCTTGCTGTCCTGCCCCCTCGTTGCTCGTGCTTGCTCCCCTGCCCCCCTCGTTGCTTGTGCTTGCTGTCCTGCCCCCTCGTTGCTTGTGCTTGCTGTCCAGCCCCCCCTCGTTGCTTGTGCTTGCTGTCCTGCCCCCTCGTTGCTCGTGCTTGCTGTCCTGCCCCCTCGTTGCTTGTGCTTGCTGTCCTGCCCCACCTCGTTGCTTGTGCTTGCTGACCTGCCCCCCCCCGTTGCTTGTGCTTGCTGTCCTGCCCCCCTCGTTGCTTGTGCTTGCTGTCCTGCCCCCTCGTTGCTTGTCCTTGCTGTCCTCGCCCCCCTCGTTGCCTGTGCTTGCTGTCCTGCCCCCCTCATTGCTTGTGCTTGCTGTCCTGTCCCTTCGTTGCTTGTGCTTGCTGTCCTGCCCCCTCGTTGCTTGTGCTTGCTGTCCTGCCCCCTCGTTGCTCGTGCTTGCTGTCCTGCCCCCTCATTGCTCGTGCTTGCTCCCCTGCCCCCTCGTTCGTTGTGCTCGCTCTCCTGCCCCTGCCCCCTGTGTGTGGGTGCTAATGCAATAGGTCTTGCATATGCAAAAGATTAAGCTATTGGCAATGTAAATGACAATGCCATTTATTTATGATTTAAAAAAACAAAAACAAAAAAAAATGTCATGAGCAATGCCAATAGCTCTACCTTTAATAATGCCGAGACCATTGCATTGTAAATGCTTGTTAACATTTGCTTTGTAGTTGCACTGCTATGCATATGGTAATTTGTGCCATGGCAGTGGAAATAAATGTGCCCCGAAAGCACAGCATTGGGAGCAAAGGTAATAATGAACACACATTCACACATTTATTAATACCGTGTAATGGTGAGGAAAACACTATTTACTGCTTCAAAGATTGGATGATAAAATTACTATTACTTGGGCAAACAACTCTTCTATCAGTCAGAATGCCTCTTTAATGTGATATGACCTTACAGCGCAAAATTAATATCTTGCATCAAGGTTTTGGTAAATACGTTTTAAAAACAAATGTACATAAAAAATGCCATGACATAAACCATATATGCAGATGTGAAGAGGGTACTCTTCACTTTAGAATCATGGTCCCTTCCTACACTCACCAGTACTAATAAATACCATATTACCAAAGGTGCCTCTGTACATTGACTATTACTTCTATGTCCTCTCCTACATCCCACATTTCATTCTCTTTCGTTTTCATCTCTTTTTTTAAGTTTTATATGTTACTTCCCTATATTTGGTATTGTTTCTTTAGAATTGTGTTAGGAATTTATTGTATATTTTTCGGATTCACGAATTAAATAATCCATTTTTAGGTGTGGCAATAGCCAAGCTCTTTTGATTTTAATGGAATTATATGTATAATATACTTACTCATAGTGGCTTTCAGCCAGCCCTCTTCATTCAGAGGACTGTTGTCATGTCATTCAAATTTTTAGGTCTCGCCTGCTGACAGGGCATGTGCTGTTTTTGCTACAATGGGTATTGCTTACTGTTAAGGGATTGGAGCTTGCCCAATGCTTACCATTCGTTGGCATCATTGTTACTCTTCTTTTCTGCCTCTTAATTGATCAGAGCAGACTGAGCGGACAGAGCGTCACTTTCTTTTCTTTCTGTGGAGCATGCGCCAGACACAAATTGAGTCATCTTAATTAGTGTTCGTCCGCTGCTTGGGCTTCGATTGAGGTACTATTTCTTCTTCCCCTCCCAGCCCCTAAGTCTACAGCACTTCTGTCCACTCCCACCTACCCATTATCCGTGCTGCTTTTTCCTCTCCCATCGGCCTACCCCCAATGTCTGAGAGAGTTGTCATAGAGTTCCCTGTTTTTCAACGCTGGAAAATCTTTCTTGTAAACCTGCAACGGTCTGTTCTGTTCACCTCTGCTAACAACATGGTGATTGTTACTCACTATCATTCTCTATCAGGATTGAATACTGAGCACCTCTGCTACTCCGGTTTGGAAAAGGCTTTAACATTTGTAGCAATCTCCTTTATCCCCAACCAGTACAAAATATCTTTCTCCCCCGCCCTCTAACCTCTCCCGGTCTAAAACACATTTAGTTTAAAATCAATTGAGTTCTCACAGAAGTGTTAACCCCTTGCATGCTGCCGTCGGCCGTTGGCCGGCGGCAGCACTACCTCGCTAGTGCTGCCGTCGGCCGACACAGCCCGCCCATTTCCTGAAGTGCCGCGAAATCGCGGCCGCGGCAGAGGGGTTAAACGTAAGAATAAGCTCCTGAATCAGATCAAAGACCTCAGATGTTTACATAGATCGTTGATTGAGATAATTGTAACACAGTGTATTGTAATTGTATTTATATAGCAGGGGGATTTGAAGCACTATAGGGCAGTTCAGAGGCAATTTGGGCGACTTTCCATACCACACAGTGAAACTCCACACCACAGCACACAATTCCACTTCACTTCATGCTACACAATTCTACTCCACGTCAATTCCAGTGCACCCCACACCACACAATTCTACTCCATGCTTCACAATTCCACTCAACACAATTCCACTGTATGCCACATAAGTCCACACCACACAATGCCACTCCATTTCACGCCATACAATGGCTCTCAGTGCCACGGAATGACATGCCCTTCAATAAAGCCAATAATAGATCTCACATAAGCAAGACCTATTGACTTTCCCAAGGTTTGTTCTTCCATCCATTACAGCATACAGCATTGGGCAGCTGTTGGTTAACCTAAGTGTGAGTGATGGCACATCCACACCCAAAGTAGTACCTTTCAGTGGTAGGGGTTGCTAAGGCAATGTGTGTTTTTTGAGACCAAAAATATGTTTACTTTTTGTCAGTGTTTTTCCCGATTGGCAGGGTCCTATCAGGACTTCACAAATAAAGCTTTTACAAAAGAAAATTGCAAAACAAGCATTGACAAAGTAAAGAGATTGGCAGTTATCACCAGACCAATGGGCTTTGCCAATACCTGTTGAACATTATTATTGTGGTTAAATATATTATGTTTATGTACTATTAGACATGTTGTAAATTAAGTCATATGCAGTCTTTTGAACTTAAAAAAGATTTGCCTCGATTCAAGGGAGACCAGGAAGCATCCACTCCTGTTGAAGAGAGGTGTTGGTAACTAACTGAGCGATAGTATTCTAGTCGTTGACAACCAGAATGGAGATGAACACTTGCTCGTCTTTTCAAACCTCTGCCAGCAGGCCATCTATGCTGCATAACTAAATGCAGCAGCCGGCCAGGTCCGTCAACTTTCTTCATAGTGCTATTCTACATGCTTCCAGTCAAGTTACAAAAGACTACTATTCCGAATACAAATTTACACTTACAGGAAAGGAGCAAACTAGGAAAAATGACAAAACCCTTTTGAGTGAAAACCCAAAGTCATTTCCCTCTAAACTGAGAGTGCACGTGCCTTATGGCTTCTGAATAATTTTTTATTCCATGCACACACGTTGCCTTGAAGATGTGGCTCTACTTTGGAAAAACACCCTTCATTTAACTACAGGACCGTAGAGAAGTAGTAACTTTAATTTAATGGGTACTTCTCATTGCGTTTGCAGACTCCAATACGGATATTCTTCAGATTATCTAACTAAAAAGCCCCTCTATATACTGTACTTTTTCATATTATTGTACGTAGTCCTTAGGCCAAACACGAGTTTGGAGTGTGGTGTGATATTGTACACTGTTTTAGGATACTGATACAGTGAACTATTTTTGACTGGATGTTTAGTGCAGGTACCACACACATTTTATTTTCTCATAATTAAATTACCTCTTCAAGCGGAATACGGTTTTAATTCTAAAATAAAATATAAATTATATTTTTCTATTTGTTTAATTAATTTATTTTTACCCTTCTCCATTTTGATTGTAATAAGTGTCTAAACATTTAATATACACAAAAAAGCAGTTGTTGATTATGTAACACGTGCATGTGCATGCACGTGTGTTTATGCATGATTTGTGGACAATATTTCCATTTTCATTGTAAGAGGCCATTGCAGACCAAAACGTTCACTGGACTTTAAATACTTTTATGAAGTAACACTTTTCTACACCTTTCAAGTTTAGGACGTTGGCAAACGTTTGAATTTAAGGATTGTAGTCACTCCCTGCCTCTTGCTTGCCCTTTTTCTTCAATATTTTCTTTGTGATCCAATTAATCAATCAATATATACTTTATTCGATTAACAAAAATTAAATCATAAAAGTTGAACACAATGTGATACATTACATACATGACGACAGCAACACAAATTACAGTTTACCTTGCTTTAAACAACAGAGAGATTATAGCTTGATAAAAAATAAAATACTGTAGGGGTAGTTAAAAACTGTGAAAACAGTAACGCTCGTCTCATAGATTAAAATTCATGGGCCTCAAAAGTAGACATGAATTTACAGCGCAAATTGGTATATCTCGGGAAAATCATAACTTTGTGCAAAGTATTACTAATTGAGACATCGGCGCAGTCACATAAGGACAACATGGAATCCTTATAACAAGAACTTTATTGATACTGCATCCAGGCACACATATAATTTCACCCAGTACACTGTAAAGTGACAGTTTATGCCTTCATGTATATACAGTGTGTGGTAGAGGTTTCCATAGCTTGCTGCTGTCAGCTGCGCATGGTTGAGACCACTGTAGGGAGTCGCCTTATGTAAGGCCAATGGAATTATGCAGCAGGGAAGGAACACATTATGTTGGTGACTAAATCATGTGGCAAGAAAATGTGGCACCTTTAGTAGCAGTAGTATTCAATGATATTGTAATTTTTACTCATGTTAACACCAACTGGGCTAAGGTTTAACCTCATTAGTTTCAGTTTAGAAACTAAATACCACAGTCAGCAACTCAAAGGTGGCCAGTTAATCTGCGCAAAGGGCCTTCCGCAGCGTTGCAACACGTGTTTTAACTTTCCAGCTTTATTGACCACACAAGAGTTGATGTCCGCCTTTTTTTAAGCGACCTGTGGCATTATAACAACTCTTGACTAAGACTGTGCGAAATTCCAAATCCACTCCCAACATGCCGATAGAAATGCAATATTTTTTTATTTATTGACATTTATTTAAGGATGAATATGGAAATACTTTTATTCCACTGGTGCTTCGACGTCATGAGTGACCTCAGCTGTATCTGGTGTCCATAACTTATGCTTTTCAATTTACAAGAAGCATTTATAGATAGTGCACTCCATATCACTTAATGCTTAAAACTAACATTTATAGCACTGATTGTGTTTTATTGAATGGACTAGTAGCGGTCATTATCACTTTTTAATCGACTGTCACAAATTATGCGCCAGATTTTATTGAAAGAGTGGTTGAATATGGAAGAGACAGGCCAGCAGTTCCCTACATTGTATCTAGGCTCTGCTTCGTGGATATTTTTCCTTTATAGAGCAATGCGGTGTGAATTTCGGCTTTGAAGTGTCAGAGCACCAGTTTTCATATCAAAGCTTTTGTTCTGACATTAAACAATGCAAGCCGAATATTGTTTGATAATGCCGTGATGTGCTTTTTAAAACAAAAAAAAAATTCAAGCAAGGAGTTTCGCACTTTCTCCCAGAATCTCCTCGAGCCAATGATACCCCTTCATATAACAATCGTTTCATGTCAAGGAGCGCCAGAGGGAAAAGTTAACGGACTCTCCATTTGAAAATTGAAAAGCACGAGGCTTAGCGGGGCAGATGCACTTACTGGTACATCGAATCACTAAGTGGTTTTTGAAGTACATTTGAGATCTGAGGAGGCCAGCAATGACTGCTATAGTTTCATGGTTTTGGGGCTAAGTACCAATTTTACATGTACAATTTTTTAAAGCATAAAAGCTTCTTGTTATAGAAGTATTGCTGTTAAGTCTGGTTAAGGTTTTATAGAGTTTAGAGACTCCACAAGGAACCCACACAGTGAGAGTAATTCCTTCTATGGTTCGAGTTCTGATTTGGCGGTCCCTAGGCAACACGAATATAACTGCCAGCTGAACACTATATGTGACTGAAATTGTTAAGTTATGCAACATCCAAAATTATGCCTTTTTTTAGGTAGCCAACGCCTTTTAATTTTACGAAAATGAAACTTACAATGTAGTTACTTAGAGGGGCTTTCGTCTAGCCTGCTTTACCCATCGGACTGTTATTTTTGTCATTTACAGTTTTCTTCCACCTTAATTGTTCAGCATGTAATCGCAACTTGAACCTTCTACTTCGTGAATTCTATCACCCACACCTAGGCACTTACCTCACTGTTCTACGAAGTCCGTCAGGAACTAAAGGATCCTGTCATCTCAAACTCACAAGACACTAAGGGGTAGCCACCGCCGGCCTGGTGGGGGCAATCCGCCCGACATCATCTCCAGAATTCCCCCCGCCATATTAGAATGGCGGGGGGACCGCGGCGGACGGAAAGACCATCTGCCGCTTTTCCGCCCCGGTCACTTTGCGGCCCGGGCGGAAAATGTTTAATATGGTGGCGGTGTCTAGGAGACACCGCCGGCCATATTAGGATGCCCTTCCTGACATGCTTTTCCGTGGCGGCAATGCCGGCCCGTTGCGGGCCCCCTGGGTGTCCGGGGGGTGAGGGGTGCACATGGGGGGTACCTATGGTACCCCCCGCATTTCAATGTGCAACATGGCTTGCACCGCGAGGTGCCTGTCATGTTGTGCTTTGAAATGCACAACGTGCATTTTTACCATTGCGGCGGGCGGAGCTTTCTGCACCCCCACCGAAATGGTAAAAATACAGGATGCGCCCGCCTGTGTGGCGGGCGCATCCCAATGCTCAAGGTGGGACCGCCACTCCTATGGCGGGCGGTCCCGTTTTGCAGGAGGATGGCGGGCGGGCAAAGTCCGCCCGCCATCCTAATGGGGGCCTAAATCTCTCCCGTTGTTAAATAAAAAGTACAAATAATAATATATATTCATCACAACTCTTCCATTAGTCATTTTTGTGCTCGAATCAATCGCACAGATCTGGTCATGTGAGGCTGCGGAGATACCAGAGAAGTGTCAATGACTGACACTGGTGACAGAGGCATCAGCACAGTCGTACGGCTCTCTGCATTCTCAGGTAGATAAGTCTCACTTCTGACATCTGGAGTTGGCAAATGTCGAGGCATGTGCTTGAAATGTGAAGAGACTCAACTAATGGACTTTCCAGGACGGTGAGCAGTCACCATGTGTCCTTTACTAGTCACAACTCTCAGTGGGTCAGCATCAAAAGAGGCATCATTGCGTTTCCGTTTCTGCGTGACAATAACTTTGTCTTCTCTTTTGAATACAGTGCTCTGGGCGCAACAGTGTCTGTCCACTTAGGTCTTCATTTTGTGTTTGTGACACGTATCAGTAATGCAAAGTTTATCAATGTCAATTGATCCATCAGTGGTTGATTGTGGCAATTTGGTTCCTATGGCTCTCCCAAACATTAAGGTGACAGAGCTTTCACGAGTGTTAGAATGGGGAATTGACCTGTATGCAGTAGCGGCTCCAGGACGGACTGCTGCCGGGCGGTGACGCAGGGCAGGGGAGGAGCAGGGTGGGGGGTATAAACTCCAGATTATGGCCTAATGGAGGTAAGTATACAAACAAATAATTAAAACGAATTTCATTGTGTACGCTGCATCGCAGGGTGGGGGGTAGTAAACTCCAGATTATGGCCTAATGGAGGTAAGTATACAAACAAATAATTAAAACGAATTTAATTGTGTACGCTGCATCGCATTTGGCATTATTTATTTATTCTTCAGCATGCAATTTATTCCTCAGAATGCAATTGCTAACTGAACATTCTGCATCATGAATTCTATCACCCACACCCATGCACTTATGTCAGTGTTCTACGGAGTCATCAGGAACCAAAAGAGTCCCATCATCTCTAACTCACAAGACACTACAGCTTACTTCATTGTGAGTGACAGCATTCTGCTTTTCCACAAGGAGCACATTCACACACAAAATAGTTCTCTTAAGTGATTTCTATGGCAATATGTGCTCTTTCAGTCTAAAATATTTATTTTGCTTTTAGTGTTTTTATTTTAGCTTGTTCAGGGGCCAAAATGTTCCCCAGCAAAAAAGTTTAGTAAAAACCAAAACAAAACAAAACAAGAAAGATAAAGCGAATAGACTTGCGGCCAATTCCAGATGTTCTGGCTTCGCCAGTGCCTATTGAAACTTTATTTGGAATACTAAGCTGTCCTAGCCAATTAGATGGTTTATAATGGATGCATTAACTACTCCGTTTCTGCTTTATACACCTACATGATATTACTGAAAATATTGAGCAGGCACATACGACAGCTCTGTCTCATGGATTGTGGTCTTATTAGTCTGAGTGGAGCACCCAAGCGCTATCCTCATAGTGGTGGAACAACAAGAGTTCAGCTGCACAAGCGCAGGGGAGGCAGCATACCGTGTAGTGATCAGTAGTAGTGAACAGGACCTTTTTACACTGTCACTAGAGTGAGGCCTACCACCTCAGTCATCTTTTCAAAAGTTCCACTGCTGTGTGCTTTACTTACCCTGGGCCTACATCAGGCAGATGTGGAGTGCTGTGCAGCGCAGGAGTGGTGATTCTCTGTTAATTGTATGTGTTCCCAGAAAGGGTAGCGTACAAGGATGGAGCAGTACTATGCGGAGTATGTGTGGTTGATACATGTACTGGGTGTATGTATGCATAATTTTGCTTTGCACATTCCACGGGAGATGTCGTGCGATGCAGTGCATGTGTGGATAGAACATGATGGGTGTATGTGTGCTTGTGTTAAGTACAATACATGAAGAGTGAAAGGTTGTACAGCATTTACATAGAGAGTGTATGTGCTGTCTGTCAGTGTGTGTGTTGAAATAACACACCCTGGTTAAAGATAGGAATGCTTTAGTGCTGAACAGTGTGCACACCCTAGGTGTATGTGCTGGATGCATGGGTACATGCCAAAGTACAATGCATTGAGGAGTTAGTGCTGAACAGGATGTCTGCTATGAATGTACAATGAGTGAGGGTGACTGCAATGGAATCTTACATGGAGGGCCCTGCGTTCCATTTTGGGAAGCTAATGCCTGCCTGGTGAAGCCATAGGAGGAGAGGAATCACCATAGATGGATGTGTGGACTGCTGCAATCTTGTGAGCTGGATGTGAACACACACTGGAGAGAAGGACAAGACTCCCTTTACATGTCAAAATACTGCTTTTTGATTCAGTGATAAATCACAGGCAAGGTGCCTGGGCACATCTCAAGAAGGAAAATGGGTTTGATAAGAGAATCATTAAGAGTAGGGCTGGGGTCTGAGATTAACCATGACACATATCACTGGCTGACATCCAGGTGACATCCAGATGTGAACTCTGGTCACTCCAATGAATTATGTTGCCGACAATAAGTTTCGGAGTCATGTCTGCTGTGGTCAATTTCTTTCATGAAGGAAGAAGAAGTAGAACCCCCAAAAAAATCTTTAAAGATCCAGGCTCTACATTTAATTTGTTGTCTGGAAAAGGTCCATAAGAAGGGGAGGTTGAGTCCATACATTTGTCATCTGCCAGGCAGCCAGATAGGCTGTGTCAGAAGGGTAAGCTCTGCAAGTCTTATGCTTGTGACCAGGACTAGGAACCACGGCCTGCTAGCCCCCCCCCCCCTGTGTGGTGAAGGGACATCCTCCAGGACACCAAGATCACTTACCCTGGTGCACCATTGCCTGCCTGCTTGCCAAGGGCAGTGTGCCCTGTGAGGGAGAGGAGAATTTTGGAGGGAGTAATGTTTATTGGGGAGGCCTGCACAAGGATTACCTGAGCAAGGTGTGAGACTGTGCAGCAACTGGCTGTTGCCCGTGTGTAGTATCAGCTCTGCAACCCTCGTATACCAGGAGAATGGCGCATTGCTCTGAGCCGTATTGGAAGCGCTGGATGGGAAGCACCAAGCTGCACCACTGCCAGATGGGGTCACTGGTGAGCCGAGTTTGGGCTAGATGTGCAGAATCTGTGACTGCAGAGATTGGCAAACTCAGACATACGAAGGAACGAAGGAAAGTAACTTTCCTCCGTTCCGTCGTATGTCTGAGTTTACTACCCCCGCCCGCCCCGCCTCACTGCACCGTAGCACGCTTTATGCGAGCCGCCACTGCACTCCAACCGACCTACCTGTTAACATGTAAGGGGTAGCTTTTCACAGTGAACATAGAGCTTGGAAAGCGGCAGGAGAAAGTCCCTAGCTTTAAACAGACCCTCTGTCTCCATTCTTAATTTCAGTAACTCTCCACTGTCTAGCCTACTGAAAGACGTCCTTGAAATGTTCTAGTAGAATATTAATTTTCTGCCTGGGCTCCAAGCCTCAATCTTTGGCTCCATATGTGATATGACTGGTACAAAATGAAATCCACTGTGGCTGTAGCCCTATGCATAATTTTGTTTTGTACATCCATTCTTCACTCGTAGGCAGTGCATTCACATTCAACATCGACACATCCGTAGTACACGCACATGCAACATCCAGCCCTGCCAAGTGTCACACATCCGGTGTGACACTAACGCATTTTTAGTTACATTTCCGCATTACCGCATGTTAAAGGATTGTCACGCAAATAAGCGTATTTAAAAGCTAAGTGCATTATCAGTACTTGAGGTTGTCACTGTCAAGCCTGACTGTCAAGCCTGATTAAAACAGAGTCTGTGGCAGCTCCAGCAGGCTTGGGATTCAGCTGAGCTAACGCAGCTTTAGTACAATGTATCCTGGTTGAATGTAACTGCCCCGGCTCGGCTCTTACTGGCAGGCTGATGTCATCACGGTGAGACGTCACTGCAGAAGCGCGCGCAGTTTATTTTGGGCGCTCGATGCGGCTGGATAGTTTGCAGGCGGCGCAGCATGTCATCATCTTTAGAGGTAGTGCTGTCTATAACTACGGCACCGTCCGCCGGCTTTAATCTGTTCGGGCACCACGTGCTAGCTATTGTTATTACCGCCCCCTTTGAATCATGAAATATCTTACTGTAGCCGATCGTCGCGGAGTGAAGTCAGTGACACCGGGGCCGCCTGGACAGACTGGAGGTGGAGGGCCCTTCTTCTGCGAGGTTAGTGAAATTTTGCTATTGCCATATGTACGACTGGTCATGGTCAGTGGGAGAGAGAGCCTGTGTGCGCGAAGTTGAGATGCTGGCTGAGCCCCCACGTGCAGCTCCCTTCCACCGTACGTCGGTTATCTCTCCTCGGTGAAGCCTTGGGAGAGGTCGCGGGGCTCTGAAGCGACTGGAAAGGTTTTTTTATTGCTTGGTAAAGGAGCCCCCCACCCAAAGGTTCAAAGGTTTTTTTTTATTTGCATAATTAGTTAAAATTATTACAAAATTCGCATAATAAAATAACGATACAAAATTTATTAAAAAATTACTAAAATTGTTGTCTCTCGGCTATTGTTTTGTTTGGGGGCGGGGCTTGTGAGGTCCTGGGGTTAAGCTGGCCCTGTTTGCCCACGAACTGGATGGTCCTCATATTCTATTAGGTCTAAAAGTTTTCTTGCTTCTGCCAAGAATTTGACTCCACGGCATACTAGGATTATGTTGGAACCACCGAGCCAGCTTGTGACTGCGTGTCTGCAGGATCGAATGTTGAGAGCATTAAAGATGGGTTTCAATAAGAGTCGTCTCTGACTTATCAGGGCCGGACATAAGCAGAAAAGGTGGACAAGTGTTTCGGTGTTGTACCCGCAAAGGCGACATTGATTCGTCTGGTGTGATGATTTCCAGGACGGTAGTAAATCCTTTGTGACATGCATCCCCATCCGATAGGCTGTAAAAGACTTTTTTAGGTGACCACTGAAGTGGGATGTTAGATATGTGTGTGTTTTTGGGGTTGTGAAGCTGTTCAGGATGGTCCAGGCATGCCGCCGTTTTGCCAATAACTCTTTGTCCTCAAAAAAAGATTTCCATTTTGCTGCCGTATTGGCTGATTTTTTTAGACTTACTTTATCTGTCCCTGATTTCCAAGCGACTGCTAGCTCTAACTTTTCCACGCAGAATGTCAAATACTTTCCCCAATTGTTCATGGATTCAGTTTCCCCTCGTTTTTTAATTTCCTCCCAGCTTAGCCAGTCCAAGGAGTCTGGATCTGCAGATCTAAGTTTGTGGCAGAAGTTCACGAAGCCGCTCATGCTCCGGAACTTCTGATTTTGCAGTCCAAATTCGAGCCTGACTTGTGCGGCTGAAGCAGATTTGGGAAGATTGAAGACCGCTTTATAAATTTTAATTTGTAGTTCATTCAAAAGGTCCACCTCCTTACCGCACCACGTGACTAAGCCATAAGATAAAGTGGGCATAATCTGTGCAGCCATTGTTTTTAATAAATGATTGTAGTTGGGGCAGTCCATTTTTTCCTTTAGAGAGCGATACGCGAAGATTAAAGATTGTACTTTTGCTTTGAGTGCTATTTTGTGGTCCTTATAATTTGCTCCTTTTGTTATTGTAATGCCCAAGTACTTATAGTGTTCTTGTTCTTTCACTGGTGCCCCTTGGGCCATCCATTTGTACTTTAGGTTTTGCCGGTCAACTAGGCGGACCACTTTAGTTTTCTCTTTGTTAAGTGCTAGGCCTTCCCGTTCTAGGTACAGAGTTAATTTATTAATAGCTCTTTGTAAGCCAATAGGTGTCTTGCTCAATAATACAATATCGTCGGCATATTGTAAATAGTATATTGGATTGTTTGCCAAAAATGGAGGATGGTTTTCTGCTGATTCGATCGCGCTTGTGAGGTCAGAGAGAAAAAGGTTAAAAAGGGTAGGGGCTAGTACACAGCCTTGCTTTAAGCCTTGGGGAGTTTGGATGCTACTGGTGGTACTGCCACCATTTCCCAACTTTACTCTTACCCAAGTATGGTAATGAAGAGCTTTGATGGCTCTTAGGAGTTGGTAAGGCATCCCCCAACTCTCTAGTTTGCTCCACAAGCGCACTCTGTTTACCCGATCGAAGGCAGACTTGATGTCTATGAAACAGGCATACAAGCGAGTGCCATTTGCTATTGCTTGGTCCGTTAGGATAGACAGGCAGGTTAGGTTAGTTGTTGTTCCCATTCCTTGCCTGAAGCCTGTTTGAAATTTTGGCATGATCTTTGTTTCTGATATCCAGACTTGTAATTCACGTAGAATGCAAGAGGCGTAGAGTTTAGCCTCTACATCTAGTAAGGATATCAGTCTAAAATTTGCAGGATTGCGATGATCGCCATGCTTAAAAATTGGGTGGATGATACTTCCCTCCCAAGAGGCGGGTATCTCTGCGAGATTGTATATTCGATTGAACAGTGGCGTTAGAATTTCTGCCCACAGATCCGGGTCATGCTTAAATATCGCATTCGGTAGACCGTTTGGTCCTGCTGCACCCTCTGACTTTAGTCTTGAAATTATACCTCTTAGTTCAGTTTTGGTGATTAAGTCAGCTGGGTCTGTTGACCCCTTAAGGGGTTTTTCCTGGTTGGATTTCCAATTGTCCTTCTTCGTCACTCCTTTTGGTTCCTCCATGTTGGCTTTAACTGCCCCTGAATCTTTAACGAGACCTGTATTTGTATTGCTATATTGGGTTTGCACATGTCTGATCCAGGTTTCTGCTCCAACCCCGGCTTCTTGTAGGATTTTTGCCCCTTGGTTAAGCTTGTTTATGATGCCCCAGAAGACCCTGCTATTAGGTTGTTTTCCCGCAATTAGCAGTTTATTCCAAACAGATTCTTTGTATGAATACTTTGCGGCCCTCAATGCCTTCCTGTAGATGTTCCTTGCTCCCCTCAGATTGGATTTGTTTACCACTAGCCCCGACATTTTTTGGTTTGCGACGGCCCGAACCTCCTTAGCGACCTTTCTTTTTTTGGCTCTTAAGTCCATATTGAACCAGGGCTCCTTCTTGATGTTAAAGTTACTGTGCTTCCCTTCCCTTGCTGGGAACTTTTGCTGCAGAACTCGAATCATTTGCTCCCAGCTTATTACGAGGTCCTCTTCATTTCGAATTCCAAAATTGGCTATATGTGATTTTACTGTGTCCGTAATTTTGCCCAACCCCTCTCCGTGCCATTTCAATTTTTTCAAGTTGAACTTTGATGCATGATGCAGAAGGGCGGTCGTTGTTAGCGCCATACTTGGTGCAATATTCAAGGTTAGTATTTGTGGGAAGTGGTCGCTTTCTACCCGATGTTCTATGTGGAATGATTTGATGTTAGGAGTTAATTCGTCACTTACTAAGGAGTAGTCGATTATTGAGTGTACCCTGCCGCTCAGGTATGTAACTGCTGCCGGCATGTCCCCCTTAGTATTGCCATTCATAATCGCCAGACCATGGTCTTTTAATCTGGATGCAAATTTTTTTCCGCTACCATTTCCCGTCATCTTCACCTTCGCCTTGTTTTGATCAATAAGGGCGTTGTTGAAGTCCCCGGAAATTACCATTGGGTATTGCGAGTAGGTTCTTTGCATGGACTTGATAAGTGACAATAACGTTGCGTGTTTTTCTTTTTGTACCTTTTTGTCTGGGTGGATATAGACGTTAAATATTAACAATTTCCATGGTTCAGTCCCCGGTGGCGATACTTCGGTGATTTTGATCACTTGGGCCCACTTCAGGCTAACGTCTATTTCCTCAGATACCCAATTATATTTATGGGTTACGTAAGTTGATAGTCCACCACGGGGATGGCCGTGCATGGAGAGTCTTTCTGCATATATTTGATGTTCATGGAAACCTTCGACTGGGGTTGATTCCAGTTTCCAAGATTCCTGAATCAGAATTATATCTTGTCGTTGGAAAAAGACTCTGGTTTCACTATCATGGGCCATTTCTCGAAAACCATGCACGTTCCATGAACAAATTGAAACTGATGAGTTCTTTGTTAGGTTCTGGGGGAGCAATTCGTTCTGCTGGTTTACGGGGAAGTTTGGATTTGGGTTAGGTAGCTTTATTGCCGAGGACATTAGGTATCCATGACCAATCTGTTCTATCAGCGTGGTGAAAACCGTTTCTTTGCGCTTTACAACTTTCGCTTGATGGCTCTATCGTGGAAGCCCCCCACCCACTCCCTCATTGGGCCTCCTTGTTTGTTCAGAGCGTCACTCTTCCTCACAAGTAGAGGAAAAGAGATAAGAAGCAGCACATGAAGGCCACAGCGGATCTTTCACTTATTCAGAAACACTCAGTCTGCCCGGGTCAGGGCAGCTAGCACAGCACATCAAACCCCACTAGCTTCTTATTAAATAGAACAAACTGTGCCGTGTTTATTCACGACGTTCAAATAAATGCCATTGATTACTTTCGATTTATTAGGGCATTTTAAACTGCAGAGAACTTTAACCATTTAAACTAATAAAAACAGACAGTACAAACATACCTGAGAGCGTACCCAGTTCTATGTGTGAAGTGTGGCTCATCTCAATCACGTGCCTACCCAGACACCTACTAGCAAATGCACTCCATTCTAGACTTATTCTGAGTTTGCCTATGCCCCTGTCACTCACACAGTACGTCTCTGCTTTGTTTTTCAGTTTCGTTATAGCCTAGGTCACTGGTGGCTGCTGAGTGAGACTGAGTCACTCAGCTGATTATAATGACATTTTCAACCACTTCCAAGCTGCTTTATCTAATTTCTATAATTTTAGCTAGAGTCTGATCAATGAAAGTTGTTTATATTTCTTACGTTTTGCAGCAGTTAACTTAGTTTCTCGTTCCTCAAATGTGTGCAATTTCTGATATTATTGTTTCCCTCCTCTTCATTGCTTAATTTTGCTCACGAGACAGTGTCACTCATAGTCATTGAAATGTCACTCATAATTACTCTAACATTATTAAAATGTCACACATAGCAATCTGAAACCTTGGCAGCTATGAACATCCATTCCTTTTATGGCTAGGAGAAGGACTCTGTTAAAAGGGTATGGGCAGAACATTTCAAATGAAGTAGTGATGGGTAGGCTGCTCTCCGAAAGCAGGCAACAGGGAAAAAGATCTGCCCTGCTCTATAATCTTTTCGCTACCACTTTCATCAGACCTTTACAGCCCAGGGTGATGACATTAATCACTCTAGGAAGAATAGGTTTACTTGGTGTGCCTTTTCAACCACAGAGCCCCACTCATTCCACATCACAGAAAGACCTCAGCTTGCACTCATGATTGTTGTGTGTCCTGAGGTGGGGGGGGGGGAGCACAACAACTTGTCAAAGGGACCTCGGACAGGGCCGCACACTCTCTAGAACATTGCAGGGGACTTTCATCACCAAAGCACCTGGGTGGCTCAGTTCATAAGACTTTGATGCTGCATATCCTGTTAACACAAAGGCTTTTCATGACTCCTGTATTTGGCAAATGTGCTCTTAGCATTTACTGTAGCGTAATTTCTGATTTTCTCTAGAGGATAATCTTTTAATGCCCTTATCAAAACAATTACTGGTTTTCATGAATAATGCGTCTTTAAGGTCAATATAAAAAATACAGAATGCACTTTTAAAATTCCCTCGAAGCATAACATTTTAACATTTAAAGTAGGGCAGAAGTTTAAAATCCATGACTCAAGTCATGGTTTGCAAAATCTACTTCAACAATATAGCATCAAAGATCATGATTTATTAAAAAAAAATACAGATAAGTATATACCCATTTTTCTCCCCCCTCTTTACCATTAGAAATGTTAATGTCCTCTATGGTAGCAATATTTATCTCAGTCGCTGGATGTACTGGTGTAAAACGTTACCATGAAATACTATTGGACGGTGTGTGTTTTTCTATTCTGTCAAAAACCAAGCATGTGTACAATATATCCCTTTTTGTAAATGAAGTGATATATATACTGGACTATTATTTATTTTCATAGTTCATTCTTTATTTGATTTAACAAATTGTGCCAATATTTACTAATGAGGAGCGCAGGCACGTGTGCAATGCAAAGCATCATAAAGCACAGCAAACAGAAGTCCGCTTAACCTTTGTAGGAAGGTGGAATATTATATGGTTATAGTGGTTAAGCTTCACCATGCAATACTCTCACAAAACTCCAGAAATTGTCATTGTATTCACAATATTAAATCCCTAGCTCAGTCCTGGTAAAGTGGCATAGAGCAGTCAGGCTTTATTAGAAGAACTAGCAGCCCGTCCCGACGTTGTCCGGGTATGAATTGCTGCCGGCCAGTAGTATATTGTTTTGTAGGATTTCGTTTTGATAGCATTTCTTATCTGTGACAGGCCTGTGAAATGCTCCGATTCACAGTGCACTGCTGATGCACTTAAGAGTGCGCGTTCAGTAGTGTGTGAACTCGAGTTTCCCTACTTTATTTTTCCTTGCAATATTATATAGCGCGAACTCGACAACATGGCATGAGCACAATTTACATTATAGAAGAACACATTCATTTGTGGTAGGCACGAGGAGACAAAGCGATTTGCCTGGAATAACAGGATGTTGAGCTGATGCCGAGATTCAAACGTAGCTCCCGAGCTCTAAAGTTTCCAATTCTAGAACTTGTCGTGGGAGGTGTGTCTAAAAGTGTATGTCGGTGCTGGCTATCAATGAGAGAGACCTGTGCATTTTTCAAATGGGTGGTGAAAAAACATGAGTATGTTGTTGGAGATGTGGGCCGCCATGCCACCAATGTACTTACCGGGGGAGGGTAAACACCCATTATTCCGCAACTTTCTTTCCACATACCATCACTCCGCATACTTTCATTACAAATGTACCATGACTCCGCAATGCCATTATAACGCATGGCATTACATTTTATATGCTTTTACCACCCATACATTTACAACGAAATTCGTTGTAAATGCATGAATGGTAAAAGCATGTTTTTTTAATGTTTGGATAAGGTAAGTATGGGTATAGGGGTATATGTTTTGGGGTACTGAGGTATATGTTTTAGGGTGTTTGGGTATTTTAAGGGTTCAGATATAGTTTTGGGTTATGGGGTACAGGGGTAGTTTTAGGGTTTAGGGATAGGTATGGGTTTTGGGGTACAGGGGTATTTTTAGGGTTCATGGCTAGGTTTGGGTTTTGGGGTATAGGGGTATTTTTAGGGTTCAGGGGTAGGTTTGGGTTTTGGGGTACAGGGGTATTTTAAGGGTTTAGGGCTAGGTTTGGGTTTTGGGGTACAGGGGTATTTTTAGGGTTCAGGGCTAGGTTTGGGTTTTGGGGTACAGGGGTATTTTAGGGTTCAGGGGTAGGTTTGGGTTTTGGGGTACAGGGGTATTTTTAGGGTTCAGGGGTAGGTTTGGGGTTTGGGGTACAGGGGTATTTTAAGGGTTCAGTGCTAGGTTTGGGTTTTGGGGTACAGGGATATTTTAGGGTTCAGGGGTAGGTTTGGGTTTTGGGGTACAGGGGTATTTTTAGGGTTCAGGGCTAGGTTTGGGTTTTGGGGTACAGGGGTATTTTTAGGGTTCAGGGGTAGGTTTGGGTTTTGAGGTACAGGGGTATTTATAGGGTTCAGGGCTAGGTTTGGGTTTTGGGGTACAGGGGTATTTTTAGGGTTCAGGGCTAGGTTTAGGTTTTGGGGTATAGGGGTATTTTTAGAGTTCAGGGGTAGGTTTGGGTTTTGAGGTACAGGGGTATTTTTAGGGTTCAGAGCTAGGTTTGGGTTTTGGGGTACAGGGGTATTTTTAGGGTTCAGGGGTAGGTTTGGTTTTGAGGTACAGGGGTATTTATAGGGTTCAGGGCTAGGTTTGGGTTTTGGGATACAGGGTATTTTTAGGGTTTAGGGATAGGTTTGGGTTTTGGGGTACAGGGTATATTTATAGGGTTAAGATGGGTTAGTGTTTAAGGGTGTTGGGGTATTTTAAGGAGTAAGGATGGGTTATGATTATGGGGTGCAGGGGTATTTAAAGGGAGCAGGGTGGACACCCGGAGCTGGAATGTACAGAACCTGGGAAGAAAAAACAATGAAATATTGGGCACAACGCTCGCTTTTTTTTCCGTAATCCCGTGCCCCGCACACGCCCACGCCCCCAGCACACGCCCACAGCACACGATATGAGACATGGCATGAAGGGCAGAATGTACCACACGCCCCCAGCGTTTGTCACGCCCCCAGCACACGCCCACATCACAACGCAGACACGCCCACAAGGGACTACTTTGCTGGCATGTTTCTTTTACCTTTTAAATGTATATGGTGGGCGTCTGCATAGCCTATGTCCTTCTGCTGCAACTGCCCTTTCCAACGCTGTATTGGGTGTTGTGATTGGTGCTGTGGTTCCTGAGATTACCCGCCTCATAGGTTTGGACTCTCTCTTTATTATATTAGTATAGATATATGTTAAGCATTTCAGAGTACCAACATGGGCGACAAGTAATGAGTCCTAGAAAAATCATAAAAATGTTACTAGACCTGCTCTTGACCCATAAACTGGTTTCAAATTATGTGATCCTGGGCCAATATTTTAATTCACTGAGCCGCCATACATAGAAGAACACCTTCAAACGTGCGAGTTCACCATGTCTGCTGTACAAAAAACACTTTTGTTTGTTTTAACAGACTAAAATTTTGCTCCATATATGATACAAATCTATCCACATATATAGGATGTGCCTCTTAGGTCATTAACAGCACTGTCATCATGGCGGAGTCAGGAATGTTTCTCAAATCATGTATAAAAAAATATCACTTTTGATAAATACACACCTAAAGCATTATGTGGTGGAACACTCATTTTCAATCAGCAGATTTTCCATTGAAATGATTACAAAATTTCCCACTGGCATGCGGTTTTACTGATAAAACTATATAGTGTACAAACAATGTTTAGAAATCGCGTCTCTGCAAATATTTGTCATTTGCTCATCACCAAGTAAAGTGTTCTGATTTGTTTTGCCCCAATATAAATCTTTGTTGGCATCACACTTCTGAATTACCCCCAAAAAATGCTTTCGTAATTTCTGATCTACTTCGAAATATTCTTACCATTTATTTACAAGTTGTTTAAATGTGTGGTAGAAAAATAAACCTGACATCTAACAGCCTTTTGTTTCACAATGATTGTCAAAAACCTCCAACTGAAATAAGAGAGAGAAGTAAACACCATTTTCCAGGATAAGATAAGCAGCAATTAGTAAAAAGGCAAATTGACATTGGGCCTCTGTCCTTAAACAGTCAGCTAATGTGTGAGGATAAAAACAAGATTTAAAAGCGCCTCCATTGCTCATTTACTTTCCAGACACATGTTCCTTTCCAGTTTAAGTTCACTCGCCGAGTAGGTCCTATAAGTAGCTCGACCTGATAAAATCTGACTCGCTTTAGTGAAGGAGCGAGTAGAGTTTTAGAGGCCTGGTAATTGACACAGAAATCCAACACCATTTAATAAAAATAAACTAGATTTTAATATAAGTTTAGACACTAAAATGAAGTAAATCCGATATTTATAACCGGAGTTATGGATTTTAGAAGCAAAATTAAATTAGTGCAAAATAGTTCTGTAAAACTTTATCATTGCTGTCAATAGGAAAAAGCGCATGTGACAATGGGTCACTTGCAGGTCGAATTGCGTGGAGCCTAAGGAAGGTAAAGGTGATGCAGGTCTTAGGACCAAGCTATGACAGTCAGTTCGGTTTTACACGGCTCAAGAAGACTGGGTGGAGAGTTGTTGCTTGCATCTGAAGCGGAAGATGCGGGGAGCTGGTTTTAACACTTACGGTGCTGATGATGAACCGGGTACAAAAAGTCGTCAATAAATCAACTGCTGACTTGGGATGAAGGTTTTGCAGAGTTCCGTCGAGGTGCAACGTAAAGTAAAGAGGGTGGTTGCCAGACTGGTGACCAACAAGCCTTGGCAGCGTTAAGGTCATCAGAAAGTTATTTCGACATCTGGGAGAAAACAGTAGCCACCGGATACTTGCTGAGGGTCAGGACTATGTTTCTCTCAATGTACTGGACCATCTACTTTTGGACAATCCCTCAGAGCGTCCGATGGCCAGTGATTCTTTGGTTCTGATATGTTGTTTTTACCTGCGGTGTGCAGTAGACTAGTGCAACTAGTCCAGGGGAATCTCGAGCTCCCTTTGTCTCTCAAAGGGCTCTGTGTGGGGGAACAAGCTTTGATCCAGCCACATCCTCATCTCTAGCAGTGATGGCAGCAGAGAATTTTTTATTGATGTTCATGGTGATATCAGCTGGGCATAGAGCAGCTTGCGTCTGGCTCACCCACAGACATTATTGGGATTAGTGATTTGAGTTAAATAAGAATAACGTCAGACTTGACTTGTTCTGTGATTAATAGGTGTGATTGTGAGAGTTAGATTGCCCTCCTTTTTCGTCTCACTGCATGTTTCCAGGTTTTCCACTTTTGTAGCAAAGTGGTTGGCCAGAGATTCACTTAGTACTTGGGTTGAGGAAGGTCAGGTTAGACGTGATGTATTAATTGCTCTGGAAGTCATTACTAATTGTATGTAATTTCCGTGATGCACAAATGGCTTCTGAAACATGGCGCCAGAAGTGGAATCCTTTTGGCATTTTTACACTGGCTTGATAGAATCTGGAATTGCATCGGAGTGCGAGTTTGTCTTTACTGCTGCAAGCTTTTTTACATGGTCTTTCCAGGATCTTTTTATTTGATCCTAGCTATCTTATTTCAGGTATTGGCCACCTGGATTTCCTAAAAAGATTATTGGCTGACTTGGATTTGAATGGAATAAGGTTGTCAAGGACCTTTGCCAGTCAGATAGATAGGTCTAGTTTCTTTCATGATCTGACCCTTGTGATCTGTGGGGTAACTAATTGCATTGTCGATAGTATGGAGAGATTGAATAACATGGTTGTCAGTCCAGTTGATAAGATAGTTCTGAGTCGCTGTGATGGTATTAGGAGAAGCAAAAATTGCAATAGTTGTATGCCCAGCTTTATCAGTGGCACCAGAGACCAGCAGCAGAAAGGTAAACAGTTCTAGGATATATAGTAAACACTTTGACACTTGAGGCTTTTAAAAAAAGGTATTGAAATCTCCAAGAACAGTCAAGTTGATATATCATATCATATCATAGCCTCCACTGTGAAGTCCAGGAAAGGCTCCGTCCATAAGCCGCTCCAGCCCGGAGACAAATTGAGTACGCCCTATACTGGCAATTAGGGCACTGAATATGTTAGTCAGTGCTAACCACGGTCACTGTCTTGAGTAGTCTCCTTTTACCACATGGGGTAATTTTCACCTCACCTGACGTAACAAAAGTAAATAAATAGAAAATAAAGTGTGCAGCTGCCATTTTTTCTATTTCTTTACATTTGTTACAATCGCGGCACCTGCGCTTTAGCTGTAAACATCTTAAATGTAAAGAAATAGGAAAACAATGTTTTTTTCTATTTCTTTTCATTTGAAGAAATCGCGGCACCGCGCTTTAGCTAAAGATATATAAGTGCCATGATTGGTTTCCAGTGCAATAGCTCTCTCATTACTGAAAGTTTGAGCTATTGGTGTTGAATTATTATTAGCAACTCAATAGCTCAAACTTTCAGCAATGAGAGACCTATTGCATTGCAAATGCTTGTTTGGCTTTTTGGGATAGGTCGCGCTTAAAGCTCCGTTACGGTTTTTCCACATAAGGCACTCATGTCAAATCTATGTCCTTTTTTTCCAGAGTCCTGGGGATTCTAATGGTGCCCAGGTTTTGTGGATTCCCCTGGAGGGGGCTGAGAAAATAGGTAATACATCTATCTATTTTGAGTATTTGGGAAAAAATAGGAAAAAAGTGCTTCAGATAAATGTGTCTATTTTTACCTAAAAAGTGGCATCAACAATTTTTTTGCTGTGCTAAACTCACCATCTTCCTAATTTTCAGGGAAATGCATAGCTGAATTAAAACCCTAATTTTGTTACCACTCTTTTGGTATATTTCAAAGCTCTAGCCCATTTTTTCTGTGCTTTGTGCTCTCAACCAATTTCTAGTTTGTGGTAGAAACCAGTGTGAAACCCATGGGTGACCCAGGAAAGCTGAAGATTTCTGTAAAGAAGACACATTTCCAAATTCAGCAAGGTGTAATATGTGTAGATCCCTCAAGGTTTCCCAAAAAATATTGAAAATGATTAGGAAAAAAACAGCCATTTATGACAATGTTTACATCTGTATCTTTTTGTCATGATGGCTGATTTACAAAAGCAATACACCATTACGCCTGTTAGACCCTTCCAGTTACCGGGATGTATAGGGTTTATAGGTTCTCCAAGAACCCAAGGTATCCAGAGCCAACAACTCAACTGCACTGTACAATTTTGTTTCATTATGTACCGAATATAGACCAGTTCATATGATGAAATATGTAGAGTGCAAAATGGGTTTCAAGGAAACCTATGTATTTCTGAAATGTGCATGAGTTATGGAGTTTAGTTGCAGTGGTTATTTGTACTTCTCTAATTTGTGGGTACCCGTACTAGCATTTAATTTTAGGGGTATTTTTCAAAATGTCTTCTTTCCTTCTCACTCGCTTACAAAGGCACAAAAGCAGCAAAATCCAATTGGCTCCCACAAGTCTCTAATAGAAATGGTACCTCATTTGTGTGGGTAGTCCTAGTGCCTGTGATAGGAAATAGCCCAAAACACAACATGGTAGCACCACATATTTTCACTGAAAACTGACCAATTTTTCCAATGTGGACAGCTGTGGATTTTACGCCCTAGTTCAGCCAACACTTAGGCTGAACTTGCACATTTTCAGAAAGTAGAATGTTGGGGGAATCCAGGGTGGCATTACTAGCGTAGCTCTCACCAGGTTTTTGTACCCAGACCAACACTTTGACTAAAATACAAATTCCCCTCACATTTCTCTGATAGGTAGCTCTGGAATATTGGGGAGCCACAAACTTCCTTCCACCTAGCATTCCCCCCAAATCTCTTAATCAAAATAGTACCTCACTTGTGTGGGTATGTCTCGGCCCGCGACAGGAAATGGCCCAAAACGCAACATGGATACACCACATTTTCCCTATTAAAATTGACTGCTGGCACCTAGGGAAACGTAGCAAGTATGCACATTTTTCGAAACTATACACCTAGAGAAATCAAGGATGGGGTGACTTCCGTAGCTCTTACCAGGTGTTTTTTTTACACAGAATCTGACTAAATAACTAATTTTCCTCACTTTTCTGTGATGGAAAGTTCTGAAATCTGCAGGGAGCCACAAACTTCCTTCCACCCAGCATTTTCCCGAGTCTTCTGATAACAATGATATCTCACTTGTGTGGGTAGGCCTAGTGCCCGCAACAGAAACTGCCCAAAACGCAACATGGATGCATCACATTTTTCCCCTCAAAACTGACCCTTTTTTTGCAAGTGGGGTCAAGGGTGTGGTGACTTGCGTGGCTATCGCCATTTTATTTTTACCCCAGAATCCTTTCCAAGCCACCAACTTTGATTAAAAGAACAACTTTTCCTCATATTTCTGTGATAAAAATTTCTGGAATCTGTGGGTAGCCACAAGCTTCCTTACACCCAACATTCCTCAAAGTCTCCCGATAAAAATGGTACCTCACTTGTGCAGATAGGACTAGTGCCCGTGACAGGAAAGGGCCCAAAATGCAACATGGATACATCACATTTTCCCACTCAAAATTTACCCTTTTTTTTGCAAGGTGGGTTGCTGTCAATTTTAGGCCCTAGCTCAGCCGGCACCTGGGGAAACCTGGCAAACTACAGACAATATCTCTGCTTAATATATAATTCTGTGCATCCTTAGGAATCTGTTCAGTGTCTTGCTCTAGGTTGCTGTGTATATATGTATATATATATATTAGGTAGTTACAGTTATGACCTATTTTCCATAGGAAAACCGCAACATTCTATTTGGAATAACTTCGGCGCCGGTTGACGAATCTTCGCAAACTTTTCAAAACTTGTGGGGCGCTCCGGTCCGCTCCTATCCTTAAAGTCTTGGGGTGATTTGTGAAGTGGGGGATGTGAAAAAAGGGGGGTCCCAAAACTTGTTTTACCTGTGCAATTTTCCATAGGAACCGTTCATCGCGGCTACAGTCCCAACTGCTGAACGGAATTACACCAAATTTGGCATAGAGGTAGTTCATAGTTCAGTTAAATGGTGTAAATCGGTTCAGTAGTTACTGAGAAAATCACATTCAAAAGTACATATATATCTATGGCAGCATAGGATCCGCGCATCCTAAGCGCACCCTGCCGTGCACGAGCTGTATTCTAATTGGCTGTCAACACTCCAAATCAAGAAGTGTTGGCAGCCATCTTGTGCCTCGGTAGTACCGGGGCACAAGAAACCTATAAAAAAACTTGCAAAACGCTAAAAGGGGGCAGGGTAGAAACACCCTGACCCCCTAGGCCTGTTCAGGGGGTCCCACAAGGACCCCCAAGGCCCAAAAACATATATATGTCTTTTTTTTAAATCTGCAAAATCCACGCAGGATGCGTGGATCCTGCCGATCAAAAAAAACCGAAGCGCGGGCTCCCACGCTCCAATGCTAATTAGCCCCCGGGGGGCCAAATCCCGGGGGCATGATGAAAAAAGTGTGGGGGGCCCAATCCCCCCCACACTGCCCCGGGGACCGCCACCCCTGGGGCTTTAACATATTATAGGCGGGGGGCTCAAGGCCCCCTCGCAGCCCCGGGGACCGCCACCCCAGGGGCTTCTTTAAATTGGGTAGAGGGCTCTCAGGCCCCTTCCAGCCCTGGGGACCACCACCCCCGGGGCTTTTTAAAATTTGGGTGGGGGCTCTCAGGCCCCCCCTGCCCCAGGGACCGCCACCCTCCGGGCCTTTATGCCTTTTGAAAATACCCTGTGTGGGGGGCTCAAGCCCCCTCACATGCCCCGGGGACCGCCACTTCCCGGGGCACTAAATATTCAAATTGGGGGGTCTGTGACGGACCCCCCAGCCCCGGGGACCACCACTACAGGGGCATTGTAAAATGTGGGAGGGGGGCCACGCGGCCCCCCTCCTGGAGCCTGATCGAGACTCTGGGGACCTCCACCCCCCAGGGCCGGCTCCTGCATTGTCCCAGGGTGCCCACCCCCGGGACACTGCCGTTTGCAATGACAGTTAAGAAAAGGGGGTGGTGATGAACAGAGTGTCTGAATTGAGCAGACCACTCTTACCCAGTCCAAAGATCAGGGCTTGATCCATCACCGTTATTTATCTCACTGCCCCATCCCAGCTCAGAACCTGGCTATATGCAAATCAGTCTGTCCCTGGCCCAGTGCATCATGGGAACAGGGCAGACTAAACTACCAAGCCAATTCTTCACCAGAAAGGAGACAAGCTACCGGGGACCGGTTTCTGGCATTTCAGACGTCTTCGGCCCGGCTTGCTTGAATCCTGATGGAGCAGTGAGAAAGGGACTCATGTCTGAGTATACCCTGCCACACTTATAGTGGCCAAAAACGATTAAGAAAAGGGGGTGGTGATGAACAGAGTGTCTGAATTGAGCAGACCACTCTTACCGAGTCCAAAGATCAGGGCTTGATCCATCACCGTTATTTATCTCACTGCCCCATCCCAGCTCAGAACCTGGCTATATGCAAATCAGTCTGTCCCTGGCCCAGTGCATCATGGGAACAGGGCAGACTAAACTACCAAGCCAATTCTTCACCAGAAAGGAGACAAGCTACCGGGGACCGGTTTCTGGCATTTCAGCCGTCTTCGGCCCGGCTTGCTTGAATCCTGATGGAGCAGTGAGAAAGGGACTCATGTCTGAGTATACCCTGCCACACTTATAGTGGCCAAAAACGATTAAGAAAAGGGGGTGGTGATGAACAGAGTGTCTGAATTGAGCAGACCACTCTTACCCAGTCCAAAGATCAGGGCTTGATCCATCACCGTTATTTATCTCACTGCCCCATCCCAGCTCAGAACCTGGCTATATGCAAATCAGTCTGTCCCTGGCCCAGTGCATCATGGGAACAGGGCAGACTAAACTACCAAGCCAATTCTTCACCAGAAAGGAGACAAGCTACCGGGGACCGGTTTCTGGCATTTCAGCCGTCTTCGGCCCGGCTTGCTTGAATCCTGATGGAGCAGTGAGAAAGGGACTCATGTCTGAGTATACCCTGCTACACTTATAGTGGCCAAAAACAATTAAGAAAAGGGGGTGGTGATGAACAGAGTGTCTGAATTGAGCAGACCACTCTTACCCAGTCCAAAGATCAGGGCTTGATCCATCACCGTTATTTATCTCACTGCCCCATCCCAGCTCAGAACCTGGCTATATGCAAATCAGTCTGTCCCTGGCCCAGTGCATCATGGGAACAGGGCAGACTAAACTACCAAGCCAATTCTTCACCAGAACGGTGTTGGATCTAGCCCTGATCTCTTGACTGGGTGAGAGCTTTCTGCTTAATTCAGAGACTCTGTCCCTCACCACCCCTTGTTGTAAATATGTTTGCAATGACAGGGCGGGAGCCTCGCAGCTCCCACCCTGTCATTGCAAACTGCTTTGCTATTTGGAAGAGAGAGACGGAAACCTGCTCTCTCTTTCAAAAAGCAAAGCAGATTGCTTTTCCACACGGGGAGCAGCATGTTAGCTGCTCCCCATGTGTAAAAGCAATGCTGGCTCCCTTTAGGATGCGGGGAGCCGGCTGGGACCGTGGGGGGATTGGGGATCCCCCCCTCGGCCCTCAACGGAGAGGGACAGCTCCGGGGGATAGGGTCCCTGGGGCTATTAGTGGCCCAGGAGTGGGGCCACGCAGGCCCCCTCCTCCAAAAAATAATATAAAAAAAAAAGTCCGGCCCCAGGGGATGGGGTCCCTGGGGCCATAAGTGGCCACAGGAGGGGGGCAAGGCAGCCCCCTCCAAAATAATAATAAAAAAAGGGCCATGCCCTGGGGGATGGGGTCCCCGGGGCAAATCATGGCCTCGGGAGGGGGGCCACGTGGCCCCTTCCCAATTTCTATATTTAAAAAAATAAACTGGGGGCAGGCCCTGGGGGATGGGGTCCCCAGGGCCAATAACTACACAGCCCCCTTCTTAATTTTTATATTTTTGTAAACGGGATTGCGCCGGAGGCCACGCTCCCTCCTTGCACCACTCTGCAAACGCGCCCCCTGACACGTTTGCAGATGGGGATCAAATTCCCCTTGAATACAGGGGGTCCCTGGGGCGAACTAGCCCACCAGGTACCTTCAGTATGAGCCAGGGGGCTGCGTTGTAGAGAGGTGTTCTGAGGCCACGCCCCTGTTTACACCTCTCTGCGACGCAGCTCCGTGGCGCTTACTGGAGGTACCTGGTGGGCTAGTTGGCCCCCACGGGACCCCAGGATTCAAGGGGACTTAATCCCCCAACTTAAAACGCGCCATGGGGCGCGTTTGCACAGTGGTGAAGGTAGGGGGCGGGGCCTGAGGTGATATGTGTGCAAACACGCCCTGTGTCGCTTTTTAAGTTGGGGAATTAATTCCTCTTCAATTCTGAGGTCCCCTGGGGGCCAACTAGCCCACCAGGTACTTCCAGTAAGCACCACGGAGCTGCATTGCAGAGTGTTGTAAAAAGGGGCGTGGCCTCTGAACATCTCTCTGCAACGCAGCTCCCTGGCGCAGACTGGAGGTACCTGGGGGACCTCAGGATTGAAGAGGAATTAATTCTCCAACTTAAAACACTCCACAGGGCGTGTTTGCACACATGTCACCTGAGGCCCCTCCCCCTTTCTTCACCATTGTGCAAATGTGCCCTGAGGTGACGTGTGCAAACAAGCCCTGTGGCGTGTTTTAAGTTGGAGAAATAATTCCCCTTCAATCATGAGGGCCCCTGGGGGCTAACTAGCCCACCAGGTGCTTCCAGTATGCGCCATTGCGCTACGTTGCAGAGAGGTGGCCCAGGCCATGGGCCTTTTTACACCTCTCTGCAACGCAGCTCTGTGGTGCTTACTGGAGGTACCTAATGTGCTACTTGGCCCCAGGGACCCTCAGTATTCAAGGGGAATTAATCTCCCAATTTAAAACGGACACAGGGCGCATTTAGACAATGGTGAAGGGAGGGAATGGTGTAGGAAAGTGGCTCTATATATAGTGGACCAAAGTAAAATCAGCCAAACAACGAATTCCGATTTACTCACCTGTATCAGGAGAGACCTCAGTGCTGCATCTTTGAGCCCAGTACTGATCCTGAAAAGTAATTCTAACCGTACTTACCAGTAACTTGAATTTTCTTCCATAGGCTAACATTGACTAGTTTCACTTGGAAATTCTTCTAAGTGTGGATTTTTGGAACTTACAAATATTCCTCTAAAATCAGCCAACCTACAAATTCCGATTTACTCACCTGTTATCAGGAGAGACCTCAGTGCTGCATCTTTGAGCCCAGTACTGATCCTAAAAAGTAATTCTAACTGTACTTACCAGTAACTTGAATTTCCTTCCTTAGGCTAACATTGACTGGTTTCACTTGGAAATTCTTCTGTGTGGAGTTTTGTAATTTTAAAATATTCACCTAAAGTCATCCGAACAAGGAATTCCGATGTACTCACCTGTTATCAGGAGAGAAGCTAGTACTGCATCTTTTAGCCCAGCACTGACTCTAAAAAGTCATTCTAACCGTACTTAGCAGTAACTTGTATTTCCTTCCTTAGGAATCCATTGTGTGGTTTTCACCAGAAAAGTTTCTAAGATGTCGATTTTCACAAACTTCAAATATTCCTTAGAAATTACCTGTATGACTTAAAAGCATTCTTTCAACTATTTACAGGAGATGCCCCAGTGCTGGATCCAGGATCCACCACTGAGTAAGAAAAAGTAACAATAACACTACTTACCTGCTAAGTGAATTTCCTCCCTTAGGATAACATTGGTGATTCTATGTGAAAAAGTTTCTAAGTGTCAACTTTTAAAATACATTAATATTCCTTAAAAATCACTACTGTATCCAAAACGCTTTTACTCAACTGTTTTCAGGAGATGTCACAGAACTGAGTCTAGAATCCAGTCCTGTGGTTAGAAAAGTAATCCATAAAGTAACTAGTTGCATTTATCTAGAAATCCCCATTGAGCTCAATGTTGCATTGTGTTTGAAATTGTGTTGCCCATTGAAACTACTGTACTATACGTAAAAGTCTATTGCCTGTTTGCAAAGTATTTAAACTAAAGTAATTCATTCTGAGAAAGTATATTTTGTAATGTAATTATAATGTAATTTAAAAAATAAAATATCTAAAAATAAATAGTTTTAAAAAATGTAGTAAATTACTATCAAAAAAATAAATATAAGAATTAATACATTTAAAAATTGTCGTTTACAAAACCTTTGAAATTCACTGAAAAAATCATAGGTTTCAGACATGTTATAGTTAAGAATTAGCAGTTAAAAACCTTAGAAATTCACTGAAAAAAACCATAGGCATTAGGTGTGTTATAGTTAGCTGGACATTTCACTCGTACAAAACCATTGAAATTCCTCTGTTATAGTTAGTTGTACTAACAATAACTTGCGCATCCGCAATCCACTGCTGATGATGTCACATATTACATCATTCATGACATGGTCTGTGACATCACTAATGACATCTCAAATGACATCACTGATGACATCATCCACGTGACAATCTGATACATCTCATTATACACTAGTATAACCTTTCAACACTCATTATAAAATATGGAGTACCATATTTGAAACCATTGACACACAAATACAAGTTTCTAAAAACCCACTTAGTGATTCCTGCATCCACACCCACATATAAACACTTACCTATAGATTCACTCATACATGCTAACAAAGATCAATAGAACATTATCAAATATACTTATACACCTACATCGACATTACACACCATCAGTGCTTAATTTGTGCCGGTGCTATCCGGTGCTTAGCACCGGCACTTAAATATCAGGGCCGGGTCTATGAATCATCTGCTGTGCGCACGCCGACACCCACATTGATGATGTGTTTTTAGTTTACCTGCTTGCAGTTGCTGCGTGTACTCTCTCTCTGTCTCTGTGCAGGCCAAAGGCTCGCCCCGCAGCGTGCGTGTGGTGGTGCTCGTGCCTGTGTTCATTCTGGGTACCGACCGACCCACCAGACCACCCGTAATCAGTACTGTACTGCATGTCATTTTATCAAGAATCAATCTGTCATATTATCCTGTTCCCGCGGCCGCCGCCAGGCCGCCGAGGCGAGCCCAAGTCATCATACTGAACTGACTGTCTGTGACTGTATCAATTATTTCAAACAGACTCTCTCAGTCAGTCTTAATCAACACTACCGTAAGGCTGTGAACATCGGGCCCTTGCAAGAGATGCCACTCTGTGCAGCAGCAGAGCCATGAACCTACCAGCCTATCTAACCAGTGGCACTGAATCATTCTGTGCCCCTCAGGCGGTGTCCAGACCCCGGTGCCCTCACTGTGACTGGGGGCAGGTGTCCCGGTGCGCACTGCCCGTCCTCAACTCACAAGTCCATTATTGACTGGTCTTAAGTTCTTTTATATAGAAAAGAACCCCTAAAGACTCTGGTGCACTTTTCAGAATACCGCCCCCTCCCTCCGCCCCAGCACTTCCTCACCCAGCCCTTCCAACACCTGAGACACAGCGGCGGGTCACCTCCCCTACGCGGACCGCCCGTCATCGGTGAAATGTACACTGGTGCGGCAATGCACCCTGTGTGTCTGTGTCATCACAATTGGTACTTTGTGATTAAAGGGTCAGTTTTATGTTAAAGCAGCACAATTCGTGGTGCACACATTCTCCTGTAGTAAGGGCCCGGGCCGTAACCGGCGTGTTCTCTTCACACTTACTTGCAAGTTGTACTGGTTGGAGGGAGGGAGTGGGACTGAGCCTCGCCTGTCGCCCCCAAGCCAGGCCAAGTCGATAAGAGAATCTCAGTTGATTGATAATAAATAAAATATATATGATGAAAAAAATATAATGTGTGCAGAGTAGACAGTGTTTGTGTTTCACTTTCTTCGTAACTTTCGTTTCGTATTTCATCATTCATCATGGTGGAGCCGGCCACAGTAGAGTTGTTGATAGTTTCGGTTTTGGGTGGGCGGGCCGCGGAAGTTGGTGGGGGCTGGGGGCCGGGCTAGAGCTGCCCTGGAGGTTCTGATGGGGGTTGGGGCCGGGGGCCAGTCGGGGGCCGTGCGCGCGGTAGCGCGTGCAGATTTTTTTCACTTTGCCTCTGCCACGAGTCCAGTTCCAGCCATAAGCCACGCCCCAGCATAACCGCGCTGCGCAGTTACAGCGGCAGGCAGCTCTCCATTCCCACGCCACGAGTAGTAAGGCCCCCACCCACCAGTCCACATTAAGTGGCCCCACCAACGAGTACCGCGCTGACCAGTCGACGTCGGCGAACTTGGGCAGAGGCAGAGCAGAGCTGGCCTGGGCTGTGTGCTTGTTCTGAGCACTGTGTGGTGGCGTGGCGACGGTGGCGGTCACCTCACTGTGCCTGGTGCAGTCTGGTCACCGTCATGGCACTGACTGCAGCCACTGAGCTACCACAGTATGTGTGTGTCTGACTCCTGGCCTGCCGACCGGCCCCACCACCACGATAACGGTAAGAAAAGCTACAAATTAAGCAGAGAAAAGTACAGAAGCACTAAACTTAGTTTTTAAGTTTGGTCAGCTGACTGATCTCATTCTCATCTGGTGATCTCCCACACTTTGTTATATTCTGGTCAGGTGGACAATGAAGGAAGGGTGGGGAATGGGGATGAGGTTCTTGGTGGCAAACTGGCAATAAAATATATGCCACAATAAAAAAAAAGATATAAATACGGAATACGCTTAATATATATTCACAATGGCTCACAATAATATCCCTCCACTTTTGCCCTCGTGCAAAAAATCTTTACATGATATAAAAAAAATCTGTCTGCTCGATTTCCTATCACTCGAGCAGCAACAACAGTGCAAAACAGTATTTAAGCTATTTTTGAAAACTTCGAGCACTCAAGCCACGAATATTTTGCAGGAGCCATGCTGACGTGTTTGTAAAAGGACCTTTCTTGCAAAGCTTTTCATTTAGGGTGTAGTTACAGTGGAAGGTACAAAGAAGGAAACGATGTCCCGATTACATTTAGATCATGCTTTTGTGTGAATTTTTGATTGGAGTATTTAAAATTAAATTAACGTTTTTTCCACCAAAGTTATACATAGATTAAAGGAAAAAAACATTGGACACCCTTGCACACTTGGTATATTTTTTATTGGTATTTTCGCAGCATAATGTTGCCAATACTGCATGGCTATCAACTTACTCTGCCACGAGAGTTGCTTTTCATGAACCTGCCTGCAGTGCACTTCTAATGTAAACCTTGTTAAGAATGGGCCTACATGCCCCAGAATGCTTAGTGCTGCTGATTGAAATACACGGATGTCCCAGAATGCTTAGTGCTGCTGATTGAAATACACTGACTAGCTCAAAGTAACACTCGACTCGGGCCAATGGACCATAATATATAAAACTGAGCATTTGCTAACCTGTTACTCCTTAGTTGCACCCCTGGGGAGAGGTGAAGGCAGGTGCCGAATAGAACTTTAATTTCAATGATAAGGGAGCAGCCAGGTGCAGGCAGCATTACATTCCAATTTCAAGCTCTGTCGGGGCCCAGGGGGGAATCCTTTTTAGCGTTACGCCACCGGTGTATGCACCACCACCAAGGGCTATGCGTCAAAGTCTCTAGTCTGTATGTATAAAAGGCTGTATCTCTTTTATAAACTGTCCCAGGAAATTTATTTTTATTAAACCTCCACTGCACAGCAGGCCTTGTTGTTGTATGATTTTAATATATATTACCCGAAGGAGGTTGTGAAGTGTGAAGTACCTTAATTTGCATCAGGCCCTTGTCCCCCCCCAACCCCCCCCCCCCCCCCCCCCCCCCTGGTATAGGATGGTTTAAAGGGTGTTTACCATATGGACATGATGCATGAGGTCTGGCAACATGGCAGAAGCAGCTATAAAAAAAACAAGAATTTGCAATGCAATTAGGTCTCGCATTTATACGAGTTTGGGCTATTGACATTGCAAATGACAATGCCTTTTATTTCTTTTTAAAACATAAATAAAAGGCATTTATTTTCATTACAATGCCAATAGCTTAAACTTGCGTAAACGCGAGACCTGTTATTAAATGTGTTTATATATTTAAATTGAGCAGATTATTTGTAGCAATGGATTTTTGCCCTGAAGTAACTTCTCATTTTTATGACTGTATGAGGAACCCTGTTCTTTGAAACCTAACTGTGCACGTTTGCAGTGTAACAACTTGTGTGTATGCAGTTTATTTGAACCCAGGCATAAATTAAATATATTTATAAAAAAGTTGTGGCAGCTGAGCTCACAAATGTTGTCCTGTGATCTGGAGTATGTGAAAGACTGTAAAAGCACGCACACTACTTGTTCTGTGCAATCTGCCTCTTGCTACAAATCATATGTCTGTGCCCTGTTGTATATTCCCCTAGTTGGTGGTGCTGCTACACTAGCACTGTCTGAGAGACTGAGGTAAAAAGGGATGAGCGACACACGTGAGCCGTGAGGTCAGATAGCAAGAGAGAGAGAGAGATGAGATGACAGAGCATCAGATGGGCGAGGACTCTGAGAAGAGAAGGAAAGATATATAGAAAGACAGGGTGTTGAGGGGAGGGAGATAGAGAGAAAGGAAAGACAATCAGTTAGTGGTACACAGGGGGTTAGAGAGAAAAATAGAAGCGAGTAAGGGAGTGAAAGAATACTGAGGACTCTGCTACATTATGCTCCCAATCAGGGCGTTACATGTCTGTGATTGTTCAGCAACTTTGAGCGATGTTTCAAATTTTTTTAGGACAACAAGGTTGTGTTGAAATGTACTTTATTTTACTGCAGAGAAATAATATTTCTCTAGTGTGGCATGCAACAACACTCTAGTCCCAATTATCTATAATACTTTAGGCATTGGATTCCTATTCCCGAATGTCAATGCATTGATGTTTATTTTTCAAATGTGTAAGTTTGATGCCTTAAATAAGTCAGCACAGGTGCTCACGCCAGAACATAGATGTAACTTATCCCTCACACTGATACACACCTAATAGTTGCTACTACAACACACAGCCGTTGCAGGAATCTCAACAAAGAATCTCTGCCAGCTAGTACAGCATCTCTGTGATAGGCTCGAGAATTGGGGTAGCTTGCAGTTTCACTCTTCTTACCATTAAACACAGGCCAAGCCTACAAGCTGCCTGCAAAGTGCCCTTGAGGCTTTGCATTAACCCAGGCACGGGTCTGCTTTTCCTATCTGGGTAAGTGAGTTTCCCCCATTTCTAGGGAGGTCAGCTCACCTCACTAGCCCATTCCTGAGCCTGAGATTGCCTGAAGTTAGAGTGCCAAGCCCTAGAGGTACCATAGCAAATGTGACAGCAGGAGTAGGGTCCCTATACAACCTGTCTTCCTCACAGGATTTACTTTGCTTCAGAGACCTAAGTCGAGCCATCTTGAATCTTTACAGCTGTTTCAAAGAGGTAGCCTATGGCCTACACACATCATTAACAAATAACAACTAGCGATATCTGGTAGCTACTCCACATGGATGTTAAATATGTGCAGATGCAGAAATGTCTTTGGTGCAACCTGCAAATAAATATTATTGGTGCATGTTACTTTGATGAATTGACATCACACTTCGCACATGTCTAGCATGTTTTCTTTCACTTTGCATCCTTAGAATGTCTCAGAGTGGACAGAAGAAGATTTCAAACTACTTGACAAAATTTAAGCCCAAGATTGATGAGGAGCCTGCTAGCAAACTTGCTAGAAAAGACCATACACTTACAGTGGAAGAAGGGAACAAGGAAGATGAAGTGCGAGAGAAGGCACTAGATGATGAGAGTGACACCACTACTAGCAGCAGCGTTATCATCACCCCTACAGAAGAAAAGACACAAGATCTTCCTCTTACAGATGAGCCGCATCATGCCGTGGAGATTGCTGTAGAGATGGAGGAAACTCCAAGCACTAGCGAACAGTCTGACATATTATCACTGAAATCACATTCAGACAGAGTTTTAAGGAAAGGCATTCTTCCTAAAGGTTGGAAACATGACCAAAAAATATATTTCCAACGCAAGCATCCGTGGTTAATTGTTAAAGGCCCTAACCTTGGCTGTTCTGTGTGTCGCCAAATCCGTGATCTTGGTGCTGAGAAATCCAGGGGAATGAAATTGTCCAAAGAATGGACAGAGTCTACTGTGAAGGCATATGGCACCAATATAGAACAGCAGCAGAAGTCATTGATGAAAAAGATTGGAGAACATGCACTAAGCAAGGCTCATGTTGCAACATTAAAAATCTTAGAAAACGCTAAGAGAGATACTTTATTGCAAGTAACTGCAAAAGCACAATCTGTACAAATGTCAGCAACAGCCAGAATATTCCGTGTAGCTTTAAGGAAGCAAAGCGAAACAGGCCAGCGTATGGTTTTGAAATGGAGATAGACTGCCACCAGTTAAATGGACTAGATATGGGTCGAATTTTGCACTCCAATGTAGCTTGTTCAAACATACAACGCCACATATCCTTAGAAATGAAGAGGAAGATATTTGCCAAAATTATTGAGCTTTCCCCCAAAGTAAGTCTTTTACTAGATGAAGCCACTGCGTTAAATAGGAAAAGTTCTTTAATTGTGTACATGCGAATGCAGCTACCTGGCATGGACTCCCCAGCTAATATGTTTGTTGACCTCATTGAGCTGAGTGATTTGTCAGCTGATGGCATAGTAAACAGTTTACTGTCTGCACTAAAAAAAGATCCAATTAATATAAGTGAGGACTTTCTCTCCAAATGCATGGTTTCAGTTGCCTGTGATGGAGCTTCAGTGATGTTTGGCCGCCACAGTGGTGTTGTAAAGAGGTTGCAAGAAAAAATCTCTTCCAATATTGTAGCCTGGCACTGCTCAGCACATCGCCTGGAACTTGCCGTTCATGATGTCATGAAAGATATTGGTGCTACAAATACTTTCAAAAACCTACTCGATAAGCTCTATTCTCTATTTTCCACCTCTGTTAAAAACCGTTTGGAGCTTAAGGAATGTGCTGAAGCTCTTGACGTTCAGCTCTGCAGAATAGGTAGAGTGTTAGATACTCGCTGGGTTGCATCAAGCTTCAGAACAGTGGAGGCTATTTGGAATGCTTATCCTGCTCTCTACACGCACTTTAATAGTGCAGCTGATGATGGTTCCCGTGACAGTTCAACACGAAATATGTACACAGGCCTAGGAAGGCGGTTATCATCTATACAGTTTGTTGCTAATCTTGGCCTCATGTATGATGCTCTTCAGGAGTTATCCGAGTTATCACTTGAGTTACAGAAACGTGATTCTACAATCATTGATTCTCACCGGGCTATTTGTCGGCAAATAGCTGTGTTTGAGGCAATGGTAGACAGGCAAGGGAACCATTTCTCACTATGTAAAAAGGCCATGGAAGAAAATATATTCCAAGGTGTGGTGCTGCACAAAGGAAAGACCACGGACAAAATCATTGAACAGGGTCAGTTTTTTCGTAGCCTTGCAGAAAATCTAAGACATTGTTTGTTGTCTACAGGAGGAACGAATTCTGCTGACAAAAAGGCTGAGTATGATACACTCATTAGCGAAGTGAAAGTTTTATACAAACAGTACTGGCCTGATGAGCTACCTGTTCTTTATGGTGAAAGTGATATTGAGTCTCTGTGTAAAAGATTCAACATTGCCAGCCGAGAAACCATACGTGCTTACAGAGAGTACAAGGAATCTGGAGGCAAAGAAATTAAAAGGCAGTTCAAGGAACTTTTGATGGCCATACACACTACTGCTATCAGTACTGCAGAATGTGAGCGGGGATTTTCTCAAATGAATCTGATATGCACAACCACAAGAGCATCATTGGTGACTCAAACAATATCTTCTTTAATGTTTTTAAATCTTGTTTGTCCACCATTTAGGAGATTCAACCCATTAACCTATGTTTAGTCCTGGCTTGCAAAAGGACGAGGATCAGCTGATGACACTAGGAGTAAATCAAGGAAAGAGGAGGACATGGAATGCACAAGCAATTTAGACTGTTTCTGGGGTTTTCTAGAAAAATAGATGTAGCCCATTCCAACTGAGAAAATGTGTGTCATTGCAATGTTTTGGAAAAGTTAGGCTTTACTGTGTTAGGATATTTAGTTGTTCTAGTTTATATAGGTTATTTATTTGCATTTATACCCCTTTGTTTACAGTGTCAATTTATTTAATATTTTGTTATATTTATGTGTCTTCTTAGTTTGGATGTTATATTTATTGTTCTATTTAATATATTTTATTTATTTTGTTTTTATAACAGTTTAATTGCTTTTTTGATTTTCATTTTACGACATGTATCTATTTGTATTTATATATTTTATTTTTTGTTAGTTTGTCTTTATATAATTACATTTTGTATGGCACTATGCCTGGTTATTTTGCACTAATAGGTATGACTTATTCAAGATACGGTCAAATTGAAACTGCCCAGCCCCCTACCTATTCCTTTGGCCTTAGTATTTATTTATAAAATGTTATATAGCGCGAACCACATTTTGGTCGAGATCACAGTTTTCTTTGCTTTATCTTAAGTTAAAATCTTTAATTAAAAAGTCATATTTTGAACATATGCCTCTTTTCTAATCTGTGTTGCCTGTGTCATACAGAACTACATAGTTTCATGTTTTTCTTTTTTACTATTCTTAATGTCTAATAAATGCACATATAGCTCCAGAGAGAAGTGATAGTACAAGCCCAATTGGTAATCATCCTTTTTTGTTTTTGTTTCTCTAAAGCAGTCGCTTTAACTGAATATTACACTATACTGATTAACCCCATGCCACTGGAAGTGACAGTGGCTGACTGACTCATTCAAGTGTATTGCATGATTTTATTCAGTTTATCTGTTTGGACTAGTGTTTTCACAACATTGGGTTTTATTTTGTCACATAACTTAAGCTATGTCAAGTTGTACCTTTGAAATCACAGACTCTGTTAAAAATGGCATGCCCTACCCCAGTTTATTGTCCTTCCCCAAATCAGCACACAGAGCACTGAAATTGTCCATTTCAATGCATTAGTGGTTTTAGCTAATTTATTCCAAACTTGTGATTTAAATGCACATTTGCTTTCATCTTTTTCAAAATGGTTCACGCCACGGGGAACCTCCTATCAAAACCTTACGAAGGCTCCCTTTCTGAAATTCAGATCAGGTATTATATTTGACTTTTAGCAGTGGCACTTGAAGATGTGGGTGGGGCTAATAAGGTTGGTGGAGCCAGTGTCGAGAGTGGGCGGGGCTTGAAAAAGTGGGTGTGGTCTCCGAAAAATATTTCAGCACCTGCACTTCATATTTTACAAATTAAGCACTGCACACCATCACACATGCTATTCACTTATGCAGTCATCTTACTCATGTCTGCAAACAATTGATCATACTTACATTTACTAAGCTACACACTTATACAAACACCACTTTATGTAACTCATACTTAGTGTGTTATAAAATCACTATGACAAGTATAGTTTTTGATACAGTCACTCATACAATCACTGACTTTTATGTATACTTATTTATAAACAAGAACTGTCACATACACTGCCTTTCATATTTCTACTTTGTTGGACATGTATCATTGAGAAATATATTTACTCATTACCAAACCCATACAGAGATTCACTCACCCAAACAAGTGTTTCCACGTGCATGTTAACCTCATATACCTACTAAATCTACTATTTACACATCTTTGGACAATCGCACACCTCCCACGCAACCACACACACATTCACTCTCCCATACAAATACTCACTTAACTAATTAATAACTAATATAGGCTTTCACATAGCTAGTAACCAACTTATGTAGTAGTTTACAAAACAAGAGATACAGTGAAACAGATATTCACACAGTTTAATCACTATCCCATATATTTAGTGAGACACTTTAAATTAGTCACTTAGACAGTCAATCACAGTGCTACTAAAACCTCCATCCAGACACTTATACATCCACTCATTCTTCAATGCAGATTGCTATATATATAATACTTATTTAAATATCGAACCAAACCACCTTCACTGGATGATGTCATCAGTGATGTCATCAGTGATGTCATTTGAGATGTGAATGCAGTGTATTCGTATATCATTCATACAGGCACATAAGTAGACCAATATTGCATAATAAAAACATAAAAAAATAATATATTACCACATGGTAACCTAGAGTACACCTGGTGGTCAGAAAACAAAATGTACAACATTTTTAAAAACTCGCTTTTTTAGACGACCATGTCGGCCATCTTAAGAAGGCAAACTATTTCTAAGAAACAAGTCAGGAAAAGGGGACGTAATACACAGGAGACACATGTTATAAGTATCAGCTTAATTCCGATCTTTCATTTAACTCCTTCGGGTTACAAGAGTCAAGTTTGTTAATCCAAAATGCTTCACGTTGAAGCAACCATTTGTTTGTTTTTTTTCCTTCCTGATTTGGCACAGACTCAAGAACCGGAAATCGTAGTTGGCTGACATTGTGTTTATGTTCTGAAACATGTACTAAGACCGATGATTTTTCATAGTGGATACAAATGTTACTTTTATGTTCTGTCATTTGTACTTTTACCTTACGCTCGGTTTTCCCCACATAAACCAAGCCGCATGGGCATTTTAACATATACACTACGTTTTTGGTGTCACAACGTCACTGTCATGTAAATTTTAATTGATATACCTTGAGTTGGGTGTGTAAGGGTATTACCGTTAATGATGTTATTGCAGTGTTCACAATTTAAACAAGGTGCCTTATTTATTGATGGCATTATAGTAGTCGGTTTTCTTAAACATTCCCTGATGTTTTTTGACCTTTGGTAAGCAAACAGTGGAGGATGTTGGAAAATTCCTCTGAAGTCAACCTCAGTTTGTAACATAGGCCAATGTTTCATTATCATTTTTCTGATACAGTAACTTTGGGTTGAAAATTAGGAAACAGATGCCATTATTCTGATTTTTTTGCTGACTTTTGAACAGTTAACTGTTGATTCCTATCTTTCGTTTTGGCTCTTTCCATTGCGTTTTCATCAATGTTTCTCGGATACCCTCTTTGTTTAATTTTCGCTACATTATTGGAGCAATTAATATTGTAATTGTCTTCACTGGATGAGATTCTTTTCACTCTTAGTAGCTGTGAATATGGTAAATGTTGTTTGAGACTTTTCTGATGACATCTCTGGTAATGTAGCAGGTTATTTCGATCAGAGGGCTTGGTAAGTATAGTGATGGATACATCCAGAAATGTTGGATGTTCACTGCTTATAGTGTGGGTGAAGCTGATATGATCATCAATAGTATTTAAGTCTTGAATGGCAGTAACAAGTTGAGACTCTTGGCCTTTCCATATCAAAAATATATAATTGATATATCTCCAAAAGGTGATTACATTTTGGGCCCATTCATTGTTTTAAAAAATGTGATTGATTTTGAATCTATGCATAAACAAATTTGCGGAACAAGGAGCTGCACAATTTCCCATTGATGTTCCAGATAGTTGTAGGTACTACTCTCCATTCCATGTGAAATGACAATGGTAAAGGGTAAAGTGCAACATCTCGAACTAAAAAACTTTCAAATCTTCATTCATGTTATACTCCAACAAAAATGAATCCACTGCTGTATACCTTTATTATGTGGAATGGAGTTGTACAATGAACGTACATCAATGGTACATAGGATTGGAATGATATGTTCATCAAACTGTAAGGAATTGATTTTGTATAGGAAATCGGTGGTGTCTCTGAGGTAAGTTGACATCCTTTGAAGAATTGGTTGCAAATGTTGATCCAGGTATTGCTCGACGGGCTAATGGAGTAGACACAATTGGACGAAATGGTGGACTTTCTACATTTTTGTGGATCTGCGGCAGCATGTATATATATGGAACAGAAGCAAAATCTTGAATGAGATATCTTTTATCAGCTTCCGTTATGGTTCCTACGTTGACTCCCTAGTCTAAGATGGTTACCAAGGCCTTTAAAAATTAATCAGTCAGGTTTAAGCCAAGTTTCATGTATGTGGAGGTATCCTGCACATGTTCATCCACGCTCTTAGAATAGAAGTCTACATTTAAGATAACTAAAGCTAATAAAGGAGGAGCTGCAGTTATAGGCGCTGCCTTCCTGCATGTGAAAGTGCGGCATGGGGGGCTTTAACAAAAAAAATATATGCAATGCCTTAATTCTCACATTTGCGAGAGTTTAAACGGTTGGCATTTACAATGCCAATAGCTCACACTCTTGTAAATGCAAGACCTATTGTATTGTAAATGCTTGTGTAACATTCTGGGATTCGTAGTCTTACAACAACTGTAATTGAAAAGACTGAACTAGATATCCTATTCTTATCTTACCAGGAAAACCAGGAAATTCTGTGAGAGGAGGCAACAACCGCATTATGTGGATTTACCTACCTATGTGCTGTAAATTATTAGTTGCCATGGAATTTTGTGACTGCTTAAAGACACGGAGCCTGTTGACTTCATCCCTCAATCTGCTAGTATAAGTTTTCTGTGAATTGCAGTGCCCTCAAAACGTAAAGGAGGGATACCTTATCTAATATATACAATACATAAAAATGATAACTTGTGTAGCAACACGAGTATTCCCAGTTTGTGCAATTGATTTTTACATCAAAATAATTAACGTTGTGGCCGATTAGGAGATAGCTGGCTAGGAAATAGACTGTTGTCATACATAGTCCAAGTGACAACATTACAATGTTTTTTCTGTAATTTTCATGTCTTCTAACAAAATAATGACCACAGGATATTACATTTTCACAAATTACTATGTTGTGCAACTTATCAACGTGAGTTTCCATTTCTTGTAAGGCATTTTTCATGCTTTTTAGTAATTATTGAGAATCATGTTTTAATAGGGAAACAGTAAAAACGGTCCATACTATTTCATTATTAAGCGTTGCCTCTGTCCCTGACTCTCTTTCAGGCTCTTGGATGCAGACCCTCTTGGATGCAGACCCTATTTGTCAGTTTCTGTTAGACAATGTATTGATTTTAGGTCCTTTTGCTTCCATTGCCTTCTCTCGAGGATGCTCTGATACAGTTAAAAGAGGTCTTGGAGTTGTTGAGCAGCAGGGACCATCCATTAATGCACAGCTGTTTGCCACAAGAGACCATACTTGACTGCAGAAATTGTCAGCGCTGGCACCTTTCCATCAATCATCTTATCTATAAAAAACTGCTGACCTATGCTATGACAGGGATGGGCTGTGCACACATTCCATGATGTCAGTTCAGTTCATGAAGCTTTATTCGGTTCATAAAGAATAATGACCATAAAAGCACAACAAACATGCAACAGGATAAAAATACAAGCAATGATTAAAAGATCATACTTTTCCTAAAAGTCATAGATTTACAAATAAAACTGGCAGTATAAGAACATATGTCGGGGCACTCCAAATTGTACAACAAACACATTGCATCCTCCACACTAAAAACACCATACTTGAGAAATATTGGTTTTAAAAAGGATATCCTAACATTCTTGAACAGGGTGCAAATGACCATAAAGTGCATTGTGCTTTGTTTCGAATGCCCATCACAGGGGCAGGGGACAACCGGATGCTTTTTTGGATGTGGGAAGGCCACCAGTACATGAGCAGTTCCAACTCTTAGTCTAGTCAGTACAAATCTATGCGCAGGCCTAGTTACCACGCTCAGGTAATTCTGGAATCCCTCAGTAACAATATATTTATTATAAGCATTAACAGTAACAAGAGAATTACTCACAGCTGAGCGTTTATGGGCTCTGTAAGACTTAAGAGTTTTTCATGTCCTATTTGGCGAGACCTCTGGGGAGACAGTGATCTAGCAACAAATTAATACCAAAGATACTTTTGTAACAACCTATAACATATTTAAGCCATGGTATCTGCAAACAATTGTCTAATCCAAGGCAGTCCCTAATTACAAGTTGATTAAACTCAGTCTCTTCCTTGAGCCAAATGGCTCGGTAAAGCAATAGAAGCCTAAGTAAAGCAAGTTTGCTCAGGTAGGAGACCCCAACCTCTTTGTGAATCAACTCTGTTGGGGCAGATTTAGGGAGGTACAATAATTTCTTAAGGAAGTTATTTTCTTCTATCTGCAAACGTTCAATATTGCAGTAACCCCAGAGCCCCGCCCCATAAAGGGCAATGGATACACTACGTGCCTTGTAGATTTCCATCATATCCTTGATTCGCCTATCCCCCAGCTTAGACGCACATTTAAAAATGCCATGAGAACTTTTGCTCATTTTAGTTCGAACATTCGTTAGTTCTTGCCCCCAGCTGCCATCACTAGTGAAAGTTACCCCCAGGTAGCAGAAACTATTCACATGCTGTAGTTTATCCCCATCTATAAAAAAGGAATGGTTTTTACCCGCATTTGTTCCACAGGTCATTGTTTGGGTTTTATTCTTATTGATCAGCAGTCTCCTGCTCCCAATAAATTCGGTGAACTTGTCCATCAGACGCTGCAGACCAACAGGTGTCCGTGACAGGAGCACTGCGCGTCTGCATACAGCAGAACTGGGACACTGTCCCCGGCAACCTGTGGAGCATCAGCCTTGACAGTATTCAGGGCGGCTTCAACCCCATTAACAAAAAGGGTAAACAACAGGGGCGCAAGGACGCACCCTTGCCTAATTCCCCGTTTCACATTAAAGTTACTAGTGCACTCCCCACTAACACCATACTGGACACATGTTTGTAACTTGCTATATAGTCTGGCAAGGAAAAAAATAATTTCTTTAGGGGCACACATATCTAGCAAAACTGACCACAGAATTGAATGATTAACTAAATCAAAAGCACTGCTTAGGTCAGCAAAGCAAAGATAAATATTACCGGGCTTAGCTCTAGTGTACTTGCCAATCAATAGTTCTAGATTCAGGCACTGATCTAGGGTCCCTCTTTCCTTCCTGAATCCATATTGGGAGTTGGCAAGGATCCCGTTCTCATCCGCCCACTCTTCTAGTCTGGAAAGCAGTACTCTGCTCATGATTTTTACTGATGAATCGAGCAGGCTAATCGGCCTGTAGTTACAGGCTAATGCTTTGTCCCCCTTTTTATAAATAGGGACAATAATGGAGTCACCCCAGGTTGGTGGAATCATGGTAGTTACCGCAGCATTGAGTGCCAAGGTAAGTATTGGTCCCCAAAGCTGTGGTTGAGCCCTGTATACATCTATCGGGACTCCATCTGGCCCCTGAGCCTTCCCCTCCTTACTAGTTTTAATACTAATCTCCACCTCCCCCAGGGAAATATCTAGAGGCACCACGGGCCATGGCATATGCTCATTGGACGTCAGAGTGTTATCTTGAGAGATCGCGGAGAAATGGTTCACCCAGTCCTCACTGCCCACATTAGAGGAAAGATGGGGGATTTTGTCGTCTTGAAGGAAAGGGGAGTTAACAGTGGACCAAAACAGGCGACTATCGGCAGTTTCTGCTGCCTGGCTAAGGTGATCCCAGGCTTCCTGCCGTAACTCCTTCTTTCTTTTGGATAGCGCCTTTTTGTAATCAATTCTCAGAAGTCTGACTCTATCCTTATCCCTAGGGGTGTGGGCTAGAGCATGTTTAAGTTGCGAGAGAAGGGACGTACAGGCATGGTCAAACCATCCAATCCCTTTCCCTCCTCTACCCGATTTATTCCCCGTGAAGATGTTGTTAATGACATTATTAATGTTAAGAAAATGAGTCATAACATGAACAGACGGGCAACCTGGAGACAAAATAATGTCAATGTCCGTCAGGCATTTATTTATGATTATGGGTTCCACTGTAGCTGAGTTTTCCCCTTTCCATCTCAGCCTAGTCCCGTTCGTCCTATGTGGCTCTATGTTGGCCAGCACTCTAGTGGGCAGTTCAGTTCTACACTTCCACGTAGTAATATGCATGGTAACACAATTGTGGTCACTCAAAGAGGATGTATCCCTTACTTTAATTAAGCAGTGAGGTACCAAACTAGATGAAACCATGATGTGGTCGATAGTGGAGCCCGCATTCCGTCCAGTAAAGGTGGGGATGGAACACTCACTACCCTCCTGTACAGTACTCAATAGCTCTAGATCATACAAAGCCATGACACTATTGATTGACTCTCCGTAGGCATTATGAGGGAAATGCGACATACTCTCCCCGCTATTAGTTAGGATCCCACAAACCCTGGAAGAGGATAAACTACAAACTGTTAAATTAAAATCCCCCAGCCAAATGTAAGTAAAAGTGCATTTTGCTTCGCTTACCAGCTTCATGAGGGCACAGGATAACTCATCTATCACTTTGTGCCGGGATTTATTAAAAATATTGTTATAAAAATTTATTAAAAGCACATCAGTGCCATCCAGTATACGTACCCAAAGAATTTGCGAGTGTGGTTCAACTAACAAATGTTTAACGATAGTCAACTTTAAGTCTACTGAAATAAGGAAAAGTAGTCCTCCCTTTGCCCTGCCATGCCTAGTTTCAGAGGCTTCTAGGCTATAGCATGTATACCCTTCAAGGCTAGGTTTTTCAACACACCACGTCTCTTGTAAGCATAAGATGTCATAAGACCTAACAATGCCCTCCCACTCCATTTTATGTACTTTAGATGCCCATCCGGCAATATTCCAGCTGGCAATAGAAATCCCCACAGTATGATGATTGTTGGCAATACCATGGACATTGTTAGTACTATTACCCCTGACACTTCAGTCAGCCACAGGCCCATCTATATGCCTACCTGCAACATTCACCGGTTCTTCAACAATCTCATTCACACAGTGAACTGCAGTCCCGCTACTCAAGTTACCCATGGTGGCAGTAGATGGGCTCTTAATAGCTACTCTCTCCTCACTTTGATTATTTGATTTGGTGCTCAAGGTAACGTCCCTCCAGGTCCCAGGACCCATCTGATGTCAATCGTTCTGGTCCAAGAAACTCAGGGACTGGTACCTGTTCTGGACCGGGACTTGGTAAACCATCCCATGGATAGATGGGAAAAAACTATCACTGTTGGGTACGAAATTAGGGGTAGGTGGGGAAAAACTATCACCATTCGGGACAGGGTTTAATATGGGCAGGATAGATCTGCCACCATTGAATACATGGTTAGGGGTAGGTAGCAAAAATCTATCACCATTGGGTACAAAGTTAGGGGTGAAGACCCTATCTCTGCAATTGGCGGGAGGTAACTTATTAAGGTGATTATAAAAGTAGCCCAAAGGGCGTGCGGTTACATCGGTCTCAAGCTGTGTTAAAGCAGCAGCTCTAAGTAAGACCGTCGCAACGTGTTGGGGGTGTTTGAAATTGACGATCACACAGTCACCCCCGCAGGTCTTCCTAGTGTTGCCGATCCAGTTGACCCTTCTGGTAGATAAAATTTGATTTGAATAGTTAACTGGAAATCCACAGTGTCGATTTAGCCATGAAACTGTTTTGTTTTTTAAGGAGTCCCGCGACTCTTGACGAGGTATAGCCTGGCTAAAAGAGGGAACATTAGTTAGAACCACAACATATGGTACGCACTCCGGGGGAAGGTCTACTGAGCGATTATTTATTCTAGCAGAAACCCCTGCAGACCCAGCGACAGCTGCTGGCACGCCTGGTGTCTGCGCTGCCCTAACTCTATTAGAAGTTGGTAATGTGCTTTTACCAACAGTTGTCCCTGCAAACCCTGCAGCTGCAACCGGAACTGCTGGAACCTGCACTGGCCGACCCTTATTGCAAGCTGGTAATGAATTCGGACTGGTCAGTACAGATGGTGCCTGCAGGGTTTGTCTTCCCACTTCGGAGCCGGTGGTAACAGTGTTCGTGTGGCAGGACCTCCCCTTAGCTGGCTTAGGAGCAGATTGATTACATGTGGCAACTCTATTGGGTAGTTCAGGATTAACTATCTTGGCTACATGCTGATCTAACAGGGACCCCAATCTCAATACTTCTGCAGATAGTGCAACAATCTTAACAAGTAATGGCTCCACAACCAACTTCAGTTTACCATCAATACAACCCACTAATAAATCAAATTGGTCAATATTAATAGTAACACAGTTGTCCTTAGTAAGAGTCCCTTTGTCACAAACATTATCTTTGGGGATAGAGTCCTTTTTCTTCCTGGTCGAGTGACTTCCCCGCTTAATAATAGGTTTCCTACATGCTCTCATGGATCGTGTAGCCCTTGTGCATTGTTGCGGAGTACCATCTGGGATTTCAAGTTGGTCTTCCACTGCGATAGAATCATCTAAAACCTCTACGGCAATAGTTCCAACATTACCGCTGGTGTCATTGGTCTCAACTGTCGCATTAGTGACAGTGTTGCCCTCAATGGCAGGGTCCGATGATAGATCAAGGGGAAAATCAGGTAAATTGCCTTGTCCTAAGGATTTTCTTCTATCGCTGTTAATTGTACTGACGACTTTAAGCAGGTAGTTATCCGTTAAGGTAGTTTGAATAGACATAGTTAGTAGCAGGTTGGTAGTGCAGGCGGTATACAGAGGGTCAGGAAAGCGTAAACCACACAACACCCGCTGGCTACTTGGTAACCAAAGTCAATCCTTTAGATGTGAATGTACATATACTCACAGTTGCAGCCAAGGGGGGTGGCCCGTCCCATCCTCCGTCGTCCCCGGACGGCCACAGACGGCCCCGCCCTTGACCCGGGCTTCACCCGGGCGCTCCCGCGCGCGACTCGCGGGGCTCACGGGCACAGTCTGCTTTGTAGCGCCTCCGGGCGCTCTGAACACGCGTCACGGGCGCGCCGCCCCGAGGCTGCTGGGGCTGGTAGTTGTGAGGGAGTCTCACGGCGCTCCCTCTCTGCCCTACTTCACTGCCGTTCCCCTCACGGCTGGTAACAGGTGTGTTGCTGGTCCCCATGATGTCCATTCTAAACAACAGCAGATTTTAAGTCTGGGTAGATAGAGTCTTTGACCCAGAGAAGTTTATCCATGCTAAAAAAACAAGCGATCACAGGTCCTACTTCTCAAAGGTAAGTTTCCAAGTGTAGAACTATTTATGTACCGTGGTATGCTTTTACTGCACATACTTCTACACTTGGTTGCAGTTCAAAAAGCGAAATATTTAAAATACGCATATTAATCCTTATGTATTGCAAATGTCTCTGAATCATGTAACTAAAAAGATATGGACACATGAGGCTCAAAATATGGCAATTATGTTACTTATGGTAACATATTGTTTGGGTGAAACTTACTGAATGTTGATAGGCAAGTGTGTCCACCTATGCAGCATAGAGCTATGAACTCTACAGAACCAACACCCGAGCCCACCAAGAATTATTGTATGGATACAATAATGCACTCCACTCCTTGGGCTCTTCCCTCTTTCCCTTGTGCTTCTTGAATGTTGTAGATCCAAAGATTTTCAAAAAACCTCAAGATATAAATAATCAACTCTAGAAGAAGAGGAACTTCACATTAGAAGAGACAGACAATGTTAAAACTTTGCCTTTACTATTGCAAGGAAATATATAGTCTGCCTCCCAACACACTCATTGAAGTAGGGAAGGTGGTCATGTGGCAAGTGGCCGATAGTGTGACTGCTTTGAGGGTGAAGGTGTGACCCCACTGGGACATCAAGAAAAAAAAAGCAGAAGAAGAGCAGGGGCTGAAGAATAAGTTTGAAAAAATAAAGGTGACAATGTATCTACCTGATGACGGATCACACTTCCACCTCGAAGAACCGTATTCTCTCATTATGCACTCTAACCTGCTCAGGGTCTAGCAGTACTGGGAACTGCAACTTCATTCCAGGCTAGGTAAATAGACTGGTACATATAACCCATTTCATTGCTTACAACTCATTTTACCCTCTCCACAAGCAGCACTACACACATAGCCATACATCCCACACATTCCAGTGTCACACAGCCTGCACCTTATACGTGTAAAAAAATAAGAAATGTTATGAATCTCCATTTGGCATTTTTGATCATCAACATAAGCCAACAGACTTATCACCATTGTTCACAGTCACACTGCCATGATTTACATGTATCATGTTCAGTTTATCATCTGCTGCATCAATTGTTGCCACTCAAACTTCACCAGAAAACAGCATTGGATAGCAGCTGATGCTAGAGGGTGCATCCCAAAAAGATGCAGTAGTGGCGCTTGCATGTTATGCACAATCCTATCTAAAAAGAATAGGCTCATTGTAAGCACCAGCTACCTTGGTATGCCAAGGCCATTATCAGTCTGGCTATGGTGATGTGCCACTTGGGCCATCAAAGTGACATCAACTTGTGTAGAACTATTTGAATCAGTATGCTGCACACTCACAAATGGCAGAGGTTTAAAAGATATTTTATGCATCACATCACTTATGGATGATGTGCCTGAAGATGATGCCACTCTCTTCAGGAGCTGTGGAGATTGTGTAATCCTGTGAGAAAATCCCCTGCTCCTGCAGGCCATCATCTCAACAGCCTCCAACGAAGAGGTTGTTGGACATACTTAGGATGCCAACTCATATACTACCATTTAGCAGTCTCCGTTAGCAGGCAGCCATCTGAATTGCAAGTAGCCAAGCACAAAAACCAAGGCCACAGATACTAGTCTCAGTTTTGCATGACTCACCTTGGCTCACAAACTAACCTACAGGTAACCTAGTAGATTCCACTATTCCATCGCCCAACCCTGGTGGAAATCCATTCTTCTGACATCCTCACATGAATTGGGTTCCCCAGATGAGCTAAGTGCATCTCCCATTACTCAAACCATATACCACAACATCTCAGATACCAACCCTCAATGTGCAATCCAATGAGGTGAATGAGCATGTTATTTAGACATAGTGAGATATTGTCTTGGGCAAGAGGTTCTGTTCTATGATCAGCAGGCCTCTATACGACATGAGAATTGTGAAATGTGGGCATACATGTGAACAATGTCCACCCATCTAGGAAACACTGGCACCCCGCATCAAGAGCTCTCAAGGTAGATGGAGAAGCAGTCCTGGGCCAAGGAGAACTTAGACAAAGGACTCCGTTTGAGGCTAATTGAGTTCCACTGGCAAAATATTTCAGTGTCACGGATGGTGGTTGCGCTGCTGGTCATCCTGATGAGAAGCGGAAACATCCCTTAAAATTACCCTCACATTGGCCCATGCATGGGAGGTGACGGTGATGAGGGTTATGTATGTCCCACTTCTATAGATGTCCATTTGTTAAAGCTTTTCAGAATCATTAGCAAGGACATTACTATAGCCTGAGGAGAAGGTGGTTGTCATACTGTAGGTAACCTACACCTGAATGATAAGTTTGTGAGCTTTGCAGAAGCACAGAATCTTTTTGCATCCAGTTGAAGCAATTCCTACAAATATTCCAGATTGACTAAACCCACCAAAGAGATTTAGTGTGAGTTTCCAAATGCCCCAGCTGCTAAAGCATTGATGGGTGGGCTGTTGGACATGGGCACAAGTCATAGATTGATCACCCCCATATATAAGGGTCTCACAGAGGACATGGTGAAGACCTCCATGGATGTTCGGGAGCTGTGGAAGGCAGATCTAGATGAGCTGTCAACAGATACAGAATGGGAAGTTTCATGTGCGCGAGTTAAACAAGTGTCTAGTAATGTGGACAGCAATCTCACCTTGGTAACTCTAGGAGACTAAGAGGTGAAGTGAGCATAATACCTGCTCATAGGTGGGAATAGAATTGCTCCTGAGAGTGTTTCTCTCCAGCTGTGTCTTAATTTCAACTGTGAGATGTAAAATAACTGTACTACTTTGCTTGTGTTTATCAATAATCTCCTCTAACTGTTGGAAAAGTGTAACTCACTAAGGGCCAGATGTATCAAGCGTTTTATAGCTCACAAACGGGTTAATTTGCAGAATTGGCCCGATTGGGAACGGTAAAAAGCCTTTTGGGATATATCTCAAAAGGCATTCGCAAAATAGGGATTCACAATTTTTGCGATTACCTATTTTGCGAATGTATTTAGGGAATCACAATTTGCGATTCCTTAAATGCAATGCTGGAAGCAAAAAAATATTGCGACCTGGCTTTAAGGAATCGCAAATTAACCCCAACTTCAAGTTGGTGGTAATTAGCAAATTCCTAGATAAACTCACTTTTTTGCATTTTTCTAGGTGCCATGTGGCGTACATACATGCACCTAGGGCATGTATGTGCGCCATATGTGCACAAATGCCTATGTTAAGGGCACATCAAATTTGTCCTTTTGGCCCCCTTGCACACTTGAAATTGCATGCACAATTTACGAGTACCTATTGGGTACTTGCAAATTGCGCATGCGATTCTTATTCATTCCTTATTTGCCACTCGCAATTTGCGAGTCGCAAATAAGAAATGTGTCGGAACCGCAATTATATTTGCGAAACCTACATACATTGCATTTTACGTGTCCATAATATCGGATCAGTAAATTTCTCTATTAAGGACTCGCAAAATACTATGTTGATACATCTGACCCTAAACCTTTTCCTGTCTCCTCCTCCTCCGCCTCTGCAACCGAGCCAGTAGCTGCATCCTCCTTGCCATCAGGTAAAATGTAGCCATTGTGGGCAACGCTGATGCATTCTGAGGCTGTTTATATAGGTTGCACTTTGTTACCACCTGTTTCAATTTGATATTAATTCACATGTGCAAAACAACCATTTGTGACCAGTCTCGTTTTGAAAATGCTTCTCACATTGAAGTAGAATCTCAGTAATACTAAAACGTAAAAAGCGACTCACTGTTTGGAGTCGCAAACATTCAGATTTAATAGTGAAGCAAATGTCTTTTGTACACCTGAAAATGCCATTCATGCAATTGGTAACCAGTTTGCGACTGGATACCGAATTGAAAACGCTTTGTGCATCTGACCCTTAGGGTTGTAGCGTGGAGAGCTTCTCTGGTTTAGCACACTGAGCATGTTGGTTTGTGTTTGAGGTGTCTAAAGTTGATACATATACCTGGTAAATTGTCTGAATTAATGCACTAAATGCAGACAGCACAAGTAGCAAACAGTGAGCAAGGGGTCTCTCTGTTGCTGACTCATGCATTAACTCTGAGAAATTCTGAGTTATTTGTATCAACTTTAAACACATGAAAAGCAAAGAAAAACAGGCTCTCTACTCTGCCCTGAGCCAGCTTAGCTCTTTGTGATTTGGGTGCAGAGATTGTGAAAAACATTTATACACTTTACAGCTCAACTGGTCCTACATGTGAAGAAATCTGATCAAAGTTCCCCCTTACTATTCTCCAATACTGTGCTCTAGCCACCGTCTACCTTTCACCCACCGCAAATTCAAAATCTAATGCATTACTTAGAGACCAAAATTCTAAATCTAATGCATTACTTAGAGACCAATTCATTTCAAGCAAAAACCCTCCCTAGCCAACAAGCATTTCCTGTCAAAAAGCCAAAATCTGACAATAAACACCTCCCACCCCTTAGCCTCAGCATCCCAAATGCAAAGAAGTAAAGAAAATTAAAACATGGAACCCCCTCTCCAGATGCTCAGTTGGTTCCTACCCTCTTTTTATCTAAAAAGAGGCAACATATTATTGTTTCTCTCCAGTTTCAGCGACAAATACATTCTGTTTGATCTCTTCAGTTACCATAGTTAGAGGATATGTTTTTATTGTTTTGTTAGTAGCTTGCGGTGCATAATTTGAGCCAGTCGTTTCCGGTGCTCAGCACTATACTTTCATGAAATATAACTTCATAGAGTTACTTTTACCATAAAACACATGGTAAAAGTTTGTGATTGCCATATGGATATATGTATTGGAAATATTTCAGGAGAGCTCCCATCGCTTTCTTTTTCTGTTGCTTTGTTTTGCTTTCTATATTGTGTCTTTTTAGGTCTCGCTGGTGTTAGCAGCGCATAGCGCTGCTCCAGCGAAAGACCTATTGTTGTGGGTTTGCCGGGAATGGCGGACAGGGGATGGTTACGCGCTTTTCCTTGGCGATTTGACCTTGTGGGCGCGCAAGCCCAGCCCGGCGCGTGCATATCTCCTGTCCCACATTCACAGCCTCTCTCAATCGCGTGCAGACACCGCCACACTCACGCATGCGCACACACACATACACCCACGCAGGCACATCAGGACGCACTTACAAAGACACACAGCCCCACATATACACACTCACAGCTAACAGACACACAGTCACACATATGCATACACACGCCCAGCTACACAGGTGCACACACACAGCTACACCCACACACGCGCACACACCCCCCACTCCCCCCCACTCACAGGGCTCTTTTCTTGTTTTAAGAAAGGCAAGAAGTTCCGCCCCTGCATCCGTGGCCTGAAGTTACTGAATGCTGCTGGCATGGCACCTAGCCCCGCCACTCAGTGTGGATAGTGACTGCTACTCCCAGACGCTGCATGGGGTGGAGTCAACCACAGTCTGGGTCTGCCACTGCTGCTTTCCTTATCGCTTCTGAGACAGCGTGCAACTGTGCGACCATCAGGCGCGCATGCGCCATCTTCGGGGCACGTCTATTCCTTGCGCAAGCCTGTTGAGGCACACGTTGCTCAGTACCCCAGTGCGCATGGGCAGTGTGCGTGAACAGGCCCATTGTGCCGCCTCCTGTCGCACTTTGCGTCCCGGCGCGCGTTCAATCATTTTTTGCTTGACTTGTGGTCTTGTGGAGCCCTCCCTCGTCGCATAAATTGTGCTCCTTGTGATAGCCGCTGGCATTAGTTCTGTAGCACCAGCAGCGAGGTAAGGGGCTGAACCTCGGTAGTGAACGGCGGGGTGGTGGTATAGCCTGTTTATGTTGAACTCGCAACATTGGTCTGAGGATGTCACCTGGCACCTCGGGACCCACGGAACTGAAGACATCGTGGGACTAGACTGAGATCATGGCGGATCCAGGGTCACCTGAGGCCGAAGGGATGCGAAAGTGAAGGCGTAAATCACAGAGCGTCACGTGTAGATGCATGGGGAACTGGTGTAGCAGCAGGACACCTCTGCGGCTCGGAGAGGTTGCATAGCAAGGGTAGTTTAAGCAAGTGGGTTCTAAGCTCTTCAGAAGTGCAGATTACGTTTTTACCCTGCTGCAGCATCGCTCCACACTACTCAAAATGAATACACCATCTGTGTGCGGGTGCAGAGGTGTCAGTGGCCCAGCATTGGCCATTGCAACCAGCCACCTGATGAGATCATGAAAGCAACGTGGGTGTCACTGCTAGAGCTTTGGACCTACTGCCCGTCACATATTATCATTACTCTAGTAGTAAAAGCCTTAGTTTTCAGCGTGAGAGGTGGAGCGCAGTTATTACTTAGTTTATTCACCCAGATGGCTCCTGCAGCCTCCTACTTGTCTGGCGTCGTTTGTGATTTGGCTGCCCTTTTACTTTTGGGGATACTGTATTGTAGCCCGTCCTGTTAAGCTTGCTGACCCATAAGCACCTGGGAATGTTGGTGAGGCTGTTGTCTTGTTTGTTAATAGATTTCAGTGACGGAGCAGGAGCGTAAGCAAAACCTAAAAATTGAGTTAATCTTCCGGAGTGCTGGAGCACATTACAGGCTTTGGCCATGTTAAAGCTGAAAGTCCGGCCTTCTTTGATGAACCCACACAGTTGTATACATACCGTAAAAGGCGATTTCTCCCCCCCCCCCCCACCAAATCAATGTAACTAACCATAGTTAAACCATAAAATACAGGAAAAACACACCAAATGTGGTTTATTAGCTTCACCTAAATTATTTGCAGCTGGAAATTTAGGGGTATAGCACTTTGGGATATATTACCTGTGTTTATTGCCACTTCAATAAAGAAAATGCTATAGGTGTCACATTTGCGAAAGTTGTAGCTATTAGCATTCTAAATGACGAAGCTATTAATTTCGCTATTTTCAAAACCAACACATAAATAACAAATTTGTCATTTACAATATCAATAGCTCAAACGTTCCTAATGCGAGACCGATTGCATTGCAAATGCTTGTTTCTTTTTGTTGATTGTATGACTGTACTTGTTTTTGACAATAAAAAATAATTAAAAAAAGAAATAAATAAATTTAACGTCCTAGAGTTAATAGCCTAAATCACAAGACCCGTACTTTTCAAGTAAGATACCCAAAAAAGAAAATGAGGAGGTATAATTTATCTTTGTGCCACCAATCATAAGACCGCAGTGCTTCGGAGATCTCCTCTTACACTTCATTATAAATGTTTTACCCAAATTAATTAAAACACCTAAATCGTACACCATCAGCACCCTACCCAGTTGCCAACACCGGCACATACGACAGTTGGTCACATACTGGAGCTGTTTGTGTAATTAAGAGAGGAGCTCAACAACAGTTGTTTATTGATTCAATATACGTTAAAATGACTAATACCTGCTGCCCAAGCAATTCCTATTGCTTTAGTGATCTAGAATTGTCTGATGTCCCACTTATAGGTGTGTGATCGTTAGTAGTTGTGTTGGTCCTGCCATTGATGGTGCTGGTAGGAGCAATGGGTGGTGCAATCTGCAGGGGCATCCTGACGAGGGCCTTGGCACTTAAGTTTTGTTTTTTTTAACAAATAAAGAACTGAGCTAGCCTTGCTATTGGCCAAAAAGAGGATGGCCATGGGATAGGGGGCCAGCCTGTTTCCAACGATGCTGGAATTCGACGGTGAGGGAGGTAATGTAGATCTCCCATATATTCTTAATGGAGATCAAATAGAAGATACACATTAAACGGCATGTATATATTAGACTTGAAGCATTTACTAAGCAGCTTAATGAATTATGCTTTTAGTTATTAGGCGTGAAACATTTGCTATTGGTACGAATACAAACTGTCTCACGACAAGCAATTTTGTGCCACAAAGTGCTGCTAAATGTTTTAACATGTAGAGCTGTGTTTACTATTTCTTTCTGGTACTGCGTGTTTCCAGTATTTTATCATTTTAACTAATGACACTGTTGCTGGGCAACAGGTGAAAGAAGAAGGCCATTGTACTTCAGAGGATTTCTAACTCATATGTAGGCGTGCTTGATTTACAAAGCAAATATCTTAAAATACTATCAGAGACATGGAGAGTAAAATCAAGGCACCTAATCAGGTGATGTTGATAGTCAGCACCCCTACTCTGAAAATTGTTCCCACAAAACTACCCAGTTACGAACGTGTCAGCCTGGATTGGGGGTTTAGTATTCTATAACAACGTGGCGGATATTTTCACAAACGTGTTGCCTGTGGTAGCGCGCCTTTGAGACATATCGACTATTTTGCAATGCTGATTATTACACAGAGGGGGCGATATTCTTAGAAGGAATGAGAACGACCTCCTGAGCCAAATATGATTGGTAGCTGATGAAGCTGCCGCCGACCATGCGTAGTACTTCATTAGAGCCGGTGGTTGTCGGTGGGCACCACCGGCACTTATTTTTGTTCGTCAGACGTTTCCCGCGCACAAAAAAAGGGAGAAAACTTACAAAGGGGAAAGAAGGAGGAAGAGAAAGACGGAAAAACAGTTACTAAGGGAGTAAGCAGAAACCTGCAAGATTGAGATGAAGGGGCAGGCAGAGACTTGTGGTCGATTAGCAGGCATGAGGTGGATTCCAGACTATGCAGCTTTGGTATTTGATGCACAGGTGCGTGCAACGGGCCTCTGCGAGGAGCTTTGGGCACCTGCACGTATTCTTCTACAAATTATACACTGACCATGCGCAAAGTCATATTCAAGTCATTATGAGTCAGGATAGATTTGTGACTGCTATGGGTTGATTTATGGCGGTAATGTGAAGGCGGGCTTGAAGAGCTAATGTAATGTCAGTCATTTAAATATGTATTCAACCAGATGTACCTGCTGTCATTGCCTAAAGTTTGTTCACATGAGTGGTGCAATGTCCTGGTCTGTAAAGTTAAAATAAAGTGATAAACTAATAATTTATGAAAAAAACCTTCCTCTTATAGTTCTTTTGCTGTATTTCTAAGACACTCCGTTGATCTTGGGTTAGTGTGTTGCATGAATAAATACTGAACATTCAGTGTCCATAATCATTTACTTACAGTATATTTAATGTGTCTACCAACAGCATGGTTCATTTTCTGCAGCTTTGTTATAAACGGATTCTCACTCCAAAATGTCTGGAATAGATAAACTTAGCTCTTGGGCTGAGATTTTTATTCAATGGAGAAGCGTGTTAATACATTAAAAATCTGGTGAACGGCTTTTGGTTGTTTTGCGAATGTAATGTTCTAACTCGAAGCACACTCCATCGTAAAACAAGCATTGGCAAAGCCAATAGGTCTCGCCCATGGGCAGTTTCTGGCTCTGGCATTCTGGTGGCAATAGCGAACGGGAAGAGACAAGGGGTGAGAAGAAGTAGGGACTGGAGGGTGGGGGGGGCGGGGGGGAGAAACAGGGATGAGAGGGCGGATGGAACGGAAGAAGAATAACCATTGCATTAAGCCTTTCAGCAAAAAGCGAAAATGCCATTTTACTGCCTAGTAAAGGTTGGAAGGGCTGTGACAGTGTCAATAATACAGCAAGTCCTGCTTCACGTGCAGGTAACTGCCACTGTCCCAGTACACTTTTATAAAGAATGCAGAAAGTCCTTTACGAAAAGTAGAGGATACCATGTGACTACACGCGCTTAGTGAAGGCGCAAAAGCCCCTCAGTAATAAGAGAAGATGTCACATTGTTACGCCACAAGGGATGGAAGGTGTGGGTCAAAGTCAGTAGCATGGCAAGTCCTGCTTGATATGCTACCAACTGCCACAAAAAAACGAAAATACAACATTCAAAATAAACAAGAGGCTTGAGCTTGGGGTGGAGTAGCGATAATATGCAGTAGTAGCAGAGAGTGACATTCATAAGAGGGATTGCACCAAGAGAAAGACTGCACATACCTACAGACCTGCTATAATGATTGCAGCTGGTTTTGGACCTTGCAGAGCGACAGTTTTGTTAAATAATTCATAAGACATTTACATTAAAGAAGTATAATATATAAAATGTGCACACCACAGAATTATAATTGCTTTATTTTTAATGAGAAAGCATTGTTCAAATTTCACAAAAAACACATTGAAGCATCACTCCTAATCAAAATAGAAATCTAGAAATGTCACACATAAGCAATCTGAAAACTTAGGGGCTTACTTACATTATGTTTGTTGCATGATGTATTTGCTAAATATTTTTCAGGACTCGGCTCGTTCACGGGCTCCGCTCCCCTTTAATTTGTTAGCACACCAACCTCAAGGGGTGTGTGATTAGGTTATGGGACAGCTTACAAAAACGTGCCACCCATTTTCAAACCCTGCTAAAAAAGTTCACATTATAGGCTTATCGTAGTTTTAGTAATTCCACAGAACATAAAACAAATGAATCACTGAAAAATTGTGAAAAAGGTATCACATTAAAATCAAAATCACCAAATAGACTTTAAAAAGGAACGCAGGCTGGGATAGTGGCCAATGTTCAGAGGGCCACAGATCAGGGCCGAAAAAAGCACAGTTCAAGGCCGAAAAAGGAGAATGTCTAGAATTATAATTCAGGTTTCAAGCAACCACCACAAAAAGTACATAATGCAAACGAAAACTGAGAAAATTCCAACCAAGTCACCCTTCACATACTTACAACTGTCTAAAAAAACAAGCGAAAGCACGGCACGTTGTGTGGAAATAGTAACCTGACCCACGAAGAATGCAGCTGCCACCCTACACGCCGCTGCTCGCTCCCGAGAGCAAAATGCTGTGGGAGTGAACATGAGATAAGAGGTGGGACATGCCCCTGCCTTTAGCCCTTTGCATGCTTTTATTTTTGAAAGACACAACCAAAAGCCAATACAATGTGGGGGAGGAGTCCGACCCACACAGAGAACCTGGAGAAGCCACAAGAAGCCTTGCAGAGCAGCGCATGCGCGCTGGCTCCTGCTCGACCTAAAAACAGTACTTGTTAATCAAACCAAAGGATTCCTATCAGTGTGAAAGGTGTCATCTTAAAATTATTTTAAATGTGGACATGGACTGGTGACTTTAGGTTGGGCTCACCATCATTAAAAGGCCTTCCAACAACAGATTTCAAAAGGTTACATTGCTTTGTGCATTTGTAATATCTTCAAGGGCACTCAGTACAAGGGACCTCTGTATTTCGAAGGGTCCGGTAAAAACAGTTAATGGCCCCATCAGACTTATGAGCCCCGAAGGAGCATCGGCCGCAGATCTCTTTAGTGTCACATGGTGGTGTCAGATGCATAAAGCAGCTGAAACATTTAGGTGAATATCCAAAGTAAATGTAATAACTATTTGGAGCAATCAAACCCAGAATTACTGTTTTCCCTCTGTAATTCCTCTTGTCTAAGACCACACTTGTGATGCGTTGTTAACTCCAGCCCTCCACAGTTACCAGTATCAGTATCTCTGGTGGGGGAGAGGAGGGGTTTGGGTGACCTTACCAGGAGGATTATTTGGCCACCTAGGAGAACCTTGGTTGTATCTTGCAATCTACAGACAAGAAATAAGTAGAATCCTTAAGGATATTAGCCCAAGAAATGACTCTTGGGCCTAGATTTACTAACACTTAATGCTGGGATTGCATTTCTTTTGCCAGTGGCAGACTTACTAACTTTAGACGCTAGGCAGTGCAGCAACCAAAAACTATCTGTACCCCTAAATTTCATTGTACTTCGTAAATGTCCTAATTTATATAGACAGATGACTGAACACGGGGAGATGAGTTTTCGGGAATTTTAATGCTAGATTTGTGAATAGCCGTTACCAGGAAACAGCTCAGTTAACAGGTAATACTGTGCCCAAGGGTTTTATTTAATTTCCCGTACTGCTTCATTGTATTTTTTTTTCCTTTGTTGGTGAGTGCTTCAGTCTAGATATTGTGTGCCCTTCGATGGGTGCAAACTTGTAGTCCTACTTCTACATTTTTGTAAAATGTCCCGTTTTTTTGTGTTCAAACTCTGGTCACCCTATATGGGCATCAGCTCTTCGCGGCAGCAAGTAAATTGTCAGTTACACTGTTCAGCCAAAATCCTAAAAAATACAACGAATGCAAAGTTGTGTTTTTTTTCCTAAAGTAACTAACAGACAGCCTTTGACTTCGTTCTGAATGGTGTGTAAATGGTTCAAAATCAGTTCTTTCCCTGCCTACTCCTCTAAGTATCCTCCCAGCTACATGTAGTTCATATCAAATTTAGCTAAATTACATGCCTACTTATCGAAACATACGCCTCATTCAGGGTGAGGTCGCGACCTGCTGTGGCCACAACAGTGAATGACTCTGTAGCACCGTGCACTCTGTTCTCTTTGATAATGAGGGAGACCAATTTTATTTAGATAGTGCTAGAGGCACCGCTTTGTGAACTGATGCATTAGCAGTGAGATTATGTTTGTTAGGTCTTGTCTGAGACAGCTCTTGCACGGTCACTTGCAAGACATGTTGTCTAATAAAAAGGGCTTGGAGCTTGCCCATTGCTTACGATTTGTTGTCTTTATTGTCACTCTTATTTTCCGGATTCTGATTAGCCAATGTGGGCTTTTTAACAATCACCCTAACCGCCACCACCCTTCCACCACCACCACCCTAACAATCACCCTTACCACCACCCTATCACTACCATACCCGAACCACCACCACCCTAACATAACTACCACCATTCTACCATAACCACCACTACCAACACTAACCGTCTGTACCACCAACCTAACCACTGCCACCACCTTCACCACCACCCTTCCATTACCACCACATTATCTACCACCCTAACCTTCACTCAACCACCACACTACCACCGCCTCTTACACCCTACTGCCACCACCCTACCAGCAGCCTAACCACCACCACACTCATGACCTCTACCCTATCCACCACCAGCCTACCTTAACCACCCTCACCCTAGCCTAAACACCTCCACTACCCTACTAACCAACATATCCTAACCTAAACACCACCATGCTAATAACACCACCAAACTAACTACTACCACCCCTCTTTAACAACTAAAGACCTAGCTTAGCCACCATCACAACTGTAAAAACCCTAATTATCACTACCCTAACCACAACAACTCTAACCACCACCGGTATCTTAATCACCAAAACCCTTACCACAAATATCACCATCCTAACCACCACCACCCCACCCTGATTGCTGCCACCCTAACCACCATTACCACCAAAATCACCACCATAACCACCACTAGCACCCAAGCACCACACAGTCTTCCAGCCTAATCGCCACCTTAACCACTACCCTCACCACCATCACCATCAGCCCCATCACCCTTCCACCCCCTTACCACAACCACCCTCCACCACTCTAACCACCTCCATAACCACCATCACCCTAACCACAACCACCTTGAATACCATTGCCATATCCACTACCACCTGCCCACCACCACTACTCCCACCACCCTGCCATCACCCTACCACCACTACTAGGCAACTACCACCACCACCTCAACCACCACCATTCTACCTTACCACCACTATCGCCCTACCCTAACCATCACCCTAACCACCTCCTCCACCCGAATAACCACCACCCCAACCACCACCAACTTCACCACCCTCACCAAAACCACATCCCTCACCACAATCCTCTTCACTCCACTTACCACCACAACCCTCACCACTGCCATTCTAACCACCCCAAGCTCTTCTACCCCTACCAGCACCCTGCAACCACCACCCTCACTGCCACCTTCACCAAACCTTCACCTCACTCACCATGACAGCCACTCTAACCACAATCACCACCCTAACACCACCCACACCACCATCATCAGCCTTACCACCACCACCTCATAACCAGCACCCTCAACACCACCACATCAATCACCACACGCACCCTTACCATTCTCACCACCGTCACCCTAACCACCACTACAACCCACAACACCACCACCACCACCACTCTAACCTCCCTACCCTAACAACCACCACCCTTTCACTGAACATGGCTGTCAGTTCCTGTAGAAGAGCTTCATTAAAAAAAAAAAACATTTTCAACTCATTACTTGATTGTTGTTTTCATGGAAAGTTGTGTCCCATGTTTGCGTTTGTTTACTCAAGTAAATTGCTCTCATGTGAAAACTATCTAGGTATCCAGTAAAGCGAAAAATGAATATGCGATCTATAGCTATCTATTGGTCTGTCAGCCTTATCTATGTAAATCAATATATGTGAATGTTGAGAAGGAACTCTATGGAGGATGTTGCTGTGAATTCTAGTGTGAGTGTGATATAGGCAGATTCACCTTTGCGTAAATGTCATTTCTGATTACCTTGTACATTTTAAGTGCTTTGCAGTGGGAATAAGTAAACATAGTGTTCATCGCATTAGGTGGAATGCATTTATTAAAGCAACCTACAATTGCAGTCAATCCTGCTAGTTGTGTGGGGTTTCCTTCCTTTTATTGTGTTTGTCCCTCCCACTGGAGCATGGCCTCATTACTTGTACTCCCTGAAAACGACATGAACTTAATAACAAGGCAGCAGTAATGAATTAGGACCAGGATTCCTTGCTCTGTACTGTCTGGAGGTGATACATGTTGCTGTGCACTTACTGCTTCTTCACCCATTGTGCCCTATATGCTCAGTGGGATCATGCACACCTGTTGTCTAATAGGACACCCCTCTGATCCTGTCACCATTGTCCACCTGAGTCCCCTTTTGGTGAGACCTGCTACCTGGACTGAACGATTCTGGACACACTGGGCTGCTTGTGCTGCGGCGACTGAGTTGGCCCTCAGGTGCTAGCAAGTGGGCCTGCTGTAATAAGAGACCTGCACCTCCCAGTTTTGGGCCTAACCACATACCGCACAACAATGGGGCATCTACGTTCAGGCACCCAGAATGCTCCTACACGTTTACCTGCTACTACTGACACAACAGCCGGCAACCCTGCCTCTGTGGACCCTCCTGACTGACCCTTGTCCCTAGGGGACAAATTAGACATCACCATGGATCCTATGGAGAAGACTTGGAGGTCCCTGGAAAGCACCTGGGGTGCTTTGGAGACCAAAATAGATAACTTGGTGGCAGACCTCACTGTGCTACATGAAGATCACCGTAAGCTGGCTGAAAAGGTCTGCACTGCAGAAAAAACTATTGCAGAACTTTAGGCGAAATCCAAGGAGATGGAGTCCTCCATACAGTGCTGGTGGATCGTTTGCATGCCCATGAGTGCAGGGCTGAAGATGCAGAGGGCTGTTCATGAAGAAGCAATGTCCGCAGGGTTGGTCTTCCGGAGAAAGTCGTGGGGCTAAACACAGTGGAGTATTTTTGAACACTGGCTATGCGATCTGCTTCCTACAACTACCCTTTGACAGTTCTTTTTGATCGAATGGGGCCACCCTGTCCCAACAAAGAGACTCTCACCTGGCTCCAATCCCAAACCTCTGCTGTTTCCCTGCTTCACTTTCGAGACCGCAACTCCATTTAGTGTGAAAGAAGCTTCCAAATATTGCCATTGAAAATGCCCACATCATGTTCTACCCAGACTACACGGTGGCGGTGCAGCATTAACAGAACTCCTTTTTGGCTGTTTAGCAACGCTTACGCAACCTGGCTCTATGGTACTCCCTCTTGTTCCCTGCGTGCCTACGTGTTGTGGCCGAAGGTAAGGCGCGCTTCTTCGAATCTCCAGGAAACATCTGGGAAAGTATAGGGACTTGCATAATCCCACCAGTCCACACAGGCGGATTCTGCGCCTCACAGCCCCGCTGGAGGCCGCTGTCGTGAACGCCGCCGGATAACACAACCCCCCCAACCCACGTCGGCTCCTGACGTGAAACAGGTCATATAGGAAAGAAGACAAGCTCTTCAATCAGGAGCACATCTAAACAACTGGCTTTAAAAAGTATCAAGTGCAATTGTAACATTAAAAGTTCCAAAGCTGTGAAGTGTGTTTTAAAAAGTTAAACTATCTATTAAAGATAAAAGGTGCGCAACTTAGTTCCTGTTGCTTCCAATTCACTTCAAACACTGAAAGCTGTATCATGAATTGCTGCTGCTCTTCCTATGATGGGAGATGTCAATAGGGTAAAAAATAATGCTAGGCGCTGCCTCCCTGGAATGTAAGTGGGGTAACTTGAAAAGGGCTGGGTTTGAATTAATGTTGGGTAGGGGAAATTCATATTTTGCCTTGGGTACTATTGGCCTAAAGGCCGGACTTGGCCCTTGCTGCCTGCTCCACATGTAAAAGCTAAAGAAACAATTACTGGACAGAATGCTGAACAATGCAAGCATTTACCTCCAGTCACAAAGATCTGGGTTTAATCCATCGTTCCTTTGCTCACCACGCCACCCCAGTTTGGACCCAGCCATATGCAAATCAGTCTTGACCCTGTTCTTCATGGGAACAGTCCAGCCTGAACTGCCAAGCCAGATCCTCCCTGTACTGGAAACAAGCATCCTGGGATTGGTTTCGGTGCATCATCCCTCATCAGCCAAGCTCGCTTGAATCCAGAGGCACAGTGAGCATGGGACACACGTCTGGGCATACCCTTCCCACTTAGGGTGACAAAAGCAAAAGAACAATTGATGCACGGAATACTGAACATGTAAAGCACAACTGCTAGTAATTCATAATTATTTGCTACAATTCATTATTTTATTATATTTGATGAATTATTTAATATATTTCATACACCTTTCTGCATTCATACACAAGCAAGCCTCCTGACTTAACCCGTGCACAAGGCTACCTTCACCTTGTAGAACAATAAACTCCTCCAGCTCACCTTTCCAGTGATTAAGTGCAAGTGTAATCAAGATTTTTCCTGAGCAAGTCACTTTTATTTAATGAATGTGAGACTTTATGAAACAAACAAGCCTTTATACGTCATTGCTGTAGCAGGAAAGCCAAGGGTATCCAAGAGACGGAGAGTCGGCAAGTAATCCTAGCTGTGCCTGTTCCTAAAAGGATAACAGCAACAATTTAAAAAACATAAAAGCGTTGGTCTTTTGCACAGCAATTTGCTATCTAAATCAATCTATCACTCCTTGAATGGTGTGACATAGAAAGAACTTTCACAGCTCTAATTTCCATTCTATTTAAACATTTTTATTCACATCTGTTAATATATATTTATGTATAGCTCTTTTGCTGCTGGGAGCTGCGTCAGTGCACTTTGAGGATGTCTAAACATATATAGAGAAAGCAGACTTGTACAATACACTTAACTTGCACAGAGGTTCAAGGAATAAGAAGGAAAGCGGCCGTCATGGCAACAGATGCAGTGTCTGAATTATGTTCCTTTTTATAGAAGCAGTGGGCACTATTCATGAAGCTAAGTTTGGTCTTAAGCATAGGTTTACACCCAAATTGACCTTTCTCATGCTTACTAGGAATTCACTAAGGAATCTCTGTCAGGAATATATGCATTTACTGCTGCAGATTTCTCCGCAACCAATGCGGAGAAATCTGCAGTAGTTAATCTGACTCAGTGTGTGAGAAGTGTGGGTTCCAAGGTGTGGTTTGACTTGGCCGCCTGGGAATGTCCACAAACATGTACATTTGTAGGTACTCAAAAACGCCTCGCAGACCTCTTCCCATCATTGAAATGGTTGTGCATTTTCTCCAGCCAAGGGCTAGCTTATTCCACCTCAGCTGATGGGAAAAGGAACGGATCCATCTTGGATTTGTTGTGATGTAGGGGAAGGTTGAGAAAAAACGTGCATTTGAACAGGAGGCCCCTTTTCCCTAGTGTGGAGTTCTCCACTATAGAGAGCTCCCCAAAGGAAAATAGGACCAATCAGAAAAGTCACATGAAATGCCCAGAAGTATGCCCGGAAACCTGAAACTACCACAGTTTTCCAGCTGTACTTTTCAGAATAGTTGTGAACGATAGCTAACAGAACAGTACGCTCAGGCGGAGTCCATAAAGTATCCTGGCTAGGGAGAGATCAGCTACTGTTGTTGAGTTAAGTTGCATGTTGCCATGTAACGACAAGAAGATCCACATGCTCCCACCATAATGCAGTGGGTCCCAGAGTCATGGTGGCTCTTGGAATTGTGAAGGTGCAGTGGCAGTAGACTCTGTAAAGATGAGATATTGGGCAGCTTCTGACTTGTGCTGAAGAGAAGTAGATTTTCATCCTCAAAGATTCTATGGCAAGGCCTGCAACACATCTTACGTAACTTTTGCCTTTAGTAGAGTTGATTCATTGACAGAGGAGGTCAGGCTTAAACAGACCTTACCTGACATTACTTGCATTGCAAAATTGCAATTAATTTAGGTTGTCTCACCCCACTGTCTTATGCGCTTTCATGCCTCCAGTACCTTACTGTGTTTTGCTTGTATACATGATCTTCCATAGAGGTATACTTTTGAAGTTGGTATCTATCTAGATGTCAATAATAATTTCGCATGTCTGCTGTATACATAACATGCTGATGTGAACAGGACGCTCCTTACGTTAGTTCAAGAGTGCTGGTGGTTTGTTGGTGTTGTTCTCTCGGGTGTGCCTTTTGAGTTGTTTCAGAGTGGAAGCCAAAGCATTTGTCACATCAGTCATTTGAAAACCTAACCTGATATTTTGCCTCTGAACAAAATCCTCCAGTGTTACAGAGTGTGGCTGGTGTTCATGAGAAGGTTACCCCTTTCTGGAGGTGTTAATTTGCTCTCCGTTGTGTCAACAGTAGCTGCGGAGACCAATTCCCATAAGCCAGGTTGGTCTAGGCAAGGATAGGACTGGATGAGAAAAGATGACTCACAAGGTCCTACAATGTCTGAAATTGGCATAAGCCAAAGAGGGAGATAGATCAACAGGATGTTTCAATTAATTGGGGCAAATGCAGTCTCCTCCATAGTATGTAGATAATTCTGCACTGATTGTCTTAGTTCATGCGAGTCAGAAAAGGGGGTGGTGATGGACAGAGTATCTGAATTAAGCAGAACACTCCTACCCAGTCCAAAGATCAGGGCTTGATCCATCACCGTTTTTTAGCTCACTGCACCATCCCAGCTCAGAACCTGGCTACATGCAAATTAGTCTGTCCCTGGCCCAGTGCATCATGGGAACAGGGCAAACCAAACTATCAAGCCAATTCTTATACTGGGAAGGAAACAAGGTTCCGGGGACTGGATTCTGGCATTACAGCCGTCTTCGGCCCGGCTTGCTTGAATCCTGATGGTGCAATGAGCAAGGGACTCATGTCTGAGCATACCCGTCCACGCTTATGGTGGACAAAACGATTCTGAAAAGGGGGTGGTGATGGACAAAGTATCTGAATTAAGCAGAACACTCCTACCCAGTCCAAAGATCAGGGCTTGATCCATCACCGTTTTTTAGCTCACTGCACCATCCCAGCTCAGAACCTGGCTACATGCAAATTAGTCTGTCCCTGGCCCAGTGCATCATGGGAACAGGGCAGACCAAACTACCAAGCCAATTCTTATACTGGGAAGGAAACAAGCTTCCGGGGACCGGTTTCTGACATTACAGCCGTCTTCGGCCCGGCTTGCTTGAATCCTGATGGTGCAATGAGCAAGGGACTCATGTCTGAGCATACCCTTCCACGCTTATGGTGGACAAAACGAGTCAGAAAAGGGGGTGGTGATGGACAGAGTATCTGAATTAAGCAGAACACTCCTACCCAGTCCAAAGATCAGGGCTTGATCCATCACCGTTTTTTAGCTCACTGCACCATCCCAGCTCAGAACCTGGCTACATGCAAATTAGTCTGTCCTTGGCCCAGTGCATCATGGGAACAGGGCAGACCAAACTACCAAGCCAATTCTTATACTGGGAAGGAAACAAGCTTCTGGGGACCGGTTTCTGGCATTACAGCCGTCTTCGGCCCGGCTTGCTTGAATCCTGATGGTGCAATGAGCAAGGGACTCATGTCTGAGCATACCCTTCCACGCTTATGGTGGACAAAACGATTCAGAAAAGGGGGTGGTGATGGACAGAGTATCTGAATTAAGCAGAATACTCCTACCCAGTCCAAAGATCAGGGCTTGATCCATCACCGTTTTTTAGCTCACTGCACCATCCCAGCTCAGAACCTGGCTACATGCAAATTAGTCTGTCCCTGGCCCAGTGCATCATGGGAACAGGGCAGACCAAACTACCAAGCCAATTCTTATACTGGGAAGGAAACAAGCTTCCGGGGACCGGTTTCTGACATTACAGCCGTCTTCGGCCCGGCTTGCTTGAATCCTGATGGTGCAATGAGCAAGGGACTCATGTCTGAGCATACCCTTCCACGCTTGTGGTGGACAAAACGATTCAGAAGACGGCTGAAATGCCAGAAACCGGTCCCCGGAAGCTTGTTTCCTTCCCAGTATAAGAATTGGCTTGGTAGTTTGGTCTGCCCTGTTCCCATGATGCACTGGGCCAGGGACTGACTAATTTGCATGTAGCCAGGTTCTGAGCTGGGATGGTGCAGTGAGCTAAAAAACGGTGATGGATCAAGCCCTGATCTTTGGACTGGGTAGGAGTGTTCTGCTTAATTCAGATACTCTGTCCATCACCACCCCCTTTTCTGAATCGTTTTGTCCACCATAAGCGTGGAAGGGTATACTCAAATGTGAGTCCCTTGCTCACTGCACCATCAGGATTCAAGCAAGCCGGGCTGAAGACGGCTGAAATGCCAGAAACCGGTCCCCGGAAGCTTGTTTCCTTCCCAGTATAAGAATTGGCTTGGTAGTTTGGTCTGCCCTGTTCCCATGATGAACTGGGCCAGGGACAGACTAATTTGCATGTAGCCAGGTTCTGAGCTGGGATGGTGCAGTGAGCTAAAAAACATTGATGGATCAAGCCCTGATCTTTGGACTGGGTAGGAGTGTTCTGCTTAATTCAGATACTCAGTCCATCACCACCCCCTTTTCTGAATCGAATTAGTTCATGCGAGGACATTTGACATTGAAGTATCCATTCAAAGTGAAATAATATTTATTAAACCTGCTTTTAACAATATGGTCAACGAGTGCTAATATGCATATCATGCTATTATGCATATAACTCAAAATAGAATTTCCGTCAGTAATTTCAATATGAATATATATGTGTGCAAAGATTGATAGTTTAATTGCTACTACCTTGCGGTAGCTTATGATTATGTCTATCAACTTTTTTCTTATTCTGGACCAATACATACAACATGACGGTCTCAGAAAATAAAAATGCTCTATTGTCATTCACATGATGAGAGAAAAGTTTTAGCTTCTGTAGGACATTATTTGTTTTCCAAAGACAACTCCACTCTTTTGGGAAATAAAAAAAATGGCAAGCGTCAGTTACCGTTCGACTGGCCCAGTCGCCATTTGTCCTTCACTGCCTCAGGGCAGGCCGACGCAATGTCTCCACCGCCCATGCCATTAAGGAGTCATCCGCAAAAGGCTAATTGAGGGCCTTAGTCTCCTTTTGATGACAAGAGTACACAGCTGAGTCGATGACCACTGTTTAGGCAAAATAAGGGGATGAATAGTTTGTTGATTAGACATGGATGGAATCCAGAAAACATTAATTAATGTGCAGCTGATCAGGCGATTACACCATATCTGAATTCTTTTAATACTGATTCAAAACAATAATGTGGTGAGTACCTCTTGATTGAAAAGCACTGCCATAAGTAGCCCATATGGAGTATGACTTTGTTAGAAAAGAACTTCAAAGTACTACTGAAGATTCTACATGAGTGTACAGGGGAGTGGTTTAGAATGTTCCAAATATCCAAGCCAACTTCCTTTGTCCAGTGCTGTAAATGCAAAATATTAGCTTATCCATCACTCAAGGCACCTCTTCTGGCAGGTTTGGGGTCTCCCGAGGGCCACACTGTCACCAACTCTGCGTAACGTTGGGGTAACCTGGGCTTCACCATGAAGAGCGGCAGGTGCATCCTTACGAGGAATATTTTATTCAACTTTATTATGGGAGGGATAAACTCTGAGCAAGAGATATTGCTCCAAGCCTAGAAGGAGACACACAAAACTGGAACATAGTGTGCAGATATCTACTGCCTCCATGAGCACGTATCCTATCACAGCAAGTGTAAGCAATTCCAGCGATCCTATCTATCCCGCCAAGCAAGCTCCCAATCCCTCAAAATGGCTGCTGCAGCATGTGAATCAGCTGCGCTGAACTTGTAGGTGTAGCAGGAGATATACTACATCAAATAACATTCAGTTCCACCATGTATGCAAAGTTCTTTATCACACTTTTGAAAGTCCAGACAAGAGTACTGTAGTGGTCTGACAAGTGTGCGGCAGTTACCGAGCCAGAGAGCTTCTTCTGTGAGAAGGGAACCCTTCCACCCCTCTCTGAAACATGTTCTTGAGTTTATTTTAACCAAATGATCTTGTCCCCGATATCTGCAATGTAGCCATGGGCATATTTCTTCCCAGGAATAGTTTTATTTTGATAATAGCCCTTGTCATCTCCTACTTCCTACTCCGGCAGGTGCATCCTTAAAATGTCTCTTTATCGGGCAGGTACGGTAGCTTTATTAAAAGGAGTGAAAAGCCAAGTGGTAATGTGGATGGTGATATCGTGATAACCTTCCTGTCCCTGACAAAGACAGAACCATGAATGAGTGTTGCACACAGGGAGAATGATATGGGTTTTCAGGTGCTGCCAATTTCATATTTAAATTGATAAAGCAATTGAGAAAAAATGTACTGACTGTAGAAAGTGATGCATACGAACGTCCAGTCTATCGTGCTGCATTGGGATGTCAAGAACGTATGTAATTAAAGTTGTATGGGCGATGACGGTCCAGGAACAGCAACAAGATATTTCATCAGAAAGACTCACACATAAATACTTCAGGGAACACAGCACACATTATTGCAAGGTATTGCTCTGCATCAGGCAACTCCTTCGTCTAGACAAATAGTCTTGGGACCTCCAGAGATAATATGTGTGAAAGTGGATCTTGTTTCTGCTGGTCTGACCCAACACCTTCTGAAAAGTAGTTTGCTTTGTCTAGTCTTTTTCGAGTCTTAAATGTTCAGACAGGTTGTTCCTCAATGAGGATCCTTGGCCCTATGAAGCAATCTGCCTCCGAATGTTTTATTTCTATAGTGGCGAACAACATAAATTCGTCGTTTGATTTTTTTTTTTTTTAAACAATTTTTATTGCAGAGTTCGATGTAAATATTACAGCATATTTGCAGTATTTCGTGCGGGGCCTTAGACCCTTAGACTCCATCTGGTTATCATGTACACAGCCGTACAACCCACATCCCGGAGATCGGGCGGCGTTTCTCGCATTAGTAGTATCTTGCAAATTCCATTGGGTAGCGCTGTCAACTCAGTTGGCCTCCCGCTCTCTGCTTTTAGTTTTTCACCCCTCTCTCCCGCAAGAACCATGAGTCCCTTAACACGTCTTTCATTGCTACTGAGAATCCTCTCCCCCCCCCCCCCCCTCCCCTGGTGTCTGTACCCGTGTCTGGTGTCGGAAGATCTTGTTGTGATGGAAGTGCTAGGAGACTTAAGTCGAAAAATGTGGTTGTGTGTCTGGTGTCGGTGTTGGGCTCAAGCTGTATTCCCCTAGGGTCCCTGACTCTGCGCCTCCCCCTCCTCTTCACTCTCCACTGCACTATCTCTGAGAGCCTGAACCAGGATTTCCCACGCCATGGCCGCTTCCTGAGCTTTCTCATCTGAACTACGACGGGCCAGTTGGTACCTAATCGTGCTCTCCGCCGCAGCCCATTTCAGGAACTCGTTCAGCCATCGTCTGTGTGTCGGCGCTGCCCTTGCTTTCCACCCCCTGGTCAGCTCTCTCTTCGCAATAAGTAAGCCCATGTCTATGAATTTGCTTGACAGTTTATTCTTGCGTGTGTGCGGGAACCAGTGTAGAATCGCCACCGCACCGTCATACTGTAGTTCTCTGTCCGCTACCTCGTTCAGGGTGTCGCCCACCTCCCTCCAGTAGTTTTGCAAGTGAGGACAGTCTCTCAGCATATGTAGGAGGTCTGCGCGTAGTTGCCACATCTGGGGCACGCTGCGTCCAAAATACGTTGCTATTTTGAGCGGGGTGAGGTAGGCTCTATGGATAATGTAAAGATGTATTAATTGGAAGCGGGCGTTTCTGGTGCTGTTCTTGGCTCTCCGTACCAGTTGGGACCACGTTGTGTCTGGGATTTCTTTCCGCAGATCAGCCTCCCAATGAGTTTTAAGGCACGTAAGGGGTTGTATATTTTCCGTATGCATTCTGGAGTAAAGGCACGTAACCGCCTTGAATGTCCCCGCCGCCATCATCGTATATTGGCATGCTAAGGTTGTCTTGGGTTCTATCAGTCCCTCCCCCCAGTGTGCCTGGATAGCCCTCACTAGGGCTGCATGCAATAAATAGTCCCCTCTGTGGAGGTCGTATCGCTCCTGCAGGGCCTGGTAGGGTGTTAGTACCCCGTCGTCAAAGAGGTCTCCCACCATCTGTAGGCCAGCCTCCTCCCAAAGTTGGAGTCTCGACCAATCTCCACCATGAGTTAGCGCTGTTATCATGCCTATCGGGATTTCGGGCGCATAGGGATGCTCCGGGCCGGTTCGCTTTTGCATGCGGTTCCAGCATAACCTCAACGTCCGTTCCTCTTGGGATAGTCCTCCAAGCAGTAACCTTTGTTGTAGGGTTATATACGCTAGTACATGGCGGGGGGTACCAGTGTCCCTCTCCTGCTCCGGGCCCCGGTACACTCTCGCTACTTCCTGCGTGAAGAACTGCAGTTGTGCTGCCAGGTAATATAGCTCGAAGTCTGGAACTGCCAGTCCTCCCTCGGTCTTTGGGCGGGTCAGAGTCGCCAACGCTATTCTTCGCCTGCTCGTTCCCCATAGGAAGGACACTAGCTGGGATTTTAGGCGTTTAAAGATCGCTCCTGGTATCCATATGGGGAGGGTCCTAAAGAAGTACAACAATCGTGGTAGGGTTATCATTTTGAGCAATGACACCCGGCCTGGCATGGACAGAGGGAGGGTGGACCAGAAGGACATGTTGCCTTGCAGCGCTCGGACGCAGCGGCCTATATTGCCATCCAATAGGTCTGCGGGCTCGTGGTAGATGTACACCCCGAGGTAGTGTAGGCAGTCGGGTTCCCAGCGTAGTCTGGGACGGACCTGTGAGCATTCTTCCGATTTTCGGATGGGGAAGAGGCAAGATTTTGTCCAGTTTACTTTTAAACCAGAGACCTCTCTGAATCGCGCTAGGAGCTCTTCAGCACCCTCCACTGCCTCCTCGGCGTTGTCCAAAAACAACAGGAGGTCATCTGCGTATAATGATATATAGTGGCGGGCCCCCCCAACCTCCAAACCGTGATAGTATTCGCCACTTCTAGCCAGTGCCGCTAAAGGCTCTACCGCTAGAGCGAACAGTAGGGGAGAAAGTGCACACCCCTGCCTAGTTCCCCTGTGAACTTCATATCGATCCGAAATCAGAGCTCCCACCCTCACTCTGGCACCCGCCGATGCATAAAGTACCCTCGTCCATCGTATGTAACCTTCGCCCAATCCAAAACTTTGCATCACTTTGTATAAATAACTCCACTCCAGGCTGTCGAAGGCTTTCTCTATATCGATCGCCAATACCATGGGGGCTCTTGCGTTCGGTGGAGGATCCGCTATTAACTGAAGTAACCTACGGATATTGTGCGATGTGTTCCTGGTTGGAATGAATCCCGACTGGTCTCTATGGATTAGGCCTTGCATGTGGGATACCAGCCTAGTGGCCAGAATTGTACTTAAGATTTTATAATCTGTCGTCAACATTGACAACGGTCGGTACGAAGCCGGGTCAGTGCTTTCTCTACGCGGTTTTAGGAGGGGAATCATTATCGCCTCGCGCATCGATTGCGGTAACGTGCCCTTCACTTTGGCCTCGGTATAAATTATTTCGAGTCTTGGGGCTAGTAGATCTATATATTTCCCATAAAAGTCAATGGGCAATCCGTCCATTCCCGGTGTTTTATTGCGCGCCATTCCTTTTATTGCTCCCCTGATTTCTGTCAAGGTGATCGGGCCTCCGATGGCATCAGTTTGGTCCTGGTCTAGGTGGGGTAGCTGTACCTCGGTCAACAAGGCATCTATCGCCTCGGATCGGTTCCCCAGTTCCCTTCTATACAGCCGTTCATAATATGCTCTAAAGCAATTCAATATGTTCGGTTGAGTGTTGTAGATCTCGCCATCCGACCCTTTCAGGGACAGAATCGGGGTATTGCCCCTGCCAGGGTTGGCCAGCCAGGCTAGGAGCGTTCCCGCTTTATCCCCCTCGGCTAGAGTCCTAGTCAGGTATGTCTTGTAATCAAAGCTGCGGAGGCGCTCCACCTCCACTGCCACCGCCTCTCGCGCTGCACATACCCTTTCTTGGAGTTCGGGGTGGTTAGGCCGTTCCTTTTCCGCCGTTCTCAGTTTCCTCTCAGCTTTATCTAAATCGTCTATTAAAGTCCGTCTCGCGCCCGCAAACTTCCCTATACAATGTCCTCTTACCACTACCTTGAGCGCTTCCCATTCTATGGCTCTGGAGGAAGCAGTACCTTCATTCTCCGCAAAGTATTGGGAGATCCTGTCCTCTAACGCTGCTCGGAATGGTGAGTCGTCCAACGTATCAGGCCGGAGCCGCCACGTCGGGATCTGCGCAATTTCGATCATCCAATCAAGCGTTAAGAGCAAGGGTTTGTGATCTGATATTGTGCGTGTTAAATATTCAGTCCGGGCTACCATTGGTAGTACCGGCGGAGAGCACAGGAAGGCATCCAAGCGGACATGGAGGTCGTGTAAGCTGGAATAGAAGGAATAATCCCTCTCTGTTGGATGTTGTATGCGCCATACATCTGTCAGGCCCCACTGCGCTTGCCAGTTCGCTCTATGTTTCGCCAGTCGGTGTATCGGGGATGTATGCAGTGGCGGGTGCGACCTATCTAATGTGGTGTCCTCTATAGAGTTGAAGTCCCCTCCCATCAGTACCGACCCAGTAAAAATAGGTAGCCAATATCCCAGAAAGTCTAGTGAAATATGATGCCTGCTCTACATTTGGCGCGTAAATGCTGCAGAGTGCTATATGGCGACCTCTGAGTAAGCCCTCGACTGCTACAAATCTCCCATCAGGATCTACAGTGTGCCTAGTGACCTGGAAGGGAACCCCCGCTCGAATCCAAATTAGGGCTCCCCTGGCAAACGCTGAGTATGAGGTGTAGAACATCTCCTCCTCCATCTCCTTTGCAGTGCTATACCCTCCTTTTTAGTTAGATGAGTTTCTTGTAGAAAGGCTATGTGAACCCCTCTGCGGACTAAGTAGGAGTGTATTTTGCATCTCCTTGCCATTGAATTCAGACCCCGCACATTCCAGGACACACATTTCAATTACCCCACTTTATCCATTGTCCCATTGCATTCGGACCAGGTCCATTCCCTTCCGTGGCCAGATTACGGGTTCGACACCAATCCCGCTTGTCCCCAACAAAACTTCAGAACCTTCAGAACCCCTTCTCTGAGCTCTGTTCCCCCCCAGCTCAGTTCCCCCCCTCCCCCCAAACTATGCCCTGAGTCACCCCAACCTCTCCGGGCTCCCCCCCCCCCCAGAACAGGACCTAACTGCAAAAGAGCTATCCCCATCCAAACTAGAGAGCAACGCGCTCTCAAATCTTCCTACTCCGTAGTCTGTACTACGGTGGCCTTATGGGCCTCTGGGTACGTGTACTAGCTTCTGTTACGTTCAGTTGCCCTCCCCGTTCCCCCGCCCTGAAATGTGCATCAAGACTCACGTAATTCAGTCTCACAACTGCCTGCTCAAGTGTTCATGCGCGCCGTACTAGCCATTTCCGTCCTTGCCAGACCTTTATGTTCCACAGTCAGCTGCCGAAGATTTCTTCCGACGTTTGCGGCGTGACCTTCAGGTCCTTTGTGCTGTCCCCCTCCGATAATTCAGTCTCCGATCCCATTCGCAGCTCCTCCGAGTTTGATTCCCTCTCCAGTGGTGCTGACGCTGTGCCAGAAACCTCCTTCACTGCTTGTAGTGCTGCTTTCCACTCTTCTCCCGTCTGGGACTCCGTCGGCTTTTTCAATTCTCGTCTGTGCTTCTGGAGCCGCTTGGATTGCCTTGCTGGGCGCTGTTGGAGCCATTGGAGCTCGCTTTCGGCTATGTAGCGGGCCCCGTCCGTTCCAGCCTTGTAAGTGTCCCACCAGGCCCACGCCTCTGCTGATGTCGTGAAGAACAAAGCCTTCTCATCCACTATTATTCGGAGCTTGGCCGGGAATAAGAGCGAGTATCGTATTCCCTCCGTGCGCAATTCTTTCTTAATGGACAGGAACGAAGCACGTAGTTTTTGGGTTTCAAAGGTATAATCCGGGAATAATGTGACGTTTTTATTGTCGACTTGGAAGGGGCCCACTTCCCTCGCCCGCTGAAGTAACCAGTCCCTGTCCCTGTAGTGGAGTAGTTTGATCACCACCGGCCGAGGGAGTAGTCCCGGTTTCGGGGGCCTGGCCGGAACTCGGTGTGCTCGTTCTATGGTGAAGAAGGGGGACAGGCCCTCCGGGGCCACCACTGTTCTCAGCCAGTCGTCCAAGTATCCCATCATGTCCGCCCCTTCTTTTTTCTCTGGAAGGCCTACTAAGCGCACATTGTTCCGCCGACTGCGATTTTCAGCGTCCTCCGCCCGCCTTTCCAGCGCTTGTATGCGGTCTAGTGCTTCGGCAAGCTTCCCTTTCGTAGCTTTATGTTCCGGCACGATGTCCCTCAGAGTGATTTCTGCCTCTTTGACCCTGTCGGCCAATTTCCCATGATCAGCTCTCAGGAGTCCCAGCCCTGTCGATACCTGGGCAATGTCTCGGTGTAGGGCGTCCTTTGTGGCTGCGATACCGTCGAGGATCTTGTCTTGCATCAGTTGCAGCTCCGATGGAGGTTGTTGAGTGGTCTCCGGAGCTTCCGTGGTCGGGCCCCCGTCCCCTTTTGGTCCCCGCGGCTTACCCATCTCGTCCTTATAGGATCAGCTGGCTCCGCCAAGGCAGCCGTTGGCAGTCGGCTCTCCCAGCAGTCGGCCGATGCGCACTCCGCAGAGAAGCGCGCGTCGTCTAAGTGGTGGCGGTTCTTGATTCACGGGTGCTGGCGCCTTCCCCCCGGCCGTGTCCGTCGGGTTCCAGGGATCCTGCCGCTATGGTGCTGCGTTTGCTACTTAGGGGAGTAGTAGAGGTATCAGTGGTCGCCCTTCACTGTAATGGGGCCCAGCTGCGTTCGGACCCTTCTCCCTGCTCGGCTCGGGGTCCCCGACTACTTCCTTTGGGCTCCTCACCTCTAGGCTGCTCTTCGTAGCGGCTGTGTGCTGTATTGGCCGCTGCACCGGGCCCCCGGTCGTATTCCCGTCCACTCAGGGGGGGGGAGAGTAGGCCCCAGAGCCGGGATGTCAAGTTCTCATCCCCCGGGTGGGCGGCCCCTCTCTGCCGTTGCCGATCCTCCGGGTTGCACACCGGGGAGTGCAGGGGCTCCACACCGGTGGTGTCACAGGCAGCTCGGAACCCCCGTGCAAACCCCTGTAGGTCAATCCCGTTGCTCCGCCGGGCACGTAGTTTGAGGTCTCACCCTCGCCGGCAGGAGGTCCCGAAGCCAGGGATCGGGCACAACCTTCGTGGGGAGGTGGGGGGCCCGCTTGACAGTGCTCCCCGCGCCCAGTGCTCCGCTCACACCGCCCGGCGTTGAGCCGATTACCGCTCCGGCCGCCCTCAGGATTAGGGTCTACTTGTGGGGCTAGGGGGGCCAATTCCGGGGTTCACAGTGCAGGTCCCAGTCGGGTAGGCCCCCGCCGACGAAGTCCAGGCTCCCCACCAGCTGTTCCCAATCGAGCCAGGCGGACTGCCAAGCAATCCCCGCGCGCTTTCCCTTCTGCTGCCTCACCTCCGAGTCACAGGGCCTCAGGGCCGGAGCCACCGGCAGCTGCCGATCGTCGCAGTGTCTCAGTCCAGCATCCAACCACTGCTGATGTCGCGGGATCCGCGGCCTGAACCACCTCCACTCGCGGCTCCGTTCTCGCCGCTTGTTCAATCAGCGGGACTCCACTACCAGGGCTGCAGGCCCGTAAGCCGGGGTGTAGATTTTGTCGTCTCCGGTCTGGGACTCCACCAAGCCGCTCAAGCTCCGCTCCGCTGCTCTCGAGGACCGGATCCACCGGGGTGCTAAGTCGGGTTGAAATCGTCACTCACTCAGTTGTAGGTCAGCAATCTCCGTTCCGCTGGGCACTAGGAGAGACCTGTTGTTCGCCAGCAGCCGCTGACGACTTCTCATGTCGCCATTTTGCTCTTTTCCGACTCGGGCACTCCGCGGCCCGCTCCGCCCTTTGTGGTTGTCTCGTCGGCTCGCTACTCAACCAGAGCAGGCACAGACGGTAATCGTGGGATCGACCCGAGTTTCACGGGGATCCCACGTCTGGTTCCGGATGAAATCAGGATGATCGGGCTGAGGGTCGGGAGCCTCTCTAGGCTGCGTCCGTCCTCATCGGCTGCTAGCCACGCCCCCCATAAATTCGTCGTTTGATGACCTCAGAGTCGTGGACGGGTGGTATTGTTAAACGATCTTAGATACATGTCATTGTCAGTCACAGTGCCATGCACAGTGAACAAGTCACGCAGATATGAACTGAGATCATTCCTTGACAGTGTCTAGTGTTGGTCCTTGCGTCTGGGGATGATGTGAGCACAGTATTTGAAGTTCAGCCTCAGTTGGGTTGCCTGGTTGTAGGTTTTTTGGAGTTTGGAAACTGTACAGGGGAAGTATCAGGTCTGAGAGGAAGTGTCTGACATGGGAGGATTCCCACAGCTTTGTATGTATAAGAAAGCAATCTTGGTGAGAGCACTGTTCATCATGACATATTGTGTTTTGTTTGGTGAGGCATGTTCTGTACGAAGGACATATTTTCTTTCCATCTGCCGTTTAAACATTTGCAATCAAAAGATAGGCCTACTGAAAGTACCCATTATTAACTGTAATAGGCAAGGCAGTTGATCTTTTCTGTTAGGTGGTGGTAGAATGCCTGAAGAGAGTTGCAAGCTTAAATCTTTTTGTCTTTTTTTGTGACTTGGATGATTAACTGGGTTTGTAGTGGGTTAAAGAGATAGGCGGAATGAGTTATATGTATAGATGTGCGAGCTGATGCATGAATATATGGATGGATGAATGAGTAGTTGTATTGATGAGCGAGTCAGCAGATGGGGAAGTCCATGGATGAGGTGATTACTGATGCATTCACTTCCTCGCCCAAAATGTCACCTATTGACTCACTTATTAATTTTCCTACAAATTAAGACAACTACATATGTAATGACTTGCTCACTCTCTTACTTCAATTTATTAATTTCAACTCACTTTTTCATTATCTCACCCAATCACTGATTCTCTCGCCCATTTATTTGCTCAACTAGCAGTCAGTATCACACATTTCCACCAGTTTACCCATCCATTTGTTCTCTCAGTTTAAATGACTGAACATTTTATCCCCAATACAAATCTTCCAAAAATAATCCTCTATGAATGTGTGTACTTCCATAAAAAATGAATGATACTGTTGATGTATATGTATTGTACTGATTCTCTGACCCTGAGGTCGAACCCTAACAGACAGTGCAGCTGTCTGTTTGCTAAGACATGTTGGGGACATCCTAAAAGCCTACCTAGGAATGCATTACAACAATTTCTTACCACTGACTTTTTGGTTGATCACTCAGCGTTGCATGCTTTTTATTTGCTGGGTCTGTTTTTAGCCTGTCGAGCATTCCTTTGCCCCAACAAAGGAGCCTCTTTACCACCTTTCTGTTTAGCTTCTTGGTTTCTTCTATGAGCGCCAGCTTTTCGGGAACTCTTTTAAGTCTCACCTGAGACAGCACGCATACTCAGTTGCATGCAATCGATATTGTATACAACAAGATGCTTGGATTCCACCCATTACTTACCATTTGTTGGCTTCATTGTCACTCTTATCTGCTTAATGGGCCAGCGTATGGCAGCTTCACTTTTTCTTCTTTTGTGTGGAACATGGACCAAGTACTGATCACTACATTTTGATTAGTGTCCTTCCGCTGTTCATGCTGTGACTGAGGTACTATTTTCCTTTTTTTTTCTTCTTTGTGTCATGTTGCGTCTTCCCTCCCACCCCCTTGTCTGTGTTTCTTTTAACACCCCCTTTTGGTCCATGGTGCTTTTAAACCCCTTCTTCCCGTATCCCATGTTGCTTTTAAAGCTCTTTCAAGCCCTTCTTCCCATTGTTCATATTTCTCTTAAACCCCTCCCCCATTGTCTGTTTTCTTTTAAAATCTCCTCTCTGTCCTTAGGTTCATGTTGCTTTTAACCTCACTGCCTCTCTCTAGTCCATGTTGCTTTTAACCCCTCCCATCCACCATAAGAAAGGAAAAATTCTAGAACGAGTACAGTTCTTTGTTACTGTGCTGTTACCTGCCACCCTCCCTCCCTCTGCACGTGTTGCCCACCAATATTCGCCATAAGAAAAAAAGGTTCTATGGCGCAGTCAGCACTGGCTCCTTTATAGGGATTTTCCAAACTTGTAGCCATGCTACACAACAGCCACGCTGATATACAACATGGTTAAAAGATATTAGCAAAGTCAATAACTCACATAGACAAGACCTATTGGCTTTGTCAATGCTTGTTTTCTATTTCCTGAAACTTTCCATGATAGTGCATGTTTTATCTGGCTATCTCCCTTGTATGCTTCTCCCCCTCCATTTCACTGCCAAGCTCAGTGGGCTACTTTGTAATGCCTATTCTCCACTTAGTGTCTCGCCCGTGTGCTTCTGTCCTCTCCCACCCACACCACCCTACCTCATGTTGCTCTCTCGTGCTTGGTTCTTGCTTATTTTTTTAAAATGTATATAAACACTCTTCTCCACCACGACAAGAATTGGGTCGCACTCCTTAGAAGGTTCAAAATTCCATTTTACTTTCAATTCAAAGAAAATTAATTAACAGACACCAACGCGTTTCGGTCTTGCTGAGACCTTGTCACGGTAACGCCCACATATGCATTACAGCCAATTTCTGCAATCTAGTGCATTACACCATTTCCTGTTTGTCAGCGCTAGGCAGTATGGGAGATGTAGTTTCTGCAATAAAAGGTTTTTTAGTATGTGCTGATTTAAATAAAAAGTGTGCCCAAGGGTAAAAATGAATCCATTTAAACCCCATCTCTATTCATGCTCATAGTCCAACTAATAATAAGCAAATTGGAAACAAATGTATAACAAATTCATCACTATCACTTATTGGTCCTGCCGCCGGATCATTTATACTTATGCAAAAGTGTCCGATAAAACCTCCAGTGGGTTGGGTCCCAATTTATTGCGGCATTATTATAGCTTAGTAGTCACCTCCAGTGGAGATAATCATTGTGAGTAGCCCATACCGTCACCCTATATTTTCTTTCATCAATCCAAATTTTATCGTACTCCCATTATTCATGAACTAATGAAATTTCTGGTATTTTAAAAATCATATTAGTGATAAGGTGACAAACCTAAAAAGGGGGGGGGGGGGGGTTAGTAACAAAATCATACGAAACCTGATTCAAATTTGATATCAGGAAGTGAAACTTGCCACAATCCATTACAAGTCATTATCTTGCAATCTTTCATAAATGTACATAAAGCTCTTTACTTTGGTTCAAACCATGTGGTGTGAAAGTCCGCAACTCAAGAATATGGTGAGACTCTCTTTGTCTTAATCTTCATTCTCTATCGCCGCCTCTTTCTAGGCGATTGACAGTTTCAATGGCGAAGAATTTTAGTTGCTTCCAGTCTCCCCCGTGATGTGACTCCATATGTTTAGCTACCTCTTTACTGCGGTCTTTATTTACAGTTGCTCTAACGTGTTTCAAAATGTGTTTTTTTAGTTCACATATTGTGCTGCCAACATATTTCAAAGAGCACAGATATTCAATTACATATATTACATATTGGCTTTTGCATGTAATTAACTCCTGAATTTTCCAAATCCTTTCATTTGACAGTCTTACTTCTTCGGTGTTTTTAGCAATTTGACACACTTTACAACTGTGACATTTCTAAATCCCTTTGTATTCAGCCACTGAGTTTGTTAGCTGTTTTTTTTTCGGAGTGACTGTGAATAAATCGGCTTTCAAATTAGTTGCTCTTCTCAATGTTACATTGGGATGTGTCCCCATGATCTTAGCAGCTGTTGGATCAAGGGAGGATTTTCCAATTTTTCTTCAATATTTCTTTAATTTGCTTCGATTATTTTGAATAAGTGGTAATGAAACAAATTGTTTCCGGATTATCATTCTTACTCATTGTTCTTGCATTTAAAATTTCTTCTCTCTCTTTTAGGTCAGATTTTTCCCAACCTTTTATGATCAAATTCCCCGGATATCCTCTTTGTTTGAATCTTTGTGCTGTCATTTTGCTATGTTTTTGCCATTCACTGGTTTCAGATCAAATTCTTAAGAATTCACCATATGGAATGTTTTGAATCAAAGGTTGCTGATTGAAACTCTCTGCGTATAGTGTTGCGTTAGTTGCCCTTTCTTTTCGATGTAATGTTATGTGTATTTGTTTGTCCTGTATACACATTTCTGTATCCAAAAATGTTACCCTTATTTGGCTGATATTGTAAGTGAATTTAAAATGTGATGGTTTTGAGTTCAAGATGTTAAATTATTCATTAAATTCCTTATCCGATCCATCCCAAATAATAAGGAGGTCATGAATGAACCTGAGCCACATGATTGTTTTGTTCACAAATTTGTCATTGTCCGGTTGCAGGCCCATTTCTGCTTCCACCAACCCATTGCTAAGGAGACATAGCTTTGACTAAAATAAAAGCCCATTGCTGTGCCTTTTACTTGTTTGTAGATTTCATCACCAAAGAGGAAAACATTTTGGGTCAGACACATCTTGATCATTTCCAGTAACATAACATTATGTTTAGCATAATGAATGTTACTGTCCTTAAGGAAATACTCACAGGCAGAAATGCCAATCTCAAGTTCAATATGTCTATAAAATGACACCACATCCAACGTGATTAGTCTGTATGTCTCTTGCCATGGTGTCCCATTCAGATGTCCCAGTAGGTCACTGGTATCTTTTATACAAGAGCTGAGATTCAAAACAATATTCCCCTTGCCGATATATTCGAGCATCCTGGTGATTTGGTTTGATGCTTATGAATCTTCAACAGGAAGTACATATTTGCAGTTATTGGATATTGCGTTGTCAAATACTTTCATTCATCGTCATTTATTTATTTTGAAGGTTTTATATAGCGCGAACATGACCCTTGCAGGTTTCAGAGCGCTTTACAAGTGAGGTAGTTAAACAAAAGAGACAATGTACAAAAGAAACATAGTATTTCGAAATAAAGTCTTATGTTCCAGCTGGTTGTTCTAAGAGTCAGATTCAATGTTCAAGTGAATTTCGACATGAGAAGAGATCTGACTACTTTTTTAAAGTAGGCAGTTGAGGGGTTACGTCTGGTTTCTGGGGGTAGTGCATTCCAAATCCTTGGAGCAATACCAGCGAAGGTGCTGTTATATGTTTTCTTCTTGGCAAATCTTTGAGGCTTCAGAAGAAGGTTGCTGGCGCTCCTGGATGATCTGTTTCCACACGAAAGCTCCAGTTTCTGGGCCAGATACCTTGGGTGTTGTGATGTATGGCTTTATGCGTCATGCAGGCGATTTTTTATTGAATTCTTGCTTTGAAGGGTAGCCAATTCAGAGCTTTGAACTCAGGGAAGATGTGGCTATTTCTTTTGGAACCTGTGATGAGCCTGGCTGCTGAGTTGAGTGAGGCTCTTAGGGGGGCAGTTGTAGAGCTAGGGAGTCCACAGAGAGTTGCACTACCATATTCTAGTCTGGGAATTACTAGTGCTTGGACTGCCAGCTTGAAGTCATTTACTGGGAGGAAGGGTTTTCATTTTTTCAGAGTGCTCATCTGAAAGTTTGCTCCTTTTGCTGCAGCATTTATGTGTTTTTGTATGTTTAGGTTACTGTCCAGAGTTACTCCCAGTGATTTTGCTGAATCGAATATAAGAGGTTGGCAGTTGAACGCTGTAAGTTGTTTAAGCCATTTATCAATTAGATTCATAGCTAACCAGTCTTGCAATTTTTTATCCAGGTCAACCTTCATACCGGGGGTTGGATAAGTTTGCAATCTTTCATAATAATTGTTATTTTTCAGTTGATAATGTGCCTCTTTTATATAATCAGACGTGTCCCAGATAATGATGATGTTACCTCCTTTGTCTGCAATCTTTATTTCAATTTGTCCATCTTGGGTTAAATCTAGAAATGCTTTTCTCTCTTGCATTTTCAAATTATCAATATATCTAATTTTCTTCAATTCATACAGGTCTTGTATGATTGCCTCATGGAAGGTATCAATCTTGTTTCCTGGCGCTAATTGGGGATAGAAACACGATTTTGGTTTTTTGCCGCTTAATCCGGTTTCCATTTGAGGACATACTTCTTCCAGACTCATATCCTCTGCATCTTTTGTCACATCCAAATTCATTAATGTCAATAAATTTACAGAGTCTTGTGCTGATAAAATAGAACTTGGTTTCTCAATTGTTCTCTTGAAATTTTTCATTTGTTCATTCTCTAAACATCTTGGCCAATTAAATTTTTCTAAAATATTGATAAAGATCAATCTTGGTTTGCCCTATATCCATATGAGCAATAGGGCTAAAATTTTAAAATTAAGAGCACATTTAATAGTGATTATTCAGATCCCGTCAACCGTCTTTTGGATAGATTGACAATCTCTAGTTCTTGTGTTTGATCTAGAAGGTTTTCTTCAATTGCATGCTCCTTGTTGTTGTGCCAACCTTTTCTGATCCACTGGCCCCTCTTACCTCTTCTGGTTTGTTTCCGTATGTCCGGGACCTTCCTCTTTCCCTTCCTCTGTAACCTTGCGACTGTGTGCCCTTGCTTTGTTCCCTCTGACGTTGTTAAAGCACCAGCCACATATCCCCTAAAAAAGTGTGTTTTATTGTGCCCACCATCGGGTCTGTTTCACCTTCACTGGCATCCGTTGAGGTTAGGGAGGAGACACTGCTTGAAATATTGGTGATGTTGTTCATTTGATCCTGTTGTTTTGATAAATCAAATTTTCTGGCATACGTAAAGATTCTCCCTTCTGCTTAATCTTCTTTATCCCGCTGAAATGTATTGTGCTTGCATAATTGAACAGATTCCTCATGTCCTTCAATCTGTCGCTCCAATTCAACCTTAAATTTGCTCATTTCCGATTTAATTCAACTGTTTCCAATTCTTTGATTTAATTCTATTTCAGTGTGTTTGACCAGTATCATCATTAGACCCACTGATGAATTCAGTATGTGCTCTCCTTATTCTTGTAACAATTCATTACTTGAGTCCTGATGGATAGGCATTAAAGTAATTCTTAGTCCTCTTGGTATTCGTTGTACCTCCAGATATTTCTTTAGGATCTCCCAACCGCCTAGCCCTAACAAACAGGAAATGATGAAATGCATTAGATTGTATATATTGGCTGTAATGCCAAATGGAGGAGGATATACATACACAAATTAAATTCCTATAGGTTACGGGTAAGAAAATGACGCACTCCGGTTTTGGGATTTTAGTGTTTATTTGGCAAGGGGAAAAAATATATGTGTGTGTGTGAGTGTGTGTGTGTGTGTGTGTGTGTGTAAAGCAGTGCATAATGAAATATCGAACTATTGTAGACGATTCTAGGTAGGCGTTCTTATCTACTTGTCCACTATCTGCATAATTAGCCTCATTTTTGCCATTCTGCAATATTTGTATTGAGTAAGGCTTTCTAATAAGGGCTTCTCACCTGTTTAAAATTGGTCTGTATTTTTTTTTATTTCAATATAATTTTTATAGTTTTTTTACAACATATAACATAAAATCGTCAGTGCTTTGCCGTTACTGGGTGGCAGCCCAAACTGGCTGTGTTGCTGGAAGTATAGATTCACAATATATGTGCTTGGCTATGCCCCCTTCCACTGTCCCAGTGAGAGGAGAGGGAATGAGTGAAAGGGGGGAAAGGATAGGAATAAGGTAGAGCGAAGATGAGATAACATAAAAGAAGCTTTCTTTCCTCATGTTACTTGGCCGCCGAAGATCACATGCTGCAGTTGTATGGTTTCAGCAAGGATGCTGTCATTTTTTGTGAAAAGAGAGGCAATTCCCCAATTTTTATATCCTTGTTTCACCATTAATCATTAAGATGGGGTTTGCTACAGAAGAATGCTGGAAGCAAAATGCAGACCGTTCGTCGCTTTACAAATAGCCTAGGTGCAAATCTGTTTTTCCTAATAACACAAAAGCAATCTATTTAGTAGGTTATGATGTGCAACTTTAATGTTACTTTTTTTATCACTTAAAGGCTTCCGGCAGTTTTTTTTAGTTGTTAATACAATTGTAAATCAGGGTTTGTGCCCTATCTCCAACAACCTCTTTTAAGCACACAGCATTAAGGAATAATAAAATGCCAAAATGGATGAAAATGGTCTTAAATTTAAATACTTCTCTGCACCACATAAGAGCCATCCTGCCCTCTGTCCTTGTTTATTCTTGTCCTGTTTTGTGTGGGAGGTAAGAGGATAGGTGGGTATATGCAATCTCTTCAAAGTTTCATAGAGATGTAAAATTGTGTGCTATGAGGGCTGCTAATCCGAGTGGAAATCTTAAGTAACGAAGTTAAGAATTTCATTGCCATTTTCCTTTGTTGTCCCTTTTCTCTTTTACCTAATTATATATCTATACCTTTTTCAATTAAAGGGGAGATTAAGATCGAGGGGCGTGACTAATGATTTACAAAAGATCATGGTGAAGTTGACTTTTTAGGTCTCACCTAAAGAAAGGTTTTACTTAAGTAGACTTTGGGTCAGCACATTGCTCATCATTGGTTGACTTTCATGTCCATCTTATTTGCTTGTGTTTTACTTGATGTCTTTCTTTCTTTTTCTTGTGTTTGTCCTTCCCCTGGAGCATACCATCCTCTTGAGAGGATAGTTTTATCCTTTCACGACTTACATAAGGGAACTACACATTATTTGAGCACACCATGGAAGTGCTTATATTTTCTTTTTTTATCCCCAAAGTGCGACTTCCCCTATCACATCCCCATGTGTCACATTGTCAGTGATGCTCCCTGTGCCTCTCAAAACTTCCATAAAAGGACAGCAGTAGGTGGGAGCCGATTCATGCCCTTTTTAGGTTTCGCCTGGCGTCCACTGCGCAGCAGTGTTCGCGCAGGCGAAATCTTTTGAGAATCAGTATGGGGCTTTAACCCGCCTCTCTGTTCCATTGGCTAGCTCCATAAATGGAGGCTAGCCATTGGAACAGAGATGCGTCAGTCATTGCCCGAGCAGATTTGTGGGCGTTCCGGCGATTTTTTCGCTCTCCGCCCCTTTGTGAACGTCGTTGCGGCGGTGGTTTATTTATTTATTTTTAAAGGTTTTTTGGGGTCATTCCTCCAGGCCGACCGCCGGCGGAAGAAGTCCAGGTGAGTGCTCCCCTCCCCTCCCGCTGTCCGTGTGCCCGTTACCACCCCCCTTTCCGCTGTCCGTGTGCCCGTTCCCGTCCCCCCTCCCACTATCCGTGTCTCCGGCCCCACTTGTAAATGCTTGTTAATGCTTGTTCTGGTTGGTGAATGCAGCAAACGGGAGAAAGCAGAAATATTACAGATCAGGCTTTGATTGAACAGCCAAGTTTGTGTGGTAGATGAGGCCTCCTGGGAAGAATCTCCCAAAAACACAACGCGCACATCTATGAATCCTTTTTTTCCCAAACCTTTTTTAGTTTGAGTGAAATGGTGGTTAAAAAATAAATAAGATGGGTAAGGCAAGAAATGGTTAGTTTTTTGCATTGGGGCAGAGAACACTCGCTTTTATCCAATTTTAATAGCTCGCCTATTGCGGGCCTTCATTTCTTTTTTTTGGACTGACGGAACATTATGCGCAGGATGTTGGAGTTCCCACGCTTAAGTGTCCGAAGCCTGTTCCTCGGATGGTAACACCGTTTATACCGTGACCATGAGTGTTGACCTAGGACAGCATTCTTTAAAAGGGCTAACTTCATGTGTGTATCGGCTGCTGGTTTTGGCCTAATATGGCGGGCACTTTGTACTAACTTGAATAAAAGATCTGACACGGTCGTCCATTTTGCTCCGGTCGTTTTGCAACCGAAATAAACTACGTATTTACCCAACTATACTGGACATTCCTACTACAGCGACCCCAGGTAGTTTGATTAAATATCGAACATTTTTTAGTTGCTCTGTGCGCGCTTATTTTGTGTTATAAACTGGCTGGTTTTTGTGTAGTCTTCCTCGATTGGTGTCGACAGACTATGGTTCGAACTATGCTGACACCGTGATGAAACTTGCTCGCAGCTGCAGGGGGTCTTTATGAACCGTCTCTTAATCCAGCGAATCCCGAACTCAACAAAATCATTGAAAAGTGGCCCCCAATGATGTTTTCCCTGCGCAGATGCCCAGGCGTAGCCATGCCTGCGATGAATCGGGCAGGGAAGGAGGGAGGGAGGCTGCGTGAAGAGAGAGAGAGGGGCGGCCATTGTCCCGGGTCCCTTGTGGCCTCGGGGGGGGTGTCAGCCAATGGGAAGCCGGCGCGCTGAAGAATGGAGCCGAGGTGATGTCAGCCCCGCAGAAGGCAGCGGGGTTAATGTTATGCAACACACTGAATGCGCAGGGAGAGGTTGGCCGCTGCAGCCGCTCCACTTGCTTTTTAAGAAGGTTTCAACTGATTAGATGGGGAGGAGGGGTGTTTGCATTTGGGACTCTGTCGACCTGGTCCCCGTGCTTACATATTTTTGTAAAACATCATCGCAAGTTGGGGGAATGGATCTGCTTGAGAGCAGAGCAGGTTTAGTGAAAGATTTTTGGGTTGCCTAACTGGGGGCGGGATGTAGTTGCTTTTGGTACTCTGCATCAGGAGGCCTGGGCTTCTTGCAGTCAGGTTGGTGTTTGCATTTGGGACTCTGTTGACCTGGTCCCTGTGCTTACATATTTTTGTAAAACATCATCGCAAGTTGGGGGAATGGATCTGCTTGAGAGCAGAGCAGGTTTAGTGAAAGATTTTTGGGTTGCCTAACTGGGGGCGGGACATAGTTGCTTTTGGTACTCTGCATCAGGAGGCCTGGGCATCTTGCAGTCAGGTTGGTGTAGTGCAGCCATCGGGCATTTCTGGTGAGTGTGGTAAAGGAAGTGTGAGGATTGGGACCTGTGGCTTATTCTTCACGCTCCGGGAGTAGGTGGTCATGCATTAGTACCGAGATGGTGGGAGTTGTGACGGTGCCAGGGTGTGCTGACCTGACCTGATTGTGCCCTAATGCGGGAGCAGTTCTGCTTCAGTGCAGCTCCATTCACTGGGAAGCTGCTCAGGCAGCAGGTGGCACAAAAAGCAGCCGTGAGAGGCTTTTGAAAGAAATCACATTCGCCTTAACAATATTTTCACAGCTTTCATTTTTTCTGCGTTTCAGTACCGTTCTAGTGGCGCGTACGGGAGTAACTACTCTCTAGTACACTTTACTAACTACTACTCACTCTCTACTACTACTCTCTGCCACTCACTTTTCTACTCCTCTCTACTCACTCTCTACTACTCTCTAGTACTCTCTATTCACTCTCTACTACTCACTCTCTACTACACACTCAAACTACTCTCTACTATCTACTACTCACTCTACTCACAAATCACTCAATTACTCTCTTCACTATCTGCTACTCACTCTCTACTACTCTCTACTACGCTCTAGTACTCACGAACTACTGCTCTCTAATCTCTACTCAATTTTACTACTCATTCTCTACTAACTCTACTAAATCTATCTACTACTCACTCTACTACCCTCTATTACTATATAGTACTCTTCATTACTCTCTACTACTCACTCTCTACTATTCTCTACTACTTGCTATCTCCTACACACTATCTCCTACTAACTCTATACTACTCTCTACTAATCTATACTACTAACTCTCTATTACTGCCTACAACTCACTACTACTCTACTCTCTACAACTCTACTCTCTATTAGTCTACTACTCACTCTGTACTAACTACTATTCACTACTACTACTCTCTACTACTCTCTACTGCTCAGCTATTGCCATTGTAAATGACAATGTAATTTATTTATCTGTTTTCAAAACCAGCACATAAATAATAAGTGTGTCATTTACAATGCCAATAGCTCTAACTTTTGCAAAGGCGAGACAGTTGCATTGTAAATGCTTGTTGTACTTTTCTTTTGTTTTGGTTATGCTGAACAGCATCACCAAAAGCTTCACCAGTGCTTGCGTTTCATGTTTCCCTTACATGCATGCTTAAGATATAGATAGCTTAGAGACCTCTGAGAGAATCATTAAATTAGTGAAGCAACTGTGTTATAATAACATACATGTTAATCAAATAAAAGTCAAGACTTGTTGCATTTTTCTCTTTTTTCCAGTTTCCAATTTTGTGTATACTTTGATGTCTTATGTTTTTGTAACTATTCATGCTGCACATATAATATTGAGGCAGGCTAGTGTTGTCCAACTCAGCTAGATAGATCAATATCCTTATACTTGATGGAGAACTGTCTCTCCTAGAGGTAAAAAAAAAAAACAGTGCGTAATTATTTGTAAAATAATAAGCGCCGGTTCCCAAAGTTCTGCTCAGAAGCCTGCAGCCGGTGTAATCAAATGTTAGAGGCGCTGAAGATCAAGGCTTGGTAGTCTTGATTTAACTTCGTGTATCTCTCATCCATCGCCAGACACCCCCCCTCCTTCAATCTCACTTTTGTCCTGTAGTAATCGTGGTTATGTCACTGCATTGGCTGACTAAAATAATCTTTGATTTCAAAGTGATTCCGCAGGTTTTATCCCCATCATTACTTGTTAAATTGATTTATTAAATGATTTCAAGCACACCATCTTGTCTGCAGATAAATGTGCCTGGGAATAGTTTTCATAGCAGAGCATGATAGATTTCACATGTCATAATCATGTACCTGTGTGTTTTCTATCAATTGTTTGTTTAATGTTTTCCTCAGTTCTTTTGAAGAAGGACGAAGGTGTCTTTTTGTGACATAGGTATTGTTAGCGTATGCTTATTTATTCACCTGTTTTGTTCACCTCAATTTATTCACCTGTTTTGTTCACCTCAATCTACCATGTCTCAGTGGCGATTAAAACATTACAGTGTACAAAGGGCCTGTTAGTAGAGTGTATTTTGCTATGTCTGACAAGCGGATAATAAGAAGTTCAAGTGGGGAAAACCATCAAAAGGCATATATGTGAATCATTAATCAGACAAAATCAACTAATGAATGGCAAACATTTCTTGGTTAAAAAGGCAAACAAGCAGTATTGTTTGAAGCCAGTGTGAGCAACCAATCCCAGGCGGGTAGAGTAACTGAAGATAATGTATCACTGCAAGTGCTGAAGGCACGTGCTTCTCTGGCACACTGGGATATCTCAGTGGAAAATATATCTTCATTGGAAATTAAAGCCATGCCAGTTTGTTTTATTTGATCATCACACCGAGCCAAAAGGCAACAATGAACATTTTGGAAGGGCAATATTAGTGAGCATAGAGGTGGGTAAATGAAATGTGTAAAGTTTGATATAAGAATGCAATTTTATGAGGTATATTCGATAAGGTAAAAATAGAAAAATATTTTTTTTAAAAAATGTTTGAGTGACTAAACCCGAACAACAGTTATCATGGAAATACACAGAGATGCTTTCACTTCCCAAGCTCTCAAGTTGTCACGGGTAAATTATCGGAAATGTCATTGTGCTAGTTATACTTACCCCCAAAATATTTTGTTAACTATTGTGTTTAAATACTGTTATCATCCTGCGGTTGCTGTTGATTAGAAACAGTATGTAGAACCAAGAACACGTTATAAAGCCCTCAATGCATGAAATGTTATATTTAATTACTGATATTATTGATTGGCACTCGCACAGTGGCACACTGCCAGTACTATGTTTGTCATCGCAGTGCATTTTCGGTAGCCCATGGGATGTATTACTTTCCAAACCTTTCTGTCACATATTGCAGTTTAGTTCTGTTCTGTGGAGGTGTATGGTCTGTAATCTGTGTACTCCAGTTGTAATGAGGAGTGAGGGTGTTTTTGGGTGTGTGAGACCGAACGCCACTACCACAGTTCTTACATATTTCCTCCATTGGTTCAGGTGCTGATTGCCCAGCAGTTCTATATACGTGGTAAGCAGCTGTTGGTGGCAATTGCAGTTGGCTGCCTTAGTTGTACTTGTTGGGAGTGTGTGTGTGTGTGAAACGTGCATTTTATTATTTGTCTATCCACAGGACATATATAAACCAATATTTAAAATGTGGGAAAAAAGTGAAAAAACCCTTGAAGCATACCGCAAGGATTTTATACTGAGTGTGTTGCAAAAAAAACGAGTATAAGATGGGCATGTAATATATCAATGGGTTTAGGAAGTGCCACGATGACTTTGTCATTTGTAGGCTGTGTTCAATCCCAATCAGATTTCTCAAGGTATTGAGACTCCACTGCAGAGATCTGGCCATAACCTACAATGCAGGCTACAATGTAAGTTAGGTTACTTGATGAGCTAAGACACTTGCTGCAGATATGTATAACCTGATTACTGCATGCTTCAATACCCGCCATCTACTGCAGGCTGGATTGTACTTGCCGAAAATGGATGTTAATTGGGGTTGTTTTCCTCTTTCCAAGTAGTGCTTAGAGGTTATTCCACAGGTTTCTGTTGAATTACCATGCTATACAACAAGATTTACCGGATGCCGGACTGCAACCGGTAAAACCACCTACTTTTTCAATCACATTCTCCACCAGCCGGTAGCAGGAGAAAAATGTGGGAAAGGGCCAGAAATTCTCGAAATAAATGCAGTAACCCACCCCGTAATTCCAGGTTGCACACATTATTCTCCATTCCGGGCCTCTGACATGTGATGGCGGGAATCTATGGGTGTCAAATGCTTGACGTTGGATTTTTGAGTCCTCCGTCTTCCAGTGGGACTGACTGAAATATGGATACCCATTCCAGTAGCCACAGTGCCATCCAGTGTGAGAATTTCACTGGACAACTGGTGCCTTCCAAAATGAAACCCCAAGGAAAGAAAAAGTCACAAAGGCAGAAATGAACCTTCAGATGAGATAGGAACTGAAGACTACCATCATAATGAAATGATTGGGAATTACCAGAAAGATGGTCCAAGAGTGCTGAAAGAAAAACTTCAAAAAAAGGATCAGAGGAACTGAAGGGTTGATAAACGTGACAAAAAGTACTCTGAAGGCATTGCAGAGCATCTTTCCTCTGGATACCGTTGCTAAAATACTCTTTAGACTGGAAGCTACCCCAGGATGCCTTCTGTCACCATCTTGGATTGGGAAAAACTGCAAGAGAAACCTATTACAACGCCTATTTTGGATACATTCTTAGAAAAGAGAGACTCCTGTTCTTTTCGTGTTAAGAGATACTGCGAAGAAGACGACATGAACGCCACAGGGAACCCATGAGAGAAGGTAAGTATTGAAGGCCTATTCTGATGAGGCACTATAGGAAGCTGACAGACTACATGCTGTAGACAAGTGCAGCTAGTAACAAAGTGTTCAGTGGGAAACACCTGGCACTGCGGATGAGTAACACAGGACCCTGCGGTTGTCAAGTGTTTGCGTACCTAACCTCAAGTGTTTCTTGTGAGCGGACATGGCAGTACGATGGTGACATGATTCATGTTCAATAAAATCAGTCCTAGTAGTATCTCCCCACTTACCAGTCCAACTCAAACTGATGGCCTGAGTGTCTGCTGCAGAGACTTGGTGTGTAGTTTACCAATGGGAGATTCCAGTCACAGTATGATAGCAGAGAGGCTTAGTGTACCAGCAGCACAAAAGTGCCATTAATCTGACTTTTACATGTTCCAGTTGCAGAAACATTGTTAGGTTGCTAATGCTTCTACTGCAAGTAGAGTTTGCCAGCTGAGAAACCTGTAATACATCAGTAGAGAGGCAGTACACATAAATATAAATCATGGTGCATGGATGGGCTGAGACATTTTGACTATTGTTTTGATAATAGATATGTAGGGAATGAGCAGCTGCATCATTAGAAGTGTATTTGTGACGTCAGCCAGCGTTAAGACAACCCCAACTCCAGCATCTTCTGCAAAGTGAAGCAGTCAGTTTTGACAAGAGATGACATTGAATCGAAGACAGCGGGCTCTCATGATTTACATTTATCCATGTCCATAGCATGCTATCCTCATCGAATATCGACACAGTATATATGTGCCTCTCTGAGGTTCAAGTCCGGTATGGAAACTATGCAAGAACACATAAATAAATATTCCAATTGTAAAAAGAAACAGCAGTGGACCTTTAGATGCCGCACATCAGCCCCAGTTACAATAATATGCCAAAACAATTGTGCAAACAACCCCTGAGTCAGCTGCTGGGTGACGTCACTGTGCTCCAGATCACAAGATACTTCTGAATATTGATGGGGGTGCACAATTTCAAAGAAGTCCAAAGAGGCAAAGGTGTATGAAAATAACTCTTCTTTATTCTTTAAAGTTCTTTTGGATAACATTACATTTTTTTTACTTTTGTCAAACAGATCAGCCAACGCGTCTCTCTCCCTCACTGGGAGCTTCCTCAGGGCAATATCAAATAAGAATTCAATCAATTTAGAAAATAATTGAATCCAGTTGTATGGTTAAGAAATGTGGTGGATAGATATTAGCGCCGATAGAAGTAGAGACCAAAATTGTTCCAATGGTCCTGCAAAATTGCTATTTGCCATGTGCCATCAATTCATATTCTTAAGGCCTGTATTCGCCAAGACAAGGATTCTGTAATCATTAATTTCAAAACCTCAAATTATAACCGGAAGCTGCACGGGCAGGAAATCCGCTTCAGGGAGGAGTGAGCGAGCTCCAATGTAGAATCGCCTTGGGAGATGTCACATAAGGAATCCCACAATCGTTCTAGTATACGATCCAAACAGTATATGTGTATACTGCTACTTGTAAGAGGCACAGCTAGCGAAAATTTCGCTCTCAGTCCACGGAAAGGCCAATTTCTCATGGGCGTATTGTCTCGCCCTATCCCATAGTCCGGACCAAGGAATCTTAGAACGCAGCGTGGTGTAGCGTGTAGGACCCGTGTATCCAAAAGATCTTCAAAGAATAAAGAAGAGTTATTTTCATACACCTTTGCCTCTTTGGACTTTTTTGAAATTGTGCACCCCCATCAATATTCAGAAATATTCCAATTGTATTTGAAGTCAATCCACGTTACCCTGACCCCAAATCAGGGTTGAAAGAGCAGTTTAGTTCAAAACCTGGTAATTTCAGGGCTCTCAAGAAATATTCATTTTTTTGAACCGCACAAAAATCCTCCACACTTATTTTTTGATCTGTGTATTCTCCCTTTATAACACTTCAATTGTACACTAAACAGCGCTGCAGATGCTCTGTAACGTGGTGCTTTTTTCTGCAACCCAACCAACAGTACATCCGGCCCCTATTTCTCTCTCTTCTTCATCCATGATTTTGTAGAGTTCTTACTTTGGAAATTAGCTATTTTGTTGATGCATAAATCCTTGCCTGTGAGCTTCTTCTGATGCTTTAAAATAGATGACATGTTTCACCCATATCACAATTGTATTGTTGGGATTCAGGGGTAAATTGAAAGATTGAGGAGATGGTGAACATAACTAACCGTTTCGAAAGTAGCTATATATTGAACTATAGGAATTGTCTACGTTATTCCCTTTATACTGGGATCAATTTTGCAAATTTCGGGAGCCAAAGAGAGTTCTTGTGAAGCACTTTCCAGCTTTAGATACCATGCCTAAGCACCCACACTGTCTCTCGTCAGACTACACAATGAGCCTGGGGATAGAAGAGTGATAAGCTTGTCTTTTTCTGAGAAGAGACAGATATTTTGCTTAGTAACAGTTACTCTTAATTTAATTGCTGATTCAAAGTGTCACATTTCTATGTATCATATTAGCCAATATATCTTATGTTCTGTGGTCACGGAGAGAAAGGGTACATGCCAGATAAAAAAGGCAAAAGAGAAGCCTTCAACTGTGATGCCACAGCTGGCGGCCACTCAACAGTCCACAAACTCTTAACAATAGATGGGTGTGATGATTTTACCCAAAAAAACACACGTTACCGAAATAAAGAACAGTACACTATAATCAACACAAACTTGCGTGAAACATAAACTTTTAAAAGATGTTAAAGATACAAATCAGTACGAACTTGGTATAGCAATAATATTACACGTGCGGCAAAAATATTAGAGAGAGGAGTAGTTGTGCAGCTAAAAGCAGCTTGCATGTTATGTTATAACAACACAGTATTCCAGAGGGGTTCTTATCATTGAAAGTGCTGAAGGGACAGACCTGCAAGTTCAGAAATAAAACAGTTTCGGAATTAATAATGTGAATTTTAAAAATCTTGTGTATTTCGGACATAGGTGCTTGTGGCATTAGGCCAAGAGGTCTCCAAACCACAGGTACTCATATTATTGGTCATCCTTGACTTAAAGTTTCACCATCAGGCTCCATATTATCAGTCATAAGATGAATTGCTCCTTCCGCAAGGGGCTCAGTTAGAAATATCAGCTTTAGATGTAAAACGGCGGGAATTACAGGGTCACCAGGATCGTCCTCGTGCTCGAAGTCATCTCCTCTTTCCACTGGCACTGAAGTATTCTGCAAGACAGTGGCGCACTTTTTCTATCACGTCAGCGACGGATTGTTTCCCCTTCAACAGGTTATCTTCTACAGGTGGCCTTCAGCAGGATGTGTTGGATCTCCCCAGATAAACAGCTAACAGGCGCTGCTCCCTCACTGATCTCCAGACCCTGTCAGTCGACTCTGACAGTCTCCCCATTAACAAAGTCAACAACGCTCACAGCGGCCTCGCCATGTGGGTAAATTACAAAGGTGTGTCTATGGCTCAACTCAGACAATACAGGTAAAAGCAATACTGAAAAAACTCAACAAAAATAGAACAGACAAATGCCTTGCTGAAATTCTATGGGGAAACCACAGCCTGATCAATCTTTAAAGAGTACTTAGCTGAGGCCCTTGTTTAACAGTGCTTGATTTGTGAAATAAGCGCTGACACCCAGTTTTTTTTTCAGAAGCCCGCAATAGGCGCTGACGAATGTTGGGAATGCAGAATGCCAAAGCTGCGTATTCTTGATTTCACCTCATGCCTCCTCCTCCTCCCAACATAGTACATTTCTTGCCCTTTATTTCACTCTTGCAGGTTCTTTTTCAACATTGCTTTCCCCATTTGTCACAGTTTTCCTGTCTTTCCCTTTGTGTTCCTTTTCACCTTTTGTATTTTCTTATCTCTTGCTCTGGCTCTTATGAGGAAAAGTAAGCACTGGTCCCAAAAATGAGTTCCAGAGGGCCCCTCCTGCAACCACCGGCTTAAATTAGGCACTGCTACTGTATTAATAAATCCATCCTTAATCCTTAGCCAGCGAGCCTCAGTCAGAATTTTAATAAATGGCTTGATACATCAAAGACAGCAAGGGGTCATCAAAAACAAATAGACTCCGATTGGCTCCTCTTTACTTGGATTGGCTGTTTTTTACTTAGCGCAACACTCACTTCATCTACTCTTCTTGGACCATCCTCCAAATCACTCCCTACTAAGGCTCTAACTGTAAGTCGCATGTCTTTTCCTTCCAGCCACAGGCCAACAGACAATCGAAGGCAACTGAAGGCTGCATAGTCCGACACCAAAGCTTCACTGCACGTGTCCCCCTACAACTGTCTGGCAGTTTGGGAAAGAAAAAGACCCTCAGAAATGGCAGAGGCTACATTCTGGAATCTACATTGTACATCGAAACTCGCATCCTCCTTGTTTCTGCGTCGATACCACCTTCATGACATGCACTGCAATGCTATATACACAGAACACCACAACATATACACTATATCACCTGCACCTGACATCTCCACCTACACCATACATCAGCACTAATACTGTAAGGTACATCTTAGACCACCACATTTAGCCTGTCCCACCTAATCTTTAAACCACCTTCCATCCTTACCTTCAGTTACACTCTACAAACCCACCTGTGCTCTGAATGCTACGCTACTACTTGCACCTTACATCAGGGCCGGACTGGGATTTTGTAGGACCTGCCCCAATCCCCTGGGAGTACAAGCAAGAAGCACTGCTGCGTTAAAAAAAACCTGCACTGCTGCTTTTGTTACTGGTCCCCAATAACAAAAACGCCCCCCCACTGCTCCAAAACCGCCACCCACTCACCCTTCCAGCTTCCTGGCAAACACCTGATACCCCCTACTGCCAGTCCTGTCCTGCCTTAGATCACCACTTATATTCCTGCACCACCCCATACCCATACCCTCCCTACACTACTAGCGCAGCTTACCTGGTCCTCGTTCACCATTCAGTGCAACCTACAAATTATACAACCTCCTACACCCTGTCCAATACCCAATACCCTAAACCTTAATTTACTACCTATACCCTGCATCATCAACTACATGCACATCACATTTATATTATGCATCAAAACTTATGACCAATTCCCTACACCACCACCAAAATTGCCACCTAAAGCCTGCACTCAAATTTTACTTTACAGCCGATTCTCTAACCTACATTACTCGGTCACCTCCCCCATTCAGAGTCACAGTACTATCACCTACTCCGCGATTGCCATTTACTACCATAAGCCTAACCGGCGACGCCCACACTAACAACATTATTAGTCCTATCATGTTACCAACCGCACCTATAGTCCGCATTACCATCTAAACCATCTAGACCCAACACTGTTACCTAACACATACACACTACATCACCACCATATACATCTTATACCACTAAGACAATCCGTTATTTTCTTTATCAAATCTGAAATTGCTTGCTTGTAGAAGTGGCCACTCCATTTGCAAAAGTAATTTTTAATTAGCTCAAAGCCACACACCAAGTGAAATGGTTTCGTTTCATGAGAGTTGTAGCAGTGCATACTGTATCAGAATGCATTCAGCAGTGCCTCTGCTGGGTATTGCTTTAAAAAATACTCTATCAGCAGCACCACAAGTCTTTAAAAAACTGGTAGGACAAGTATGCACCCAGAAGTGAGCTCTGCCCCCAGCTACACTCAGAGGCATCATTCGCCTGATTTAGTCGCTGTCTCAAAACTGGTACTTTTCTTGAGCAATCTCTCAACTTTCCTGAAATTTGTTAGAAGCTCCTGCCTTTCTATGCGCCTAGAGACCCATGGTGACAGTGCGCATTATAAAGATATTATAATAACAACATTAACAAAGTTGTGTAAAAGCAATGATTACGGTAGGTGTATCTGCAGATCTATGACCATGAATATCCTATGGTGGATGATGAACGGTATTATTAAGAAGTAGAGGTGTGTGGCTTCAAAAAGTCCCTGCTTAGATCTCGCTGACTCTCCAAACTGATTAACCGACCAATTAAGGAGACTGAGGAGGAGGCTACAGAGGTCATGCGGCTACAGAGAGGCCAGTGACAAATTTGAAGGAGCTTTTAAGGCTTTAGGGCGGAAAAACTGTGCATGTTGCAATAATACCCCAAGGATCAGCCCATCTTTTATGTATGGTAGAGTCACAAAACAACTTATAACTTAAGAGATCCTAAACTGAATCATGTTTGAAGGTTTTGTGTTCTTGCAAAATGAGAATGGAATTCTTGGCCTAAATGCAAGGTGTGATCTGTCACAGAACATCACCCAAAGGGCACCATTCCAACTAGGAAGCATGGTGGTAGCAGCATCATATTGTGGAGATGTTTGTCATGGGCGGTGACTGGGGCATTTTAAAGGACAGGAATGAAAATGAAGGACGCAAAAACTCAATCAAAGTAGTTGATGAAAGCTCTCTGCAAGAAAGCTGAAAACAGGACTGAATGTAAACTTTGAATGTGGCAACATCCCGAAGCACACAGTCAAATCTACAAAGGAGTTTCCAGGGAAAGAGCCTGAATACCCAGTCAAACATTTGTGGCTTGACTAGAAGATTGCTGTCTGTCAACGCTCTTCAGGGAGCTTGACAGAACTTGAACAGTTTTTCAAACGAGAATGATCACATGTTACAAACTCTAGGGCCTTGATTGTGAGTCAGGCATAGCGAAATTAGTGCATGAAATTGTGCTCCGCCAGATTCCGAGTTGGTAGGTTTTTCCACACCTGGTTTTCCAGGTGTGGGCGAACTGTACCCCATGTCCAATCAGTAAATCCAGATAGTAGAATAATATGAGGCTTTTGATGCTGCAGCTGGGATGGTGCAGTGAGCTAAATAACGGTGATGGATCAAGCCCTGATCTTTGGACTGGGTAAGAGCGGTCTGCTTAATTCGGACACTCTGTTCATCACCACCCCCTTTTCTGAATCGTTTTTTGCCACTATAGGTGTGGCAGGGTATACTCAGACATGAGTCCCTTGCTCACTGCACCATCAGGGTTCAAGCAAGCCGGGCCGACAACGGCTGAAATGCCAGAAACCGGTCCCCGGAAGCTTGTCTCCTTTCTGGTGAAGAATTGGCTTGGTAGTTTAGTCTGCCCTGTTCTCATGATGCACTGGGCCAGGGACAGACTGATTTGCATATAGCCAGGTTCTGAGCTGGGATGGTGCAGTGAGATAAATAACGGTGATGGATCAAGCCCTGATCTTTGGACTGGGTAAGAGTGGTCTGCTTAATTCGGACACTCTGTTCATCACCACCCCCTTTTCTGAATAGCAGCAGCAGCCATGGCTCATTCACAGAACTCATTCCATGATTTTTTTAATGGGGATGAGTATATAATATACTCTCTTCTGCCAGAAAAAGCACCCTTCCCCTCCTACTTCCAACACCCCACCCTCTTCCAAGTTGTTCTTCTATTGCAACATGGCCAACAGGTCAGTGCTACAAAGGAGGGGGGGGGCGGCATTAATAAACTGCAGGTAACAATCCTTCACAGTGTTTACTTTGACCCGGTGGTTTCTGGGGCTCAGCACGGACACTTATTGTCAACACGGTGCTTATGTCTGCCACAAGGTGGCGCTGTCTGTCCAATTTACAGATGAGCACAACAACAATTTAATTCAAAATACATAAAAATGTCTAATACATGCTGCCCAAGCCATTCTCATCGCTTTGGAGGCCTTGAATAGTCTGAATTGTCTCACTTGTAGCAGTGTGATGCTTAGTTATCGGTCCTCGCACTTATTTATTTACAAATTAAGCACTGCACAGTCTCAGCTGTAGTAAATGTATTTGTCCGGCAACAGAGGAACGTGGCCTGAATGCCAGCGCATGTGCTCAAATGCAGCTCTGTGTGAAAGCAAGATGTTATGTATTTACTGAACCTCTTGTTCGCACAGAAAATGAGTTTAGTAATAAAAAAATAATAAATAGAGTTGCTTTGGGAGAAAAAGCCCTTTTAAATGCCTTGCACTATGAGTCACCAGTTTCTCAGATGGGTTAAGACAACAGCTATGTGTGACACCGGGGTAGGCCTTCGATCTCAATTTCTGGCCCACTACCATGGGGATAAGTAGTGAAGTAGTGTGGCTCACTGGTTAGAGGCGGCAGACCCGAGAGCAGAGGACGGCCCGGGACCAGGGTTCGATTCCCGGCGCGGCAGGTTTCTGGACCAGGGTCAGCGGACTCGATAATTCTCTCACCTCGGTGCCCACTCTGATCAGCGATCACTCTGGGCATTAGCTTGCCTCATCTTCACTAACGGCCCCGCCGGGGATGCCTGGTCTCACCCTGGAGATACCCATTAAGGGACTATCTCTCAGGGAAGCCAGGAAGGGTTTCGCAGCGGTCGAAGCGCCTTGGGACCCTCCGGGTAAGTAGTGCGCTATATAAATGCCTATACATTACATTACATTACATTACAGGTTTTTGTCCATTTTAAAAATGGTTATAATAGCATCTTTTCTGCAGTTCTTTGAATACCATTATTTGTATGCTTTTATGGCCAGGCGTGTCTGCTGTCACTGTCCCTTTTTAGGTCAAACCTGGGCAGCGCATGCGCTGCTGCGAGGCATGCAGTATTGGAGTATGGCTTTGAAGCCCCGCCCACTCTCCGCCCATATTTTAATTGGCTTGTGTCAATGTCCTTCGTAAACACTGGCTTCGGAGTGGTAATTAGGTTTGTTAATCCCTCCTTGGTACCGCCTTGTCTGCATTTGTTAACTCCTGTAACAACTGAACCTTTTACTGGTGTTACATGGTCTGCTCTAAAGGTCGAAGAGCACTATATTATTTCATGCTCTTCCCCTATTCCACCCACTACCTCGCAGCAGCCGCACACTTTTATTTTAATTTTTGCCAATGGCGATCCGCTTTAACTATAGCGGCCGCATTTTTTTATTCATTTATGTTATTCATTTATTTTATCAGCACGGTAAGCATTTAGCGGCCGATCTTCTATATTTATTTGTTAACTAGCGCCCATGCGGCGCTTTCACATTTATGGAGGCTGCACCCCTTCCTTTACACAAACCGCATCTAAAGAAAGGTACGTGGCTGACATGAAAGTGAAAACGCGGCATGGGCGCTTTTACCCAAAAAAACATCTGTTTGTCAACTTGACAAAACAGATGCTTTGTTTGGGGTCAAAGCCCCCATGCAGTGGTTTCACTTTAATGTAGGACAAGCCCCTTTCTTTAGACGCGGCTTGCCTAAAGAAAGGGGCGTGGCCTCCATAAATGTGAAAGCGCTGAATGGGCGTTAGTAAAACAAATACTTATAATGCACTAGGCAGGCCCGGACTGGCCATAGCGGGCACCGGGCAATCCCCCGGTGCGCCGCAAGGGTGGGGTGTGGTTTGGAGACCCTGGGGGCCGATTTTGTTGCAAGCCCGTTTTTGCAACATAGCTGCAAAATCGGCCCTGCAACAAAATCAGTCAAAAACCGGCCCTAGCAAAGCGCTCGTCGGCACCTCCCTGAGTGGGGAGGCGGGGGGGGGACAGCCGAGCACTTTGCCAGGGCCGGTTTTGGTTCCCAGTCCGGCCCTGGCACTAGGTTTCGCATTTGCAAGAGTTGAAGGTATTGCATTACCAATAGCTTAAACTCTTGTTCATGCGCGACCTACTGCATTGCAAATGCTTGTTTCATCTACAAACCGGGCAAGGTGGTGCAATCGTGCAAACCTGTTGCTTCAGTTGTACCTCTGGCGCGTGCATATGTGCCTCTGGGTACGTGTGTATGGCTTGCAAGACTGTTCTTAGCCATAGTTCTGTTCTGTGTGTGATTGTAACTTCTCCTGCTCGTGTCTGTATTTAACCTGGTGTGTGTGTGTCTGAGGGAACCTTGCACGAATTTTGCCTAGGCTCTACCTGTTATGTGTTTATTCACAAAGCTTGAAAAATGTTTTCACAATACAAATGTGAAAGCCTTTCGGTTTATGAGTTTTTGTTGAAAAAATGAGTACGCTCCTTCCCCCAAGAACTGCATACTTATTAAGGTCGTGCAACATGGAGATGGCAGTTAAAACGAGCGAGACATGAATGACATGAATAGGTTAAATGTGCGCCATTGGCATTCTTTGTTAGGCTGTGTAGCACACTTTTGCCCTTTCTTTTACCTTATGAAGTATGAAGTGTGGAATATTTGAATTGGGGTGTAAGGTTTTCCAGCCAACTGGATTGTACTCGACATGAGCGAGCGTCATTATCTATTTATATGTCAACACGCCTGCCTTTGTCTTTTCATGTGCATGCCTTCCCATGACACTTTGTATTCTTGTCTCCCCATATCTTAATGTTTCTGTGACTCGCAGGGTCTCAGCTATCTTCCCTGTTTCTTTTAGAGGCTCCCAGTGTGTTTTAGTTAGTGAGAGAGAGAAAGACAGAAAGAGCGAGAGTGAAAGAGAGTGAGTGTGTGTGGTGTGTGTGAGTGTCAGAGCGCCTATTTTTCTCCAGAGTATCCAAGTATGTCTGCTGTCATCTGTGTCTCCCTTTGTGTCTCCCAACGTCCAGGATTTCCCAGTGTCTTGCTTTGTCTCTTTTTCTTCCCTTCGCCCTACTTTCATCTCATGGTGAGGTGACCCTGTATCTCTCCATGCCCATGTTCTCCTGGTCCTCCTCATACACATGGTCCTTCTCTGGGCCCTGATGTTGTTCCTCCTAGTTCTCATCTTCGTCCTCCCAGTATTGATCCATATGGTCTTGGTTGCCATAGTCATTCCTATGCTCCGGATCCTCCTCTGCCTGGGTCAGGCCCCACCTCTTCCTCCTGAGGCCGTATTACAGTACGCCATCGACCTCTGGAATCTACTAGACACCATCTCACCGGACGTCGCCTTCCTAACAGAAACTTGGATGAATGCCTCTTCAGCCCCAGACATCACCATTGCTATCCCGGAAGGATACAAGATCATCCGTAAGGACCGCATCAAGCATACTGGAGGAGGCATCGCTATCGTCCACAAGAACTCCATCCGCATCTCAACCAGCTCAGACGTCAACCTAGCCAGCGCCGAACACCTCCACTTCCAGATCCACACCGACCCCAAGACCACACTCAGGGGCACCCTCCTCTACCGGCCTCCAGGACCCAGGGCACAATTCAGTGATGACATCACTGACTTTATCACCCCTCACGCCCTCCCCTCCGAGGATTACATTCTATTGGAAGACCTCAATTTTCACCTGGAAAAGAGCAACGACTACAACACCACCACCCTTCTGGACAATCTCGCCAACCTCGGACTCAAACAACTTGTTAATACCCCCACACACCACGCAGGACACACTCTCGACCCCATCTTCACCTCCAGCAAACATATTTCCTTCAGTCACACCACAGCTCTCCAATGGACGGACCACAGCTGTGTTCACTTTGTCTACAAAAAGAACACAACCCACAACCATCCTCAACCTTCCCTGCGAAGAAACTGGAACAAAATCACCATCGACCAGATTTCCACATCGCTTCTTCAAAACCCCCCTGCCCACTCATCGAACCCCAACCAAGCAGCCATTAACCTCACTCAATGGCTAAGCAACACCGCCGACAACCTAGCACCTTTGAAAAAACGTCAAATCAAACCAGGCATCAAAAACGCCCCCTGGTTCAACGAGGATCTTAAGAAATCCAAGAAACTCTGTCGCTCCCTTGAGAGAGCTTGGAAAAAAGACCCAAACACCAACACCAGGGACGCCTTCAAAAACGCCACCCGAATACACCACCAATTAATCCGGACTGCCAAGAAAACCGCTTTCAAAGACCGACTAGACAAAAACGCCCACAACAGCAAGGAATTATTCAACATCGTCAAAGAGTTTACCAACCCCACTGCCAACTCCAACAACATCACCCCCTCTCAAACCCTTTGCGACTCCCTAGCTTTGTTCTTCCACGACAAAATCGCAGACATCCACAACAGCTTTGACAACCAACCCGAAGACCAACCCACCCATCCCACTGCCATACCCTCACCCCCCTTGAACATCCTTAATGACTGGAACCCAATCTCCACTGAGGACACCATCCGCCTGATGAACTCCATCCACTCAGGATCCCCCACAGACCCATGCCCTCACCACATCTTCAACAAAGCAGACTCCATCATAGCACCACACCTCCGAGACGTCATCAACTGCTCCCTCAACTCCGGCACCTTCCCAGAAAGCTGGAAACACGCCGAACTCAGCGCCCTTCTGAAAAAACCCACAGCTGACCCAACCGAACTCAAAAACTACCGCCCCATCTCGCTCCTTCCATTCCCGTCCAAAGTCATCGAGAAAGCTGTCAACAACCAGCTCGCCGCCTTCCACGGTCACCCACGCACTGGTTACAAGCCGCCTGGACTACGGAAACACCCTTTACGCCGGCACCACCGCAAAACTTCAGAAAAAACTCCAACGCATCCAGAACGCATCAGCCAGACTCATATTAGACATCCCGCGTAAAGAACACATTTCTGGTCACCTGAAAAACCTTAACTGGCTCCCCATCAATAAGAGGATAACTTTCCGCCTCCTCACCCACGCACACAAAGCTCTTTACGAACTTGGACCCGATTGCCTCAATACACGTCTTTCCTTCTACACCCCCCCCCCGCCAGCTGCGCTCTTCCAACCAAGCCCTCGCTGCTGTTCCCCGCGTCAACAAAACCACCATGGGAGGTAGATCATTCTCCTACCTAGCGGCCAAAACCTGGAACTCACTTCCCATGCACCTTCGCCTCACTCAAAACCACCTAGCATTCAGAAAGCAACTTAAAACCTGGATATTCGAGATGTAATTCCCCACCCCTCTTCAAGCGCTTTGAGACCCTCTGGGTATGTAGCGCGCTATATAAATCTACTGACTTGACTTGACTGGGGGCAGCGTATTCACCATAATGGGGCGCATTGTCATTGTTTGTGCCTGGCGCACCTTTTAACCTCTTCGAAGCATCTAACGAACTACGGTGGGCATGTGAGTCGGACGGTCGGGCCATCCAAACTGCGCACGTGTCAAACTCCGCCGCCCGCAGCGTAATTTGTGCAGCGTCAAAGAGGTTAAAAGGTGCACCGGGTGCAAACAATGACAATGCGTAATACGGGCCCTGACTTGCACCTTGGTCCTCCTCTTTTAGGTACTCCTCCTGACTCTCCTCTTCTAGTCCAATTCCTCTGCCTGCTGGCTCACTTCTTACTGGCCTCAAAATGGTCCTTTCAGTACTGATCCTCCTGCTCCTTCTGCTTCTGATGCTCCAAGCCCTGGTCCTCAAAGTCTTCCTGGTACCTGATCCTCCTAGTATTCTTTTTTTTTGTAATTTCTTTTTATTAAAGCAAGGCAACCACAGAATAGATGAGTGCAGAGAACATACGAGGGTTGTTCACAATGTCAACATACAATACAGTAAATAATGAAAGTGGGGGGAAGGAGGGAGGAGGAGAAGGTACAGAATAAATATGGCGTCAGCATTCACAGCAAGGGGTCATGGGGAAAGTGGGACATCAAAGACAGCATTCGCAGGCGTTACACATATGTTTCCCCTATATTGATTCCAAGGGCCCCAAACATTATTCCATTTTCTCGGGCGGCCCGAGCCAAATACACAGTTTTTTCCCGGAACATGCATCAGTCCATGTTTTCCATCCACACCTCAACAGCGGGCGGCCTCTGGGACCCCCACTGCTGTGCTATGTTCCGTTTGGCAATCATGGCACCCAAAATCACCCATTGGGTCTGTGCCGTATTGAGATCAGTCGTCTCCCAAATATCCAGCAGACATCTCCTAGCTTCTGGTAAGAGAGCCACCCCCGTCACTTGCTGCATCACCTCATGGACCCTGCCCCAGTATTCAACCATATACCGACATTCCCATATGATCTGCAGAAACGTCCCCAATTGACCACATCCCCGCTGACACAGACCCTCCGTCGTGAAACCTATTTGAATCAAACGGGGACCTGTGACATAGACCCTGTGCAGAATTTTAAGCTGAACCAATCTCAATCGTGCCGGAATCGCGACCTCCTTCGGTGAGGAGATCGCTGATTGCCAGTCCTCATCATCAAGTTCAAGGCCGTCTCGAGTCCAGTTATCCCTTAATTGTATCAAAAGGCCAGCTCTATGATTGATCATCTTCTTATACACAAGGGAAATGGTGCTATCAGGCAAATGATCATCTAATATACGGTCCTCCAATGGGGTTGCTTCCGGTATCTCTGCTCCCTCCGGGAAAACCGATGTCAGTGCGTGACGAACCTGTGCATAACGAAAGTTCTCCGTCCCTCCCAATTCGTATTCAATTTGTAAGGCTGCAAACGACTTAACCTTTCCCTTCACCCAGAGGTCGCCCACTGTGGAAATGCCTATAAGATCCCATTTGTCGAACCCTTGGTATTCCATAGTCTGCCAAATCTCTCAGAGCCGAAGAGCGGGGTCGCTAAAGTCAGACGATCTTTCCATCCAAGCGAGCTAGTGGCATCATGCCATATCCTTACGGCCGCCCTGGTCGGCCCAGTCAAACTCTTCTCCACAGACCTAGTGTACAGCGCTCTGCTATAATTGCCGCCAGGAAGTATCCATCTATCCATGGCATAGCCGGGATTCGATGCGGTCCCGTACGTACCATGTTTAATAGCCCGCAACTGCGATGCCCAATAGTATCTCTTGATATCAGGGAGAACAATTCCCCCATCATACCACGGGAGCGTCAATTTAGCTAACGCTATAAGCGGCCTACCATCCCACAACAACTTCCGCTGTAAACACTCCAGTTCTCAAAAATAACTAGCCGGAACAACATCAAGAGTATTTTGGAGGGCATAGAGAAAACGAGGGAGCGACATAATTTTAAAAAGGGCAGCCCGCACCAACATCGAAAGCGGAAGCTTCTGCCAGCCCGCAACATCTCGCTTCAGCCGAGTCAACGGAGGGAGAAGGTTCTTTTCTTATCTAACCACGGGATCCATGGATACATATTTCCCCGAGATATTTGAACCCCTCCATTGTAATCTGAATAGGACAGTTACAAGGCAGAACAGGGGCATCACCACACAGAACGTACAAATAGGATTTCGCCCAGTTAATGATCAATCCCGAATTTCTACCATAGGAAGCCAACACGTCACAGAGCACAATCAAAGATTTCCTGGGAGAAGTCAGATAATGTAATATATTGTCCGCAAATAAGGAAATGCGGTCTTCGAACTGCGGAGACCATCGAATACCCTTGATCGAAGGCTCCCAGCGAAGCCAAGCCGCGAGAGGTTTGAGGGCCAAGGAAAACAAAAGAGGAGAGAGCGGGCAGCCCTGTCGAGTGCCCCGCCCAAGACAAAATGGCGCCGAAACACGACCGTTAACAACCACTTGAGCGAGAGGCTCTGTATAGAGGAGACACACCCAGCCGATGAATTCCGGGCCAAAACCAAATTTAGCCAAAACTGCCCATAAATACGGCCACTCCACAGTATCAAAGGCCATCGTGGCATCCAGCGACGCCAGTATGGCCGGTTCCCGCAACGTAGAAGCCCTCGCAAGAACCCTGTGCAAACGCCTATGATTCTACGCCGTATTCCTATGCGGGATAGAGCCCGATTGATCCGGATGGACAAGCTTACTAATGACCGTAATCAATCTGTTAGTTAATAAGATAATATTTTGGCCAAAATCTTTGGTTCCGAGTTTAACAACGAGATCGGCCGATACGAAGCACATCTGTTCCTAGGCTGCCCTTCCTTATGAATCACCACTATCGACGCCAGTCTCTGATCTCGAGGGAAAAGACCACACTCCCGGGACTCCAGGAACATGTCCCTCAAATAGGGAGCAATCTTGTCCGGTCTAAGCTTGTAAAGCTCAATCGGGAGACCGTGGGGGCCATTGGTTTACCCGAGTTCAGGGAGCGCACCGCTAAGGCCACCTCATCCGCGGTAATCCTACCGTCCATGAGGTCACGATCTTCCACAGACAGGCACGGAAGCGCTATGTCCCGCAACAGTAGGCAAGAATCTTCCTCCGGCCTATCCGAAACAGAAGAATAGATAGTACGAAAGTGGTCGGCAAAACAGTCCACTATCCCCTGCGGGTCGGTTATACAAGCACCACCCTCCGACTCAACCTCAGGAACCACACCACTAGCTCTATCTTTCTTATCCAGCCAGGCAATTAATTTACCAGCCTTGTCACCGACGTCATAAAGACGCCCTTGCTGTTCTCGACTAAGGGTCTTCGCCCCGTCAGTAACGAACGTTCTGTATTCTAGCTGCTTCAGTTGCAAGACATGCAGTCTAGCACGGGTCACCTTGTGTTCTAGTTCCAGTTCTAAGTTGGTTATCTCGTCCTCAACTCTAACCACATCTTCCTCTTTCTGCTTTTTGACACCTGCAATAAGGGATAAAGCCTGACCCCTGAGCACAGTTTTAAAGGCCTCCCATAGCAAGATCGACGAGGAAACTGAACCCTCATTCTCCTTGAAATAGTGCTCCAATGCCTTCACTAAATCATTCCGAATCTTACGATTACGCAGATACCAAGGATTTATGGGGGCTATCCTACCCCCCGAGCCAGGAGCCAGTTCAAATCTAAGCTAAAGCGGGGAGTGATCTGAGATACCTCTAGCCATATGCTTGAGCTCCACAACATATGCCGCCTGGGCCGCAGGTACCAGAACATATTCGATCCTCCTCGAAAGACTACCATGGGCGCCTGAGTGGAAGGTATATTGCTGCTGACTAGAATGAAGCAATCTCCAGCAATCTGTTAGGCCCAGTGTCTCAATGAAGTCCGGCAGCCAGTTATGAGCCCTTCGGACATCCCTAGGCAGATACCTATCGAACACACCGGAGACCACCGCATTAAAATCACCCCCAAGAATCAAGAAACCACCAGGAAGATCTAGTATAACCCTTCCCAAGTCAACAAAGGTCGTAGACTGCAGGCCAGGAGGAACATAAATAGACACCAGAGAGAGAGTACGGCCTTCTCCGCGTCCCGATACCGCAACATAGCGCCCCCTCTCATCCAAAACAATAGATTCCACCTCTAACGGAAGAAAATTCTTGAGAAGGATCCCAACTCCTCGGGACCCAGACGTAAACCCAGCATGAGCCACAAGTCGATACCCTTTCCTATTCATCGCTTTGCAAGTATTCCCTACCAAGTAGGTTTCTTGAAGTAGCACTACAACAGTAGAATACCTTTTGAGAAATTGCAATACTACGCTGCGTTTAATCTTATCTCCCAACCCATTCACATTCCAGCTCAACACCGTCAACCCCCTACCCCCCATCATGAAAGAAAAGGAAGACCCTACCCTCCTCTGAGTCCAGCACAACAATGAAAAATTCTCGCGATACAGTGCCTTGCAGGAACATGAACAAAACAAAACAAAGATTCAATACCCCCCACCTCCCCCCAAACATCCCGTTACAATACCCCCCTCCCTGCACCCCTGCTTCCTACTATAAACCCACCCCAACTCGCAGTGTGCCTGTCGCCCCCACATCTAAACTAAACTACAAGACGTAGATCTGGGGAGGAGAGAGACCCACCGATAGCCCGTTAACCCTCCACTCGTACTGCGTACATCAATATGATGAGAACAGAACCACAACAATAGTCAGGACCCTGGTGTCCCCAGGTACCAGAACAACAACACTCATTCCTGCTCCTGCGATCACCCCTCTGCACCACCGCTCTGTCTCTCTGGCTCTTGCTGGGCCGACAGAGAGTCCAACCAGTCGGCCGTGTTTTCCGGCTTGTCGAAGAAGTAGACTCGCTCTCCGTGTTCGATCCTCAGCTTAGCTGGGTAGAGCATGGCATACTTGAGTCCCATGTCCCGAAGTCTTCTTTTCACTCCCATAAAATGGAGTCTCTACTTTTGGACAGTCTGCGTGAAGTCCGGAAAGAAACTGATGGACGAGTTTTCATACTTCAAGGGCCCACCTGCTCTGGAGGACTGGAGGATGGCATCTCTGTCTCTAAAGTTAAATATCCGAGCTATCATGGGCCTAGGCGGGGCGCCCACACACGACTTCCCACCAGGGATCCTGTGTGCCCGCTCGACAGTAAAGAACTTTCTCAGACCTTTCGGTGCAAGATGGTTGACAATGAGATCCTCAACAAAGAGATCAGCCGCTTGGTCTTCCGCTTTTTCCGGCACTCCGATGATACGCACTTGTTCCTCCGGGCCCTTCCTTCAAAATCCTCTAGGCGACGGACAACGAGGTCATTCGAGGCCCTCAGATTCCGAACTTCGGTCTGCAAGTCTGTGACGTCATCCGTGAGACTCGACGTTTTAATGTCCAACGATTTGACCTTTTCGCCAGTTTGCGTGAGGTCTGCCCGAATTAAATTAACCTCGATGGATACCGTGTCCAACTTATTAGCAAGGGTCTCCATTTGCTTCCCAAGGGTGGACTTGATCCCATCAATGGCAGCCATTACATCTTGCAACGTTGGCTCGGCCGCCAGAGCCGAGGAGTCTTTCGCCTCGTCCTGCGACTTACCCGGCCCACTAGCTGACCCCTTAACTTGGGCATAGTGGTCCATAACATTCGATTGGGTGTATCCACCCCATCTAGTGGTCTTCAATTTCTGCTTGTCCCCCTCCGGCTTGTGCGCCATTGCAGGACAATCCCAATTTGTCGTCCAATTCAGGGGGGGGGGGGCAGGACTCAAGCCTGACCATCAACAGACAGGATCGATCTCCCAGTCTCCGGACCTTGTGGGGTAATCGATCAGCGATACGTGAGTGCACCGCTCCCACAGAGTCTACGTACAGGCTATGGACTGCCAGACACCTAGCCCTCAAGGCAAGAGGTCGCCACTCAGCCGACTGTACAAATTATCAGACACACCAACAGCGATAGGAGCGGCCGTTCTAGCAAAATGTACCCAGGCCCGAGTATGGTGCCCAATTGTCGAAATCGAAAGTGAAAGTACGGCCAGACCTGCCACTTCCAATAAACTGCGCCGTTGTTGTTGAATTACACCTCGGGCACTCTGCCAACGCAAGCGCCGGGCTTCCGAGAGGTAGAGGCCGCAAACTCTCCAACTTCACAACTCTGGCATCCGGGGTCCGTTTGAGACACAGCTTACGGCATTCGATTCTCCCGTGGTTCAGCTACAAGAAGAACTCAACAGCAGACAGGATTAGTGGCAGGATGTATGCGGAGGGCTACGAGGGTCTCGGGAGCCCTGTGCTCACGCGGCCATCTTGGATGCGCGCGAAGCTCCTCTCCTCCTAGTATTCTTGCTCTTCATCCTTTGGGTCTTTGTTCTTCCCCAGAGCCCGTCCGGGTTGTTTTGGTCCTGCCAATTGTCCTCATTCACTGAATCTTCCTGATTCTCCTAGCCCTTGTTCTCCTAGTTCCCTTTGGTCCTCTTGATTCTAGGTCTTTTGGATCCACCTCTTCTGAATTCTTCTGAATTCTTCTGATCCCCTTGGTTCTCATGGTCTTGTTCTTTCTAAATAGTGGTTGTCCGTGCCCTGATCTATTCTCATTCCTCCTAGCACTGTGATCCTTGTCCTGTCCATTCTTTGGCCTGATCCTGTTCCTGCTCCTCCTGGTCACCTCAATCGAAATTCTGCTGTTGCCTTTCTTCCTGTGCTCAGCCCCTATGCTCATGGTAGCCTTGGGGCTGATCCTACTAGTTATGTTCCTGTTGGCAGTGGTCAGAGCTGTTTCACCTGGTCCTTCTGGCCCTTGACCCATCGTCCTTGTCCTCTTTTTCCTAGTCTCTTTGGCCCTCCTGGGGCAGGTCTTACACATCATAGTGCAGGTCATCTTACACCTCATAGGTCTGGCGCTCTTGGCACAGGTCATCTTACATCTCATAGGTCTGGCGCTCTTGGCACAGGTCATCTTACATCTCATAGGTCTGGCGCTCTTGGCACAGGTCATCTTACACCTCATAGGTCTGGTGCTCTTGGCACAGGTCATCTTACACCTCATAGGTCTGGTCCTCTTGCTCTTAGTAATCCTGGGGTCTCAGGCGGTTCTCATTCTGCTGTTCCTCCTCCTGCCCTTCACTCAGTTAGTCCTTGATTTACCTCTAAGAGTCACTCCAGTTCTATTAAGTAACTTTCAGATCTTTATCAGTGGGTTCATGCTTTTTATTGCTGAGATCCTCGCATTACTTTCTGGTAACGAGGCACAATGCCAGAAAGTATGTTAGTCAGTAATGCACCTGAGCTAAAGAGATACATGTAACTTGTAAACCATAAGTTTGGAATCTTGCAGGACATTTTTTCAATCAGTAATTATTCTAAGATTGTTAAAAGCAGTTAATTCATACATAGTGCTATCAACAGTTATTACTAAGCCCTGAACAAAATGGCTAGATGTATAATTATTCAGACACCCTGCATTATTTTATGGCATGCAAATACCTACACTTCTTAAACACAAACACAGTGCTTGCAAGTGAAGAAAAAAAACCTGCTGCCAGATCTTGGTATGTTTCTCATCAACATGTGATGCATCAATCATGCTCAGTGTTTCTGTTTGTTCTGACTCTGGCGGGGGTCTGAGTTCTGCATCAGTGTGTTAGGCTGCAGCTCTAACTCTGGCACGCGACTCCTCACAGCCACGTTAGACAACGAGAGCAGCTGGTTGATTACCCGGGACTTGGCTGGAAAATAACTGCGGGGTCTAAGATCCGGACGGGCCACCTATAGTCCCTCCTGACACTAGAGCCGAAAGCCCCCAGCACGATTTGCCTCTGCGCAAATAAGGTTTGACCACTGAGGAACTCCTTCCTGTCGAGCCCTGCCCTCTCTGCACGCATGCTGGGGTGTGCCACTCCCTGGCATTTGTGAAATCAGAGGCCAACTAGAGCGTCATTTGTATTTGGGGGGGGGGGGGATACACAAATCTGTGGGGAGGCTAATTCTTCCAGCAGAGTGGAGATGAAGGGGTGAAAAATCAACAAAGAATCGTTAACACGTAAATGGTCTTTTAAAGACCTGTTAAATACTCGGGTGCGGTTGTGATAAGCTCAAAAACGGGGTGTTCCCGGGCTCGAAGCTGTCTCAGCCCGAGATGAACACACTACAGGGGAAAGGGGGATTGGGGTGAAGCCCTTTGAGCCCAATGGGCGTTGCGCGCGTCTCTGCAATGCTTGAGTAACGTTGATGGTTAAACGTGAGTTGTTTTCTGTTACTGATTTTTTTTGTCATGTGTCCAGGCACGTTTTTTTTTTAATCAGAACGAGTGGAAGTGGCGCAGTTGATATTTAAACCGCTGCCCGTTTAACGTCAGTGAAAGGGAGCATCCGTTGAGATGAATCTCTGCGATATGGCGGACACTTGTGTCCAGCCGGAGGTGGCCTCTAATCTACCCCAAACATGCCACTGCCAAGCCACTTGCCGGTAGATAAACATGCGCGCGCGCCGCGCTCGTTGTGCTCTGTGAGGTGATTTGCAGAACTGGCTTCCGTGGGTCTCTGCTGCTCAGACCGACTGTAAAAACACTGCCACGTGACCTGGTTTGCATGTTTAAAGGTTATCCCCGCTTCCATTACCGGCGCTTTCCCAACATCCGGAGTGCTAAAGTTGTGACCTGTTTCCCATGTTCTCTTCTGTCTCCAGGGGCCCTCCATGTGCGGCTATGAAGTAGGGGAGCGCCAGGCAGCAGCTCGCTCCGGAGCACGGGAGAGCCGGGTCACTCTTCGCCCCCTGCGCGATGGACGGCAAGGAAGACAAGAAGGAACGGCGACCCGGTTACTTTGCCAGGTAAGCCTGTTGCAGTGCTTAATTTGTACCTCTGACTGCAGGTGGTGGACACCGGGACTCAGTTTTTAGGAACCAGGAGAGGGTGTGGAGACACTACATTTCTGGGGTCAGAAGTGGGGAGATGTGAGCCAGGGGGACTGGCTTGGCTGTGAGAGCCAAAGCGCAAACCGACTAAAGGGATAAACTAGGCATCATGATGTCATGATAATAAATATCACATTTAAAATGGAAAATATTGAACATTTCATAGTGTCTCAATTAAGTACATATATCACTGAATTGAATGACAGTTGTTGAAAGTAACCTTTTTGTTAAAGGGAAATATTAATGAAAACCCACATGACCTGACCATAGTATTGCAAATTACCCGAAATGTCTCATGTTCTCTCTATCTATAGCCTATATTGTTATTGTATGTGAAGAAATATTCTAAATTAACCATATACAAGGTAGGTTTTTGTAGAGCGCAGACCCCAAACTGAATCAATTCAATGAGCGCTCAAACTGGATGCATAAGGCAAATGATACCCATTGAAGTACAGCGACAGGCTACAGATCACACAGTTTGGTCACGTGGGAAGTCAGGATTTGAGTTCGGGATTGCATATTGTGTAATTCAGAAATTGAAGGGTTACACCATTCTCTCTTCCATTTAACACCAAACGTCAGTGTTTTGGATTCAGCAATTCAATATTTTTTATTCAATAGGTTTTACTAATGCACTTCAATTTCAATTTCAAAAATCTTTATTCGGATTTCAAAAATCCATAAAAGCACACTTTAAAAAACAATTTGACATTTACAATTACAACTACAAAGGTACAATAGACACTATAAAATACATTATTAGGGCATTTACTAAGTCACGCATTTCAAAAGTGCAAGAGAGGAACAATAATCATTAATAATTCAAGGGTTTTCCATACTTCTACGTACATTAAAAATGACTTTTAAAAAACAACTTGTCCTAAATATAAGTTCATCGTCCTCCAATTTTAAAAGCATCAAATAAGACTGATTCAGGGAAATGGGTCTACGTTTTTTAAAATATGGTGCTAGGAACCATTTAATGTATTTCTTATAAAACTTGCACATAAAGAAGAAATGTAGATCATTTTGTTTGCTTGTTCCATCACAAGGACACAGAATCTTGTCATCTACGGTGTGTCCCAGAGGAAAACAAAGTAAAAATTTTACCGTTCCTGCTTTCATTCTAAACAATAGAGATCTTTCCCAGTAGCACATTGGTAGTGTCAAATACAACGGAAATTGCTGAGTTAATAAGCCATTGTTAATATAGGACACAACAGTTTGTTTCTTCATCTCTTCTGACAATCTTTTTTCCCTGTAATTGGCATACAGTTCAAGTTGGACTACTTTTTTGTCAGTCCTCTGTATTTGAGATGGATTCTCAAAGAGGTTGCCCCTGTCTATGCTAGACAGACTCTCTTGTACGCCACGGAACCATGGGATCTTATTCCATTTATCACAAGCTAAACATTCCCTCAAAATATCATGTGTTAGGCTAGCATATTCATTTACCCAGATGGCTAACCAAAATAGTGCAGGCCTGGCTGCGATAAAGTCACTAATATATGGTGCATTCAGCTCTGAGTGACAGATAAACCCTGATGATGAGATGGGAGCACCCAGTAGCTTCCTACAGAGCCGATTTTCTTCTCTTTGTATTGAGGGGGTTTTTACCGACCCCCAAATTTCGGCACCGTAGGTTGCCACTGGGATGCATTGGAGCCTATAAATCTTTAAAATTGCTTTAGTTGCTCCCACTTTCCTCGGTTTGGGAAGAGATAAAATTGAGTTTATGGCCTTTGAGAACTTGCCTGTGGCGTGGGCGATGTGCCCACTCCACAGGCCGTTCGCAGCAAAGACCATACCTAAATATGGGAAAGTTTTAGTTAGGAGTATAATGATAATAAATATCACATTTAAAATGGAAAATATTGAACATTTCATAGTGTCTCAATTAAGTACATATATCACTGAATTGAATGACAGTTGTTGAAAGTAACCTTTTTGTTAAAGGGAAATATTAATGAAAACCCACATGACCTGACCATAGTATTGCAAATTACCCGAAATGTCTCATGTTCTCTCTATCTATAGCCTATATTGTTATTGTATGTGAAGAAATATTCTAAATTAACCATATACAAGGTAGGTTTTTGTAGAGCACAGACCCCAAACTGAATCAATTCAATGAGCGCTCAAACTGGATGCATAAGGCAAATGATACCCATTGAAGTACAGCGACAGGCTACAGATCACACAGTTTGGTCACGTGGGAAGTCAGGATTTGAGTTCGGGATTGCATATTGTGTAATTCAGAAATTGAAGGGTTACACCATTCTCTCTTCCATTTAACACCAAACGTCAGTGCTTTGGATTCAGCAATTCAATATTTTTTATTCAATAGGTTTTACTAATGCACTTATTCATGCCTTAAACAAAACGGACTCCGCACAAACACACACACACATATATGTATAAATATATGCTTCCTCAGATACTGACGATCAAACCCAGTGACACAACAAGTGCTTGTTTGAAATCATGCTTTACTTTGCCAGCGTCCAATTGAAGAACAGTGCTGCAAGGATCAAACTCTGAGAGGGCTCGCAGACCTCTTCTTTTTTGACAGTTATTTAGTTGTGGTAATTGACTTGTTGAGCCTCTCATAAAAAGCTTCTTTTCTCAGGCCAGCAGAGTCAGCAATAGCATTAACATAAAATAGCATCTCATGCAGGGCTCGAGGTGGGTGGACGGCGTCCCCCACTTATTTTACCAGGAGCTCGATTATATGGAGCAAATGAAGCCACACATTCACTCTTTGGCCTCTCTGGGGCGAGATCGGAGCTCATTCAGAATGCTGCTCACGCACTGGCTTCTCTGATGCAATCGCATCTAAGGGGTGAGCAAGGGGAGGCAATGAGTCTGATGGTGCAAGGCACCTTTTGGACGTCACTTCCTTTCGTGACATACGCGTCCCCGCACTTCTTTTTTTAGGACTTGTGGCCTAATCTCATGCCTTTCCTTACTCTGCTGGCTTCCTTACTTGACAAAGAGACCGATTTCAGGACCGGCTCAGCCCCTCAGTGGACTCACGACAGAGTCGGCTCCTCAGGCAGCAGTGATTCAAGGAGAGGCCATGTGCAGCGAGGCGTATGCGGAGTAGGCTCTGTCTGCCACTGTTCTGTTTCCACAGATCTGGGGGATATTGCCTATTGCATCCCCCACAGTCCAAACTCTGGGGGAGGGGGATGTATCTCCTCTCCCCATCGGTTTCTACACCTATGGTAATTACTAAAGCAGGTGCAGTCTTACTTGGGCTCAAAGGGTGTGACGGGTCCACTTGTTATCAATCACGACTGCCTACACCTACACAGTGAGAAGGAAGGGTTGCATTTCCTGCTTGCATTGTCTTCCATAATATATTTGCTTCGCCACTGTAAGACAGCTGGGGCATGGGCTTAATTGTGCAGCAGGTGAAGTGGCACTGTGCAGTGACGTCTGATGCGCATTAATCATGGCTGCCTCTCATTACCAAAGGGGTAGAGGCTCATAAGCGTTGCTTACATTACTGCTAATAATTATCACACCCTTATTGTGCCACTGGTCTGGAACTTGTGTTTCATCATCAGACTTTGACCCAGAACAAGAGCGAGAAAGGCAGAAGAGGGACATAGGAGGAGAGTAATGATTGAAAACAGTGACAAAGAGAGAGAGCAGAGAAGAAAAGAACCTGCGAGAAATAACTAAAGAGACACAGAGTTTAGGGAAGGTGGTAGAAAGAAGCATGAATCTGAACTGAGACAAGGCAGCCTTGCTATTGGGCTACCCCAACATTTGGCAGTGCCAGTGACTGGCTCCTGGAAAAAAGATTGGGCTTCTGTGCTTATTAATATTTATGCATTTTACAAATGGAGCACTGCGTGCCCTGGATCAAAACTGGAAGCCATTGAAACAGCGTGCCTCCCGTTAATGTTATGCTTTTATATTGCGTTATGGTATGCTACGTAGCATGCTGTTCAGCTTTTATGCAGTGCACATATGCCACTTGTGGAGTCACCGTAACACTCAAACTGTCCGAAGTGGTTGCAGGCTGACCTGTATTTTTGATTGTCGTGTGTATAGCTGGAGTGTGTACTGTGTCAGAAAAGTGGGGGTTCTGTCAAATGGCCTCGGTGTGTTGCAGTGAACTTGTTGCTGCTTGCAGACTGCAAATATAAGGTATAGTGAGAAGAGAAAGAGTCTGCATCTAACCATACTATGGCAACGTAGCACTCAAACTGTCCAGAGTGATAGCTGGTTAGGTTATTATATGCATATGCAATCCGGGTCAGACTGGCCTACAGGTCAACAAGTGGTCTGACAGATCAGGGTGTGGGCCGTTTTTTTTACCAGTTTTAGGCTGTGAGAACTATTGCATTGCAGATGCTTGTTTCACTATATGCTTCATTAATGTTTTCCACTTCTATTTCGGTGGGCAGGCCTATTTTTTGTCCCAGTCCGACCTGTGTGAAATGTACATTTAGTTACCTTAGGCATGTTATTTGTTGTGTAGTTTGTTTAGGATTTGTCATATTCAAAGTATTGTTATCTTTCGAATGCTTGCTTTTATTTCTATGATATGGTTCATAAAATATTACTCTCCTCAGAATGTGTCTTGCATTTCGAATGCTGTTTTGGCCAGAGTTTGTGGCACAGGATTGTGTTCAACAGCTTTCTGTGTATGGCAGGGATGGGGCAAATGGCACCCGCCTAATAATGCCCTTTGCCTCTTCTCGCACGTGGACCACGCATCAGGGCCCTCAATCCCTTTTTTTTTTCTTTTTTTTTACATTTTACCAAGAATACCAAAACATGTTACAATGCACATATTTCAAATACACATTATTATACAAACATAAAAGAAATCAAGTAATATATAGCGGTATGAACAGATAATCTATTTCCTCAGATATATAACCATCCTTTCTTCAATTTCACTGGGGGAGAACTCTCCCCTCGCCTGCCCTAGTCTTCCAAACCTCTATAGGGCTCCATATCCTTTCACCCAGTGTTCTTGCCTTTTTACCCTTCCTATCATATATAGCTTTCTCCATATTGTATGTAGATAGTAGCCTTGCTATCCACATCTGAAACGTGGGAGGGGCCTATCAAGCCACGTTTTTGCTATACCAATCCTATATACTGCCATTGCCATGAATAGAAATTCAGAGGGCAGACCATCCATTCCTACACTCACCCCAAGAATTATAAGTTCATATGTCATTTTAGTCTTAATCCCCAGGGATCTCTCAAAAAATTCCTCGATTGCCACTATCACTGTATGCAATTGTGTGCATTGCGCAAACATATGTACAATATCCGTATTGGTTGCATTGCACCGCGGGCACGTTATTCCGGTGCCCCCCCCCCATTGTGCGATTCTGGCAGGGGTATGGTATAATGAATATACAGTTTTATAATGCTGTGCTTGTAATGTCGCTGAGCACAAGACTGTCCGGCCTAGATCTAAAGAAGCCTGTAATCCCTCGATGGGAGAACCCACTTTTTCCATCCATTTACTAGCATATTTGCCCCTATCATCACCTTTTAATGCTTGAAGTTCTGGATACAGCTGTCTTATTGTGCACTGGCTACTACGTTCTATATATTCCATTATCCTACTCTGGCTGAATCCTAAGCGGCCTCCTAGTTTATTATGGAAATAACTCCTTACTTGCAAGTATTTAAAAAAATTACTTCCCGGTATCTCAAATTTACTTTGAATCTCCTGAAATTGTAAAATCCCACCGTCCGAGTCCATTATATCTCCTATTTTCCTAATCCCCTTATCATTCCACTCTTTCATGAGTGTGTCCCTGAAGATCTCCCCTGTGAGCAGTGCTTAATTTGTAAAATTTGAAGTGCAGGTGCTCAAATCTTTGTCGGAGGCCACACCTACTTAACTCTGGCTCCACCCACTTCCTCCATTGGCTCCACCCACTTCCTCCATTGGCTCCACCCACATCCTCAACTGGCACTGTGAAAAGACAGATGATTTTCAGCAAGGGAGGAGCCTTCCTCATAGTAAGGTTTTGATAGGAGGTTACCCTGCCCTGAGAACATTTTGAAATAGATTCAATCAAAAGTGCATTTAAAGCACAAGTTTGGAATAAATTATCTGAGATCACTAATGCATTGAAAAGGGACAATCACAGTGCTCTATGTGCTGATTTGAGCTAAAGGAAAATACTGGGAGCACTGCTGTTATCAGAACACCTGTGACCTGTCTACACCCCCTGGGTACAGCTGCTCCCTCTCCAAACGGTCTCTGTTGTAGGAACCTCTCTCCACACAGCCCCATGCTGCCTCTTTTGTTGAAGCATTGTCTGCTATAAGAGCCTCTCTAGTCTCTGCCTCTCTTCTCCTTCAGACCCCATGGAACCTGCTGCAGTGCTACACCCCTTCGAGGCCCCTTCGCTTGCTCGGTCAAATGATAAATATATTAAAATAGTCCATTTATGTGGTAACCCGTCCCTCATGTATTCTCTGCTGAGGCTGTGTCTTCACTTACTTACACACTGTAAGTCTTTACACCATTGTGGCGGTGGCGCACGCAGACATATGCCCATATGTTCCTTTTGGCGCTGGGTGGTCACGGGCAGGAGGCAGCTGAGCTGCATGTCCTGCCTGCCTTTCAGTGGACTGCAGAGGGCTGTCTGCAGGCCTCCAGGCGCTGATGCATTTGATTGCTTGGGTACCAGAGCCACTACCACTGACAGCGAGTCGTCCTTAGTCTGCATCCCCCTCTATGAGGCTGCGAGGCACCAGTTGTGTGACTGTTTGTACTGTCCCTCTCTATGCCCCCACCACGTGTTGCCCATACTGCGGCCTCAGTGATGCTGCGTTCCCCCCCCCTCGTTTTATTTGTTCACTCGAACTCCAAAGCCTAGCTAAAGCGAATTTGATCCAATTAATTTGAAGGCCCACACCACATCTGTATTTCATTCAGTCCACAGAGCTGTGTTGTATATCTGTCTCATTCATTCAGTTTGCAAAGCAATGTTGCTACATATGCATTTAATTCATGCATTCAGGTTTCTAGCTCTTGTTTTCAAATGTCTTTTTAAAATATATAGCACATGTTTCTACTCTAGCTTGCACTGCTGAGTAGGTGTTTGGAATATTGCACTCAAAAGGTACCAAGTTCATCCATACAAGGATTAAGGTTTCACAATCAGCATTGCCAAAATTCAGGTGGAGCCAGCAGGTCACACACAGTTCTCAGCAGCAAGTGTCACGTCACTGGACCAGAATTCTGCTACCTTGATTCCTATATAGAGTGTTCAACATTTCCAATCTCTGTGCCCGCAGCTGCAATTGAGGTGTCTGTGACTGTCCCATACTTAGCTGGAGCAGAATACCAAATGTCCTGCTTTTTTTGTTTTTCTCGGGATGGTGCAGGCTGTCTCGCTGCGAACTCTGAGAAAACAGGGGGACAAGCAGAGGCTGGTGGTCTGTGCCCTGCTTGGCATAAGGGAAAACACTTGGCAACAGATGTCTCGCCAGAAGACAAGTATAATTTGTAGTTTATTCCACCTTTGTGGCCCAGCGTGCTCTCCCTGCACAATTCTGAAGGATTTTTGAGTCTGATTTTCAATTGCAGGCTGCAGCATTATTTGCATCGGATTCGGCGGGAGCGGGACATCCTATTCTAATCAGTATGGATGGAGTGGAGCTGCTGCCTCTCCCCCGCCCCCTCCCACGCCGGTGATCTTACCCTCACTCAAGTCACATCACATGGCAGTGCTGCAGGTCATGCGGGGGCATATTAACACAGGAATGAGAATGGAAAGTGTGACGCAATATCTGCCTCTCGTTCTTTGTGAATGGCCAAACACAGAAGATGAAGGGCAGCACCGCCACCCGAAGGCAAAGAGGTCACACGCACGCACACCTAAATATATAAACACTGCGCTTAGTGAAAATAAAAAATGATCCTGCCCTGCCTCATCAGCGCAGCTTGATTTATTTAAACGAAAGTTACGAAAAACCATGATGATTTGGCCCCCGGCGCCGGTCTACCAATCAAGATCATAATGATTTTTAAAAAACGGACCTGAGCAGTAATCACCATCACGGCTGCCAGGCCCTGCTGCCAGCCTCGCCCGCCCAGGTTGCCCTCAGCTACGTCGTCGCTCCCGAGTCCCGACTCCCGCTATAATATCTTCAAAGGGCGCGCGCTGGTGGCTGCTGCCTGGTGAGGACAGAGAGGTGCGGGTATGCTGGGGCGGGCAGCGAACAAGCGCGCGCAATCATTGGCATCCTCTGCGCAGGCGCCACTGCCTCTAGCCCCAACCCCCGCAGAAGACGACAACTACTGCTGTGTCCCGCCCACGGGGCCTCATCCGCGGCCGGAAGTAGTCTGAGGAGGAGGAAATCATTTCAATTGAGTTGAGAATCGATCGAATCGCTCCGGAGACGTCAGTGTCACTGTCAGTCACGTGACGTCACAGACCGACACAGCAGTAAGTGTTTGTGTTTACAATTTACATCAAAACAGCATGCATGATGGATTCGAGTCAACCACGTCGGTAACTTTCTTAAACTTCAGGAAACATCATACAGCACTTGGCACCACAGCAGTAGCACAGTACACACGCTCTCCGTGTGTGCCAGTGCCACGCTCGACTAGGACATGTGCACTTCTTAATGCAGCGTGCCTCCGTGACTGTAGACCCGGCCCTCATAATTAGGTGCTGGTGCTAAGCACCGGCAAGCTCCGGCTCAAATTAAGCCCTGCCTGTGAGTGAATGATTTGTCTACAATCTCATATATCTATTGTGTCTGCCTATTCCCAGTTTTTTTGCAATAGCCATCCATATTCTATATACTGCTCTTAAAGTCTTAAACCTGGTGTGTTTAAAGTAAGTATAATCTACCGTATTTAGAAGTGCGTTCTCCGCCTCCCTACCCATCAAAGCCTTATAAACATTCACAAAACTATATCTGCCACCTCTTTGACTAGCACTTCCCCCTCCAATCAGCCCTTGTGAGTATTGTAGTGCCGCCGCCCAATAATAAGATCTAAAGTCCGGTGCCCCCATCCCCCTTTATCCCTAGTAAGTGTCATATAGCGGTAGGCTCTCCTTGTTTTCCCCTGCGCCCATATCAGTCTGTTTAATATTGCTTCTAGTCTATTGAACCATATGCATTAAAAAAAAAGTGGTATAGCTCTAAAAAGATACAAAAACTTTGGGAATGTGACCATTTTGATCACATTGATACGCCCCATCAGGGTCAGGTGCAAATTATTAATTCTTTCAGTGTTACTTTTTACTTTCCCTAACAAGGGTTCCATATTTATCTCTACCAACCTGTCTAGATCCGCTGTGACCCTAATTCCCAAATATACTGCTTCCTGCACCACCCTGGTGTCCTGATGAATTGCAAACCTGTTCTGTACTATCTGGGTCTTCCCCTTATTAATTAGATATCCTGATATCAAACCAAAATTTCTTGCCTCTTCCTCTATTTCACCTATCGCTCTTCCAGGCTCCGGAGTTATAATATATATATATATAGGCCACATCGTCCGCATAGGCGAACAGTTTTTATTCCACATCATGCAGCCTGACTGGGGAGATATTACAATTACTAGTAAGTCTTTTTAACAAGGGATCCAGATATAGGGCAAACAACAGAGGCGACGCCGGACAACCCTGCCTAGTCCCACGTTTTATCTGGACTGCCTTTGTGTAGGTTTTATTGATTCTTATTCTTGCTGTCGGCTGTTTGTATAGGGCCTGAATTGCTTTTATGTACCCCTTGCCTACTCCTGACCACTCTATGGCCTTCCACAGATAGTCGCAGGAGACCCTGTCGAACGCCTTCTCCGCATCCAAAAAAATAGCCGCGACAGGGTCTCCTGCGACTTCCGCGGCATCTAAGATGGTAATCATTTGCCTTGTATGTTGGGTGGTACCTTTCCCCGGAATAAATCCGTGCTGTGATGGAATAACTAGCCCCTCAATGACCTTACTTAACCTTTGTGCCAGCGACTTTGAATATATTTTTGCATCCGCATTCAGCAATGTTATTGGCCTATACGACCCTGGCTCTAGTGGGGGTTTGTCCTTTTCTAATAGCACAATTATATCCGCCCCGGCCCAGGATTGTGGTACTGCCCTACCTGCCTGTGCCTGCCTAAAAGTGGCCCACATATCCTCCCCTATTACGTCCCAGAACGTCTTATAAAATTCTGCCGGTATTTGGTCCGGACCTGTTGCTTTTCCTGATGGGAGGTTAAATACCGCTTCTCTTACTTAATAATAATAATAATACCGCATTTTATATAGCGCGAACAGCTACCTCACGAGGAGGTGTCCCGATGCTAGGAAGAACACAGTTAACCCAGAGGACTGAAGTGAAGATGCCTAGCGTGGTTGGGTAAAGAGCCAGGTCTTTAGCAACCGCTTGAAGCAGATTTCAGAGGGGACTTGCTGAATTGCTGGGGGCAGGGTGTTCCACAGTGTCGCAACATTTGCCGAAAAAGTTTGACCCCCCAGCCGAGCTCTTTTTACTCGTGGGATGGCAAGCCGAACGCTGCAGTTGGAGTGAAGCGCACAGGCCTGGGAGTATCTCGGGAGCCGAGTTTTCAAGTACTTAGGGCAGGTGCCAAACAGAGATCTAAAGGCCAACGTGAGTGCCTTGAATTTGATTCTGCTGGCAACTGGTAACCAGTGAAGTGACCGAAGATACTGAGAGACTGAGTGCTTAAAAGGAATCTGCATTAACAGTCTCACAGCCGCATTTTGGACCAGCTGAAGTTTTTGAATTAAGTATTTTGGTAAGCCCAGATAGAGGCCGTTGGCGTAATCCAGCCTAGATGTCACTGTGGCATGGATTACTGTTTTTCGACAACTCTCAGGAAGAAGTCTCAGAATCTTGCGGAGATTCCTCAGCTTACTCAAGCAGCAGCCGACTACTTGTTGGATATGCGAGGTAAAGGACAGACTGTCATCCCACCGCACTCCCAGATTTTTTGCCGTTAGGCTGGGTGAGGGGGCTTGTCCCATCTCCGCTGGCCACCATAGCTCTGAGGGTGGAGGGGGGCCTTTACCAAAAAAGATCACTTCTGTTTTATTAGCATTGAGTTTTAATTTATTCGTATTCATCCAACAGGCCACATCTTGGAGACAGCCCTTGAAACTCGAGAAGGACTCCTGCGACACCTCTGAATACGGAAATACAAATTGGGTGTCATCGGCGTATGAGATTGCCTTAACACCCCAATTGGCAATTAGCGTAAAGAGTGGAGCGAGGTAGATGTTGAACAAGAGGGGGCTGAGTGCCGACCCTTGAGGGACGCCACAACTGAGGACTTTGGGTGTTGAAGATACAGTCCCCAGCGCCACCTTCTGTGTTCTCTGGGACTGATACGAATGTATCCACCCCAGTGCCTGGTCACGGATGCCTATCTCAGCCAGTCGCATCAAGAGTCTAGCATGATCAACCGTGTCGAAGGCGGCCGACAGATCCAGGAGTACCAGCATCGCTGAGCTTCGCGAATCCATCGACCACCTTACTGACTCTGCCACCTCAATTAGTGCTGTCTCCGTGCTGAAGCCAGGACGAAAGCCTGATTGCGTCTCATGCAGTATCTTGTTGTCTTCAATGAATTTGCTCAGCTGGCGCTGTATTATTTTCTCGATCATTTTTCCCGGTGCTGCTAGCAGAGAGATCGGGCGTAGATTGCTGAGGTCTTTAGGATCCCCATTAGGTTTTTTTTTAAGCGGGAGGAGGGTTGCATGTTTCCAAATGTTCGGGAATACCCCCGAGACGATGGACGTATTCCAGATCTGTTGTAATGTGGGGGCCACAAAATCCGCTATGGTGCGCCAGAGTTTAGATGGACATGGGTCGTCCGGTGAACCTGACTTGCAGCGGTTTAGTTCTTGCCTGACCGCACTCAGGGGTATCGCCTGGAATTGAGCTAAGGTTTCACCAACCACCTCTTTGATGGCTAGGTCCGTTTTCACTGTTTTTTTCTCTGGCCCAAAGGACTCATAGACTTGTTAGATTTTTTGGTCAAAGAACTCTGAGATGTTTTCGCACAGAGTGGTTGACGGGGGGACCTCCCTCTCAATACATTTAGGTTTGAAAAAGGACTGTACCACCTTAAAGATCTGTTTGCTCGACTGCTCTGCCTGCTGGATTGAATCCGCGTAAAACGGTTTTTTTGCCTTTCTAATAGCCTTCTGTAATTTTTTTGATGCTTCCTTATATCTGTTTTTTTCTAAGGGCCCGTAGTTTACCCTCCACAGTCTCTCCAGCCTCTTACAGGCTGCTTTCTCTACCCTAAGGTCCTGAGAGAACCAGGGAGCGGAGGGGGAGTCCCGTTTAGATATTGCACGTGAGGCTGGTGCAATGGAAGATACCATATTCCCGACCCAATCATTGAGTAGCTGTGCATCCATGTTAGCATTTGAGGTGAGAGAGGGGATATTCTGAGCCAAAACAGCACCCATGATATCAGGGACTAGCTTTTTCCATTGTCTCTTCAAAAAAGAGCATTTGCTTGAAGCAGGACTATCAGCAGCTATATTTAATTTAAATGGGATCACTGAGTGGTCTGACCAGATTAACGGTAGAGGTGCCTCCGCCTTCACATCATTAATATTGGAGAAAATTAGATCAAGCGTGTGACCTTCCTGAAGTGTTAGTGAGCAATCTAGCTTTTCTTTATCCTCTAGGTTTAGCCCTACATGCGGTATATGTGATAAATATTCAGTAATTTCTGCCTCTGTATTAATTAAGTTTTGTTCATACAGGTTACCATAAAATCTCCTGAAGACTTCCTGCACCTCTTCCACCTTATTCACTATATTCCCTGTGTCGTTTTTAATCTCTTTTATTTCTCCTGCTGCTAAGGTTTGCCTAGTCCGGATTGCCAACAGGTGTCCCACCCTTTCATTATATTCATAGCTTTTTTCTTTTTTTGCTAAGAAATTTCCTGCTGCCTTCCATGCCAAGCTTTCGCCCGCCTCTGCTTTATTTATCTCTATTTTCAGCAGAATCTGCTCTATAGGATCATGCCTACTTATAGCCAGAACTAAGCCTTCTTCAAGCATCTCCAACTTTCTCACCCTCTGCTCCATCCTAAGCTTTTCCTTTTTACTCCTTATTAGTGTATAGCTCAGAGTCTCCCCCCTGACTCCGACCTTGAAAGCATCCCACACAATATCCACTGTGGCCTAGTCCCTATTAATGTACCAAAACAGCGTAATCCAATCCTGCATCCAAGTGACGTATCTCTCCTCCTTCAATAGCCCTCGCTCAAATGTCCATGTTCTAGTTTCTTTTTCCCCTCTGTTGTCTAATGGGATGCTTAATACCAGCGGGTTATGGTCTGAGACTATCCTTGGAAGACGTTCTATTTGGGTCCTACCTGCCAAAGAGCTAGAAATAAAAAAAGAATCCAACCTGGCCACCCTCCTATGAGGTGCTGAATAATACGTACTCCCTGTCCCTAATTGATTATTCTCAGCCCAGACATCCACCAACGCATTGTGTCGAATTAGATTTTGTAATGCTTTATATGTTTTCCTCTTCCTACCACCATAACCTCCCCCAGCCCCAGTCCATCCAGTCCGTTGATATTAAAATTCCCACAACATATTAAAGGCTCTGGCTATAAAGACAGTTCTGTATCAAGAAATTCCAACAGCGCAGGTTCATCATCTGTAGATCCATATAAAGAGGCAATTGTAAATCTCCCAGCACCAGTTTCCCCCTCCAGCAATATCCACCTCCCATCTTGATCCTCCTTCTTCCTTCGGAGTTTAACAGAGCCTCTTTTTGCAAGTATAGCTACCCCTTTAGTCCTGGTTTCCTGTCCTGTATAGGCGAGCACCTCATACCCCATCTGCTCCAGCATGAATTTCTCCTTTCCCATATTGTACGTTTCTTGTAGGCATATTACATCCAGTCTCCACAATCTTAGCATAGCAGCGACCTTCTGTCTCTTCTCCCCATTATTAAGGCCACAAATATTCAATGTAGCTAGCCTTACTGCCATACATACTTATTGAACTTATTCCTGCTAACCACCATCTTAACTCTCTTTCCTCTGTGTATTTTGAATTTCTGTGCTGTATGTCCTATTTGTCCATCACCAACCCCTTCGTGCTTCCCCCTCCCCTTACCCCCCTCCCTCAGCTCTCCCCTCCCACTGGAGTCCCTCCCCCCTTCCACAGGCAAATAGGTCACACATGACCTATGTGTGACTGCTATATGTTGTAGTGTCGCCTCCCTCTCCTTCCCTTTATTAACTTAGCTTTCTATCTGTTTATCTACTTCCCATCAATGTCTTAGCCCTATCACTTATTGTTATTCCTCCCCCTTTTCTGCTCAGTAATTTCTGCTAAGAATTCCCCCTCTTTGATCTCTGAAAAAAACATCCTGGCATGACCTCCCATGATAACTTTCAATTTTGCCGGGAACATTAAGTATGCCTCAGCCCCTTGACTCTGAAAGGAGGTAATTAATTGCCTAAGCCGCCATCGCCTCTCCACAGTCACGTGGCAAAAATCGGGCCTTGCGAAGAAGGTTACCCCTTCAAATGTTTTCTTAGAGTCTGGCCTGGCTTTCTCCATTACTTCCTGTCTTACCAGAAAATTACCAAAAAAGACTAATATGGCCCTTGGCAATGTGTCTGGGTTAGCATCCCGTCTTTTTTTGATTGTTAAAGGAAACCCATGGGCCCTTTGGACTTCCAACTCCCATTGCCATTGAGCTTCCGGAAAGACCCCTTTTAACAATTTGATGACGTATCCTCTTGGATCCTGTCCCTCAACCCCTTCCTCTATTCCAAGAAGTCTCACATTATTACGCCTCTGCCGATTTTCAAAATCCTCCACTTTCCATTGTAGATCTTCAACAGCTTTTGTCTGTTCCATTTTAAATGCTTGCCAGTCCGTTACTTCATCTTCTAACCTGCCGGTTCTTTCTTCCACCACCTCCACTCTTTCTTCAACCTCTTCAAACTTTGTATTTACTTTCCTGATTGCAGCTTGTATTTTTTTGGTATCATGCCTGGCTCTTCGGCTCTCTGCCCTGGCTTCTGCCTGCATTTGCTTTAGGGTTTTGAACAACAGATCCACTGTGGCGTGCTGTAAAGCTCCTTTATCATTCCCTCCTGCTGCTCCTTCCCCTTGGATTTCCTCCTGATAGACACTTGAGGTGGCAGAGTAATCCCAGAGCAGCTTTTTATGGGAATTCCCAGGGGACCCCCCCTCCTCGTATTGCCGCCGATTTCCGTCTTTTCTGTGTACTTTTTCCTTTGGAGTCAGTACTGCCCTCTGAGTCTGAGCTTATATCGCTGATATCCTTATCCTCACCACTACTAACGGGAGTAGAGTCGGAACCTTCATTAACCGAGAAGAACCTGTCTCCTTCTATCTCCCTTTGTTCTTTTTGCGATTCCAGACTTGCCAGACTCCCCCATTTTGCAGTCTGCAAATGTGCGTTGTCAAGGCCCAATTCCGCTTCTAATTATGTAAGAGCATTCAGCATCTGATCATTGTTACGGCGTTCTATCTCCCCAGTGGCCCCCTCGCTCACCGTCTGTGTAAGGCCGCAGTCCAGGCTCTCCTGCTCAGTGCCGCTCGCTACAGCCATTACAGCCGTTACCGCGGAATGCGTGTGATTCAGAGCCGCTCCCTCCTGATGCCCAGCAACCGCGATGCTTGCGTCCTTGAGGACGTCTGATGCCGGCGCAGCGTCCTGCTGAGGAGGAAGACCTGCCGAAGGTCTGTTTGCCGTTGCTGTTGACCCCTTCACATTAAATGACTCAGTTAGGGTAGGTTGTCTAAGGATAGATTCTTTTCCGTCTTTGCTGTTCTTTTTCCCCAGCGCTTGAACGTTTCTCGACGGTACCGCGCTGTCTCTATTCCCCCCGTGTGAGTCTTGAATCGTCTCACTTCGGGCTGCCTTCTTTTCCTTCTCCATTTTCCGCATCTGGGCTCTGGAAGTCGTGCTCACTGCTGGAGTCGATCGCTTGGTTAACGGCGGCGCCTTGGGTATAGTGCCAGTGCCAGTGCCGAACGCGTCCCTCGGAGTCTGCGCCTTGTTCGAGCTGGCAGGCACGGGCTGTGATTTCTCTTTGTCCTTTTCCTGTGTCCCTGGTTGTGCCATCCTTACGGAGGGTTTAGTGCTATATGTGTCCGCCAAGCAATTCTTCACCGTCCTCAACGCCGTCAAGATTTTGCACTGGATTTGCAGCTTACGCCCGTTGTTAATGTAATTATTGGCATTTAGCCCCTTAAACAACCGGAAAATCAGCTGCATGCTGCCTCATACTGCCTCTGTATATCCCGGGTCCGTAGAGGGAGTATAGTGCAACTTCACTCTACAGCGCTATAGCGGCCATCTTGCCTCTGGGGCCCTCAATCCCATTGTTTGGTGTCCTTGGCCCAGTTGAACTCAGGAAACACCAAAGTAGGTCCAGGAAAAACTTTTCTAAGCATATGCTGAATGTTCAATTGACTGTGCTAATTATTTTCGTCTAATATGTTTAAATGGATTAATATCCGCTTTTCAGTGGCAAAAACACAAGACTTGTAAGAGTCTTTAAGAAATTAATATATGTGACTCCACATTACCTTTTTGATTGTGCCTATTCAGATTATTCCTAGTTTCTTTAATTCACCATCTGTTTTTATTAAAGTTGTTCTGTATTTAGCACTTGATCCATAGTGTTGGCTGCCTCCAAACACTTGTAACCCCAGGTGTTGCTATTACCCAATTTAATGTTCCTCAGTTTAATTTGGGTAGAGTGGAAGCCTGAGTTGTCCAGACTTGCACACGCCGCACCAGTGGTGTATGTTTTAATTCACTGAGCCATCTTGACACATATCAGTGCTTTTGAAATTCGATGTTCATTGTACGAAATAAAGCAGTGGTTCTTATCCTTTTGATTTCGTAGGTGTCTCTCAACGTTCAGGTTGTGGGTGGGTATTTCAAACGATTCTACTCACCCAGCATATTTTTGGGGTTGCTGGTCGCCAAAATCACTCTTGAACCAGAGCTTGAAAAGAAAAGTTAAGTACGACCAGAGCAGAACAGTGTACACCAGCTATGTTTTATCTCCAACTGCTGCTAACTGATCAAATTTGTTTTATGGTGTATAATTATCTTACTGCTGTGGTGGAAGTTAGAGAGATGGAGGGCAAGTAAATATATCTTTCCCCCGGTTGTTCTTTTTGTCATCTTATTTTTATTGTTTTTAAATGATCAGATTTTAATAATTCAGAATTCTATTTTTTGCTGGTGTCCAAATAGTGAATTAGTATATGAATTAATGAAGGCGAGATTTGTGTGTTTGCTTGATTTGACTGTATTTTTTGGGACTTTTTATCACTACTGATATGAAATTGTATTTTTTTACCTGTTAATCTCTTTTATGGTTATTTTTTAATCTAATAAAGCTTATGATTATGACGATGATGAAAAGTTAAGTTACTAGGGGCCTAATTTAAAGTTTGGCAGATTGGTTACTCCATCACAATCATGGTGGATATCCCGCCCTCCTTATTAAAAGTGCATTATATCAAATGGCCCTTTTATTACAGCTGAGTGGATATTTGTCATGTGTCTGACAGAGTAGCCTGCCCTCCAATCTCTGAATAAGGCCCTAACTTCCAGTCTCTAGCTCTGGTTCAAATAAATAAAAAAGCAAGGCCCAGTATGAGTGTTTAAGACAAAGATCAGAGAGGGAATGAGACTGACACAGATCAACAATACATGTTGTCACACAGGGTCTTTCCAAATCACTAAAAGCACTCAACCCCTCTCACAGACAAGATAGGGTGCTCTGCCCGCTGACAGAGAGGCCAGTGGCACACAGGGACCTTTGCTACAGGGGTGAAAGAATACAGCGATATTTGCATCACAGGCACTGGCTGTTATCCTGCTTTATAAAGGAAGACAAATACATTATTGCACAATAACACATTACTGCATGTGTTGCCATTACCTCGTCAATAAGGCTGATTTCTACTGTTTCACTGTAAAAAATGATTTTGGTGTATGTAAAGGACCCCGAATGCAGGAGAGCATTTCTCACTAATCTAAAAAAAATGTAAATAAAATATAAATATATATATTCTGTTTTGCTACAGACAGGAAAATGATTGCCTGACTGACACCCATGCACAGTGCTCCCGTAATATGATCTTTGCTTAAATCCTTAAGAATGGGGAACATGGAAAGCTTCCAGCAGGAGAGGACAAGCTCTGTAGGAAATAGGAAAGGTATAAGAAAAGGGTCAATGCAAGCACTCTGCTGCAAAGGACTGTTGCACTGTGAGAAAGAAGGGAAAGGAGGTGGCCGAGGAGAGCGACATGAACAAAGGAAGGGCATTCTGTGAAGGAGATCGAGACACCCCCCACAGAACTGCAAGGGCGAAGGATGCATTAAGCAGGCAGGGAGAGTATAATGTCATTATATTTTTGTTATTGCCTCATTAATACCTCATTAACGATTAAAGTTCTGTTTGTAAAAAAACTTACTGGCTTTCAAGACGACACAGTGGCCTTCCTCGGCTGCCTTTGTCCTCCGATGAAGCTGATATTCTCATTGAGATGTTAATACCTTGTTTTAATGTAGGGTTAAATACTGTACAGTTGTGTTTTTTGTAAGCGTGTAAGTATCAGATTTGTGCTGTAAATATTAGGTGTTATTATTAGCCAATTAATGGTACTCAATGTACCCATTTTGGAGATATATATATGTATATCAGGCGTGCAACGCTCATTGAGATCAAAGGGCTGAGACAGCTTCCCGGGCACACACACAGCCGCGCCCGAGTCCTTCACAGGTCTTTAAAAGACCATTTGCATGTTAATGGGGATTTGTTTTTTTTACACCTTCTTAGAGACCCTGCATCTCCACTCTGCCAATTGCTGGCGGAATTAGCGATAAATGCACAAAATGCAATGGTATAAAACCCCACATTTTACAAGGAACAATCAAATGTGGCACATTTTTTATGGCTCTCTGTGAACGCCGAATGTCATCATCAAAATGACAGCCCCCAAACTAGTCGCGGCCAGCATTAATCGCGGGTAGGGGGGGGGGGGGGGCTGGTCGTGCAGGGAGGGATTTAATAATAAATAGAATACATACCTGTCCTCCGGCCGGGTCCCGCGTCTTTTCAGCTCCTGCTGCTGCTCTCCTGATTCCGACTGGATCAGGAAGCAGGCAGCAGCCTCCCTTAAGCCAATCACAATGCTGAAATGGCAGCGTTGTGATTGGTGGGGACGCCACCCAGCCAGGGGGTTACGGGGATGCCATGTTCTCCATGCAGGCTGCATTGCCACCTGCATGGAGAAAGGGCAGAGTGCGCAAGACTGGATTGGGCGGCCCCAGAGGGCTGACCAAACAGTCAATGCTCTCAGGAGTGGGCACACCACTTCTCCCCTGCGCACAGAGCATCCCTGCCCAACCGCCTACCCGTAACTAAATATAAAATGGTAATAACAGGAAGTTATTAACATTTTATGTTTCTGCTTCTCACACTACGAGAAAGCAGCGCGGTGCCGCTCCTCCGCCCTAGTGGAGGAGCCGCCCCTGCCCCAAACCACTCTACAGATCTTTAACAGTTGTCGAGGCAACTAGGATTATACTGCACAATGAACTAAATTATGCAGCTGTATTATTTAAATTATGCAGCAAAAAAGGTAATTTATGCAGCATTTTGTTAGGATTATTATCATCTATTTGAGCCAGAAACAAAGTTTTCGATTAAATCGGCAAAGTTTGCACATTCTTTGACAAATATAGTAAATCCTTAGTTTGGCAGTAAAGGCTGTAGCAATATAATTGCCAGAATCTGCTGACCCTCACCATTGCCTACAGTTACATTAACAGTTCATCGAAAGGTAAACAGGGCCTAAACATTCTAAATCGAATCAGTGCACATATATTGAACAAGTATCATGTAAATATGGCTCTCCCCAGGGCCAGCTTTATCGCTAGTGGTGCCTGGTGCGATAATTATTTTTGGCCCCCTTCACCCCATGACCGCCTCCTCGGATTCTCTCACTACCACAGGGCGACAGTGCCACTCAGCTCTCCAATAATAAGTCAATGCTAAACACAGCACCCCCCCCTGAGTACAGTGCCCCTTCCTGAGGTCAGTGCCCAGAGTGGTTGCACGGGTCGCACTGACCTAAAGCCAGCCCGGGCTCTACACTGCCATCTTGGTGTTCTGGTGACATTTACAAACTACTTGATCTTTCAGTATTATGTTTTATGATGTCACGAGAACCTTTTGATGGCAATATTGGAATATATTATACAGTTACCCGTTATATATTGTCTCATACTCGCGCACACACACACACATATACAAATACACTAATAAACACTCATTCACATGTTTCTTAATACAGTGCAAAGGACAACATACAATTTATTACCACCATATAGAAAAATTGACATGAGAAAACCACTATTGATTGGATCACAGATAGCATGTAACAGTTACTTTCCACAGGAAAACAACTCTTTGTATATTTATGACGGTGGAACTTCAATATATTTTTTCATTTACTGCACACATTTAACCCCTTGTGTCCTGGTTTTGATTAAATATCTTTTGTTAAAAAAATACACACGAAAAATGCCATGGCATAAACCATACATTCAGACAAAGAGTATATTATGATATTTATTACCATTTTGAAGGGAGGAGAGAGGCATCTTGACCGACTCGTACCTCCTCCTCTCTTGATTTGTGTCCCCTTTCCACACCCATAAATTTGGATAAATACCACATTACATGCTCTGTATATGCATACATACTATAGCTACACACTCACATTTTTTCAATACGAGGGAAACTGCATAACGGTATGGATGGCATTTAGAAATGCCTGAAAAGGCATTTATGTTTTTCAGAGCACATAAAATGGTAGATACCTGGGCCAGCCTTTACACCATGTACCCCAACTATCGATCATAGTGTTCATGAACCTCCTACCCCCACACCTCATTTATGCAATACTTTTGCAGTTTATTTGCAGCTGATTAAAACCTGTGTTTAAATAAATGTGGAATATTGAACACAAAGACTAATTTCACCCGTTTAATGAGCATTACTGTAGCTAGCCTGCAGGTGTGCATGTGTTGCCCCGGTAATCTCAGAACAAAGTGCATCTAGAGCTCAAATCCTAATCTGTGCTAGGTTAGATTGGGCAGAGGTGCAATATTAACCCATTTTAGGCCTAATTTCTGCACCTTAAATTAACCTATTCTTGTGCTGTTGATAAAAAGTTTACAGACACTTTTTAGTCCCCGGTTTGTAGTTTAAACGAGAATTTACGGGCCATTATTACAGTTATCTGGTAAGGGAAAGTCCTCCGATTACTGGAGAATTTACCAGTGGCATTTCGTTAACCGTACAATTCTATAGAAACATTTTAGTACACACTGCAGAAATCAGAGGATTGGTAGCCAAAGGGCTGAAATGAAGAATCTGCACGGAGTGTGTTGACCTGGATTCTTAGTCCATCTATGCTACAATAGCTAGCCAGAATCATACTCTTTCTTCTATTCTCAGAAACTGCTCTTACGCACTAAATCCTATCTTTCCTCTCATTTTGCACTTACTTTTCATGCACACTCCTCTCTTTTAATCACACCGACTTGTTTCTTACAGTTCTCTCTTATACTCACCCCTCTCACAAGATTTCCTTACACAGCATGTACTCATACAAAACACATTACCTCCTCATCTGAGCTCACTGTCTGTCCTTACATATATGAGCACCTGCTGGTCCCCGCACTCTTACTCAATCACAATTAAAAAAACACCCAACCTCTCTCTCTAGGCCACACCCTCACTCTGTGTGATATAAAACCCCTGACCTCATATCCGGAAATACTGTTGCTTTTTTCTGCAGGATTGGTCGTCAAGCAGGATCATCTAGTGCATGCCACCGGGATATGCAGGTAAGTATTGAATGGCGAAGGTCTGCATTAGGGACCTTTTTTGTCTAACACGGGTTCCTACATGGCATTCAAGTCCCTGCTGTACGGGGGCCAGCTTCTGGCTCATATTTTGGGTGTAAGAGCTTTGTGGTCTTTTTTCTCCTTGAAACAGTGCGGGGGGGATTGAGGGTGGGGACTGAATGTGACTCAGTGCGTCCCTGACTGGAGGCAGAGTTCTGGAGGCTGTACTCCCTTCACTGAAACTGCGTGGTCCTCTCGATTGGCGGACTCATGCGTGGACTGTGTTTGGGCAGCTCGAGGGTTTGGCATTGATGTTTTTGTGCAGAGTATCCATGCTGTGATTGACCAGTGTATGCCACAATCGAATGTACCCCTTTTGTGACACGCCCTCTGTGGATTGGGCCACGCTAGTTTTCCTTGAAGGGTTGATTGGCGGTCATGGCCAGAAAGGTTGGTTTTGCTACTTAGAAACAGGTGTTGCAGGAAGCTGGATATTTGTTTAATTTGGGATTTTTCCATTGGCCCTGGTGGGTAGGATTGGATATAAATTCCAGTTTATTTTCCTTTTTCACTTTGTCCACGATAATGAAGGGGGTAAAGCGATTGGAGAAGTGTAAGAATGTTGAGGAGGAGGTGAATCCAGTCCCTTCGACTGCCCCTTCATTTGCTAATGTGCAAAGGATGATTGAGGCTGCAATTGCTGCTGCTTTTCAAGACTGAGATGCTGTTGCACCTAAAAGGCAGAAGTAGGATTCCCCTGATCCTTCAGATCTAGACTGTGATTGTAAGGAGGAGGTGAATGGACAGTTTATTCAGGGGTCTGAGCTAAAAAGTATCTTACAACAAGTGCATGGCAATTTAGCTTTTCCAGATCCCCGGATGGCAGAGGAATCAAAGGATTTCTTTGTGAATTACCTGAACAAGTAGCCTAAATCTCTTCCTATGGATCACTCTGTCCAGAATGTTATGGATGGGGAATTGAGGGGTGTGGGCAAGCATGCCTTTCCTAGATTCCTGGCAAAGAGATATCTTCTAAAGGGATTTGTAGAGGAATTCCCCACAGTGATGAAGGTGGTTACACGGATTGATGGTTTAACTTCTCAGGAGTTGAGTGTTTCTGAGGGTGCAGTCCCTTCAAACCTAGGTGACAAACAGGTTAAAGGGACTGCAGGTTGAAGGGGCCTTAAAGAGGTCATTTGCTGCTTCTAATTTTGCGATCAGATCTGCTACTTATACCAGCTATATGGTTCAGTCGATGATGAAGGACAGCCATATTATTTCTGAACAAATGCTTTGGGATGATGGTTGCAAAGAATCATTATCTATGTTGGAGCAGCTGTTTAGTTTTTTGTCCCACCTATCTTAAGATTCTCTTAGTGCTATGGCAGCAGCTGCTGGGGCAACAATTGCTGCAAGGAGGCAGCTGTGGAATGTGGAAGCAGCAAAGAAGAGTGTCCTCATGAAAATTCCCTTTTTGGGCTCTAAGCTGTTTGGGGAACCATTGGAGGCAATAATAAAGAAAACGGCAAGTACAAAAAACTGTTGGCTCCCATCCGTCAGCCTCAAAGGGGAAGTTTCAGGCTACAAAAGGGCTTTTGGACAGGCATTTCAGAACAAGTTGGCTAATCAGCCCTTTCGTGGTAGGGGATGAGGTAGGGTAGTCCCTTCCTTTACTAAGTGCCGGGACCAGCAGGGAGGTTCCGATTCTGCTGGTCAGGCTAAGTCATGACTATCCTGTGCCTCTAGAGGGGACCCGGTTGGGGGTCGCCTCAGGAATTCTTTACTGGTTTGGTAGGAGTTTGTCTGTGATCAGTGGGTGCTCCACATTATCAGATTGGGGTGCGGATAGGGTTTTTGAATCCCCCTTTAGGTAAGTTCTGTTCTACCATTGTTCCGGGGTCACTGGTGAATAAGTAGGCCCTGTTGAATGGAGTTCAGGACCTGTTGGAAAAGTGGTGAATCAACAGGGAAAGGGGACATATTCGGTCCTCTTCTTGGAGAGGCAACAAAATGGGGATTATCAGCCTTGTTGGATTTGAAGGCTGTGAATTGTGCATTCCGCACAAATCATTCAAGACGGTGACTTTGCAGATGATTCTTCCCTTTCTGCTGGCGGGGGAGTTTCTGATCGCTCTGGATCTGAATGATGCATATTTTCAAGTTCCAGTTCACCAGGCATCGTAAAGGTTTTTGAGGTTCTGTGTGGGCAGAGATCATTTCCAATTTCAGGTATTACCCTTTTGTCTTTCTGCTTCTCCTAGGGTGTTTACAAAGGTGTCCCGTTTGGTGGGACTGCACAGGGGATCCAGGTGTTCCCTTACTTGAATGACTGGATGATCTCTTCCTCTTATTTTTTAAGGCTCAGTCCCAGATTCAAGAGGTCTGCAATCTTCTGAAGAAGCTTGGTAGGTTCCTAAATCTGGAGAAGTCTCATATGATTCCCTCACAGGAACTGCTGTTCATTGCAGGGGCTTTCAACATGATGTAGGAAAAAGTGTTCCTTTCAAAGCCAAGGAGAATGACTATTATGAAAGAACTGAGGTCAGTTTGGGCCTCACTAGATTCCATGGCGAGACAAGGGGTGAGGGTACAGGGGTTGATGGCCGCTACTGTCATGATTATTCCTTGGTCTAGTTAGCATTTGTACCCCTTGTTGAATCACGTCCTTTGACTTTGGTCCCCCAAGTCTCAGAATTATGATCAGTGATTCCGGGGGGTCAAGACGTCTCACGGGAGTTGGCTTTGTGGTTGGATGTGGAGAATCTGATGAAGGGTTCTCTGTTTGTGCACCGGCAGTGTTTGGTCTTGATGACGGATTTCAGAAAGCTGTGTTGGGGGCAGTCATTGCTCAGGACTTATTTCAGGGGATCTGGTCAGTACAGGAGGCTCAGATGTCTTCCAGCTGGAGGAAACTGAAGGCGTTGCAGTTGACTCTGGTTAATTTTCTTACGGTGGTGTTGCAACAGAAAGTTCATTTGAGGATGAACAACACAGTGGTGCTGTGATATGTAAATCATCAGGGAAGAGAAGAGCAAGAGTGGGCAGTTCATCTTCCTGGGGTGCTGAATACAGATGCTGATCCCTTGAGCAGAATTTTTCCAACCCCTTTCGGAGATGGCTTTGGGGAAGGGTGTGTTTGGGGTCTTGATGCAGAGGTTTGGGGGTTCCTAAAGCGGATTTGTTCATAACGCAAAAGAACACATTGGAGGACAAATGTTGCTCTCTGAGTAAGTAAGAACAGGTTTTGAAGGTGGATGTAATGTTGTTTCTTCAGGGGAGGAGTTGATGTATGCCTTTCCCTCAATTGCTTTGATGTAGAGGTCTTTGTAAAAGATCAAACTGAACAAAGCCCCAGTGATTCTGGTTGTGCCGGCTGGAACAGGAGGCTGTGTTTTCCTCTGTTGTTACAGTTGACAGTGTTGCCATGTTGGAGGTTTCCCCTGTATCCATGTCCACTGAGCCTTCCCAGTCTGTCTCAAGTGGGTTTAGCCAGGTTGCACTTGGCGTGTTGGCTGTTGAGAGGCTGAACCTTGTGTCTTTGGGTAGTTCTCCTGAGGTTGCTCTCTCTATTCACCAGCCCAGGAAACCTTCTATTCTGAAGTCTTATGCAAGGCATTGGGTTTCTTTTGAGAGGTGGTGTTTCGGGAGCGGTTGGTCGGCTTTGACTGTGGGAATTTTTAAAGTGTTGGACTTTCTTACAGATAGTTTTGAGTTGGGGTTGGCAGTCTCCACGTTGCAGGGACAGTGGCCTGGGTGTAGGGCCTTCTGAGTCTCCGTAGCGTGATAGCATGGTTCAGTTGATGGCAAGACTCCTATGGAGTTGTTTTCTTAAGAAAGAGGTGGTGAAGTATCGGACTCCTAGTTGGGATTTGCCTTTGGTTTTGCAGGCCCTGCAATTGACTCCGTTTGAACCGTTAAAAGGGGTTTCCCTCCAGTTTCTTACTATCAAGGCGATTTTATGGTGGCTATTATGTCTGCCAGGCGAGTTGGGAATTAGACTATTTGCTGTGTTCTGAACCATTTTTTAAATGCTATCCAGATAGGGTCGTTTTGAGGCTTGATCCTACGTTTGTTCCTAAGGTGTCTTCAACTTTCCATTGCACTGTAGAGTTGGTGTTACCGTTTTTTTGTTCTAACCCTCAAACTAAGGGTGATGCTCTTCTGCACCGTATAAAACAAAAAAAAAGAATAATTATTTTGTTATTCCGGATGAAATTTGGGCAGAGCCCCACAAATACCTGTAGAGATGCTACGTAGACAGGAATACCAATATTTCAAAACTTTGTAAAACCTGCAAACATGCAGGGAAATACAACTAAAACAATATGCAGAGAGTTTCAGACATACGTTTCTATATCTAAGATATGATCACAGAATGACAAACAATTGTGTAGTGTGGAGTGATTATATCCAGAGGAATATACCAATGTAGCAACTTCGGTCACTTCTGCACCGTTTTGATGTCAGTCGGGCCATTTGTGAGTATTTGGATCATACTTGCCTTTTTTGTAAGGGGGATTGCCTTCTTGGGACCTTTGTTTTGGCTGGCCAAGGTCTGAAGCTTTCTGTATCTACTCTCAGTAGATAGTTGAAGTGGGCTATTGTTGCAGCATATGAGTCCATAGATGAGTCTGTGCGTGGTTCGGTTCAGGTTCGCTCTACCAAGGGAATGGCTGCGTTTTGGGCAAGTTTGAATGGAGCCTCAATGGCTGATATTGCTGCTACTTGGAGTTCACCACATGCCTGGTGGTGGATGGTGATTCTTTAACATGTTTTGGTGATGCAGAGTTGATTTCTGTACACAATTTAAAATGTGCTGCCCATTTGCTTTGCAATAAATTCTGTTTCTGCTCCAGTGGTGTATGAAGCCTATTATTGCTTAGTATCTGCTAATTTATGTAAGGACTGCAATGGGGAGGTTGGAAGAGGAGGAAATGTCCGGTTATTTACCGTTAATGTTCATTACTCCTAGTCTGTGACCTCCTCGTCCAGGTCCTGGTTCCCATCCCTCCCTCCCATTGTTCGGCTTCATTGGCTTTGGATTACAGGATTTGCAAATATGAAGTCAGAGGTTTTATGTCCACAGGGTGTGGGTGTAGCATAGAGGGAGAGGATGGAAGCTGTATGGGTGTTTATTTGATTGTACTTGAGTATGGCTGTGAGAAGGAACTGACGCTCATTTATGTAAGGATTGTGACAGGGAGGTCGTAGACTCGGAGTAATTAACATTACCAGTTAGTGACCGGGCATTCTCCCTTTTGCTTTTATAACAACTACACTCTCCCTCCTCTCACTTATGTTTGTCTCAGTAGCACTCCTCTGCTGATGTCACTAGCTGCTCCCCTATTGTGTTAAGACTGCTCACCAGCCTCTGTTCCTTGCTGCCGGGCTGGAGTCAAAGCCAGTTCATGTTCACACGGTACTGAAGAAGAAGGATACCATTGATTTGTAGTGATTCATAGGCAGAAGGAGAGGAAAAAAGGGGGATGGGGCAAATTCCCAGGTAGAGGGCAGGGGAAAATGAGGTGACCTATATAGCAAGTCAGATAAGAGAACTGTGGAGGAGCGCATTTAATTTTTAAGCACTTAAAAAGGAGAATATTAGTGGCCAAGAAGCACACACACACACACTTGCATACCATTATTAACACTACTCAAGAAACTTAGGTCCTTGTTACGATGTTGGTCGGAAAGGCTCCGAATGGCATTCAGATTCTCCTAAACCGTTTTGGAACCTTTGTTTCCAACCGACTCTGAAACATTTCTGACCAACTGATTACGATGGAAAGGTAAACGTTCAGTCAGTCCGAATCGGTTCCAACCGGCATTCGGAGATTCTAAGTCAGTCGAAGCGGAAGCGTACATCTCTCTGGACCGTGCTTCCGATCAACGCATTACGATGTCGGATTCTGACAGCCTTTCCGAATTGGTCTGTCCGACACAGAAAGGCTGTATGAAACTGACTTTGTGGCCCATAGCAGGCCCCCCTTCACCCTGAGACCTCCGGGTTGGGGCCCGTGGGGGTACCCAAGGGACCCCCCTTTCAAACCATGCACAGTGTGGCAGGCACCATGGGTTGCCTGCGGCATGGTACAAGGTTTTCCACAACCACTCCTTTTTTCAGTGGGAACCTGTGTTGTGGGTCAGAACACAGGCTCCCATTGAAGTCAATGGGAGACTTTCCGAAGGGTGTTCGGACCATTGAAATCGATCGGGAGGACCCGCTGGTGAATCCACGATCTAGGAGGGAGAAGCCAATGCACTGCTGTCCACCGCTTCACGACCCTCAAACCCCCCCACACCCGAGTCGCAGACATGCAAACAAGTGTCTCAATCCAACATCTGCCCAACCTACCATGCCCTATATTATGTGGTGAAGTAACTATTTCCCCCTACAGCCCGGCCTCCTGCTGCACAGGTATCTCTCCTGATGAAGGGATGTCATAACTTATTTTTATGACTGACCACAGGACAAAATGTCATACATTATGTTGGGCCATTTTTTGTGATGCTATTTTGGTTAGCAAGGATGTGGTTCACAGTGAGAGGGGTAAGGATGTAGGGACGGAATAGATAGGAGGCATGGTGACTGAGTGGGAACAGGAATTTAGTGGTATGGGTCTAAGGGTGGGTGAGATTGGATGAGGGGGCAAAAATAGGTAGGTGCTGCGGGGCGAGAGGGGAGGGCAAGTGTGTGGCTGGAGTGTAGGCAAGCACTGCACCCTTAGAAAAACAAGGATTTGTACCTCGTATGGCAGAATGAGGAAGGGAAGATGGGTGGGTGAATTGGAGCTGCGGGGGAGAGAACTAGGAAGGGAAAAAAGGCTGAATGAGTGTGTACATATGTATAGGGAATGGGGGAGAAGTGGGTGAATGGGAATGTAAATTAAGTAGAAAGTGGTTTGTGGACAGAGGAGTCTTCAGGGTGGTTACAATTGTGTTGTGGGAGTGACAGAGAGGTGTATTAAGAGAGAGGTGGTTGCTAGAGTGGTGTGGCGGATTGTGGTCACAGCTTTGAGCTGAGGTGTTGTATGGTAGCTGGTTTGGAAAGTCTGTTGAATGCACTGTGAGTGTTGACCATTGGGGCCAGGGTGTTTATATTAATGGGATTATTTATTTAGCTGACTCTTGTATGTATTTGTAGGAGTGTTAAGCTGGAGGGATTGGTACAAGGATGATGAAAAGATACTTATGTCGTGGGGAATGGCTAGGTGTTTGTGAGGTTCCCTTTTAATGGAAGTGTGGTGTGGATGTGTTTCTACTTGGAAATCATATTTCATTGTATGTTTCATGTGGCTGCATGTAGTTCTGTTTGAGTTGGGTGTGTGGGAAGATTCTAGTGTATTGAGTAGTAAAGGAGACTATCTTAAACGGATGTATTAGTTATGGGGTATTTCTTGTATGGTATCACTTTTAGGTGTTGGGCAGAATGACATGAAGGAGGGAAGTTAAAAAGCCAGATTATCAATCTTTTACTGAAAGTCAAGCGATCTTGTGTTGCTTGTACTCCTGAAGGCAGGGAGTTCCATAGGTTTGCAGCCTAGATGGAGAAGTGTGTACCTCCTATTAATTTCTTCTTGAATGTATTTTGTTATTAGGAGGTTTTTGCTAGAACTCAAAGCCTGCGCAAGCTTATATCTGGGATGCTTGGTCAGGAAGAATTCTGAACCTGTGCAGTGAAAAGTGCTGTGTGTGATGAGTGATGCATAATGCTTTGAATTTCATATGTTGTTGGATAATTATTTCTTGCATGGTTCGTTTGATGTTATTTTTCTGGAATTTATCTGTAAAACTCTGGCTGCTGTATTTTGTTCTCATTACAACCTTTTCTGTGAGGTATGCATGAAGGCCAGGAAAGCAGACATTTGCATAGTGAAAGGGCTAATACAATCATGGTCTATAGATTTTGGGGGTAAGGCAAGATTGGAAGTGCCTTAATGTGTAGATTTGGAATAAGCATGTTTGAACCACATTGCTTAACTGTGATTCCTTAGTGAGATCACAGTACAGGATTACACCTCTAGTAGTTTAACTAGTTTTGAGGGCAAAGCCCCTGGCTATGTTGCCACAAATCAGGGACTCAGTTTTGTCAGGAGTACGATTTAGCTGATTCTGACAACCCAGCAGTTAATCTCATGGTGGCATAGAACTGGTGGTTCCTAAAGAATCAGGGGTTGGTGACCTTAAAGAGTACTTGTGTGTCATTGGCATATTGTCCTAAAACATCCCAAAAGAGTGAGTTAGGGAGAAGCCTGGATTCAGAGATAAGAAGTCATGTAAGCTTTAAACAATGGTGGGACTGTGTGGCACCCTCAATGACTCTTCTACTTATTTGGCTTATTTAAGTGTGGTACAGCAGCACGTGTACTGTCTGAAAGAGCGTAAGAGAACCAGGCGAGTACAGAGTCCCTGTTTCCATCAGTCTGGTGAGCATTTCCAAGAATTAATTTTTATCATCATTGGATACTCAAATTAAACCTTGGAGGCTGCCAAGTGCCAACAGAGCTTGTGGGGCATGAGACAGACAAATAGTGTCCTCTGTAAATTTGTGATCCTTTTGACTGCTATGTTCTGTAGACTTTAGCATTTCCCTACTTTGCATCTGTAGTTATGACCAAAAAGAGCACGTCCTTAATCAGTTATCACTCTGATTATAATGCTATTGGCTGTTGTCCATTCTACCTTCAATTTTACACAACTTGCTTTATGCAACATCTTAAATTGTAGTTAGAAAGAGACATTTTATTGACATGGTTGTCCATACAAGCCAAGGGAGAAAAATGGCTCCAACCAAATTTACTTTATCTTTTAGTACAGTCTCTGAATCCCCACCCTTAAATGAGCCATACACTGAGCTATTCCTACATAGTCAATGTTTTGTGCCGATTGTTAGGAGTTGAAAGTTAGCTTTAAAGCAGTCATCCAACTATGAACCATAGCAAATACTTCCACAACTCTCTCAAAGTCATTAGTCAGGTCCTAAAAGCTGAAACAATACCTACCTGTACATCGACTTCCTAATATTTAACGTTGACATTAAGATGTGAAAGAAGTTGATGTGATGGTTGAATGTAAATAGTTGAAAGCTTCGGAGAGTGGCAGAGGCCATAGGAAACCCCTTCGGGGTGGCAATAGTTCTTACTCTATTTTGACCTACCTCATTCCTGGCATTTCTATTATATAAATAAGACTCTTGCCAACTTTGGGTCGCCTCCAACAACATGACTACCTCTCCCACTCTGCCCAATAGTGTGGTCAAGTGTCTTGAATTAGGGCAACATATCAAGCAGTATCAGTAACACTGACTGTGACATCCTGATACATGTTGCTAGTAGTTTAAGAATGTTATGTAGTCATAGTAAGAATGTTAGGTGTGGGGATTAGACAGTTGAAGCTTGGTATCTTGACTGCTGACATCTCTTATGTTGATGGGATCCTTGATATTGGAATAAACACCTTTTCTACTTCATGCTGCCTCACCTTTGGTTCTTACGTTTGGCGACAGAGGACGGGATACTATCAAAGGATCTCAACACTACTCCTGGATAAACATATTTTGTTTTGTTTAAAGAAAAAGAAGAAGACTATATAAAAAAAGCTACTGTAACTTTCTATTTCTGAGTTTATTTACACACTACTTGGAAGAAGATTCATCTATGATGTCTTTAAAGCTCGCTCTTTAGACTTGGAGTAAAGCAGCTATTTTGGAACATTTCTGACTCTTGTTTTGAAAAATACCGACATGGAATACGGTATAGGAGTGGTTTTGCTGCACTTTTATCTATCGATCCAACATTGCTTGTGACATTCGCTAGCGCGTCTGCGATTTGGGAGCATTGTTTTGTTTCGAGTTTTTTGGGTGCTCACCATACAACTTGGCCCTGAAATGGAGTTTAAAACTGACAAGTTCATCGAACATTTTATTTTTGAAGGGACTGTTGTTTACGCTTTCACAGAGTGATTGTGGAACCGGTGCATCATTTGAATCTCCGCATTGTTTGGAATCCACCGCTTGGAGGGGCAGCGCGGCAGTGCATCTTTTGAACTTACCGCGCTCGAGCACCTCGTCACAAGAACACGGGCCCATTGTTGGATTCCTTTCACGTCACAAGGAAATGCCATCGTTGCGTGATTCCTGAAGTGTCTTCTTCTCCTCCAATCATCACAGGAAAATAGATGCATTGTGGGATCTTACGTGAAACGTCTTCACGCTTTCACTTCAGCGTGGCTGCCGTCTTAGGGTTTAAAGTTTTTTTTTTTCTCGAGCATCACTTTCAAGATGTCAACATTCAATACGACTTCACGAATCTTTAAAAAGGAGTTTTCATAACAACTTCCTTTAATCACAAGCAGCAAGACAGTTTTTTTTAACTTCCAGGGGGTATGTTGTAATTTTATTTTTAAAAAATAATTTATTGCGTGTTACTGCAGTGACACACACACTAGACATTGCATTTTGCGTGCAGCAGTGACATGCACACTGAACATTGTAATTGCGTGCAACTGTGGCACTCACACTTAACATTGCAGTTTGCGTGCAACAGTGACATGCACACTTTAAAGATTTATCTCGCTATATAAGTAATTTACATGTTTACAGTGGCACATTTAATATCGCGTTTTCAGCTGCAGTGACACGCACACTGGTGAAGGAGTTATGCGTGTGACAGTGGCACGCACACTTTGTACATTTTTTTCACATACTACTGCTTTGGAAACAAACTTGATAAATATTGCAGAGACTCACATTTTTTAAATTTTAAGTATTTTATTTTAGAAAATATTTTCTTGAATTTTCTTTACAAACTGCATATTGAATATTGAGTAGTAACTCATATGTTATTGATCTGGTGTTTACACATTTACGTATATCTTGTCAATTTATATATCTCATTTAAAAAAAATTATTTTATAATATTGAAGTACAATTTTATCGTTGGCTTTTCAAGACAAAATGCAAAACGTGATTGCTCCCCCATTTTTTCTGTCCTCACCCGGAGATCCTCCCATTAGGTGGCAGAAATGGTGGAAAGTCTTTGAAAGATACGCAATAGTTTGCGGATCTTCCTTAAGTGCAGAGAGAAAAACAGTGTTGTTGTTACATTGTTTAGGGTCAGAAGGTCAGGAAGTCTTTGACCATCTTCCTGACCTTGAAGACCGTGATTTAATCGAATATGAGATTTGCATAGCAAAATTGGATAAACACTACCTTCCGAAGGTTAGTACAATCTTAGAGAAGTACCATTTTGGTCGAAGAGCTCAATTAGAGGAAGAAAGCATTGAGAATTACGTAACATCCCTGAGGAAACTAGGGTCCACATGTAAATTTGGGGCATCTGTTGACAAAAGGATAAGAGACCAATTTATGTTGGGGTGCAACATTGAGCGAGTTAGGGAAGAATTATGGCAGAAGGACGAAGCCTCTTTGGATGATGTAATTACAATAGCTAAATGAATAGAGCATTCCTTGAAGTGTGTGGAGGTTTTAAAAAAGAAAGGTGAGGGCAAAGAAAAAAAACTATACTTGCTGTCAAGGTTATGCAAAAAAGCAACACAGGTAAAAAAGTGGTTAAAAAAGAAGCAACTGTCCTCCCACTGGTAAAACTCATAATAAATTTGACTTTTCACAAGTCAAATGCTTTTGTTGTGGGAAGATGGGACGTTTCGCAAATGACAGACAATGTCCTGGTTGGAAAGCAATTTGCAGAAAATGTAAAAGAAAGGGACATTTTTCTGTTGCAAGGGAAAAGTTACTGAAATATTTTATGAATTTGATTAAATGGATGAGAAATCCGAAGAGGTAGATTGTGGTCAAATCTTGGTACTAACTATATACAGTCATGGAGATAAGAACTGTCCCACAGATGAAATATTAGTTGATGGGAAACCCACTAGTGTGCTTTTTGACTCTGGTGCGAAAATCACCATTATTGCTAAGGAATTTTATCTTAAAGAGTTGAAGGATAAAACCAAGGTGTATCGCCCTGACATCAAACCCTTTGCGTTTGGTGGGGAACCCATCAAACTTTTTGGTTATTTTGGGGGTCTTATAGACTACAAGAACAGGTTAACCAGTGCAAAAATGTATATATCACAGAAAGGCGAAAGTATTTTAAACTGGTTCAACCAAAGAGATCTAGGGGTTATGTTAAATCCGAATTCATCACCACCTATCATATTGAAAGAACCTTTTATTTCCAAACCAAAATCCATCTCTAACATCAGTGAGGACTTAAACCAAACATTTTCAGAAACTTTAAAGGAAAAATTCCTTAAGGATGTTCCAGAAAATTTGGGTTGTCTTAAAAACTATATACATCATATTTGTTTGGTTGATAATGCAGTTCCGGTCTGCTGTAAAGTTCGTAATGTTCCAGTTGCTGTCCGAGACCAGGTTAAGGCTGAACTTGAACGCCTTGTTAGAGATGGGATTATTGAGGACGTTGAAGCAACCCAATGGCTTGCTCCGATTGTAGCTGCAAAGAAATCAGATGGCTCTCTCCGTCTGTGTGTGGATCTCAGGGAATTGAACAAGAGTGTGGTGGTAGATCGTTAACCTTTGCCCAAGATTGGTGACATGTTGATGCTATTGAAAGGGACTAGAGATTTTAGTATGGTAGACTTAAAATCTGCTTACCACCAGATTAGACTGGATGAGGAATCCAAAGATTTAAAAACCTTTGTTACCCCATTTGGAACGAATCGTTTTGTCAGACTTCCATTTGGCTTAGTCTCAGCCGCCTCCGTTTTTCAAAGGGCTATGGAGAATGTTCTGAAGGGACTTAATGGTTTCAGAGTTTACCAAGATGACATTTTAATTTTTAGAAGTGATGTCACGGAACATGATATACGACTTTCAGATTTCTTGAACAAGCTAAGTGAATTTGGTTTAATGGTGAAAATTGAAAAATGCAGGAGAAAATCGATTGAATATTTGGGTCATACCATTTCTGAAGGAGGAATCTCACCTAAGGAGAGTTTGATTGCTGCCATACTTAAAATGACTTCTCCCACCAACAAAGAGGAACTCATGAGTTTGTTGGGTATGGCAGAATACTATAGTAAATTTATTAATGGATTTGCCTCGTTGTGTGTTAACATGAGAGCTTTACTGAGGAAAGGATGTGAATTTGTCTGGAATGAAAAGTGTGAACAAGAGTTTTGCATTCTTAAAGAAAGGCTGAGTTGTGCACTAAAATTAAGTAGTTTTGATCCGAAAAAGAAATCCATTTTGATAACTGATGCAAGCCTTAAGGCAGAGGTCAAACAAACAGAAAAATGCTCTCCCAGTGCAGACAGGAAGAGTGTACTGACCCTCAGGCACGGAATTGTCTAAAGCTCTCTCTTTGAGAGTGAACGTGGTGATGACAATACAGTGCTGCGGCAGACTCAACCTTTTCAAATATTAATACGAGCCCTCAGACTTTAAAAGACTGATCGAACTCGAACTTTGTTGAATTAAATGAGGAATTTGGAGACTCACATAGTAATTGTCATAATAGATTATTTTAGGCCGTTACCCTTCCTTTTCTGGGTGCTGCCTTTATCCTGTATTTTTCGTCTTCAAATATGATATTATTGTTATTATTGTAATGCATTCTGTAAATTTGTAAAGCGCTCTGATACCCGCAAGGGTCATGTTCTCGCTATAAAAAACTATAAAAATAAATAAATAAATATTTAATGTGGATTGGTGGAAATCACCAGGGGTCAAAAATGCCATTTTCACACCCCACACCCATCAACAAGTAGACAGCAGGAATAGCCAGCAACACTTCCACTTCAACATGTAAGCCACAATACATAACCATCACATGGCGGTTAAAAGGCTGTGCTATGCCAAAAGAATTTTGCTTTCTATAGAAAAGTCCAAACATTTAGACCAGTGTATTGAATTATACCATACATCTTAATAAAGTTTTATTTATTTCTTGGTGCTGGTAAGCCAGTGATATCGGACAGCACTATTAGAAGTAAAATGCAAAAACGAAAGATTACATTTTGACATCAAGTACAAAAATGAACCTTCCATATATTAACCTGCTTACTGCTCAATATATACAGCTGGGTGTATGTAGGTAGGTATATATGCCATGTTTGTGCCATCTACTGATATCTACGAGCAACCTGAAGAGATTAGGGATTCAAGAAGGGTTGTCCAACCTTTCACCTTTCACAGGCTGATAAAGGGGATATCATTAAGTTAAAGTTAGAGCATTTTATTCACAGTGATGCAAAAATTGGAGCATGGCTGGTGCCTGTCAGAGATGGCATGGCGAGCTAAAAAAATTATGGACTGGAATGCAGCCTCAAGCAGTTACCGGTAGCAGAGAGAAATTCAGGTTTTTCACCCATTCCTTTTGTGCTTTCTTCAGATCCACGCTGTAGAAGCCCAGACCTGGTTTCTGTGCTCACTCCATCATAGGCCTCACTCACCTGACTGACCAGGGCAAGTGGGCCAAAACAGGTTTAGGGCTGCTTGTGCTCTTGTTCTGAGGGCTCTGGCTCTCAGCCTCAGCAAAACGAATACTACTGAAGCAGGGACAAGGCTAATTTGCTTGTTTCTGTCTGGGGTGGTATGGTGGGCAAAACAATCATGCACTGAAATGGGGTCCTGAGTAATTACCACTGGTTGAGATTAACTCAAACATTCCATACAGTACTTTTCTACTTTTTGCAAAATCTGCTGTAGCAATCACTACATAGAGCACAGTATTATATATTTGTTTAATGACAAAGAAGAGTTCCATGGATTTTGCTGAAGTTTGTACCCTGGCCTTCATGGTGCATGTGGGACTATCGTGATATCCTGGCCTTTTACATATTTTGGCCTCTGTTCCACTCCTAACACACAGTGAGAAATCTGTGCTGATTGTAGAGTATTTACCATCTGCTATGGGCTGGGTGTTTTTAGCTCCTACCTTGTTGCTTTTTCTGGACCTGGTAACCTTCACACCCTGACTGCCTTTACCAGCTTGACTATCGGCCATCTTGCAGCCTTCCTTTGTTTTCCACTGATGGGATTTACCACCACACCTCACAGGTAGCTGATGGTCTCCTAGTGTCCCGAAAAAAAATGTAATGGGCTGGGTGGTTTGCAGATCAGCACTGAGGGAAGACAGAGAAGTTCTGGGAGATGACAGAGGCATCAGTAGGAGACCACTGACCCAACACTCTGAACTGGCACCTACCCCTACTCTCCCCTTCTGCATATATTGCTGGGAACCTTGAAGCAGACTTCTGCACTAACCCTATCTTCAAACACAGACTTGTATGCAGGGATGATCCTCATGGCATAACCCTGTCCCTCTCACCAGCCTTCATACATTGTTGGTGTCAGCGGGGCCCTAGGTTCCTCTCTCTGCCGCCCAGTTTTTACCTGTGCTGTCTTTGAGGTAAGCGTCTATTCCTATTGCCAATGGTGTATATGTTTTGCATGGGAGAAAATCATGCATAAATAGTACTTATGCCTGTTTATTGTGTTTTTTGGAAGGTGCAATGCTGTGACTGCCTTTGAAGTAACATTTCATGTTTGGAAGGTGGAGTGAGGTAATGTCCCACATAATATTGTAGCTGTACTACTACCTTTAATTTTAGACCCAACTTCTGGCAGGGTGCATGGTGACCATCTGGCAATATGCATCCACTCAAGTTCGGTTGTTCGAAATTCTACCTTTGTGAGTCGTCTGTTCTATGCAAATATCACTTGCAGCTTACCTGGGAAAAACCTTCTCCTAGAATTTTTTTTGTCGAAGGCCTACTAGGCAAATGTGGTGGAGGTCTGATGGATAATTTGATGAAGAGAGTAAAATAATTTTTCAATGAGGAAGCAGGGTGGAGAGAAGTATGAGGGACTGTGGTGGAGGAAGGAAAAGTGAAGAAGTTGCTAAGGATGTTGATAGTGATGGGATGAGAAGAGTTGGAGGAGGAAATACTTGTTGCGAGATTGAACTGATGGTCAGACATTGATGCACAGGCATGAATGGTCCTTGGGACCATCCATGCCGCTATATTGAGGCAAACGAGGACACTTTATTAGGTCCACTACTTCTGAACCATCACATGACGGTGGGAGAAGGAACGGATATGACTTCCTTCGCCGGGATACTTAATATCGGAGTGTGACGCGCCACAGAAAAAAGAGGATAAATAAGGGGAATTGACATAACTGCTTTGAAAGGTTCCACTGTGGTCCGTGAATAACGCAAGGAGAAAACAAGTACTTATAGGTAGCTGTACCTACCCGACAGGATAAGTAGGAACACAAGGATATAAGGAACTAGCTCCACGTTTCTTGGGGACCTAAGCACTCGCCCTGAAGAAACTCCTTGGTAGGAGTGAAACGGGTTGGCTGATTTTCTTGCAATTTGTACTATGAATGTTTTTATGAAGAATGAACAATACTAAATAAAGAAACTTTTTCATATACTCAAAATTGACAGTTTCTTTTTGGACTTCTTTTCTGTGCGCCCCCATGCAAGCTTAACAAAGTGATGGTCAGACATTGTGGGGCAGGAGTGAAAGAAGAGGAGATAGACTGCTTCTAAAGCCTACAGTCATCATTAATGCGGCAGATGGAGTGCATTGAGGCCCACAGCACCCCAATTATGCGCAGTAGTGTTTTGGATCGATTCTATTCTTGTTTGATGCTGTTGCATTTTTATAAGTCCCACATTCATTGTGGATTACGAGCTACAGAAAAGCAATCCTGAAGTGATAACATGATCCCCGCCCCCATTGATCATCCTTCCCCCTCCCCAAATCCTTGCCAAATAGTTTTGAAGGGGGGCCCAAATTCAAAACATTGTGCTTAGGGGGGCTCAGAGCAAAGAAGTTTGAAGACCTCTGCCTTAAGGGATTGGGTGCAGTGCTTGTACAGTGTGTGCGTGGTCAGGAAGAAGTTATGTTATTTTTGTCAAGGAGTCTAAGGGGTGCTGAACTACGGTACTCTGTTGGGGAGAGAGAAGCACTTGCGGTGTATTGGTCCATAAGAACGCTCAAAAATCTGTTGTGGGGAGGTGTATTTGAAATAAGAACGGATCATAAACCACAAGGTGGGTGGTAGGACTACAAGATTATAACTTCGAGGTGAAGTATTTGCCTGGTGTGGAGAACAAAGTTGCTGATGCTTTGTCTCGCCTTGTTCCCAAAGATTATTTAGATCAGGAAGATGATTTTGATGATGAAGAAGAAATGGTGTGTGCTATAGAAGGGAATATAAATGACAAGGATAGATGGGTTATGGCTCTACATGAGGATTTTGATCTTATGGAAATCTTGAGACTTATTAATGCTGGTTGGAAAATCAAGCCCAAGAATAAAGAAAAATTAGAAAGTTTTTGGCATGTAAAAGATCAACTTTCTGAACAGGATGGTTTACTTTTTAGAGCCATAAGATTGGTTCCGCCAAACTCTTTTAGAGAGGAACTCCTTTCTCTAGCGCACATGGGCCAACTTGGGATATCTAAAAACAAAGAAAAATTGAGAATGTCCTATTGGTGGCCGAGTATGGATTTGCAAGTAGAGAGGAAAATTAGAGATTGTGTTGAATGTGCTTTAAGTGAAAGGGTAGCCAAACCCGAGGTACAGCCTATGATCATAAGAGACCGTCCTGATGGACCTTGGAAAGAAATAGGTTTGGACATTCTTGGTCCCATATACTCGGCTGGTTCAGAATGGTATGTGCTGGTGTTGGTTGATTTTTATTCAAGATGGCCAGAAATTGCTGTCACTCGTGGTATTGAAACTAAACATGTAGTGATATTCTTGGAAAAATTATTCGCTAGGGAAGGGATTACCAATACAATCCTTACGGACAATGGTGTCCAATTGATTTCTAGGGAGATGGAGACATTCTTGTCCAGTCATGGTGTAAAACATAAAAAATCATCATTGTACCACCCAGAAACCAATGGTATGGTTGAGAGGTTCAATCGTGTGCTCAAAGAAACCATTAGGATGGCAAAGTCTGCAAGTTTAGATTGGCGTATTGAGATTTTAAAAAAAGTTAAAGTATACAGATTGTCTACCCATGCAATCACAAATCGGACACCATTTGAACTTTTTAGGAGTAGGTGTTCTAACACCTTGGTAGCGCCACCTTGGGTCAATGACATGCAACCTAATATGTTTTCAGAAAATGAGAAAAATAATTGGAGGGTAGCCGAGTCGGAGAAGATTGAGTCCAGAAAGAAACTTGATGATTAAAAAAAAGTGTAAAAAAACTTCTGTGAAAGCGAGTGATTGGGTTCTTATTAAGAATCCATGTAAAAAAAAAAAATATTACCCACAATGTTTTTGAAACCAATACAGGTCATCAAGATTTTCAATAATGCCATCAAGACGGCAGATCATCGCATTGGGAATTTGAACAGGGTGGTGGTGATAAGGAAAGACTTTGTTTCCAAAGATGATTGTTATTCAAGTACTTCACATCACACAACTGTTGTTCCACAAGGTGCTCCACATCACACCACTGTTGTCCCACAAAGCTTTAGAAAATCTTTAAAAGTGCATCATGCACCTACTTATTAAAAAGATTATGTTAAATAGGTCTCACATGTATTTAAGTTTATAATGTTAACTATTCCTCTTTCTCTTCCTGTAGTTCTGTTTATTGTAAAGTAGGGGGATGTGCCGCATCCTGATACATGTTGCTAGGAGCTTAAGAATGGTTTGTGGTCATAGTAAGAATGTTAGGTGTGGGGATTATACAGTTGAAGCTTGGTATCTTGACTGCTGACATCTCTTATGTGGATGGGATCCTTGATATTGGAATAAACATCTTTTCTACTTCATGCTGCCTCACCTTTGGTTCTTACAATGACTCTCCCATATCACTGATGTTTGCCAGTACCGCTATAAGGGTAGAAGCCCAATTGTCCCACAACTTATTTTATTAATCACTGAAATTGTGATGTTGTTTTGAGTTGGCCCTCTCTAACAACTTCCACAAAAGAGAAAGATTTTGAATAGGTCAAAAGTTTCAGATCTAGCCAATCAAAGTTTTTGAACACAGAGAGACCCACATTTCCTGAACACATTGGCAATCATACCTTATCTCATTGAACAATTAATAGTGTCCATTATAAACAAAGCTTTACATCCTTCCTTTGTTATTCTCACAGGGCAAGCATGACCCTGCCTAATAAGAAGAATTGTGGACTTAATTAAATAGTCACCCTCTATATGATATCATACAAGTCGAGTTGGTTGGCTGCTGCTGTTAAGTGGCCCTGAGAACCTCCCTAGGGTTTGTGAGGAAATAGAAGATGTAATCTGGCAAATTTGTATTCGGAAATATTTTTGTATGAAATTACACCAGTCTTGAATTAAGTCAGCCTTAATGATAATAGATGTTAGACCAGCACTTTATTTTAATGTGCGGAACAGGTCTTTCATCGATTCGACAATGTTGTTAATTTTAAACGTATTGGCAACACTGTAGTACAGACGAGGGCACAGAGGCAGAGACAGATGAGCTGTCAGGAGGAGTGCTGACTGGGCATTCCCTGAAAAGGGAAGGAGCCTCATAGACTAACCAGACATCCGTATGCAGCTGGGTGATCCCTGTCTCTCTTTGAAAAGCAGGCCGCGTTGCTGCCTCGAAAGTAAAGACAGACTGGCTGCTTCAAATAGCTGGTCCAACTTTCACTATTGTGTTGCCCCTAGGGCACTGCACTGTGGGCAGCACATTGACTGCAGTAGGACACCCTGACCCAGTCTGCGCCAGGCCGACCAAGTTAAAGGTGCACTGCAGTGCCGACTGGGCAATGCACCCCTTTCATAATATGGCCTCTTGTACTACAAGAGTTAGTCATGCATACTCTAAGAAAACCTTTGCTGACTTGTGCCCTTGGACTTTAAAACTGAACAAATGTACCTGTGGTGTCTTCATTGTAGCTGCTCACAACCAGCAGAGCTATCACCTCTCAAAATATTGAAGGGTGTCAGTAATTTGAATAATAAACCTGGACCAGAGGGTTCACAAAAAAATACCCCCCTTATTATCAGTATATCAATTGCATTCATAAAGTTCAATCTTGTGGGTTTTTAAGTGAACATTCGTTAATTATTACTATTGCCTCATTCACAGATGAAGACTCAAAAGTAGAATTTCCCCCACCATGCTAGCACTTTATTGGTAAATTCCATCTGTGGTTTCTCTCTGGATTTAGCACTTTCTCCAGAAATAAGAGGATTTCCCTTTTCACTCGAGGCTAAATTAGGCTGTCTGAGAATTTACTCCATGTTTCGCTTATTGTCTCTCAGAGCACGTGAGAACCCAGGTGACCTGAAACCATGATAAATACAGTCTTACTGAACACAAACAAACATTATGAGTGTTTGCAAACAATCAGAGGCTTCAGGTAATCTGCACACTTCATGTTGCCTTTTATACAGTTACTATCCCACACAGTAACACTCATTTGTAGGTCTCGCCTGCTCGTTCGCTTGTGAGAGATATTGTGTTCCTCAAGGGGCTTGGAGCCCACCCATTGCTTACTATTTGTGGGCTTCATTGTCATTGTCATTTTCTGCTTTCTAATTGGGTAGCCAGAGCCGTCATCACTTCCTCTTCTTTCGTCTGGAACGCTGATCAAGTACTGATTAAATCATATGGATTAGGGTCTTTCTAGTGCTGTGATTGAGGTACTATGTTTTCTTTTTTTTCTTTTCCCCCTGCCGCCCTTGTCCATGTTGCTTCTTTTCCACCCACCCCCCATTGTGTGTGTTGTTTTTTCACCTCCCACCCCCCCTGTCCGTGTTGCTTCTTAGAGCCATGTTCCTGACTGTAGCGGTCTAGCTTATGTCCGCTGTGGACGAGACCCCGGAAGCACCTACAAACACTGTATGCCTCTCTGGCCAGGCATGGCCAGAGAGAGCTTAAATAAAGGGGCCGGGGTTGCTCGGGACTTCCGGTGGACACCGTGTATCTAAGTGTCTGTGTCTCCTGCTTCAGCGCTGCGCAGCGAACACTCCTGTTATCCCTGTGGGCCCTGTCTGCCCCACCACACTGGCGATGAGCATCGGATGAGCGGTGACCCTGGCAGAAGTGGAGCACCCCCAAGCGGCAACAGGACGGAGGACCGGAACAATGAAAAGAGCCCCTACCGGGTATGCGAGGACGAGCCGAGCGTCCTGACGTCCGCCTGCGCCCCAGACCACTGCCAGCCACGTGCACCAGCGCAAGAGCTCCCCGAGTGCACTCTGGTTGAGCCCGTGCTCGGTGAAACGGCACGCGCATGCGCAGAAGCTAAGAGAGCCTCGCAGAAGCTCGGGCAGAGCCCGCGCCAGGAGGAGAGACACATGCATGCGCAGAAGGCGCCCAGTTAATACAATTTTCTGAGATCGGGCTGAAAGATCGCTGAGCCGCTTTATCATCACCGCCCCCCCCCCCCCCCCCAGCACTTTCAACACAGGCGCACAGTGCCAGCGCCCCACACGAGGCTGAAAAACAAAGTAAAAAATAAAACAACAACAAATTAACAAACATTGGCAAAGGCAAGTCGCCCAACAAACAAGCATTGGAAAAACCAAGCACATAGAGCACAAAGTAAAGTATAACAAGCCCTGGAAAAGATAGAGGGCACGAAATACAGTAAGCACCCAAGAGGAACAGAGTCAATACACTTATCACGGACAACACGTGTGGTACGTGTGGCCAGTTTGCTGTCAAACTAGCTAAAGAAAGGAGAGCTACGTGATAGAACCTGACAATGGTAGATCAAGCTGCACTGCCAGCTCAACAACCTGTGGTCCCAGCTGTGCCACCACATCACATACACTCTCAAGTCAGTGGGCTCCCTCCGTTTAGCGAACTCATTGACCCCGCCACCGCATCGCCCAGATGGAAGGTGTGGATGGCCGCCACAACAATTATTTCATAGCAACAAGGGAAACTGACGGAGCTGTCAAAAGATCGTTGCTACTACATTTCGCCGGAGACGAAATATACAAACTGTTTGCCCATGTGCCAGACACGGGAGCGCCAACGGACTATGACGCCGCAGTCAGAGCCCTAAACGCTCATTTTGACCCCCAACTCAATCCTGATTATGAACGCTTCAAACTCAGACAAGCCCGTCAAAGAGAAGGAGAGTCTATGGACACATTCCATGCACGTCTCAGAGAGCTAGCCAGCACGTGCACTGAAGATGATCAGGCCAAAGAGGTAAGGGCACAAGCCTTCCAAGGGTGCCGAAACAAGACCTTGCGGATGGACCCTCATCCTTCGGCAACCTCGCATCTCATTAGAAGACACACTGATCCTGGCTCGTTCACATGAGCCGTCAGACGTCAGAGCAACCGCCATGGAAGCCGCGCTCAACCATCCGGCAGAACAGACAGCAACAGTCAAGAAGGAGCGAGCGGATGCGACTCGCACATCGTCCCGTGGTAGGCGAGGGAGATGGCCCACCAGAACTACTCGCCTACCACGGGACGATGTGCGAATGGCATCCGCTCGCTCCATCTTGACTGTTGCTGTCTGTTCTGCCGGATGGTTGAGCGCGGCTTCCATGGCGGTTGCTCTGACATCTGACAGCTCATGTGAACGAGCCAGGATCAGTATGTCTTCTAATGAGATGCGAGGTTGCCGAAGGATGATGGTCCACAAGGTCTTGTTACGGCACCCTTGGATGGCTTGTGTGGATACTGTGGGAAGGAGGAACACCGTCAAGAGGACTGCCCTGCAAAAAAAACCTGCACAAAGTGTGGCATTCCCAACCACTTTGGGAGTGTATGTAGGGGCGGCATGCAAAGTAGAGGAAACCCACGGCGAAGAACACCGTCAAGGGCAGTGCGACATCTCACATTGGAAGAACCCATCACCTCAAGTCCAGCAGGGGCCGCAGCACACCGCAACCAGCAGCTAGAAGACTCGTCCACAGAAAAAGATGAAGAATGCTACCTCATATCATTCGCAAGTGACCTCAAGCGGAGACGTCAACCACAACCTAAATGTGCCATTGAGATTGCAGGGCCCCCAGTGACAGCTCTTATCCACACAAGGGCGACGGTAAACGTCATGGGGTTGCAACACTACAAAAAGCTAAATCCGAGGCCAACACTCACCCCATCAAGGATTAGTATTCTCATGTACGAAAGCCAGACACCGCTTCCCTTAAGAGGAAAAATGTCCATCCAGGTAAAGTCAGAAAGCCAGGAAGTCACAACTACATTTCACGTGGTCGACAGAGAAGCAGATATACTATTCGGGAGTCACACAGCAGAAGATCTGAGCCTGGTCGCATTCGCTAATGCAGTGAAATTACTCCAAAAAAACGACGACATCCTGGACCTATTTCTGCAGTTGAGCCAATTCTTTCGCAAACTGAGACTCCATTATTTCTTCAAGAATATAGACAGTGAGTCGCCTAACACTATCGAAATAAATACTGGACTGAAACCAAAGTCAAAGTTTCAACCGCCTGCTCATACAGTTCCCCCTCAAGTTTTAGCGTTTGAGAAGGCAGTGCAAGATGATGTCTCCAAGATGTGGGACACAAAGAAAAGATCTTTTAAGAATTTGACTAGAGAGGAACAAATTGCTCTGAATGGCCTCTCGCAGGATCAGTCAATAACCATTAAACCTGCGTATAAGAGGGGCGTCACAGTCATCTTGAATTCCCTGGATTACAGATCCGAATGTCTGCGCCAATTGGATAACAGACAGGCCTACAGACCACTGGAGCAAGACCCCACTGAAGGTCCACAGAGACAGATCAAAAGTCTGACTGAAGAGGCACTAGCAGAAGGAAGGATAACCATGAAGGAAGCACTATATTTGGCGACTTATAATCCGGTTATGCCATACTTTTATACCCTGCCTAAAGTGCATCAACAACAAAGGCCGCCACCTGGGAGACCAATAATCTCAGGTATAGGGTCGGTTTTGGAACCGCTGTCAACATTTGTTGACTTTTTCCTCAGACCGATTGTCCAGAAGATGCCCACATACCTTCAAGATACGAAGGATGTGTTGAGAGTCTTGCCTGAGATTGAGTTTGACCCAGAAAGAGACCTATTGGTCTCATCTGATGTAGAGTCCCTCTACACTTCCATCCCTCAAGATGAGACCCTTGAAGTGGTTACCTCTATTTTGGAAGCGAATACACTAGATACAATAACACCTGTACCTTTCATCATGACCCTTGCGAGACTAGCCATGAAAGAAAATTTCTTCCGCTATGAAGAAACCATCTACTTGCAAACGTCTGGGACAAGCATGGGCAGCGTTTTCGCGCCAAGCTTAGCCTGTCTCTATGTCCATCAATTCGAGCAGCAACATGTGCTTACAACCAGTAACCCTTTTTATCCATCGATTAAATGGTGGAAAAGATACATTGATGATGTATTAGTGGTGTGGAGAGGTGACCAAGAGTCCATCAAAGTATTCCATCAATGGCTGAATAGCAGGAATGAATATCTCAACTTTACTGTTGAATTCCACAAAGAAAGAATTTCCTTTTTGGACCTTTCAATCTATGCCACACCCACTGGTCTGCGGAGTGAACTCTACAGGAAACCTATGGCAAGAAACTCTCTCCTTTTGTATGAGAGTCATCATCCGAAAGCACTTCGGGATAATTTGCCCTACGGGCAATTTCTGAGAGTACGGAGGAACTGTTCGGAAACTGCTGACTTTCAATCTCATGCTAATAACCTCACTCAACAACTACTTGAGCGACATTACCCACGGTCACTTGTCAAACGCTCACGGAAACGGGCTAATAACAGTAACCGAGAGGCACTTTTGGATCCTCCAGTACACAAAGTTCCATCTGAGTGGCTGACTTTGGTAAGCACGTTCAATACTAGGAGCAACCATATCCAGAAGATTGTACGCCAACATTGGCGCATCTTAAATCACGGTAACAACTGCATTGCCAAACCTTTGTTTGCCTTCAAAAGATCGAGCAACATTCGGGATCGTTTGGTGCATACCCGGCCTAAAGAAACTCCCAGAAGAGCAGTAGGAACCTTATGGGATTTGCCTCCAGTAACAGGACACCATCCCTGTGGAACTTGTTCTGTCTGTCCTCAAACAAAACACTCAACACAAATAGACATCGGCACTGATCGGCCTTGGCTTCAGACCCACTTTACGAATTGCAATAGCGATAATTTGATCTACCTGCTTACATGTACATGTTCGATTAGATACGTTGGAATGACGACGCGTAAAGTACGCATACGTATGTTGGAACACAAGAGCTCGTTTCGGTGCAGGAAATCTATGACCAGTCTGACCAAACATTTTCTTGAAAAACAGCATCGAGAAGATGACTTCGTATGGACAGTATTAGAAAAGCCATTTATACCATCACACATTAGCAACATCACAAAATATCTCTTCACCAAGGAGCAGAAATGGATTTATAAGGTGCGCACCAGTGTGGCGGGACACAATGATGACATACCCTGAGCATCTTTATCAAGCTGAAGGCCTGTTTTTACGACTTATACTGAACAGCTTTGAGAGGGTTTATGATACTTTACCATGCATATAACCCATTATAGAAGTTAACTAAGATATACAAGCTGTTTGCTTGGTTTGCCATTTCCTAAAAGCACAAGACACAGATGATATCCGGGTGCACTCATCAGAGATCTAGGCATCCTGCATTAAGGATGTTTGTATGAGTTGTCAACATATAATATCATTTGATAGAATCGAAATGAATCTCAACATCAGTAGTTAAAATTGGATAAAGAGCTTTTCATTTAGAAAAAGACATACTATAATTAATTATATGCCCAGTTAATACATACAATGGTTGATTTATAAAACCTATGTCACATTGGTCTCTGTAATAAGCTTCTCCGAGTGCTGTTCAGGATTGGAACACAGTATTGAACTACAAACACTGACGCCATGACGTCATTCCGTAGTTCTTAGACACGTGACCGGCCAAATTTCCAGGAAGTCTCAAACATCAAAACCTCCTGTGAGTCCGGTCTTCGTGGAAAATGGTATTTGGCCCTAATTGGGATTTTTTCTTCTTGCTTTTCCCTTTGCTTTGTGTCCTATTGTAAATTCTAACTTACTAATTCTAAGGCGACAATTGCAATCTGAGGACGCGAGCGGTATTTTCCGGTTGACCGTGGCGGAGGCTCACTAAGTAGTCCGGTTCGATGAGAACCATAAAATAGCCGTAACCTGCCACGTCGGTGCCTCCCCCTAAGACTCAGGATTGAGCTTAGAGGCACCGACGGACAGGTAAGTGTTGGGCACATACATCTACTGCCCCATTTTTTCGCGCTAAGTCGAGTGTTTGATTTAAATACCAAGGCATAGCTATGCTTGTGCAACCGTCATAAATTGATCAAACGTACACGTATTGAGGGTATCTTCTATCAGTATTTTTAATTTTTATTAGTACTTTTAGGCCCTCGTTGAATTGTGAGAAGATTGTTTGGTGTAAGATTGTATGTTATAAGATCTTTTGCTAATAATACCACCTTTTCTGACACACGGTGCATGGTGTCCAGTACAATGGTCTGTGAATGTAACATAGCGCAGCATTGTACATACTTGGGCTAACATGCACCATTATTACCTTGTTTGCAACTTATAATTAAGTTACGATTTTGTTATTAATGACAATGCACTCTATGAATCCAATGTTAGGGTTAAGGACACTTATGATTAGTTTTAAACTCAATATGGGCTGTCGATATCGATTGGGTGTGTCCAGAGTTGAGATGGGTAGGCTAAACGGGGTGGTTCTGTCTGAGGTGAAAGTGGAATTGATAACCAGTAGGGAAGTATACGTTATTTGGGGCATTTGTAGTATGAGCTCTTTAATCCTCCTTTCTTTCCTTTGGTCATCGTCTTTTATCTCTAGAGCGGGGCCTCGAGTAACCTGAGCATGGTCCAGGTGAGGTGAGGTCCAGTCCCCGGTCAAGCTGGGTGAGAACACTAAATTTTTGAGTTTATGTTGGATATCTTTGATGGTCACTTCGACATACAGTGTACCGAAATGTGTGCATTTCTTCTTTATATCTCTCCATAGATGTGTTCTTGCATCCTTTGAAACGGAGGATTAGTAATTTTGACAGGTTGTATTTGTTCCAACCTTTACACATTTTTCTTCTCTTTTGTCGCAACATTTCAAGAGCAGAGGCCCTGATGAAAGCCGGGGGACATTTTTTGCCCCGCTAGGCAGAAACATGTTGGCCTTTTTCCATGACAGATATTTGCTATTACTGTTGTTTGCACTGTTCTGGTTTCATTAAGGGAAGATGTCCTTAGTGTATTAAAATTATCTCTTTTTAGGACATCCCACTTTTTTATTTCACCACTATACTTTTCATTTGCACTGCGAATTCACCATTTCCACAACCATCAATGATCGGCTGTCATAAGTGCCTGTGGACTTGATCCTGCTCTAATATCGAGCTTGTGGTTAAATGGTCTCGATGATCAAAGGACCAACCACTTGATACGGGTGAACCAAATGATAGGACTGATCACCAAGTTCATTTGATGGTAATCCACTTCTGAGCTATTGGGATCCAGTAAACCGGCACTGTATGTACTTATTTCTATGCACGCATATCCTTCATTACAACATATGTTAGAGGATAGGCTACCCAGGGTGACTAGGGAACCTGCTTCTGACCTTTATTGTAGTATAGGGTAGCGAGCCACACGAGGTGGTTTTGTAGACCCTCCTTTGTTCCTTTGTGCTTTTCATCCTCATTCACTCGGCAACAATCGAATATCATCATCGTCCACTCAGAGCCACCCTCCGGCGATTGGTAGAACATGGAGTGACCCTTCACAAAGAAAAATGCCAATTTTTCCGCAAGACAATTGATTTCTTTGGCTACGTGTTCAGCCAGAATGGTGTCAAAGTGGACCCCAGAAAATCCCAAGCAATCCAACTCGCCCCCGCACCGACCAATGCCTCCGAAGTGAGAAGCTTTTTGGCTATGGCAACATACTGCAGAAGATTTATTCCAAACCTTGCCACAATAGCGGAGCCACTGCGAAACCTGACCAAGAAGAAAACCACCTGGCGGTGTACCCAAGAGGAAGAGAAAGCTTTTGGACAAGTCAAGTCAGCCCTGCTGGAGAACACGACCATGGCCTACTTTAACACAACTCGACCAACAGAACTGATAGTAGACGCCAGTCCGGTGGGCCTAGGAGCCCTGCCCACCCAGGAAACTGAACCAGGAACCTGAGTTCCCCTAGCATTTGCAAGCAAAGCACTTACAGCAACTGAAACTCGCTACTCACAGATAGAACGAGGGGCTCTGGCCATCAAGTGGGCATGTAACCACTTTCATTTATACGTTAGTGGACTGCCGTTCAAAGTAGTAACAGATCAGCCCCTCCTCCCACTATTCAAGGTTGACCGCACCTCACCCACCTCCCCGGATCGAGAGGTGGGCGATCCAACTACATCATTACCAGATGGAGCTGGTGTACCGCCCAGGTGCGAAAAACCTAGCCGACTTCCTGTCGCGTCATTCCGCACATCCTGCAGTAACAGACTCTGATGAAGAGATGAAGGCGAAAGAATTTGTCAACATGATCGCCCAGTGGTCATGCCCCCTGGCTCCCTCCATAGAAGAGATCAAGGCCCACATGGACTCAGACATGATCCTCAAGCGAGTGGCTGATGCTCTGAGGGATGGCTCCTGGGAAGGTCTCCTCAAAAACATCCCGGGATGGAGTGAACCCGACAGGACTCGACTAGGAAAGTTCTGGAAAGTCTGAGACGAGCTCAGCGCAGCAGAGAATGGTGTCATACTGAGAGGATCACGCATCATCATCCCACAAAGCCTCCAGGAGCGAGCAACAATCCTCGCACATGAAGGTCATCAAGGCACCGGCAGAATGAAGTCAAGAATAAGGGAGAAGGTATGGTTCCCTGGTCTAGAAGAAAGTGTGGATACCGTTGTGCGCAACTGCAGAGCCTGTCAACTCACTGGCAGTTCAGAACCCCCAGCACCAGTAATAACCGAAGACCCTGCTCCGTCACCTTTGTCATGGGTTAGCCTTGACTTCGGGAGCTTCCCGGACGGGAGAGTAACGGCTGTTGATAATTGATAGCTACACCAAGTATCCCATCGCAGAGGTCCTGCCTTCTATGGCGTACATCCATCTACAGCCTGTCCTAGAGAAGTCGTTTGCACTGTTTGGCCTACCACACGTCCTCAAAACGGAAAACGGTTTCCCATTCCAGGGCAGCGAATTCAAGGACTTCCTGACACGACTAGGGGTCAAGCATCACCGTATCACCCCTCAGTGGCCACAGGCCAACGGTGAAGCAGAACGATTGATGCGGACTGCAAACAAGGTTCTGCATATAGCAGTGGCTTAGCAGACCGACCCAGAGGTCGCTCTACAACAGTTCTTTAGTGAATACCGCAGCACACCTCACTGTACAACACAGAGATCCTGTGGTTGCTCATGCTGATGGGGCCCCGGCGTGACACGCTGCCCATGGCCGACAACTGGAGGCATGAGCCATATGACCCAAACTACACCCAAGCAAGGAGGCAAGTGACCAACAACAAAGCGAGTCAACGATGAAGAGCACGAGTCCGAGTGTTGACGCCAGGGTGTTCTGTGTTGATACGAAATCGTCGGGGTGGAGGCAAGTTTCGAACTCCCTATGAACTGGGACCGTGGACTCTAAGGTCAATCAGAGAAACAGCCATTACCATGGAGCAAGAAGGTGAGGTAATAACGAGGAACATCTCGTGGTTTAAAAGAGTTCAGACAACGGATGGTGCAAGACAGGAATCAGAGCAAACAGAAGTCAGAGAGCCTGTGACCGAAGTGTTAGACTCTAACTCCGGTGAGGACCTGACTCAAAGCCCTACAATATCAGCGTCATCCATGGCCCTCAGTCCAAGAACCCCGGTTGGTGAAAGAGAACCAGTCAGCCTCATAAAAGAGCCGGAGAGTCGTCAGCACCAATACAAACTCAGGCCGAATCCCAGACCCAACCAAAGGTTTGTTGATTTTGCATGCTAGTTAGCCACTAGCTCTTTTGTTTGAAGAACTAACTTGGGATGGGATGTAGCGGTCTAGCTTATGTCCGCTGTGGACGAGACCCCGGAAGCACCTACTAACACTGTATCACTCTCTGGCCAGGCGTGGCCAGAGAGAGCTTAGATAAAGGGTCTGGGGTCGCTCGGGACTTCCGGCTGACACAGTGTATCTAAGTGTCTGTGTCTCCTGCTTCAGCCCTGCGCAGCGAACACTCCTGTTATCCCCATGGGCCCTGTCTGCCCCACCACACTGACCACATCAAAGCATTTTTTTCTACATTTTCTGATGCAGTCTATCTCCCATATTTATGGTACTACATTAGTAGTTCATCGACTCTTTAGGTTGATACAAGGGCCGCCAGCTCTTGTTTTAGTTGGGTGCTACATTTTCCTCCTCTTTCACTTGGTTCTTCATAACATAGCAATGGATTTGAATCCCTCAGCGGTAAACAGTCATAATATTGATTCCAAAATATAGAATGGACATAATATCGATGTAAAAATATAGAATGGACAAAATATCGAATGGACACAATATAGTGGTTAAAAATATCGAATTTAAGGTAAGTAATATCGATTTTCAAAATATAGAAGTCAAAATATCGAAGTATACAATATAGGCATTAAATATATCGATTTTTTAATAATATCAATTTTTTTAAAGTGTTTTATATGTTAGTATATGTGTGAAAAGTGTATATTAATTTTTGTAATGTATGTTTAATGTATTTTAAGTAATGAATTTTATGTTATTTAATTTTTGCGTAATTTAATTCTGTAGGGGGTTGTGGGTTTATAGGGGAATAGGGTGGGAAGTAATTTAATTGTAATTAATTAAATAGTTTTATTTATTTATTGGTATTCATTTTGAATTTATTGTTATTTTTTAATTGGTAATTAATTTGTATTAATTGCCAATTAATTTGTATTAATTAATTAATTGTTAAATATGTTAATTTTCTAAATTTATTTTCTGTAGCGGGTTGTGGGTTTATAGGGGAATAGGGTGGGAAGTAATTTAATTGTAATTAAGTAAATAATTTTTTTCATTTATTGGTATTGATTTTAAATTTATTATTAATTAATTTTTAATTGGTAATTAATTTCTATTAATTGGCAATTAATTTTTATTAATTGGTAATTATTTTGTATTAATTAAATATTTGATAATTATGATAATTGTGTTAATGTATTTTCTGTGGAGGGATGTGGGTTTATAGGGGAATAGGGTGGGAAGTAATGTAATTGTAATTAATTACATATTAAAAATACTTTTTGTGTTTTGATAATTAATTTACTGTTAATTTTTAATTGGTATTAATTTTTATTATTAATTAGTTTTTGTTATTGAAAATTAATTAGTTGTTAAATAATTATGAATAGGTTAATAATTTTTAATAACTTATATGTAGTTGTATTTCTAATTAATTATTACATACTATTACATTGGTTATTAATTTCAATTAATGTTTTATTGGTATTGATATTTAATTTATTTTTAATAATATATTAAATCATTACTTCCCCTACTATTAAACTCACTGGAGTGAGAATAGTAATTTTCACCTACCCGCTATCCAACGCTTTCCCTACTGTTGCACTCTCTGGAGTGGGAATAGTATTTTTTACCCCTACGCTATCCAACACTTTCCCTACTGTTGCACTCTCTGGAGTGGGAATAGTAATTTTTACCCCTACGCTATCCAAAGCTTTCCCTACTGTTGCACTATCTGGAGTGGGAATAGTAATTTTCACACTCCCGCTATCCAACGCTTTCCCTACTGTTGCACTCTCTGGAGTGGGAATAGTATTTTTTACCCCTACGCTATCCAACGCTTTACCTACTGTTGCACTCTCTGGAGTGGGAATAGTAATGTTTACCCCTACGCTATCCAATGCTTTCCCTACTGTTGTACTCTCTGGAGTGGAAATAGTAATTTTTACCCTTCCAATATCCAACCCTTTCCCTACTGTTGCACTCTCTGGAGTGGGAATAGTAATTCTTACCCCTACGCTATCCAACGCTTTCCCTACTGTTGCACGCTATGGAGTTGGAATAGTAATTTTTACCCTCCCGCTATCCAACGCTTTCCCTACTGTTGCACTCTCTGGAGTGGGAATAGTAATTTTTACCCTTATGCTATCCAACGCTTTCCCTACTGCTGCACTCTCTGGAGTGGGAATAGTAATTTTTACCCCTACCCTATCCAACGCTTTCCCTACTGTTACACTCTCTGGAGTGGGAATAGTATTTTTTACCCCTACGCTGTCCAACGCTTTCCCTACTGTTGCACTCACTGGAGTGGGAATAGTATTTTTTACCCTCCGGCTATCCAACGCTTTCCCTACTGTTGCACTCACTGGAGTGGGAATAGTATTTTTTACCCCTATGCTAGCCAACGCTTTCCCTACTGTTGCACTCACTGGAGTGGTAATATTAAATGGTACCCTCCTGCTATCCTACGGTAAAATATTGTACATTTTTTATTAATAACTTAAATTAATTACATCTTAATTTTAAGGTTATTTGAGTATTTTTAAGTATGTTTTAATTAAATATATTTATTATTTCATTAATTTTAAATTACTTTTAAGACATTTAAAAAAATTCGATATTTTGACTGACTATATTTTTACAGACTATATTTTGGATTCGATATTTTTTGTACTTACCTGTTTGTAGATAGGAATTCGATATTTTGGCATTCTATATTTTGGTGACTATATTTTGGTAAGTCTATATTTTGTCATTCTATATTATGTCAGTGATCCTCTTTCAGCAGTGTCCTGTTGGGTGTCTGTGCCTGTGTGGCCACTGCTGCCCATAGAGATGCTACGTGTTTCTGATCATGCCCACAGGAGCTCACCTTAGGACAAGATCTCACTTTCTGTTTCCACCAAGTCTTCAGGTATAAGACACCCCCAACCAGAAGGCGTGCACCCGGCATGTGTGCAGCCCACTGGTGCAGTCTTCTTTAAGGGCTAGGGCTACAATGCTACCATTGTTGCTTGCAGGTGAACAGTTCATGGTACCACTGCAGGTGTCCTTGAGCGGTAAATGTATAATGTTGCAAGATTTGTTATGTAGTACAGTGCTGGCCATTTGCAAGCCGTCTTGCTTCAGTTTGTTTGAAGAAACTTTTGAGGGTTTCCACTAATTTTTGAGTGTCTGTATCCTTGTGTGTGCTACTGTCTTATACTGCACGTCTGTCTCTGCCCTGTCCTGGAATATGTGGCAGTTTTTTCCGTCTCCATTTTCCATGCCTCTCTCCTCTTCCCAGTATTTTACTTCCGGTTGTCTGTCCCCCTTTTCTCTGTATCCATTTGTGTCCATACCAGTATCACCTTGCACCTTCATGGATGTCTGTGTCCTTCCAATCTCTGGTGATTGTTTGGAAACTATTGTTTTTTTTTGGTAACTTTTACCCATGCTACACGGCAGCCCTGTTGCTCCAAAACATGGCTAAAAGACATTGAGCCAATCTCTCTCCCATAGGTGAGAAATATTGACTTTGCCAATGCTTGTTCTAAGGGTGCTCGGATAACACTGCCTATGGCGATACACTGCTTCCTACTCTTTACAAACAACCAATTCTGATCTTGCTGACTATATTTGGCTTATTTTAAAATCAACTTCCAACCGGAAACTTGCCCCCTTCAAAGATCTAAATTGTCTCCCTTTTACATTCCTATGGTGGAGGTCTGCAGACTGCAGATTGTCACAGGTTTTCGAGACCTAGGTTTATAATTGTATAAGCATTTAATCCGCCGTCCTGTGAGCACCTCAGGGAAACATTCCCCACCAGTTGCCTTTGGGTCTTGCAGTAACATGTCATCGCAGTGGCTCGTTGCATTTAATGTTTACCTTCCGCCACAAAAACATCAGATGCCACTTTGTGGTGATAACAAACATTTCACTCTTCCCACATCATCACAAAATAAAGCATTCTTTGAAAAGTCATTGTTTACATTGAAACATAAACCGTACAAAGCAAGAAGGAAAGACAGTCTAGAAACAATACTCAACTATTCTTTCTTGGCAAATTTGATCAGGAAGAGCTAAATGTCTAAAAAAAACAAGCATCCTGGGCAAAAGCCTTATACCTTCCAATTGAACATTTACGTTTATACTGTTCTTATTAAATTAATAGAAAGTGAAGTTTTCTTTAAGTACAGTTCTAACATTTTTATCCCCTATGTATGCAGTTAATTTAGATAACACTTTAAAACTCGCCCACTTTCACGCTTCTTGAACATTGCTTTTTCAAATTGGCATGTTTAGGGGTAAAGTAGAGGAAAAGGATGCTGTAGGACTGTGGCTAGAATATGAACATTTCTTTGCACCTAGTTGTACATTTAGAAAAACCACATCGATAGAGCAAGAATCATGATTTTTGTATGATCTAGAGTCAGGGTGGCATTCTAGGTATATGGTTGAGATATTTCATTTATTGATGTTAATGTGAATATCGGGTCAGCATTTGCAAGTCATAAACTATTCCTATATCATATCATCATTAGTGCTGTGCTAGGAGTAAAGAAACCACAAGAGTTCTTAGTCTTCTGAAAATATCTTTTATTTTAAAGACAATAGAGATTTTGACAGGATATCTATGGAGCCTTGTTAGGGCTGGCAGTAGCCAAGATCTTTTGATTTTACTAAAATAAAATGCATAACATATTTATTTACCGGGGCCTTCAGCCAGCCCTGTTCACCCATTGGTCTATTATTCTATCATCGACATTTTTCTTCCACCCAGTACAGCATACAACAGGGGTCATGGGCCTGCTTACTGTGAGTGACTGCACTGCGAGTGACTGTACTGTGAGTGAACACATTCTGTCCTTTCGCAAGGAGCACATTCACACACAAAGTAATGCCATTAAGTCCCATATGTGCTTTTTGTGACAAGAAAATATGTGTGCTTTTATCAGCCCAGCAACTCCGCCAACAATAAATGTAAGACAGAGCGAAAAGTCTGGCAGGCAATGCTAGACCTAGTGATTTTAGCAATGTTTGTTTTAGTTTGTATGTTTTCATTTATAGCTTAGTGAAATTTATTATTAATGTCCTTGTTTGGTCTGCTTTCTGCTCTTTGTACTTAGGTGTTTTGGTCCCTTTGTACTTTTCTTTGTCTCCCATTTTGTTGGTAATGCAAGATGCATGTCTGTTGCACCACTTCATCAAGAGTGTGAATTATCTTACAAGCAATTCTGTCCGGAATCCTTGATCCTGTTTTCCTTCTAATTAAATATACAATTCATTGCTACGTTTTGAAAACCTTAAATTCATTTATTTTTATATTTCCTAAGTTGTTGCTCATGGATAATTATTTAAGGTGTATTAGGTGTGCAAGGTTTCAACTGCCCAGAAACACACACATCCCTCAAAATCTTTTCTGGAATGCATGTTAAAATGTTTTAGGTCTCGCCTGAGACAGAGCATGTACTGGTGCTTGCAAGACCTTTTGTTAGCTTACAATGGGCTCAAAGGGCTCAAAGCCCACCTATTGCTCAACATTGGTTGGCTTCATTGTTATTCTTATTTGTTTCCTTCTTATGTGTTGGTGCGTGCAGGCTTTGCTACTTTGTGTTTTCCCCTCCCCTGGAGAATGATCAAAGTACTTGTGTCCTTCCACTGCACACATTTTGGGAGCTACTTTTTAGGTTGAGCCTAGCGCAGCGGGCAAGCTCTGCTTAGGAGATGACCTCTTGGGATCGGTCTGTACTTTTTCAAAAACTCGTGCATGTACCGCACTGTTTCCAATGAGCACTTGTGCATGTACGGCCTTGCGGGAGCGAGCAGCAGCGCCATCTGTTTCCAACTATCTCGCCTGCGCTTGTTTACATTTGCCTGTCTCGCGGTCGCGTTAATTGGAAACAGATGGTGGTCACGTTCACTTCTGCGGTCCCGCATTTCTTTTAACTTTGATGCTTATTCTTAGAAATCGGTCCCAATGAGACAACTGCTCTAACGGTATTTTAGGCGCCTTCAGTGTAAAGGTTGCTGTGAATCAGCCTTAAGTAAAAGTATTTGTTGAAACTGATGAGACTTTCCTCTTGAAAGTGGTTAAAGTTTACCGTGATTTCCACTTGAATTTTTGGTAAAATGTTTGTTTTTCAAATGTGGCCGCCTCTTTAAATAAGAGTCATTCAAAAGCTTTCCCCACAAGGCGAGGTGTCGACTTCCCACGAGCGCCGCCACCAAGAAGTCGTCTACCTGACCGAAATGCACCCCCCCTCTCCTCCCGACAATCACTGATCCCGCCCCCATTGGACTCAGGAGCACAGCTCCACACTTTTTTCATGCACTTCGACCGCTGCTCTCTATCAACCCTAAGTGCATTAAACATCCATTAAAAAAGAGCAGGCTCCTACTCATCCACACAGAACTGGTTCGGGATCTCACACAACCTTGTGTCTGTTTCTTCTGCCGCTTATGCCCGTCCCTGTTTCTTCTCCACCCCCCTCAGCATGCTGTGGCTGTGCTGTTTTATTTGTGCATTTCAATTTCATCATTGGTACATGAGGATAAGTTCACTCGCGGACATGGTAGGATCAGCCAGAGCATTCATCACAGCACAATCAAGGAAACATTTTGGAATAAAAATAAACGCCAGTGTTGAGATTGTAGCATCGAGCCCCATTCAGGTCACACCTCCTCTAGTGTCCTGCTACTAAATGTGCTTAATTGTACTTTATTTTTTTTTACGTTTCCTAACCTCTTGTAATTAATTTCCGATGAATGTCCCACTTCGAAATAATGCGAGCATGTGACTCTGACAAGATTTGTATTCGGCTGCATGGCAGCAATTCCCTGTCACTTGGATGGCTGCTTAGCTGCTCCCCAGTGTCCTGTGCGTGCCACTGGTACCACGAGCTGAGGCTGAAGTCAGCATATAACTGGTGCATCGAGGGGTACTGAGTATTCTGGAATAATGTGGATACTGCAGTTGGTGAGTGAGTTCCCCTACCTCCTTAATGAGCTCCCTTCACCTCCGAACCATCAGCTGCTGTGCATCGCTTAACTATGCTCACGCCTCGGCGTGCATCGGAGCTGCTTCTCTCATACTCGTAGGTCCCTGGCAGGCAAGACATTACATGTACATGCCAAACATATTTCTTCTTCTCCACCAGAAACATCCATTTTTAGCTGACAAGAGTCCATGCTATATACAACACGTTCAGACAGCGCTGGCCTTTTAACAATGCATTGCACTCTGGGACTTGTGGTATAGCTTTTAATATTGTTGCATTTGGTATAAAAATCATAATTTGTTAAATGTTTGTTGGTTGAGCCATAGCTCATTTAAGATGTGGTTTTGTGACATGGATCGACCTGACAATTATGGTACCATGCCTTCAAATCGGAATGAACGTGTAGCAAAATAGTTAGGTGCAGTACTTCTCGTGGGGTTTGGTTAATGAGTTCCCTTCTTCTAAATTACACCATGGCTTAAAGACATTGGCAAAGCCAATAGCTCTGGCTAAACACTTACAAGGTCCCAAAGGCGAGACCTATTGACTATGTCAATGCTTGTTCTTTTTGTTGAAGCACTCCATGAGAGTACCCTCATCTGCTTCTCTCTACCCTGTGCTCCGTCGCTCTCACACTCCTGCATGTCCCCCAGCTGTGCATAGGGTGCCCTCATTCGTATGTGAGCTTCTGTGCGCCCTCATTACTCTCTCACTCATGTATCTTTTGCCCCCACCTGCACTGATGTTGCCCACTTTCCCCTGTGTGGTTCTGTGCCTATCTATTTTTCTCTCGCTCGTCCGCATTCTTCTGTGCCCTTTCTGCTCTCTACTTTCATTCTTTTGTGTGCTTTTATCTCCCACACCCCCTTCTTCCCTCACCTCCACCCCCTGTGTGCTTCTATCACTCATACCCTGCCCCCCCACCATGTTACTGCACCTGCTCATGGCTCCATGTTGCTGCTTCACGGTCCCAGCGCTACATTGCTGGCCCTCGCTCCATATTGCTGATACTGCTGCCTGCTCTGCGTTGCTGCTATCCCACTCTTCCCTACCCGTCACTTGGACCCCATTAACAATTTCTTTTAAAGCGCTGTGATGTGGATGCTGAGCTCCATCATTTAGTAGACGTGTGCATGCATGTTTAACACATGCACATGACTACAAAATGCCCCCGAAGGATGCAGGAAACTCCAAGAAGTGTCCTAAATGCTTGGGGTTTATCACCTGTGGTGGGCCACTACCCTTGTGGTAGTTGTAGTGTGTGCCCCTTCACTACAATTTCGAAAGTATTGGAGTTTGAACCCAATAAGACCTGGGAACAGAGGAGTCATACGAACTGCAATACAAGCAATGTTGTTTATTTGATAACCTGTCCCTGTGGTTTGAAATACGTGGATGACTAAAAGGATGGTCAAACTCCGCATATGTGAACATAGGAGTAGCATAAGATGTGGCAAAAACAACACTAAAATGACCACACATTTTTTAGAGCGCAGACACTCCCCCAATGAGATGCACTGGACAGTGATCGAACATCTACAACATGGCAGTGAGCACAAACTATTTGAGGAAGAACAGAGGTGGGTACACCGCTCATCGTCCCACCTGGTGGGATTGAATGATGACATTCCTTGGGGAAGTGTTTTGAGACAGTAACTACTTTTCTAGCCCTGTGCAACACCTTGGTCTACACTTGTAAATTCTGTACGTGATTACCAACACCATTCACACCATGAGTATTTGACTTCGAAAGTAACTGGGTATGTTACATTTCCTAGTCTCCAAACGGTTAATCTGTTAGTTCAGTCTTTTCGTTTTGGTTGTGGTATGGCAATGGATTAAAAGTCTCCCGTGATGAGTGCCTATTGACTCTATAGCTATCACCTGATATCATAGCGGTTCCCAACAGTTGTTTGCTATGAATATATCTAGGGTAGAATTCTGAATAATCCCTGACGGTAATCAAGGACTTTCCTTGCTGGGCTCGTAAATTTTAAATTCTAAATTTTGATTCATTTTGTACCTTACATCGTTACTAAAAATCGTTGTTCCAGGTCTCATGATTATATATAATACAATATGCCTTTGTCACAGCAGCGAGGTTGGCGGTTTCTTCGGGTCTTCCTGGAATTATTACCGGAAGTGTATACATACCGCTAATGGTTTCACTTTGCAATCATTTTTTCCATGAGCGAGGGCTTGAAAAGATGTTTTGTGCACAGATTCGACGATCTGTCGGTACGGAGTTAATAAATAATAAGAGAATGTAAAATCTGCAATTCCGCCGCTTAGGGAGCAATCCCGATCACGTGACTTGTGACGTGGTCACGCACAAACAACGCAGTTTGAAATACGGGAGCGCCGTTAGTGCAAGTAAGATCCAGACGTCAGTGGAACTGAGATCTAAGTTCCTGGCGGCGAGTCGACATGTATCAAGTAAGCGAATGTTTTACTATCGCGTGCAGGGTTTATGGCTATGATAAATCTATCAGCATTATTGGGCTGATCTGTGGCAACTTGTTCTGTTTGGTTTGCTTTCCAGATAGAACATGACGTGAAGATTTTGCCACACTGAAAGTCCATGTGGCACGCTTACTTTTAGATCGGAGTAAGTGTATTTTGACTGACTTTGAACTCGTTTATGATTTATCTGGCCTTTCGTTTTTGTAATCCTTGAGATGGGGTTATTCTGAACGGAATTTTATGGGTTTGGCATCCAGTGTTTTTAAACGTGAGGATTGACTCCATTAGAAATAAAATTCATGCCTCTAAAAATAGAATGGCTAATAGAGAGCTAATTTGTAGCTCATGTACTATTTGATTAAGAGACCTAGTAAGAGTCCAGTAAACCTTAGATTTATGAGGGTGTTTAAATGGCAGGTCATTTTGAAACTGGTGAAGATATACACAATATTCATGTGTTTCTTTTAAATTGTTTCACAGATCTTCTCCAGGCTAATTGCAGGAGTACTGGCTGCGGGTAAAACAGTGAGTTAACCAAGGAGAGAATTATATCCTGGTCTTTTTACATCTGTCCCCACGGAGTGGGCTCGCCTTAGCGAGCGTGGACCCCCGGAGGACTGTCTTTTTATTGTTATTTTGGTCCTGAAGAAAGCTGAGCAAAACACGCAGTAAACAGCAGAAACATGTTGACCACATACACCGGGTCACTGGGGTTCTAATACAAACCACCACGTGGCCTCACTGTTTTTAATGTGAACAACTGGTCCTTTAATAAAGTTGTTTGGGTCCAGCTGTGATCTTTTATCAATCACTTTTCACCACTGATCACTTATATCACTAAACACTTTTGAAATACCTGCTCCGCTGCAGGCGTTGAAGCACACAGGGGGGATTCTCTGTCCCTCCTGTGGAAACCCCATGATGAAGCATGTCACCACTAGGGTGAGTGAGGGTTCTTTTAGAAAATAGATTTTCCTTTTCCTTCTTCCAGTTCTTTGACCACACATGTTAATTTAGTCTTTTTACACTGTGTTTTTCTTTAAAATAGGGACAATGCCACTTGTGAATTCACAGCATTAGGCGCTCTTTTGTTGTTGTAAAATACAAAATGACACAGGCTTAATTTATTTTATTACTTTTGTTTATATCTAACCTCCATGCTGTCCAGCATCTGCTTTGATGCTGGATGGTATGAAGAGAAGGCATTGGTAGAGCGAATTGGTCTCTTAAGGTGAGACCTATGGGTTTGCCAATCCTTGTTTTTACTTAAGACTAATTAACTGAAGAATCATAACAAATGTGCACTTCAGAAAATGTAGCTAACTTTCCAGTTTCTTTGATAACAAATTCAGAGGTATGCCCATTACATTTAACTGGAAATCAGTGTTACTTAGTACAAAAGTAAGTTGTGGATTGGTATGGTACACATGTTTTAGTGCATATGGCTTTTCGTGGTATTTCGTTGTTGGAAATATCTATCATCCCATTCTCAAACTGGGGATTTTGTTCAAATTGTTTACTCTGGGGTTATTTAGCCTGGAAGGAGGCAAAATAATAATTGAAGGTGCTAAGGATGTGGCTTTGAGAAGACAGCTGGCTAGGCCATCTTGTCCCGAATAATTGGGACTTCAGATTCTATAGATTTAGAGAATCCAGCTACTTGGCAATGTGAGAGAGAATGCATATATATGAACTGTGACTGCACTTCATCCAGTGCTGAATTTGAGCCGGTGGTTGCCGGCAACTGCATTCATTTTTGGGGCTGACACTTATGTTTCCTTATCAGACATTTACCGTGAGCAATAGCGAGAAAAACACGCAAAGGGGAAAGAAGGAAGAGAAAGAGGTAAAGAGTGAGATAAATAGTATTGGCCGCGGGCTTCTGGGCAGACCTTTGGGTACGGGAATATTTTATTTTACTAATGAAGCACCGACTTCAACACTGCACAAACCCAGGCTCTACAAGGTGAAAGGGTTTCAGTAAGTAAAATCTGATCGAACAGCCAGGTCTTGAGTATCCTCCTGAAGGTCAGCAGTTCTTGGGTCTGTCGTAGGCTCGGTGGGAGTGTGTTCCATGTCTTGGCGGAGCGGTGGGAGAAGGATCTCCCTCTGGTGGTTGTTCTTCGGATGCGTGCGACGGTGGCGAGTGAGAGGTCGGCGGAGTGTAGCTGGCGGTTGGGGATGTAGAAGGAGAACCGTCTATTGAGGTAGGCTGGGCCGGTCTTGTGGAGTGCCTTGTGTATGTGGGTGACGAGCTTGAAGGATATCCTCTTGTTGACGGGGAGCCAGTGCAGGTTTTCCCAGGTGGGGGGTGATGTGGCCGTGGCATGGTACGTCAAGGATCAGTCGTGCCGAGGCGTTTTGAATGCGTTGTAGTCGTTTGATGAGCTTGGTCGGGGCTCCCGCGTAGAGGGTGTTTCCGTAGTCGAGTCTGCTGCTGACGAGGGCCTGGGTGACTATCTTTCTTGTATCTGTTGGGATCCTTCTGTAGATCTTCCGGAGCATGCAGAGGGTGTTGAAGCAAGAGGAGGAGACGGTGTTGACTTGCTTGGTCATTGAGAGCATTGAGTCGAGGATGATTCCCAGGTTGTGTGCGTGTTCGGTGGGTGTCAGGGCAGCCCCCAGTGCCGTCGGCCACCAGGAGTCGTCCCAGGCTGAAGGTTTGGAGCCAAGGATGAGGACCTACGTCTTGTCCAAGTTCAGACATTGGCTTTTCGCAGAACTAGCTCCCAAACAGGGCCAGAGTCGAGGGTCGACATCTTCTACCCACTATTTTCTGAGGGTAGATGCCATCCACCCTACTGCAAAGCTGGCACTTTCAGATGAGTACCACGTTCCTTTCCTACATCTCCCTGAATTCACCCAAATATGCTGAACTTGTTTCTGACACGGGACACTTTCAGCAGCACCTGCTCTTTGTCTGCTTTTGTTCGGAACAGCAACGTGCAGGCAAGGAAAGGGCTTACCAGATTCCAGCTTCAACCATAACAGAAGCCGGAGTTAAGGGGCCATTAGGCCTCTTTTTGTTGGAGTAGCCTTGCTGGGAGCTATCGGGAGTCTCACTCCTGGATGCAGTGGAGGGGAAACAAAGGCTCACATCTTATCACTTCACAGGTACTAAAGACAGAAATGTTTTTGACTTGTTTCAGTCCCTGTATGTAAGGGCTATGCATACAATAAGAGTTTCAGATGTTTTTGTCGCCCCAGCATTTACACAAATAAGAATTTAAATACCACCATTTTGTTTTATTTCTTTTATAGCGCTTTGGCACAACTCACCATAATGCAGGGTATCAAATCACTTTACATAACACGTACAGATTATACATTGACAATAAATCATATGTGTGTACATCATTCTAAAGGATGTGTTACATAAGGCAGTGAGGTTTACAAGTGTGTGAGCCACAAGTCCTTCATACTGCATTGTGCTATATTAGAACGACCACAATTTATGAACTGAAAGTAACAAAAGGATCTCTGTCTTAAAAACAGTAACCTACTTACCCATTTACTTTTTTTTTTAATGTGCCATCTGCCTGTTACATAATGTGTTTTGCAGTAGACTTATTAACCCTCTATGCTAATTTTATTCAAAGCTAGGACTAGGCAAAAAACAGATCTCTCCAGCAAAAACGTTATCCTTCCAGAGTTATCTTATCATTATTATTGTTCCCTGAGATTTAGTTGACACACAAAGATCTCACCAGCAGGTGCCTTAACCCCATAAGATATTTTCAAATACAGATATTTCAATCAATTAAACAGAACAGATCTGCTACCACGTTTCTCCTGTTGCCAGTTTCTTTATTGCGCGGTTAAAAAAAAAAGAAAAGTATACGTTGAGGCCCAGATTTTGCATCTGGGTTGCGTCAATATTTTTGCACAACCCAAATGCAAAATCTCATTTGTTAAATATTTTATTGTGCTCAAATGTACTCATGATAGACCTGCTAAACATATGTGAGGTCTAAAGATCTGATGTCACTTTCTATGAGGTCATGATGCCACTTCCAGTAATACCACATGCAATGGCATGTGCTGTGATGTTACTTCCTTTGATGTCACATACAGTGGTGTCACTTCCTGTCATGTCACGCGCTGTGATATCACACCCATTGTGCCTAACTTGGTGAGTTCCCAACTTCTTTTTTTAGGAATTGAGCCCTGCTCTCAAAGTATAATCAGTGCTTAATAATATATGCTGGTCATTAAACGTAGTGGACATCAGAACTTATTTTTGGTGACATGGGCTGTTTCTTCATCATCGGAATTGGACCAGGAGCAAGAGAGAGAAAAGCGGATTTGGAAGAAATATGGAGAACAGGAAAGATAAGGAAACAATTGAGTTGAAAGGAGAAAGGTAAAGAGGCCTGCTAAGGTTAGAATGGTGGAAGACAGGCATAATGTGGAATCAAGGATAGGGCGGCTTGGAATATTGCAATGCTGGCATTCGGCAGGTCGCTCCTCCTAAGAAAAAATATATACCCTGTACTTTTTCCTCCACAAATTAAGCACTCAGGGGCATATTTACAAGCCCCTATCCCCACCACAATGTCACTTTCAGTGACGCTGTGGTGGCAATAGGAGCTTCGCCTTATTAACAAGGCAGCGTTAAGCCACGTAGCATTGCTTAACGTTGCCTTGTAAATAAGGTACCCTTTCCTACTGTTTTTAGCGTGAAAAGGAAGGGAAATGGGTGTTTTGATGGGCGTTCACTGCAAAACCCATTGATTTTTACGCTACCCCCTATTTACAACGGCAGCGTAAATACAAAGCAGTGTCAAAATTAAGACCAGTGAAAACCGGGTCTTAAACAGGCGTAATGAGGAGAAATGCTTTATTTCGCCTTGTTTTTTCTGTTTTCATGTGTGCTGCCTTGTGCAGCACACATAGAAACAGCAATTTGCCTATGATTGTTTGTGTGCTTGTAGGCACCTCTTCTTGCACATAAACAATCATTTTAAAAAATCCTGTTTTGCAACTTCTATGTGTGCTGCATTAAGCAGCACACATAAAAGTTACAAAACGGCATTTAAAGATTGTTTATGTACAGGAAGGTGGACCTTCCTGCACATAAACAATATTAACCCCAACGCAGGCATCCTTGCACTATGGTGTTAGCAAGGTTTGCTTAACGCCACGCTTCTCCATTCTGCTGTAAATATGTCCTTCAGAAGTAACTAATGAGGGATATGTAGGGTGACTCCAAACTAGCTGTAGCATGTCTCTTTTCTGAGGGGACCAATCCACCTTAAAAATACTGCTGAGTCGCAAACAACTCTGTCACGCTGCAGCACACATTCCCAGCCAATTATTTCTACTTTTAGGCTGATCAGTGAAAGCCTCTGTCATATGAGCCCCTCTGAGAAATATTCCCTGCCTTTGAGTCTCACTGTAGCATCTGTTTAACTTCAACCACCAAGAATCATATTACACTTTGTTATAATAACAAACATGCTCCTCTTCTCCTATCGTAACAAATAAAGCATCCATTTAAAACTCATTTTTAACCTTTAAACACGAACTTTTTTAAATGATTCAAGAAATAACTGCTCTCCATTTTTTTGTTGGCGAATTTGATCTGGAAATTTCCAGACTCGTAATGATCCGCTCGTTATTTACTACACACATTATTGTTTGTAAAGTAGACAGTTATATGTGTGGTTTAGGAAAGAATAAATGCCCAAACACACACGGATAGTTTGCGAAGGTGAGCGCTCATACACCGACTTTGTTTACCCTGTGATTGGTCACGAGGAAAGCGGAGCAGAGTCGGCAGAAACGCAACCGCGGCCTCTATTTTTCTTAGCCTATTTAATTAGGTAGCAAAAACAAGAAGGCCTGTTGACAAAATACAGTACTTTCTCAGTGGACTGTTAACATACTGTTCTCAGGGATGTAAAAATAGCATGGCACACGCCTCACTATCAGTTCCAAAACAAGCATTGGCAAAGCCAATAGGTCTCGCCTATGGGACCTATTGGTTTTGCCAATGGTTTTTAGCGAGTCTGTAGTGTACAGGAATCTGATGCTGTGCAGCATTTGGGGGCGCAACTTTTGGGTAGCAGAAACAATACTCTGGACTGTGTTGGGAGGATCGGCCAACAGATGGGTGAAGGAAACACAGGATTTGTGGTTGGGAGGCGCAGAAAAGCAAATGGGTGTGAGATATGGTGACCAACCATCCATAAATTTAACGGACCGTCCGTAATTTGGATATCATGTCCGTTTTCCATGACGATCCCTTTTGCTGACGCCTTTTGTGCATTGGGAAACATCACTGTTCCCCTGCCAGAAGCTTCAGCTCCCTGATGGGGCTACCTCGCACTCCTCTGAGCACAAGAGCAGGCCCATCCGCCCATTGTCATTCTGTCTGCGGCTGATTGCCCTATACAGAATGACAATGGGCTAGTCTGATCAGTTACAGCATATGGTGGGCCTCCTCCTGCCTTGGTCTAGGGCAGGACATTCAGTCAGGTGGAAGAAATTAACAAAAACGCCTATGCTGCTAGGTGACAATCCAGTTCATGAAAAGGGGGTGAAACAAGTTTAAAACAAGCATTTACAATGCAATGGTCTCGGCAATATTATAGGTAGAGCTATTGGTATTGCTCATTATTTTTTTTATCTTTTTTGTATCCCTAAATAAATGGCATTGTCATTTCTATCGGCATTAGCTTTTTTTGCATATGTGATACCTATTGCATTAGCAGAGAGAGAGTGAGGTAGTGAAAGAGAGAGAGTGAGGTATTGAAATAGAGAGAGAGTGAGGTAGTGAGAGAGAGTGAGGTAGATAGAGAGTGAGGTAGTGAAAGAGTGAGGGAGGGAGAGGGATGTTGTGAGGTAATGATATAAGCATAGAGTGATGTAGTGAGAGAGAGAGAGGTAGTGAAAGAGAGTGAAAGTGAGTTATGTTATTCTAAACTTTTTAAGCGCACAACACCCAGGGGTTTCATGGCGAGTTAGTGAGATAAAAAGAGTGAGGTAGTGAGATAGAGAGTGATTGAGGTAGTGAGTTAGAGAGAGAGAGTGAAGTTGTGAGCTAGAGGGTGAGGTAGTAAGAGAGTGAGGTAGTAAGAGAGTGAGGTAGTGATGTTTTGAGAGAGAGAAGTTGTGAGATAGTGAGGTAGTGAGATAGAGTGGTGTAGTGAGGTAGAGAGAGTTATGTAATGAGAGAGAGGTAGATAGAGTGAGGTAGTGAGAGACAGAGACTGAGGTAGTGAAAGAGTGAGGTAGAGGGATGTTCTGAGGTAGTGAGATAGAAACAGGGAGTGAGTTTGTGAGGTAGTGAGATAGAGAGAGAGTGAGGTAGTGAAAGAGAGTGAAAGTGACTTAGTGAGATAGAAAGAGAGAGTGAGGTAGTGAGATAGAGAGAGAGTGAAGTTGTGAGGTAGTGAGATAGAGTGAGTTAGTGAGGGAGTGATGTAGTGAATTTTTGAGGGAGTGAGTTGTGATATACTGAGGTAGTGAGAGTGAGATTGAGATAGAAATAGAGTGAGCTAGTGAGATAGAGAGAGAGTGAGATAGAGAGTAAAGTTGTGAGGTAGTTGTGAGCCAAAAAGAGGGAGGGATAAAGCAGCCCTGGTTGTAATGCAGTGGTTGTAATGCATTCCTATATGAGCCACAGTATTGCCGCCTGATTGTCTGACTTTATATAAACTCTGCAGAAATAATCTGAAAACAAAGGGGAACTTATAGTAACGCATTCGTGTTCGTCACCAACAGACTGCTTTGTAGATAGATGACAGGGTTAAGACGCCTGTTGCACAGATCTAGTCTAGCTGCAGTAAGCTTCCGGGCACTGTACTGGGGAGGTATGTCCAGCGTTAATGGACTTGCTCTGGTACCACGATTGAAACAACGTGAAGCAGCTCAGAGTGTTGATGTGCCTGCTGCAGGGGTCGTCTTGTGACCTGCAGGTGACACGTGCCAGGTGTGGTGAAGTAGCTCAGTGGGTGAAACGCTCACTGCAGACAGCGGCACGTCACCTGTATGACGTCAAGCAAACTAAATATGTCACACAGCAGAACACTACTTCTAAGCTTACATACACATTACTTAACTCAGTCGGTACAACTTGTACTAGAAGGTGTATTTGAATCAATTTAATAAAGCCAGTGTTTAAAAAAATAAATAAAAGGACATACTTGTTGAGGTGGGACGAAGTAAAAAAATATAAAGAGCATCCAAGCCAACACAAGTAAAAACTATAACGATGTATCGATACGCAAAGCGTAGCATTTTAAAATAAAAAAATAACAATGGCACATTGTACCATACTGTAGAAAAGAGTAGCATGGCAACCAGTCCATCCCGAAAGTTGTACTTGATAGCGCAATAAATGTGTTATTACATAGCATTCAGATTATTGCTAGATTGAAAAAAAGATTCTCAACCCCTGAATTATGATGCAACGCTCATAGTAGAGGTGAGCCTGCTATTTGTGCCAGCATCACATTCGAGGAGACACTCCACACGTCCATGCCCAGTGGTTGGGACGCGTCCCAAAAGGACTGCATCACCATCATATGCTGGGGTGGGTGCTAGCTAGAGTGCAAGAGGAGCAGTTTTAAAATATGCCCTAGGACGAAAAGGGGAGCAAGTACATTTTGCATTGTTAGGACTATAGGGGACCCACGAGCTTACTTATGTAAAACAGACGTAACCACAATATGCTAAGCACAGAAATAATTTAACAGTAAAATCAACAGAACAAAATTCTGAGCACAGAAGTGGGGCAACAGTAAAAAAAACAGTAAAATACCCAGATGACCGGTGATGCTGGGTACATCAGCGCTCAACGTGAAACACACAGAAAAGGCAGTGCGCATCAACGCAATAGAAACAATTGACAGATGAAGCTGTGTGCAACAGCCCCGAAACTACACCGGCAAATGACTGATACCTAGCTGAGCACAAAATACAGAGAAGGCAGGCAAGGCTGTACGCCTCGGCGCACGTAATTAATTCGCAGGCAAAGTTGTACAGAGACAATTAGCAGGTAAAGTTGTATGCGTCAGCGCTGAACAAACAAATGCCCAACGAGGCTGTGGGCATCAGTGCACAATGTGAGCTTCGTGGGCAAGGCTGTGCACATCAGCGCAGGGTAAATCACTGAGAGCAATGCGCCTGCCCGAGGCCACGCAGTGGCCATCAAGAGGGCGGGTACCTAGTCAAGGAGGGCGGTCCCGCCCCCACTTGCCTGTCCGGCACATCCGCCTCTCTGGTTGGAGGAGGCGGCTTGCCGGGAATCTCGTCCGGGCGGCGGGGAGGGGCTTCAGGGGTACTTATGCCGTGGTACCCCTATCCCAAGCCTCTTCGCCGCCCGGACGCCGTACTATCTTGCGGGACACTCTTTCGTTGCTCTCGTCGCCGCGTCGTCTCGAGATCCCGGTAGTGGCGTGCAGTCGCCTCCGCACCCAGGCCTCCGGGGCTTCCAGGCATCAGAGCATCTAGCGCGCGCTTCGCACTCGCACCTCCGTTCGCCCATAGTGCGCCCACATCTAAGCGGAGTCGGTGTAAGGTATGTTCATGAGCGTGGGAGTGGGTGTTCTCGGGAGGAATTCCCAAGCTTCCTGCCTTCTCTGGCCCGCCCCCCTCCCAGTGGCGTGCTCCGGCGGTTCAGGTGCACGGGTGCTCACTTGTGTCCCGGTAAGGGCATTTCATGTTTGAATGCTGTTGTCTCACAGCCCACTCTGTTGTTTTCAGGAATTTTCTGGTTTTGAGGACTGCATCAGTGCGTTTCGTTCATTTAAAGCCTCGAGGATATTTGCAGAGGTATGTTGCGCTATGCCTGGGTTTTCATCAGGAGGTGTTTCTTGGAAGGACATGTCTTTCCACCCTGGTTTAGTGTTTTAGCAGGCCTCGGGGTGTGAGTTAGCAGGGGGTGGAAGGTGTCGGCGGGCTTGTCGTAAGTCGTGTTTATGCGTTGCTCACGGTCATCTCTTTTGCAGGTTACTTTCGAGTGGTATGGAGAATCAGGGGTCCCCCGCTCTTTTCTCTCAGACGTCCCAGGTTGAGGATTCAGGACTAGGACCGTCGCAGGACCCTCAGATGAAAGCCCTGTTGGATGCGATAAAGGCCAATGGGGTGGCGTGGGCGAGTGGACTATTACTGGCCAACCCCCCTAAAGCAACAGGGCCGGCCCCTGCCCCACAAATATCTGAAATTGAGGTGGCAGAGGACACAGCCACAGGGAGGTCTAAACGCACGAGGAAGCCAACAGTCAAGGACTTCCCGCCGGAGCCCCCCGCTAAGTCCAGGGCGGCGGACTCGATCAGAAACGTGATAGTGCACGCCCCGGCATCCCCCCCAGCGGTGGTCCGGGTGTGCCCGCCCTCACCTCCTCGCATGGCGCCCTCTAGTGCGGAATTCGCCACCCGGGCGGACCTGGGTAAGATTACTGACTCGCTGGCGTCTTTCATGTCTGAAATTAGAGCCAGTTTGTGCCCTGCCCAGCCCCGGTCTCCTATGTCTGTGCATTCTGTGATTTTGCCACCTGTAGCAGTGGCCCCGTTGTCTGTTGCCGGGGAGGCTGATGTGGTCCAAGTATGGGGTGGTTCCCCTTCACTAGGGGGGAGTGAGGCGGGTCCCATTGGTTTGCCTACTGTGTCGTCGGTCTGCTCGCCCAGCAGTCTGGGGCTGGGAGCTACTCCTCCACAGGTTCTGCCGCCGGTGCAGAGTGTGCCACAGGAGGCCCTCGTGCCGGCGGTTGTCGCAGTCCAGTCGCTGGTGGGGGCATCTGCCGGTCCTACACCCGTGCCATCCATCAGTGCTGTGGCTTCACCGTCAGCGTTGGTGCCCATCCCTGCCCCCACAGCCCTCATGACCATGGCGCCCCTTCTGTCAGGCAAATGCTCCCTGGCCTGGCAGGTTCCTCAGGCGGCGAAGGAGGGTATCTGGAGAAGGGAGTTTATAGACATTTTTTCGCTCCTCACGTTGGGGGCGGATGGGGTAGATGTGCGTAGGATGGGGTCCAAAGATGAGGAAAAGAAGGCTCGTTTCCAGTCTTGGCCTGAGAAGTCCATTCGTAACTGGCGCCAGGCCTTCGCCATTTTGGCTGCTGTCATAACTGAGCGTTTCCCGGACCAAGCACAAGGCCTTTTCCAATACAACAGCGTCATAGTTAATGAAGCGGAAGCATCATCTGGGATGGGGTGGTATTCATATGACTGCGAGTTCCGGAAAAAGATGTCTGTATGCCCCGAGCTGGAGTGGGATCAAGTTGAGGTCAGACTATGGATTGCTCATATGGGCAAAAGTAAAGTAGAAAGTAGTAATAGTGTTGTCCAGGCCAGGAAGCAGGATAGTGAGAAGCAGTTCTCGCAGAGGAAGAGTAATTTTCGCCAGTCCTTTCGTGGGGGGCGTGGGGGGGCGGTTTTAACAAACAATTTACCAAGAAGTATCCCCCCTCCTCCTGCAGAATGTTCAATGCGGGAAACTGCACCTGGGGAAAGGCCTGTAAGTTCGCCCATGTGTGCAACAGGTGCGGTGGTTCCCACCCTGAGTCTTCCTGTGAGAAAAGATCCCCCGCACCCAATGCTGCCAGCAAAGACAAGTAGTATCCCTGGGGACCCCCCCCTCCCCTCCCCGGTTTCTGTGGTGTCCCATCAGCCCGACTTTAGCATCTCTCCCCTTTGCCCACCTGTGTTGCACGTTAGGGACCCCCCCCCTTCCTAGGTCCAAAGGACCATCCCCTATCATTTTGCCGAGGTTGCTTGCTCTCCTTCATAAATACCCCAATGTCAAAGATAGGGATACCCTGTCCCATGGTTTCCTCGAGGGCTTCCAGATCCCCTATCAGGGTCCTAGAGTCAGCAGAGATGCGGAAAATCAAAAGTCAGTGAGGGAGCTCCCGGAGGTTGTCGACAAAAAGATCACCAAGGAGGTACTTTTGGGGAGGGTGGCTGGGCCTTTCCTGTCCCCCCCCCTTCAGGATTTTGTCGTGTCCCCGTTGGGTGTGGTCCCTAAAAGAGAACCTGGGGCTTTCAGGTTGATCCACAACTTGTCCTTCCCAGAGGGAAACTCTGTCAATTCTTGGTTGCCTGAGGAGGCCTGTTCGGTCTCCTATTGTTCTCTGGACATGGCCATAGATTTGGTGAGGAGGGCAGGAGAAGGAGCCTGGCTGGCCAAGGCAGATATAGAGGCGGCTTTCCGCTTATTACCGGTCCATCCTGACAGTCAGCATCTCCTGGGCTTCAAATGGAAAGGGGGGTACTACTTCGACAAATGTATGCCCATGGGCTGTGCAGTTTCATGTGCTTTCTTTGAGGCATTCAGCACCTTTCTGCAGTGGGCCCTCACAGAGGAATACAATGTGGCCGCGGTGTCCCACTACCTGGATGATTTCCTTTTCATCGGAAGGGAGGGCACGCAGGAGTGCCAAGAGGGCTTGGACAGTTTTGTGGAGCTGGCTGGTCACTTGGGGGTGCCCTTAGCGCCAGGTAAGACTGAGGGCCCTGCTCAGGTGCTGACTTTCTTGGGGGTTGAGCTTGACACTGTACAGGGAGTGTCCCGTCTGCCAGCGGAAAAGGTGGTGGCCTTGAGGGGGGACATTCAGGCCTTGCTGTGCAGAGACAAGGCGCCTCTGGGGGTCATTCAGAGCCTACTAGGTAAGCTAAACTTTGCTGCACGAGTGATTCCAGTCGGGCGCGTCTTTGCAAGGCGCTTGGCCAAAGCCACTGCTAAGATTTACAAACAGTACCATTTTGTCAGGTTGACATCAGCCCTCAAGAAGGATTTGAGGATGTGGGACGTTTTCTTGGCAGATTTTAATGGGACTGTGAAGTGGAGATCCCCGTGGGTGGAGAGTCCAGAGTTAAACATGTACACTGATGCCTCGGGCCGCGAGGGCTTTGGGGCCATTTTGGGAGAGCAGTGGTGCGCGCAGGGTTGGCCCAATTCCTGGCGCAAGCGGGGCATTACTTCCAATATCGCTGTCCTTGAACTCTTCCCGATTGTCATTTCATTACACTTGTGGCCTGAGCTCCTGTCCCACAGAAAAGTCTTGTTTTGGTCAGATAACATGGCAGTGGTGCAGGCGATCAATGGGTTGTCTGCCAGCTGCCCCCTGGTGCTGTCTCTACTCCGGGAACTGGCTAGCAGGTGCCTGTTTTGCAATGTCGAATTTAGAGCCAGACACATTGTGGGGGTCACCAATGTCGCAGCTGACGCTCTCTCTCGTTTTCAGCTGGAACGGTTCCGGGCAGCTTGCCCCCAGGCGAGAGAGGAGATGACCCCCTTTGCGCCAAGGCTTTGGCACATCTTGGAGTGGAGCAGCACATGAGGGAACTGGGCGAGAAATCTTTAGCGTTGAGCACACGTAAGCGCTATGCAAGCCACCGTGCTACGTTCACGAAAGTTATCTCTGACCTGGGTTTGCAAACGTTGACAGTAGAGAAGAAAGTTCATGCCTTCATAGTGTGGGCAAAAAAGCAGTTGAAATCTCACTCTTGGGTTTGCGGCCACCTAGCGGCCATTGGTCACGAGGCTAGACTGTGTGGGGGGCAGGACCCCACTTCTTCTTTTGCAATAAGGGCAGCCTTGAAGGGTTGGGCGCGGGAGGATCCGAGGGCCCCAGATGACAGGTCCCCTATTGATTTTCCTTCTCTCCAGGCCATGTTGCAGATGCTGCATGCAGTTGTACACTCCAGGTACGAGGAGGCCCTCTTCGCTGCTGCTTTTGTCATAGCTTTCTTTGGTGCGTTTAGGAGCAGTGAACTGGTGGCTCGTTCTAAGTCAGATACCTCTATGGATGCCCTGGGTGTGGCGGATGTTATTCTTGAGGGTGGGTTGTCAATTAAGCTGAGAAGATCCAAAACTGACCAGTCTGGTAAGGGGTCCCTTATTAGACTCTCCCCCCTTGGGGATTCCCGTTACTGTCCCGTGGCATTGCTACAAGCCTTCCTAGCATTACGCCCGTCAGGGCCTGGTTACCTCCTAGTGCATGCCGATTGCAGCCCCCTAACGAAATACCAACTGGACAAGATCATGTTGGCCTGCCTTGACAGGGCTGGCTTGTTGGTTTTAGGGAAGAGGTTCTCGAGTCACTCCTTCCGCATTGGGGCGGCCACTTCGGCCTTCCGAGCTGGGATGTCCCCAGGGCAGGTGCAGTCGGTGGGGCGTTGGGAATCTGCCTGTTATAAGCGTTATGTTAGGCCGTGATTCCCCCCTTTTTTTTCCTTTCATTTTCTTGAATTTGCTTGCTGTGCCTCGTATATTTGTATAAATATGTGAATTTAATAAACACCCTTGAACATATCGCGTCTTTCTTTGACAGGTATCCGCGTATGGGTCTTGGGGCATTCAATGGTCAGCAGATTGGCTCGATGGGCTGCCATCAGACAGTGGACTGGTTCCTTCTCTGAGATAGAGTGCGTGTGGTTGGGGTACCCTGGTATGCGCTGGCATAGCCTACTCTTTCGGCTAAAAGAGACCCTTGCCCAGGGGGGGCCCTTTCCTCAGCATTTAATAATCCACTTGGGTGGCAATGACATTACCTCTGTGGGGAAGTCCGCTTTGCTTCTTAGGATGAAAACAGACCTGGGTATCATTGGCAGCATGTTGCGCGAATGCGAGGTCTGGTGGTCTGAGTTAGTGCCCAGAAGACATTGGCGGGGGGCTGTGTCCAGTGAGGCAGTCGAGAAAACTAGAAGGCGCATAAACGCGGCCATGAAAAAGTTTACACAGCGCAGAGGGCTGGGTTTCATTAAACATGACTTGATTCAGGAGAAGGTCAAGGGTTACTTCGAGGAAGATGGTGTTCACCTTACGCCTGTGGGCTTAGACCTCTTTTTAATGGACTTAAAAGAGGCACTCATGAGCAGAGGATGCAGGTAGAACAGGTGAGGATTGGTGGGGGGCCTGTGCGGCAGCGGTGACCACCGCACAGGCTGTGGCGGAGTTACGGGGCGATCCGGAAGAAGAGAGGTGCAAATGATGTACTTCAGCGGGCACATAGGGGTGCCAGAGCCTAACCTGTAACCTCATGGGAGGTGCAGGAATCCGTGTCGGCACCCCAGTAGTCCTTCGGGCGGTTGTGGGCCTGTGCAGCCGGGGGTTTGCCTAGTCACGCCCAGCAAATGGGTGTGTCAGTATGTAATTATATTCTACAGCAGTTGGGTGGTTCGCCACTGTGCTGTTTGGCTCAAACAGGCGGACAGGTGGCGAGAATGCGGCCTGTCCTGGATCGCCCGTAAGCTAACCCACCATCTTTACATATGTTGTATGTAAATAAATCCTGCAGCAATTTTGACCCAAACTCTATTTGTCTGTGTTTCCTTTGCGGGTTTGGGTATGTGGGGCGGGGGAATGTTATGTAGCCCTGAGTTGACTATGCGCCTGCCCGAGGCCACGCAGTGGCCATCAAGAGGGTGGGTACCTAGTCAAGGAGGGCGGTCCCGCCCCCACTTGCCTGTCCGGCACATCCGCCTCTCTGGTTGGAGGAGGCGGCTTGCCGGGAATCTCGTCCGGGCGGCGGGGAGGGGCTTCAGGGGTACTTATGCCGTGGTACCCCTATCCTAAGCCTCTTCGCCGCCCGGACGCCGTACTATCTTGCGGGACACTCTTTCCCCTCCCGTCCTCTTACCCAGAGTGTCATGTATAGGGGCTGGGGGGGTGTTTTAATGTGTCTTGTTTGTCGTTGCAGGCGGAGTTACGGGGCGATCCGGAAGAAGAGAGGTGCAAATGATGTACTTCAGCGGGCACATAGGGGTGCCAGAGCCTAACCTGTAACCTCATGGGAGGTGCAGGAATCCGTGTCGGCACCCCAGTAGTCCTTCGGGCGGTTGTGGGCCTGTGCAGCCGGGGGTTTGCCTAGTCACGCCCAGCAAATGGGTGTGTCAGTATGTAATTATATTCTACAGCAGTTGGGTGGTTCGCCACTGTGCTGTTTGGCTCAAACAGGCGGACAGGTGGCGAGAATGCGGCCTGTCCTGGATCGCCCGTAAGCTAACCCACCATCTTTACATATGTTGTATGTAAATAAATCCTGCAGCAATTTTGACCCAAACTCTATTTGTCTGTGTTTCCTTTGCGGGTTTGGGTATGTGGGGCGGGGGAATGTTATGTAGCCCTGAGTTGACTAATCTCTGTGCACCAAGGGAATTATGAAGCAAGACTGTGAGCATCAGCACAAATGGAATAAGAGGTAAATGAGGCGGTGCGCATCAGCACAAGGTGAAATTCACATGGCTTGATTGACATGATGGGTCCAATTACAGATGGGCCACCACTACCCTCGATGCAGAGCAGGACGACGGGGGGCAGAGCAGGACGACGGAGCTGCGGGGGGAGGGAAGGGGGGGGGGGCAGAGCAGGACGACGGAGCTGCGGGCGGAGGGAAGGGGGGCAGAGCAGGACGACGGAGCTGCGGGGGGAGGGAAGGGGGGGCAGAGCAGGACGACGGAGCTGCGGGGGGAGGGAAGGGGGGGGCAGAGCAGGACGACGGAGCTGCGGGCGGAGGGAAGGGGGGCAGAGCAGGAAGACGGAGCTGCGGGGGGAGGGAAGGGGGGGCAGAGCAGGACGACGGAGCTGCGGGGGGAGGGAAGGGGGGGGCAGAGCAGGACGACGGAGCTGCGGGGGGAGGGAAGGGGGGGCAGAGCAGGACGACGGAGCTGCGGGGGGAGGGAAGGGGGGGGCAGAGCAGGACGACGGAGCTGCGGGCGGAGGGAAGGGGGGGCAGAGCAGAACGACGGAGCTGCGGGCGGAGGGAAGGGGGGGCAGAGCAGGACGACGGAGCTGCGGGGGGAGGGAAGGGGGGTGGGGCAGAGCAGGACGACGGAGAAGTGGGGCAACAGTAAAAAAAAAACAGTAAAATACCCAGATGACCGGTGATGCTGGGTACATCAGCTCTCAACGTGAAACACACAGAAAAGGCAGTGCGCATCAACGCAATAGAAACAATTGACAGATGAAGCTGTGTGCAACAGCCCCGAAACTACACCGGCAAATGACTGATACCTAGCTGAGCACAAAATACAGAGAAGGCAGGCAAGGCTGTACGCCTCGGCGCACGTAATTAATTCGCAGGCAAAGTTGTACAGAGACAATTAGCAGGTAAAGTTGTATGCGTCAGCGCTGAACAAACAAATGCCCAAAGAGGCTGTAAAACACAAATGCCCAACGAGGCTGTGGGCATCAGTGCACAATGTGAGCTTCGTGGGCAAGGCTGTGCACATCAGCGCAGGGTAAATCACTGAGAGCAAAACTCTGTGCACCAAGGGAATTATGAAGCAAGACTGTGAGCATCAGCACAAATGGAATAAGAGGTAAATGAGGCGGTGCGCATCAGCACAAGGTGAAATTCACATGGCTTGATTGACATGATGGGTCCAATTACAGATGGGCCACCACTACCCTCGATGCAGAGCAGGACGACGGGGGGCAGAGCAGGACGACGGAGCTGCGGGGGGAGGGAAGGGGGGGGGCAGAGCAGGACGACGGAGCTGCGGGCGGAGGGAAGGGGGGCAGAGCAGGACGACGGAGCTGCGGGGGGAGGGAAGGGGGGGGGCAGAGCAGGACGACGGAGCTGCGGGGGGAGGGAAGGGGGGGGGCAGAGCAGGACGACGGAGCTGCGGGGGGAGGGAAGGGGGGGGCAGAGCAGGACGACGGAGCTGCGGGGGAGGGAAGGGGGGGCAGAGCAGGACGACGGAGCTGCGGGGGGAGGGAAGGGGGGGCAGAGCAGGACGACGGAGCTGCGGGCGGAGGGAAGGGGGGGGCAGAGCAGAACGACGGAGCTGCGGGCGGAGGGAAGGGGGGGCAGAGCAGGACAACGGAGCTGCGGGCGGAGGGAAGGGGGGGCAGAGCAGGACGACGGAGCTGCGGGCAGAGTGAGGGGGGGGCAGAGCAGGACGAAGGAGCTGCGGGCACGTCCTGTTTCTCCAGCGCCACATGCTGCGGGCACGTCCTGTTTCTCCAGCGCCACGTCCATTGGCAGCCCACTGAAATGTAATCAGCTTGTTCTCGGTCACCTCAGACCCAGTGAAATTTCCAGCAAATGTGGTCCTGCAATTATGAAAGCAGTATTTTAGTGAGCACGTTATCTACGGGTACATTTCCATGCCAGTCAGCCCTGTGCACTTTCAGCTCCAAGTGTACCTTGTTACGACACATTCCCGAGTTGCAGCAGCACTCTGCATTCAAGATACCAGTTGCATATACTTTCCCCCAAAAACAGTGATTATGTAACCGCGGTTACAAGACTTAGGGTATGGTACAAAAGTGAATAACGAAGGCTGTGAGCGTGAAATGAGGGAATAGGTACGAGAGATTAGCACTCCAGCTGCCCATGCCCCTTGAGTCCCTCGGACTCGCCCCCCCCCCCCCCCCCATCTTCCCGGATTACTGTGACCCTTGCCCCGTTTCACATACCACGGGGGCCGCAATTCTCCTGAGCTTCGGCGGCGTTACAACGTCCTCCGGGAGTGACCACCACTCTTCCGTCCACTCCTCCTGCTCAACACCGGCTCTCTCCGCACGTCATTGGGGTGCCTCGTCTGCTTCTCGTCCTCGCTCCTCGATGAGCTCATCTGCTTCACGTCCTTGTTCCTCATTTGGCTCGTCCTCGTTCCTCAGGAGTGCTCCGGTCTGTTCCCTCCGTCTCCCGAGTCCTGAACACGCACACCTCAGCGTCCTGCAATTATGGTGGGCGTTCAAGATACCAGTTGCGATGAGATCCTGTGCGGGCGGGACAGGACCAGCGGGAGGGGGCGGGAAAAAAGACGGCGGGAACCAGACAGCGGGAGGGGGCGGCAAAAAAGACGGCTACCACTGAATGATTTATTTAGCGGGAGGGGGGCGGGAAGAAAGACAGACAGCGGGAGGGGGGTGGGAAAAAGAATACAACAGCACAGCGGCCGACCTAATCAGCGGGAGGAGGGCGGGAACAAACACGGACAGTGGGAGGGGGGCGGGAAAAAGACCAGGCAGGGAAAGAAAACAACGGCCGACCGATTCAGCGGGAGGAGGGCGGAAACAGAGACGGACAGCGGGAGGGGGGGCGGGAAAAAGACAGCGGGAAACGAGGACAGCAGCCTACCTCATCACAAGAAGACTTAAAATGGCGGCCACAAGCTTCAGATTTTTTTTCGGAATTGGGGGCGTATTTTGCTGTTCTGAGTGACGGGCGACGTCACTGTCTAAAGAACAGCAAAAATGACGCCCCCAAATCCGAAAAAGACGGGGCTTCTTTGGAGGGATGGCTCTCTCCTCCAATGGCTGGCCTCCATTTAGGAAGCCAGCCAATGGAGAAAGAGCAAAAAGAGGGAGGGATAAATGCAGCACTCTAAGAATCATTAAATCTCCGACTTCCGGTTTCTGCCTTACGGCAGAACCGATAGTCCTCGACCTAAAAAGGGTTATGGGTCTTTCACTATCTCATCATTTTAAAACTGACGCATTTTCAATTTTATAGTCAACAAAGTCATGGTTGCTGCTTTTTTTATTTTCTGCAACTAGCAACCATTGACAAAGCCAATCGTTCTGCTTTGTAGGTGTAACACTACTTGTTGTGTTATATATCAGGAAACAATGACAGAAGCAGCAAATTACCAGTCGGGCTACACAGTATGCTAAGCACAGATTTTTAGCTTAGGTGTTTTAAGCCGTGCCCTTAATTACATCGAACACCCCCTGTGGAGAGACCACCCAGTTTTTTCATCCCACTTAAAGCCCTGGAAACAACACTATGTCACAGTGGCACGGTGCATCATGCATGAATCTTGACTTCTACTTTTTCGGATTACCTTTGAACAGGTGAATAGTGAGCCCTCCCCCGCCCCTGCCCCCCCTCTTGCTTTAGGAACTACAGCAGGGGTGAAGTCCTTCATGGGCCTCATCAGCCTGAAACTCCGCAGACAAAGGCTCAGCTCATAATTAATGTGAAAAGGTGGGTGAGTGAAGGGATGGGTGGATGGCTGGATGGATTAACGAAAGGGTGAATGGATGAATGAAAGGTGAACGGATGGATAATGAGAGATAGGATGACGGATGAGTGAGTGGAAGGATGGATGAGAGAAAAGTAAATAGATGGCTTTATGGGTGGAAGGGTAGATGGACAGGTAAAAGGATGGTTGGATGAGTGGATGAGTGAAAGGGTGAGTGGCAGGTGAGGGAATGGGTGGATGTATGAGTGAACGGATGAATGGATTGATGAATTGATAAGTGAAAGGGTGAATGGATGGATGGATGAGTGAAAGGGTGGCTGTAAGGCTGGATGAGTGGGTGAAAGGGAAAGTTGATGAACAGAAGGGTGGCTAGATGAGTGAAGGAGTGAAAGGGTGGATGGATGAGAGAAAGGGAGGATGGATGAGTGAAGGAGTGGAATGGCGGATAGATGAAAAAAAGGATGGATGGATGAGTGAAGAGGTGAAGGGGTGGATGGATGAGAGAAAGAATGGATGGATGAGTGAAAGGGTGGATGGATGAGAGAAAGGATGGGTGGATGAGTGAAAGGATGGATGAATGATAAGGTCAATGGATTCATGAATGGATGAGTAGATGGATGGGTGGATGGAAGGATGAATGGCTAAATGAAAGAGGGATGGAGAGAGAGGGAGGATTAATGGATGACTGAAAGGGTGGAAGGATGAGTGACTGGGTGGATGAGTGAGTAAGTGAAAGGATGGCTGGATGGGTAAAAGGGTAGATGGCTGAGTGAATGGATGGATGCGTGGATGGAGGGATGGATGAGTGGAATGATGGCTGGATAGAAGGATAGATGATGGATAGGATTGCAAATGGTTGAATATGATATGGATGGGCACACAGATGGAAGGACAGAATGAATAGTGAAAGACTGAATGATGGGTGAAAGAATGATTACACCTTATAACCTCCATTACCTTAAGTACATTTCCTATGGATTGACTTTCACATTTATATGAGTCATTGTCTCTATATAATATGAGTGTAATTTAACACCCTCCAACACCCTGTCAATCTTACTTGGGATGAGTAGCACTATAAAAGAATTTAAAAACACATGAAAGAGGGCCTATGTGAAGAGGAGGGTCACCATTGGAGGATGGTAGCAAGGCCGGACTGGCAGGAATGGGCATCAGTCATTTCCCTAGGAGGGTGGAAAGGTGGGGGATGGGGGGTGGTTTTGTTACCACAAAAAGATCTGCACATTTGCTCAAACCTGCATGCATACTGAAAAACCATGAAGTCACAATTGTCCCAACCTAATATAAGCTTCTTTTTACTTGTACTTAAGTAGTTGTCTATTTACTTACTTATATACTATTGCGCAACCTCTTCTGATGTGTCTGTAAAACTTACCTTTTGTCCTGAATTTTGACCTCCTGCCCTGAATTTTTGTCCTGAATTTTGACCCTTTGTCCTGAATTTTTACACTCACCGTCCCTAATTTGAACCCATGCCAGTTGGTCACACTAGTGTGAGAGAGAAAAGTGGAGCTGGGGTGAGGAGCACATGGGCGGGAAAAGAATGCAGGGGTGAACATCATAGCAACAAGGTGGGGCTAGGCAGGGCTTTAAGTGGGATGAAAAAACTGGGGGTCTCTCAAAGTGGTGTGGCTGATGTAATTAAAGGCATAGCTTAAAAACAAGTAGGCTAAAAATCTTTGCTTAGCATAGTGTGTGGCACAACGGGTATTTCGTTGTTTCTGTCAGTGCATCCAGGTATATGGTACAACAAGTAACATTACACCTACAACAAGCCAGGACTATTGGCTTTGTCAGTGGTTAGTTACATAAGATAAGCAACAACTATGGCTTCCTTGTATATAATATTAAAATTGCTTCAGTTCTGAAATGATGAGACTGTGAAAGAACTATGCTTTTTGAAGTTACATCGAAGGCTTTAAGCAGCTGTACTGCTGCAGAGTTAAGATTTTTTTTCACCACAAGAGTGAAGGCAAAAATGGGGAGCCCGATAGGGATCCGTCTCAGCACCTGCTTTTAAGAACTTCCAGTGCTGAGCACCGACAGGACCCTGCCTACTTAAAGCCCTGAGGAGGCGAGGGTAGAAGTACAGGGGTGAAAGAGAGGATCATGGCGCACAGTGGAGTAGAAGCACGCTAGTGAGACAGCTGGAAAACACATTTGGAGTCTTGGAGTGCGACCACATATAAAAGAATTTTCCTAAAAGTGAGTAGTGGAAGGGCATAAGTAAATTGGTTCAGCTGCAGAGGACAGGATGGACAACAGAAACTATCAAATAAGAAGGAGGCACATGAGAATGATAGTAAAGCCAGCTAATGGTGAGGCACAAGCACTGGGGTGTCACGCCTGACCACACTTGCCATCATTGAGCCTTTGTGATTCCGTCAGTGGATGAATGTAGGATGCACTTGTGAAAATCTCATGTGTAATCTGTTTTGCTCAGACAGGATTTACACATATCCCCACATTGGCCTGTCTTTGGGATTGACCAATACTACTGTCATGTGAGTTATGTAGTCTGAGACAGAACCCTCCTTTGTGGAGAATTCTTGAGGATCCCAGATGCCCTCCATGCCACTGCCCATGTGCAAAGTGTAAAATGTCTGCCATTCCATCCGTGGCAGACATATTAACCCTTGTTGGATGTGTTATCAGGTGTAAATAGGAGTCAATCTTGTCTGAAAATACAGGCACCGGCAAAGCAAACAAAAATATAGGATCAAGAAAGGAGCCCGGTGGTCCATTCCTTAATATCCACTATCTTTGACCAACTAAAGCTCTTGTGCGATGTGCAGAACCATATAGGCATCCCTATTTCTTTGATGAACAATGAGGGAAAACTCTTCATTGGTGCTCTTAACAGATGTAATCACCTCTACCTTCTGATCCCCTGCGTCACAAAGGTGCCATGTTTAAGCTGTTTCTGGTCGGATATTAATTACTGACACTGCCGAGTGGGGAACAGACAAGCATCCTATATGTGAGAAGCTTCTAAAGAGACATGGTTGTGGGCCTTTGGAGACTTGTCTTGGTAGGGACGCAATGGCATCAGAATCCTTCTCATGCTAAGCAAAGATTCTCATCTGGGATGCAAGGGAAGGTCTAATTTTGAAAAAACTAAAGCTACTTTAATAAAAATTCAAAGTTAATAAAGCAGTCCTACATAAATTTCTGTCCCGCACCATAAACAAAGGTAGAGATTGCTGATCCGGAGAGACATGGTCAAGGTGTCTCAGGCCCCAAACCAGTAGGCAAGTGGCAATTCTCAGCCTGTTGCAAACACTGAAGGATATTGGCAGGAATGTCAGCAGATAATAAGTTGCAATTGTCCAACCATACAGTTGTTGTGACTTCTCTGACCATATCCATCTTCTAACATAGGAAATAAATCATGTTTTTATGCAGTGTCCTCTCTAAGAAGCAACACTTGAGTACATTTTCAATCTATAGATTTAAAATACGCCTACCTCTGTGAGCATGCCAAGATTCTTGGCCATACTTTGTCGGTGATACATTTGCAAAAAAAATGGGATTTCTTCAAATTTAAGTTTCAGGGACCATCTTTTTCCCCAGACAGGATAACGTCTGCCTTGGCAGCACTGACCTGGAAGTCAGCTGTCATTTGTGGAAATGCCAGTGTATTATTAAGGTTCCTTCTTACACTGACATCCATTGCTACTCGTACATCTTTGGTAGCCCATATTTGCTAACTTTGTGATTATTTTTTGTATCTCTCTATTTTATTTTCAGTTTGAACTTATTTAATAAAGCTCCAACGAGTACCATGGAAGGGATATTTTGGCAATCACTGGCCGGAACTGATACAGTGCCTTGGCCTTGCTCGTCTCCCTTTACAGTCTCCTTCACCAGCCGCTTGCTGTTCCTGTTTTCTTAGGAAGCTGAAATGCCACTATGCCCAGTGAAAGCTTTGTCACAGTTCCAGACTAGTTCCAAGTTGTGGCCTCAATTCCTGCTTCTCTCAGGCCTGCATTCTCCTTCCTTTATGGACCCAGAGACTGGAATGTTGGAGAACGCTGTGGTTGGATGCAGTGATACAGCATCTCTTAGTCCTGTGTATCATATTTTTTATATTAATTATGTCTTGAAATTCATGTCTGTTAGAAATGGGGTTTCCGGTTGGATAAAGTGTACACCCAATCCTGGCAGAACCCACCACTCTAGTCAGGGTAAGCTAGATACACAACTGAGATAACCTGTGCTTACCCGCTGGTAGCTTGGCACAGAGCAGGCAGGCTTATTAAAAGAGGTGATGTGTAAAGTATTGGTGCAACACACAGACACACAGACACACACGCACACACACACAGTAACACAATGAATGCACCACAAAAAGACTCTGCAATGTCATACAGGCTGGCTGCGGAAAGCTTGCGGGTCTTGGGGGATCACACTACCTTTGTCAAAAGAAAGGCTGTTGTTCGGCAAGTCGTGCAACGGCACCTTTCGTTGAAGAAGGTGGGGCACAATGTAGTCAGGCATGCTCTGATCCAGGAAGGTGGTGCGGCAAGTGAGTCTTGGTCGTCAAGACAGTGGGGGCCACGAAACACGTTGGAGCACTCGCCTGGCATGCTACAGTGTCTGGTGTGGAAGCGGGCGCTCAGGCTGGCATGAACTGAAGTGCTCAGTCGGGATCCCAGATACAGGAGGGGCAGCACTGCAAAAGGAGGTGCTTGGAACACTCCTTTCCGGAGTGGGCATGGAAACAGGAGAACAAACAGTGCAAGCAGGGGATTAGGAGTGATTTGTTCGTTGTCAATAGCTCACTGCTGGACGCACAGGGTGGAAAGCCCCACTTTAGGGACTAGAAAGCGAAGTCTTTGAAGACTGTGAGACTTCGGGAACAAGGAGCAGCCAACAATCCCTTTGAGATCGCTGTTAGTCTTAACAGCACAAAAGTAGCAGGCCAGCACAACAAGGCATGTCTCAAAGTAGCGGTCCCTCCTACAGCTCAACAAGTAGCAGGTCAACACAGCAGAGCCGATAGCAGAGAGGCAGGTCCCTCCTGGTAGCACATCTAGTATAATGGGGTAACCCAGTGCCCCTCAGAACCAGTGTATGTAGAATGTGAAGAAATTATGGTTCTGTCGGGTACAAAATTACTTTACCACTTGATGAATAAACAGTAGAGAGAAATACAATTACTCTAGCACGCATTCAATGAAAATTCAAAGAAGAAGGGAAAAACAGAACAATCCAATCGCTAATAAATCAAAAGAATGTAACGAAAGATTAGTCACTTTCTTCTTTTTTACATTTGTTTGTGGTATAGAAATGGCACAGTAAGGCTGTCACAAGTAAAAAACAAAGCAATTTTTGTTTAACGTCGAAGAGTGATTAAGTGACAAAAGTGCAAAAAATTGTTGGATGTGAGTAAAATATAAATGGTTAAAAATGGTCATTCAAAAGTCATCTGTCCCTAGGTACATGAATCTCCAGTCCGACTGGGACTTAAATTTGCCTTTCACGTGGAGTGGAGAGAATAGGGTCTGGATTTGGACAAGCACGCCTTACAGTCCATCTGTAAATCAGGTGGATGGACTTTTAGTATAGAGGCGAGGTTGCTCTGTCGCCATTGTGATAGAGTCCCCTTTTTGGCAATCTCTTTCTTCTCACCTAAATCCTGCTGCTAGCGCATGTCATTAAAAAAAATCTCATTAATAACCGTTCAACTAATAATAACGTACTGTAGTACCAGCATCTGGTTTTAGGTCTCAGATACACAGCTCATGCACTGTCTCTTAAAGACATTTTGTTTACTATCAGTGTTATTGAGCCTGCCCATTAGTTATTATTGGCTGGCTTCATAGTCACTCAATTGCTTGCATCCCGTTTGTCGGTGCTGCAGAATCCACTTCCTCTTCTTCTGTGTGCCCCGCCCCCCGATCATAGCCCATGTATTTGTGTTCTTGCACTGCTCGCTCTTTTAGAAGCTATTTTTTTTCTTTTGCCTGACACAATCCGAGGAGTGCATATTTTGTAGTTGGTTCTGTCCTCTATATATCCCCTGCCCAACTGATCCCTCCCTTCCAGTTCTGTGTTAGCTTCTTTCCGCCCAACTGTTTTCCATGTCGCCCTCACTTCTGTTATTGTGTTGGCCCCCTGCCCATCATAACAAAAAAAGTTGCTTCATCTCGTTTATTTACCTGCTTCACAGCCGCTTCCCGTGTTGTTGCTTGTTTTTCTCTATGCATGTTCTAAATACAACCGTGTAAAGCACCCCCTACAGATTTGCTAGCATAGTTTTTGTGCTTTTTATTGATATATCTGTATATGACACAAACAGGCGAATTGCTTTCCGGGTGAATGATATGATGAGTGTAACCTCAATGCCTCTGGAAGGGCACCGCTGTTGTTGCCTGTAATGTGCACTGATGGGTCTCGGTTACTTGTACCTTTGTAAACATAGGGCCACATGTACCTAGCTTTTATTCGGTCACAAATGGCCCAATTGGCAGAATTGGTCCATTAGCGACTGCTAAAAAGCCTTTTATTATGTACCAAACGCTATTTTGCGATTTGATAATCTATTAACAAATCACAAAATAGGTTAGCGATTTGGTATTAGGAAGGGCCATTTTAAGGGCGTCCCTTCCTAATAGAGACTCTCAGAGGTATGTATGAATGTTTTGTGACAACATTCGCTTTTTACAACCATATTCAATTTGGTGGTAACCCATTCACAAAGGGGATGAGGTTCCCAAGGGACTCCTTCTCCTTTGTGAATGTATGCGAAAACGTTTTGAAAGTAGCAGGCAGTGGTCCCTTTTTTTATTTTTATTTATTAAACGCATCCCATTTTCTTATATCCACGGTAATCAGCTGACCTCAGCAGGTACCATCCCTATGTTTTTAGCGATTCCCAATGGGTTGTGAATTGCGACCTACCTCATGAATATTTATGAGGTACATCAATTGTGACCCACTGGGAATAGCAAACAGGGTGAAACACACTGTTGTACATAGCTATTTGCAATTTCATAATAGCGAATCACAAAAATTCACTGTTGAGCAATCACAAACGCAAATTTTAGTATATATTGCCCCCTAAGTTGTATTTATTGATTGCATATCTGATGTGCGTTTTGTGTCAGTGCCTTTTAGAATTGCAGTACAAAAGGAAGTGGTGATGGACGAAGCATCTGAATCAATCAAGCACTCACACCCAGTCAAAAGATCTGGGTTTAATCCATCACCGTTCTTTAGCCCACTCTGCCACCCCAGTTCAGACATGGCTATATGCAAATCAGTCTGACCCTGTGCCTCATGGGAGCAGTCCAGCCCGAAATGCCAAGCCATGTCTTCCCTGGACCGGAAACAAGCTTCTGAGGACCGGTTTCTGGCATTCCAGCTGTCTTCAGCCCGGCTTGCTTTAATCCAGTGGCAAAGTGAGCAAGGGACTCACGTCTGAGCATTCCCTGCCACACTTATGGCGGCCAAAAGCGAGACAAAAGGGAGTGGTGATGGACGGAGCATCTGAATCAATCAAACACTCACACCCAGTCAAAAGATCTGGGTTTAATCCATCACCGTTCTTTAGCCCACTCTGCCACCCCAGTTCAGACATGGCTATATGCAAATCAGTCTGACCCTGTGCCTCATGGGAACAGTCCAGCCCGAACTACCAAGCCATGTCTTCCCTGGACCGGAAACAAGTTTCCGAGGACCGGTTTCTTGCATTCCAGATCTTTTGACTGGGTGTGAGGGTTTGATTGATTCAGATGCTCCGTCCATCACCACCCCCTTTTGTACCGCTTTTGGCCACCATAAGTGTGGCCGGGTATGCTCAGACGTGAGTCCCTTGCTCACTTTGCCACTGGATTCAAGCAAGCCGAGCTGAAGACGGCTGGAATGCCAGAAACCGGTCCTCGGAAGCTTGTTTCCGGTCCAGGGAAGACATGGCTTGGCAGTTCGGGCTGGACTGTTCCCATGAGGCACAGGGTCGGACTGATTTGCATATGGCCATGTCTGAACGGGGGTGGCAGAGTTGGCTAAAGAACGGTGATGGATTAAACCCAGATCTTTTGACTGGGTGTGAGTGTTTGATTGATTCAGATGCTCAGTCCATCACCACCCCCTTTTGTACCGCTTTTGGCCACCATAAGTGTAGCAGGGTATGCTCAGACGTGAGTCCCTTGCTCACTTTGCCACAGGATTCAAGCAAGCCGGGCTGAAGACTGCTGGAATGCCAGAAACCGGACCTCGGAAGCTTGTTTCCGGTCCAGGGAAGACATGGCTTGGCAGTTCGGGCTGGACTGTTCCCATGAGGCACAGGGTCAGACTGATTTGCATATAGCCATGTCTGAACTGGGGTGGCAGAGTGGGCTAAAGAACGGTGATGGATTAAACCCAGATCTTTTGACTGGGTGTGAGTGTTTGATTGATTCAGATGCTCAGTCCATCACCACCCCCTTTTGTACCGCTTTTAGAATTGCATGCACAGAATTACTGGGTGCGGTGGAATGCAGCAGAAAACCAAATAGTAAAATGTTATTCTGTTGTCGAGAAACCCTATGATGAGGGAGAGGCGGGGCTGCGGGCCTGAATGACTGGGCCTGAGGGCCTGCTAACATTTCACCTCCGGCTGATGGGTGGTCAGGTATTAGCTCACCAGATGCCACACCGGAGCAATTGGATCAAGATTTATTACAGCAGTGCCTGGTATCTCCTGGACTCTCCCCCAGGACCAGAATGGCTAAAAAACATTCACATAGCCAATAGCTCTTTCATTGGTGAGGCCTATTGGCTTTGCCAATGCTTGTTAGAGTTTGTATCAGCTCCATAATGTCAGAGCCACAGCATATCACAAATATTTAATTTATGTCATTGAAAACATTATGCCACAGATGAAGTAGCCTACTGCAAAAGATATTAAAACACGTTCAGACAATGCGTTCTTCTGCTGAAAGGCTGCACGTTAATGACTTCTTTTCCAACAAATGTTTTGAAGTCCAATCAAGAACATGTGTGCCCCCTGAGATCCCTGCTTATTAGCAGGTGTTGAAGAAAACTTTCTTGCACAATTTGGTTGAGTCTGAAAATGTTTATGAGAAATCATAGCTTGTGATTCGCAGAGCAAACCGGCAATGGGATCCCCCTACTTCTGCAGCGGAGATAGACTACCTGAGCAAAGACAAATGTCAAATTTATACTCTATGACAGACCCTTTCTAGTATCTATGGCATGACTACACCCTCACCATGAATACAGACAAGTGCGTAGCTGAGCTCATGAGAGCTGGTACACAGCCTTCACAAGTAGCCATAATATGAACATCTGGTTTGCAAAATCTATATCTCGAGCCACAAAGCATCTCTCCTCTTGTCGAAGATGGACACTTCTAATGAGCAAAGATAACCTAAGCAAGAAAACATGGCATTTACAATAGCTATGTGTCAAAGTTTACAATATTACGAGTGGAATGGTTCGATTCAGGACAGTACATACCCTCCAACAACCTCCCTCCCACAGTCCCCCCTCTCTCCTCCCTCCCCCTGTGGAAAACGTGTAATATTTTACTTGGCATAAGCTGCAGCCATTTTGGCTTTGGTGTCCATTTAAGTTTCCTTCGTAATTCTTTCGTCTTTTCACTTTGCCTGTGCGATCTATTTTAGTTGACTTCCTGACTTAGCTAAAAACAATGTACGTGCTGAGAGTTGTAGATGTCAGTACATCTGTTAACTGTCAATCATTTACTACTGCCATAAGCACTCCTGCTCCCCCTCGCACTTTGCTGACCAAGTGCTTATTTATCTGCCCTTGTTTGCTGAAAACGATTGCTAAAACTTGTCCTCCCTATTTCTGTTCACTTGCTTACACTGCACAAAACTTGTATAAAAAACCTGTGTTCTGTGACTTGAGTGTACTACCTCCTCCAGCACTTGAGAGTGCTGTGTGGATGTGGTCCCACTTATGAGTGATTAATAAACTTATTATTTATTGCTACTCCAGTGCTGATCTCTACTTTGTTAGTTTTTGAACCCGTGGACAAAAGGGTGACCCTGCACCAGTGTACCCCCAAAAAGGTATATTTCCACAGTTGGCGCCCGTCGAGGAACTCCATTGGAGACACAGTCGTCCGAAGGAGTGGTCTTGACAGAGGATTGGAATCTTACTGAGGAAGCGCACTGCACAAGGAGACCTTTGTCTTTGCAGACCGACGTGAATTTTCAATTTTTCCTGATTTGACCCTCCAGGTGATGGCCAGTCTCAACTTGGGTTTTCTTTGGCACAATTTTGTAGTGACCATTAGGTCGGCCTGAGATCAGCAGGTGGGAGTTGGAGTCTTCTGTTTGGTAATGTCGCTAAAGCTACACTCTTGATTTGTTAAGCCTGGGCTTTTTGTTTGAATTTGGTATTTAATTTTTGCAAAAATTGAAGGCAGGTAATGTGGAGATTTTTCTCCTTTTGAAGTATTTTTTATTTTTAGTAGTAATATTTTATATATATTTATGAAACATGCCTGTTCTCAGCACACTCCGTAAATGGTATTGCTGCTCTTGTGGTACCAAAGCTAGTTTAGAACGATGTCAGCCGGCTCCCCCAGAGGGGACACCTACTAGAGACATGTATGTCAAATATGGTATTTCTTCCATAATGTACGGTCCACTGTGGAACAAATACACAAAGAAAGATTCTGATCTTCAATGGCCAGTGAATGGGTCATTTGATTTTAAAAAGGTTCAATATGTAGAGCAGTGTTTGTTTAAAAGAAAAAGTAGAAAGGATATGTTTGATTGTGTGCGTACGTGGGAGAAAGAAGTACGAGGGAGAGCGAAGAGAGCAGAAGCTATAGCAGAAAAAGAACAACGTAAAACAATATATCAAAAAGTGCTAGAATTAAAAAATAAAGAAAAGAAGGGGGAAAAAAGAAGATAGGGAACGTCGATCAGAGGTAAATGGTCAGTATCTTATTAGGCGCCCTATTTATCCCATACTTAATAAACCTCAGGATGACTGCATCCTATTAAATGCCCCCGACCCCCATATACATTTCCCACTCCAAGGGCCCCTGATGAGGTTTCTGACAATGAGCATTTGTCTTCAGATGACAAAGAACAAGATAAGCAAGTTGGGCGACAGACTCACTCTACTTTGACTAGAGCAGAAAAAGATAAATTAAAAACCGCTGCTAGGGAGGAGGCTCGCCGGCCTCACTCTGCATCGTACATTGTAACTATGGTTCAACAGTGAATAAATACAGAGCAATTTTATTTTGTGGAAAACAATTGTTTGGGAGGTAATATTTGATTATAGACACATTTCTCAGGAATTAGAGCCAAAGGATAGAAATACTGATTATAATCGATTAACAGATGGGACTTTCCCTTTTTCTTCCTTATCTGATATGATGAGACGAGTGGTTAAAATACGAGACGCAACATTACGTTTACGAAAAGAGCAAGAAGTAGCTAGAAAATAGAAAGGTGTAGAAACAGTTCAATCCCAAGCACAGAAAGTAGATGCTCCGGTGGATGAGGTTGCACCTGTTAGTAGTATAGTTGCTATAAAACCCATGCATGAAGCTGCAACCCTTTATGTTCTTCCTAAGGGTGTGGGAAGAAATGGTGATAAAATTTCGGATGATGCAAAGGGATATTTTATATATAATTGGGTTTACACTCCTTGGAGTAGAACAGATGTGATGGCTCTTAAGGCTGCTTTGCCCGACCCCCAGGAAAAATCCTGCCGCCTTCTATGAGGAGGTGGAAGGAGCATATAAAGAGACTGGGCATGGCGTTCTGAGTTCCCACTTTTGCAAAGTCAGCAGTACCAACGGGGAAGGGGTTGTGTGAGAAAACGCCCATGGAATTTAGGAAACAGGGGAGGTACAGGAGCTCGCCCCAGATTTGAAGCAGTTGAACAATGACCAAATTACTCTAATACCTTTGATAAACAAAATCAATATTGAATGTCTGATTATTCTGATGAAGTCCTTGCAGATTCTGATTACGCATAGGGATGCCTAGGACGGCGTAAGGATCCGTTTGAGGTGCCAGTATATCAAATGGGTCCTCATATTGACGCAAACGTTTTGGGATTTACTGATCGGTTTCTAGTTGATACAGAGGCTACCTGTAGTTCTCTGTCTAAAAAAATTGTTTCCCAGGGCTCTCCTGACCGACATAATGATAACATCTGTAGGATTCAAGGGGACTCCTACACCTAGTCCACTTTCACAGCCACTTGAATTCAGACTTGACAAATTCACTGCAGCATGTCAATTTTTGCTTTCTCCTACCACACCTGACAATATTGTGGGTATCGATATGCTTAAATATTTTCGTGCCACAATACGTTGTTCTCCGGAAGGTGTGCGTGTTATTTTAAATAACAATTATTTAATGGTTAAGAGATCCTGTCTTATCAATGAGGATGCCGCCCTGGCGTCCTTACCTACTGTGAAGAAGGAACACTGTTATTGTTATCATTTCTTGCCTTCCATCATCACAAAGTCTCGCAAAAGAAATTGCAGTATTGTAGACAGCAGGTTACCTATTTAGGTCACTCCTGTCTAAGGGGGACGTGCATTCACACCAAACCACATTCAGATCATTCTAGACACTCCTGTACCCCGCACTCAGAAGGATGTGTGTGCACTGATTGGCCTCACCATTTTTTTGTAGGCAGTTTTTCTCACACTATTAAACTTTTGTTGGCCCTTTTTGACTAAAGATACTCCGATGCCTTTTCCCATGGACAACTGAATGTCAGAATGCCTTCCAACATTCACGCCAAGCTCTTTCATCTACAACAGTATTAGGAACTCCAGACTACACTCACTAACAAAAGTATGTGAGCTTAGTACAGACTTACTTGTCAATATTTTTACCAACAGCCAGTACGCATTCGGAGTGGCATATAATTTTGATCGCTTATGGAAAAAAAGAGGTTTCCTCACCTCAAATGGGACACAGATAGTGCATGGAGTATTAGTGCATAACCTTCTTATTGTCCTAACCGTTCCTAAGAAAGTGGCAATTGTTAAGTGTAGTGCACGCAAGAAAGTGACTGATAAAATAGGAGCAGGTAAATGCATTTGCGGATCACACAGCCCGCGAGACCGCAATGCAGCGAAGTACCAACTCCATGTATGTGGTGAAGCCACAAGCTGAACCTTGGCATGATGCCAGACAGGAAGTGCCGGACATGCAACAATCTGCCTCTGCTAATGAACTAGATCAGTGGTCTAAAGAGGGAACACTGGATGATGAGGGTTGTTGGAGGAATAAAGATATGACCAAATGGAAGTTACCCACAGCCTACTTATACCCCATGATTCACATGGCACATGAGCCAGCACATGTTGTTGCATCCTCAATGGTAAAACAACTTATGCAAGTTTGGGATCATCCTGATATTGCCGGCACTGCTAAAAAGATGGTCCAATCTTGTTTGGTCTGTCTTCAGTATAATCTTGGAAAGTGAATGCAAACTCCAACAGGAGGGTTTGCGACACCAACTGCATCTTTTGAGGTCCTGCAAATGGACAACGGACCTCATTATATTGGGCAAGTTGTAGAATATGTCATGAAAGGGTTGGGGATTAAGCAGAAATTTCCTGCCGCTTTTCACCCCCAGTCAGCAGGCCTCGTGGAGCGTTACAACTCAACCCTGAAATTGAAATCGGCTAAAATACAGGCTTCCACGTCTTTGAAATAGCCTGATGCACTGTCCCTAGCTCTGCTTTCCATCAGATCAATATCACATACACGGTCTGGCCTTACACCGCATGAAATAGTCTTTGGGAGGCACATGAATATTTGGGGAGTCCCTAAGCCTCGCCCTGTACATGATGTACTCCATGTGTTGATGAGTGACTATTTGTCCGAGTTAACTGACAGCTTGTCTTTTATTTATCAGCAGGTACGGGAAGTTCTTCCAGACAGGTCGCAGGGTGAAGGCCACGATCTGCGGTCTGGCGATTCCATGCCAGATGCCCTCGTGAGCCTAGCTGCATTGACAGATCACCATAACATTCTGATTACCGAGAAAAGGCGAGCTGCGGCACCTGAAGGACCTGAAGAAGTCTTCAGGGACCACACCATCTCTGGTACATCTAGATATCTGCTTCGATCCAGGAAGAAAGACACTTCAGCACAGAAACAGACTGTTTGAGCCACTGTCCTGGGTCTTTAAAGACTGGCTACAGAGGGGGTACCCTATTAGTGACTACTCGTCTTAACGTTAGTGAAGAAACCAACACCTGACAGGACCTTAGGGCATCATCTGTTTTGTTGTTTGCCAATGAAAATGAGCTCGCCTAAGAAGACGGAGATCGCTGCAATAATGTGCAATGGCTGTACAGTCTGCATCCTTGGTCTGATTTTGACTATTGCCATCATCGCTACTGTAAGGTGGATAGTGGAGGAAGAAATGCATGGAGCCTCCTTACCTAACATTACTGTTACATCACTTGCTGCAAAAGAGCACCATCACTTTTTTGATTTGCCGCAACATGAACAGGGATACCGGCAAAATCTGAGAAACAATTCATTTCTTCGAATGTTGCATCAGACACACCAGCTAAGCAATGCTACTAACTGTTGGGTTTGTGTCAAGATTCCTCCTTATCAGAACATAAAAGGGATCCAGTTGTCACAACTGGCATTCTCTCACAATGGTTCATAACCAGCTTGGTTCAAACTTCTACATGCCTCTAATGAACAAAGTTTCTTACCCCGATGAGGAAGGGGGCCTACAAGCTAAAGGAACTGTATGGCAAATGGAGGAGTATCGCAGAGGAAATTCCTCCACACGTTATGTTTACCCCAAGTTATGTTTTCCCCAACACTCGAACGACCAAGGGTAACGGGCCTTCTGTCATAGCTGTTACTAGAGCCCGAGCAAATCTTTGTGTGAGCAGTTTTGGTAGTATCCCAGTGGAAAAGGTGACTGTACCACAGTATTGAACATTACTGGAACAAACAATAGCAGTTTTCTATCTCGCACAACACTTATTTCGTTTGTGGGAGTAAAGGCTACTATCATCTACCAATCGGATGGTCCGAAACATGCTACGTGTCCTTCTTGCTTCCTCCTGTGTTCCTAGCACTTGCAAAAACTGTTTAATGACATTTCCTTGAACCGATTCAAAAGAACTATAAATAATGATGAAGTGGATCAAACTGACACTGCATTACAGCAATATGTTGACTTTAATTTGGGACTCTTTTTTTGTTGGTGCGGCTTTGAATAGCAGGAAAATCAGGCGCTTATGTATCCAGTATGGGCCAATGCTTTGGTTCCTCTGTATTTCCACTTGTACTACTTGTCTACCATTTAAAACAAATATCCAAACTGTAAATGCCCGTATAGCAATAGACCGAGAAGTCAGCGATAAGATTCTGATTGATGCACATCACATTTATCGTACCCCTTTTAAAGCATAAGAAAATGTCTTAGCTTATGCCAAAAGGGCTGTCTGTGGAAAACGTGTAATATTTTACTTGGCATAAGCTGCAGCGTCTGTTAACTGTCAATCATTTACTACTGCCATAAGCACTCCTGCTCCAACACCCCCTTTGCTGACCAAGTAGTTATTTATCTGACCTTGTTTGCTGAAAACTAATCCTAAAACTTGTCCTCCCTATTTCTGTTCACATGCCTACAATGCACAAAACTTGTACAAAAGACCTGTGTTCTTTGACTTCAGTGTACTACCTCCTCCAGCACTTAAGAGTGCTTTGTGGATGTGGTCCCACTCATGAATGATTAATAAACTTGTTATTTATTCCTACGCCAGTGCTGATCTCTACTTTGTTAGTTTATGAACCCATGGACAAAAGGGTGACCCTGCACCAGTGTACCCCTAAAAAGGTAGATTTCCACACACCCACCCAGTTACCATGCGTTATGATTTTTGCCCCAATAGAATTTTTGGGAATAACATGGTAATCCCGGAAACCCCAAGCCCTTTATCACATGATGTGTCAGATTCCAGGGTCTTTTTTTTGCAGACATTTCCCACCTATTCTCAACAAAAATGTTTTTGGTGTTGCCAGATACAGTATCGTAATTAGCACAATTCAGAAGTAGATCAGTGTAGCCAAATCTTTCGGTGACCTCTGTCACCAGCTGCACAGTTTGTAATTTATGTCAGTGTTAATTAAGCTAGTTCGTCAAATGTATTTTCAATTAATCAACCTAGGCTATTGTTAGTTCATTATGTTACAAGACACTTGTATGGATGTTTACGCAAAGGTTGGCGTCTCAGTGAGTGCCTAACATCCCCATTTACACCTATTCTATTGCATTTATAAAGCGCTAATCACCAAAGGTCTCTAAGAGATATACACCATGCCTGTAATATAGGAGCCACCTGAAGATGGGCTTACCTCTGAGATGCAATGGGGCTAATAATGAATTGATGTATTTCGTGGATCATGAAATTGTCTACCATAATTAACTGACATTAGTCTGGATTGATTAATTAAACATGTACATGATGAGTTGCTTTAACATGGATATGCATCTAAATCTTGTTAGCAGGAGACGCAGATCACCGAGTGATTTGTGCTACACTGATCCATTACAATGACTGAAGGCATATAGTCCAGCTAACATACAAAGCCAAACAACAGCAGAGAAAAAGGGTGAATTTGAGGACAGTGCCAGCACTCAGGTTGTCTTTCTTCATTGGGTCATATAAATAATTTAGAAGTGGACAGGTTGTTTTACCACCACCTCAAGTATACCACTCCACTCTAATCCTAATTATGCCCTCAGTGTCAGCTCTTTTGTTGGTGATCTCTTGGGATTTCTCTCTTTTAACATTGCCTCCAAAGTGCCTGTTACTATCTGGTTATATGCTGCCTCCTTCTGTTTAGTGGTCTAAGCATTTGTCCTGTTGCCTTAAGTGCTGGAAATTGAAAAATTCTTTCCAAGAATCTAAAAATTGGGCTAGATCTCAGAGAAGTGGAGTCATGATGGCGAAGTAAATAACAGTATAGACAATAACAGTTTGCCTTTGGTCTGCCAAGAAATATTTTTTATTTACAAAAGACAAAGAACTTGTTATTGAAAAATATGATTGCAAAGGAATTGTGGCTTAATTTATTGGTCGCAAACAGACTGCATTTTAAGATACTTTATAGGATTATGGAACCTGTTATAGAATTATATGTGAATTCAACGGCTCTGGTGGTACTGAACTCATTAGACAGCACGTGTAATCGAATATCACAAGTTTAAATCATTAGAAAACAGCCTGGAGCATGATATCACATGCTTGCATTCTCTGTAAGATAGCTCGGTAGGGTAAATCATTTGTTGCAGAGATCCTTGTGCAATGTTTAGGTTGCTCTTTCTAGTTCTGGGAAAATAGTGCATGTGTTCAGTACAATGCAGATATTTTAATGTTTGCAAGTTGTAACTCAATCTTTCATTGTTCAAGACTAATATAATGTTTTCTACTAAGTAAGGTAGCAGTAATAAACATTTATGAACTTCCAAAAGAGTTGTTTTATTTAATCAATTTAAATGTTTACATGCATACACATACTTACTTAGCACCCATTGACTCACATGGGTTATGAACACACAGTGCTAGAGGAAGTAAGACACATTCTAGGTTTATATCCGTTCTTACTTTTGAACCAACTAGGAAATAGTATTTTTTCCACTTGATGGGCTGCTGATTCTTATGAGTGCATCTAGTTGGGCTTCCAATGTCATTTGACACCTTCCCTCAGCTATCACACAACGCGAGAAAACCATTCATGATTGTTCATGATGGGGGAGAAGGCTCCAGCTCATCACGCCCCCTTCAAACTGCTGATCCAATTGGCACACAGGCACATACACTGAATGTGCACAGTTGGTGCTGCATGTGTCCCAAGACACAGTTTCATTGAGTAGGGTGGAGGGCCAGAAGCCCATTTCCAACATAAAAGTAGTTGCCAGTACCAGAATCTGTCAGGTTCCCAACCTTAGTCAACATTGGCTTCCTGCGGTTGTCTATGCAATTTACCTGTACAGCTCTTACACATTGCTTTGTATGTCTCACGAAACAGAGACTGCACTGCAGCACACTGTACAGCTGACATGACAGCATCAAGCTTAATATCTTCCACAGCATACACCACACTGCTTCAAGGTCGGACTGGCCTGCAGGGCAATCAGGCAGTGCCCAATGGGCTGGTCTGACAGATCAGTGTGTGGGACATTTTTTTGGCTGTGTGCAGTCGTGTTTTACGGCAAGGTGGGTTTGTTTTTAGGTTTTGCCTGCAGAGTTCTTGCGCTGTGCTTGCAAAATCGCTTGTAATTAAAAAGAAAATCTTAAAAGGGGCTTACATCCCACCCATTACTTACCATTTGTAGGCTTCGTGGTTACTCTCATTTTTTTGCTACTCACTGGTCACCAGCTTTAGGGTCCCGTAATCAGGTTTCACTTCCTCTTTCCTTGGCTGTTCCTTGGACCAAATACTGCTTCTGGCTGGCAGCCAGTGTCCTTCCACAGGCTGCGCTCTTCAGAGTTACTTTTTAGGTCTCGCCTCTCAATGCGCATGCGCATTGAGAGGAGCGAGACTATAGGGGCTTAAACAGAGGTTTAACTAGACTGGCGATTTGATGCTGTGCCCGTGCGCTTTTAGGTCAATGCGCAAGCGCATTGACCTAAAATGCGCGTGCACAGCATCAAATCGCCAGCCACCTGTTCCCCAGCAGCTCTTCCCGCTCCGCCCCACAAGCTTCTCCCAGCGTGCGCTCTGCCTCAGCCGCACTCCTCCCACACTTTTGAAGTGAAGCTTAGCTTCACTTCAAAGGCCCCTGCTGCTTCATTAGGTCTCGCCTCTCAATTGAGCGGAGCGAGACTATAGGGGCTTAAAAAGAGGTTTAACTAGACTGGTGATTTGATGCTGTGCCTGTGCGCTTTTAGGTCAATGCGCAAGCGCAGTGACCTAAAAGGCACGTGCACAGCATCAAATCGCCAGCCATCTGTTCCCCAGCAGCTCTTCCCGCTCCGCCCCACAAGCTTCCCCCAGCGTGCGCTCTGCCTCAGCCGCACTCCTCCCACACTTTTGAAGTGAAGCTTAGCTTCACTTCAAAGGCCCCTGCTGCTTCATTAGGTCTCACTTCTCAATTGAGCGGAGCGAGACTATAGGGGCTTAAAAAGAGGTTTAACTAGACTGGTGATTTGATGCTGTGCCTGTGCGCTTTTAGGGCAATGCGCAAGCGCATTGACCTAAAATGCACGTGCACAGCATCAAATCGCCAGCCATCTGTTCCCCAGCAGCTCTTCCCGCTCCGCCCCACAAGCTTCCCCCAGCGTGCGATCTGCCTCAGCCGCACTCCTCCCACACCTTTGAAGTGAAGCTTAGCTTCACTTCAAAGGCCCCTGCTGCTTCACACTATTCACAGCCGCCAGGCCGTGTCTCTCCCTCATTTCCGCTCTCCCTGCTCCGCTCCCTGCTGCGGTCGTGTCGCATTTCTCCTCCCCCCTCCCCACAGCAATGCCCTCCGTCTTGTTTCATTATTCGTCCTCGCGGTCCGCTAACTTTAGCAGCCGTGCTATGTTTATTTATTTAATGAATTGTGAGCGTAGTCTGCTGTGTTAATCCTTAGCTGTCCTTGTGAGTTAAGATAATAACTTCAGTGGTATCTAGCCAGGCGCACAATACATATATGTGCATGCACATGGGGCACAGGGTTGTACTCATGACACAGTCACTTGTACAGTAGTAAACAGTAGACAGAAATATCCTCACAATTTCTGCATGTGTTCGCGTAAATTTCTATGTGCAATTGTCACGGGTCATTTAAAACATAGTGCACTTATATCCGACATTTAAATAATTGCAATATTTATAACATTCCATTCAGCGCCCGAGATGGTGTGTTCCGCTGCCAGCACTATACCGTTCTCTCATTTCCTCCCACATGAGTTCGCTAACCCTGGTCCTGTGATCTCAGGTCCTGGCAGGAAGGTAAAGAGCTGAAGGTCCCCACAGCCCCCTGCAAAGCAGCCCCCGAGCCACTCAGCTTCAGGACAAAAAAAAAACACCACCTTTTTGTAGTGTGAAATATTTGGAAAGAATCAATATAAGAAGTGAATGGTTTAAGAGCTATGACGTGTTTAATGTTACTTAAAGTTGCATTCCTTCAGAGGAGTGCCTGTCTCCTCGCCCTTCGCTGCTTTGTATTGGATGCCTCGCCACTTTCTTCCTCCTTGTTTTAAAATGATCATGGATTCCTTTGGTGGGGGTGTGGTGTTCAGCGTTCCCACCACGGTCAGTGCTGTTAACAGGATAATAAATGCAGCTCCTGTTTAACGCCCACGCCCCCATCTGTCTCCTCATGCACATGCTGGGGTGGGGGCAGGGGATACCTACAGCAGACTCTTCCCCACACTTGACATGTGTCGGGAGCACTCATCTTCTTTTTTTCATAGAATTGTTTTCCTTCAGTAACTCTGTGTTGCCCCTCTGTCCTGGCTTCACTTTCCCGAACTTGTGTGGTCCGCTACTTCAGAACCGCTGTTTCACCAGAAGCTGCGATAGAGTTTTCAGGGTGGAGTTGCAGAAATCAATACTGTCTTTGTCAAAGTGAGGTGAGGGCCGCCTTTCATCCATCTATGGCACTTATACTACAAATCTCAGAATGCATTTGGATAACTGAAAGCCCAGTAATAGAATAACATATTTCCCTCGGCATTTGCTTTTTCTTGCCGCATAATTTACTCAACCCTATCACATAATTTGTCCCTCGCATGCCGCATAATTCCAGTGGCCCTGGCTATTGATTTAGTTGCATTACTCTAGTTTGAAGCTGCACAGCAGCGCCTTGGACTGTTAGTGCGTGTGGCTGAAGTCCCGTAGCATAAAAAATGTCAGAGCTGCATCTTAAATGTCTGGTGGGTGATGGTTGTGTTGCAATAATGTCACGTGGAACAGCACAGCAGCACCGTGGACTGCTGGAACTGTAGGTAGTGTGGCTGAAGTCCTGTGGCATTAAAGAACGCCGCTGCATCTTGTTTGGAGGGGTCTCCACTCGCTACTGATTTTCTCAGTCTCTTCAATACTCCATAGCTAACATACCAGACATTAAAACTCCACTGTGCAGACATTCAGCCCACTCCGGCACCAAACAGCCATTCCTACACTGCATCGCGCAAGCACAAATGCGGTATACTACAGCTGCAGCACAGCTCCTGAAAGCTTGAATAGGGGGCGGTTACGCGCACAGTACAAGAGCCGACTCATTTAGAAATAACAGCATGGATCCTTCGCCTCGGGGCATAAAGTCATACCCCACTCTCTCTGCTGTTCCCCCCCCTCCCTCCAATGCTGTGTGAATGACCTCTGGAGCTTTTGTTTACCTTATCTACTTGGATCGGACCCGAGTGGTCCCAGCATTTGTGCACTGTGCTCCTCGTAGCCAAAAACCGAATGAAGCAAGACATTATGAACAAAGCTTTGCTGTGTTTTAGGTTCTTAAAAAGGCAATGGCTCGCATAGACACCAATATATTTTTTAAGCTGCTGACTTTTATGTCTTTTTGACAGCGTAGCATCTTAAGTTTTGTTGTGGATAAGGCTTGAAAGTTTAATTATTTGCACCCACGAAGCTTGAACACAAAACACTGGCATCATTTGCTCAAGCAAACATTTTTTTTGTCTTATAGCAGTACAAACGTGGCTTCTTCCACCTCTGTTTTTCAGCGTTCATCATATTGCTCCGTCGGCAAGTGTTGTTTTATCACATAATCTGCAGTTCGGGATCATGACAGTTTTCATGTTGAACAATTGCATGTTGTTTCCAGCTGGAGCAGTGTTTTTGTGGAACTCCGGTCACATTGAGCCTCCGGAACTAAAGCAGCATGCAAGGATGGTGGAGTTTAGTAACCATAGACTGCTTTTTTTCTGAAACTTATTGTGTTTCTGTGTTTACCTGGTTAAATGCTCCCCAGTGGAAGACGCTGTAAGGATGCAGTGCATTTTCACAAAACTAAACGTTTGTATTTACAAGCCTGTTTCTTTTTATAGTCATGTAAATACAACACATATTACATTACAAATGCTATAGGTGTCACGTTTGCAAAAAGTTAAAACTATTGGCATTGTAAATGACAAAGCTATTAATTTTGCTATTTTCAAGACCAACACATAAACAAAAAAAAAGTCATTTATAAAACCAATAGCTCCAACTTTTCTAATGCGAGACCTATTGCATTTCCAATGCTTGTTTTTAAACTTTCTTCTCCGCATTCCATACATGTTTGTACTGAGTCTCCTCTTTCTGCATTGACCCCGTCTTCCTGCGCCAAATTGCTGTAATTGCACTCTCCATGCCCTCCTTTAGCTCCCTCGTGCTGCTTTACCCACCCCACACCCTCCCAACTGTCCACTTGTTGTTAGTGCTCCCTCACCTTCCCCCCCCCGCTGTCAACCCTTCCTTTCCCCTCCCTTGCCATCTGTGCTGCTCCTTTCCTCTTCCTACGCACCTTTCTCGGTGTGCCTTGCTTAATATGTGATGTCCGTTCTGCTCCCTCCTTTCCTGGCCCAAATCTTCCTTGTTGTGGCTTGTTATGCACATGGCTTAAAGTGAAAACAAGCATTGGCATAGCCGATTGGCCTAGCTTTTGGGACCCTATAAGTGTTTAGCCATGCAACAGTTGATGTAGTTGCACCAAGGACATTGGCTGCATTACTAAATACTTATAAGGTCCCAAAGACGAGACCTATTGGCTATGCCAATGCTTGTTATCCCCATTTACCAGTCTTGAGAGGTAGCTTGAGGGGGCGGTAGGCTGTAAGGGCCGCCATCTAACAAACTTCATTTGGGGCCAGATGTAGGTGGCTAAATACCGGTCGTTATTGCCGAAATTCAGTAAATTTCAGTGTTACCGACCGGTATTTATTTGATATTTAACAATCTAGGCAACCATAAGAGACAATCGAAGAAGTTTTAATAAATGGAAGGGAATTAAGCTACAAAATGTTTGTAAAGAAAACAATTTATTAAGAGTTAAAAAGAACAATATCACATTCACAGATTTAATATGTACGTTAAAAGAGTGTAGTTTAAACAAACTAGACTTAAAACAACAATCTATAAATCACATGGCATGAATCACAATGCAAATGAGAACATATATAAAGTTAAAAAACACTGGAAGTGGCAGATTGGTACTCTACACGCGTTTCGGCGGCCAGCGCCTTCTTCTGGAGTAGCCACAAAAAGTTTCTAAAAAAATAAATAAATATAGACAGAAATAAGGATTACACACATAGGTAAATGACTTTACAACAAGATAACAGTTTACAGATTTTACAGTAGCTTAAAAATTGAACCTTCCTATTTAAGATGGATCCCAGGCTGATCCATGCCCTCCTGATGTGTTCAAATTGGCACTGCCAGGTATTGAGAAAGAAGTCTTGCATTTGTTGAACACTTCCCTTCACACAGGACAGGTCCCTCTAGCTTTCAAAGAGGCTCGCCTGATTCCTCTACTAAAAAAACCTGGATCGGACACGAAGTGTTTGAAGAACTTCTGACCCATCTCCCAGTTGCCTTTTTTGGCTAAGATGATTGAGCAGCATGTGCTGGCATTGCTCTCAGGACATCTAGAGAGCAATAATCTGCTGGAGCCCAATCAGGCAGGGTTCTGTGCCAACCATAGCACGGAATTAGTCATGCTATCAATCCTGGATGAATTGAGGAGTCGAGCTGATATAAAAACACCGAGCTCCCTGGTACTACTGGATCTCTCCGCGGCCTTTGATACCGTGTGTCATGAACAACTATTGTCGCGGTTGAGGTATTTTGGTATCAGGGGTACAGCACATGCATGGCTTACATCATTCCTGCAGGGCAGGACACAAAGAGTACAGTTGGGAGACTTCCTTTCCACCTCTGCTCCCATCACTTGTGGGGTTGCACAGGGTTCTGCCCTGTCACCCCTACTCTTTAATATTTACTTGCAGCCATTAATTGCACTCCTGAATAGGATGGACTGCCTAGTATACAACTACGCCGATGACACCCAGATAATCATCCGGCTGGATGATGGCCCGGGAGCGTCTACCAGGTTGCAGGACATACTCAAAGCCACGGTTAATTGGATGTCCGATAACTCCTTAAAAATCAACCCAGACAAGACGGAAGTGTTGCCTATTTCCATCACGGGCAACCCCTGGAGCGAGAAATTCTGGCCTGTGGAGCTGGGTGTGCCACCGGAACCGGCGACTGCAGTCAAAAGTCTGGGCCTGTACGTGGATGATAAACTCTCCATGAAAAAACAAGTCACCACGGTAGTGGGTACCTGTATAGGCCTGATGCGACAATTGAGGAAGATCTCTGCACTACTCTCATTTTCCACCTTGAGACACGTGGTCTCAGCCACAATCCTGGCTAGGCTGGACTACGGAAACTCCCTGTATATCGGTCTACCCCAGCGGCTGCTGGAAAAGCTACAGGGGGTTATGAATGACGCAGCCCGGCTGATTTACAAGAAACCTAGGACTGCCCACTCTTCCCCTCTGATGCAGGAGCTACATTGGCTCCCGATTCGGCAGAGGGTTGTATTCAAAGGATTGTGTATCGTACACAAGGCGCTGTATGGTAATGCACCAAGATATTTGAAATCCCGCCTATCCCCATATACACCGAGCAGGACTTTGTGCTCGTCGGACGCTACCCTCTTGTCCCAATCCCGTTTTAAACTGGCAACGGTGGGGGGACGTGCTTTTTCCAACACACTCCCAGCTTTGTGGAACAAACTGGCCCCAGAACTAAGGACGGAATGCAATCTGTTATCCTTTAGAAAAAAGTTAAAAACTGTACTGTTCAAGCAAGCATGGAGCAGCCTCTAGGCGTTGTGTTAAGATCAAGTAAATACCGAACCCCACTACGTAATCTGGACAAACAGCGCTTAGAGACCCCGGTGGTTATAACGTGCTATACAAATTAAATAAATAAATAAATAAATAAGATAGTCACAAAATAATGACTAATCTTATCAATTTTTTTCATTTCCTTGTAATACTGACCAATATGGAAAAGTAATACAAATTTACTTGAATAGACCCTGTGGTAGAAAATAGATAGGGGCAATGAACCCTCTTTAAGACCATGTAGACATTGATGCCCTTTTAACAAAACTGGCAGAAAAAGATTAGAATGATAATCTATACTTACAAAAAGTTGTTGTAACGATGTAAGGAAAATACTTTTCTTTCTTAGTTTCTTTAGAGAGCGGTTCTAGCTGTCTGGTAACAAGAGTCTAAAGAAAAATGTATTTTCTATATTAATCCTAGCTTTATGCGACATTGATATATATATATATATATTTTAGCAATTATAAGACACTTACATGATATGTAGATATAGCGTGTAAAGCTCAAAGACGACGTCTAGTCAAGATAGGACATTAGTATTTTATTTTCTAGATGGACGGATTCCAAACAAGAAAATATCACGCTGTAAAATCATAAGGGATAAAAATGATATTTAGAAAAAAGGCCAGGTTTGTTATCTTATTCTAGCCATATCATCATAGTTGAGTTATCTTTTTGTATTTTAAGGGTGATTTTATGAAAGGGTTCCTAGGCAGATTATCTGAAAGATTTATTGCTGGTTAGTATTGTTAGGTAATCCGTCTACAACTCATTTAAATCCAGGAGATGCAGGTATTGGAGTTTTTTTATTTATCACCCTTATCTTATTCTAAGGAAATTAAGCGAGATAGCGAATGATAGAATCCATAATATTTTAGTTAGTGTAATGATCGGTTAGATAAATTGATCTCAATTTGAGAATATGGATAAACTACCAACCTATCATTATAATTAATCTATTTGGAAATTCGTGTTATTCTAATTTTGTTGTTCTAAGGAAAATTTCAGTGAGATACCTGTATGAAAATAAAAAAATAAAAAAAAGGGTTAATAACTGATCCCGCCGACCGGAACCTCTTATTCATTCAAGTGAAGGATATACTTGGTAATTTAAAATAGCGAGATCCTCCTGATGTGGAGATGTTTGGTAGAGCAAAACCCCTGTATAATTAGAAAAAGGTAATTTTAATTTATTTAAAAAGAGAGGAGCGCAAAGAAAGCGATTGAGGTTCTGTTATTTTAATATTCCTAAGAAAGGATATCACTATACATACATATTATTGTATGAGAACTCTTGTTGTTTTACCTCTAATAAGGTGGTTCTTCTTCCAATTGAGATGATTAGTTAAAGGTTAAAATAACTCCCTGTCTGGAAAATAAAAGAAAAGGGAGATGTAGCTAATAGGTAAATTTAAGAGTTAGGATTGTGCTATTTAATCTAAAGGTGTACTTACCCAAAATGATTCAACAGGGCTCTCTACTTCCGGCGGCGGGACTCGAAGTTTGTGCAAGCATTCACAAGCAGAAAGTGACTGAAAGTGTCTGCGCGGGTGTTTATATAGTGTTGGGAGGGGATTAGATGTGGCTCAGGTGTGCTTTACATAGGAGTAGAAAGCGGACTGGAGCCGCTGAAGAGATAGAAGTCGAGGGCAGACTACTGCCGCTGAGAAAAGACTCCATATTGCTGTTTCATGTGTTAACAGGGTAGGAAAGGAACAGGAAAAGTATATTTCAGTCCTAGCATTTCTATTGAGTAGCGATTTAAAGATGAGATTTTTGAAATAAAAACAAGGGAAATTTTCAAAAGTAATTCGCTAATATTGGAATGGGCATTTAATAGGAAAAAAAACCAGTAATATACAATGGTATATGGAAATGAATGGAGGGCGATTACGAACAAGATATATTTAATATAACACGGGAAAAGGAAAGGGGTTCTTCTGCTTAATAGTGGAACGGAGACTATAACCACTGGCAGATGTCTAGTAAGGTTATTTCTTGTGAGATGTGGGTTGGGATTACTGTGGGGCCGCAGGTTCTCTTTCTTAAACAGCTTGTAAAGCAAGGAAGAATTGGAAAAGACTCATTATTGATAAAATTCAAAGGAGGGTCAGAGGTACTCTTGCTTGAACAGTTTGTAAGGCGAGGTAAGATTTAAAAAGGCTTATTATTCGTGGAATTCGAAAAGGGGGGGAAGAAAAAAATATATAATTAAATAAATACAGGCCCTATAAGAATATAATTTTCAATTATTAGGATAAAATATTCTTTAGTCTCAACTTAACCACTTGGATGCTAATGACAAGGGTAACTCGTCATGCACTGCCCATTCATTTCAATGGAAATCTCATTATATGTGGAGTTTTATCTTAGCATCCAAGTGGTTAAACTATACAGCTCATAATGGGAGAAAGAATAAAATGAATGGAACATAGGGAAATGGCTACTATATGGAATATATAATTTGCATCAAGGGAAAATTCTATTATCAGCGGATATACCTAACAAACAGAGGGTAACTTAGCATATGGCATGTTCCCATGGTATTTCGCTATTTAACCCCTGGTGGAAGGTGTTAAAGACAAAAATCCAAAACACCTCCCTTTTCTTTCTTATTACTGATCCTCCATTTGTGTCAGAGGTGTAGATTTTTTTGGGTGCAATTGTCCTCAGGGAAACAGAAATCTTTATCTAAATCTAAAGGCAAACACGACTGGTATTCGGCAACATGCAGGAAGGCCAAATCTCGCCTAATAGAGGCAGTCAAAGGGAAGTCCCCCCCCCATTAATTCAAATTGCCAGAAGAGATCATAAAAAGGCCCTACAGGTAGCTAAAAGGGAGTGGGAGGATGCCTACTGGCTAACCCTTAAGGAAGCCAGTATGAAAAAAGACTCCAAATCCTTCTGGGACACCATAAGGGCACGAAACAGACCGGATAGTGACCTTGTAACCTGCAACATTTCGGGGCAGGTATGGGAGGCTCACTTTTCCAAACTTTACTCCTGCCATAATGGCCCGAATGAAAGAGGGTCTGTCCAATCCTCTCCTTTTACTAATTACATGCTTCTCCCTTGCGATCCTGACTTTACATTGAAGGAAGTAGAATATGCTATAAACTCCATCATTCCACAAAAAGCTGCAGGACCAGATGGCATCCCCGGGGACTTGCTAAAATCCGATAGTGTCAAATGGGGTAAACTAATCCGCGCCCCCATTCCCGTGTCATGGAAGGGGGCGGAGGTGGTTCCCATCCACAAGAAAGGCCCAAGGGATGATCCGTCCAATTATAGGCCGATTAGCTTGCTAGATGTCAGCCAAAAAGTTGTCGGTAAAGTTATTTTACTCAGGATACTCAACTGGGTAGATGAAAACAAAATACTTACCGATTTTCAGGCCGGTTTTAGAGTAGGCACTGGAACGATAGAGCAGGCCTTCAGGCTTATGATGATTTACTGGAAGGTGGTAGTGATAGGCAAGGGCAGTCTTTATCTCGCATTCATCGATTTAAAGACTGCCTTTGACCTTGTCCCCAGGGATTTGCTATGGAAGGTCCTGGCCAACATGGGGCTCCCACAGTCTCTACTATCCTTACTAGTCAGGCTTCACCAGGACAGCTTTGCCCAAATTAGGTGGGGTTCTGGAGGGGAGAAAACGGGCTGTATTCCGGTCGAGAGAGGGGTCCGCCAGGGATGTGTTCTGGCTCCCACCCTTTTCTCCTTGTACATCAATGGGGTGGTTGAGCACTTACTTAAATCCCCATCTGACGAACCATCCCTGGCGGGGGTACGCATTCCGACCCTCCTCTTCGCGGACGACACGCTCCTAATCTCTAAAACCCCAATGGGACTACAGAAACTCTTGGACAATTTCCAATCATTTTGTACTGATCGGGGCTTGGTAATAAACACCAACAAAACAAAATACCTCGTCCTTAATCCCCCTAAACAGCAAGTGCGTCCCCCTATTTTAAACACCGAGCCCTTGGAAAGGGTAAAGGTATTTGATTACTTAGGGATACGCATTTCAGACAAAATGGATTGGACCCCCCATCTAGACAAGATGCTGTTGAACCATAAAAGGATCACAGGTGCCCTATTGAGAGAGCAACGTTCCAGTTCGTTCAAACCAATAGGAACAGTCCTTGAGATCTATGCTGCCAAAGGTGTCAGCTCTGCCCTTTATGGAGCTGAACTTTGGGGCTCTGCATCTACCGAAGCTCTACAAAATTCTGAGAATAATTTCTGTAGACAAATGATGTCCCTCCCTCAAAGCACCCCACTTTTACCCTTATTTATGGACCTTGGCTGTACCCAGATTGGCGAAATTGCGAAATTTCGTCCTCTCTTATTTTGGGCCCGTATCTGGCGGGTAGAGGAACTTAGTGCCTACGCCAGAGGTCTGGAAGAAATAATGGCGTCACCACATTGGGCCAGAGTCAAATGGCTAAAAGACATGAAAACCTCATTGTCGAACTTGGGCCTATCGGATTCCTGGATAAGCAGAACCTCTCCTCCAAAACAAATACTCAAAAAGCTTTATCGGGATTGGATTTGCTCCCAAAGACATTCCAGCACATCCATTGGCAGGCTTACAGAGGATTTTTTGATGTTTAAAGACTGTCCCAGGCGAGAACCCTACTTAGACATAATCGGGAAACCATTTGCCCGGTCTCTGTATTTTAGATTTAGAACGGGTACTTTGCCACTGAATACTTTTACCAAAACTTGGAAATCCTGTACAGGCAAAACCGACTTGTGTCCATCATGTTTAGCCCACCCAGAGACATTAGCCCATTTCTTATTTGTCTGCAAGGAATATGCTAACCCAAGAAGGGTGTGGCTGAAGAATTTGTGCCGACAGCTGGGAACCAGGAGCCATGATGTGGCAATTAGGATACTTGTTTCAGATAGCTATGTACCCTATGTCTGTGCCCTAGCTAAATTTTTATTCTGGGCTTGGGCTATTCGAGCCAGAAAGCTTAAATACTCTGTTTAATTTCTTTTTAAAGGATATTTATTCTAGTAAATGTTATACTTTTGCTATTAACTGGATATGTGTTACCAATTTTATTAACTTGCTTTTATGATAATGAAATTTTATCGAAATAAAGCTTTTTGACTGACTGATTTTTTCTAAGACTCGCCAAGAGAAGTCTTCAGCATTGTGCCCTTTCTCTAAAAAGTGTTTTACCATAGGGGCAGCAAGTTTTCTAGTTCTAATTGCAGAGCGATGTTCATTTAAACGTGTCTGAATCATACGGGAGGTTTCTCCTACATACCCCAGGAGACAGGGGCATTGTATAAAATAGATCAGATTCGAAGATCTGCAATTGGACATTTCCTTTGCAGATGTTTTGTGTCCATTGTGTATAAAGTCTTCTCCTCTCAAAATGTTGGTACAAGAGGAGCAAGACGAACAAGGAAAAGTTCCTTTGATTGGATTATTTGTCACAATTGCCCTTTGCATCAAGTTTCTTCCATTTGTAGTTTTATTAAAACGATTCTATCATTCGCTATCTTGCTTAATTTCCTTAGAATAAGATAAGGGTGATAAATAAAAAAACTCCAATACCTGCATCTCCTGGATTTAAATGAGTTGTAGACTGGTTACCTAACAATACTAACCAGCAATGAATCTTTCAGATAATCTGCCTAGGAACCCTTTCATAAAATCACCCTCAAAATACAAAAAGATAACTCAACTATGATGATATGGCTAGAATAAGATAACAAACCTGGCCTTTTTTCTAAATATCATTTTTATCCCTTGTGATTTTACAGCGTGATATTTTCTTGTTTGGAATCCGTCCATCTAGAAAATAAAATACTAATGTCCTATCTTGACTAGACGTCGCCATTGAGCTTTACACGCTATATCTACATATCATGTAAGTGTCTTATAATTGCTAAAATATATGTATATATATCAATGTTGCATAAAGCTAGGATTAATATAGAAAATAAATTTTTCTTTAGACTCTTGTTACCAGACAGCTAGAACCGCTCTCTAAAGAAACTAAGAAAGAAAAGTATTTTCCTTACATCATTACAACAACTTTTTGTAAGTATAGATTATCATTCTAATCTTTTTCTGCCAGTTTTGTTAAAAGGCCATCAATATCTACATGGTCTTAAAGAGGGTTCATTGCCCCTATCTATTTTCTACCACAGGGTCTATTCAAGTAAATTTGTATTACTTTTCCATATTGGTCAGTATTACAAGGAAATGAAAAAATTTGATAAGATTTGTCATTATTTTGTGACTATCTTAAATAGGAAGGTTCAATTTTTAAGCTACTGTAAAATCTGTAAACTGTTATCTTGTTGTAAAGTCATTTACCTATGTGTGTAATCCTTATTTCTGTCTATATTTATTTATTTTTTTAGAAACTTTTTGTGGCTACTCCAGAAGAAGGCGCTGGCCGCCGAAACGCGCGTAGAGTACCAATCTGCCACTTCCAGTGTTTTTTAACTTTATATATGTTCTCATTTGCATTGTGATTCATGCCATGTGATTTATAGATTGTTGTTTTAAGTCTAGTTTGTTTAAACTACACTCTTTTAACGTACATATTAAATCTGTGAATGTGATATTGTTCTTTTTAACTCTTAATAAATTGTTTTCTTTACAAACATTTTGTAGCTTAATTCCCTTCCATTTATTAAAACTTCTTTGATTGTCTCTCATGGTTGCCTAGATTGTTAAATATCAAATGGTTACTTTTCCCTGGTCTAGGAATCTATTTTCTATGAACTCAGGGGGTCCATGTTAAATATACGCTAACCGACCGGTATTTAGCCATTCCTAATGTAGGTAAGGATTCGGTAAATAAGGAATCGGTAAATACCGATTCCTTAATACCGATTCCTTATTGCTCTTGCATTTAAGGAATCGGTAATACCGATTCCTTAAATGCAATGCAGGAAGCACATTAAAGAGTGCTTTTGAGCCTTAAGAAATCGGTAATTATCACCAACTTCAAGTTGGTGGTAATTACGGATTTCCTTTAAAAAAGCACTTCTTTGCTCTTTTAAAAGTGCCACACATCCATGCCCATAGGGCATGTATCTGTGCCACATGTGCACACATGCACATTTCAGGGGTGCAACAGGGTGTCCTTTGGACACCCTGGCACCCTTGAAATACCTCCCGGTATTACCGATTCGGTAATATCGAATCGCTAATACTGAATGTCTTCACATTCATTCATATGGGCCTCCAAGCCCATAGAAATTAATGGGTAGGTATTCCTTATTACCGAATCTCAATTACCGTTTCGGTAATAAGGAATATTAAGGATTCAGTATTTTTTACTGAATCTTTACCTACATAGGAAATAGCGATTTCTTAATACCGAATCGGTAAAATTTGCTATTAAGAAATCGGTATTTCTGATTTACCTACATCTGGCCCTCAGTTCTCACTTTTGCAGTCTGGTCGTAGGGGGTAGGACACCTAAAAAATGGAGTGCAAGTGCTGAAAGATATTCTCTGCCAAGCTGTATTCTGGTAGTATGCCCTTGACAGTATTGGTAGTGGTAAACTTTTCATTTACCCTTCTTTATAGGAGTGCAAACCTTCCCACCCTGTTGGCCATTAAGATTTCCATCAAGTGTTGAAAAGTGAGAAACCCATATTTGTCATGACTGAAGGCTCTGCTTTTGGGCAGAAATAAAACATTTTCATGTATGCAACATATCTATAATGACCGTACATATTTCAACAATCCCTCCCTGTTTGTTTTTTTTTTTTTTATTTTTTTTATTTTTGGTAAACCTTTATTATACTTAAAGCAATACAATCGCGGGCAAGCAAAGCGCCCAGATCAAAAACATACGTCATTACATCCCCAAATTGCCCCATTGTAGCTCAGGATAATGTTTGAATTATCAAATACCAGGATGGATGAGGTTTCTTTTTTCTTTTGGGATTCTAAGGAACAGGAGCAATAGCGAGCAATCTTTTCAAAGTCTACAGCCAATTATCAAATCGTACAGAGGCGATCAACTGGACAGTTAAAGTGGGAGTAGGGGCAAAATAAGCAATACTGAACAGCCATAAGCGCAGTCTCCATGCAGAACAAATCAGTGCCCCACCCCACAAGAACTGAATACGCCATAGAATTCCCGAAGAAGAAAACAGAAAAGTGCAAAGGAAAGGGCCATAGAATCAAGAATAAACAAGAAGATACACAGTACCCAGCCCCCCACCCCCCACCCCGCACCCCTGCAGAAGGCCATGGCCTATCCCCCCAGCAGTGTGCCCGTCGCCCTAATAGGAAACCCGAAATATAGTTAGAGAAGAAGAGAAGAAAGAAGAAAAGATGGAGGAGGAAGACAACCAACATGTATATTCTCAGCCGCCGACCCCGCAACCGATGAGATACCAACGTTCAACTCAGTTAATGTCCCGCTTGTCCCTCATAGTCCCAGCAATGTGAGCATCAGCAATCCAGAAAACGTCCTCAGCCTTGCCCCCTGCGATCAAGTGCATCGACGGAGTCCAGCTGTCCAGCCGCCATCGTGGATGAAAGAGGCGACCGGGATGGCCATAACAGAATAGGAAGCTGTCCACCAAAGTCTACCCAGACCAACGCTGCGTGTTCAATGACGATACAAAAAAGATCAACGCAAAGCAGTAATCCCCCAAAGGCAGCGGGCCAGTACGATAACACCGGCTCCAAGAAAGGATGAAGAGTCACGCCATCAGACCACAGAGGAGTTGCCGGACATGGCGTCCGGGGACGATTCCCCAACCATTGCACGAGTCCACGAACACCAGACCTCTTTCGGACCATTGCGGTCAGCACCGTGGCGGAATCAAAATCTCGGTCTTCCAACGCCTCCGTATGTACCTGGGTAGGCAGTTCACTGCGGTCGGGTGCAGGGTGTGGCGCAGTGCCCCGCACTTGAGGACAACCACGGCCAGTCGAGGGCACATCAGGAGCAATAGCATCTAACCGGCTCCCCAGATCCTGGGCATTATCATGAAGGGCAGCTCGTATAGCACCTAGAGCGCCCAGAATATCGCAGATCCCCAGCGGTGCCTCAGGAAGAGAGGATGCAGCATTTCTCTTCACCCGAGGCTCACGGGCGTGTAGCAGCTCTTGAAGCCGGTCGTCATCATCCCATGCTACCAGCAGATCACCCCGCCGACACTCTGCAAAGTACAGCCGAGCTGGAGGCACAGGGGCAGCAGACTGCATTGCGTCACCACACACAGCGCTGATACAATGTCGGCAATTACCTGGACTCTCAGTCGCGGTCCAGGGTCTCCAGTTCCAAGCACCGAATGCGCGATGCACAAAATGGCTCCCACCACAGCGCAGGGAAAGACAAAGGAACTGTCCGGGCCGTCCACAAGCGGGGAAAAGATACAATGTAATTCCCTCAATTGCAATATTTCCAAGCGTGCAAAATCGCAGGGCGGAATGAATCGCTGCAGCGGGAAGCGCAGCGCGACAGTCTCTTTCCGGCCGATCGACTCCGCCCCGTCTTCGATGGCCGCTGTTGTTGTGGCTGGGGCTGGCCGTCCCTCACACACAAAGACCCGGTCTCACAGCCATTAAGGGACGGGGAAGAAGCGAGGACGTTTCACCACCGGTAATAATAATAATAATAATAATAAACATTTATAAAGCGCATGGCTGCACAACTGTGTATCCCCGCGCTGACTGCCAACAAAACTCACAGCGGAAAAAGGACGGAAAAGGAACAGAAAAGTATTAGTAACAAGCCGGGAAACACACCATTGGGATCGGAATCGCATCCCCGTTCCAAAAACTTGGCTCAAGTGCAGGATAGATTGCAGGATGCTGGAGGAAAGCGAGAAGGTCGGCGGAGCCGAGAGTCTAGGCGGCCATCGTGGTTGCAGGCTAGGCTCCTCCCCTCCCTGTTTGTTTTAATTACAAATAAATGTTACCGCCCTAAGACTCCGAACTGAAATGAGAATTACTTTCTGTACCCAGTACAAAAGACACATATAATTTTACTGGTGGAGATGCCCTGTGGCCCCTGGTGATACTCCATCAAAAAGTGTACTTTTAGATAGTCCACGTCTCGAGCTGCAATCATTGGCCTCCTCACAACTAACCCTTCTCTTCCACAGGAGCATATCTGGGCAGTGGTGGTTGCATGGCTTATTCTATATGCCCTTACATCAGAGGTGAGAAGCTGGAAAGGCCCAGCAGCATCAGTGCGGTCATTAGATATAGCGGTCAGTCCATTATGTCTTAAAAGCCTTTGTGGCTGATTGAGCAAGGCCCTGGCAGAAAGCAAAGCTGATGCAGAAAGATGGCATTAAACCCACTTGGCTGGGCTCCTGCCAATGATTTCTTGTTGTCCCTCCGATGCTACTGATTTACAGCAAGGCTATATATGGTAGGGTGTTCTTTGTGAAGAGAACCAAGATGTCACCAAGTTGTCTCGCAGAGAATCAAAAGGATCAAAGGAAAAATCTTTAGTAGTATTGTAAAGGCAAGTGTCAGCGCTCAAGTATTGCTGTCTGACTTAAGTTATTAGGAGCAAAGAACGCCTTTGGAGACTAACTGTGTACGCTTTAACACATTATACCTCATGATGTGTGTTGTGAAGGCTGTGGTTTGAATGTACCAGTGGGTGGATCAAGCTTTTTTCGGCAAGAAAGGGAAGGCAGCACCGGGGGCTGAAGAGGTTTAGCAATGAAAGAGAGGCAGCTGATGCTGAAAATGAGGACAGAAAATTAGCAATGAGCACTGACAGGACTAAAGCATGGACATACATAACTGTCAGCCAAACAGGCTTTATTAGATTTAAATAAATCATAAAAGCATGCAATACAAAAACTAATCATTAAAGACATTTAAAACACAACAGGAATTTTTCACAATAAATATTAAAATAACCGCACCCCAATATGTTCAGTGCATATAATTGAATACATCATCTCTGGGCACAGAAAAGGTTTTCAGCATATCGAGTGGACTTTTCTGAGCAAAAAGAAACCGTGGCATTGGTTCTGGGACTAAACAGCAAACAAAGGTGCTAACGGAGTATGTTCCAGTCCCATTCTTGATGGGCCTGGAAGCACCCAGGGCTCACCGTGGACACCGTCACCACGTGCTCCGGTCATGCAGTGAGTCCGGCACAGCGAGTCGAGGGTGAGTGCGACCTGGCAGTTTGTCAATATTCACAAAACACAACACACTGAACGTTGTCTGGGATATAGAGTCAAAGTTGAATTTTACTCGAAAGGGTTTCAGGATCTATAGTTTGATATTTTCATGCAGACCATCCTGAAGCCTAGATCTGCGTGAATGCACCTAAATATCACACAACAATCTGGTTCCTGATTGACAGAGTTTATTTCAATTTCAACAATTTGTAAACAGTGTGGTTGTCCAAATAGGGCCTCCAAATGATAACGAAGAAGACCCTCACACCAAAGCTTAGTGGGCAGGTAAAATAACCAGGGCTTGAGTTGTTAGGGACAAACTATCTAAAGGATCGGGCTCAATCTAACACAATTAAACCCAAGTACTCAAGCTAATCTTTCTAAGGCTTAGATGGACAACATGGGCTGACCACACGCCCAAGTTTATGGGGTCCTGTTTGGGTCAAAGCTCTGTATGTGAAGCAAAGGGCTTCACTTTTTGATGAAAAGGGCAAGTACCGACAAACATGCATTAAAATGAGAAATCACAGGCCCTGGGCACCACAGGACACTGGAGGGGGAGTGGGGGGAGCGAGGGTCTGCGGTGTCTTACCCGGATGCTGTCAGTGCCTCGGTTGTCGTCCACATGCCCCGACTAAAGAAGCATTGGCCGCACAGCCGTGTAAGTGAAACTGATCCTGATCGCGCGGCCGCGTCAGTTTCACGATCTCCAGGAGCTGTTGTAAAAGTGCTTCTGAATGGCCATATGGCGACTGCGCACGTGGCTGCAAACTGATGGCCAAGCAAAGCTGGTGGTAGCACTTTGAAATGCCACTAACTAAATGTCTCACCAGATCAGCGCATGCACTGGCTCTAGCGAGACCTGAAAAAGCACTATGACACGGTCAACGCTAGCTGCGTCATAGGGGATTTTATTTTCAACTTCAAGCCATGTTGTACACTAGCTAGCGCCGCTGTTCAACATGTCATAAAAACATATTGACAAAACCAATAGATTTTGCAAAGGCAAATCCTATTGGCTTTGCCAATGCTTGTTACTGTTGACTTCCCTGACATTATCACTGTAATTGTCTACAGCAGGCATACATGCATGCAGTCTCTCATACCTTGCAAACTACCCATGCCGCATGTGTTTACAAGTTTTTGCAAATGTGAGCCACATTTTTAGCTATCTGGTTCTCCAATGGGGGCCATCTTTATTTTGGTACTCGGGCCTACTTTTGTTTTCAGTCCGACTGCTTCACACAGTACGTCTTGCGTGTCAGACATTGCACTGAACGACACTGAACATTTGGCAACCGTGCAAAAAATAGATACCACAGAACTGCACTATTATTGTTCGACTTGTCTTGCAGGGCTCATGCCCTCCAAACTATCTGCAACAAGCTTACATTTACTGCCAAACTGTAAACTGTACTTGTTGACTGACGCTACGTCCATATAAAGATCTTACAAAGTACAGTCTTGTTTGCCAGCCCTTAAATTGGCTTTTACTGCTGGGACACACAGTTGGCGGAAACTCAGTTGGTACTGCTTGATCAGACGCTGCTCTTGATATCTGTTCTTGCTGATAAGATTTTACACATCCACACGGCCTGTTTTCACTGCCATCACTGGCATGGTGTGATGTGACCTTTGAGTCAGTAAAAGAGTCTACTCCGGTAATGACCTTGCTCCTATCTCCACAGTGCAGAAAATAAAGCTGGAGTATGCTTATTCCATACATCTAGCGCCGTGTTTCTTGAAGAGTGAGTTTTCAAGTTTGGTGTCAGCCAGTGAGACCCTGACCATGGGTCTTTATAAACTTGGTCTTGTGATAGCGGAGGGGTGCGTCTCTGACAATGAGATTCTGCCGCCCAAAAACAGCATGAGGGACTATGTTTAAACTTTCCTCCATAGTAACCAGTCAACTAATCACCCTAAGACGCAGGCTCATGAGGCCCTATCACCACGCTTCAAATGTGTGTATCAATTGTAGCATGCTTGCACATTTGGAGGCACTTGCTATCATTTGCTGTCGCTCGTTTTCATGATCATTATTTCAACCAGCATGTTTGACCATGACGCATTTGGGAGCTTGATAGGTTGATGTCTGGGAGGCATTAAGCCATCATTTTCCGTTTTATTCACGAATAATACATCAACCGGCATGTGTGATAATGACCCATTTATCAGTATGATGAGTGGATGTTTTGATGTCACGCCGCTAGTGAGACGTTTTTTCTTGACTAGACACTTGTCCTGGAACTGCAAGGAGGTCCACACCCTTGCTTGTTTAAAAACCCACCACCAGATGGGTTGTTTTGGATTGTGAATATGTGTTTGTGTTTGAAGTGTGTATCACGCTTTGTGTTGAAGTTTTCCAAGGGTTCATACCCTTTGGCCACGATGGCGAATGGCAATTCATCGGGTCATATACTTAATTAATGTTGAGAATACTTTGGGATACTAAGCCACATTGTGACTCACGCAAAAATGAGCCATGTATGAATTGTGCTTTACATATTGTAATTCTACAACCATGTACCCTTTTCTCCTTTTCTTTTCTTTTCTTTCCACAGAGACCATATTAGGTCATTTTTCATGATAATGCCTCACTAAGGGCCAACTCAAGCCCCGAGGCAAAACCTAGCAGCCGATTTTTGCTGTTAAGTTTTAGGACCATAGGCATTTAACATTTAGTTTAGAATTGAGTATTTTTGTAGGGATCAACAGAGGTCCTGATGAGTAGGCAGGAGGGGTCTGCCTATGAAACATGTCATGTCGACAAAGTAGACCACACTTGTAATTCTACTTACTAACCCCCTTTTTAATGTTCCCAGCTTGCGAAGCCATTAAAGTTAATTTTTTCGACTAGCCAGGGAATTTTTACCTTTTTTTACACTACCATTCACGTAACTAGGTCCCTACACTCCCTAACACATATCACTATCCTCATCACATCACATAGCCTATTGTCAAAAATATAAGTGCTCCTGCGTCACTCGTAGGTCGAAGCACGCCCCGCCCCGTAGAGAGACGGGAAGACCCCAATGATGGGAGAATGACACTATGGGATTCATAGTGTGTGAGGGGTATTTTAAAAACACACAGTGCCCTGATTCTGCCACCTGCAGAGAGGCCTAATTTTCACATTGCAGTGTATCCACAAGTTTAATAAATCCACTTGGGCTTCCAATTTTTGGGAATTTTCATTTGAGGCGTCTATTGTTGCTTGGAACATTTCTAGCAGCGATGTCCAATGATCTGTTGTTGTACTTTCATTCCTGTCGGTGATAGAAGATGTTCCTTTATATTGTATACCACTTTGCTCTGATGTATTTGATTTTCAAGTGCCTTTTCCTCAAGCTGCATTGTTTGGGCTCCCGAACAATATGGATGTCATTTCAGTTTTTATGGTCAAATGATTTTCAGACCTTGGGCCCCATCCTACTCAAGGTTTTGGAGACCTTGTTGTCCATTACGATTCTGCTGTTTTGAGTATTGCTGGGGTGACACTGACATGTTTTTAGAGAGAACCTGATCATGTTTCAGAGCACTAGAACTGTGAATATGCTCTTTAGAAGTTTCAGGAGGCCACTGTTTTGTGTGAGAGTCCGTTTCTGGTGGCCTTCCTCTTCTGTTTGTTCGAATGAGCCTATTATTTCATCAGGATCAATCTCCTGTTCGTTTTGCTCTTCGATTTGCAGGGTCTTTGCCAAGTCACTTTCAGTTCCAGAATTTGCCATTCTACTATTTCATTCCCACCTGATTCAATTGAGGATCATGGCTTCTTACTGTACAAGGTACTAGAAGTCTAATATGAAGCACATCTGCCATAGCCTCTTGGAACGATGTTCGTTGTGACCTTATGGATAGTAAATCAACGTATTTTGATGTACCTTTATTTGAGTTTGCAACGCCTTGGGAATTTTTTTATTTTTGAGCTGTGTACTTTATATTTCTGGATCTACCTGACCTTATTATATATGCTATATAAAACATAATACCAACTAGCTTGTGTCGACCTATTATCATGTGCTGCATTGGACGGATTTCATATCTGTTTTATCTTTTTGCTTGCTGTTATATTTTATTTGAAATATTGTGCCATAGGTTCTTTTTTTCTAATTTTATTGTTACTTAACAAAACCTACGTCCTAGGAATCTGACGGATATAGCTCCTGTTCTTTAAAGGGATGTGGATTCCATCAGCGCACTTTTTATGGACTTTATTTTTTGTTTAAGTGGTTGCCTCATGAGATTACCTGTGAGCCTCCGCCTTTACTCGCTGGCAGGGCAACCCCAGAGTTCTTCCACCAGGCAGTATATTGAGAGCCCTGCTCCAGCGAGTCGGTTCCCACCACCTTTGTGATGGCCTCTGTGCCCGCATTGGTGCCCGCCAGCAGTAAGTGGCCTCCACGAGATTGTGCAGGCAGGGGAACAGGAGCGCAGGTTGTTGTTTACCTTCGGGGATGGTAAGTGGAAAGCGAGGCTGCATTTGAGGGAGACAATGGCCCCAGGACAAGAAGGCCCAAGCATGGCCGGCTGCTTCTGTGGCATCCACCATCTTACGGTTGGCTGTGTTCCGACTATTCTGAGCAGCTCTGATGGCAGCGATCCCGCTGCAGTTACTCACACCATAATGCAAAAATAGTGCTATTTAAGTGCTGCAATATAATAAAATACAGTCTTAGATGTTACTGGCCATAGGTATCTGGTTATTTTGGTAATGTTATCTTCCATTTGATTAAATACTACATAAAACCGTATATTAGTGGGCGTAATATGTTACATTCTCGATGGTTGTGCTACAGAAGACTAGTGTCCAGTTCTTGGCAGATACAGCAGCTTTGTTGAACCTGTTGATTATTTCTGCATCAGTCGTATTCATGAGGCAATCCTTGTACACATTGGCAGACCTTGACTGAACCAGCTGAGCCACCCAAAGCCAGAATTATGTTAGAGCAGGTAATGACAGACATAGACATCAGAACTGTTTTAAACCTTAAAAACGCAGGTGGAACTTGTCAACAGGGAAGTTGCTGATCCTGGATGTTGCAGAGTGTCCTGTGTTAAAACGTAACTTGAGTGAGCTTGAGCAGTAGTGCGTCTCCAATGAAGCATAACCTTTATTTTTTCACATCTCTTCAAGATAATGTTTAAAAACATACCCAAGTTAAACCCCACAACCCAGACAACAAGCATTTGGAAAGCAATAGGTCTAACATGTATGAGAGTTTGAGCTATTGGCAATGTAATAGCTTTAACTCTCGAAATTCGCGAGGCCTATTGCATTGCAAATATTTGTTTACCAGCACCCATGCAGCGCTTTCACATTCATGGAGGCCGCGCCTCTTTCTTTAGACATGCCACATCTAAAGAAAGGGGCGTAGCAGACATTAAAGTGAACCCACGGCATGGGGCGCTTTGACAAAAAAAAGCATCTGTTTGACAAACAGATTTTTTTTGTAAAAGCGCCCATGCCTCGCTTTCACTTTAATAGCGGCCGCGCACCTTTCTTTAGAGGTGGCTTGTCTAAAGAAAGGGGCGCGGCGTCCATGAATGTGAAAGCGCTGAATGGGTGCTAGTAAACAAACAAAAATAAATAAATGAGGGCGGCCGCTATCCGTAAAGCGGACCGGGCTGCTAAATGAAATAAATAAACACGGCCACTATAGTTAAAGCAGACCACCATTAGGAAATAAAATAAAAGTGGGCGGCGTGCTATGATGTAGTGGGCGGAATAGGGGCAAATCATTAAACAAAAGAGTGCTCACAGCCAAGATAAAGCAGACTGTGTAACAAGACAAGTAAAAGGTCCATAGGTAACAAATGCAGACAAGGCGGTACCAAGGAGGGACTAACAAGCCTAATAACGAATTGGAAGCCAGCGTTTACGAAGGACTTTGACACAAGCCCATTAAAAATATGGGCAGGGAGTGGGCGGTGCTTCAAGTCCATACTCTAATACAGCATGCCTTGCAGCAGCGCATCTGCTGCCCAGGCTCAGCCTAAAAAGGGAAAGGTGTCTGCAACCTTGGGACACCTTCTCCCTCTATAAATCTCGTTGGGTGTTTGGCAACTGAAACCTTTTTTTTTGCTGTTAAAGCTGCACTAGTTCCTTTAAAGAACAACAGTTGCATTAAAACAAAAAAACTTGTTTCCCGTTTGGGAATGCTAATACAGGTAGAGTGGTCTGCTATTCCTTGCAAGCCGGACGGCAGACGGTTCGGCAGTGCTCTGTGACTGGAGATTTTGTGACCAATTAGTACATAGGTCGCAAAAAGCTGGTGCACAATTTGTGACCACTTTTTGGTCTGTCTGTTAGCTGCACATGGTACGAAGTGAGACTTTTCTTCGATGGGCCTGAGAAATATCAAACAAGGGACCTTCCTAACCCAAACATTCTGGTATCTTGCAAAGAGCCCCGCTTGCCACCACACCCATCACTGTAACCTAGACTTTATGAGAAGGGACAGTTTTTATTGAAAACACAAATCCAACCGTTCTTTCGTCACCCCACCCATCATTAGTGCTCAAACTTTAAGGGTTTGTCAGGGACATGCAGCCACCTGGCTCTTCCAAACTCAACACACTAGTGCCCTTCAGGCATCGTAGGAGGCGACCATGAAAGGGCACATAAACTTTAATGTTATTATTATTATTATTAATATTATTAATGTATACTGCGCACAGCTAACCGGAGGTTTCCCTGCGCCATCAGACACAGGCAAGTGCAAGGAGACATTTTATTAAATAACCACGTTTTTAAGCATTTGCGGAAATTCGTATAGATGGTTTCATTCCGAAGTGACGTAGGGAGTGAGTTCCACAGAGAAGGACCCAGGCAAGAGTAAGACCGGCCGCCCATGCGTGACAGTCTGGTCCTAGAAACCGAAAATTTGGCCTGAGTAGAAGAGTGAAGGAGGCCCGGTGGAAGGTAGGGATGGACTAAGGCGTTCAGTTACTGTGGTGCTATAACAGATTTGATTTAATGAATATAGCTCAGGGCCTTGAATTTAATGCGATTCTCCACCTTAAGCCAGTGAAGGTCGTAGATTGAGCCTAAGATGAAGGCCCTTCTAGAAAACTTGGCAGAGTAACCTGGTCGTCGAGTTCTGCACTACCTGAAGTTTACGAATCACCTCCTTATTGGCTCCCAAATACAGGACGTTGCCATAGTCCAGCCTGGAAGTAATAAGAGCCTGGACCACAGTTTTTTGCGTGGGACCAGGCAACATCCACAGGATTTTTTTTAGCCACTTCAGGATTGTAAAGCAGGTCGAGGCGACCTTGACTGCTTGCTGCTTCATTGACAGCTGGTCGTCCATGATTATGCCGAGATTGTGGACCTGTTGCGCAGGTTGGGGGAAAGCACCCATTTGAGGAGGCCAGTGCTCAGGGCCCCAGAGATCTTTATTTTTCACAAAAATGGAACTTGGAACTGGTTGACGGAGAAAAGCCCTGACAAGTACGGTCAGTGAGGAAATCAGTGAGCCATTTGAATGCTGCCCCGACAACGCCCAGAGATTGTAAACCTTTTAGTAGGGCGGTATGTGACAGTGTCGAAAGCGGCACTCAAATCAAGCAGTATGAGTGCCACAGTTTTACCCATATCAAGACGATGGCGCAATATTTCCATAACTCCCAAAAGAGTGGTTTCCGTAGCGAAACCTGCCCTGAAACCAGCCTGTGATGCATGTAAAAAAAATTGAAAGTCAAAAAAATGCGTCAATTGCTAGTTAATGTGTTTTTCTAGTATTTTGGAAAAAGCTGGGAGTAGAGAGACAGGGTGGAAATTGGATGGTTCCGCCGGATCAGCATTGGCTTTTTTCAGGAGTGGGAGAACCATGGCATGTTTCCATTCAGATGAAATGTCTGCAGGGATGCATTGAGCAACTCCATGATTAGCTTTAGTGATGATGGCTCAAGCTTCTGAAGTATGGTGATGGGAAGAGGATCTCTAGGAGAGCCGGATTTAAGGCTGTTTAAGATACGTTTGAAGGAGATGGTATCCAGAAGCAGCCAATTTTCTAAAGTGTTGGAAGGTGCAGCAGTCTGGTTAGCCAGTAAAGCAGAGCTACCCGATGTGGGGGGGAAATTTCTTAGTTTGCTGTACCACAGTGGTTGTCACTACGTTCAGTGCTGAGTAGATTTTCTCCACTTTATCGATGAAGCACTTGGCTAAATCCTCACATTGAACTTCGGTGATCACAGGAGGGATGGATTGCCAACCTGCGCCCGAAAGATATTTGACTAATTTAAACAGGGTCTTGGAGCTGATTTGTGCCAACGTAATGGTGTTACTCACATATTCAGCTCGGGCAGCGTTGCAGAGGGAATTGAAGTCTTTTTTTGCTAATTTGTATGCAAGTTTGGATTTGGGTGCAAAGTCCTTCCTCCAACGTCTTTCTAGTGCTTTACATTTGGTTTTCTCTGTTTCTAACCTCTCAGAGAACCAAGGGGCAGGGGGTCGGTGATTGTTCACTTTTTTAATGGATGATGGGAGACCTGTATCAATGGATGTTAAAATCCAGGTATGGATGGTGTCTGAGTCTGCTAGATTGACTGAAGTAATGGCAGGAATGTTATTAAAGAGGTGTTGGTTAAAGTCAAGTTTCTTTCAGTTTCTAGACCTCAACTTGGTGGCTAAGATGGGCATGTTAGCACACTGCAGATCCTGCCTCACCCCGAACCCGACTAAGAAATGATCGGACTAAAGTACTGGGAGAGCTGCCTGGCATGAAATATTAGATATTTTTGAGAAAATAGGGTCCAATAGATGGCCCGCCATGTGGGTGGGACCGGAGTTGCGGAGCAGGATATTCATAGCTGCCAGATCAGCCATCAGAGATGTGCTCGTTGTGCATGTTGGGTCATCGAAGTGAATATTCAAGTCTCCCAAAATAGTAAAGTTGGCAGCGTCCAACAAAGGGGGTAGCCCATGGCCCTACTGGCCCAGGTGGGCGGTAGATCAAGATCCCAGGGAATGTAAATTGGGGTGTAAGGGAGAGTTTGAATGAGCTGGCCTCGCAACCCTTAAAGGGTAAGTCCTCCTATTTACAGGTATATGAGTTATTAAAAATGATCGCAATGCCACCTCCTGTTTTGGCACCACGATCCTTCCTAATTATCGTGTAGTTGGGGAGCAGAGCGGAAGCGACATCAGGGCCAGAGCTCTCATGTAACCTAGTCTGCCCAAATGTTCCCCAGCATTAACATGCAGTCTGGTTTGTTCAATCAATCAATCATGGCACTTGTAGAGCGCACTACATACCCGTGAGGGTCTCAAGGCGCTGGGGGGTGGGGCATGCTGCTACTGCTCTGAAGGTCATCAGGTCTTGGGTCTGCCGCAGGTGGATGGGGAGGGTGTTCCAGGTCTTGGCGGCGAGGTGGGAGAACGATCTGCCGCCGGAGGTTGCTCTTCGGATGCGGGGAACTGTGGCGAGGTTGGAGGAGCGGAGCTGGCGGGTGAGGGTGTAGAGGCTTAGTTGTCTGTTGAGGTACGCTGGTCCGGTGTTGTGGAGTGCCTTGTGTGCGTGGGTGAGGAGCTTGAAGGTTATCCTCTTGTTAACGGGGAGCCTGTGTAGGTCTTTTAGGTGGGGTGTGATGTGGCTGTGGCAGGGGATGTTGAGGATCAGGCGTGCCAAGGTGCTCTGAATGCGTTGAAGCTGTTTCAAGAGTTTGGCCGGTGATCCTGCGTAGAGGGCATTTCCGTAGTCCATCCTGCTGCTGACAAGGGCCTGAGTGACTGTTCTTCCTGCTTTGGTGGGGATCCACTTGTAGATCTTGCGGACCATGCGGAGGGTGTTGAAGGAGGATGAAGAGACGGCGTTGGCCTGCTTAGTCATGGAGAGGGTGGAGTCGAGGATGACCCCTAGGTTGCGTGCGTGGTCGGTGGGCATTGGAGCTGTTCCCAGTGGGGCCGGCCACCAGAAGTCGTCCCAAGCCGAGGGGGTGGGTCCGTCCAAGGATGATGACCTCCGTTTTGTCCGAGTTCAGCTTCAGTTGGCTGTTCCTCGTCTATTCTGCGACAGCCTTCATTCCTTCGTAGAGGTTAGTCTTGGCGATGTGGGGGTCCTTTGTGAGGGAGAGGATCAGCTCGGTGTCATCTGCATAGGAGATGATGTTGAGATTGTGTAGTCGGGCAACGCGGGCAAGCGGAGCCATGTAGATGTTGAACTGCGTTGGGCTAAGGGAAGGGATCAATAGTTGACATTGCAACACGTGGGCATTCCGGGATGGACTGCAACACCATATGCAGAGAAAGAACATTAGAGACACCCATAGCCTGCTCACAGCCCCGGAATGCGCCCTTGGCACAGGCTTTTTAGGGAGATTGGAAAAAAGTGCAGTCTGTGGTACATCAAAACTCACGTAGATTGAGAGATAGAGGGAGTGACGCAATAACAAATAGCTACTGCAGTAATGGAAACCGGCCCAGTAAGCAAACAAGTAAATAAACCAAGCGCAGCCACTAAAGTCAGCTGACCGCGCTCCAAATTAATTGAATAAATAAACAAGCAAGGCTACAAAACTGAAAGTGGCCCGTGCGGCAAATCAATTAAATAAACAAGCGTTGTCCCTAAAGTGAAAGAGGACCGCGCTGCAAATAACAACAAAAAAAAAGAGTGCCTAACGACTTATGGAGACCGTGTAACGCCGCAAGTAAACAATCCGGTCCTGATGGGCGGTCCCAAAAGGAGGCAGGGCGGTAACAAGGTGGACTAAGAAGCCTCATTATCAATCGGAAGTCAGCATTTAACTTGGAAGATGATGCCAGCCAATGAAAAATATGGGAGAGGCATCCACACCACTTCTAAAAATACCCTAATACAGAATGCCTCGCAAAGCGAGAAGCGCATGTGCTGCAACGTTAGGCGAGATCTAAAAACATAGCCTGTGTGACCCAGCAAACGAGATCCAGCTTGGGACAAGCACAGATCTGCTACAATCTGCAAGCCCAGCTGATTGAGGGCATTGCATTCAAGAAGGGGATGGACACATGTAACAACAATCAGGCTGATATAATCTTAGACCATTCGAAACAAACAGAGAGACAAAGTAAGCCCATATATATTGATGCAATCCACATTGTGACGGGGAACACGTGCAGGCATCCCAAAACCCCAGAGTGTATGAGGGAACATGGGGAGCCAGGCCCTAGATTCCTGAAGAGAAGACCCTTGAAGCAAGTGTTATACTAGTAATTGTAATTCCATTTATATAGTGCTTCATACTCCATTGTAAGGTTCTGAAACGCATTATTGGATGGATAGTGTGCCACACCATGGGAGAGTGCTTATGTGGAAGGGTGCTGTATTTGTGAAGAGGCTAATGTGGGAAGCAGTTTGGTGTTGTTCGAGAGGTAAGATTCAAGCCTTTATCCTGTCTTTGCAATGAACAGTGTGATGGAAATAGACGAGAAAAAGACAGTGCCTGCTCAGTTTGCATTAGCTGGCTGCTGTGTATCGCTACAGCACTAAGTAGAGTTTTTCGTAGTCTCAATAATGTTTACTTCGGGGATATTCCCCATAAAACACATACAATTGGAAATATATATACAGGGATTTCATAACAGGTCATAGTGTAGGCAGAGAAATTAATATTAGCACTATTTTAAATAAGAGCCCGAGCCGCTTCCTTTGGAGCCTTACAGGATATAAAATGTACTCATAGCAAAAACAATGAGTGTACTTGTTTTGGATTTAAAAACTCCTAGTACAATTGGATAGTGTCTAATGCCTTGATTGAGGCATAATGATCAAATCCATTTTCTCCTTGCAAGTTTATAAGCAAGGCAGAAAAATAAAACATGTTCTGCATTTTCAACTGCATTATTCCGCATTTTACAGAGACTGTTATCAACTGAGCTGGGATTCCTTTTTCACATAAAACTGTTTACAAATAAAACTCCTAATCTAAATTTGATGTACAAAAGTTTGGCCTGATGTGGTAAAATGTCATCCATATAAGATTTGGAGGAGAAAGCAGGCGTGTAGTTCAGACATTTGTCAGAAAGACTACCACTTTTCATGTTTGTGTGACATTTTCCCAATATTCATATGGCATAACCACGGTAGAGTAGAAGTCCGATCTAAACTCAAATTTACTAATAGGCCATTTCTGTATGGGACTATCTCAGTTGTTGACCGCAGTGTCAGCCAGAAGGCCTGAGCGTGGCAAGGTGTTCAATTATCTTGACATCACTGTCAAAAACAGTGGTAATATAGGAGTGCTTTGGAGCAGGTTCAATAACGAACAAACAATGGCAGTACTTTAACATTGGCCGTTCTCCAGATTTCTACTCTATAAAATGCTGCTGTTTGGCCTCTGGCACTAGAAACCTGAAGGTTTGGTGACACAGATTTGGATGTTGTTGCTCTCTACATTTCGTAGACAGCTACAGCTGTGTGAATCAGTCCTATTTTGCTCTTCTGAATATGGGGGTTCCAGGATAGTGAGTTGTTAAACTTAGTGTCCAAATAGACAAATTTGTTGACAGTATCCAAGAAAGTATCCTCCATCTTCAGACGAGCCCTTATGCAGATTAAGGGACATATATCTGGTCTTTGAGATGTTTATTTCTAAACCCCGCAAGTCAGTGAAATGTGCAAGCTTATTTAACCAATTTACAAGCCCACAGGTGTTCTCAATATCAACAGAGTAATAGCAGCAAAGAGGATTGCTGGGATTGATTTGCCATCCAGTAGTCACGGACGCAGTAATTTAGGTAGTCGATAACATCATTAATATATAGAGAACAGAGTGGTAGCTGAAACACAACCTTGGCGTAAACCACTGTGGATGCATATACTGTCAGTACGCCCTCCCTTCCGGCCTGCCCTAACGCACTTGTGCATAATTGTGTTCATAGAGCCTTATTATGTTTGTCAGTATATTTGGTTGGACACCCTTTGACTTGATGGTGTGCTACAGCCTGTGGCTGGGGGCTAGATCAAACGCAGCCCTCAAGTCAAAACATGTTACATATGTGTTCCTTGTTTATCTTGATAGACTTCCATGAAATTAGAGCCAATTGAAAGGCTTGGTTGATAGTGCAGGCTTTTGCTCGGATTCCTTTTTGGAAGTGAGATAAGATCTGTGCCTTATCCATCCACTCTTTAAGTTTATCTTTTAATTGGCTACAACATTTTTTTTTTAGATTATGTAGTATAGTAATAGGTCTGTAATTTCGAGGGACACCCTTATTTCTCTTTTTGAAGATCGGGAGGATTTTGCCCAAAACCAATAGTTAGGAATGTCCACTCAGGCAACAATTGCTTCAGACAACAGATTTATATTTGAAGTCCAGACTGTGATCTCAGAGTGGGACAGATCTCTGCGAATCCAGTCAGGGCCAGGGCCTTCCCTACTTGACCATGACAAATCAGAGATATCAGTGCAAATTTTGAGGCGGTTGATGGAGTTAGGGACATGAAGGTGCAAAGATGTCTTCAGGTCTGTAGTTACAGTATAGATCTGCAAAGTGCTTTAGCCAGACCTAGGGTTGTATGCAATTAACGGTGGCAGTAACACCATCTAAGCTACCATGTGCAATGATGTGTCAGAATGCCCCCAGGAGATCTAGCCATTTTAGGGCATTCCATTTTCTCTTGCTCTCTTCAAGGACATATTTGTATAGAGGTCTGGCATCTGTAATAACTGTGGGCATACATGATTTAATGGCTATGATCTTTGTTGTTTTTACCTTACGTCATTCACTTGTGTACCATGGTCTAATCCTAGATGTAGTAATTGGGAACATTTGTCTCCGTTTGTGAAAAGTTCCTTCAGTGAACTCAACAGTTATGAGTTTAACTCAGTAATTGAATTGCTCAGCTCATTGGACGTAAAGAGCTAGAACGTTGTTGAAGGAGTTATAGATTTTTCCTAAAATATCTGGCTTTTCTTTTATTCTGTGCCATTTTACTGACCTCGGTTGTTCCCAGTTGTTGGCACTATATTACATGACTTCTTGGGGCCAGATAGATCGCATATCATCACTTCCATCAGATGTAATGCACTGTGATCGCTATACGATCTTAGAACTATCTTAAAGTCCTCAAGTTTTTGCCATAATGCTATGTAAAAAAAATAGTCAAATCTACATCTATAGCAATTTTTTGAACACGTTTGTGACCTATCTCTATCGGATAGTAAATTGTGAATGGCCATTGCATGCGCTTAGGCCTTATGAAAGGATCAGGGAAGCAAGTTTAATGGCTGCTGCAGGCCAAGCTTTAGAAGGTTCAGTATCTAAGCTGAGAATGCACCTCTTGTTCAATGATAGTATTCATGCAATCTAAGGACTCGTAGGTGACATTAAAATCCCCAGCTAGCATGGGGGAGGTGGGGGCAGAGGAGAGGGGGCTCTATCTGCAATACTTGACAAGTGATGATCAAGAATGTTTAAGGTAGATGCAACTTTGTTCTTGGGTAAGAAACGGTTGTAGATACTATATACACTCACTGAGAAACCACTCATTGGCCTGATATTCAAACCAGTAATATCTGGGGAGCAAATATGTGGCTGTTTGATCGAGAAATGTAGGGAAATCTTCATCCAAATAAGCAGTCCACCTGATAAGCAGCCTGCTTATGATGGATTTGCTTCCATACGGTATGTTACAAATCCAGGCGTATGCACAGGCTCAATCGCCCATGTTTCCTAGAACATACAAAATTGGTAAGAATCAATAGCTGCTCTCCACACTGGATCAACCAGTTTTTAATACAACCCTGCCACTTTCCAAGACAACAACTGTAATGTTTTACTGCCCTCAACTGACAGTATTTTACCCGAACAATTAGACTTTACTTTCTCGCAATCTCTTTCACTTACGCCTTGCACACTTCCTCTGGAGGCTACTACAACAAGAGCTGATGGGACATCTGGACTTCCAGTGAATGTTGTGCCTTCGACTCGAGGCTTGAGCACTATGCTCAGTAGAAGGAATATATGGAGCAATCAGTCCACATCGCTTTAGGAGGAAGCAGCTGGGCAAGGCAAAGTTGATCTGTCCCGCTGCTTCATCAAGAGCTAGATACAGGGTCAGGAATAGTCTTAGTTGTGGGTATTGAACTTAGACTGAATTTAACACCTTCCATGCCATGGCTTTTCCCGTCCTGTGCGGAAAAACCTTGAAAAGCAGCATTTCATGACGAGCTCACCTTGTCATGAGCACAGCTCCAGTGTGCCTCATGAGGAGCTGAGCGCGTCATGAGCATGGAAGGGAAGCCACTGTTTGGAATCAGTGTGTAGGTTCAGAGCCGTCAGTCTCCCCGCTTGCTTGGGATCTTTGAGAACCAACTCAATGTAATCAAACGGTTCAAGGTTCCATAAAAAGCATAGGGTGGAGGATGTATCAGATCAAATAAGAAAGTTACAATGGCGGTGTTGAATCACCTTGCTTATGAATAAATGAGCCTCCTCCCTCCTAGTGCTCTCAGTGTGTTTCAGCACGTTAATCGTGTCCTTTTTCTATAACAAACTTGAATCAAAATTAGCGTGGCTATTCTTATGATTGCAGTGTCTCTTGTTGGGAGGGTGCGAAAACTGTCTCTTAGTGGAATAAGCTGTGTGGAGTGTGTATAGACGTTGGAATTTGGGATGCATGGTGTGTTACAAAACCCCCATGCAAAGCCATGATGGTGTTTAGAAGGAGAAGGAGCAATAAAGATGCCTCACATGTTGTGTATTGGTGCGTTTGCTGTGCGTTCAGAGACGGAGTTGAAATGTCAGGCTATGCCTGGTGACAAATTGCTGCTTACTCTGTTAACATTGAGATTGATGCTTACTTTTCGTTCTCTGACTGCAAAGTGAGCGGATCTTGTAAAGTGCTGTATCTGACGATCTTGGTGGAGTACAGGGAGTGTAAAATGAAAGGTTGCAGGGTGATATTTTGTTCTTATTCAACAACTTTTAAATACCTGTAAATGGACTCTACAAATGTTTCCAAATATATCACCAGTTAAGAAAGCACAAATGTAGCACTTTTTTGTACTTCTGAAGTGTAATGGAAACAAATGTTTTGAATAGGGTCAAAACAAATGAAGCCACTTTACTTAGTGATGTGCAAATGCTGATTATTTCCGGAAACCTCAATTTCCAAACATTGTCATTTGTGCTCTATATAGTTTTATCAGTAAAATGTAATCAATTTAGTGGCCATTTCAACGAAAAATGTGATATCTTTAAATGTAACATTGATGGCAGCACCCCACACTAGAAATTGTTCCAGTACTGCTAGGTGTGTGACTGTCACTGTAAAACAGGGGCCTCCAGGATAGCTCACATTATTGGATATAGACCTTAGGTCTTTTTGGTTTTCATTGGTAGTGCTCAGTTCTGGACACAATTTTACTTTATGATGGTTATTATTTGATTGCTGGCTTCTTTGGATGGATGTACATGTATTACTTGAGTGGCCTTCTCGTTCTATGTTTGCTACTAAATCATCGGCCAGTCTGCCTCTCTCTAACACTTCCTGTAGCCTAGCAATTAATACCTAAACCAGAATTTTCACTTGGGTTAATTTCTTAATAAGGAATTAAAACATGGTCGTTAATATTGTTCATTTTATCCGGGACATAGACATTGTGTGGGTGCATAGATATGCTGTTTGTCATTAGGAATACTGAGCAATGGAGTAAATCTATTATTACAAAGAAAGGCTCTTTGTAATAGTATTCATTCGGCCTGTGCGGCGATTCTAGATGGTGGGTTCTAAGTGGATCGGTTCAGCTAGCATAGAACTCTGAGGGTTAGCAAGAGATGAATGAGTGGCTGCTAAGGAAATACAATAAGTGAAGGGCAGAACTTCAGGACCAGTGGATGGTTTTTATTGTACTTTTTGGTTATTTTAGCAGTGGAAAGAGTGCTTTTGTTTCTTTTTCTAGTTGAGGATGGTCTCCATTTCCTCAATTAGGACGTCAATCTCATTAAGAGTAGAATTCTCAGCTGCATAACTAGCTGACTCTTTCTCTTTGTTCACTCTAGGTAGAGTTTTAGCAGCCTTTATAGGCGTAGTAGCAGTCAAGATGACTCTATAAGGGAACCTTAACATTAAAATGAAATAATGTTGAGCCAGTTCAAGAGAACAAGGTTCAAAATGTATTGACGTATCGTAAAGCAGTCCAGTCTTCAAAATGGGTGAGACACTGTAGACATGAGCTGTGGAGTCCCAAAAGTTTCCTCTCTCTCTCTCCGATTCTTTTCAATATTTACATACGTCCGCTCATTTCCAGTTTCTGGCAGATGGGGATTAAGATCTATAATTATGCTGATGACATGCAGCTAACTTTTACTATTGATGAGTCAGCTGAATAAGTGGAATTCGTTAGGAATGCTATGATCATCAAAAATTGGATGAACAATCATCAGTTAAAATTGAATTCCGAAAAAACTGAGATAATTGTACAGAGAAATAAACTCATGCACTGGACTCCTACACATTGGCCCCCGGACCTTGGGGCTGCACTGCTCCCCAAGCCAGTGATTAAGAGTCTGGGGATACAAAATGACTCGGATCTCACCATGAACTCCCAGATTGGATCGGTAACCTCTGCCTGCTTTGTTCAGCTGCGTAAGCTGTGCAAGATGAGAAGATTCTTCAGCAGAGAGGCTAACATTCAAATCATTATTGCCCTGGTTCTTTCCAAAATTGATTATGGAAATGCACTGTATCTTGACCTTCCGCAACATCAGAAACACCGTCTAAAGATGATTTAGAACCAAGCAGCTAGAATCATCTATCAAAAGGATAGACAATGCCACCACTTTAGCCCACTGCTGAAAGAACTCCACTGGCTTCCGGTGGAGCAACAAACTATGTTTAAGACAGGGTGTATCATTTTTAGAGCCATTCAGGGTACTGGTCCTAGCTATATCTCATCTAGAATCATCCAGTATGCCTCCCAGCGCAACCTAAGATCTATGCATCTGAACCACCTGGTTGTACCAAGACGTAAACGCACTGGAGGGTCACGATTCTCTACCCTGGGCCCGAAACTGTGGAACTCGCTGCCAATTACTCTTAGACTTGAAAAAGATTATGTAGACTGCTCCAGTTTCGTACCCTCTCTGCTCAACTCATAGCGCAAGAGACCGTTGGTGAACGTGTACTCAAGAAATACCCATATAATAGAACATAACATAACTATGAATACAAAAGCAAAAATATGGCACTAGAAGAGCACCAAGAAAGGGAGACCCAGCCGTGAGATAGCACTCGGTTAGCAGCACACAAGCTCCTCGTGGACGGTGTGGGCACCAACATCAGAGGAAATAAACTAAAGGCCTTCAAACGCGACATTGGAAACTGTAGACCTCTGAGGCGGAAGCTGGAGGTGTTCTTGCTCGCTTTTTAAAAAAAATTGTGAAGTGTGTATAACTCTATTTTAATTACTGTGCACCTACCCAGAGCTCTTCTCTGGTACTCCTGCCAAGCAGGCACTCTGTTACACCCTACAACAGCGGATCTTAGCCCTGTGTTGAGGGAAATATCCCACGGCCGCCATCGCTGCTGTAACGCGGGGACACGCCCACCCGTGAGGCCACGCCCACCCCCCTCTCTATAAATGTGCCTTTCACGCAAGCGGAGCGGACGAGCGCAGCGGGAGCGCCTAAGGCAAGCCCGTCTGCGCCCGTCCGCGCCTGGCCCGTGCCTAGGGCCAGTCCCTCTGGCGGTCGGGCTGTCTCTAGTCGTACTTGCTGGACCATATCCCAGCTCCTTCATTTAAAACCTACAACTTGTCCGTCCACTACGCGTTGTAATCTCTGCCATCTGGAGGACGCCCCTTTCTACTGTCTACAATGTAACTTTGCCCTCCCGCCATGGAGCCTACGCCCCTCTCCCTGCCTCAGCCTGCCTAAGCGCCTGACCCACCTTCTGACGCTGAAAGCAGGTCTGATTAACTGTCGTTCCTTGCCTCGTCATTCCAACGAGATCTGGTCGTCAATTGTATCGGACGCCTGGGATATCCTGTTTCTTACTGAGTCATGGCTCAGAGATACCTCTGACCCTGACATCCACCTAGCTACCCCGCCGGGTTATCTTTTAAAGGGTGTCAATCGTGAAGGGGGCAAAATAGGAGGCGGTCTCGCCATTATCCTAAAATCCCATCTCAATTTGTCCATCACCAAACTGACGAATATCGGGATGATTGAAGCTATGTACTTCACTATTGCGGATACCGCGGCAGTAGTCTTGGTGGGTATTCTAGTCTACAACCCTCCTACTGCCTCGACTCTCTCTTTAACGACATTAACCCACCTGATGGCTGATCTTTCCCTAAAGCACCAACATTTTCTGGTGCTTGGAGATTTCAACCTCCACGTGGATAATTCTCTCTGCTCGAAAGCTAACTACTTGTTAGAAACGATGCAGAGTCTGAACTTGCTTCAATTAGTCAAGGGTCCAACACATACAGCTGGGCATACACTTGACCTTATCTTTGCCAATTTCTCGAATATCGAAGTCCATCCTTCTCTCCCTCTTACCTGGTCAGATCACCACCTTGTCCCTTTTGACCTAGAGCTAAGTTCGAGACCCACACCTACTGTCCTTGGTAAAGAGCTGGGAAGAAAGTGGCATAAAGTTACCTGCACAACCTTAGATCCCTTATTCAACTATCATCCGGACCCTTTGTCTAGTGACATTGATGAAAACGTGTCCAAACTTAATTCCGCGCTGCTCCTTGCCATAGATTCCATCACCCCTCTCAAACCTATTACCTCTGCTAGAACACGCCCCTCTGCCCCTTGGTTCTCTCCGACCCTCCGTGAGGAAAAAAGCCGCTGCAAAATACTAGAACGCAAGTGGCAACAGAATTATGACCCTGAATCCAAAGCAATTTACAAAACCGCTTTGAAAAAATTCCTTAAACAAAAAAAAGTTACCATGAGAGACTATTTCTCACTACAAATCTCTAACGCTAAGAACTCCTCTAAAACCCTTTTTAATATTGTTAAAGAATTTGTAAACCCTCCCGCCAGGGCCTCGCAGAACCCCTCTAGCCAGGCACTATGCGATGGACTGTCTGACTATTTTCTAGAGAAAATTGATAAAATTAGAACTTCGTTTCCTACTGAGGAACCCTCCCCGGTCCCCCCTGTCATGGCCCCGGAATCTGCTTCATTACAGTCTTTTAACGAGCTGACTCTTGAGACCGCACTCAGGTCATTCACCCAGTGCAGATCTGGCTCTCCTTCCGACCCAATCCCTGCCAAGGTCATGGGTGACCTGGCCCCCTCACTGGCTAGTCCTTTTCTTTCTATTTGGAATGCCTCCCTCTCTCACAGCATTTTTCCAACTGCTTGGAAGGAAGCTTTGTTGGTCCCCATTCTGAAAAAGCCTGATGCCGATCCTACAAAATTTAGCAACTATCGCCCCATCTCCCGGCTCCCCAAACCCGCATAAATTCTGGAAAAGGCCGTGCAGCTGCAACTGACAGAATATCTAGAAAACAACTCTTTACTACACGACTCTCAATCCGGCTTTAGAGCGGGCTTCAGCACTGAGACTGCTCTCTTGGAAGTAGCTGAGACTATCCGTAAGTGTGTGGATAGGGGCGAGGAGACCATGTTGGTCCTCCTCGACCTATCCGCCGCTTTTGATACGGTTTCACATAAAATCCTATTAAACCGTCTAAAGCAGGTCGGAATTGGTGGCTCTGCATTAGCCTGGGTTGAGTTATCCCTTACTGGCAGAACTCAGAAGGTGGCGCTCAGACCTTTTAAATCAGAGGGTAAACCCCTGCTGTGTGGTATTCCGCAGGGCTCTGCCCTGAGCCCTCTGTTTTTTAACGTTTATCTCGCACCCTTGGCTGCAGTGGTGGAGTCTTGTGGGGTCAGAGTGGTCTCTTACGCTGATGATACTCAGCTGATATTCTCTTTTAGAGACCACTCTGACTCCACCTTTGCCAACTTCCTCCAATGTTTGGACAACATCTGTGCCTGGATGACCATCAACCACCTCAGGCTTAATACTGATAAGACAGAGGTCTTGTTTTTTAACCAGAAAACTCCAATATCCCCCAGCCTGTGGTGGCCCACAGTACTTAACCCTTCGCCCACCCCTGTTCAATCAGCACGTAACCTTGGTTTTCAGTTTGATGATTCACTTTCTTGTAAAGCGCAAATCAACAAGGTCACCTCAGCTTGCTTCGCGAAACTTCGCATGATTAAAAAGATCTTTCCTTACCTCCCCTTAGACGCCTGCAGAACAATCACTCAGGCCCTCATCACATCTCATTTAGACTACGCCAACAGCTTATACGCCGGTGCCCCTCAATATTTGATCGATCGTCTTCAGATGGTGAAGAATGCGGCAGCTAGACTGATTGGAAATATCCCCTACCGTCAGTCGGTTGCTTTTTATTGCAAAGAGCTACACTGGCTTCCCATTGCAAGCCGCATTCAATTCAAGATTCTCACCCTCGCCTTTCGTGCTATCAACGGCCTTGGGCCAGGATACCTGAAAAAGCGAGTGGTAATATCTCAATCAGTCAGATCATTGAGATCTAACAATTTACGTCTCTTGATTGTAACACGCTTTCGACGATCCAGAATGGGCGGCAGAGGGTTTAGCGTAATGACTGCCAAACTATGGAACTGCCTCCCACTTGACCTCAGGTTCTGCCCGTCTGAATCCCTCTTCCGTAGTAAATTAAAAACTTGGTTGTTCTCCAGATCATGATTCTAGTCCTGCATTCGTCCTGTTCCTCTCTTCCATTCCTGAGTTTCTGTTTTAGCGCCGGGACACCCCTCCGGGGGTAGCTGCGCGCTGTATAAGCTACTTAAATAAATAAACGCAAACTGGACACCTTGCCTAACCCAGAGAAGGCCCAAGCCAAGTGGGGAGCACTAGGAAAATCCTGAAACAAAAAACTACCACTCAAGTGAAGGCGTATGTGAGGAGGGTTTATAAGAAATCCCCAATGACAAGGACTCAAAACATGTAAACTTCAGTATCTTGCTGCAAGAGAAAGCACCTGAGAGCTGTCCACCACCAGCCACCAAATAAAGGGGGGATGAGGCTGGGAGGCCAAACAAGAAGGTGGCAACTCTCCAGAGGAAGAAAACAGGGTTACTTGAATGTTTGAGGTGAACATTAATACAAGACGGTTCACAGGAAACAGCAGGGCCAGAGGTCGAGTGAGGTGCAAACACTCCAACCTCTAACAGGGCACACATGATCACCTGCCAGAGCAGGCACCATCAACAGGACAGAATGGAGCCCAGGCACAGCCCACCAGTACACCCAAACCAATCGAGGGAGGTCAGAAAGGCAATATGAAAAGGCTGCAAGTTAGCCTGAGGTAGGGAAGCTGTGGAACATATCCCACAAGTTCGATTCCCAGAAGGGAGAAAGGTAGAAGATCACAACCACCCTCCACACTAAAAGGAAGTACTCCGTTTGCATTCAGCGATAATAATCGCCAACAATACTTAAGCAGAGCAGGCTCACACCCTTGCCGGGGCTGCACCTTCCCTTCCCATGAAGAGACACTACACAGCCCTGAAAGCAGACACACCTAATCAACAGGTAGAAACCATGCCACAAGAAACTAGCCACAGGAACACAGTACAAAATGGACACAGTGCCGAAAGAAATAACACAAGATAGAACCTCTCCCATCAAGAGACAAGGAACACAGATCAAGCATTGTCCGATCCGATTGAAAGGGTCAGTAGTCAGAGTCATGTGGAGTTCACCACACCTGGTAATTACTGGGTGTTATTAAGACCTCACCCTACTTTAAATTTCAGAAGGTTTAACCTGCTGCAATGTAACAGGGAAAAAGGGTACAATATTTACCACGGCATTCACTATTTGCACCAAAATCCACATTATATCCTGAAAATATGGAGTAGATACAAATTATCGCACCCTATAAATTTTAAATCCTGCGAGTCCGATTTCATTGGGTGTGATAAATTGCAGCGACCCCTCTGTACACTCCCAATCATTCGCTGCCTTAGTATTTTATTCCTGTTGCTGAATCATTTGGTAGATACCTAGGCCATAATCACGGGTCAGGGTGAATGGTATTTCCATGGGAGATGCCACAGTGCCCACTTTTGAGTACCTTGGTTTGCCGATACCAATAAATATGAGACATTGAAAACAGGGCTGAGTTTAACCTGCCAAAAGCTGTGAAAACGCACAACTGGATAACAGCTCAGTAATGGGGTTAGACATGTGTAAAAGATGCAGCTAGTCTGCCCCTGCATGTTATTCCCCATTAACAGACAATTTTCAGGTAATGGTACTATAATGGTAGGGAGACCCTGCACCGTACAGGTAATTCCATATATTAGTTTCTGTTTCCTAAGTTAATGAGCCCAGATATTCATAGAAGATATGCACAGTTATACGGGAGGTACAAAATAAAATCACTAGTACCAAAGGAAAGTCACAGAGTCAGGGAACATTGCAGCAGCACATGTGGTACAGCATTTAATTGCAAGGACCTATTTCCTGTACATTCTTAATGCGTACTAACTGTAAGGGAGCACAAATGAAAATGTGCATCTCCAAGCAAAGAGAGTGCAATGTTGTAGTATGTAGACTGCAGGATAAATGTAAAATAATGTTCAAGGCATGTGTGCTGTAGCTACACATGATTTTCATACTCCTGCCATCTAGTGTTGGGTCAGGATGTTTGCTAGTTGTTTTTCTTCAAAGAAGTCTTTCCTAGTCAAGGTAAGGTGACTCCACAAGGTAAGGTGACTCCTCCTTTCGGTGATAGTACACATGGACATCGACTCCATTGTTAGATTGTTTTTTTCCGCCATCAGGTTTGAAAGTGTATTGCTGCTTTCCGGTTCGAAATCGTTCTTCGGATTCCCCTCTGCGTGCAATCCTCTCTAGCCTTGATGGTATTGATTCCTACACGTTTCCCACTTCACCGCGTATCACTTCCGTCAATGGAATCTACTTTTTCGATCCAAAAGCTTTGTGGGTGGCCTTCGGGCCTAACCACATCAGATCAGCTCTCGATCAATGGATTGGACACACTTTAAATTCTACCCTCAGTGCCACGTGAAGTATCCGCGCACTGATTTGCACAGGGTGTGTAACTTGTGCGTGTCTTCGTAGCACAACGAAGAAAACTGCAACACTTGCAGATCGTTTTGATCGAAGAAAACTCTTCGCTATCATCGGGCTCGACGTCGAGTAATGCAGCGTTGAAGCAACAATCACACACCTGACATCTTCAGTGAAGATTCCGGTAAAGAACACGTGGAGGCATCAGCAGCAGAGGAAGAGGAAGCCTTCTCCATACAGGACTCTGACTCGGAGCTCGAGATAGACCTCGACGCCAAAGGACTACCGCAGGGTCAAGGTGACATGAGTACAGACGATCCCTTGCCCCCCTCAATTCGCTCCCAAAAAGCATAGGGCTTCGGAACCACCTCCGCCTTCTGGCCAAGGTCGGCACCGAGACGACCTTTCCGATGCCCCGCCCCATGCTCGGCTCCGAAACAATTAGTCAAGCCTTCCAGCTCGGTACTGAGTCTGCAAAATCCCTCATCTGAACTGAAGCCCTCCGGTTCCAAACAGAAATCCGGCTCTGAGCCAAAATCCTAATGCCGAAAACAAGCCAAGCAGCCTTCGGAGCCAAAATCTTCCGCACCAAAAGGCCAGTACACACCGGCACCGAAAGAAAAAACGGACCCCAAGCAAAATAGACTATATATTAACCCTGAGACTGGTCATATTCATACCAAGCCGTCTCAAAAACATAAACTGTCTGATGAGGACACTCCTTACAAGATTCCTTTAAAGAAGAAATCTGTTGCTACCAGTCATTTTCATCCACCATCTTCATTCCCTCTACCACTTCCTTCTCCACCTTCGAATCCTTTGTAAAATACACCTCAGGATTTTCCTCAATATCACCACGATGATGATGATGGTGATGATGGGGGGAGCACATTTACCAGTAGATCTGTGGACAGATTATACAATAGATCTTCCTGAAGAAAATGATCACAACCTTTACCCAGCCAAGCCAACCCCTCAAGACGACAATGTATCCCACTAGGAACTCATTGCCAGGGCTGCACAATATCATAGGGTGGTACTGCACAAAAAATCATTAAAAGAAGAATTTTTGTTTGAGACCTTAGGATCCACACAAAGGTTGTCACAAACACTTCCTATGCTTAAGGGCATGATGAGTCATGCTGATGAAATTTTTAAGGACCCAGTACAAGCATGCATCTTGACGCCTAGGATTGACAAGAAATAAAAAGCCTCTCCAACAGACCCAGTATTTATCAAGGGCCAGTTGCCAGTAGATTCACTAGTAGTATATAATGCTTTCAAATGGGCTAATTCCTACACATCAGGGGATGCTCCTCCACCAGATAAAGAGTCTAAATTAATAGACGCTTCTGGCAAGCGCATAGTTGCTCAAGCTGCAAATCAATGGCACATTACAAATACAGAAGGCCTTCTTGCCAGGTACGACAGGACACACTGGGATGAGATGGAGCAATCTCGTCAATAGCTCCCAGATGAGCATAAAGCTAAAGCGCAGGATTTAGTAAATGAGGGTAAACTAATTTCTAATTCTTCTATATGGTGTGCTCTAGATACTGCTGTTTCTGTGGCTAAAGAGGTCAACACTACCATTTTGCTTAGGAGACATGCTTGGTTAAGGAACTCTGGGTTTAAGCCAGAGGTCCAATAATCCATTCTTATCACACCATTTGACAAAAAACAGCAAAAAAACTCTTTTGGTCCTGAAGTAGATCAAGCATTGGAAAAAATGAAAAAAGGAACTGAAGTGGCCAAATTCATGGGAGAGCTCCAGTCTCCTTCAAACAGAGGCTCCTTTCGTCGCTCCTTTTACAAAACCACACCCTCAGAGCAGAGTACATCTACCTACAAAGGTAATAACCAGTACTCTCCTTCAAGAGGATTTTTTTCAAGGAGGTTATAGAGGGAACAACTTTAAAGGTAGAGGTAAGGACAACATAACCCATAACTCCCCTTCCCCTGATAAGCAGTGACTTGCCCACACTTCCCCCGTCTAAACCACGACTGGCGGACAAAGACTTCAACAATTTCTTTCAATTTGGCAATCTATACCAACAGACGAATGAGTGATTGGAATTATCCAACATGGTTATTGACTGGAGCTTACCAGCAATCCCCATAGATTCCACCCCAAACTCTCCAGAACACCTACAATTGCTCAAAAAGGAAGTGCAAACTCTCTTATAGAACGGAGCAATAGAGCCCGTTCCCACATAGTACCATAGCTAAGGGGTTTACTCTGTTTTTTCTCATTCCCCAAAAAGACGGTTCCCTAAGACCTATGCTGGATCTCAGAGAGTTAAACCATTATATACTGTCAGAACACTTTCACATGGTGAACCCTCAACAGGTTCTTCCAGCCCGATTTTATGTCTACTCATGACTTAGGACGCATATTTCTATGTGCCAATTCATCCGGCTCATTGCAAATACCTTGGATTTGTAATAGCAGGCAAGCATTACGAATTCAAAGAACTTTCCTTCGGGGTGACTACAGTGCCCAGAGTATTCACCGAATGACTGGCTATAGTCGCGGCTCATCTCAGATGACAGCATATTCACGTCTTTCCCCATTTAGACGACTGGCTCATTAAAGCGAGCACTTATCAAAATTGCCTACAACACCCACAGATCACGATAAACCTACTTTATCAACTAGGATTCACTGTCAAGGCACAAAAATCTCATGCATCTGTCACAGATGCAGTCTTACCTAGTAGCCACGCTAGACACTGTCAAAGTTCTAGCCTCTCCCAATGTAGCCAGAATTCACAATATTCAGGCTCTCATACTACAGTTTCAGTCTAACCAAACCTTACCAGTCAGAGTGTTCATGCAACTGCTGGGAATTATTGCATCTTGCACCGCAATTGTACCCATGCGAGACTTCATATGCATCCACTACAAGAGTTCTTGGCATGTTAATGGAATCAGTCACAGGATGATTAACTGATCTAGTGTTGGTAGACTGTGCCCATCGCTCTCTGCAGTGGTAGATCCTACAAAACTTGTCAAAAGGATGGCCTTTCATCAACCCTATTCCACAGATAGTGCTCACAGTAGACTCATCTCTGATAGCCTGGGTTGATCATGTCCAACAATACACAATACAAGGCCTGTGGAGCACCAAACACTCAAGTCTCCTCATCAACTATCTAGAGCTTCCAGCAGTTTTTCTAGCACTCAAATCTTTTCAAACTGACCTCATAGGAAAAACTGTCCTAGTCTGAACAGACAACAAGACAGCAATGTATTGTGGGCAAAAGCAGGGAGGGACACACTCTCTCCAACTGTCAAGAGTCGCTCAAGCCATTTGGAATTGGCGATCCATTACAACATTTATCTTCTGGCAGGACACCTCCCCGGAGTAAACAATCAAATTGCGGACCTTCTCAGCAGGAGAAAGCAAATTCACAAGTGGGAACTTCATCCCCAAGTTCTCCTTCCCTACTTTCAACAATGGGGATTCCAACAAATAGCCTTGTTCGCCACAACAGAAAATGCAAAATGCCCAAGCTCCGGCTCCAGGTTCCCACACCCGCTCTCAAAGGGCAATGCCCTATGGATGAACTGGTCAAGGATATTTGCCTATACTTTTCCGCCTCTACCACTCATTCCATGTCTGGTTCGGAAGCTCAGGCAAACATCTCTCATACTGATTCTAGTAGCTCCCACGTGGAACCGTCAGCCATGGTACACCACCCTATTAGAGCTGTCACTAGTTCCACATCAAAAGCTGCACCTTACCTCCAGTCTCCTACACAGAACCATGGAGAAATCAGACATCCAAATTCCAAAGAACTGAACTTAGCGATATGGCTCCTGAAGTCATAGAGTATGGTTATTTAAATTTGCCATCAGACTGTATGAATATTCTAAAAGAAGCAAGAAGGCCTACCACCAGAGCTTGCTATACAGAAAAGTAGAAAAGATTTGTTGTATACTGCAATAACAACAAAATCAATCCTTTAGATTCTTCTATACAAAAGATTATCTGTTACCTGTGACACTTACAGCAAACTGGACTAGCTCATACATCTATTCGTTTGCACCTTGCAGCAGTAGCTGCTTATTTACAGAACAGGCAACATCTGCCACTATTCAGAGTTCCAGTAATCATAGCTTTCATGGAGGGATTGAAGAGAGTAACACCACCAAGGATTCCTCCTGCCCTAGTTTGGAATCTCAACATTTTTCTTACAAGACTCATGGGTCCTCCTTTTGAACCTTTGCACAAGTGCCCATTGCAATTCCTCTTATAGAAAATTGCTTTCCTCATTGCAATCACATCACTGAGGAGAGTTGGTGAGCTACAGGCATTAACCTTAGAAGAGCCATTCTTTCAGCTACACAAAGACAGGGTAGTTCTACGCACCAACCCTAAATTCCTTCCTAAAGTGATTTCTGCTTTTCATATAAACCAATTGGTTGAGTTACCAGTCTTTTTTCTTCAAACTGATACTGTAGCAGAAGTGCTCTTCACACGCTGGACGTTAAAAGGGCTTTATTGTACTACATAGATAGAACAAAAGACTTTTGCAAAACAACTGTTGTTGCATTTGTTGTGCCTCACAAAGGCAATCCCATTTACAAATCTGGCATTGCAAGATGGATTGTTAAATGTATTCAAACATGCTACACTAAAGCTAAAATAACTTTATCCATTCCCCCTAGAGCGTATTCCACTTGTGAAATAGGGACTTCTGTGGCCTTTTTAGGTAACATTCCTCTAGATTACATATGTAAGGCAGCTACATGGTCTACACCACACACATTTACCTAACACTATTGTATAGATGTATTAGCACGTCAACCAGCTAATGTAGGCCAAGCAGTACTTAAAACACTATTTCAAACAACTGCAACATCAACAGGTTAGCCACCGCTTTGGGAGTATACTGCTTTGTAGTCTATGCAAAGCATGTGTATCTACAGCACACATACCTCGAACAGATAATGTTACTTACTTAGTGAGCATCTGTTCTTGGCATGTAGAGCTGTAGATTCACATGCGCCCACCCGCCTCCCCTGGTACCTGTAGTTGTTGTAGTTCTTCATTATACATTTATTTGCACTGACCTCTCTATACCACACTTGCTGACTCCATTCTCACCCTCTTGCCGGAAAACAATCTAACAATGGAGTCGATGACCATGCACACTATCACCGAAAGGAGGAGTCACCTTGCCTTGTGACTAGAAAAGACTTCTTCGAATAAAAACACCATGCAAACATCCGGACCCAACACTAGATGTCAGGAGTATGCAAATCATGTGAATCTACGTAAGGAACATTATCCTTATCTCATGACACTCTCCTTGTCTGTCGGACAAAGTGCAGTGCTCTGGTTAGAAGCAAACCAATATCAGCACACTTCTTAAAGAAACAAACACATGCAAGATGACACACACTCACAATATTATCCCTCATCAGTAGTTTTGACACATTCCACCTGCTTCAAGGTAACTCTTTTGCATTCCATCAAAAATCTGTAACAGCGCTCCATGCTAAAATAATTTTTGTAAATTATAAAAAGCGAAAATATGTGTACATGTTAAACTGTAGTCATACTCAAGAATTTAGAAATCTCAATTTTCTGCCACAAGCAGAATTATGAATTTAGTTACTGGGGAGGAGTCTGGGGGAAATTATATTGTGTAAAATGTAGAAACCTGCAAAAGTTTCATTAGCGTTTATTTTTAAAAAACTATTTATATCTGTGTCTCTCTGGAGCTCAAGGACACCCTACCCCCAAACATGACTACTGTCATTTTCCCCTATACCTTACTCCTATACCCTATTCCTGTACCCAGCTGGTGTAGTTTGACTGAGATTGGAGCATCAAGATTTATTATTAATCTTCATTGTGTTTAGGTTGTATTTGTTCAGCATCTTTTACTATTAGTGTGGCATCATAGTGCTTTCTTAAACTGGCTGCCCTTCTTAGATTTCCATCAAGTGGTACTGAATGGTTGTTTAGTTGCGTTTGTTGTGTATGCTAAGTTGAGATATGGTTGATTTCTGGTTTGGTGATGTCAGTTGATCTGTGTCCAGCACTTGGCTGGGAGCAATATGAAACAATTGTGACACTAAAGAAAGTTATCTGTCCTTGAAAGGAGACATAATCACGCAAAGATAAGATTTCAATCAGTATTTGTATACAAAATTCCTTGTAAATTGTCGTAGAACTGCTGTGTTTTAATAAAGCATGCCATGGCCTTGTCCATTCAATTCAATTATTTATTAACAATTTGGAAATCAAAAGAGGTCTACAAAAAACCAAAACAGTACAATGCATAAATTACAATAACGTTGCATATTGAAAGATAGGAGACTAGATAAAGATTAAGTTCAGAAGTACTAGAAGTACTGAACTGAGCAAATAACTCCTTTATAAGTATCTAAGGTTTTTCACCCGACATAGCTTTAGAAATGATAAGAAAATCACTTCATAGTGAGCAGCCAAAGGAGTACCCTCCCCAGACATAGCAGCGATCTTAAATCCAGATTAAAAAAGGTACATAAAGCCTTTAAAACATTTAAGGATTTTATGGCTAAAATCGATTCAGAAAAATCTGAAATAGTAAACTTATATGCAATTTACTCCATTCTGGAAAATTAATAAAAGGTACATGTTACGGATACCCAGCACACTCAGGCATGGTTGATGAAAGTGCGGAGAAAAACACCCAATTTTCACAGGGAGAATGAAGGAGAGTGTCGGGTAGTGCCAATTGCCCAGTTAAAGTATAAAAATAGTCATCTGCAGCAGAAATACCTAGAGATGAAAGCACTTATATGGTTAGAAAAAGGTTTAGATTTCTTATGAAAGCCCAAGAAAATGTAGGAGGGTGTAGAATGTTAACTTTTGCAAAGAAAATGAACACTGCAGAGGGCAAATTAATGAGAGAAGTGAGGACGCGTTACATGGCGGTTCATTTTTCTTCCCACCCTTTCAAAGATCTGAAACAAATCTCCCAATGGCATGTCGCAAAAAAAGTTGACGGCAAGTTCAGGCTTATTCATCACCTGTCTTGACCAAATGGAAGTTTGGTAAATTATTTCAGAGTGAATGCTCCTTGATATACTCCAATATTTACTTTGAAGTACGGCTGGTATAAAAATGCGGAAGAAGAGTTGTAATGGAGAAGGTCGTTATTGAGTCAAACTTATGGTTGCTAAATGTGAACCCCAATAATCTTTCATTTCAAGGCATTTAGTTGCAGGGCATATATTTGTTGATAAAGCCATGCCCATGGGATGCCCCATAGCGTGACCTGTGTTTTTTAAAAGTTTAGGACTTTCCTCGAATGGGCTAGAGAAAGGTGTCAGGGTCTAAGCAAGTGCTGCATTCAACTTTTTTTATGGTAGGCAGGGCAGGTAAAGGTGGGTTAGTACAGGAGACTGATGCTGACCTTTAAAAAAGTAATACATGAGTTTTGAGTACCTTTGGCCCCGAAAAACACTAGCGGTTTTAAGAAGAGTCTACATTTCTTGGGATTGAGCTGGATCTGGAGACAATAGTTTCAGTCCTAGTGGACAAACTGGAAAGACTGAAGGGCTTGTTACAGAGGTGGCTGGCAGAAGGAACTGAGATTTATGCAGCAGGTTTTAGATCACCCAACCTTGCATGCAGGTTGATGGTAACTGGCCTGGCCTTCTGCAAGCAAATAAAACTCACAATGAGAAATGTGGGAAGGCCACATCACAGAATCAGTATACAAGATAGACCAGAAGAGACCTGCAGCTGAGGTTGAACACTGTGGAACATTACAACAGACTGACTAAATGTGGCTGCAGAACGACACAATGACTTGTGTGGTTGAGGTCTTTACTGATGTGTCTGGGGTAGTGTGTTCTACTGGAAGGCAGATGGTGTACAAACAATGGGCAGAAGAGAGGAAGGAAGAATAACATTATACCACCTTCTTCAGAATGTCTTCCCTTGGTGCCAGTGGTGACATTGTGGGGCTACTAACCTCAGTTAGTTGCCCCAAGGTAGTAGCTAATGGTGAAGCACTTATGTGTGGTTGTTCGACCAGTAGGAAAGTAATGAGCATAATATAAGGGGATGACATACCATAGAGTACAGTTGTTTTTGGAAGAATTGACCATGGGAAGATCACATGATATATGTACTTTTTCAATTATGGTTTGTATTTTGTCTTACAAAATCATATAATTTTACACATCCCAATTTGTGTCTGTTGTTTGCGTCTGTTTTCATTTTGGGCCTGTATTATACTCAACACTAGGCAGTATCACTTTGTAGGTATTGATTTGCATTGCATCCAATGGATGGTTTCACAGTTCCTGTCTCGTAACATTCCATTAACTTTCTGTAAATTAGCTGTGGTTTCCTACTATGAGACAATTTAATTTAGGACAGTGCCCCTGGAGAAACCTGGTGCCAAAACAAATGTTGCATGTTTTTGAACAGGAGTGTCCCCTGCATGGTATACTGGAGTGCTCCTCTGTCATGCCAGCCCAACTGTGTATATCGGGAATCTTGACATTTATTTTGGTACTAGAGTCACACTAATTTAAGCATATTCTCAGAGGTCTAGGTTTTTCCCATACTTTATTAGGTCCTGGACCATGTCATGTGACCTGGTGGGGAGCACAAAACATGACCTCCTTGTTGGCAGTGGATTACTGTACATGTAATGGGTATAGCACATAAAGCAGTCTTTAGGAACTGTGGTTTATTATATGATGTGGCTGTGTGACCTCACCATGCAATAAACTCACAAACCTGTCTTCAGTCCAGTCAGCCTCATTTGTAAAACCCTAGCTCAACTCTGGGTAGCTGTGCCTTCGAGGTGTCAAGGCTTTGGCAAAGGATCTAGTTTAAAGCATTTAGAATAATCAAAATATTTGTAAGAGAAAGAAACACAACAATAAGGAAAGTGGATACTAATTTATAAAATAGGTCATATTTTTATGATTATTTAGACATGAAAATGAACAGAATCCACCTGAGGATTCCATATATATAAATGATTAACCAAATCGTAAATCACTGCTTTTTAAACAAAATATAACAAGCTTTGGAACTTCTGCAGTTAGCGGTTACTTTGAAAACTTTGATAAACTTGCGTTCAGGTACTCCGGCCTACTTTGAGTGACCAGCTGTAGCAGGGAGGAAGTCACAGGGCCTAGTAAAGTTTAGCATGACATTTACCTTGCAGTCAAAGCAGTCTCCAGTCCAGTTCTAGGCTCTATGGGTAAGTCACCCTAAACATCAATGTGGGATAGAAGATGCTGAGGATGCTAATCCAGTCGGCAGGGTATTCCTGAGGCCATTCCACAGTCCACAACTACTATAGTATGACTTTGGCTATAGGAAATGATATCCCTTGTAGTCCGGGTAGAGTCTAGCCAGATACCATTTTCTACTGGTCAAATGGTCTCCGGTCACTCTGAAACCAGCAGTTTCCTTTAACTGTAACTAGTGTCCGACTTGGGTGCAACTTTTGTGGGTCAGGGTTTGGTTTCTCAGGCTGCTTTTTAGCAGTCAGAGGTGAACAAGCAATTGTGGCTACCAACTTTCAGATTTGTGGTCCTGGAGCTGTAACAGTAAGTCTCTTGAACTGACTCTTGGAGTGCACGTCTTCGATCTGGGGCTTGGCTTACAACTTTCCCTTGAGCAGGGTACCACAGGCACAGTCCTCTCTTTGCTAGCCTAGTAGCAGCACGTGCAGTCTAGTCTTTTTGCTGCATCACTTTTCGAGGTTCAGGAGGCAGAAGGGCAGTCCTTCTTTGGTCCTCTTTCCATTACAGATATGATATATGATCTGAGGTATGGGTGCCTGGGGTTCCATTTTTTTGCCCACAACTTGCCCTCTGGGAATGTAGTGACTACTAGCCAATGGACTACCAAGTCCCCTACTGCCCGATGACCTCCTGCAATGTCTGGCCTCTGGCTATCCCAGAGTGCTATATTCTGCTTACTTCTATGATGGCAGAACCCTTCTCTCAGTGTGTGGAGCTTGGTAGCCCACCCTTGAGATGTGGCTGCCGGACGGCTACACGCTCATGTAAAAACCTGTTCTGTCATGAAACCAAACTGTCTACCTGAACATAAGCCATTAAAATGAACGGTGTAAGCCTTTGTCTTTCAGAACCTGGTCTACGTAATATAGTCTACAATATGTTCTGTTGGCTAATACAAGTGCCTAGTATAAATGGAAATTAATCTCCGTGGGATTATTTTACATTAATACTAAGCAATTGTATTACATAAAAGAACACATTGTAGACTATATTACAAGAACATAAGAGCAGCCCCTCTCGTGTCTTCTACCATTTGCCCTTCAAAGACAGCTTTCTCTTTGAAGCACACATTTTGAACTCACACCCTGTGTGGCTTCCTGCTGGGGAGAAGTAACACCTCTTTCAACGGAAGGCCTCTATTGTGCCCTTTCCTGAAAGTTGTTCACATCTCTCCCCAGGAGGGCAGAAGGCTGTCTTGTGGCCAGCAACTGTAAATGGCTACTGGAAAACTTGAGCAGCAGAGTGGCAACTTTTTAAAGTTGCCTTTTACTCAAAACGTACATTAAAATAGGCTTGGGCGTCAAGTCGGGTTTAATGTAATGGTTCATTTGATGCAGTAAAGTAAAAGCTTTAGTAGTCCCATTCATAAGCTAGCACAGCTGCGTCGTCAACATGTAACCCTGGACTTGCCAAAGAGGCAACTAGCTTTTCTACAGTAAAACAGACAATTTGGGGATTTTACTGTTAGGGCATGAAAAGTATATGTCGTACTTTTTAATATACAGCACCCTACCCTAGGGTTTGACAGGCCAGTCTTAGTGATGACTTATATATATTAAAAATGAAGATCTGCACATTGGCATTAGTTTAAATGGCAAAGTCGAGTTAGCAGTTTAGAACTGCTCAACCACTCTGCAGTGGCAGGCGGGCAGACATGTTTTACTTTGTCACACTCAAGGTGGTACTATAAGTCCAGCAGCAGTGAGGGGCATTTTAAAGTACAGGCCCTGAGTTCCCCTGGTCCCTTACATTAGGGATTTAAAAGTGAGTTAACTTATGCCAGTTAGGCAAAAGTCAGTTAAACATACACTTTTAATGGTCAGAGCTCTGGCACTGAGTAACAAAAAAGTGGGCGGGTGTCACGTCTGAAAAGAAGTGATCTCAGAGACACTGGCTTGGATGATCAATGGATTTGTGTATCCTTTAGTGCAACTGGGTGCCTAAAAGTATTTTCTTTCTTGAAAAGTCAAGTACTGAGCTGGACATTGAGATAATTATGTATCTTGGTTGATTGCTGAAGGTCGAGGTTGAGCACCCTCACACTTCCTCCCTCAGAAGACTATGACTGATGCCCGCCATACGTCAAGAGTCTAGCGCTGAAAAGGTCGTACTTGGCCCATTTCGCTGAGCCATACCAAGCCTGGCACTGGGACATTAGTAGCAAAAAATCTCCACCCTCACCGTTGAGGACTAGTAGCCCCTTGCCTGAAATCCGTCTCCTCTGAACGGAGTCTGAAAACATGTAAAAGTTGTTTGATGCTCGCGAACACCCACTTCAAAGGTGTAATACATCTGGGACCCTTTTGCCAATTAGTCCTGTAGGTGGATTTTTGCAGAGGTTATTTGCCCATGATTAGGGCTAATGAAGCATTCAATAGGTGATATGCATTTTATAGAGACACAAAACTGAGCCTTGCCTATGGCCAGCTGTACTTGTTTTCCCTGCAAGTGAAAACCCACATGCATAGTAGGATAACAGTTATAGTCTAGACAACTTGATTTCACTGAGTTGAACAGAAGCCACCTGTAATATTGGGTGTTAGCCGGTGGAGACACGTTTTATTATCCAAATAGAGAATGAGGTGCACACTCTAAAAAACAATGATATATAAAGAGTTTGAAAAGTAGAAATCGAAATTCAGGGGTCATTCTTTTGTCCTCGACAGAATACTTCCAGACTTATCTTTGTGGAGGGGAAAGACAGTCCTACTTAAAGTGCTCGAGCTTGCAAGAGGAGCAAGCCCTTGCACGGTTAGGAAAAAACATTACCATTCCGATAAAGTATACCGCAAACTGAAATTATGACTCGTGCCATATCCAATATGCTAACTCAAAGAAAGAATTATCAATCCTGGAAATACAAAAGTTTGTTCCTTTAAGTGTCCATTTCTGCTTTGGTGCATCAAAAGTTCTTATTTGCCACACCATTTAAATTCCACATGCGGCAAAAGAAAGTTTGGTTGCAATGATATAACAATCCACCATATCTCCTAGTCTCTGAAATAAATTTAACTTTACCAGTCTGATCATTATAATGCAGTGCATGCGCAATGATAGTTTTTAGCGTTGGTATTCTATGTAATCTGTCTACTAGCACATTGCCTACTGCTTTGAGATTTCTGAAGAGTGAGTGTATAGAAATCAAAGCTTACTTCCATATTACCTTTGTCACTTCTTTCTGGCAGGCCAAACAGTTGCACAACATCCATCCAAGATTCCCGTCACACAACTTGGTCGCCCATGCTGTAGCGCCGCTGGGCCCATTTACTATTGGTCTTTAATTTGCCTGTCTGTACACCTTAGAGTCATTTATTTTGGTCCTCCGATGTTATTTGCCTCTCTCCTCATCCCTCGTTCTGCCCTTTTATCCTTGTATTGATTGCATTTCTTTAATAAACGCCTTAGCAATATTTAGAGACCAGTGATATTATTACATGGTGCAATATTTTTGCATTCCCCTTCTCCATGATTTGTTATGTCTGCCAACTGCGCTTAACTGTGCACTGCCATTAACAACTTATGTGCTGCCAACACGCCTGCCTGACAAGTCTAGTCACAGTCCATTGTAAAGGCTGAACGGGCATCTTTACAGCCAGGCTATGCTCCTAAACAGCAGGTTCAGAACATTGTAACCATCACTGGCACCAATGAAAGGCTTGGTGCGTTTTTACAGTTAATACGACTTTTCCACCTTTTCAGTTTACACTCCCAATCACAAGGTCACACTACATTGTGCTTTGATTGGCACCCCCAAACAGTGGGATGCCAATCATTGGGGTATGGTGGGGGGGTCGCAGAATGGTAAATGGAGTATATGATACCAGATAGTGTATTGTGCTCCTTCCTTGAGCTCCTGCAGGTGATAACAGTATCTCAAAGTTTGTCAACAATAATTAGAAATCCCAGGTGGACGATCACAATGCTGTTCAGTGAAGCATTAGCTGCATTTCATTTAGTTCGGCAGTCTGTAATGTAGAACTTCTGTCCAAGCCTGACTATTAGGGGCCAGACGACTGCCTGCCACAATGTAATCCACAATCTGTGCTGTTAATGTTCTCCTACTTTCCAAAATGGCCAAGGTGGCCAACTGATGTTCTATGGTGCTACCACGTGATTTCATCACTTTTCCCCATGGATCATCCACTGAGGCATACTTGGAGCCACAGTGCATGGAATGTTCTGCTGCCTGAGGTACAGCAAGCGTGTACTGCTGTCAGGCAGTCAGCACATCAGTGCTTCTCCCATCCCACTCACTCCAAGCCAAGAGCAGAGTCCAAAGCAGGCAATGCAAGTACCCCGTGTTCGGAACACTCTTTGGAGATATAACTTGGTCAAGGCACTACATAATAGAGTTTGATCTAAGCCAATGAGAGAAGAAGTGTGTGAATGCATTAGATTTTACTGCTACATATCGATTTTTATTTAAAATCAGGGAGGGGAGAAAATGAAAATATGTCAATAAAGATTTATTTTTTTTAAAAAAGAGAGAAGAAGTGTGTGACTGCAGTCATTGCCGCTTCTTTACCGACCTTAGTAACACTCAGTTTGCACCCACCAAAGAGGCTGCTCTCTTGCTGGGCTCTGCTGCCCAGTGGTCCTCACGCCTGGTATTTAAACAGCAGTGCATGAATCTTAGAACAGAAGCAAAACTGAAATCATTACAGTAGGAAATTAGTGGTTTGAATTGGGCAACATTATTAAAAGAATAATAATGGATCTAACGCCAACTGGGCAATCAATTACCGAATGTAAATTAAACAGAGATTCATTCAGAGTTCAGCATTGTGTGAGTAATAAGAGTCTGAAAGTGCCTCCCTTCCATTCATAGCACGTAAGGGTCTTATTTTAAGAATGCCCAATATTCCCTGAAAAACGTATTATAAGGTAAGAGCTATAAGGACGTACAAGGGGTTAATGGATTGGCTACATATCCCAGGCTGAATCATAATGGAACTGCAGACTTCTGCGGCAGTTAATTTCAAATATCATAATCATTGCAGGATTTAATTTCAAGAGCTCGTCAGATGGGCACTTAAATTTAGGAAGCTGATCCTGATATGCACGCTAGCTTGCTCTGTTCATTTTGCAAGACCAAGGAAAAAAATTGCCAATGTATCTTCTGGTCAATACAAGAATAGGTGGAGGGCGCAGATTTGAGGTTGTCCACATATCTTCTTAATCTTGGAAACTGTTTCTCCTTTAGGAAGGTTGCTCCTGCCATGCTTGCGTAAATCTTTGTCTGCCTCTCAATAGGAGGAGCTTGCCCTGCCAACCCGACAGTGCCGACCATGTCCCAAAGCAAATTAGAAAATGAAGGATTTTACAATAGAAGACATCCCACTGTGGTCTTCGTTATGTTGCTAATTTGCGAAAACTCAATCATATTTTTTTTCTTCAGTTTGAACCTTCCTTTATTAAAAGAAATAAAAACAGGATATGGCATAACCACGGATAACCTCTGTATCAAACAACAAAAGCACAACCAAAAGACAATCCAGCAAAGTACGAATAAGAGGATCTAGGGGGAAAGAAAGGGAGGGAAAGACCTCAGTGGGGAAGGCAGAAGAAGGGAACTAAGAAAGGAGGGGGAGGTAAGGGGTCTGCATCTTGTGGCAAGGATGGGTGAGGGCAGGCCAACCTTCTCTCCGAAAGGGGGGCGTCGGATAAATAGAACGGGCAAGATAGCCCGAAAGAGAGTCCACATCAAAATCAAAGAGGAGATGGCGCAAGAGTGTGGGCATACAATCATGGACCACAGAAATAGGAGATTGGGGTAATATGGTAGGGGATTCAATCCATGTAAGGTGAAGGGGGAAGAGGAGCTGAACCGCAGGTATTAGATATGAAACATCTTCATGGTCCAGGATTTCTATTGTAGTGATACGTGGGTTGGGCAAATAAATGTTCATCAGAGGCCACTTCATGCAACCAACTTTCCGGCGTCAGGGACACGGATGTCTACCAGTGCTGCAAGATGCAGATCTTGGCCATGGCCAAAGTAGTGGCCGGCCAGCAGGATTGTTGGTGTTTGATAGCCAGGCATTGGGCATTATCGTGAAGGAGAAAAGTATGGACCTTCTGCCCACCGGTGAGAGGAACCACTTGCCTGATGGTGTTGGTAATAGCTGTCCAGTATCATGACACAGGAGGGCAGTCCAAGAGAAGGTAGACACTGTCTTCTTCCAGAAAGCCCACCGCCATCAAGTAGCGGATGAGAGAAGGTATAATCTATGGAGGCCAAGTGGTGACCAGTGCCAGTGGTGTAGCACCTTGAAGTAGATGAACTTGAGGCGTGCCTTCCTGAGGTAATGATCGTTTTCTGCAAGTTGAGCAGCCCAGTATGTGTCAGAATACTGGAGTCCCAGTCTGGCTGTCCACCAATCCCGTAGGGAGCGAGCCCAGGGAACAGAGTAGAGTGGACCCACTAAGACTTGGTTCAGGCCAGAAACGGTACACTTTTGGTGCCCCATTTCTGCAGGTAGTTGAGGAGGCCAAGTGCAGGGGAGGGTGGCCCAAGACATGACGAAGGCAGGGTTGTAGGCGCTGAAAGTCCCAAAAGTGGCGCGCTAGCAGACGTGGTCCGTGCAGGTAACAGCGGTGGGGCAGTGGGGCTGGGTAAGGGGGAATTTTGAGGGATGATGCCGAGGGAAAATTCATTATTTATTAAATTTTCCCTCTGCATCGTCCCATTAAATCCCCCCTTACCCAGTCCCACCGCTGTTACTTGCATGGACCGCGGCTGCGAGCTAGGAGAACATACTGTGTCCTTGCTTCTGCAAAGTCTTGAAATCCCCATCCTTGAGGAAGTTGAGGAGGTGGTGGTGGAGCCCCCGAGAAGCAAACTTTGGCCAAAGAGGCTCCAAACCCTCAACCCGGATTGAAGTGCGCACCACAGGTAGGCTTGAGATCTATCATATTTTTGCACCACTTTGCACATGCCTGTAATATTTAGCGAAACCCAGAAAAATAATGTAAGTCTGCTTAAAAGTTTTACTTTTTTTTTACCATTCTGTGCCCTACACCTAACCACAAATATTGTGGTAAACCGTTTTATGACAACAAAAATGCATTATATTTCACAGTCAAATATTTATTGTAATTCCTGGCCCACATGCTCATTTTCAGGTGATCTTTGGTTGTAAACCTCATGCAGTACATTTAGAGCATGGGCAGCAGCAGTGCAAGCTTCGAACAGGCACGCTACGCGCATTTGCAGTGCAAACATAGCTCATGCACAAAGCAAGTACAGGCACAGCATAAGCTACAGCAATGGATGTTACACACACAAAAGAGGTGTAGCATTGGCAGAAGCAGAGGAATTTTTCCTCAGGCACAGAAAGGGTACAGCCCTGGCAGGTGCAGCGCTGTCTTCCCTCACACAGAACGAACTGGCTTTCCTCATAAAATGGTAGCTTATGTAACAATCAAAGAACAGCCCAGACAGCAGCACTGCAATTTCCCATAGACACACAGTCCTAAAAACATATTCCCATATACCTTACAACTTATTTCCATTATTGAGCATCTGATTGGCTCGTAGATTTGGATATGACCCATAATTTAGGTGCAGTACTTATATAGTAACACTTTTTTTCTTGAACTAAGTGTGACACACACACATGCACCCATCGCCGCATGCACTAAAATGTGTGGCCTTTTCATGTCTGAATGTGGCCCTCCAACATTCTCTCTCTAGGCTCTCAGGGGACTGAAGGAGGTCGGTGGCTCAGTAAGGTTTGGCCCTACACAAGCAGTACAAATGGACCACCCATGGATTCGATGCAGCCCCAGTGGTACATGGGGCTCCCCACTGCGTCTGAAGCCTATGGATAGTGGTGAGATGTGGGACTCTTGGAGGCTTTGCATCCCTTTCTAGAGCAAGGAACCATCATTTGCAGTATGCCACTGACCCCCTTGCCTCCGTTTGGGTTACTGCCATAATAAAAGATAATAAGATTGCAGAAACCCCTACTACCCTGCGACAGGAGCCATCTTGCTCAGTGTGAGGAGTCAAGACTCGGTGCATGCTCTTTTCTCTGCTACCCTTCTGTGAGCACAATCATAGGGAGGAGGATACCTTGACCCTGGTATTTGTAGCAGTGTGACCCACACCCAACACACTAAGTGACTGCCCAAGCATAGCTCTACGCAGTCCACACTATCCCCGCGGAGTAGTGCTTAGGGACAAGCCCCATCCATGCCGCTAACGGCGTAATTAGCAGCGGAGAAGGAAGCGCAGGTGCCCATTAAAGTCAGCTCTTCGTCTGCTCTTGCCATTCAAATCAAAACAGCGGTGATGCCATTGCCATCACTGAAGCTTCTGTGTACGCGGGCCACCGCCAGCCATAGCACAAGAATTTCAAAAGTGGCTTTCATAGCACTCCTGATTTACCCCACAAACACTGTGTCCACCCCGGTTATGATCTGATGAGAAGTCACAAGCCTAAAACTGCTCTTTCAGCTCGTGCTACGCTTAAGCCTTACTCTAAGCCATAAACCAGTCACATGGCAGTGGTACCCTCCTCTTATGTCATCCTTCCCCCAGCCACCGCCACTGGCATAAAAGAGAACTTACCTCCTTGGTCAAACTGACAGGAATTGCAACATGAACGTACTTTGAATGCGGAGGCAGCCTGTAAATCGCACTCTACCGGCTTGGCCTCAGCAACACTCTTGCTCCGCTCACGTATACCACATGCTCCATGTAAATATATATTTTTTTATATACTCAATAAAAAATTACAGAAATCAAGAAAATTGATCTGAACTTTTGATACATAGTGCTGAGCTTGAAAGGTTTTCTTGTGCATGTAAAATGTATTATTTAATATTTTACACTTGAGGAGTCTCTCAAGTTTGGCCTTACTGTCTTCATCCCAAACCCCAGCCCTTAATTTCTGAATTCTGCATCATAGTAATGAGTCGAGTCATGTGCGGTTTAGCGTGTAGTGTGAGGAGAGGTATTGCCCCACAGCATGTAATCAAATCATCTGCTAGTAATAGACCCTAATTAGCAGTGCATCACACAGCGCCCCTACGGCAATATGCGAAAAAAAGGCATTGGAATGAGTTGCGCATAGAGCGGCCCCGTAGCTGGAGGGAACTCGTTCATCTCTTGAACTCTCTCATTAAGCCTCACCTAAAGTACTCTCTCAGCCGGTTACCATGGTATTCGCATGAACCTGACAAATAGCCACCCACAGTTATACAAATGATGGCGGGTAGAAACTGCAAGAACAAATCAAGTACATGAAATCTGTTGTCATTTCTGGAGATACTAAAAGGTTGTGATGGAAAGTACAAAATCGAGGGTTAGCGTTGAGATCGCGTAGGAGGAGTTTCTGTGTTCGATGATTTTAGAGGCCCTCAAAGGGCGGCGGAAGGCCCCGGTCAGAATATGCAGGACACCTATGTTTGTTTGACAGTGGTTCATTTGAAAAATAAAAAAAAGTACTGCGTCTCTCGTCAGGAGGTAGCTTGTATCAGCCCTCCTGCATCTCCTGTCAGCTGACTAAAACAGAACTAGCTTCTAACCGTGAAAGTGTGTGGGGGGGGGGGGGGGGGGGGGGCGTAATGACCAGAGCCGACTACTTTGGAGCTGGGGAATCTAGTTCGAGTCTCGGCGTCGGCTCAGCATCCCGTGATTCTGGATCCGCTGGCTGAAATTAAGCCCAGGGTGCTTCTATGAATATTTGGACCTACGACAGCATGTTTTGACCATATGTAGTTTGTGTACTGCAAGGCCTGATTACTTACGCTGTGACACCGGTGTAACCTGAGAACAAACAATGGATTATTCCACACTAAATTGCCCGGTGAAACCACTGCTTTTTGCAATGTACCTTGCATTTTGACGGCAGCAAAAAGTGCTATTTACATTTTATTCATGAAGACAAAATGAAATCATAGACTAGTGTTTTCCCTTACCAGAATTGGCCAGTAAAACATTTATTGACAAATATAATAAATGTTGTTTTCATTTTCAGTTACTTTCTAGGCCCACTGGTGTAGCCAAATATTTAGTGTTATTACTGATAGTGCGCACACACAGTAATGTTGATTGTGGTGGAGCTGCGCAAAATATATGCTCCATAATATTTATAAATCACATGTTAACCTGTGTTTTTATGCATGGCTACATAGGTATAAAGAGGTCACACTTATAAAACTGAAGTATGGCTTTAGGTTGCTGTATTCTCATGTTAACCGAATACTTATTTATAAAGGTGTGTCCAGCCCTCAGTTGCCCCCAGTTTCATTGCTTCCTTACATTGTTTCCCAATGTGCTTTCACTTTTTTCTTTCGCCTACAAGAGCTAGATGGTCTGGAGTAGCTTGTTGTTTTGCATGTAGAAAGGTTAAATTGACAGTCTTTTGTGATTTAAAGTGTATGAAGGGAATGAGCAGGTTCTGCTGTACCAGGCAGTCTGACCACAGATGCACTCACTCCTTTGTACAGTGGTGGAAATGAAGGAAGTTTACCTGATGCCAGTAACATGGTGCAATCTGATTGGCCCCATCTTTGGGGAGACTGTGGGAAGAACTTCTGAATCAAATGTATTATTTCAACAGTGAGTCTTATTTTAGTTAAAGCAGATCCTATCCTGACTTAGATGAGGGAGGATCTTCCCCTAAATCTGTCACCTGAGATCCCATATTTCAAAGTTCTAGAATTAAAATTGTGACCCTTTCTGCACTTTTACCGTAAACCTTAGACTGACACCTTCTGCTTAGATTTTCCCCGTGTAATATTTCACTGCTTTATTTAGAACAGGAAGTTCCTTTATGGGACCAATGCTATTCTTGTTTTGCATTTTGTACTTTATAATGATTTGCATTGTCCTTTACTTGATAAATCTGGGATGACTGATTATAAATACTGAAGTTTGTTTATTTGATTGATTGATAACTGAATTATTGAACGGTAACTTCAACTAAACAGCCATTAAACCTTTATAAGTTGGAAACCATCTCTCTGTCGTTCTTGTAGAATCAAGTTAGTGTCACTGTAATTTGAAATTGATGTTCTGATTCTTAGCTCCCAGAATACTATATAGACCGCAGCGCGCTGACTCACTAGCTGCTGTATTGCTTGATTTTAAACTTTTTAACTACCTGTATCATCGCGCGCTCGCGCTGCCGTCGACCTTTGGCTCCAGGCGCTATCCCTTTCTCCTTGTTTTTGGGGGCAATATATAGTTTAGTTTCTCACCTTGCACCATATTTGGACCTCACCCCGCATTTTGCGGGATTCAGGGCGCTTCAGGGCGTTCTAGGGCTCGTGGGGACATCGCGTCGCGGCGATTTCAGACGCCATCTTGGGTGAGGGAACCAGGTGAGTGCCGATTAGCGGGCGCCATCTTGGTTGGGGGGCTAGTGCTTACATCGCAGGACTCCCGCATGTACGGCTATATAATATGCTTAACCACCAAGCGTGCAGCGCCGGCGCGCAGCGGACGCGCCGCTGGCGCGCCGGAGGTGCGCCAGAGGTAACCCGTTTGCGCCGGTCGCGACCAGCGCCGGCTACGCTGCCCCTCTTGACTCTACCCGCTTAGCATACTCTAGGGAGGAGCTCATGTGCTATGATCAGCGGCCCGTTTTGAATACCAGGGCTGATACAGGTGGCATGGGGACGTTGTCATGCGGCTTGATCAATGTGGGATCTCTCAATAAACACCACGTGGAAATATCGCTCCTCATAGAGACACATGAGTTAGATGTTCTCTTTATGACGGAGACGTGGACCAGGGCCGATAGTGAGGTGGAACTGGGGTTTGCCTGTTTACCGGGCTACAACATCAGACACAACCCACGAGTAGGGAGCCGAGGGGGCGGAGTCGGTTTTATCTTTAGAGACTCCTTAGATCTCTCTTTGTTGGAGATCAAGACCGTGCCGGGTTTTGAACTTATGGGTTTTTCCCTGAAAGGGCAAGGAGGTGTGTTGCTTTCCGGGTTGCTGTGCTATAGGCCCCCCGGAAATGCCCCGTCGGCTCTACCTGAGTTGGTTGACCTCATTTACGATCTGTCTAATGCCCATGCGAGACTTCTAATTCTGGGGGACTTTAACCTTTGGCCTAATGGGCCTCTGGACTCAGCGTTCAGAGACCTTTCTCAGGCCTGTGACAATATACATCTACAACAGATGGTGCTCTCCCAGACGCATCTGAAGGGTCACGTTCTCGATTTAGTCTTTGCGGCTAAGAATCAGGTTTTTATCAAGAATATCATTCCTCAATGCTGGACTGACCATGCCTTGGTTCTTTTTTCTTTATCTCTCCCCGCCATCACACATAGGCGTGACAAGACAGGAATATTTAATCTCACTAGGCAGTGGTCCCGTCTATTGAAGCAGGATAACGTGGATATGAGTTATCTACGCCTCACCGAACTAATCACAGACACCTTGCATAAAGTGGTTCCTTTACGGAAAGCTAAAGACAGGTCCAAACTTGCCATGCCGTGGTACTCTGAAGATCTTCTTCATCAGAAGCTGCGGTGTAAGCAGGCGGAGAGGGCTTGGCGAAAGCACTACTTAGAGCCTGATAAAGCTCGCTACAAACAGGCTCTTCAGTACTATAGAGGAAAACAGTCGCAGTAGCCTTAATAAACTCTAGGCTGGACTATTGCAATGGACTCTATGTCGGAGCAAACAAAATCGTTCTCCACAAATTGCAGATGGTCCAAAATGCCGCAGCCCGCCTCGTTCTGCGTTTGCCCCGTAGATCGTCAGCCTCAGCAGCCCTAAACACTCTACATTGGTTGCCAATAGGGAAGAGAATTCTATTCAAACTTCTCTTAATCACCTTCAGAGCATTCAACCAACGTGGCCCAACCTATCTACGAAAGGGGTTCAAAAGATACTATCCAGCGCGTTGTCTGAGATCCGCAAACCAGAACCTACTCACTACACCTCATTTCAAACTGGCCACAAAGGGTGGCAAATCCATCTTTGTATTGGGAACGAAGGCTTGGAATAAACTTCCCCTCTCCCTGCGGTCTTTCTCCCAAGAAGCTCCCTTCAGGAAGGCATTGAAAACTTGGATCTTCTCTCTACCTGACGCCTTGTGCAGGACCCTAGTGTAATGTGTGTGCAGAAACTAAGACATTCTTTTCCCTTTCCAACTCCTCCATCTGAGTTGTGTAAGCGCCAAGATACTCCTTGGAGTGGAAGTAGCGCGGTAGAAATGCCCATTACATTACATTACATTACATTACATATAAAGCACAGATCAAATGTGCAAAAGCCAAGTTCCTCGAGGAGACATTGATGCAGGCCACTAATAAATCCCAAACCTTGTTTAAAACCGTCAAGGATCAGTCTCATCCAGCCAGCGCGGCCAACTGTATCCCTGCTTCTCAGTCTCTGTGTGACTCCTTGGCAGTGGCCTTTGAGGACAAGATCGCCACCATTCTGAGTGGGCTCTCTGTTCCAGCCTCCTCCTGCCCCCAGCCTCAGATGGATACGGCTCCTTTACATATCCCTGGGACTCCGGAAACTATGAAGGAACAAGCTCGGTTTAACAGTTTTCCCCTTCCTCTTTATGAGGAGTTTTGCCAATTAGCAAATGGCGTATCTTCTGGATCTTCCATGGACCCTTTACCCCATAGATTGTGGAAGACGTTTCGAGAGGAACTGTTTCCACCTCTATTTTCCATCTGTTGTCAATCTCTCAACACGGCAACGGTCCCGGATAGTTGGAAACTTGCTGTGGTCTCCCCCCTTCTGAAGAAGGCAACACTGGATCCCTCCTGTTTGGGCAACTATCGACCCATCTCGTTACTTCCGTTCCCCATTAAGATCTTGGAAAGGTGGGTCACAAAACATCTGTCCAGCTTTCTGGAAACTCATTCCTGGCTGGACATGGCCCAGTTTGGCTTTAGGCCTGCCCACGGCACTGAATCTGCGTTAGTGGTTGTCCTGGACGATCTTCGTTCACCTGTCGACCTAGGTCATGCAGCATTTCTAGTACTGCTTGACATGTCGGCCGCGTTCGACACGGTCAGCCACGACATTCTCATCAGCAGATTGGAAGAGGCCGGGGTGGCGGGCCTGGCCAGAGATTGGCTGGTCTCCTACCTTAGGGATAGACATCAAGTAGTGACTCTTCCGCCTTTTAAATCTGGCATAAAAAGTGTGGGGCAGGGGGTACCTCAGGGGTCGGCCATCAGTCCCATTTTATTCAACCTTTATCTCCACCCCCTAGTTAAGCTGATCAAATCTTTCGGTATCTCGGTTGTTAATTACACCGATGATACTCAGCTTATCTTTTCACTGGAAGGTAAAGAGGCTGTGTCTCAGGAGACGTTCCATCGCTGTATGACATCTACTGCGAATTGGCTGCGTACCAATTCCCTCCAGTTCAATAGCTCAAAAAAGGAGGTGTTGCATTGCTCCCTGGATCGCATTTCTCGGCCTTTGCCGATGGATTTTTGGCCTTCCACCTTCCAGGGTACAGTTGCGGCGGCAGACTCAGCCCGCAACCTGGGTGTGATGATTGGATCTAATCTGCAATTGAATGTTTTTGTAAATCAAACCATCGCCACTTGCATGATGCTGCTTCGTAATCTGCGCAAAATTCTCCCTATGCTCCCGGCCCAAACTAGACCGGAAGTTGTGCGCAGTATCATCCCCAGTAAGTTGGATTACTGCAACGCACTGCTTTTGGGTGCCCCTGGGACTTTGATTAGTAAATTACATTGCTAATGAACAAAGGTCCATGCGACCCGTGGCACAATCTGACAACAACACCAGTGCCAGAAGGTATGGAAATTTGCACTGCATCAATTGGTGGTGATGAGGATAGTTTAATTATGAAGTGTTTGGAGCTGGAAAATACCCCTGTAACAATTAGAATTCTCCCCAAACCAGCAAATGTCCCAGAAGTTCCTGGTCCAGTTCGGAGTACCAGCAGTTTTCAGGCATTTCAGAAAGCAGTTGAAGTGTCCTAGGAGCAAGAATAAGCAGGGCTGTGTATGGCTAATTGTGTGTTATCAAGCTTTATGGTGTTTGTGCTTCCTCTGCGTGTCCTGCAACTCGATGCTTACTTTTGAGTCCAAGATGGCTGAACAACTGGATGTGAAAATCATGGTGTTTCGCGGTATATATTGCTTGTTCATGTAAATGTACATGTGCTTGCTGTAATGTTGAAGTTGTTTATCAGACTTAGCGTAGTCTAAGATCCCTGGATAAATAATAAGGATATTTTGGATTAACTTGTCTGTTAAGGTTTTGTGCTGTAGGTCCCTGAGGTACAATTGTCCACCAGTTGAGATAGAGAACTCTTAAACTACTGTTGTGACAGTGTACTAATGGCGATTAGTGTTATGAAATCCCTTTGTGCAGAGGAAAAGCTACACTAGTCAGAGTAATATTCCACTGGGCGAGATTTCAATTGTGTGCTTGATAATGTCTGGATATCGTTTTTCCGTGTCTATCCCCTTGAGTGAGTGATAGCTTTAAATTCCTGTAGTGGAACAGAGAAGAGTTATTTGTTTTTCGTCTTTGCGTTGTAAAATATTGCTTGTGCTAAGCTACTTGTAAAGAAGGGAGAGCAGTTGTGAGGTGCTTTAATCTATGGTATAAGGTGCTGCACGGATATTGGCCGGTTGGTATGTGTACCACGCTGGCTTTGGCCAAAACATCGGCAGGTACCGCACTATGAGAAGTCAGTCTAGGGGGTGCAGCGCTGAGACTGAACATTGTTATTACTACATATTGCATTGTGATTTGATGAACAAACAGTTTTGTTTGACTTGGAGTTGTTGGGATTTTAGAAACCGAAAACAAACTAAAAATGAAATGTTTTAGGACATTGAGAGATTTCCTTAGAGGTGATGTAAGGGTGCCTCTCTGAGCGGGCGAGGAAGCCCCCTTCCTGAGGGCATTCCTAGGCATTACATGGCAGCATAAGTCAGCCTTTATGCTTGTATTTGGTTTAAATATTGGAGTAAGGTCACAGAGAAAGAAGGATCTCTTGTAATTTCCTAGATATGGTACCTTAACCTAAATATAATAGATAATTTGAGGTGAGTATTGTATGACCTGAAGCTCCCACCTAGATCATCACAGTATGAGTCTTTGAACTCATGGGAGCATGCTGCACATGCAAAAGACAAAGAGAAATATAAGACTCGAGCTAAAATGACAGTTCATAGATAGATGGATGCAAAGTGGGAAGCCGAAAACAGGTTTGGAGGAGAGACATAATTGAGGGGGGTTAGGATGATCCCTGTATTGATGAATAATAAGGCAGAGAAGAAGAAAACACAAGGGGAGGGTGATACAGGTGTGCAGTCCTAGGCAAGTATTGATAGTGATTCTAAGGATGACTTCCTTAAGAATTTGTAGGCATCCTTACCACCTCCATATATTATAGTTCAGCCAGCTAGGGGGAATCATCCTTCCGGTGGTAATAATATGACTGCACTCACTAGTTAGGATCAAACTGTAACAGGAGGAGTACCTCCTGTTACCCCTTTTGCAACAGCAGAAGCCCCAGTAATTACGACTGTTACATAGGCTTCAGTTTAACAAGCAGTTGCATGGGTCTCAGGTACACAACAAGGTGCTACTGAACCAGATGTATCTGTACCAGTCATTACCGGATTTATATATGTGGGAGCCTGGCCCAGGTTTCAGGTGGCAATAAGTGGGAGTGAAACAACTGAGGAGGTAGTTGATAATTCCGCAACGCTTAGCAGTGGTAGATCCTCTACAAGGCGGAGGACTGTCGCCCCACTGCCAGGAAGCAGCAAAAGAAAGGAAAAAATAAAATGATAAGAACAGTATATTGTTATAATTTTATTTTGTCCTTCTGCTGCGGCAGTGCATGAGCGGGCGGGGCTGAGCTGCAAGAGAGGAGTGGTAGAACACTCCTATGTGCAATGACTGTTTGGTCAGCCCTCCCAGGCCGCACACAATAGTCATCCACACTTTCCCCCTGCTCCATGCAGGCTGCAATATAGCCTGCATGGAGAACAGCCTCACTCCTACAGCCACGGCGCTCAGACTAATCACAATGCTGCATTGCAGCATTGTGATTGGCTTAGGGGTGGGAGTCTGGCTGCCTGCTTCCTGGTCCGACCTGGAGTCGGACACAGGCGAGCAGGAAAATAAGACGCGAGACTCGGCAGTGGCAAGGAAGGTGTTATTATTTTTTATAATGCAGCCTGCGAGCACGCCTCCCCCACCCGTGAGCTGTGCCGGGTGTCCCTGAACGCAAGAAATCCCTAGAAGTTGTTAGGCTAAATGCAGGGCTTTAAGTGGGCCGGGTCTCAAGGGGTCTGAGCACCGGCAGTTTTTTGAAGGGGGCCTCGAAACGGTTCTCTATCGGGCTCTGTTTTGAGCCCTGACACAGGCAGTCCTTTTTTTCCCAGACTGCAGTGACAGCTGTTTGCTGTCACTGCAGTCCGGAAAAAAAGTGCCAGGGCGCAAAACAAAGCTTGTAGAGACCTGTTTCTAGACAGCAGGCACATGGATGTGTGCTGCACACACTGCTCACTTCTCAGTAGTAGAGAAGTTACAGCATTACGTTATGCCAGGGGAGCGTTGTGGGGGAAGGGAAATCCTTTAAGAGTCATTTTCTTTCTGGATTTCCCTTCTCTTTCTGAAACTCAGGAGCACCAACATTGTGGTAGGGTCACCAGGGATTTAATTGGAAGCTTTGTCAATATTATATACAAGTCATAGTTGCAGCTTATTTATCTTCTGCAAGTAATAACCATTGACAAAGCCAATATTCCTTACTTAATGAAGGTATGATGTTCCTTATATCAAATATCTGGATGCAATGACAGAAACAGCAAAATACAAGTTGGGCAGCACACTATGCTAAGCACAGATTTTTTGCATAAGTGATTTAAAGCCACGCCCCTATTTACACTGGCCACGCCCCTTTGAGAGACCCCCAGTTTTTTCATACCACTTAGAACCCTGGCTAAATGTAGAGTTGGATCAATTTTTCAAAGGAAATCTGGATGAGGTATATGCAGATGTATACCGTAAGGTACCATAAGCTGAAAGGAAGTTACTCTACATGCCATTGAAGCCTATACACTGAAGCCCAGTGAGTCCAATGGGTGTTGCGCGTCTGCTGTGAGGTATGAGTGTGAACAATTGTGGACTGCTGGTGCTGCGGAGTGTGGGCGAATTACCTTTATCGAATTGCTGGCAGGGGCGGAGGTTCAGCTGGACTGAAGAGGTGTGTGGTAGGAGAGCCAATAAGCCGCACTTCCACTTGTTAACTTTAAAGCCCGTGTGAAGTGATTTGAGGCAGAGGGCATGCCTTGAATTCAGCGTGAGGAGTTTATGGGCCACAAGATTAATAATAACTGACGAGGAGGAGGACAATCAGTGATAGTCAATATCCATCAGGAAGCGTGGAAAGGATAGGTAAACAAAAAGGTAGGACTACAGCAGAAACAGTTTCCTTCAGAACGCATTTAAACAAGCATTTACAATGCAATGGTTTCGCCTTTGGAAAAGTTAGAGTTATTGGCATTGCATATGCCAAAATTTGTATTTATGTTTTTGTTTCGAAAACAGATAAGTAAATGGCATTGTCATTTACATTGCCATTACCTTTTTTTGCAGTCACTTGGCACTCTCTAGCACTCCCTAGTACTCTTTATGCACTCTGCATTTCATATGCACTCCCTGTGCACTCTGCACTCCCTATGCAGCACTCTGTATGCACTCTGTACTCTATATGCACCCTGCACGCTCCACTTCCTATGCACTCCCTATGCACTCTGCACTTTTTATGCAGCACTCTGTATGCACTGTGCACTTTGTATGCACTCCACACTTCCTATGCACTCTGCACTCCCTATGCACTCTGCACTTATCATGCACTCCCTATGCAGCACTTTGCATAGAGAGTGCATAGGGAGTGCAGAGTGCCTAAAGAGTGCAGAGTGCACTCCCTATGCACTCTGCACTCCCTATGCACTCTGCACTCCCTATGCACTCTGTATGCATTCTGCATTACCTATGCACTGTGCACTGTCTATGCACTGTGCACTCTGCACTTCTTATGCACTCTGCACTCCCTATGCACTCTTATACATTCTGCACTTTTTATGCACTCTCTCTCTGCACTCTCTATGCACTCTGCACTCCTTATGCACTCTGCACTGTGTATGCACTCCCTATGCACTCTGCATTCCCTATGCACTCTGCACTTTGCATACATTCCCTATGCACTTTGTATGCACTCTTTATGCACTCTCTCTGGACTCTGCATTCCCTATGTACTCTGCACTGCCAATGCACTTTGCACCCTCTATGCACTCTGCACGCACTCTGCACTCTATGCACTCTGCACTCCCCCTGCTCTATGCACTCCCTACTCTGCACTCCCTTTGTTAAAGTTTGAGCTTTTGATAAATGGTGTTTTGTATCTTCATTGAATTATGTGTAAAACGTTGATGTGTTTTACTTTGCACAGAAATCTGGAGTGCATTTATAATGCAATTATTTGCATAGAGAGGGAAGGGATGAAAGAGGCCAGGAGTAAGAAAGCTCAAAAGGAAGCGAGTGCAGGATAGAGAGGGAGGGCAGGAGGGAAGGAATAGACGCAGGAGAGAGGGAGGGCATAAAGGAGTGTGAGGGCATGAGGGAAGGTAGGAAAGTGTGAGAAAGGCAGAAAGGAGAGGGCGGCAGGTAAGAGAGGGAGGGCGGAAAGGAGAAGGAGGGCTAGAGGAGGAGAGAGAGGGAGAGTGGGCAGGAGAGGGTAAAGAAAGCACACGGGCAACAGAGGGTGGGCAGAAGAGGGTAGGGAGAGCACGTGGACAACGGAGGGTGGGCAGGAGATGGAGGGGAGAGCACATGGACAACGAAGGGTGGGCAGGAGAGGGTAAAGAAAGCACACTGGCAACAGGGTGGGCAGAAGAGGGCAGGGAGAGCACAAGGACAACGGAGGGTGGGCAGGGGAGGGTAAAGAAAGCACACTGGCAACAGAGGGTAAGGAGAGCACATGGACAACGGAGGGTGGGCAGGAGATGGAGGGGAGAGCACATGGACAACGAAGGGTGGGCAGGAGAGGGTAAAGAAAGCACACTGGCAACAGGGTGGGCAGAAGAGGGCAGGGAGAGCACAAGGACAACGGAGGGTGGGCAGGGGAGGGTAAAGAAAGCACACTGGCAACAGAGGGTGGGCAGGAGAGGGTAAGGAGAGCACATCGACAACGAAGGGTGGGCAGGAGAGGGTGAGGAGAGCACATGGACAACGAAGGGTGGGCAGGAGAGGGTAAAGAAAGCACACTGGCAACAGAGGGTTGGCATGAGAGGGTAGGGAGAGCACATGGACAACGGAGGGTGGGCAGGAGAGGGTAAAGAAAGCACACGGGCAACAGAGGGTTGGCATGAGAGGGCGGGGAGAGCACACGGAAAATGGAGGGTGGGCAGGAGAGGGTAGGGAGAGCACAGGTCAACAGAGGGTGGGCAGGAGAGGGTATGGAGAGCACATGGACAATGGAGGGTGGGCAGGAGAGGGTAAAGAAAGCACAGGGGCAATAGAGGGTGGTCAGGAGAGAGTGGGGAGAGCACACGGACATCGGAGGGTGGGCAGGAGAGGGTAAAAAAAGCACACGTCAACAGAGGGTGGGCAGGAGAGGGTGGGGAGAGCACACGGACATCGGAGGGTGGGCAGGAGAGGGTAAAGAAAGCACACGGGCAATAGAGGGTGGGCAGGAGAGGGTAAAGAAAGCACACGGGCAATAGAGGGTGGGCAGAGCACACGTCAACAAAGGGTAGGCAGGAGAGGGTATGGAGAGCACATGGACAATGGAGGGTGGGCAGGAGAGGGTAGGGAGAGCACACTGACAACGAAGGATGGGTAGGAGATGCTGGGTCAAGCAAAATGACAAAGGATGAAAGGCAGGAACAGAATGAGTGAGAAACACAGAGGGGGCGAAGTACACAAGGGAGCCAGCTGGAGGAAACACGCACTCTCATAAAGTGGTGCTTAAATTAAAAGAAAAAAGTACCACCTGAAATAGTGAGCCGTGGATGGACAGCAGTGCGTCCATAACGCTAAAGAAGAGAAAAAAAAAAGAAATAAAGTAGGGGGAGGAAAACCTACCGAAGCTAAGAATTCCAAGCAAGCAAAGGAGAGTGACAATGAACCGAAGTAGAAATGGGCGGGCGCTAAGTCCACTGTAAAGTACCAAAACGTCTGGCAACAGACAGAGGTGAGACATAATAAAAATAAAATGATGTACACAGTGGGCTTTGGATCCAGTCAGAGGAGTATTGGTCACTCACCTCCTGGTACAGGACAGCGAGGGCGGGAACGGGGCACAGGACAGCGAGGGGGGGAGGGCGGGAACGGGGCACAGGACAGCGAGGGCGGGAACGGGGCACAGGACAGCGAGGGGGGAACGGGGCACAGGACAGCGAGGGGGGGAGGGCGGGAACGGGGCACAGGACAGCGAGGGGGGGGGCGGGAACAGCACACGGTGTTCAATTATTCTCCTGGCGATGTGATTACTGCCAAAAGAGTCCACTTCAACATAAGAAATTCAAGGCATAGTGCATTTAATCAAAAGTTTGCTAATCCTCTTAATAGCACCATGCCCTGCTCCCAATTAGATAAAAGCCATACAGAAGAAACCATTTAAACCTTTGCGTTTTCAGTGGCAATGTAAACCGAGTGCATTCCAGATGATTTCTTGTTAACTGCAGTCAAATAGTAAGCCTAAACTTGCTCTAAATAGTATGGCAACCACGTGCTTGGGCGATACAAGTCTGAATGCAACCCCCTGGGCACCAAAAACAAACAAGCAACGGAGAGTGAAAGGGGAGGGGGGGGGGCGGAACGGACAGCGGGAGGGGGCGGGAACGGGGCACAGGACAGCGAGGGGGGGGGCGGGAACGGGGCACAGGACAGCGAGGGGGGGGGGGCCACGTCCAACTGGAGTTACTGAAGTGAAGAAGGACTACAACTCCCAGTATGCACTACACTGACCGAGGACAAGTACAAAGCATCCTAGGAGACATTGGACGTTGTACAACATTGAAGAATCCCATACTTCTGTCGAAATAAAGATTGACTACAGTTCCAACTGGTAGGATATAAATAATACGTCATACACTGGAACGAGGCTAGTGTCAGCTGAATAAAAGTGCAGGGGGTAGGGGCGTTGGAAATATCAATGGAAGTACAGACACACCGACGTGCCACAGTTAAATGCGTATTAACAATGGGAGTGTGAGTCACAAAACCCGAATCTGATGACCTCCTACTTGGCAGGTACGTAGACGTATGTAAAGCGCTCTGACACCTTCGGGTAAAGTTCGCGCTATATAAAATTGCATAAATAAAAAACGTCGCCATCACCCGACGCCCCCCGTGCAGACGCCGCCCCCGCCAGGGCCTCGCGCCTCGGTGCAGCTTATCACTGAACATACCTGTTGCAGCAATGGCAGGAATGCGGCTCCAGGCAAGCAACGGAGAGTGAAAGGGGAGGGGGGGGCGGAACGGACAGCGGGAGGGGGTGGGAACGGGGCACAGGACAGCGAGGGGGGGGGCGGGAACGGGGCACAGGACAGCGAGGGGGGGGAGGGCCACGTCCAACTGGAGTTACTGAAGTGAAGAAGGACTACAACTCCCAGTATGCACTACACTGACCGAGGACAAGTACAAAGCATCCTAGGAGACATTGGACGTTGTACAACATTGAAGAATCCCATACTTCTGTCGAAATAAAGATTGACTACAGTTCCAACTGGTAGGATATAAATAATACGTCATACACTGGAACGAGGCTAGTGTCAGCTGAATAAAAGTGCAGGGGGTAGGGGCGTTGGAAATATCAATGGAAGTAAAGACACACCGACGTGCCACAGTTAAATGCGTATTAACAATGGGAGTGTGAGTCACAAGACCCAAATCTGATGACCTCCTACTTGGCAGGTACGTAGACGTATGTAAAGCGCTCTGACACCTTCGGGTAAAGTTCGCGCTATATAAAATTGCATAAATAAAAAACGTCGCCATCACCCGACGCCCCCCGTGCAGACGCCGCCCCCGCCAGGGCCTCGCGCCTCGGTGCAGCTTATCACTGAACATACCTGTTGCAGCAATGGCAGGAATGCGGCCCCTGGCTCCAGGCAAGCAACGGAGAGTGAAAGGGGAGGGGGGGGCGGAACGGACAGCGGGAGGGGGCGGGAGCGGGGCACAGGACAGCGAGGGGGGGGGGGGCGGGAACGGGGCACAGGACAGCGGGGGGGGAGGGCCACGTCCAACTGGAGTTACTGAAGTGAAGAAGGACTACAACTCCCAGTATGCACTACACTGACCGAGGACAAGTACAAAGCATCCTAGGAGACATTGGACGTTGTACAACATTGAAGAATCCCATACTTCTGTCGAAATAAAGATTGACTACAGTTCCAACTGGTAGGATATAAATAATACGTCATACACTGGAACGAGGCTAGTGTCAGCTGAATAAAAGTGCAGGGGGTAGGGGCGTTGGAAATATCAATGGAAGTAAAGACACACCGACGTGCCACAGTTAAATGCGTATTAACAATGGGAGTGTGAGTCACAAGACCCGAATCTGATGACCTCCTACTTGGCAGGTACGTAGACGTATGTAAAGCGCTCTGACACCTTCGGGTAAAGTTCGCGCTATATAAAATTGCATAAATGAAAAACGTCGCCATCACCCGACGCCCCCCGTGCAGACGCCGCCCCTGCCAGGGCCTCGCGCCTCGGTGCAGCTTATCACTGAACATACCTGTTGCAGCAATGGCAGGAATGCGGCCCCTGGCTCCAGGCCCAGGCCGCGGCCTGTTACAACAAGAGAAAGGGGAAAAGAAAAGAAATGTGTCAGAAAGGAAAAAATGTAGCCGGAGGGTATGCAGTCAGGAAGCGACCGTGGAGGGTCCGACCGCAGGATCCAAACGAGAGACAGGGCAGCAGAGGCTACAGTGCAGCACCCGGTAGCCCCCTCCAGAGGGACTGTGGTTTGGCCGAGCAGGCGAGGTCAGGTCAGTCTTCCCCGAGCCCGGCGGTGATCGCGGTGAATTCTCGGCTCCTCCAGTCGAGCGGGCCAATCCAGACACGGCAGAACGGGCGAGCCTCCAAAGCACCCGGGAGTCAGCCTATGGCAGTGCGGCTCCCGGGTCAAGCCTGCGATGACGCTCCTCGCCCTAGCCAATCACCACACGGCAACAGTGGTGACGCTGCGCCGCACGGGCCAATCCCGTCGCGGCGTTTGGTGAGGGGGCTCGGCTCTCCCGTCCAATCGGAGAGCAGCGGGCTCGTTTTCGGTCGCGTTGGTACCAGCAAGGTACGGGGCCCTTCGTCGGGGGTTTACTGATCCCGGGTCGCGGTGGTGAAGCTGCACACAGGTTATTTTAGTGCGCTCTGCTCGGGGAAGAGGGAGGCGGGAAACGTGGGGACGGCGGGAGGAGGGACACAAGGCAGGACAGCAGCAAGCACGGCCCGGCCGGACGGCCCGCCCGGACCAGATTCGGGGGCATTCCCGGCGTCGCGTGACGTCGGCAAAAGCCAAAGAATCTCGGGAACGCCCCCGAGTCTCCTCCGGCCATGACGGACGCCTCTCTGTTCCAATGGCTAGCCTCCATTTATGGAGCTAGCCAATGGGACGGGGGGGGCGTATTCCAGATCACTACTGCAATCAAGAGATTTCTCTGGAGGCGGAGCCTAAAGGCTCCGTTCCCCAGCGAAACCTAAAAACGTGGCTGCTGTAATTGACATTTTACCGCAGATTAACTTTGGAAAGTAGAATTTCAGGACGATACCTTTAAAATACATCAATTCTAAGACTGCTTATAATGTCACCTAAGATTTGGTGTTATGCGTTGGAAAACTTTGGGTGACATTTGTGTTTGCCATAGCAGAATTTTGAAAGATAACATATAGGGCGGCAGGATATCGGTTTTCGTGATATAAATTGGTAATGTAATCGTACTGTCGTTCTTCCGCTGCCACTGTAGAAGCCTTTGATGTGAAAGGCTTTCGTTGCACCATCATACATCTATGGTACACACAGGTTGAGCATTTTGTGTAGATTTCCAAGTTGTTGTGCGGAGATTTAAATACCCTTTTCAACACTAAGGGTTCCTAGTGATTTGTGGGCTGAATACAAGATGGTGATACAAGGGCCAAATACAAAACCTCGAGGGTAGCTCTAGAAACAAATGTTCCATCACTTGAGGTCATGCTGAAGTGATAAATTACCTGAAAGGTAAGGTCCAGCAGAAAGAGATTGATTGGTTAAAGATAAATCGAATTTCTCAGGAAGTTAAGGAGTCAGTTAATGTTTATTATGGATGCCTCGGGCAGGTATTCTGACAGCATAAGGGTGTCAAAAATCCTGAGAGAGAAAATATGACCAATTTTGTGTCCCAATTTGTTCTTGGATTGTATCTGAAGATCAGCTCCCATATTCAATAAACTGTTATTTGTTAGCAGCGTAAACATTTTAATAAAATACTTAGTCATGAAAGTATTTCAGTGACGAATTGAAAATGAAGCAGAAAAGAATTAAGGAAAAGTTCATGTTGGCACAGACAAAGTTAGCAAAAAAGGGATTCCAGAATGGCCCATAAGGATGTAATGATTAAAAGTTGTAAAGAGGGTGTTGGTGGCAGAATGCAGGGAGTTGGGTTTCAAGGTGTAGGACAGATGATAAATGGTGCTCCTCATGCAAGAGGTCTTGGTATGCCCATAGATCTGAGTACTGGAATGTAATGTGGGTGTACTTGTAAAGCGCACTGCGACTCCATGGAGTATCCTGGCGCTGAAGACCGCTGGGGAACCCGTCCTGGTTTTCCCTGTGAGATGGTCCCTTTCTGGGTTTCTCCAAGGTGAAACCAGGCATCCCCGGCGTCTGTGGGGGGCCGTTGTAGAGATGAGGCAAGCTTAATGCCCGGAGTTGCCGAGTGTGTTCTCTGGTTAGAGTAGGCACCGAGGCGAGAATTATCGAGTCCGTTTTGACCCTGGTCCACGACCCTGCCGCGTCGGGAATTGAACCCTGGTCCCGGGCCGTTCTCTGCTTACGGGTCTGCCGCCTCTAACCAGTGAGCCACACCACTCCACTAGAATAGATGTAGTGACTCCAAAAAGGTCTAATCTGTGTCATTATGTAATGAATTGGGCCTGAATCCAAATATAATGTCGGGTGATGGTATAATGCAAAATGTTAATTTGATGGCAATGCAAAACATGGTGATGAGAAGGCCTCAGAACCCTAACGTGTCCCAAGTCCCAATGATGCAGATGGCACAAGCCCCGATGGCACTTCAAACCCTAGGTGATGCGAGACTTAGTATGAAGTTAGCTACTCAAACTAACCCAAATTCCTTTGAGAACCGTAGCAGTTTTCAACAGTTTCTATTATTCAACACTTCTGGAGACTATGGGTCAGATCAGTCACAAAGACGGTGCCTGAGAGGGGAGGAAGATTGCGTACTTGGCACAGTCTTGGAGGTAGACCAGAGTGGTCCATTCATAGAAGGTGAGGTGAATGGCTCCTAGATGTCATTTTTGATGGACACAGGTGATATCCGTTCTACTCTCAGGACAATAGAAGTTCCAAAACTACCCCTTTTAGGAAAGCAATTCCAAGATACAGGTGTAGCTAACAAACATATTGTGAATCCTGTGTTTACAAAGGTTCCCATAAGTATAAGTTCCTTGTAGGAGAACCACTAGTTCATTATGTGTGATTGAAGTACAGTCAACTTACTGGGCAGGGATTTACTCTGCAAACTCAGTTGGTGATCTACTGAACACCGCAGATTGTCAAGCTTCAGACGCACAATGAGGATGTGGACTTTAACCTGACTAGAAAGAGAATGACTGTTGGGTTGTTTCTCCTGATGACTTCATATGATTTACCTCTTGATCTGAAAGTTTCTTTTAAACCCGAAGTCTGGGATTTCTCAAACAAATTATAGGTCTAATAAAAGGCATAAAGGCACTGCGACTACCAGTTAAACTGACCGAATGCAGAATATCAGCGAACACCCTAGTACAATCTCTCACCAGAGATTGTGCCTGGAATTACCCCAGTGATGGAGTCCATTGTAGAGCAAAGGAATTTCAAGGCGATCTTGGAGTGTCCATGTGCTTCCCCGATTATTGGTTTGCAGAAACCAGATGGTACATACTGAATAGTTCAAGAATTTCAAAAGCTCATTAATATTGTTGATCAATGTTGTCCCGTTGTTGCTAATGCTGACATAATAATGTTCCAGATACCATGTGAAGCAGAGTACTTCACAGGGATTGGTTTGTGTCAAACCTTCTTTCCAATCCCACTGGAAAAATAAAGTCAGTTTGTCTTCATGTTTCAGTTCCAAAAGAAAGTTTTAGCATAGTGCCAAGATCTACAGAGGTATATAGAGAGACCCCTGATCTTTAAAATAATGTGGCAACCCTGAAGTTGCCATGTCATTTGTTCCTAGTGCAAGACATTTATGAACTGTTACTGGTGTTATTGTCAGAAGAAGCATGTAAGCATGACAATATTGCCCTGTTGATTCATTTGGTGGAGAATGGAGATAAAGTATTCTAATCAAATTGCAATACTGTCAGAAGGAAGTCCTATATTTGGGACATCATATTGGGAAAGGAGCAAGGAAGGTGTCACAGGAGAATATTTCTGATATTTTGAAATTGTATCCTCCAACTAGGCAGAGAGAAGTCAAGATGTTTCTGGGAATGGCAGGATATTGTTGCCAGTGGATACCTAACTCTTTCCTAGTGGCAACGCTTCTACAGTGGCTTACACACAGGGACATTTCTGATCTGCTACCTTGGGACAACAAAAGAATGTTCGCCTTCCTTGAGCTGCAAGAGAGTTGTTGACGTGCCCCAGTTCTAGAATTGCCAGATTACGGTAAAGAGTTAATTTTTGTATTGATAGGTAAGGGTGCATCCTCTCAGTGCTTACACAAACACATGGCAATTTGCACAAAGCTTTAGAAATGCCTATACAAATAACTGTTGTGAAATGCACAGCACACAAGAGTGGGAATGAGCTCATGGGTTCTGTGTTTTCAGTGAGGAATAGTCAAATTAATCTGATTATGAGTTTGCTGTGAATCTGATGGTAACCATTGCTGAGACAGGGGAGAAGATCAAAAGCATACAGGGGGTGGCACAAGAGAGTTAACAGCCGAGATGGGTCAGAGCTGGTTGTTTAAAGAATGAGGATGAGATCTGGGTTTCTGGATGTGATAGGCCTATGTTGCCCCCAATTGTGAAACACTTTCAGAGGGACACGATGATAGGGTTGTTTAAGCAGAACTTGTACAACATACAGTTCTGGGTGATGGCTGAAAATCTTTGTCATCAGTGTATGACATGCTAATATTTGAATTTAGGGAGGAGGACACTAGTAACACTGGGTGATGTGGGGAGATTAGGAGGTCCCTTTAACCACATGCAATTAGATTTTATTGAAATGCCATGTGCAATGTGCTGCAAAACTTTTTAGTTGTGGTGTGTAACTTCTATCGCTTGGTGGAGGCACCCAACCTTAGACCTCATTTCAATAACGAAGTATTGAGAATGCTGTGTGTAGGTTTACAGGTGGAACAGAGACTGCATTGTCGTTACTTGCCTGAAGCATGAAGGATCGTCAAACAGATCAATGGGCCGCTGAAATCCCGGCTTGCTTAACTGTGTGCATCTACATCTCTTAAGTTGTCGTATGCTTCACCCCTCCAATCAGAAATACCCCTGATTGGAGGACATGATTATCACCATATAAAATTGTCCTGGGAAGAGCCATGAGGCTACCTGCTGTGCCTGTAAATGCGATTGTGAATATTTGAGATGATAGGGTTCTCAACTACTGCAAAGGACTAGCTGATGTGGTGCATGCTGTCATTCAGTAGGTCGAAGCAGCACCTGCTCTCCAGAGCCAGGACCAGTGCCATGAGCTCAGTCCTGGAGACTCAGTTTTGGTGAAGATAAACATCTAAAAATCATGCCTGGAAACCCGTTGGCATGTCTCCTTCCTGGTGGCACTATTCACTAACACAGCGGTTAAATGTGGAGACTTGCATGACTGATGCACATATCTCATACTCAACGAGTGACACTCAATAGGGGAGAAGTGATGACAACAACCACTGGCTTGCAGAGTTGAGTTCCGATCACCCCGAAAGAAGCTGAGGAGGGAGAAGAATGCACCCAGGTGTCTCAAAGTCAACAAGAGCTTAAACCAAGGAATTGTCTGTATGCCAAACTGAGGTAAGTGCAGAGCCTGTGGTGAAGGAGTCAAGAGTAACCACAGTGAACCAATTTAGTGAAGCAGTTAATGACAGCTCTAAACTATGAGGGGGACCGAGCAATGTGACCAGCGATGACTTCAGAAGTGAAGAGTGCCCAAGAAGTCATGAGAGGCTGAGAGCGTGAGTATTTGAGATACGTTTCCCACAGACTGTCACTGAGGAGACTAAACCAAGTGAGCAAAGTGACAGTGAAGATGAACAAGCAGTAGTCAGAAGATCAAAGAGAACAAGGATGCCTAGCTGAAGGTACTCAGCTCCTGAGTGAACATATTTTGCTGAAACTAACTAGATCTGATCTTTTATGACTTGGATGCTTAAGGGACAGTGCCTGCAGAGCCACCATGAATTATGCTATTGCAGTGGAGAATGCCTGTTTCCGATATTTCCAGAACATTGGCACTACAAGTGGCTCACCTGACAGCAACACATAGAAACGTGGTTGACCATTGACCCCCCTAGCTGGGGCTCGCCAAAAACTTTTTCAAGGAATCTTGGGAAACTTTACTGGCTGCCATTTTAGCTTTGTATTGGCCTGGCCTGAATAGAAAATACCAATAGTGTAGCCATCTTAAAGACAGACTGGCAGACAAGTCATGATAAAAATGAAAGAATCTTGCCGCAGTGAAACTATGTATGTTCATATGAGGATTACATAGTGCAAAACAAGCTAGGACGTAAAAGCATTTTCTCAAGGTAGAGGCACTTATGTAAGAATCAGCACCACCACAGTATCTTTCACTGGGACAATGATTCAATTAACACTTTTACATTACTATGTATGTATTTTCGACCTATACGTTATACTTAATTATGAATGGTTGGCCAATTCAGAATCATTTCTTATGTGTGTAATTCGTGTATTTCTTAAATTAGCTGTGTCAATAAAGGGTATTCTCAAAAATGCTCACTCTCACCTCTTTCCGTTCCCTTTGGTAGGAATTAGCTATTTCCTCCCATTCCTACACCAGCTATATGTTTTGTGCACAGATGTGTGCCCTTCCAAACTTCACACTATGCACGGACCTTTCAGGTATCAGTTAGATGTGAAGAATGGGACTGAATTGCAACATGTATGCGCCCATCCTCTAATTTAGTGTGTGTGGAGGATCATATTGAATTCCCTGACGCCCACTGTCTAATCTAACAGCAACACAACATATGCATAGGGCACACCTTAGTGTATACACCATTTTAGGATGACCAAGCTTTACGGATTTAGTGGAAAAGTCCAGTTTTACCATCTATCTTGGCAAGTGTCAGTGAAGTTAGCAAGCATCCCAGTTTTCATAGATACAGGACCGAACACAAACGGAAGCAAATATTCATGTGCTCCAGTGAAGAACTAGTTAGCAGCCCAAAGGAGAAAGCAATCTCGTAAATGCATACGATACTGTGCCTAAAAATTGCATTTAATTCCAACTATTTCTCATTGTCTTTGTTTTCTTTGTTGATGAGAGCTGTCAAGTAAGCCATAGTACTATCACGATGTTTGCGGGAAATCATGGTTTTTGTTTTTCAAAATCTGGTCACCCCAAAATCAAGCTCACAGATATTGCTTGAATAGTCTCCTGTCGTTCACTTTGTGAATCAGTTGTAAACAATGAATCCATACATTGTGAAATTTTCCAGGCTGGTCAGATTATATCTGGGAAACCTTTGTGAACCCACTCTGTGTGAATAGATGTCTCTTTATTGGCTTCTCAACAGAACTAATCAAATTCTAGAGGCCATGTAGATAAATCAAACTGGCAACCACCACCCTCTTATTTAATTAGGAAAAAATGAAAGTTATGTGTCATTGTGCCCTCTGAAAATCTAGCCAGCACATAATCAGAGAACACGGATATCATGGAGCTGTGCTGTGGCTAAAACATTTATACAGAATAGAACTTGGGATTTAGAACAGATTTTTACTGCAAATCAATAATAGAACAGCATCTACGTGCTCACAGAACCCATAAGAATCCATAAGCATAACACATTAGGAGCGTGTAGCAGTGGAACTTCCCCATGAAGGACAGCAGAAAGCCGAGGGTACAGCGCCACCCTGCACTCCACACCTCTTGGTCATGAATACAATTTCCAGATGTTATAGGGTATTGTTCTATATGGCAAAAACATTATTTCGTAAAATGTGTGCGTTTTTGTCTGTGTGTTGGTAAAACTTCTTTTTGAAATCCGACAGACAACCTCACTATACCCGACTTAAAGCACCTGTACACAACTATTTAGGAGAATATACATTTATTAGGAGGGTGTAACACCCCAAACACCCCCCTGTCGCTACGCCCCTAATGCAGTGTATTGCAAACACCACCTTAAAGTGCTGAAAAGCGTTGGGGATTTTTTTTTCCTAGTGTGACCAGTTACTTTTATTTATAATAGTTTATTGTCCGTACACACGACAACTTGTTACCCGTCTAAAAGTATTGAGAGCTACAGAAATAAACGTGTATAAAGCAAGCCAAAGAAGCTCCCGGGACTAGAAGTTGTATCTTGGGGTCTTAAATGAGAAGGTGAAAAGACCGAGTTGGACTATGTCATTGGCTAATTCGTTCGTAAAATGTAAGCCGCTACAAAATACTACGGGTTATTTAATTAAGCGAAGAAAACATGGGACAAGTAATGACTGAAAGGGGCTGACCACAAATCATTCCCTGTGTATTTCTTTTTGTGTACTGATTGTATGATGACATAAACTGTGGTGTGCAACTAGAGCTGTCTGTATACAGACTTAAAGAGAACAGCTTAATGTCAGCTTCCAGGCTGCACTTCGTTTCATACCCTTATCACTACTTCAGCACTCCATATGTGAACCAAAATCTCTCTCTTACTCATCTTTGGTAACTCACAACCTTGATATGGCCCCCATTGGACAGAAATGCTATGTTTCATGATTTACAAACGCGTCCACTCCCACAGTGACTTCTGCTCGTGTCGCGGACTCACCTTTGACCTTCACAAATCCCTGAAGCTGGCCACTTGATTTGGCTTGACTTGCTTGAAAACAGTATCATTTTAAATTCCCATCCCCACTCACCTTTGTTGACATGAACTGAAATGGATGGAACCATTTAATTCCCTCCCCAAGCCACATGTTTACCAGAGATCTCTCACAGTGCAAATCATATTTATTTTGAGGGCGGGGAGGGAGGAGGGGGTCAGACAATACCACTGGTTGACATGCCAGTTCCTTTTTCATGAAACATATTCAAATACATAATGGAAATCTTGCAGCTGAACAGTCGGTCCTGCTCTGCCCTCAACAGACAAAACACAACATGCTGCTTCTTTCTCGAATTCCTTTTATGAAATAACCCCAATATCACCTCCGCCGTCATAAAGGGAATACAAGCATACTTTTATAATATTTCTTATTTCAAATGCTTCAATTGTAGTTATTTTGCTTGGTTGAAAGTGTAAACCACCCCATAACTTTTTCCTCAATTGATTTCTCCCATTATAGACTCAGATTTAGGCTGCACCGAGTCTCTTCCTTTACATTTATTAGGATGTCGCGTCGAAATGTAACTAACTGTTCGACATAACTCACATTTGGCCATATACGTTAAAATAACGGAAGTTAACCAATTAGAGAATTCGACTGCCTCAATACCCTCTTCTTGCGACATGCATTCCTCCATCTTGCTCAGATTTGAGATCTGTCCTGTGTGAAAAGGGCACATTAATTAAATTATACATGACCGCCATGGTTTGTGATATTAGCATAATCCAGTGTTTGAAACCTTTCTATTTTCCTGATTGACTCTTGAACTGCCCATAAAACCGTTCCTTTTGAACTGTCTGCAGCCTCCTCGCCCGTACCACCCGTAGGCGACACAGGGTTCCAGTTTCAGGGAGTAATATTTCCTGAATCCTGATAAGGCCACAATTTAATGGTAACTTCTTTTTGGCACAAAACCTTTTAAATTTCTGTGTCTCCTTTAAATGACAGGGCCTCTATAGGGAAGTATCAGGCCTGTAGGATATTACTTTACGTTGCAGCGCAATCACATTCAGTTTGTCGGATTCTGCATGAATAATTTATACTTTCTTGTTATCCATAAGTTTCATGGTACTTCAGTGCACAGTTGGTGCAGAGACTGAAAAGGACATTGGTTGAGAAAGGTGGGGGTCGCATAGCAGTTTATGTGCACCAAACACTGATGCATTGAGACCCCCACCAGAATACATTGATCCATATGTTCTTTACATGATTGTGCGGTAGGTTGACCAGCCCTGCACATAAAAAAGATCTGTGCACCAAGCCTAAGTGCATCAGTGCTCGCAGGCTCTCTTAACTCGTAGAACTCTACTAAAATGCCTTTGGGTAAAGCTGCAGTGCCTGAGAAAACCTCGACCACAGTGAGAATTACCCCAAATGAAACTGCATCAGCAGGTTGTGATGAATATTAGGGCCAAATGTCCCTCTGCAGGCCCACCCAGAGGTTTTAAGCCACCCACTTGCTAGTTGATATTCTAGTGCATGAGCAACATTTCTCATTGTGCACTGTTCTTAAGTAGATTTCTAATCTAATGAATATGCCAGCAGTGCCTGTACTAGGCCTTCTGAGGACCCGGGCGAAAGAGAAGATGTGAGGCCCCTCCAAGTAACTTCACAGAAAGTGACTTCGCAGGACTTTTGATCTTAGTTATTTGGCATCAGTGAAGCAAACTAATGTGGATATCAGTAACATCATCATCATGTATTATTCCCTGGCTACAGCTATCGATTTCATCTGGTGCTATGATTTCGCTGCTGCAATAACCTGCTGATGAGCCCTATGACCTGCTGAGCTAGTATGCTGCTGGGACATAATTATTTCTGCTGATGAGCCCTATGCCCTGCTGATCTAGTATGCTGTTGAGACGTAAATATTTCTGCTGATGAGTGCCGCGCTGGTTTACTCTGCCGATGAGTCTGGTGCTGGTATAATTTGCTGCCAATGAGCCTTTTACACCAGAATCTACCAATGACGAAACAGAATCATCATCTGCTGATGAGCCCACCAAGATCTCAAATGATATGCTGCTAATAATGAGCCCAGGGGCTTCTATAATACGCTGTCAACGAGCCCGATGCTGCTTTAGGGTGGCTGGTGAATCCTTAATGCCCATGCTGTAAGGCTGATGAGGCCTGTAAATTGCTGGCGATGAACCTACAGTGCTTCCATAAACACCTGCTGGCGAGCTCAGTCAATTGCTGCTGTACGTTGCTAATGAGTCCACCCAGTACTACTGTAATGTGCTGATGGTGAGGCTAGATCTGTAATTCTGTTCTGGAGATGCACCAGGTCTAATTTTTGTACACTGAGATGAGCCCGCCCCGAGTCTGCTATAATATGCTGCCAATGAGTCTGCTGCTGGCATGGCACGCTGCTGATGAGCCGGCCCAGTTAGAACACCAGTTGGTGAGCCTGGTAAGGTGTTATTATTTTCAGCTGAATGTAAACCGGGTGTCAGTGTAAACTGACTCCGCTGTACTCTCCTGTACCTGAGCCCTCTGTTTTTCTAAGATGCTCTTAATAAAGTCTGGTGGTCATTTGATCGGATGCCGGTTTGCCCGGCACTGGTATAATCTGCATCCTGTGATCCCAGTACTGTAGTAAACTGCTTACGGCGAGTCAGGGGCACTTTTTCTTGATCCCATGTCAGCCGGGCGGGCGCTGTTTTAGTCTGCACCTTCGGGGGCTCCTTTTTCGATGGTGGGTGTTCTCTTGCGCCGTATTGCTTCCTGATCCCTGCGCAGTAAGTATATTGTTGTGTCTACTACAGCTCCGGGGTAATAGGGGTGGGGGGAAGGGGAGTGGGGTCACAGGGATGCAACAAAATCTGCTCCCGTCTCTTCCTGGCAGGTGATGCTCTGAGCTAGAATCGCTGCATCACGTTTTGTTGTGAACCCTGGATCCCTGGCCCGTGCAGTGACGTCATGTACTTGCCCTGGCGCTGAACTTACTGGAATCGGGGCTGGCGGCGGGACCCCCTGAGAAACACACACACTCTAGATATTATTGGACAGACGGAAGAATGCACTGTGCTCACTGCGCAGCGCTTTTCCCCAGGCCATCATCATTTATTATTCCCGCAACTGCGGGGCCGGTGGCGGGGCCCCCCTGAGGGCGAGGCCCTGGGCAGCTGCCCATACCGCCCATGGCTAGGACCGACCCTGTATGCCAGACCTGAGGCCCTTCTGCATGACAGCATCTTTGTATTTTGCACCCTTTCTCCTCTCTTTTTGCTTCAAGTTCATATATAAATGCAATGATTGAAACAATGTAAGGGCATATCTCAGGCTGTGGTTCTAAAACACAGCACCTATGCTTCCCCCACAGGCAACCTAACTCAAACATCTTCCGACCATGGGTTCATTCTGCTGAGCGGTGTGCTTCTTCTCTGCAAAGCTCTTCAGCTCCTCTCCATGGGTAGAAAGCACTATATAAATTCAATACATGAACAATACAATTGTGTCACTTGTAATTGTGGTTTACATTGATTGAACCAAAGGAAATATTCTACCGGTGGATTATAATAGAAAAACCAAGGAATGAGCTGTGTGCATTCTTGCATTGTAGAGTAATCGTGATACTCCTAAAGGATGCTTTCCATAGGTGTTCTCCTTATTTTACCTTTCGCCTCTCCTTTTTAGGTCTTGCCTATAGACAGCTTTATCAGTATGTTGGGAAACAAATCTATTGAATTCAACACAGATTTAGACTCAGCTTTGTGCTTGCCATTTCTCAAAATTCAGTAACTTTATTATATATCTCAGTTCCCTCCTCATAATCCCATGGCTTTCCTCTCACATCATGTTTGTGTGCTTCTCATGGAGCATTAAGTTCCCACAGTGTTGATTGGGTGACTTGCATCCTTCCACTGCTGAGGTCAGGATCTTGCATTACAGTGCATGAAAGACCTTTTTATCTTCCTCAGTACGCCTCTCCCTGATCCCTCTCTTCTTTTTGCAACAGCCTCTTTATTAATAGTTATCGTCAGCGCTTGCTTGACTCCCCCTGTCCCTAGTTCCTCTAAGCTCTCACAACCACCAACAACTGTGTCAGCAAGCAACCATCTTTAATGGATTTAAAACAATGAGAAGATGGCTGCCTTTCGTTTACATGTGCACGCATACTCTCTCGCCATCGTGGAATGGTTTATCAAATGCTTTAAGAAAAATCTTTCCAAAATGGCCATAGCAAGAGTGCATTGGTCCATGGTGGCTTTCCTTGAATGATTTTTCAAAAGAAAAATCATTCCGAGCTTGTCACTGTCTCTGCACCTGCATACATGGTGGCCCTCTGTGAATGTTTTTTCTTTTGTTTCCAGAAAAATAATTAAAAAATGGTCATCCGGCAGGCATTGGAATTGTTTTCCAAGATGGGCACCACACATGTGTGTGCGAATGACCTTCTTGGGAGGATTTTTCTTATGACAACAGAAAAAACTTCCAAGATGATTGCCTCACATGCGTGTGCAATGGAGGTGGCTGTCTTACAATTATTTTTCTTAAAACAAAAGAAAATCACCGCGCGACGGCGCAGTAGCATCTTTCACACAACAACAGTCATCTGTGTAAAAAAAAATTCTTGGCATCGTACGCTATGTGTCATGTGCGGGAACTATTGGCTTTACCAATGCTTGTTAGACTTGTGATACTACACTAAGACCTTTCCCTGCTGTCCTGCCTTCGTCATTTTTGGTTGTAACTCTCTGTGCGTTATTAAGTGTGCAGTTCATTTAATCACTATCACGATACCTATCACATACAAAGAAGGAACACTGGGTTCGGACATAAAGGGTGGAAGATAGACACATAAAAGTCACATTGTAAGTTAAGTCCACTGACAAGGCTCACGCCCATTCACTGTTCACTGTTCTCCATAGGTACATACATTAAGTTAAACTTAGTTCAAAATAATACTTATATTTTCAGTGTTTGGTAACAGTGATAAAAGCTCGTTATTAAATGCTGCATCTGGTTTAGTATTACTGTTATCACACACAACAAACACAAATCGCATTAAACATAAAAGTTTCACTTGTAAATTGACGGACCTACTGGCTTTTTTCTATCATTCTTGAAATTGCAATTGTCTATGTGAAAATGTTAACTGCAAAAGAATGTTCAAGTAATTAATTGTTGCATGTTCTTTACATATTCCTTTCTTTCTGGGTATTGAGTTTGTAATTAACTGTGACATACAAACACAAATACCACTTCCGTAGAGGAAGCATTCAAACAGCCTCACAATAAGGGTGTTTCAAATATTCTCATTGGGTGGTGTCCGCTCGGTGCTCAAAGTTGTGTTTTGATGATTGCGTACTCCTGAAAACTCAGGAAAAAGTTTGGAATACAAGTCCAAGCCAACACACAGAAATACCGTTCTCAGTTGCCACCTGTGTTCTGGACATGTTTTTCGTAAATTTCACTAATTGACATACTGATCTTCATGCATGCTACAGAGTTAAGCCTAGATTTCTTTTACAAAAACATTTTTTTAAATATATTTTAGGTTGAAAAAGAAAAAACAAACAAAACCAAATGGCGAGGCAGCACTAACTAGCACCCGAGGAACGTCTGCAAGCAAAACATTGATGGTGAAAGAAGGCCCCTCAATTGAAACTCTAAAACAAATCGCTTCAGAGCAGAACCCGAAAGCAGTAGTTGAAAAGGGAAATGGGGAAGAGGAGAAGAAAAAGAAAAAGTGTCAAGCAAAACAGATCAGGCGGACGGAGTTAAAGAGATATTACAGTACTGGTGAGTCGTACAAACATCTATATTCCACTTTGTTTTTTCTTACTTTCAGTAGTATATGTGCGTAAAGAAAACCTTTGCTGCCACTCCTCACCCCCTGCGATCATAGGTCAAAGAGGGCAAATTAGTATAGCAAGGTAAGATTGATAGAGCGCGCAGTTCACCCGGGTCACTAGTTTACCAATTTCCACGCACTGGGCCCTGGCGTGTTTGTAACGACAGAGTTTTGCATGAGCCGGGTGAAACCTTTATCACGCTACTATGAGTAATTCGGGGGGTGACTCTTACACCACTTACTATTTCATGTACCTGACTTACCACAGGCACATTACTCCTGATGGATCAGGAGCTAGCAGTGGACAGGTAACAAGATTCCTAAAAGAGTAGAATACCTTTCACATTTAATACATTAATTTCATTTTCGTTGCAAAATGACCACAGACACCTGATGGGTTTTTAAAGTTTATAAAAAGAATTTCAGAATGAATAAGCCAGAATAATGAGGCAAATACAAATCAGTACATCAATTATCAACATTAAAGCCACAATGTAACTATGGATTAGGGCAAGTACCATTAGAGTAGTTTGGAACACTACAGGGTATGAGCATATAGAATCCACGCTATTCAGCATGAGTTTAAACTAAGGAAAGGGACATGAGGAGGACCTAATATGTGCACTAATATTCTTAAACCTAATTCCTAAACCTTTATGCTATTCTTACTAAGTTCACGGCAACCATACTAAAGGGAAGGGCAATTGGAACACACAAAAAATTGATTTGACAGTTTAATAATATCCTACAGATAGGGAGAGAAATGGGACATCACTAAATAAACAATTGCATATAATTTACTTTAAAGGTGATAGGGCAATATCACAGGCAAGAGTGCTTTATTAAGAAGTGAAGAAAGAGTGATAGAAAAGACGTACACCCACAGTTAATAATTACCTAGGCAAGAATGAGGACTAACCCTGTCCACGGGTCAGTTTGGAAGGACGGGGACAAGGACCCTCAAGGATTTGAATACCAGAAAGCGAGCAGGTACAGCTCGTGGACAGTCAGGACAGGATACCCCTCAGGTTTGGGTCAGGACTGGGCTCACCAAGGTACGACCAACACCTACAGCTTCGGATGCAACGCCTGCGTTACCCCCTCTCTGCAAGTAATCCGCCAGTAAACCCGATTGGGTTTTCGAATCTCCCAGCGAAGTGCTCCGCCAGCACTTAAGACTATTTCCACCCCTTGGAGTTTCGTGGAAAATACGGACAGAGTACTCCGCAGTGCTCTGTATCAATCACCTATAGAGTTCGTAGGGTCAGTGACAGGTCTGCTACTCGGACAAGTCGGACAATTTCTCTAAGCTAAACTAGCCTAGTTATACTGTTTTGGGACCCCAGGACCAACCACAAATGTTGCAAGTGACAAGGTCCCAACTTATGATTGGTCAAGACAGGTGGTTATGTCATGGTTACCACCTATAATTCTGCGTTCCCACAATGAATATTAAATTTTTCATACCCGCCCCCTGTGTACAGGTTCCCAGGCATAGGAATATGGAAAAACAATGAGTGAATACGGAAGATAGAAACATTGTTGCACATTATAGGTTCATGGCAGCATCTTCTTCCATGACTGAGGTGGGTTCCCAGGCGCATCTTGCTTCAGAGGCCAGCTGGCTTGTTTCAGCTTCTGCGCAGTTGGGTTTTTCCCACGTCACATGACAGGGTTCAGATGAGCTTCAATATGGAGCGGCTCCCCTTCCCCAGGCCCATAGATACGTGGTACATGAAAAGTAAGCGAGAACAAATTAGAATCATACATAAAAATTGATTACACTGTACACCATAAAAAGCTTCACTGCACCCCTTACTTTATAATATCTATAGCATTAAGGTTTAGTGCGAAAAAGACTGATAGGCATAAGCAGCGGAGGCAAGCAGGGAGCATGGTTAGAAACAAGCGGCCATGTTTGCAACAATGCGCATGAGCAACAATATCCCTCCAAAATGCGAGTGCGTCACATCATGTGGGTATGACCGACGCATGCGCAGACTGGATTTCTGCGAAGCGGCCATTTCCGTAATGCAAGCATGGTTAGGATGAAAAGACACACAGGCAAGCATCTTGGGGACACCCGCGTGTTGGGGAAAATGCTAAATAAAGGACGGACAGGTTGAATTAATATTATTACAAGTTAGGCGAGGTTCTTGATTAAGAGCAAGTCGCTTTACGTGCGAATCCTTGCTCCATCAATCCCCTCTTTGATGATATTTACTATCATCACTATAAAGGAACCAGATGCCAACTTCATTCTTCCATATCATCCATCTCAATTTCAACAGACTTATTGTTGAGTTTTCTTTCGGCTTCTCTATGAGAGTGGTGATTCTTAGCTTTCTTATAGATCTTGTTTCTTAATTCTTCTAATTCTAGCTCATCAATATTTCTCTTCACTCCTCTCTTATTCACTGTGTACTTCTTTTTGCATTTTTGACATTTACAGCAAATGAAGATGATCAATGCAACCACACCTATTCCAGCTATTGGCATCAGTATTTTCCACAGAAGACTTTTACCTAAGTTAGAAAACCAACTACCTACAGAGGAGAGACCATCAGTCAGTCTCTTCCAGGCACTGTCAACCTCTAATGGTTTGAGTTCTTTTTCCAAATTAGTTATGTTCCTTACATATTTCTTAAGTTCGATACTTTTGTCAGGTATGTAGGTGCAACAATGTTGCGCCTTCAGCATCCTGCAGACTCCGCCCTCTTTTGCCAATAAGGTGTCAAGAGCAAGGCGATTCTGTAAAACCATTGATCTGATCGCAACCATTTCAGTATTGACCAGCAGAAATCCGGCAGCAGTGTTAGTTGATAACCGATCCACTACTGTAGACAATTTGCAGATTCTGTGAGTATTCAGAACTACCCCCATTCCAGGTATCAGTGCACTAAAAATACCACCTACAATTTCTCCTACACTTTCACGTTTACTACGCGCTAAGCCATTAGTTTCTTCATTGCTTCCAGCAGCGTTGTTCACATGGTATATTTTCGGGAAAACAATGCCAAAGTAGCAGCTCCCATACCAGTGATCCGGCAATTTGAAATAAGCCTTGTTTCCACATATATAATAAATTCCGGGAAACACAGGTTCTGACCCATTTTTGAAACCCCAACCTCCAATTACCTTGTAAATATGTTCACACTCGCTGGAACCGATGAATACATTGTTATAATAACTAGTCTTTTCTCTATGAAGACAGAGTTTCCCTTTCCGTTCAAAATCCAGCAACAATGCAGGAGTAGCTTCGCCTTGTGAGGTGTTGTCCATATGTTCTGCCCACCTAGGGATTCTATCCTTTTCGTCATTTGCCTTTTTCTGAAACTTTTCCCTCCTTCTGTCTGCCATTTTTATAAACATCTTTTCCTGCTCTTGCAAGGAACAGGTCAGATTAGCTTGTCTTGCTTCATTTAAGTCTATTTCACCTATAGTCAGGAAATATTCTCCCATGTAGCGGGTCACCTCACTTCTAATATGTACAAGGTTCAGGTTTCCTCGAATAGGGAGTTCTGAAAAGATTACGTCAGTGTTTGAGTAGTAGTACTGTAGAGTGCTTCTATAAAATAAGCTAGCTAATATACTACAGGAAATTCCATAGGTTAGGGGTAAATGGTGATATGTCACACCTTCAGCTACAGAAGTGGGTAGCTTCATGCAGACATAACAGTCTTCTATTTCCATAGCCTCTACATAATGCACTAAAAGGTTAGCGAAAACATTTAAATGTGTCCTGTTTCTCATTTTGTGAAAATGTAGTCCACCCTCATCTGATGCTTCTAATTTAGGTCGTGTGTGTCTCAGGCTAACTGTATTGTCACGTTTCTCCAAACTTCGTGGTGTTTCTTCAGTCTGTACAACTTCGGTGTCTAACGTCTCTGGTTCAGTAGGGTACAAGTTAGGGTCTTTACTAACCATAAAAGGTATAAAGACTGTTAATCCTATCCATATTACTATTAACATGGCTACACTACATAAGCATATTTTACAGCAAGTTTTGCAACAACTAAATTTGGATCTCCCATTTACACTCAAATCAGACATTTTAGCTTACAGGTGGCTTTTCAACCCCTCTTTGTTTCTTTTCACCAGAGGCTCACTCGGGTTTATTTCAAGGAGGGTCTTCGTCAGAACTCCGATCAGCAATGGACTCTTCGTCACTTTTGCCACTGTTGTTGGGCTCGTCAATTTCTTCCAACACCAAGTAAGTCCATTCAGGGCTCCGATACAACCTGTTCTGTTTCTTTACTCTGTCGCCTTTTCTGAGAGACTTGCCTCGGGCTTCTTTCCTTTCACTTTCAGCCCTTTTTCGGTCTTTTAGTTTTTCTTCAACTGTCTTTATTCTTAGTCTCAGTCTTTTGATGTATCGGGGTTCACCCTTCTTCTCGAGTTTTTTTTTAGTGGTCGAGGAAACTTGGCCTTCCTCGTGCACTCTTTTGTTTTCGCTTTGTTGTGGCACTTTGGCTTTGGCAGTGTCTATTTCCCTTCCTGTCTGACTAGTTCCAGGTCTTTCATCTATTTCTTCTGCCTGGTTTCTAAGCTGGCCTTGTTCAGGTTGGAGGTGTATTTGCTCTTTACTTTCAGGTGATCTGGATTCTGCTTCCTGAACACGTTCTTCTGTATCTATCTGTTCCTGTTCATGCACTTCGTTCCCTTGATTTTCTTCCGCATGAACTTCAACTTTAATCACTATCTGACCCTTTCCATTCTCCGGAGTTTCAGGAGGAGTGTCGATGACGTGATCTGTCCCTACTTGTCCTATTTCCTGATCAGGTTTGATGTGAGTTTCGATGACCTGACCTTCGTTCTCTAGTTCTGTCTCGCCCTCACTATCCCACTCACTATCTAGGTAGGAATATTTTCTCGTTCTTATTGGATCAAGAACCTGGTCGTCGGCAGGGAACCATTCGACGTCTTGACTTGTGCTCGGTAGTTCGATGTCAGCGAGATCTGGACCCTCGTCTGGAGTCTCCTCAGCTGTGCTACCTTCAGCTCCAGTCGCGTCTTCTCCGGTTACCCGCTTCGTGTGGCTGGCATGGATCCACTTCGGTACTCCAGCACACTTTACAGCAGTGGTGGTGACAAGGATCACTTGTCTTGGCTTTCCCCACTTTGGTCCAAGGCAACTCTTCCGGGTGTGTTTCTTTAACACCACCCAATCACCTGGTTGCAGTTTATGTCTTGGAGTCGCAGGCCATTCGACAGCAGTCTCTCCAATCTGGTGAGAGATAGAACACACTTGGTCACCCAGCTGCTTGCAGTATTCTAGCACCAAATCATCAGAAATGCTTAGCAGTTTGTGTCCAGGTACCCATGCCTGTCGCATCACTCTTCCCATTAGTACTTCGTGGGGGCTCAGGCCTGTTTTTCGGTTCGGGATACTCCTTAAACTCATCAGCACAAGGGGCAAAGCTTCTATCCAGTTCATTTTGGTGGAATCACACATTTTCGCCAGTCGGGACTTGATAGTGCCATTTATTTGTTCAACTATCCCAGAAGCCTCTGGACGATATGCACAGTGCAGCCTTTGCTCCATTTTAAATGCTGTACAGAGTTCCTTTAGTACATCGTTTGAGAAATGCCCACCTTGGTCTGATTCGATCGTCTCAGGGATTCCGAATCTAGGTATCAACTCCCTGAGTAACAATTTAGCTACAGTTATGGCATCGTTTTTCTTTGCTGGGTAAGCCTCCACCCACCTGGAAAACAGACAGACTATGACCAGGACATATCTATATCCCTTGCACTTGGGCAATGTTATAAAGTCAGCCTGCATCCTGACAAAAGGACCTTCTGCCTTTCCAATCGTACTTTGTTCCACTTCTGTCCTCTTTCCTGCATTGAACTGTTGACACACTAAACACCTCTGACAAAGCTTCTCTGCAGTGTTTCTGAATTTTGAATTATAGAATACCTTATCAAACATACGACACATGGCATCCCTCCCAATATGTGTGTGTTCATGTATCATTCTGGCCATTGGATCAATCAGGTTGTCTGGTAGTACAGGCACACCAGTTTTGCTGACCACAACACCATCATTCCTGATTCTGCATTCGTTCGTCCTCCATCTGACTTTTTCCTCCCTGTCTGTGGCCTGTTGTAGTTCTTTCAATTCATCCCATGTAGATATACTCTCAAACAACATAAGTTGGCAGCTGTTTCCACCTCCCCATAATCCAATTTGGAGGGACATTTTATGTCGGGCACAAAACTGGGCGATTTGGTCAGCGTATCGATTGCCGGCTCACACATCATCGTTTCCTGATCTGTGAGCCGCACACTTGACCACAGCCAATTCCTTGGGCAATTGAATTGCTTCCAGTAAGTTGTGCACCACCTTTCCATTTCTGATAGGGGTACCTGAGGAAGTCATGAATTCTCTTTGTAACCAGAGTTGGCCGAAGTCATGAACAACCCCATAACAGTACTGGCTGTCAGTATAAACAGTTACTCTTTTGTTTTTCCCCCGCTTACAAGCTCTTGTCAATGCGATTAGTTCTGCTACTTGTGCAGATTTTACTTCGCATAGGTAAGACGCTTCCAGGGTTGTCGCCAATGTGACTACGGCATAGGCAGCACTCAGACCTCCATCCTCATGTCTTAAACATGAGCCATCCACAAACATCATAATATCCTCATCAAGCAAGACTATTTCTCTGATATCAGGACGTCGCTTGGTGCTAAACTCTGTTAAATCTATGCAGTTGTGCTCCATTTCATCCTCGGCTTCTATATCCAGAGGAACAGGCAACAGGGTTGCAGGGTTCAAGATATTGCACCGGGAAATAATTACATTCTCCGCACCAACTAGAATTCTCTCATATTTAGTCAGCCGACTAGGGGTGAGATACTGAGTTTTGGTTCGGGTCAGTAAGATCACAACAGAATGAGGAACATATACAGTGACAGGATGTCCCATAACAATGTTCTCACTCTGTTCTAGGCTTACACAAGTAGCAGCTACTGCTTTCAGGCATCCTGGCAATCCAGCAGCCACTGGATCTAAAGTGGCCGAAAAATAGGCCACGGGACGCCTGATCAGCCCATGCTCCTGGGTTAAGACTGAGAGCGCACAATTGTCTCTGGTGTCACAGAACAATTCGAAGTTTTTGGAATAGTCAGGCATTCCTAATGCGGGAGCTGAGCACAGACAATTTCGCAATCTTACCCAGGCGTTCATGCTTTCATCATCCCACCTCACTGGGTCTTCCACTCCTTTCTTGGTCATCTTTATCAAAGGTTTGGCTAGAGCTGCGAATCCCACAATCCATTGTCTGCAGTATCCTACAACTCCTAGGAACATTCTCACTTCTTTCTGGGTTCTGGGTAGGTCCATATTTTGAATTATCTTGATCCTTTCTGTAGTGACTTTTCGAATCCCTTTCTCTATCTGGTGCCCCAGATATTTCACTGAGTTCCTACAGAACTGTAATTTGTCAGGTGATACCTTATGTCCTCCCTTTCCTAGGTGATTTAGCAAGGCAATGGTATCAGTGACACAGTCAGTTTGACTTTTAGACGCCACCAGAAGGTCGTCTATGTACTGTACCAGAACAGACTTTCTTGGTAGTACCAAAGATTCAAGGCATCTTTTTAGGATCTGGTTGAAAATCGATGGACTTTCGGTGTACCCTTGGGGGACACGATTCCAGACATAGATATGGCTGTCAAATTCAAAACTAAAAAGGAACTTGCTTTCTGGATGCAATGGGATGGAAAAGAATGCATGGCACAGGTCAATGACAGTGAACCATTCCGCATTCCAAGGAATCTGGTACAGTATCACTGCGGGGTTGGGTACAATGGGACAGCAAGGTACAACGATTTGGTTTACCTTGCGCAGATCCTGCACTACCCGGTACTTTCCGCTAGGCTTTTTAATTCCAATTATGGGTGAATTACAGGGGCTGCTCATTACTTCCTGTATTATGTTTGCTTCGAGCAACCGGTTTACTTCAGTAGCGACTCCAGCCTTTACTTCTGCACTCATTTTGTACTGCCTGGTTTTTGGATAAACAGCATTTGTTTTTATGGCTATTTTAACTGGGTCTACATTTGCCATCAAACCTACGTCCCTTCCAGTAAAATCCCATACTTCAGGTACCACTCTTTGCTGTAGTTCCTCGGGTAAGTCTTGAATGGACAGGGGCCTAACTTCTGTATCTGGTCTTAATAGCATCAATTTGTACAGGCCATCTTCCTCAGGAGTCTGAATTTCGACGCCGTTTGGTGTGCAAAAGATGGTGCAGTTCATTTTGCACAACAAATCACGTCCTAACAGGTTCACAGGACTGGAGTCACAGACCACAAATCTGTGCATTTCCTTGAAATTCCCTATGGAAATCTCCATTGGTTCAGTTACCGGAGTGCTGATTATCTGATTTGAAACACCCACTACTTGGATGGCTTCTCCCGAGAGGGGTAGGTTAGGAACATCTACTGTTCTCACAGTAGAACGGGTAGCACCAGTGTCCAACAGAAAGGTGACATCTTTTCCTTCAACCTTTCCTTCAATGTATGGACCTGTCTGGTCTACCGGTAAGGAGGCGCCAAGTACGCACTCCTTGTCCTCCCCTCTCAGGCCCCGTCAATCTTGATCATCACAGAGGGAGGAATCATTTAACAAAAACTGCGGAATTGCTGCATTTCTCTCATTCTCTCCTTCCCATACCTCGGCCCTTTCATTCTGCTGACCCTGATTCTTATAATTCTGTCTGGGAGCGCGAGGCAATTGAGGCAGCTTTACCTGTTGTTGGTTCTTTCGGGTCCCCTCTTTCTGCACCTGTGGATTTAAACCATTTATGGGGGCGTTACCAGCCAGCAGATGCGGACACTCGTCTCTCCAATGCCCTATCTGACCGCACCCGTGGCAGGGGAACTTTTTCATAGCCTCCTCCCGACTCATTTTTACCCGGGGCTTACCTCCTCCCCCAGCAGCGGGATTTTGTGCATTATTATTATTATTCATTTTACTTAACTGTTTTTCTTGCTGTTCAGCCAATTTCACTTGTGCCCACATAACCTTTTTCCTTGAGGGCTTTCTTCTTGTTTTCTATCTCATCCTCGCAGTACTTGGCATACTTGAGGACATCATCTATGGGCTTGCCTTGCCAACTGATTTTATTATCTCGAATCCACTGGGATATTTCCGGCCTTAATCCTAACATGAATCTGTAACTGAAATGGGTCATGTCTTTCATGTCCACATTATCAATTCCACTGTAAGTTTTGAACACCTGTAGTAACCTTTCATAAAAGGAGTGAACAGTTTCATCGCGCTCTTGGGTAGTTCTATCTATCCGGGTCCAATCAGTTTCCTTTGCGGGCACCTTTTTCTTCAGGTATTGTATGCCTTGATCATACTTCCTCATTACTTCAGGTGAGGGAGCTCCTGTTTTGTCGTCTCTTGCATATTCCTCACTAGGCCAATCAATTTCAATTTTGCAGTCGGTCCACAAATCTACAGGTACCACAATGTCGAAAAACCCATCCAGGTCTTTCAGAAGGCATTTCTGAACCTTTATGAAGCGTTCGACCTGTCGGTACCAGTCGACTGGTTTTTCCCGCAATTTTGGAAAGTCATTAGTAAATGACACGATATCTTGTCGGGACCACGGGACATGGACATATTTCCCCCCTGGTACCTCTCTCATGGGACACACTTTTTCTGCGGGTCCTACCTCTTTCAGTAAGTATTCTGAATCCTTAGGATTTGCCCTACCCTCTTCTTTCTTTTTTGCCCACCGGGTTTTCCATTTTTCTACATTTCCCCAACTCTGTAGGAGTTTCAGTAATTCCTTTATCTGGATCTGTTTTCCTACCATATTCATGTTCTCTAGGTCTTTGTCGGAAAAGTCTGCTCTGTAAGGTTTCTTAAGGACTTTGGATCGACTAACATCAATTCCCATGTCAGCGGCTGTGTCCATCAATCTCTCATGTAGCAATCTAGTGCTCCGGGTAAGGTTCTTGCTGATAAACAGTAACTCGTCTTCATTAAAGGAGTTTAACCGGTCTAATCCTACATTACCAGCCACTATTTCTATCCTCAGTCTATAGATTTCTAAGGGTTTCGGTTGGGGTGTGGTCTCTTTCTCTAACTCTTTGGTCCATCTATCCAATTCTTCTGGGGATACTACTGTGGCACTCCTGACCCCAGAGGTGCTTTCAATCAGAACCTCTTTTGCCCTACTCTGACTTCTTGCCCTTGGCACACTCGTTCTATGTTCCCTTATGGGCAGATCCATTAAGACCACTGACTCACATTCACTTTCTTGATCATCATCTATGAGCGGCTCTTTTCTCGGGGGTGGAATACTTGGGGTTGGTATAATTGGGGTTATAACAGGAGTTCGTGGACTGGCCAGTCTATCCCCGTAAAGAGGAATAGCTGGACCGATAGTTACTGGGATAGTCAGTGAATCTGGATGGGGATGTATCTGGGCTATGGTCCGAATTAAATCATCTCGTTGTCTAGTCAGGGCTTCTTTCTCCCGTTCGCGCAAAGCCCTTTCTGCGGAATTGTCATGCAACACTTGGGGTACCAAGGTAGGGTAAATATTTGGGGCTGTTGGAGTAACCAACCGAGGTGCGTCGTCTCCAAACGGACAGTAATTCGGGACCGTAGAACTAGGTCTGCAAAACCCATCCCCATCACTGGTTTTACTATCCGTACCCGTTCCATCTGTTTCACTATCCCTCCGACATCTAGGGTATTTAGAAAACGGGTTTGGTGAACTCAAAGGCTCTGACTCTGCTACATAAGGAGGTGGGTTTTTCGTCAACAAATCTTCTAGGTGCTCATCTTCTGAGTCCCCCACGGTCATTAAGTGGCGGGTTTTCTCCGTACATTTTCCTTTCCCTTTTTGTTCGAGTACCCCCATCATTGGAAATAACCCCTCAACCATCATATTCTGTCTCCACTGTTTCATTTTCTGCTCTTTGGTTTCTTTCTGTAATTTTGGATACCATCTACTCAAACCCTTATCCATTCTGGGCCTGTCTCTTTCCAGAGCTTCAATCTCCCATTCTTCTAGTGCTTCGTATTGTGTTAATCTGGGTCGGGGATGTAATTCATTCATACGGGTTCTCAAGTTAAACAGGATTCTGCCATTAAAGGACCCATAAATAGGAAATGCCAAGACTCCGTCATCTGCAGTATACTTTACCCAATTTTCTAACCACACACAAGTATGATACCCTTTATCAAACATCATGAAGGAGGCAGGAGTATCTGGCGGAGGAATGATCACACCCTCCCTAGTTCTAATGGGCTGGTCTTTCTTGAAATAGTTCTTAATCTTGTCGGCAAAGGACAATTTTCTCTGAACTCCGTACATTATGCGCGGTCTACCTCGTAGAATCTGTTCCTTATAGAAGCCTAAGTTCTGTGGATTAGGTATGAACTCAGGATACCACATACACCTTTCCAAACTCTTCTCAAGCTCCTGTTGATTAATTTTGTTTACCTTTGTGCTTCCAATGCTAACGCGACTTCTATCTCGCAGCAACCAATCAACGCAAAGACTACAATAAAATTTGACCAATGGGTGCGCGGCCTTTCGCCAGACAAGGTCTCACGCTCCGACACTCACCCCTCCTTTACAATTTCAGCTTCGCTACACACCCGCTGTTCTAACCAATACCAGCGCGGCACGGAGTGACGTCAGCGCAGTCCTGCGACTGACTCCCTCCTTCACAAGGTAACGGAAATTTTTAATTTTTCCTAAAGTGCAAACGCTTATTTTAGTTAACAATATACAACATTCGCCGCTGTGTCTGAGTGCTCTAAAGAGATAGAAAGTTTTCTTTTCACTGCAAGTAAACCACTTCTGTCTACTTTTCATTCACTTCGGGTAGACTTCTCTGCCTAACCTCACAAACGAGCAATATAGAACCTGCTACTCCCCTGACTCATCCACTTCTTTCCGGGATATATACTAAGTCAAGATTTCACCAGCGGACTACCTTGCTTATCACTCAAGCTTTGGAGACCCTATTACTCCTTCCGAAGGTGACCCTTACTAGGTGATATCACAATGGAAGTTTTATTCAAGGACTCGTTAGCTATCAATCATTCAGATACAACAAAAAGATCCTAATTAGCGCTTCTGGTCTTCTCCTGACCCTGCACTAATAACTCGCGACAAGCGACCTCATCAGCTAACCGGATTCTGCTCACCGTTCGCTATAGACTTCCCCGGGGATTCGGACTACATAGAACACTTTACAAACAATTCTGTTAATATTACATATAACACTTATAGCAGCAATGCAAAATTATATATATAGAAACCCTTTAAAACATTTGCGCAATATTCGAAGCAATGTGATCACTGTAGCAATATCGAAACTTTTAGCAGCACATATTTATTTTCACGGTTTATTTATTCACTATCTTGTCTACCTATCTTAACTAGTCCTAACCATTTCCTCTGCTACCAGAAAATTACTGATAGAGCGCGCAGTTCACCCGGGTCACTAGTTTACCAATTTCCACGCACTGGGCCCTGGCGTGTTTGTAACGACAGAGTTTTGCATGAGCCGGGTGAAACCTTTATCACGCTACTATGAGTAATTCGGGGGGTGACTCTTACACCACTTACTATTTCATGTACCTGACTTACCACAGGCACATTACTCCTGATGGATCAGGAGCTAGCAGTGGACAGGTAACAAGATTCCTAAAAGAGTAGAATACCTTTCACATTTAATACATTAATTTCATTTTCGTTGCAAAATGACCACAGACACCTGATGAGTTTTTAAAGTTTATAAAAAGAATTTCAGAATGAATAAGCCAGAATAATGAGGCAAATACAAATCAGTACATCAATTATCAACATTAAAGCCACAATGTAACTATGGATTAGGGCAAGTACCATTAGAGTAGTTGGGAACACTACAGGGTATGAGCATATAGAATCCACGCTATTCAGCACGAGTTTAAACTAAGGAAAGGGACATGATGCCCCCGGGTAAGCTGAGCGCATTACAAATTTCATATTATTATTATTATTATTATGAGGAGGACCTAATATGTGCACTAATATTCTTAAACCTAATTCCTAAACCTTTATGCTATTCCTACTAAGTTCACGGCAACCATACTAAAGGGAAGGGCAATTGGAACACACTAAAAATTGATTTGACAGTTTAATAATATCCCACAGGTCGGAGAAATGGGACATCACTAAATAAACAATTGCATATAAATTACTTTAAAGGTGATAGGGCAATATCACAGGCAAGAGTGCTTTATTAAGAAGTGAAGAAAGAGTGATAGAAAAGACGTACACCCACAGTTAATAATTACCTAGGCAAGAATGAGGACTAACCCTGGCCACGGGTCAGTTTGGAAGGACGGGGACAAGGACCCTCAAGGATTGGAATACCAGAAAGCGAGCAGGTACAGCTCGTGGACAGTCAGGACAGGATACCCCTCAGGTTTGGGTCAGGACTGGGCTCACCAAGGTACGACCAACACCTACAGCTTCGGATGCAACGCCTGCGTTACCCCCTCTCTGCAAGTAATCCGCCAGTAACCCCGATTGGGTTTTCGAATCTGCCAGCGAAGTGCTCCGCCAGCACTTCAGACTATTTCCACCCCTTGGAGTTTCGTGGAAAATACGGACAGAGTACTCCGCAGTGCTCTGTATCAATCACCTATAGAGTTCGTAGGGTCAGTGACAGGTCTGCTACTCGGACAAGTCGGACAATTTCTCTAAGCTAAACTAGCCTAGTTATACTGTTTTGGGACCCCTGGACCACCCACAAATGTTGCAAGTGACAAGGTCCCAACTTATGATTGGTCAAGACAGGTGGTTATGTCATGGTTACCACCTATAATTCTGCGTTCCCACAATGAATATCATTTTTCATACCCTCCCCCTGTGTACAGGTTCCCAGGCATAGGAATATGGAAAAACAATGAGTGAATACGGAAGATAGAAACATTGTTGCACATTATAGGTTCATGGCAGCATCTTCTTCCATGACTGAGGTGGGTTCCCAGGCGCATCTTGCTTCAGAGGCCAGCTGGCTTGTTTCAGCTTCTGCGCAGTTGGGATTTTCCCACGTCACATGACAGGGTTCAGATGAGCTTCAATATGGAGCGGCTCCCCTTCCCCAGGCCCATAGATACGTGGTACATGAAAAGTAAGCGAGAACAAATTAGAATCATACATAAAAATTGATTACACTGTACACCATAAAAAGCTTCACTGAACCCCTTACTTTATAATATCTATAGCATTAAGGTTTAGTGCGAAAAAGACTGATAGACATAAGCAGCGGAGGCAAGCAGGGAGCATGGTTAGAAACAAGCGGCCATGTTTGCAACAATGCGCATGAGCAACAATATCCCTCCAAAATGCGAGTGCGTCACATCATGTGGGTATGACCGACGCATGCGCAGACTGGATTTCTGCGAAGAGGCCATTTCCGTAATGCAAGCATGGTTAGGATGAAAAGACACACAGGCAAGCATCTTGGGGACACCCGCGTGTTGGGGAAAATGCTAAATAAAGGACGGACAGGTTGAATTAATATTATTACAAGTTAGGCGAGGTTCTTGATTAAGAGCAAGTCGCTTTACGTGCGAATCCTTGCTCCATCAAGATGTTCAGGTATATGATGAACAGGGGCGCAACGAGACTGAAACTTGGTGGGGGGGAGTCTAACATGGATTAGCAGACACAGGGACATCATAAGAGCCAAATCAAAATTACTTGTGGGGGGCTCCTTTCGCTTTTCGGATGTAGTGCGTAAAACACTGAGTCATTATTTGAGACTACATGTGGCAAATAGCGCATTTTAAAGAAAAAAGGGTCAGCAACATTATTCTCGGCATAACATGATTTTGTGCCTCTCAGGGAATTTAGCACAGTGAATGACAAATGTTCTATTTTAATACACATTAGGCCAGTAAACCAGGTGCAATGTGAAACACCAGATTCTATTTTACATCACAATCTCGGCCAAATCGTACACTCCAAACACTCTGAGCCACTTGTGTCAACCTAACTAGTCTTAAAAAATCTTTTACAAGATATTTCACCATCCTGCAACCCAAGGAAGGTTTTGAAAATTGGAAGCAAATAATGCAGTTTAAGCACATTTATTTAGTTAATGCTCTGTTATTTTCTGAATATGTTCGTATATTAAACAGGTTTGTAGCTGTTTGAGGGAAGCTGCCACATATCCTAGATCTATAGCACAAAGACTTTGAATATATATTGCTGCTATTTTAGTGAATAAATGCCAAGGCAGCTCAGGGCTGACATTGAAACCTATCACATACCCCTGAACACAAATGAAAGCGGATTATTAAATAGCAATAACATTCGTGACAATCATTTACAACAGTGCTCGACAAATGAGAATGTATTTACTGATAACAATGTTTGCAGATTTCTATTAAATTCTTGTGTGAAGCAAATGACGTATGAAATAAGACTTCTTGGGGTGGAAGCTTAGTAGCAGTATGACAAAGTAATCCTAGAAAGTACTTTAGATGCATGACTCTGTCGTCTAATAAGAATGATGGGGCTAAATTAGAACAACTGCATAACATTTTGGAGTAATCATAGTGTGAGAAAAAGACTGGACTGCAGACAAACTAGTCTCTTCTTTGTTGTTGCAGGCAGGAAATTAGGCACAATCGCTAGGCCCTGCAAACCTAATCCCAAACTCATTTGGGTTAACATATTGGCTCATCCGAGCAGGAAGCAATTACTGCAGAGACAGAAAATACCTTCACGTAGTATTATCCATTTTAAGTACTGCCCCTCCTGCTAACATAGCGATACAAAAGAGGATGATGGACGGAGCGACAAGCATCCTGGGACCGGTTTCGGATTCATAATCCTCATCAGCCAGGCTATCTTGAATCCAGTGGCCAAGTGAGCAAGGGACTCACGTCTGAGCATACCCTGCCAACTTAGGGCGAACAAAGCAATGCAAAAGAGGATGATGGACGGAGCGTTTGAGCAAATCAAACACTCACCCCCAGTCAACTGATCTGGGTTTAATCCATCACGATTCTTTAGCTCACTTAGCCACCCCAGTTCAGACATGGCCATATGCAAATCAGTCTGACCCTGTGCCTCATGGGAACAGTCCTGCCCGAACTGCCAAGCCATGTCATCCCTAGACCGGAAACAAGCATCCTGGGACCGCTTTCGGATTCATAATCCTCATCAGCCAGGCTATCTTGAATCCAGTGGCCAAGTGAGCAAGGGACTCACGTCTGAGCATACCATATAGCCATGTCTGAACTGGGGTGGCAGAGTGGGCTAAAGAACAGCGATGGATTAAACCCAGATCTTTTGACTGGGTGTGAGTGTTTGATTGAGTCAGATGCTCCGTCCATCACCACCCCCTTTTTAGGTCGAGCCTAGACGAAAGCAAAGCGAAGCTTTGCTGTCTAGGGCTCGACAACTTATGTAATCACTTTCAGGGGAATGTGGACAGCAGACTATCACGAGCGAGCGTCTCCTGCCGGAGATTCTACCTCGTGAGCGCGCACGTCGCCGTGCCTCATTTTCCCATTCTCAAACAAAGCCACACTCACACATGCGCACATACACACACTGCATACACACACACGCACCCCCCCTTAAACAGACACACGCTGCATACACACACGCACCCCCCTTAAACAGACGCACGCACGCACAAACACACTCCAACATACACACGCGCGTACACCCCCACCCTCAACCCCACTCACCGGGCTCCTCTCCCCTTTCGCATGGGAAGGCACTGTGCTAGAAGGTGCGCTGTCTCAAATCACCGCCGCCTCCCACAGCGGCATTATATGGAAATGAAAACTTGCCTTCCCGTAAACACCGCCGCAGCCCGGGAACTTCGGTAGCCTTACAAATCCCAAGCGCAGCTCCTCTGATGTCAGACGAGGAGCCGCGCTGGGATTGGTGCCGGTGGGGCCGTTGCCTGGCAACGGAAGTGACGTCGACGCCGGGCGGGACTTCGACGCCGGGCGGGAGGGGCGGAGCCTGATGGAAGCCTGAGGCGGCCATGGAGCCGGGCCTCCCGCTGCTGCTCGCTGCCGGTGATGATGCGGTGACTGGCCATTCGACTGGACTTTACCGGGCCTCCCGCTGCTGCTGATGGGGAGCTGCGGCCTGCTGCTGTTCGCTGCCAGTGATGATGCGGTGACTGGCCATTCGACCGGACTTTATCAGTAAATGATGTCACCAATTCTTTACCTGGTGCGCACTATCGAGGTCGGTGGTCAAATTGTAAAAAAGTGGTTCAATGTATATAATGCCTCGACTTGTAACTAATGATTTAGTTTCCTCTGACATCCCATCTCACCTCTCAGTTACTTCCCATTGATAGCTCCTCATTTCATCCTTTCTTTGGAATAAACTAAAGACGGGGACATTCAGCTTTGTGATCCAGCTAAAAATATACTGCAGACGCAGCGTCAATGCTGCACATGGAGGCCGTGCCTGCTGCCGGCGACAGAGCCACAAAGTGATTTATTTAAGCGCGAAACGCAGCAGTATCTGGGCGTTAAATCAGAGTCCAGGCAAGCATAAATATTTTATCAAGGAACTAGTAGAGATTTTTCTAGTTATTGAGTCAGTGCGCTGCCGAGGGCTGGCCCTGCATCCGAAAATTAAGAAAACCACTAAACTGGGCAGATTTCAAGAAGTTTTGACAGGAGAGAAGTTATGGACCGAAAATTGAGGGCATGAGGTGGGCGGCACATTATTACACTTTTGACAACTCTTCTATGCATAGTAACAAGCATTCATGGGCATGCAAGAGAAACTCACCAGGCCTACCCAGTTTCCTCTCATTTCCTGCAGGCTCGAGACATGCTGTGCACTTTCTAGATGTACTCTGCTGTGCCCATATCCACCGCCTAGCCCGGGCTGTTTTTCAAATCATGTGCCGCTTTCTCACAACGGCTCCGGCACGGCGAGGATCTGAGGTATTCCCTGCACTTCCTCTGAAGAATATTGCGATATTACCCCCACCACGCACACACACACTACACTGTCCATTACGAAATAAGACGTTTTTTGCGCTTGTCGAGCTGAAATTGGTAACGGTATAGTTTATTTTACCACTTCTTTCTCACTAATGAGAAAACAATGTCTGCAGAGTGAGTAGAATGAAGTTTAAGAACGTTCCCTGCCATTACTGCCCCTCTCAAATCTCAAATATTGGGTAGGACTCCGTGGCAGTCAGTGCTGGAAGCTCGAGACCGTGTTTAGCGCTTGGGACAGTCATGAGAATGCCAGCTGATGTCATTTCCTTCTGCGTGCTTCCGTTCCCCCTCGCAGCCCACAAACCAACAGTGCTGAACAAGGACGTTCTCGTGAATAATAAACATAAGCCAGCATCAGCAAGTAGAAAGAAACCGGCATAAGCATCCACCACCCTTGACTCCGTGAACAGCGGAATAAAGGTGTGTCTGACTCCTGTGCCCATTATTTGCGCAGTACACCCCTAAATAGATGCACACCCCCTTACTCAGTCCTACTCCAGGATGCACAAGGTAGCATAGCAATGGCAGCATATTCCCTAGTACAGGCAAGGACTACAGGCCCTGCTAGCAAAGGTTTATGTAGCAAAATACAGCCACAGGTGGGGTGCACTGGGCCCCTCACACCACCGGGCCTCGGTGCCACTGTACCTGCTGAACCAGCGATAGCTACGCCCCTGCATGCTCCCCTGCGTGCGGACTGAACAGCTCCAGCTAACAGCTAAACGACAGCCTGAAAAGCTCAATAATGTAATAGGAACATCTCGACAAAACAAATAGGTTCCTGTGTATTGAAAACACTTGTGTGTGCTTGCTGCAGGCACGGTTTGTGGAAACCAACAGTAAAATCCACACTCGCACCAAGAAAAAACAGACCTACAAACACCCAAAAACCGACAGACACACACACTGAACTACCAAAAAAGCCCTCCTGGCACTGACAGGCTGTCCTCAAGGCCAATCCGACCTTTGCCGTGCTGTGTACACAGCTCCTATACTCAGCAACAATCCTCCCATATGACATTTTCTGAAAGAATGCTGCCTGTACTGCGCGATTCAAGCGCCAGCCACCCTTCCACAGAAACCCTCACGGTAGCCTGACAGTGACTCTGCTTGTATTGGTTGTATTCTGCAATAAGCGACCTAACATCACACCAGCACATCACTCAGGGACAACGTCACATCACTCAGGGGCACCGCCACATCACTCAGGGGCACCACTTGTCACTCGAGGACTCCACCACATCACTCGGGGCACCACTCGGGGACACCACCACATCACTCTGGGACACGACCCACTTCACCCTTCCACCGACTCAATTACAATACCTTTTATTTAAGTATTAATTATTAAAAAAATTAAAAGCCATTGTTATTTGTAATATCAATACATCTAAGTCACGTAAATAAAACACATATTGCATTACAAATGCTATAGGTGTCACATTTACAAAAGTTATAACTATTGGCATTGTCATATACAATGCCAATAACTCAAACTTTAATGCTGCGAGACCTATTGCATTGTAAATGCTTGTTGAATCGTTTTGGCCACCACAAGTGTGGAAGGGTATGCTCGGAAGCTTGTCTCCTTTCTGGTGAAGAATTGGCTTGGTAGTTTGGTCTGCCCTGTTCCCATGATGCACTGGGCCAGGGACAGACTAATTTGCATGTAGCCAGGTTCTGAGCTGGGATGGTGCAGTGAGCTAAATAACGGTGATGGATCAAGCCCTGATCTTTGGACTGGGTAAGAGTGGTCTGCTTAATTCAGACACTCTGTTCATCACCACCCCCTTTTCTGAATCGTTTTTGGCCACTATAGGTGTGGCAGGGTATACTCAGACATGAGTCCCTTGCTCACTGCACCATCAGGATTCAATCAAGCCGGTACGACGACGGCTGAAATGCCAGAAACCGGTCCCCGGAAGCTTGTCTCCTTTCTGGTGAAGAATTGGCTTGGTAGTTTGGTCTGCCCTGTTCCCATGATGCACTGGGCCAGGGACAGACTAATTTGCATATAGCCAGGTTCTGAGCTAGGATGGTGCAGGGAGCTAAATAACGGTGATGGATCAAGCCCTGATCTTTGGACTGGGTAAGAGTGGTCTGCTTAATTCAGACACTCTGTTCATCACCACCCCCTTTTCTGAATCGTTTTTGGCCACTATAGGTGTGGCAGGGTATACTCAGACATGAGTCCCTTGCTCACTGCACCATCAGGATTCAAGCAAGCCGGGCCGACGACAGCTGAAATGCCAGAAATCGGTCCCCGGAAGCTTGTCTCCTTTCTGGTGAAGAATTGGCTTGGTAGTTTGGTCTGCCCTGTTCCCATGATGCACTGGGCCAGGGACAGACTAATTTGCATATAGCCAGGTTCTGAGCTGGGATGGTGCAGTGAGCTAAATAACGGTGATGGATCAAGCCCTGATCTTTGGACTGGGTAAGAGTGGTCTGCTTAATTCAGACACTCTGTTCATCACCACCCCCTTTTCTGAATCCTTTTATTTACAAGGCACTTATCCCCCAGTAAAGATTTCCCCAGGTACATTTTGGCAAGGGAAACCTTTTGAAATGTTCCTAGGAAAAATGTTGTGGTTGTGGGGCTTTGATTGTGGATATGTGCTCTACCAGGAGCTATCATACATTTAGAGATTAACTAGGCCAAACATAATCGGTGGCTTTAACCACTTAAGTTCAAATAACACAACGTTTTAAGCACAGTACAAAGGTGGCACTACAAACTACAACACTTAAAAAATATATATCAAACGTTTTTCAAAAGCATCATTGATGGTGCTTTTAAAGCTGTACCTAATTCTGAATAACTAACCATTACTCCACAGTACACAACATAATTAAGATATCTGCAAGTGCTGTGATTTAAAAAAGCAACATAACTGATGCCCGTCTGTACTTTTGAGACTTTTTTTATAGGGGTTCTAGTATACACCACATTGTAAATTTAGCATTGCTTGAAAACTGTTTAAGCTAAATATATACATGTATGTTCTGGATTACACAGGCTACAGGATATTTTATAGTTTTGCAGGATTGGGTTAGGTATTTTATCGATCCCAGAAGGATAAAAAGGAAAGAAGCCTTTGTTGGAATTCAAATCCATGTCCAGCGGGCTTTAGATCTCTGTGAAAGTTGAGTTGGTTGAGTGACTGAATGTTCAAGCCTGGCTCGAGAGAGAGGCCTTGCTCTGGCACACCTTGAGGTCCTCTTAGACCCTTAAGTACAAAAAGAGCCAAGTTTGCTTGAGGCTTTTCGCTGCCACTCACACTCGAAACTCATGCAGCAAGAATTAAAAAGAATGCATTGACCTGTGATGTAAAACAGGAGAAAGTAATAGCCATCTAGTGTCTGAAGTTCACAATGATAAACCAGAAAAACTGAGTTAAATCCCAGCTATCATGCTTGACTAAATGGTGTGATCTTAGTCAATATTGAATTTCACCATACCTCCTTTTATTATTGCACATGGCAGCACCTTGAAATATGTGAGCACTGTATAAAAAACATCTTGCATTTCATTTAATAGTCTATAATGTAATGTCTAATAACAATTTAGGCCCATTTGGGTAGCACATGACAACTGTCTTGCCTCTAAGTGGCTTATATATTGGATTTTGCCATAGGGCTGTGCAACAAGACACCTTGCTGTGCTGCCCTATGCCAAAGTGAAAGGCAGGAATGCATCATATTTTTGCAATATGATGCATTCCTGCCCTTTTACCCTGCGCTGGTGCCATTTCTGCAGCCTAGCGCCAACGCAGGCACCCTTTCACCATCGTGCAAGAGTGCCTCTGTTGCATGCAGGATTGTTTTTGTTTTTGTACAGGAAGGGGCAATAGGTGTTTTCCTTGTTCTATGTGTGCTGCAAAATGCAGTACACATAGAAAGAGGAAACAATGAGGAGAAATGAACATATTTCTCCTCGTTACGCGTCATCATGTGAAGCGTACAGATTTGGCACTTTCCCAGGTTTACATGACTTTGTAAATCTGGGGCAGCGTCAAATTTCATTGTTGTTGCGTGGGAAAACCCACTGCAATGCCTCCGGGATGCAGGATATGGCAACGCAGCGATTTGTGCTGCATCGCCTTAGTCCTGATTTATGAGGCCACTCAAAGCCTTGCAAAGGGGGCTTTGTGCGGCATCTAAATCGAAATGAGAGCCCTGCATCATGCATGCACCACTTTCCCTGGTGCAAAAGTGACGCAGAGACTTCATAAATAAGCCCCGGAATTCACTAATGGTATGAATGTTTTCTAAGTTAATGATAACAACTATCTCTTGTAATAAATACTCGTCAATGCAGTAATATAATCTGATGTACTAAGGTGAAACACTTCTACATTTTAAAGAATTGTAGTATTTAGAATTTTGAATGACATTATTATATTTGTGTATAATGTTTTGTTGCGCAATTGAAATGACAAACATTTTCATTGCTTAACTCGTACACGGACTCTTAGAGTCAAACCATATCCTTCGCTTGGTCAGTTCTCCCTGTTCATTTGCTGGCTCATCCAACTCTATGTAAAAGGTATCTATATTGAGAGAAATAGTTTGGACATTTTTTCTATTACATTTACACTCCAAACCGCTTTTGTCATGGTGTTGAAAAATGAGCCTTTTTTAGGGGCTCACTGGTGCTGGGGTTCACCCTTATCTGTCCACTGGTCCTTAAACCAACAAAATAGAGATTGGCATGGAAGCTGGAATATCAAAATAACAAGTTTAGTAATCAATTATGAGTGGGACTACAGCAATACAACACCCTTGGGCACTGTATGAGATAGTACAAGGAATACAGAAACCAGGGGCCTTTTATACACACTTTGTTGCACAGTAAGCATGGAGACTCACATAGAAGGTACAGGCCTACACAGGAATAGATACTGACTAACATGGATAGGTAGAAACAACTTTGTCAGCAGAGTGCATTCAAGCAGCTACAGGCCTTTCTGAGCATGTGCAGTGCTCTGGCTCAGTACAGGAGGAGTTAACTACAGTTGATGACTCAAGCAGAATAGGAAGGCAAGCAACAGTGAAGACGGAAGAATCACATGGCTAACACATGGCTAAGGAAATGGATGCCACAGACAAAATAGCTTCAGCTGATGCTAACTACAATTTCTGCAATTTCCACAATGGTCCTATATATTTGTTTCCACTCATGTTGCACTGCACTTTAGGATTGGTCTTGGACCACTAAGAAAATAAAAGAAATGACTACAAATATTTATGTTGCAATGCCACGCACAATTCTAATTTCCTGAAAGCTTTCTTCCCAATGCAAAATCCTTCAGGCCTATCACTATCTTCGTCTAAATTACCCTGTGATAGGCGCTTACTGTGCAGTTTTCATTGCAATGAGGATGTTGCAGGGCACCCCTGTTGTGTATTTGGGGATGGGGCAGTGTTGGACCTAGATTACCCAAGCCTACATATGGTAGCTTGGCACAGTAGTGGTCTACAGCTAACTCCCGGCGTTGGCTAAGTACTTACAAGGCTTACCCACAGTAACACATTGATGAACCACTAAAATAAAGACACAACACCTTTGTTTGCAAAAATACCGTTACCTTTTATAAAAATAATATGGCTCTTTGGATTTGAGATCATACAGGTTATCACATCAATTGATTTTAGGAATAAACATTACACTTTTACTAGGGAAAATAGTTTTCACTCCTCCAGCTGTGGAAAAAGGCAGTAAAACACATTCATTTGATCAAAGTTCAGTAATGAGGAAGTGACACTCTTTTGAAATTAGAAGAAACCTATTAGTTCTTTTACTATGCAGGGTTACACACTTGCATCACCTAACTGGCAGGTACATTTCCTAACAGTTTCACAGTGCTATTCAAGATTATTGGCCTGCTTCAGTAGTAATTTTCAAGGCCCTAGTATCACTACCCTGGTAATCAAGGCTATAATTACTCTGGGGTAACAAGCTAACTCCCCGTTCAGATGAGCCCTGAGCTCCACAATGAACTATTATCTCCTCTATTCACAGGTTAGGATTCTTATTAGCAGTTCCCAGATATAAGATTCTTTAGGAGCCCCTCTTCCCCACTCCTTACTTTAGCGTGGGGACGATGATGTCCCAGTCCCCACGCGTTACTGTTGCCTCTGGGCGTTTGCCGGCGTCTGTGCCTCTGTTCTGCCGAACCGGCGCTTTGTTGGGGCGTCTGGAAGTGAATCAACTGGGGGCCCCGCTCACCCTTCCCTGCTCGTGTTTTCTTTACACACAAGCGGAAAGGCAAACCGGAGCACACGCCTGAGCCTACTTTCTCCTTCGCTCGCGCTGGCTCCTTCAGCCGGCGCTCGAGCGTGGGGGGAATCGGTGTTGCTGACACGGCGCTCCAGGAAGCCTTCCGGCGCCTCCTCCGTCACACCGACAATCGCGCTGCTCCTCCGGTCATGCGCGGAAGCGTCCCACGCCGGCTCCACCTCCTCAGCGACGCACTGCTTCGGGCCTGCTCACCTTGTTGCCCCTCCTTCCGGGGACCTCCGCCGCTCACAGGGCATGCGCGGACCCGGCGCTGGAAGCGTCTCCTCAGGGCCGGCTCACCTCGCCTCACAAAGACTGATCAAGGCAGCGCGGGTGCGAGGGACCAGTGTTCCCGCTTGGCGCCGCACTGTCACCACACTTTTGGCCACTGATCCTCCCCTCACTGGACTCCAGGAAAAACGCTGCACAGAGCGGGGCGCTCTATCGTCAGGGTCCCAACAGGCTCTGCTGCCGCCTACCTCCTACGCCAAGCCTCAGGAGCACCACAGAGTCCACACCTGGATGGAATCCACTCTACTACTCAGCGCTGGTAGGTGGACGTCTTACTCAGGGAAATTAAGTCTCCTAGTCAGGCGTTCCGCTAGGGATCAGCGGGGGCAAGACTTCGAAGGGTCTTCCTCCTCACGTAGCTCGATTCATTGGTCAATAATTGGTGTCTTGGTAGAGGGATCGGTCAAGGGCTGAAGGGGGAACAATCCTCTGAAGTAACTGTCAGCCTCAGTGACAAACTAGCTGCTCTCAGTGTGTCCACCTCCTCTCACCACTGCCTCACTCCTCTACTCTGGGGTCAGCACAAAATGGCTGCTGGTCACTGGCCTTATATAGGGTGGCCTGAGACCTGCAGAATTCTCTAGGGTATTCTAGAAAGTTCCCTAATGTTAACCTATGGTCCTGTCCTCCAGTGGTGTCCGTTATGGCAGTTGGTGGACACCATTTTAGGTCTCTGGAGATCCCTAGATTTTCAAGGGGGCTGACTAGGCCTCACAGGTTATGAGGGAAAAATGGCGTCATCGCCAAGGAGCACCTAGCCTCCTGACAGCATTAAAAAACTCCTGATGGACATATGTAAAAATAAAAATAGAAACTCTGGGAGGCTAAGGGGGACAAAAAAAATAAATCATGGTGGTTAGAGTCTTCCCAGAAGCAGACAGGTCTAACACGCGTCCCCCCCAGCTGAAAGTGGGGAGAACTACCCAACCCCTTGGGAGTCCTCATCACTAAGGCGGAAATACCTGGATAGACCGTCTGCGTTGGCATGGTCTGCCCCAGGTCGATGTTCCACCCTGAAGTCCATTCCCTGTAGGGAGATGGACCACCTTAGCAGCTTGGGATTCTCCCCCTTTATTTGCATCAGCCAACGAAGGGGGCGATGGTCAGTCTGAACCAGGAAGTGCGAACCAAACAGGTATGGTCGCAGCTTCTTCAGAGCCCAAACCACCGCAAAGGCTTCTCTCTCTATTGTACTCCACCTCTTTTCCCTGGGGAGTAGTCTCCTGGACAGGAAGACCACGGGTTGATCCAAGCCCTCATCATTTAGCTGCGATAACACTGCCCCAATGCCATGTTCTGACGCATCTGTTTGGACAATGAATTCTCTAGCAAAATCAGGGGCCTTGAGAATGGGAGCGGAACACAATGCTTGTTTCAAGGTCATGAAGGCTCGCTGGCAAGCCTCCGTCCAGACTACCCGTCGGGGTTGCTTCTTGGAAGTAAGCTCAGTGAGAGGGGCCACAATAGTGCCATACCCCTTCACGAAGCGACGGTAATATCCAGTGAGGCCCAGGAAGGCTCGGACCTCTGTTTGAGTCTTGGGGGGCTCCCAGGCGATGATAGCCTCAATCTTTGCCTGGAGGGGCTGCACCGTCCCTCTGCCCACCAAGTGACCTAGGTACACCACCGACCCCTGTCCGATCTGACACTTACTGGCCTTGATTGTCAATCCAGCCTGTTGCAGGGCATGAAGAACAGCTTGCAGATGCTGCAAATGGTCCTCCCAGCTGCTACTGAAGACAGCAATGTCGTCCAGGTATGCAGCAGAAAAAGCTTCCATTCCAGAAAGGACCCTGTTCACCAGCCGCTGAAAAGTGGCAGGGGCATTCTTGAGCCCAAAGGGCATCACGCGAAATTGGTAGTGTCCCTCAGGTGTAGAGAAGGCTGACCTTTCCTTCGCCTCCTCCGTAAGGGAAATCTGCCAGTACCCTGAAGTTAGGTCAAAGGTACTTAAGTATTGAGCAGCTCCCAGCCGGTCAATCAGCTCATCCGCCCGTGGGATGGGATGGGCATCAGTTTTGGTCACTGAGTTCAAGCCTCGGTAGTCCACACAGAACCTCAATTCCGGTGTGGTGCCTGGTGGGGCAGCCTTTGGTACCAAAACCACCGGGCTAGACCAAGGGCTTCCAGAAGGTTCAATCACTCCCAGTTCCAGCATCTTGGCGACTTCACCCTTGATGCTGGCCTTCACCTTGTCCGACAGCCGGTAGATTTTAGACTTCACAGGTGGGCTGTCTCCTGTGTCCACGTCATGGGTACACAGGTGGGTCCTACCCGGGACAAGGGAGAACAGAGAAGAAAATTGCCCCAGGATCTGGCGGCAATCACCCTGCTGTTCAGGAGTTAGGGATGGCGAGAGAATAACTCCCTCTACCGACCCATCCTTTTCTTGGGACGAGAGAAGATCAGGGAGAGGTTCGCTTTCTTCTTCCTCTGCTCCATCGGTTACCATCATCAAGACAACCGCGGGCCTCTCATGATGTGGCTTGAGGCGATTGGCATGCAGCACCCTGTGGGGCTGCCTTGGGGCTTTAAGATCCACCAAGTAGGTGGACTTCCCCTTCTTCTCCAACACCTCAAAGGGGCCTGTCCAACGGTCCTGGAGGGCATTTAGCTCCCCAGGTTCCATCACCCACACCTTCTGTCCAGGCTCCAGTTCCACTGGGTGAGCGTTGTGGTCATACCACTCTTTCATCACCGCTTGGCTGGCCTCCAAGTTGTCTGAAGCTTGCTTCCACAACTTAGCCATTTGGCTCCGGAAGGCCAGCATGTAGCTCACCACGTCCTGGGGAAGTTTTCTGGGAGTCCGTTCCCATCCATCCTTCACCAGGCTGAGAGGTCCCCGTACAGGGTGCCCGTACAAAAGTTCGAAGGGGCTGAAGCCCACTCCCTTTTGTGGCACTTCCCTGTAAGAAAACAAGAGACAGGGTAGGAGGATGTCCCATTTCCTCCGCAGGCTCTCAGGTAGACTCCTGATCATACCTTTCAAGGTTTTGTTAAACCTTTCCACAAGACCATTGGTTTGTGGGTGATAAGGAGTGGTAAACCGATAGGTAACTCCACACTCCTTCCACATAGCCCGCATGTACGCTGAAAGGAAATTAGTCCCCCTGTCGGACACAACCTCCTTGGGGAAACCCACTCGGGTAAAGATCCCCATCAGGGCCCTTGCCACCACAGGTGCAGTGATGGTCCTCAGAGGTATGGCCTCTGGGTACCGTGTGGCATGATCCACCAAAACCAGTATGAACCGGTGGCCAGCTGAAGTTGGGGGATCCAATGGCCCAACGATGTCGATGCCCACCCTCTCAAAGGGGGTGCTAACGACAGGTAGTGGTTCCAGGGGAGCTTTAAGCTTCACCCCTGTTTTCCCACTAGCTTGGCAGGACACACACGTCCGACAGTATGTGTCAGACGCCACTTTCATTCGAGGCCAATAGAAGTGGTGGACAAGCCGGGCAAAGGTCTTGTCCTGTCCTAGATGTCCTGCCAATGGTATCTCATGAGCCAATTCCAGTAGAAAGGCTCTAAAGCATTGAGGGACCACCAAGGCTCTGGCTGAACCGTGGCCAGGTGCCTTGGGCTCACTGTAGAGGAGTCCATCCTCCCAGTAAATCCGGTAGCTCCCTTCAATGTTTCCTGCTGCCTGGGCGTTGGCCTGTTGCCGCAGCCCCTCGAGAGTAGGACACTCTTTCTGAGCTGCACAGAATTCTTCCCTGGAAGGACCTCCCTCCACATGCCATTCTGTAGGGATGGGTAGGTTCTCCAAGGAAGCAACATTCTCCCCTGTGGACTCCAGATCCACCTCCGCAGGTGGTCCAGCTGTCTCACGAGGCGGAGATGTCGAGGCAGGGTCCTCCGGCCTCTTGTCCTTCTCCTCTCTGGCAGCCGGCTGGGCCATTGTTCCAGGCTCCAGCGTAAGCAACTTTTCCCTTCGGGCAGTTGCTGACCTTGTGCTGACACAAGTCCAATCAGGAGGTCCCAGCATCTCAGAGTGAGTCTGGTACTCCACCCTCCTCCAAGCATTGTGCTCCATATCATTCCCTAACAGGCAGTCAACAGGCACGGCAGGGCTTACGGCAACTCGAAGTGGACCTGCAACCCCTCCCCACTCAAAGGGAACCTCAGCCACAGGGTAGTGGCCCAATCTGCCGTCAGCCATTACGGCGGGATGGAGTACATCTGGGATGACCTGCTCTGGAGACACCAGCTGACTCCTTACCATAGTCATGCTGGCTCCTGTGTCTCTCAGAGCCTCCCCTCTCCGGCCATTGATGGTGACCCACTGCTCATACTTAATAGTATTGGAGGGCAGCTGGGTCTTGGGAACCATCTCCTTATCTCCCAGGGACACTAAGGTGACACCCGCCCGCTCCCCTCCATTAACCAAAGGCATCTCCTCCCCGAGCACTACACTAGTGATTCCCGGGGCTTTTCCTCCAGTGGGAGGGGGTGGTCTTTTTGGGCATCTCACATCTCCTTTATAGTGTCCCACACCACCACACTCAAAACAATGAACAACCCTTGGCTGCTGGCTTTGGCCAGGGGTAGGGTTGCGAGGGGGGTTACTCTTAGGGATGAATCCTCTGCCCCTTCCTTGCGAAGTATTTTGTGGCCCTTTTGAGAACTCCCTCTTAGCTTCCCCTCCCTCTTTCTTCTGGGGGCTGCCCTGTCCTGGCTTCTGGGAATTCCCTCCAGTCCCCTTAGTCGACACCCGGGTACTAACCCAGATGTCCGCCTCCTCGGCAAGCTTCCTGGGGCTGGTCAGCTTGCTGTCCACCAGATGCTGTCTTAGCTCGGGAAGACACTTCTCAAGTAGGTGTTCCTTGAGTATGAGGTCATATAGTCCCTCATAGTCCCCTACTTCGCTGCCTCTTACCCAACCCTCCAGGGCCTTCCTGGAGTAGTCCAAGAAATCTACCCAGTTTTGCGTGCTCAGCTTGTAGCTGCCCCGAAACTTTTGTCTATATTTCTCAGGGGTCAACCCAAACTTCTTGAGCAGCGCTGATTTCATAGCCGGATAATAGGTCTGTTCACTCGTGTCAAGGGCCAACAAGGTATCCCTGCCAGTGGGGGGCATGTATTTGTATAACCCACCTCCCCAGTGGACTTCCAGAATCCCATGGGCCCTCAGCGAGACCTCGTAGGCGGCTAACCATTTAGCAATGTCGTCGCTGGGTACATAACAAGCCATAATGTCTTTTGGTAGGTACGGTCTAGGTTCTCGGGTGTTGGTTTGGTTATCGCTGCCACCATTCTCTGGTTTGGGGGTACGTAAGTTTAGGGCTTGCAAATCCATCTCCTTGATGGTCCGCTCATGCTCCAACCTCTTTTCCTCCCTCACCATGTCCATCCTGGCTAGTTCTATTCTCATCCTCCTCTCCTCCCTCCTGTCTTCTAACTCGGCGTCGGTCAGGCCCCTCTCTGACACACTACTGCCCACTCTAGAAGGTGTTCTAGGACCCGTTACAAGGTTCTCCCCTCCCGCCTGGTACAGTGTTGTGGTCTCCAGGACAGTGTCCTTGTCACTCTCTTCAGGATCTACCTCCTCCCCGGAATGAGCCTCTACCCATGCCCGAATACTGGTCAGCAGCTCCACTTTCCTGGCGCCTTTCTTGAAAAACACCCCCTGCTGCTGACACCATTCTTTCAATTGAGGCACAGTATAATTGTCTAGCTCTTCCACATTTCTCTCCATTCTTGTTTGAAGTATAAAATGCTACACAGGAGAAATCCACAGAGTGACCTGAGGTCAACCTCCACCCACCGCCAGAAGTCAATTTAGAAAAACCAAAAATGTAAATTAGGAGGGCCGCAGGGAGAAAACTCCAGGTGGGGTCTCGTGGTTGTCACTGCGTTACTAATAAGTAAGTGTAAGTACAGATCCGCTATCCCACCGCTGAAACACCAATTATGTTGGACCTAGATTACCCAAGCCTACATATGGTAGCTTGGCACAGTAGTGGTCTACAGCTAACTCCCGGCGTTGGCTAAGTACTTACAAGGCTTACCCACAGTAACACATTGATGAACCACTAAAATAAAGACACAACACCTTTGTTTGCAAAAATACCGTTACCTTTTATAAAAATAATATGGCTCTTTGGATTTGAGATCATACAGGTTATCACATCAATTGATTTTAGGAATAAACATTACACTTTTACTAGGGAAAATAGTTTTCACTCCTCCAGCTGTGGAAAAAGGCAGTAAAACACATTCATTTGATCAAAGTTCAGTAATGAGGAAGTGACACTCTTTTGAAATTAGAAGAAACCTATTAGTTCTTTTACTATGCAGGGTTACACACTTGCATCACCTAACTGGCAGGTACATTTCCTAACAGTTTCACAGTGCTATTCAAGATTATTGGCCTGCTTCAGTAGTAATTTTCAAGGCCCTAGTATCACTACCCTGGTAATCAAGGCTATAATTACTCTGGGGTAACAAGCTAACTCCCCGTTCAGATGAGCCCTGAGCTCCACAATGAACTATTATCTCCTCTATTCACAGGTTAGGATTCTTATTAGCAGTTCCCAGATATAAGATTCTTTAGGAGCCCCTCTTCCCCACTCCTTACTTTAGCGTGGGGACGATGATGTCCCAGTCCCCACGCGTTACTGTTGCCTCTGGGCGTTTGCCGGCGTCTGTGCCTCTGTTCTGCCGAACCGGCGCTTTGTTGGGGCGTCTGGAAGTGAATCAACTGGGGGCCCCGCTCACCCTTCCCTGCTCGTGTTTTCTTTACACACAAGCGGAAAGGCAAACCGGAGCACACGCCTGAGCCTACTTTCTCCTTCGCTCGCGCTGGCTCCTTCAGCCGGCGCTCGAGCGTGGGGGGAATCGGTGTTGCTGACACGGCGCTCCAGGAAGCCTTCCGGCGCCTCCTCCGTCACACCGACAATCGCGCTGCTCCTCCGGTCATGCGCGGAAGCGTCCCACGCCGGCTCCACCTCCTCAGCGACGCACTGCTTCGGGCCTGCTCACCTTGTTGCCCCTCCTTCCGGGGACCTCCGCCGCTCACAGGGCATGCGCGGACCCGGCGCTGGAAGCGTCTCCTCAGGGCCGGCTCACCTCGCCTCACAAAGACTGATCAAGGCAGCGCGGGTGCGAGGGACCAGTGTTCCCGCTTGGCGCCGCACTGTCACCACACTTTTGGCCACTGATCCTCCCCTCACTGGACTCCAGGAAAAACGCTGCACAGAGCGGGGCGCTCTATCGTCAGGGTCCCAACAGGCTCTGCTGCCGCCTACCTCCTACGCCAAGCCTCAGGAGCACCACAGAGTCCACACCTGGATGGAATCCACTCTACTACTCAGCGCTGGTAGGTGGACGTCTTACTCAGGGAAATTAAGTCTCCTAGTCAGGCGTTCCGCTAGGGATCAGCGGGGGCAAGACTTCGAAGGGTCTTCCTCCTCACGTAGCTCGATTCATTGGTCAATAATTGGTGTCTTGGTAGAGGGATCGGTCAAGGGCTGAAGGGGGAACAATCCTCTGAAGTAACTGTCAGCCTCAGTGACAAACTAGCTGCTCTCAGTGTGTCCACCTCCTCTCACCACTGCCTCACTCCTCTACTCTGGGGTCAGCACAAAATGGCTGCTGGTCACTGGCCTTATATAGGGTGGCCTGAGACCTGCAGAATTCTCTAGGGTATTCTAGAAAGTTCCCTAATGTTAACCTATGGTCCTGTCCTCCAGTGGTGTCCGTTATGGCAGTTGGTGGACACCATTTTAGGTCTCTGGAGATCCCTAGATTTTCAAGGGGGCTGACTAGGCCTCACAGGTTATGAGGGAAAAATGGCGTCATCGCCAAGGAGCACCTAGCCTCCTGACAGCATTAAAAAACTCCTGATGGACATATGTAAAAATAAAAATAGAAACTCTGGGAGGCTAAGGGGGACAAAAAAAATAAATCATGGTGGTTAGAGTCTTCCCAGAAGCAGACAGGTCTAACAGGCAGGATCTGATAACAGGAGCTTTGATCACTGCTGCTGCTTTCACACCTCCTCTATGGCCCCATTAAGAGTCCTTTAAGCAGAGCAGTGAATGAAAAGTGGGCACCTGAAAGAAGAAAGAACGACGGTACATCTGGCTTTACATAGACGTGTTTTAAGTCTAGGTGAATGCTTTGGAGTGACTGACTTGAAGGTAGGGTGACCAACTGACATGGGTGCAAATTCAGGACGGTGAGTGCAAAAATTCAGGACAAAGGGTCCAAATTTAGCAGAAAAAATTCAGGACAAAAGGTCAATATTCAGGACAAAATTTTGGGACAAACGTACGTTTTACAGACACATCAGTACCATTGTGAGATGTAAAGCGGAACGCATAGGATGTAGCTAATTGGGACTTGCAGTGCTGGACTATAGTGCAGTCCTCCGAGTGGCCAGCTTTATGTGTCAGATCGTTTCAAGGATTCCATTTCTGTTCAGCTGGTGATGACTTGCATAACATTTTCTATGGAAGCAAAATGCTAACATGCTGTTTTACTGATATAACTATATAGCGCACAAATACTGTGGAAATGTGGTTTCAGCAAATATGTATCATTTGAACATCGCCAAGTAAAGTGTCTTAATTGTTTTGATCCTATCAAAACTCTGTTTCCAGCACACATTTTAATTACAAAAAAGTGGTCCATTTGTGATTTCCTAACTGCTGTTCCAAACAAACTGTCAACTTATAGCTTTTGTTTTCCCACCCACAAGAACATTTGGAAAAACATGGTGCATTCTACAAAACATTTGTCATTATGTATCAATTGTATTAGCTTTTAAAGCATAGTAAATGAGTCTACTATGTACAAGGATATGACAATCTTTAATGGGGCTCTTCAGTGATCCTCTCACTATCGCCAACAGTGCCTCTTTCTCACATGTATTTCATTTTTTATAGCGCCTCTCATACCAATGTAGGGTGCCAGAGCACTGTACATCACACACACATACAGAGACAATGAATCATATGTGCGTGAATCAGTATATAGAAAATGTTACATAAGTCAACGGGGACTACAAGGTGTAGTATGCACGTCACCAATACTAGTAGGCATTTTCTAAGAGTGCATGGTCTGAAGAAGCTCAAACTCAGGATTCAGAACATAACACAGTAGTTAGCTTTGACTTTAGTAATAAGAATTTATTACTACAACAACCCTTTTTTTTAGCAACATCAGGATAATGAAGAACTAGGAAGAAAACATACCTTTGTAACCTGTGCCATGCAGCTCTTTACAAGCAGTTCATAGCTCACGGTGCTATATTACATATGTAATTTAAGAACTGCACAGTAACAAAAGAATCTCAGGGACAAAAGCAGTGACCCACTGAGCTCTGCACATAGAATACTGTTCTTTGATATGCATGGTACACATTCTTTGCAGCAGGCATATTAACCCTCTGTGCTTCCTTAGATGATTCAAAACTGCCGCTAAACGAAACTCCCATCTGTCTCTAGCAGGTACATTAGTAAACACAGTACCTGTGACACTGTTATTGTAGCCTGAAAACTGCTGGATATACAAGGAATTTTGCAGTGCCAGCCCCCACTAACAAAACTGCCCACACCACCTTTCCAGCCTCCCAGGGAAACTCCTGATGCGGGTACGGCCAGTCCGGCCTTGCTACCACCCTCCAAAGGTGCCCCTCATCTTCACATAGACCCTCTCAAATATGTATTTAATTTCTTTTATAGTGCTACTCGTCCGTAGTATGCACAGCAGGGTGTCGAAGTGTGTTACATCACACACATATTATATAGAGACAATGACTCATAAATGTGAAATTCAGTATATAGGAAATGTTACTTAAGACATTGAGGGCTACAAGGTGTAAGAGTTAGATGTCATCCATACTGGTAGGCAGTGGCGTAGTAGCGTGGGTGGGGCCACAGGGATGGTTGTCCCGGGCGCAATATTCTTAGGGGTGAAAAACTTTAAAAGAAAAATACATTTGTGCTGTAAGGGACTCGAGTCACGTTGGTGCTGTTGTCTGCAAGTGCAGGTTATGTTGTCTTGCTTGCCTTTCCCGGCAGAAGGGCTACACGGTGCCATGCCCTCATGCACCTCTCATGGCCTGGGGCAGGTAAAGGGCCATTTGCGCTATTTCCTGGTGGCATGAGCGCAGCACCGCTCAGTGACATAACAGTGGAATATCTCTTGTGGCACCATAGCACTGTACAAGGAATTCGTTTCTGCTTTTTGGCAAGCAGAAGGAGCATTTAAAGCCAAAGTTCCACGGTTGCTGCCTGATGTCAAGTGTCAGTTTGGGATGGTGGGTTGAGTCACCTGGGGGTGTGGCATCCATTCATTCTTTCATCCATCATTCAGTCTTTCCCCATTCATTCTGTCCTTCCATCTGTGTGCCTATCCATATTCAAACTTATTCAACCATTTCCAAACCTATACATCATCTATCCTTCCATCCTTCATTTCACTCCTCCATCCCTCCATTCACCCTTTCACTCATTCATCCATCATCTATACATCCTTTCACCCCATCCATCCTTTCACCCATCCATCTATTCACTCATCCATCCAACCATTTACCCTCTTAATCCTTACAGCCATCTTTCAACTTACTCATCTGTCCATTCATCCATCCATTCAGCATTTCACTCATCCATCCATCCTTTCTTCCAGCTCTTCACCCTCACTTTCGCTCATCTATGCATTCTTTTACTCATCCATCCTTACATCCTTCTTTTCACTCATCCATACACACATTTGCCCATCCATGCTGTCAATCATCCAGCCATACTTTCACTCATCCACCCATCCTTACTTTCTCTCCCCATCCCCCTTTCACTTAGCCATCCATCCACCCAACAATCCATCCACTCATGAATCCATTCATTGACCCTATCACTCTCCATCCATCCTTTCTCTCATCCATCCACACTTTCACTCATCCATCTATCCTTTTGTCCATCTACCCTCCCTTTCACTCACTCGTCCATCCTTACATCCACCCTCTCACTCATCCATCCATGCATTCACCTACCCTTTCATTTATGAATTCATCAATGCATCCATCATTTCACTCATTCATCCTCCCATTCACTCGCAATTCATCCACCCTTTCACTCATCTATCCATCTTTTCACAAATCCATCCACCCTTTTACCCATCCATCCACCCTTTTACCCATCCATCATTCACCCTTTTGTCCATCCATCTATTTATTTACCTTTTCATTCATGTATCCTTCTACTCCCTCAACCATCCATCCTTTCTTTCATTATCCATCCATTCACCCTTTCACTCATCCACTCATCCTTTCACTAATCCCTCCAGCCATTTACCCATTCCTTCTCTTACTTACTGACCCACCTTTCCATATTAATTATGAGCTGAGCCTTTGTCTGCAGAGTTACAGACATCAAAGGCCCATCAAGAACTTCATCCTTGCTGTTGTTCCCAAAGCAAGAGGTGAGGCGGGGAGGGTTCACTATGACCCTGCACATAGGCAATCGGAAAACTTGGAAGTCATGAGTCATGCATGATGCCCAGTGCCGGGACCTGATGTGACTGTGACATGGTGTTGTTTCCAGGGCTTTAAGTGGGTTGAAAAATCTTGGTGGGTGTCTGATGTAATTAATGGTGTGACTTAAACACAGTAGCTAAAAATCTGAGCTTAGCATAGTGTGCTGCCCGACTGGTATTCTACTACTTCTGTTAGTGCATCCAGATATATAATACATCACAGCTACAACAAGCCAGGACTATTGGCTTTGCCAATCGTTGTTAGTAGCATAAAATAACAAGCATTAGAAATGCAATCGGGCTCTGATTTATTTGAGTTTGAGCTAATGGCATTGTAAATGCCAATGTATTGTTGCTATGTGTTATGGAGTGTGTTCATGTGGTGTGTACTGCCAGTGATCTCCTTGTGAGTGTGAGAATATTGCACCGTTACTGCCTGTGATGTCCTTCTTGTGAGTGTGAGAAGCTTGCACCTCTGCTGCCTGTGGTCTCCTTGTGAGTGTAAGAAGCTTGCACTGCTGCTGCCTGTGATGTCGTTCTTGTGAGTGGGAGAAGATTGCACCTCAGCTGCCTGTGGTCTCCTTGTGACTGTAAGAAGCTTGCACAGCTGCTGCCTGTGATGTCCTACTCACTACTCTACTCACTACTCTACTCACTACTCTACTCACTACTCTACTCACTACTCACTACTCTACTCACTACTCTGCACTCACTACTCACTACTCTACTCACTACTCACTACTCTACTCACTACTCTGCACTCACTACTCTACTCACTACTCACTACTCTACTCACTACTCTGCACTCACTACTCTACTCACTACTCTACTCACTACTCACTACTCTACTCACTACTCTGCACTCACTACTCTACTCACTACTCCACTCACTACTCACTACTCTACTCACTACTCTACTCACTACTCACTACTCTACTCACTACTCTACTCACTACTCACTACTCTACTCACTACTCTGCACTCACTACTCTACTCACTACTCACTACTCTACTCACTACTCACTACTCTGCACGCACTACTCACTACTCTACTCACTACTCTACTCACTACTCACTACTCTACTCACTACTCTGCACTCACTACTCTACTCACTACTCCACTCACTACTCACTACTCTACTCACTACTCTACTCACTACTCACTACTCTACTCACTACTCTGCACTCACTACTCTACTCACTACTCTACTCACTACTCTACTCACTACTCTGCACTCACTACTCACTACTCTACTCACTACTCTGCACTCACTACTCTACTCACTACTCACTACTCTACTCACTACTCTACTCACTACTCTACTCACTACTCACTACTCTACTCACTACTCTGCACTCACTACTCTACTCACTACTCACTACTCTACTCACTACTCTACTCACTACTCACTACTCTACTCACTACTCACTACTCTACTCACTACTCTGCACTCACTACTCACTACTCTGCACTCACTACTCTACTCACTACTCTACTCACTACTCACTACTCTACTCACTTCTCTGCACTCACTACTCACTACTCTACTCACTACTCCACTCACTACTCACTACTCTACTCACTACTCTGCACTCACTACTCACTACTCTGCACTCACTACTCACTACTCTATTCACTACTCTACTCACTACTCTACTCACTACTCTACTCACTACTCTGCACTCTCTACTCACTACTCTACTCACTACTCTGCACTCACTACTCTACTCACTACTCACTACTCTACTCACTTCTCTGCACTCACTACTCACTACTCTGCACTCACTACTCTACTCACTACTCTACTCACTACTCACTACTCTACTCACTTCTCTGCAATCACTACTCACTACTCTGCACTCACTACTCACTACTCTACTCACTACTCTACTCACTACTCTACTCACTACTCCACTCACTACTCTGCACTCTCTACTCACTACTCTACTCACTACTCTGCACTCACTACTCTACTCACTACTCACTACTCACTACTCTACTCACTACTCTGCACTCACTACTCTACTCACTACTCACTACTCTACTCACTACTCACTACTCTACTCACTACTCTGCACTCACTACTCACTACTCTACTCACTACTCTACTCACTACTCTGCACTCACTACTCTACTCACTACTCTACTCACTACTCACTACTCTACTCACTACTCTACTCACTACTCAATACTCTACTCACTACTCTACTCACTACTCTGCACTACTCTGCACTACTCTACTCACTACTCTACTCACTACTCTACTCACTACTCTACTCTACTCACTACTCTGCACTCACTACTCACTACTCTACTCACTACTCACTACTCTACTCACTACTCACTACTCTACTCACTACTCTGCACTCACTACTCACTACTCTACTCACTACTCTACTCACTACTCATTACTCACTACTCTACTCACTACTCTGCACTCACTACTCACTACTCACTACTCTGCACTCACTACTCACTACTCTACTCTACTCACTACTCTACTCACTACTCTACTCACTACTCTGCACTCACTACTCTACTCACTACTCTACTCACTACTCTACTCACTAATCTGGTGGTGTTAGTACTGGTAGTACTGATGGTGGTAGTACTGGTAGTAGTGGTGGTGGTTGTGGTACTGCTAGTACTGGTAGTGGTAGTACTGGTAGTGGTAGTACTGGTAGTGGTAGTACTGGTGGTGGTGGTACTGGTAGTACTGGTGGTGGTGGTAGTACTGGTGGCTGTAGTAGTGGTAGTACTGGTGGCTGTAGTAGTGGTAGTACTGGTGGTGGTAGTACTGGTAGTATTGATTGTGGTAGTACTGGTATTACTGGTGGTAGTGGTAGTGGTAGTACTGGTGGTGGTGGTAGTGGTAGTACTGGTGGCTGTAGTAGTGGTAGTACTGGTGGCTGTAGTAGTGGTAGTACTGGTGGTGGTAGAAATGGTAGTACTGATGGTGGTAGTACTGGAAGTACTGGTGGTGGTGGTGGTATGGTAGTGGTAGTACTGCTGGTGGTGTTACTGGTAGTACTGGTGGTGGTGGTGGTACTGGTAGTGGTAGTAGTGGTAGTACTGGAGGTGGTGGTACTGGTAGTGGTAGTACTGTTGGTGGTAGTACTGCTGGTGGTAGTACTGGTAGTGGTGGTACTGGTGGTGGTGGTACTGGTGGTGGTGGTACTGGTAGTGATAGTACTGGTGGTGGTACCGGTAGTGGTAGTGCTAGTGGTGGTGGTACTGCTGCCCGTAGTACTGGTAGTGGTAGTACTGGTGGTGGTGGTACTGGTGGTGGTAGTACTGGTGGTGGTAGTGGTACTGGTATTGGTAGTACTGGTAGTGGTAGTACTGGTGGTCGTGGTAGTGGTAGTACTGGTGGTGGTGGTAGTGGTAGTACTGGTGGCTGTAGTAGTGGTAGTACTGGTGGCTGTAGTAGTGGTAGTACTGGTGGTGGTAGAAATGGTAGTACTGATGGTGGTAGTACTGGAAGTACTGGTGGTGGTGGTGGTACTGGTAGTGGTAGTACTGGTGGTGGTGTTACTGGTAGTACTGGTGGTGGTGGTGGTACTGGTAGTGCTAGTAGTGGTAGTACTGGAGGTGGTGGAACTGGTAGTGGTAGTACTGTTGGTGGTAGTACTGCTGGTGGTAGTACTGGTAGTGGTGGTACTGGTGGTGGTGGTACTGGTGGTGGTGGTACTGGTAGTGGTAGTACTGTTGGTGGTACCGGTAGTGGTAGTGCTAGTGGTGGTGGTACTGCTGCCCGTAGTACTGGTAGTGGTAGTACTGGTGGTGGTGGTACTGGTGGTGGTAGTACTGGTGGTGGTAGTGGTACTGGTATTGGTAGTACTGGTAGTGGTAGTACTGGTGGTCGTGGTACTGTTAGTACTGGTGGTGGTGGTAGTTGTAGTACTGGCGGCTGTAGTACTGGTAGTACTGGGGGTGTTGGTGGTACTGGTAGTGGTAGTACTGGTGGTGGTGGTACTGGTGCTGGTGGTGGTACTGGTAGTGGTAGTACTGGTGGTGGTACCGGTAGTGGTAGTGCTAGTGGTGGTGGTACTGCTGCCCGTAGTACTGGTAGTGGTAGTACTGGTGGTGGTGGTACTGGTGGTGGTGGTACTGGTGGTGGTAGTACTGGTGGTGGTAGTGGTACTGGTATTGGTAGTACTGGTAGTGGTAGTACTGGTGGTCGTGGTACTGTTAGTACTGGTGGTGGTGGTAGTTGTAGTACTGGTGGCTGTAGTACTGGTAGTACTGGGGGTGGTGGTAGTACTGGTGGTGGTGGTACTGGTGGTGGTGGTAGTGGTAATGGTAATGGTAGTACTGGTAGTGGTAGTACTGGTGGTGGTGGTACTGGTAGTACTGGTGGTGGTAGTACTGGTGGTCGTGGTACTGTTAGTACTGGTGGTGGTGGTAGTGGTAGTACTGGTGGCTGTAGTACTGGTAGTACTGCTGGTGGTGGTGCATGTATCAATGAGTCTAATTTTTCCTAATGAAATAGCCATTGGCATTACGTGAGACACACAAGACATTTGTGAATTCCCATTGTAACCGCGGGAATGCTCTGTTTTCCATGATTATTGCGTATTCAAGTTTTTTCCACAAACGTTACAATAATGATGGCTGCATGTTAACTCTGCGAGTCAGGCTCGACAGCACGTGTCACGAAGGTCACTTTTAACCCTCATCATTTATTCAACCAGTAGTCTGCATGTCAGCACTTATTAAAATTCGGAAAACAAAGCTTACAGAACCAGAATCCAAATGTTTTATAATAAAACGCCTTTAAACCCCGTTTTTTAAACCACAGACAAAAATAGTGCAGCGCAGCGTGCGAGGAAAAGAAGGAAATGGCGCCCTTTGGAAATGAGAGTATTCAGGAAACACAAGAACTACAGTGTGGACGAGCATGTATGAGTCATCTTCTGTGAGCCTCGCCTGCTGCCTCTCGTCATTTTACATTGAACGCGCTCACCGCTCAGACCATCTGGATTGCATTACACGGGCACTCTGACAGCTCGTAATTAAGATTAATAGTCTGCCGTGCGCGTAACCGCACACTTTATGCCATGAAACTGAAATAAATGACGGACGAAAAGTAAATATAGCCTCTCACGTCAAGGCTACTAAATAGACAGCACAGCGAAGACGAATCACTAGGCAGATGCCATAAAAAACGCGACGCGCACTAAGGAATGTGCCAGCCTGGACCCCTTTCAGAATTCTTTTTTTTTCGAATACATAAGAGCTCGGAAGCTCCGCCCCACTTCGTGGTGACGAAGGCCCGAGCCCTAAAAAAGCAGCAACTATTATATTACATATTGAAAATTCTTTCATTCTAAAATGATGAGACTGTGAAAGACCCATAACCCCTTCTTTTTACCCTCAATCACTGGCATCTATCTTTTCATGAACTGAATTCTGTACTTTACTGTTAAGAATGCCGTGCCCTAGACCAAGACGTGAGATCGAAATCAGGGACAGTCCGTGAAATTTACGGACGGGTGGCCACCCTACTTAAAGGTCAGGCTGGCAGGCACCAACACCAGCCCGGGCAACCCAGCTGACGGGGGTGGGGGTGGGGAGGGGGGAGTTTGAAGCCCGTTCTGCCCAATGGGTGTTGTGCGCCTGATGATGAAACAAGTCATAAAATAACACACCTAGCAGCAAGTCAGTACTTCAATACACCAAAAAGTGACCCTACCGTTCCATAAATAAAAAATATATATATAATCTTTTCAAATATGTTAGAGCTATGTTCATGTTGGCGCTAACATTCAGAATGCCAGTTTCAATGACTACACTAATTTGCTGTTATGCTCTTTAGTACATAAAACACTTTTATTTAATGTTAATGTTAAGAATGTTTTTGTATAGCGCTCGGCTACTCCGAGGAGTGTCCTGGCGCTTTGACCTAGCACAAACAAAGGACAAAAGTAAAAAGGGGAAAAGAGAACTACTGCACAAACAACCAAGATTTCAAGTCCTTCCTAAAGGCCAACAGGTTAGGATTCCTGCGCAGGGTGACCGGCAGTGTATTCCACAGCTGAGGGGCTAGGCGCCGAAATGACCGGCCGCCAATCCGAGCTCTTCCTATGGCCGGGACCGAGGCCTGAGCCAAAGACTCTGATCTCAGTGATCTGGCAGGTTGGTAGAAAGCCAGCCTTTTTTTAATGTATTTAGCTCCGGTCATGTGAAGGGCTTTAAAGGCCAGAGTAAGGGCTTTAAAAGCGATACGCTTCCGGATGGGCAGCCAGTGCAAGGTCTGCAGGAGGTCAGAAGCTCTGGCGCGCCGATGAAGTCCGAAGATGGCACGCGCCGCTGAGTTCTGCACTACCTGCAGACGTTGGAGAAGGTATTCTGGAAGACCCAAATACAGGATGTTGGCGTAGTCAAGATGCGACCCAATAAGCGCCTGCACAGTGATCTTTCTATGTGCAGGTGTCAAGAGTGGAAGGAATTTGCGCAGCATCTTGAGCAAACCAAAACACCTCCCGGTAATGCCAAGAATCTGGGGCTTCATCGTTAGATCCTTGTCAATTTTTATCCCAAGATTCTTGGCCGTAGTAGAGGCAGCCGAAGGTGGAAACATCTTCTCAGGCCACCAAGGTTGCCAGATGGGATTAATGTCTTTTTGCCTTATGATAAAAGTATATCCTACTGCCTTTTTATACTTTAAGTGCTATTCTGATATTCTACTTGTCCTTCTCTAAGCATGCATTCATTTTACTTTCATATATGTTTAATTTTGAGTGAAGTTTGCTATTTAGTTAATTTTAATTATTATCTTGATATTTTCATGAAGTTTTTTTCTGTTATTGGAGAAAGAAGGCTACATCATCTTTGTCTAATAGAAATTTGGTAGGAGCGGAGTCAAGATAGTGGCATGGTAGGGCACCCTCCCTGCACCTCTGTCCCAGTTCGCAGAAGGAAAGCCTTAAAACCCCCGGAAAAGTCCTAATCCTCAGCAATCCAAGGCACTGCTGAATCTGGAAGCATGGCACTGGAACCAAGAAACGAGAGAATCCGTGCATCCTATGGAAATGGCGATCACAATTGGCTGACGTCTTCCCTCGCTTCTATTGATTACTACATTAAGGCAATCCTGCCTCACCAAAAACCACAAAGATGGAATCATCGGAGATCCGGACAGAGCCGTACCATACAAAGAAACCAGAAGAGGCCTCCTGATATCCAGACAATGCAGCTGTATGGAGCCTCCAGAAACCTGGACTGCACGGAACTGGGAAGCAATACAGGACGAAAAGAGAAGAGTCCACAAAACAGTCCATCATAAAAAATGATGCCTGAAAAACAAAGCCCCCAGTACACGCAAACACGGAGCCGAAGAAATAGCAAACAAAAAGAGCGCCAAAAGGGACAACATCCCGGCAGCCATGGAGACCAGGGGCTCAAACGGAGGAACCATAACCACCACCAAACCCCAAAGACTGAGCCCAAGAAAGGTAAGCGTCAAAGCAGAAGGAAAAACATCCAACAAACCCATCAAACATTTCAGAGCTAACTGAGTGCACAAAGAACCTCCAAAAGCCTCAATAGCAGCCCACAGAAGACCAAGGGTGGCAACATCCAACCCCCAAAGAGGCTCTGGCATGACAACCAGCCCAGCACCCTCCGGAACACCACTGCTATAGGCAGAAGGCAAGACCAAGCCTGCGCAGAAGGAACTCAGTGAATCAAAAAGATCCGCTAGCTAGTTGCCACCAGACTATGGGGCACCAAGGCATTAAGAGAGCATGCAGTGCCAGTCAGAGAGACACCGCCCGAACAGGCACCACCAACAGACCACAGATGCGACCGAAAATGCAAAACGCCCAATACAGGGGCCACAGAGAAAATAGGAACCAGAAGGACACATGCAGGCATGAAGACCCCAGGCCACACCAACCGAATGCGCCCGTGCAACCCCAACGCAGTCCCAAAGAAGCCCCTAGAGAAGAAGCCAATTCCCAGGAATACCCAGTAAGAAGGCCCCAGCGACGGACCAGGCAGACCATGCAGCCCTGCCGGACCCTGCAGCTCGCATCCCAAGGACAGGGAGCAAGGCACCAAAGATGGAGCGGGTGAATAGGACAGCACAGCGTACAATAGTAAACCCCTACCAAGGCCACAGGTGAAAACAACAGAGAAAAACCGCAGCACGGGCCACAAACAGAAAGGCAAGTACTCCACTGAGCAGGCGAAACCAGTTAAAAGTGCCCAAAAGCCATCCGCACCACAGAAGGCCCAAAAGCCCTCCGAACCACAGAAGGTCACAAAGCATAGGAAACATAGATCCAAGTGAACAAACAGAAACATTCCTTTACCAATATAGGGGTATTGACATTTAGAACACCGCAAACCCCAAAGGGGAGTCTTGGATCTCGACCAACCCATTCAACCCTTAACATGGTAAGTTTGTCTGTAATCACCAAATAAACATCAGCAACACCCCACAGGAGTAGTACTGGAGACACTACCCACAGCAGCAGCACAGCGTGTCGCCAGAAGCAGAGTCATCCATTCCACACACACACCCCACAGCCTGCAGGCGGAAAGAAAAGCAGGCGCCTGCCTTGAGGCACAAGAAAGGTGAAGAGAGAAGGCCCAGATGACCCATACCGCAGGCGCACACCCCTCCCTCAAGCACTCACTGTACCATCTGCAGTCTCTGTCAATCATCCTCAGACCGGCCGCACACCTCGGTACGGCAGCAGTCCCCATCAATGCTGCACCGCAGGCCAAGAGGAACGAAGAAGCTTTTCCAAAAGGGCCGGCAGGGGTGGCCTTAGGCATGTGCAAGCTGTGCACCTGCACAGGGCCACCAAATCCCAGGGGCCACCGCATCAATATATATCCTTAATATAATAATCCTCTGAGGATGGATACATATTTGTGTGGCAGCCCCTGGCAGGGATTTGGTGGTCTCTGGCTCTATTCCACTTCCAAACACCCTGCCCCCCCCCCCCCTCTTCACTGGCCTCCGCGCTCCGCCCTGCCTGGACCCCCTCTTCCGGGGCCCCCTACCTACGCTCCCTGCCCAGGGCCACCATGAACCTAGAGCCGCCCCTGGGGCCGGCACCTGGAAGAACAGCCTCAGCCACCGTGAGCTGGTAAAACACCGTCTCACTGTCACTGGCAAGTACAGAACACACCACGAGGACCGCTGCGTCATCCCCTGTGGCAGCGGATCAGGCAATCTCCGCAGTGCCTGGCAAGCACATAGGTCCAGCATCCCATCGAATAGCGAAGAAACAGCCACAGCACCGCACAAGGCTGGCACGGTATCTCGCAGTCTGTAAGACAAAATGTAAACAGGAGGATTCGAGGGGAAGGGGAAGGGGTCTTTTTATTGCATGGAAAAATCACGCGGTATGGATGTCTTTTGAGGCAGGATTGCCTCAATGTAGTAATGAAGTAAAGCGACGATGAGTTAATGAGGACCTAGTAGCACTATGAAGCAGGATTGATCCCCGCACAGTCTGTCTATAGAGGTACAGCTGGCATGGCTCTACAGAAAGTAAGCGTTCGGTCGGGCAGGACGGAGCTCAGGACACTGAGAGCTGCTTTCTCTGAAAGCCGAGACTTGCCAGCCAGGGAGACCTAGCTTAGAACAATTGAGGGGGGAGAGGCCCGCTGAGGGCCCTAATTACGTAACAACAGGACTCCAAAGCACATTTATAAGAGAGGTGCCCACAGGACCACAAGGAGATTCATGCCAGACAGTGATACCTGGGCTGCTGTGAAGTGGGGAGTGCAGTCTGGGGCTGCATTAAGATTGTAGGCCTAGATGGTCCCCTTGTGCACACAGGGCAGTAAGTAAGACAGCAGGGATTTTCCCTACAATAACAATGACAGGAATTCATATGCCACTCACTTGAAAGAACAGAGTGGAGGTTGGTGCCTTGGGGTGGCATGATTTTCCTTGGGGCTACAGCCAAACCTCCACCATAAGTGGAATCTGGGCCAGCCTGCCCTATGCAATGAAGACTGGCAAGGGGAAGAAAGAATCAAACATCAAAGGCAGGCTGTCTAAAACCCACAGGCAAGACCTGCTCCATACCAAATTCCCCAAGCAGAGAGACCCACACGAGCCTGGACACAGGACAAAGGATTTTCAATTTCTTTAAGATCCTCCGGAATATTGCAGCATAGACTGGGACGTTTTGCGGAACAATATGTGACATTTTGGAGCACAATATTGTGCCTTTAGCAGCATTTTTACAGCATTTTATTTAATTACTATTCATTAGTATGGCCTAGTTTTGCCTCGGATTTTAAGTTTAAAGTATGAGTTACCTTAGTAGAAGATATATAAACATCCCCCAATCTCTCTTTATGCACATCTATCGCCTGAGCATCCTTTGCAATAAGGAAAAGTATACACCTTCACTTGCCAAATGGCTTAATTATGTAATACAGCAAAACACACAAGATGATGGATGGAATGTTGCACAATGGCAAAACATTCACCCCCAGTCACAGATCTGGGTTTAATCCATCGTTATTTTTCACACCAAGCCATCCCAGTTCAGACATAGCCATATGCAAATCAGTCTTGACCCTGTGCCTCATGGGAACAGTCCAGCCCGAACTGCCAAGCCATGTCTTCCCTGGACCGGAATCAAGCATCCTAGGACCAGTTTCTGGCTATCAGCCTTCAAAAGTCTGCTCCCAGCCAACAAGAGCATTTTTAAAGCTCTTGCCAGCTGAGAGCAGACATTGTGTTTGCTCCAGTTTGGCAGGAGTTTCAAAAATGATCCCGCCAGGTGGGAGTAAACTCAAGTTTATTTGCTGGCAACAGGAGCCCACCATTCCTAAAAACATCCTGACTTCTCACTGCTTGGTTAGATGATTCATTTTCAAAATAGCAGATATTCTCTCCTGTGACAGCTTCCTTGCTCCTTTCTCAATTTGATGTCCCAAATACAGGACTACCTTCTGACAGCATTGCAATAGGTTTGAGAATACATTAGTCCATTCTGCCCCAGATTATTTAACAGGGCAATAGTGTCATGGTTGCATGCTTCTTGTGACAATGACGCCACTAACAGGTCACCAATGTACTGTATTAGGACCGAATTACACAGTAACTTCAGGGTCTCCACATTCTTTTTCAAGATCCGGTTAAAGATCAATGGGCTCTATGTATACCTCTGTAGTACTTGGTACCATGCCAAAACTCCATTTTAGAACCGGAACATGAAGAGAAACTGACTTTCTTCATACAGTGGGATTGGAGAGAAGACTTGACACAAACCCATCACTGTGACATACTCGGCTTAACAGGTTATCTGGAACAGTATTAAGGCAGGATTAGCTACCCCTGGACGACATGGAACAACAATATTGTTGATCTTTCATAAATCTCCTACTATTCAGTATTTACCATTTGGTTTCTGCAGACCCGTAATCGTGGAAGTACATGGCCTCTCCAAGATCTGCTTGAAAATCCCTTGCTCTGTAATCACTGGGGTAATTCCAGGTTCCATCTCTGATGAGAGATTGTAATGGGGTGTTTGGGGATACTCTGCATTCGCTTCAACTGTTAGTCGCAGTGGCTCTATGCTTTTTATTAGACCTGTTTCTTTGCCCGAGAAATCCCAGACTTCGGGTTTAACAGAATATTTCAGATGAAGAGCTAAATTATCAATTGTCATCTGGAGAAACAACCTTCCAGTCGGGCCCTGTTTAGTTAGGTTAAAGTCCACATCCTCATTGTGCGTCTGAAGCTCAACACCCTCCGGTATGCAGTAGATCACACAGTTTAGTTTGCAGAGTACATCACGGCCAAATAAATTGGCTGGACTTGAGCCCCACATGATGAACTAATGGTTCTCCTAACAGGAAGCTATCTTTATGGGAACCTCTGCAGACACAGGATTTACAATATGTTTGTTAGTGACAGCTACAACTTGGACTTGCTTTCCCTAAAGGGGTAGTTTTGGAGCTTCCATTGTCTTGACAGTAGAACAGGTAGCGCCTGTGTCCATCTCAAATGACACCAAGGAGCCATTCACCTCACTTCTATAAATAGGCCTCTCTGGTCTGCCTCCAAGACTGTGCCAAGTATGCAATCTTCCTCCCCTCTCAGGCATCGTAATTGTGACTGACCTTACCCATAGTTTCCAGAAGTGTTGAAGAATGGGAACTGTTGGAATATGCTATGATTCTAAAAGGAATTTGGGTTAGCTCTAGTAGTTAAGTTCATACTGAGCCTCATATTACCTAGGGTTTGCAGTGCCATCGGGGTTTGGGGTATCTGCTACATTAGGGCTTGGGACACTCGAGGGTTCTGAGGCCTTCGCATCTGTATGTTTTTTATTGCATTTGGCCATCACCCGATATTTTATTTGGATTCAGCCTACACTCCCTTTTCCCATAGCCCAATTTGTTACATAATGACATGAATTAGACCTTTTGAGAGTTGCTACACCTATTCCAGTACTCAGATCTATCAGCAGACCAAGACCTTTTGCTTGAGGAGCACCATTCATCATCTGTCCTACACCTTGAGACCCAACTCCCTGCATTCCGCCACCAACACCTGGATTATAAGCTTTAATCATTACACACATACGGATCATTCTTGAATCCCTTTTTTGCTAACTTTGTCTGTGCAACATGAACTTCGCCTTAATTCTTTTCTGCTTTATTTCTGATTCATCACTGAAATACTTTGCATAACATAGGGCCACATGTATCATTATTTCAGGTAGTATTTTCCTAATTGCGATTCTCCGCGAATCGAAATTAGGTAATCCCTATTTGAATGTATGAAACTCCATGAGTTTCATTTAGCATTTCCTAATGGGTTGCAAATCGAACCTTCTCGTTAATATTAATGAGGCAGGTTGCAATTTGCGACCCATTAGTAACCGCTAAAATCACAGCGATGGTGGCGTGCAAGGGTCAGGAGACCACCATGTCTGTGATTGCTTTTAACCCCTTAAGTGCTGCTGACGGCCAACGGTCGTCAGCAGCGCTACCTCCCCAGTGCTGCGCACGACCATTGGACGTCCATTCAGCACTGGTTCCAATGGACAGCGCAGCACTGGGGAGGGATGTTTACACGCAGCTAAGGTGTTAAATAAAGAAGTATTTTTTTTAATGTAGCCAGTTTTCCTTAAAGGAAAATGGGTTGCGTTACAAAAAGAAAAATTTCAACTTTTATTTTCATTTTTCAAGAGTAAGCCGTGGTCCGTGGGACCACTGCCTGCTCTTAAAAAATAGTTTATGACCATTTACAAGGGAAAGGGGTCGCCTGGGGACCCCTTCCCGCTTGTAAATGGGTTACCACCTACCTCAAGTAGGTGTTAAAATGTGAATGTTTTGTGACTGCATTTCGGTCGCAAAACATTCCTACATACCGCTGCGATTCGGTATTAGTAAGGGACACATTAAACATGCCCCTTCCTAATACCGAAGCGATATGTATTCGCGATTCCAAATTGCAATTCGGTAACTTGTTACTGAATCGCAAATTGGAATTCATATATACCAAAATTAATTTTACCGGTGACAAACAGCCTGATTCTGCAAATTGGGCTGTTTGCGAGGGGTAAAAGGCATATGGCCCAAAGTATTTTATCCAAAGGTTTATCTTACAACAAATAAAAGTTTGTTGAATATGGGAACTGATGTCTGGACACAATTTAAGATTAAATTAGGACAATTTATATTTAACCATACCATTTTCGGCGTCAATAATATAGTTGCAACCTTATGCTCAGGCTTCAGTTGGTGTAAAAAGGTTGATTGATGTGGGTCAGTGGGGCACAAAACAAGCCTGCACCGAGGAGACTATCTTCAGAAGCAAGAGGGACAGCCTATTTGCAATTACTTTGGTGAGGATTCGTTGTCACAATTGAATAGTGATAGTGTGTTGCAGGAGGAGCATCGAGTGGCATCTCGCCTGGGTTAAGGGAGGACCAAAATAACAGCTTGATGCAAGTGTTGATGGTAGCACTCCATATGACAGCACCTCTGCATATACTCTAAAATATGCTTGTAGGCCTTGTAAAAACCCTTGTCAGGCCATCAGAGCCTGGTGCCTTTCCCCCACCAGGGCATCAATGGCCGCAACTACCTCCTCTTCAGAGATAGGATGGCTTAAAAATTGCTGATGACGGCTCTCCAGCCAGACCAAAGCCACCTTTTCCAGGTAATCTAAAATGGAACCAGACAACTCCTCCACCTTGTCTCGTACAGGTGTGAGTGGCCCTGACAATATACCCTCATCATGTATTAAGAGTGCACCGGACTGGGTCATGATTCTGTGAATGTTGCACTGTCGTCAATCTCATCGCAGAGCCAGGACAATGTCATTGCTGGTCTCTCCATATTGCCAAGCGAGTGCCTTCTTCCCCAGACAATGCTCCGGTCTGTCCGCTAGTTCTCTGTAATCCTGAAGCAGCTGGTGCTGCTCGTTGAGAAGTTGTTGTCCTGGGGCATGTATTATACGACCTTCTATTCTCTTGAGTTTCTATTCTAAGTGTGTGAGCTGCCCATGTATATCTTGGAGAATTCCTGCGTGTTTGGCGAACATTATTCACATAATATCGGCCTTGAAGGCCGCCCCATAACGTGGCATGTTTCTCCACCTTGTCCAGCATGAAATATTCTACTATGGCCCCTATTCAGGTGCAGGTTCTGTACAATGGGGGTTCCTTTTTGCTTTAAAGGACAGCCTTAAAGGACAGCTTGCCCTTTTTAGTTTCGCCCTTCCCCATAGCAATGGCTCTGAGAAAGCAATGACCGGTGTAGGTGACAGTCTGTCCCGGGGACAAACTGCTTGAAATTGGTGCCAAAACCAAAGTGATCAAGGAAGTCTCAGATCCACCAGCCCCAATGGGGAGTCCCACGGCTATGGTCTTCTGACCGTCCTCCCTGGGCGGTACAAAGAAGGGGATGGGATAGCTGGATATCTGAGTTCAGGGCAGCTGTTACCTTAAAGAAAAGGGCCTTCACCTTCATCCCAGGGCCACCTCTCTCCGGGTCCAATGAAGTCTGTATGGGTTTAAAAATGTGGCACAATGGGCATGGGCTTTTCTTACCAACCCCGGCCGCAGCGCTCCTTGATGTGAAGGGAGCATGCATCGGAGCAGACTGTAGAGACTGAGTGGGCCCAAGTTGGTTGCTATCTTGTCTGCTTGTGTGGCTACACCCCCTCAGCTAATCCTTTTTGGGGTAGAGAATCTAACTGTAGCATCCAATAGCCATTTTGTCTTTGCATCCGTGGTCATTGCGGGTTTATGAATTGCACAGGAATTGATCACAACGGACCCTACAAAGTTGTGGCAAGTAAAGCAGATGGATTTTTTTCAAATGGGAACAAGTTTTTTTATAGAGTTAAACATGAAATGGTTCATCGATGCTTTGAACTTACCTGGGCAGACTGTGAGGGATGGTTTGAACTGAGAAGTTTTAAAATAACAGTGAATCTTTTTCCCGTTTAACAGCTAATTTAGGATTTAGTTGGGTTAATATTATTTACTTGGCAATTTGCTTATATCTCTTGAATGAATCATTTTGCTTTATTTAGGTTATTAAGAGGACAATGTATTCCTACCCCCATCCTGTTGGCTGGCACAGAAAGCAAATGAAATGCAAAATCACAACTCCCCCTTCCTCCCACCCACTACCCGAGCCACTCAGTCACACCCTTGATGGAATGTAATTTCTTACAATATAAGCTTCAGATTTTGTCCCTCTTGCCTGCTTCAAGATATACATTCATGTCTACATTTCTGCCTCTTTTGGGGCTGTCAGCCTCAGTACTTTGAGGTAGTTGGGACATCTTAGTTCAGGGAACTCATTTGCCAGAAGTGTCATACAAGGTGCCCAGTGATTCTCGAAGTCCGTCCCTCTGTGTTCTACTGTCATTGTCATCTTTACCATGCCCATTATGTCCCACATTTTGTAAAGTCATGGCGATGGTCCAATATCTTGCTTGTGCCCCACACTCCCCAATATCAACTGCTTGGCTGCACATAGTAAATTTGTTATCAGCTTTCCCCAAGGGGATTTAAAAGGATATGTGATTTTATCATCTACTCATAAGATTATGTGCACGTGAAGCCGCAGTATGAGCAGTCAAACATCTTATCAATATAATTCAGTACTTTCTCCCATTATCTATTGAGTTTTGGGGCAGTCCCACATTAGATGTTAGAGCAAATCCATACCCCCACAGCCCTACCAACAATCTTTGGTTTTAACCTTCTACTCATTTATCTTTTTTTGGGGTGTAGTACCAGTATGGAGTTATTGTTATTAAGGTTTCCTTGTCAGCTGCACTGGCCACTGTGACATTCGCTCTATGGTGCTGCCTGCTATTCCCTAGTATCTAGGATTCTCTTCCCACTTCTTTTATCCTGCTGTTTTCCCATGTATGTGTCCCCGTAGTAGGTGTTTATATATTTCTGAGAGAATACTTTTAGTTTTATCCTTTGACTTGGTTATAAGCCATTTTTCGAATGGCCGCATACAGCGGTGAGCTGCTTGCTAAATCAAAGTACCTAAATCTATCCTTCCTGGATGTCCATTGTCCAGCTTAACTTGTTCAATGGATTTTAGTCCATCCTAAACGTACAGGTCCCCTCACCCTTTGCCAATCAATGACATTTCTTTGTGTATAGCTAGTGTGATACCTATAATCTGTGTCATGTTTGATAATTGATAACTAAACCCTGCTTAACAGCCCATTTATCCCATACCAACATAGTTGCACGTGTGACAGGAGATGATTTCAAGCCCCAGTGCCTATGCTTTTTGGGAAGCCAGATGTTCTTCCATATATGTGCATCTGCAATGGCTTGTCCCATGAAGAATCAGTGCTTCTCGTTTCGATGCTGATCGAGTGTTTGGGGACTTGCAAATTTCTATTATTTGGACCCAATTTAATACCTAACAGTCACTTTCAGGTTGTATGAGTTTAAACATTTTACCACATTTTTCTACCATCTATTTTATCCCCTTTCCTCTCTGATGAATCTTTTTTAGTGGTCAATGCTTGGCAAATGATTGACAGATTTTTAAAATAAGAACCTAAATAAAGAAAAATCATTCAATATAACTGGTTGACATTTATAAAGACAAACTCTGTTTTTTTATCAATATGCTTTATCTAAATAAATGTGAATGTTCATCAAGTACAATACAGCTTGAATCATAGATCATCACCCAAGAGAACAACAATATAGTCAATCACAATTATACATCCCAAATATCTGTGTTGTCAGAGAGTGGATAGGCAAAGAGACAAAAGAATAAAGACATTTGCAAATAAGATTACTGAAAATTTAGAATATCATACAAACCTATTGCACAAAGTACTAGATGTCTGGAAAGCTATTCGCCGGCCGAGAGAGTAAGCTGGGGCATCCTCAAGAAGGCATGAGGAGCAAAGTAAAAAAAAGTCAGGATCAGCAGAACAACAGCCAGCCAATTAAGTTAAGGAAACAGCTCTCTCCTCACACGAAAATAAAGAATAAATGTGCACACCCAACCCTACTATTCAGTACGAATAGTTATACCCTAAATTTAGTAAAGATCCAACCACCCCATGTATCATCACACAAAAAATTCTTGACTCCCATTGGATTAAACCTGGGGGTGTCTAGTAACTCCACATTCGATATGCCTAACTTTTCAATTGTTCCTTTGTCTTTAGCCAACTTTTGTCATCAACCTTCAGCAGAGGAAACTCAGATAATCTCTTCTGCGGCTTGAACATTTCTCCATCTCGCTATTGTATCAATCCCGTAGTACAAGTGTCCAAATACCCTCGCTCGGCAAGGAAGTTCCATTCATAATGTTCATTGTTACCTCCACACAACCTTGGCCATCATCAGGAACGCATGAAGGACAGATTACATATTTTTCAGTCTATGTTCTAATAAGCAAATTAAACCTAAAAAGACTCTTGAGGCCTTCTCTGCAGAACAGTAAAAATGCGCTCTAGGAACAACAAATACATATATGATTATCGTTGTCATTTTATAAAACTCCACTATTAATGCTCTATTAATGCTTTTGCTTGCATTTTCTTACGTTATGCACATTATTTTCAAAAAGTTAATGAAAAAAGAAACTTGTGGTTTTTGGCTGTGATTTCTGCATTCATTGTGAGCACTTTTTGGGGCCTACTACAAAAGCACTAAAATAACTCTAATTTCTCCCAGCACGTGCTTGCACAGTTTTCATCTTTCACCTTTTTCGTTTTGCACTGTTAATTTTTACACGATTATATTAATAATCCACACAATGAGGAGTTCAATCTGAGCAGGTTTTATTTCACGAAAAGCCCTGCTCCATCAATCTCCCCTTTAATGGCGACTTGAGCCATCATAAAAATACAAAAATCTGATTCTCATCTTCTTATACTACATAGAAAGCAGTAGTCTTCTTGTGTTTCAACATAACTCCAGCTATATCTTTTACTATTTCATAGTAATTTCCTCTTCTATCTTCCAACTCTATTTCTTCTCTCTCTTTCTTGCTCTCCCTTTAGTCTCTAGTGTTTGTTGCACTTACAACATTTATATATTAGTACCAGCATTAATATTTCTGTAGCAACAACTAGTGGTGTTAGTACTCTTCCTAGCAAGCTATTACTAAAAGTAGAAAACCAATTACCCACTAAGGAGAAACCCTTACCAAGCCTCTCCCAAGCACCGTCAACCTTCAGTCAGTTAATTATTCCCGTAAATGTGTAATATTTGTAATATATCCCTCCAGGTTCTTACTTTTGTCAGGGATATATGTGCAACACTATTGAATTTTCAACACACTACAGACTCCGCTCTCTTTTGCCAATAATACATCAAGAGCAAGTCTATTTTGTAAAACCATCGTTATTATAGCCACGATTTCTGTATCAATCATTAAGAACCCACCAGCAGTATCTGTTGATAAACGATCAACCACTGTGGACAATTTCCTAATTTTATGTGAATTTAAAATTACTCCAACTGAAGGTATCAATACTCCCAAAATATCACCCACAATCTCTGCAGCACTAATTCCTCTTTTATTTCGTGTTAATCTACTCTTCTTTTCATCGGTTCCATGACTTGTATCCAAATGGTAAACTTTTGGAAAGACAACCCCCATTTAACAACACCCATACCAATGTGCAGCTAACCTATACTAGGTATTCTTACCACACACATAATATATTCCAGGTAAAACAGTATCCATACCACCTCTTATTGCCCATCCCCCTGTAATCAAGAAAATATGGTCACATTCACTAGTACCAATTAAATAATTATTAAAATCGGTCTTCTGTCTAAGTAGGCAAAGCTTTCTCTTATGATGCCAATCTAGAGTCATTGCTGTATATGTCTCACCCTTTTTGTAGTCTCCTTCTTTAAAAGCCCAAGGAGGTATATGGGACTTTTTCTCAGCAGTTCTCTTCTTTAAACTCTTGACTCCTATCTTTCACCAAATTTATAAATGCAATCTCCTCCTGACGCAAACTACTGGTTAAATTATTATGATGTGCATACAAAGTATTTATCGTTTTAGTAGTATGAAAGAATTCCCCAAAATACTCAGCATCTTTTGCACTATTCACCTTATTCATATTCTTTCTAATAGGCACTTCAGAAAATACTAAATCATAATTCAAATAGAAATATTGCAAACCTCCTTTTTCATAGAACAATTTTGTTAGTACACTACACAAAACACCATATGTTAAAGGTAGGTGATGATAAGTTACACCCTCAGACACAGACAAAGGTAATTTCATGCACACATAACAATCTTTGCATCCATAGTATCTACTTACTCGTACAATAATTTAGTAAAAACATTTACCGAAAAATCATTAATAGAGTTATCCTGGTGACATATATTATCACTTGTTAATTTCTCTAAGTTAGTCTGTGGCTCTTCTTTAAGATTTTCCACATCTACTTTTTCACTCATCAAATTATTAGTAATTTATTCTTAGTAGGATTCATAAAATAAGGCACAACAACAATTAATGTTAATCAAACAAACATTAGTAGTATATTATAAAGCAAGCAGTAATACATCCACATTTAAAACTTTGATTTAGATATCCAGTCTCTTAAAATGTTGCCTTTGTCATTTTCTATAAAAATCAAAAACTAAACTAAAATTAGAGCTACAAAACAAACAAATAATAGTAAAAATAGTGTGTAGTGTATCCAAGCACTTCTTAAGCCTTCTTCTTGCTTCTCCCCTCTCTTCTTTTATATCTTCACAACCTTTAACTAAATTCCAGCTTAATTTTCTGCACTTTTCAGATTGATTTTTCAATCTTCTGCACCCCAATTTCTGACACAGTTCACTTAGGGTGGCTAAGAACAGTTTTTGTTACTTGATTCTGTGAGAAGTTGGCCTAGTATATGATGTTCACTATTCTAGTGAGCACCTTGCACCAGTCCAAACAACCCTTATGGTGATGGTTGTAAAGTCAACCTTATAGACCAGCTATCCTAGTGGTAGCATGGACAAAGCAGTCTTAGGCTAAACTCAAGAGGGCATGTGAAGCCAGCTGTTTTACCATATCTATCCGAGCTCGGCGGCGATGGGTAGGTGAAGAAGTAAGGACACGGGAGTAGAGAGCCACACCTGAAGGTCTCCACCCTGATGTACCAACCCGCTGAGCCTTGTTGCGGCATTTAATTCCTGACCATTAGGCATAGGATAAAGCCACAGAGGTAACAATAACCGCATCCTGATATTAGGCACATGACACTAGCATGTTGTTGATTGTTTTGTAGACCTTGTCTTCATCCATCTTAGGTCCTGATGAATCGCGGGTTATTTACCCAGGCGAGAAACATGTCGACCAAACCCTTTTAATCTAATCTAGGGCCAGTATACCTAACTATCTGGCACCTACTGAGTTAGATTCACGCTTTTAATTGCAGTAGGGGACCCCCAGAATAAAGTGGTTTCCGGTACCCTCTACTACATTTTAAATCACCACCCAGGCTACATACTACATCACCCACACACCCGCACTTCACCAAAAGGCAGTTGGATCAAAAGATCTCCGTTAAAGAGCCCCTCCTTGAGGTGAGCCCATTGGGGATTGCACCGCCTCCCCGACGAGGAGCAACGCCGATGATGAAGCATGACACCCGTGAGGGTGTGTGAGGCAAATACATCCAACAAAATGGATGCCCTAAGGTGTTACATTTTCACCCTCGGTCTCGCCAGATACACATACTCTCTTCTATAAGGAACAGTCCAGCACCCTTTTTTGTTGACCCATACTTGTTGAGGGCACTAGCTGTAACTGGACCTTCCACTTCTCTTAGTGGTAATTGTGCCCGATTGATCGTTTGATCACCCTCCCTCTTTTTGATAAATTACCATATGTAACCCCTTTAAATACCAATTGAAAGGACACCACACAGGATATATATAAAATATATATGTATTTATTTCTAGACAATCCCTCTGAGCTCTTTATGCGGTCAGAGGCACAAGCACATAACAAGATAGTTAATTAAAATACAATAAGTTGCACAAAATACAGTAGGGCCCTAGGGGCACGCAAAACCATAGACTAAAATAGTGGTATAAGGACCACTACACGGAAAGTGAATAGGCCTAGGGCCTAGGGAATCGCTGGGACTATGCTGTACTACCAAGAGGTAGGAAGCAGGAGGCCCACGGGAGGCGTGTGCAGATTCTTTACTCACACGCAAGTTACCATAGGGAATGAATGGGAACCTAAAAGATGGAAACTAGTTCTTTTAGGGCACTTCTGACTGGACTCGATGAAAGTTACTTGAAACCTAGACAGTTGGATAGTCAATACCCACAGGAGCATCGAAGTACTCGCGTTACCTCACCCACAGGAAGCGGGTGCATAGGTGTCAAAGTGTGTCGGGTTTCGTCGCTGAATCCGAAGGAGCCTTGAAGAAAGATGCTGCAGGCGACCAGGAGAGAAGTGTCCGGTTGGATCCAAGGGCGGATTGAGGATGAAGAGTACCTGAAAGCAGAGGGGACAGAGTCTGGGTCACTAGCCAGTGACCAGGGAGGAACCAGGAAGGAACCAGGCGATGTCGCGAAGCAATCAGGTGATGTTGTGAAGCTTGTCTCCGCAGCCACGTGGACCAGGAGGTGTCGACGATGACCAGGAGTCAGGCACGGACTGTCCCACGAAGGCTCTCGCTGTCGGCGGTGTCGGCTTCCGGATTGGAGTCAACAAGCCTTGGCAAAGGCAACCCATGCAGGAATCGAAGTTGGCTTCTTAATCAGACCAGCAAGGTCTGATGGGCTGCTTCTTTTCAGGGTAGCAGGGGCCAGTCTGGAGCAACCAGACCAGTGGTGTAAATTCAAAGGTTCGCCGCCAAGATGGCCACTAGCCAACGGACAAGACCGGGCAGAGTCGTCGAGCAGGAAAATGCAGAAGGGCCCCACGCAGAACTCGTGGAGTGTGCAGGGCTGATCTTCAGTGCAGATGATGCTCGGGGCTGGGGCTTCTCAATCCCCAATGCACAGCTTCGAGGGTGTCTCAGAAGCTGCACAGTAAGCAGGTCGCTGACTTTTCAAGATGGCCGGTCCCACGTCTCGCGTCGCCTCCACGGGTCTCAGCTTTGCTGGGGCTGTGGATCAGGCTGAAGGAAGTCTGGAAGTCCGGTTCTTGTCAGGCTCTGTGCTCGGGCTCCGGCGAAAGCGTCGACAAAGCAAGTCGTTGATCGCTTGGATGGTGCCTGCTTGTGCAGGGTGGTCCCTCCTTGACCACAAGGTAGATTCTTCAGTCGTCTTCTTGCAAAGTAGATTGTCGAAGGTCCAGAGTTTCGTTTCAGAGTTTCAGTCAGGATAATCTAAAGTCTTGGGACTCAGCTCCTACCTATATACCAAATCTAGGGGCTGGATTACCTGCTAGGTCCCTCCTATGGGTGGGACTAGGGAAGGGGGTGGTTACACCCCTTTCCCTTTGTCCAGTTTCGCGCCAGAGCTGGGGCTGGAGTGCCCCAGCACCGGTTTGAACTGGACTATGCATGGGACACCTTGTGTGCCCCAGGCAGTGTCTCCTTTCTTTCAGCCCTCCCTGCCCTAAGAGCATGTCTGGGGTGGTGCTAGCACCTCCCAAGACAGGAAACCTATTGTCCAAGCCTCCCTCGCTGGAAGGACTCCCAGCAGCAGGAGGTCAGATGCGTGTCTGTGGCAGCAGCATCCATTTTGTGATGCTGAGGCTCTGGTTAACTTTAACCGGGAATAGTAGGAACAACATGTCTTCTCCCTCTAGAAGGGTGGAATGCTAACCCCGTCGCCAGAACTGGCGAGGGGGTAGTATTCCAAAACGTATGACACCTTACTCGACATGTTTTGATAAAGCCAAACCAGAGTTAGCATTTAACCGCGAGGTTCTTAATGCACTTAAGAGTATATGGTATGGCAATATCCTAGAACAGCTATAAGGACATGGTTCCGAAAGCTGCAGACAGGCTCAGCTCATGCTAGAGTACCAGCTCACATAAAACCAAGCACTCTGCCTCCAGGATTGTTAAGGCCTGCCATAGGAGTGACTTATAGGTATATATGTGTCCAGATATAAGGTTAGATATAGGAATACTATATCTAAGCAAGGGGTGATTACACGACCTTGCCCCATCTGAGTGATCAGCCAGTTGTGTCAATGTGAGTGGCCAGCCAGGGGTGGCATAATACATGCTGCAGCCCCTGGTAGGCCTTGCATGCACCTATGCCCTGGGTACCTATAGTACACTGTACAGGGGCTCATAAGGTGACCCAGTATCCAATTGGTATTGCACCTAAAGTACATTGTAGTGAATTTAGAGTGAGAGCAGCTGGGCTGTGGGTCTGATTAGCAGGCCCACAGCCACATTAAGTCGAAAACCAGTGAAGCAAAAAGCAAAAAGTGGGGTGACCATAGGAAAGCAGACCCTACTGTCCTACAGATTCTACAACAGTCTTTTCCTCTCAATGATCTGTATGTTCTGCTGCTTCAGCCATCATGCAATCCATTCAGGTGCTGTGTACTTCTTGTTCAGAACTATTGCTCTTTTTGTTCTCCAAACTGTATCTACTTCAGAGTCACTTTGTTCTGTTTGGCTCGATACTTCTATTATTGTATTTGGAACTTTTTCATTCAGAGTGTATTTCAGTCTTTTCACTCCCTTTGGCCATATATCTCCTTTTCTTGCCTTTTTGACTTGCACAGAGTTACCAGATTCAAGACTCGATTCAAAACTTCTCTTTTCTGCTTCCTTTTTTGTTAGCACATGCTCTTGAATCAAACTCTCTTCTTCATCGGCATTGACAACAGTCTCACGAGACCTAGTAGCTGGTGCCCACTTTATCCAACTCTGTTCAGACTCTCTTTGATTTTCAGTCTGATCTTGATTTCTTTGACCACTTTCATTTGTTTCTGTTCTTTCAAGTGGACTTGGGACTCTTCTTGTGTGACTTGCATGAATCCAATTTGGTAAGCCACCACACTTTACTGCTGTCGTCATCACCAACATCACTTGGTATGGCCCATGCCAACGTGGTTCCAAACACGACTTCTTTACATATTTCTTCACCAGGACCCACTCTCCTGGACTTAGGTCATGTGCTTTTTCTTGCTGTGTTCTGGTTGCAACTTCTCCGACCTGATGAAACACAGGACGCACCACATTAGCCAATCCTTTGCAATAATCGAGCACTAGATCATCAGTTATATTCATCAGTTGATTTGCTGGAACTATTTGCTGTCTCATTGCTCTCACCATAATCACTTCATGGGGCGATAATCCAGTCTTTATATCAGGAATGCTTCTCAGCCTCATTAAAACTAAAGGTAAGGCAACTCCAAATTTTAGTGCTGTGGTTGCACACACCTTTGAAAGTCTTGACTTGATTGTGCCATTAATTTGCTTGCCCACACCCGAAGCTTCTGTTCGATATACACATCGTAATTTTTACTCAATTTGCAATGCTGCACAAATCATCCAAATTATTTCGTTGTTGAAATGTGTACCTCTATATGTTTCTAAAGAGAATGAAAAACCCAACCTCTGTATAATCTCTCTTAGTAGTAATTTAGCAATAGTTAGACTATCATACCATCTTGTTGGGTAAGCTTCCACCCAACAAGAGAACAGACAGACCATTACCAACACATATTTCAATCCATTACATTGAGGAAGTTCAATAAAGCCTGCCTGCAGTCTAGTAAATGGACCTGCTGCTTTTCCAATTCGTCCCCAACTGACAACAGTTTTCTTCCCTGCATTTTGCTGCTGGTAAGTGATGCTCCTCTGGCAAGGACTCTCTGAAATGACCACCCTGAATTTGGGATTATACCATGTTTGCTTAAACAGCCTAATCATTGCATCTCTTCCTACCTGTGTTAGACCGTGATACATTCTTGCCATTTGTGACAACAAGCTGTCTGGCATTGTTGGTCTTGCATCAGTGTAAACCCACACTTCATCTTCAGTGAAACGTGAACAACCTGCTTTGATCCAAATTTCTTTATCTTCCTCACTAGCTTCTTCCTGCAATTGCCTAATTTTTTCCCATGTCTGCTCAGAAGAAAACATTAAATGAGAATTTGTATCAGATTTCTCCATCTCTTTGTTAATTGACATTGAATTTTGGGCACAAAAAACGTGCAACCTGATCTGCATAGCGATTTCCCTTAGTAACATAGTAATTTCCAGACTTATGCGCAGAACACTTTACCACTCCAATCTCTTTGGGCAATTTTGGTGCAACCAGCAACTCTTTTACATGATTACTATTCTGAATTTGTGAACCCGATGATGTCAAAAACCCACGTTGCAACCACAATTGTCCAAAATCATGGACAACCCCAAAACCATATTGATTGTCAGTGAATCTGGTTATTCTCAGATTTTTGCCAATTATACATGCTTTGGTCAATGCAACCAATTCAGAAATTTGTGCGGAACTTACTCCTTTCAAGCATGAAGCTTCAAGGACCATGGCCACTGTACAGACCGCATATGAATCATGCAAAGTACCTTTATCATCTCTATGATGAGATCCATCCACAAGCATTACACAATCAGATTCAGGCAATGGTGTGTCTTTTATATCATGTCTCGGTGTTGTACACAATTCAGATACATCCAAACAATCATGATCAGCTTCATCCACCACTTCCTCACAACTCGGACTTGGTAACAATGTAGCTGGATTCCAATTTATTCATCTTGTTACAGTCACGTTCTCCGCTCTCAGAATCACTCTCATATCTTGTCAACCGACTACTTGTAAGATGCTGTGGTCAGGTTTGTGTCAACAAGATCTTAACAGAATGTGGCACATACACTCTCAATGAATGTCCCATTACAATTGATTCACTCTGTTCCAAACTCACACATGTAGCAGAAACTGCTTTCAAACATCCTGGTAATGCTGCAGCCACTGAATCTATTGTTGCAGACAAATATTCCACTGGACGACGTGCTATTCCATGCGTTTTTTTTAGAACTGAAAGTGCACAACCGTCTCTCTCGCAACAGAAAAGTGCAAAGTCCTGGCTGTAATCTGGCATTCCTAATGCAGGTGCTCGACAAAGGGTGTCTCGCAACTCTACAAATGCCGTCATGCATTCTTCATCCAGTTCAATTGGATCAGTCACATCTTTATGTGTCAATCTCTGTAATTGTTTGGATGTCGGCGAAAAGCCACTAATCCATTGTCTGCATTATCCAACCATACCCAAGAACATTTGAACTTCTGTGTTCTGGGTGGATTCATTTGCAAGATCACAGTTATTTGATCTTGTGATACTTTCCTGACTCCGTTCTCAATTTTGAGTCCCAAATATAGAACTACTTTTTTACAGAAGTGCAATTTAGCAGGTGATCCTTTATGCCCACCTACTGACAAATGGTTTAGTAGAGCAATTGTATCTGTCACACATGCTTCTCTCGTCTTTGATGCAACAAGCAAATCATCAATGTATTGCACCAAAACTGAGTCTTCTGGCATTACCAATGACTCTAAAATCTAATGACTTCTTCAAAATCTGATTGAAAATTGAGGGACTCCCTGTATACCCTTGAGCAACTCTGCACCATGCCAAAACACAGTCTCAGAACTGTAATGCAAACAAACATTGGCTATCCGGATGTAAGGGTATCGAGAAAAATGCTTGGCACAAATCAATTACGGTAAACCACTCCGCATCACAAGGAATTTGGTAAAGAATTACTGCTGGTTTTGGCACTATTGGGCAACAAGGTATCACTAGCTTATTAATCTTTCTCAGGTCTTAAGCTGTCCTATACTTACCACTCGGTTTCTTAATCCCCATAATCGGTGAATTACAAGGACTCCCTTGAATTTCTCTCAAAATGCCTTGTTCAATCATTAATTAATTAACAGGTGTTACTCCTGGAATGGTCTCAGGACTCATTTTGTATTGTAACGTTTTGGGAAATTCTGCACCTTGTTTGACTGAAGTCTGAGTTAGGTCAACACCTTTCATTAATCCAATGTCTTTCCCTGAAAAATCCCACACATCAGTCATCACTGTATCTCTCAGTTCAACAGGCAAATCCTTCGCTGTAAATATAGGATACAAATCATTCACTTCTGTCCCTTGCCTCGCCATCATCATCTTTAACACTACATCTTTGTCCTGCGTATGACATGCTATACCATCTGGTGTACAATAGATGGTGCAATTCATTTTGCAGAGTAAATCTCCACATAAAAGTTTATCCGGACTTAAATCACACACCACAAAACAATGCATGTCTTTAAAATCTCCAATGCGTACCTTCATTGGTTCTGTCACTGGAGTTCTGATCAACACCTACAACTTGGATAGTATCTCCCGAGAGGGGTAGATAAGGGATTTCCACAGTTCTTACAGTAAAACGGTTAGGACCAGTGTCTACAAGGAATGTAATTACATTCATTACCTTCGACTTCTCGATCCACAAAGGGACTACACTGATCTACCTCTAGAGATGTGCGAAGCACGCACTCCTCCTCCCCCCTCAGGCACCACCACGGAGATGTATCTGAATCACTCTCCTGGCACTGCAACCAGTATTGTGAAACCATTTGCACATTTTGATTATTGTTAGCTCGCTCACCTGCATGAAAACCCACATTCGCACCGTATCTTTGTACCTGAGTATTCACATCATTTGGCACCAGTGCTTGTGGTATTCATACCTGTGTAACTACCTGCTGTGGTTGTAGTTGATTTCTGTTCATCTCAACTTGCATTTGCAGATTAAAATCCTGATTCAATTCATTATTCCCTAGGAAAACCTTACACTTGTGTTTCCAATATCCCAACTTGCCGCTTGCATAACAAGGACATTTATTTTTCATCTCTTCTTTATTACCTCTACCCCTACCTCTTCCTTGAGTAGAAACACCACCATTCATCATGACACCTCCCATGTTAGAAATTTGACCATTCTGAGTATTCTGATTCTGACCTTTTCCTTGGAAACCTGCTTGAGAAAAATCTATAAAATGACTACCTTTCTGTGCCGCTTTCATCTGTGCCCACATTAATTTCTATGTCTTCATTCAATATCATCACTACAATATTTTGCATACTGCAATATTTCATCTACACTCTTATTTTGCCAACAAATCAAATGCTGCTGAATCATGTTACCAATCTCTGGTTTCAAACACAAACGTATACACAAAATGTCCCATATCTTTATCAGTTATACTTTCAAAACCACAACACTGTTTAAATACCTGTAAAAGCCTCTCATAATAAGCATGTACTGTTTCTTTCATCTCCTGAGTTGTTCTATCTATTTTTACCCAATCTGTCTTTTTTGGTGAAATCTTCCCATTAGAGTAGGTAATCACTTAATAGTATTTTTCATCACTTCATCAGATGGTGCTCCAGTCTTTGCATCTCTGGGAAATTTTTCTTTTGGCCAATCTACTGCAATTTTACACTCAACCCATAAATTCGCTGGAACCACAATGTCAAACAAACCATCCAAATCTTTCAACAAGACTTTTGAAACCCTTACAAATCTTTCTACTTGTGTGTACCACTCAACTGGTTTTCCTCTCAATCTGGGAAACTAATTTGTAAAAGACAGTACATAATTACATGCTCACGGAAAGTGAACATATCCACCTCTCCTGGTATCTCTCTCATTGGAAATATCATTTTAGTCTTTGTCTCTGTCCCCGTCTCTCTCACTGGAAACATAGATGATGCTCCTTTATTTGCAAGCATTTCTTCTTTCTTTTTAGCCCACCTGCCTTTCCAACGTTCTAATTCACCCCATCGTCTCAATGTATTAATCCACTCTTTAATTTGCAATCGCTTACCGGTAGCATTCCAACTCTCCAAATCTTTATCACTAAATCCAATCTATATATCTTTTGCAAAGCCTTTGATTTCTCTATGTCAACTCCATAAGTTCGTGCAACTTCAGCAAATTTCTCTTGAAGAGTCTTCACTCTCATTGTAATTTTTTACCAAACAACAACACTCCTTCTGCCTGATATTTACGCAATCTTTCTGGACTAATCGTACCTAATATCTGCTCCTCCAGGTCTGCTTTTAATCTACTTGCATCTATGCTCGTATCCACTTTATTAGACGCCATCCCTCTAATCCATTCATCTAACTCTTCCAGTGATGGCCCTATTGAACCTCCTGAAGTAGGTGTCACTTCTCTGACATTCTGCACTAATCTTCTAGGTTCTATCTGCACATTACACTTTGAGGTTTCTACTGATCTTCCTGAAATATCAATCAATGTTCCTGTCTCACTCACTTCAGCACCACTATTACTCTCATTATCATTAACAGGTACTGTAAACGTATGTATTTGTGAAATATTCCTACCCTCACGATACAATAGAACTATAGGACCAATCGTCATAGGAACTGATAGAGCTTCTGCATTCAGATTTAATTGAGTGATCTTTTGTGTCAAATCATCTTTTACCTGACTCATTACATTTGTATTTCTCAATTGCGAAGGCTGAGGAACCTCCACTTGAATCAAGGGAGCATTCGGGGTAATTCTCTCTTGTTCTTCCTGAGATGGTGGAGGTCTGTTTAGTATTAATTCATCCAACAACTCATCATCAACTTCATTTGGATCTGTATCTGAACATTCTACATTTTTCTTTTTCTCTTTACACTTTTCTCCAACCTGATCCTCTACTATAACAACTGGATATCAACCCTCACCTGCTGCAATCACATCTGTTTTCCACCTTTTCATTTGGGCATCCCATTTTGCCTCTGAGTATCTTCTCACAGTATTTCTGTATTTATTCTCAGACCTGTCTCCATCGCTCTGATATGCCTTGTATTCCCATTCTTCAAGTGCTTCATACAGCATAGGTCTAGGATTTGGTCTCAATTGATTCATTTGATACCTCGGGTTCTCTAAAATCCTCACATTTACAGTACCACATTCTGGAAACGATTCCCATCTCCTTCGGTATATTTCACCCAATTCTCCAACCATGTATACGTGTGGTATCCTCGTTCTAAAGACATAAAAGAAGCAGGCGTACCATCAGGTGGTATAAGAATTTCCTCTCTAACAGCGACGGCTCGTGGAGGGAGTTACGGTGGGGCAGGAGGGCGGGGAGGGGGAGGGGCAGGGCGGAGGTTGCTAAAAACCGGCATATGGATAATTGCAGGTAAGTAAACAATTTAATTAATAAAACGAATTTCGTAGCTCGCACTGCATTGCATTTTGCGATGCAAGGCGCACTACGAAATTCGTTTTATTAATTAAATTGTTTACTTACCTGCAATTATCCATATGCCGGTTTTTAGCAACCTCCGCCCTGCCCCTCCCCCTCCCCGCCCTCCTGCCCCACCGTAACTCCCTCCACGAGCCGTCGCTGCTCTCTAATATGTATGGGCTCATCTTTGTTAAACAAAGTCATCATCGTTTTCAATAACTTCATTTTATTTTGTTGGTACCACTAAATCAGACAAAACAAAGGAAAATCCTTCCGTATTTTCACAAACACTATTCGTTCACGCTGACCAATACCAGCGCGGCTCACACCAACCAACCAATAACAGCAAAGTACTCTTTTATGACTATTCACACTAGCTGACCAATACCAGTGCTGCTCTCTGTGATGTCAGTATAACTCCTACAACTGACCCTCCCTTTACAAAAATAATCGGCAGTAAATTACAAACTCTTCTCAAAAGAAAACAAGATTAGAAACAACATATAAACAAACCTGCTTGTCTGCTCCGCAAAGAAAAAGAGAGATATTCAATCACCCAAAGAATTATTTTGATACTAGCAGAATATCGACAATGTTACCCCACCACCCTCATCAAGTGAAAATTCTCTGGACTTCTTCAGCTGCGCTTTTTAAAGGTACCCAAATAAATCTACATTGTACTAACTTCAAAGTTCCCTATGCAATATTAACAACCCAACTGTTGCTTAGTACCACATCTGCAGATAACCAATACTACTTAGTGTATGCCACACTAAACCTGCCCATTAGGCTAATATCATCCCGGGATCTTAGACCACTTCAGACCCGTCTCTCTTAAGGTCAACGATGGACCACAACAAATAACAATGATACTAAATATTAATAACCAAAATTATGAATTCTGTCCTAATAAATTGCCAATATAATTCGTAAAACCATCAAAATTGCTACAAAAAACTGATCCAGTGTTTGGGGACTTGCAAATTTCTATCATCTGAACCCAATTTAATACCTAATATTCCCTTTCCATTTGCATGAGTTTAAACATATTATCAAATTTATCTACCATCTATTGTATCCTCTCTCCTCTCCGATGAATCTCTTTAGTGCTCAGAGATTGGCAAATGTTTGACAGATTTCTAAAATAAGAACCTAAATAAAGAAAAATCATTCAATATAACTAGTTGACAGTAATAAAGACAAACTCTGTTTTCTTATCAATATCCTTTATCTAAATAAATGTGAATGCTCATCAAGTACAATACAGCTTGAATCATAGATCATCACCCAAGAGAACAACAATATAGTAATTCACTGTGTACTGTTTTGCTGATCTCCCAATCCGCTTTCATGATCTGCTTGATAGACTTAGGGAAGAGCTGCCCAATGCACACACCTTTCTCAAATATCATAGGATGTGAGCAGAGCATGATTTGAAAACACATCCATTACTTGGATGCTAACTCCTGAGATGCTGAATGAAATCCAAATAGTCAAACCAGAGTATAAAGGAGTTCTATTCATAATATACAGCGACGGCTCGTGGAGGGAGTTACGGTGGGGCAGGAGGGCGGGGAGGGGAAGGGGCAGGGCGGAGGTTGCTAAAAACCGGCATATTGATAATTGCAGGTAAGTAAACAATTTAATTAATAAAACGAATTTCGTAGCTCGCACTGCATTGCATTTTGCGATGCAAGGCGCACTACGAAATTCGTTTTATTAATTAAATTGTTTACTTACCTGCAATTATCCATATGCCGGTTTTTAGCAACCTCCGCCCTGCCCCTCCCCCTTCCCGCCCTCCTGCCCCACCGTAACTCCCTCCACGAGCCGTCGCTGATAATATATGGTACGGTTTCAGTGCAAAATTATGATTACAAGCACCTTCTGAGAGCCATGATAACGGGTCATCAGAGGTGAACTCTGCTTTGCACTTCGCCAGTACTGAATAACTGTTCTTAAACATCCTCACTTAGAGAAAGATAGAGAGTAGGAATATCTTGTCCAGAAGTGATAATATAAATAAATCACTTTAGAATGCTTATTATAGTCTAGAGATTTGTTAGCTTTGGACCCTCTTTCAAACAGTGCTGGAAACTGAGGACATTTGCCTAAGCAACGTATATGATTGAAGCCCCAACACAACACACTAAAGTACAGAAACAAGTATACATGTAATGCATTTACAAAATATCAAATATATTATTTAGTCACAAACCAAAAAAATACTAAAATCGAAATTGTAGTTTAAAGAGAAGGCTGGAGCGTTCCAGAATGTGTTTTTATTGCTAAAAGATTAAACAATATGCTGGACTATAGCATATAACGTTGTTTTTTATCCTATCAACGCATTATCTCTTTTTGTTGGAGCATACCAGTGCTTCAGTTGAGGCCACAGTTGTCCATACTAGATTCTTAGTCTTGAGCATGCACTGCTCCCAAGCTAAAGTTACCAACTAAACTTTTAGCCTCCAATTTTTAAATTCCTTCATATTTACAGATCATTTTACATTTCTAATTTTAAATGTTTGTTTATTATGTATATACACTTTCGCAGACCCCTTAACTAGCTGTCGCAGATTCCAAGTTAAGCCCCTCAGCCTAGTCTTTCCAAATCGGACAGCATATAGAAAGACAGGGAGGCTGGAATCAGTTTTCCATCACCTCACCTGGCCATTAAGTATCTTAAGCTGGAAATCTAAACGTCCATTGATCTAAGAGCTCAAGAGTGGACTGATATAGAATGCCTTTTATATTGCAAGACGGCTGACCAGGTTCATTCTACGTTTTACAACGCAGAAGGGGCTTCTTGCACTCTTTTTACACATCCATCTTTTAAACTCATAATAATTTCACCTGATCAGTACATGTTCAACAAACGAATGAATGTGGCCTCACTTGAAAGAAAGCTCACTTTAACAAATCATTGCTATTTTTTTTAATTGCTTATTTTGTAGATCCGTTTTGGTAAAGTAAATTGCCACAGGGTGCTGAACCACACAAGCCAATGCGAAATAAGGCAAAGCTGAATCAGAACACAGTGAACAAAAGGTTTTTATGGACTTCCTTAATTGAATAACTGGGAAGTTTCCAAGAGAAATAAGTTCTAAAGCTGAGGTGAATGTACTGAGAAAGTCTGATTGCTTCTGCTATTTATTACCTCATGTCATATGTACTTGGAGCAAAAGATGATCCAATCGAGATTGTTTCTAGGAACATTTGACACAAAGTATCCTCCAAGTGTGAGGTATGAAGTTGTGCACCCATTGTAATATCAAGCATGCAGCTTGAATCAAATCATGTTTTGACCGGCTTTTGACGCAGACTGATTGTTAAAGGAACAATTAAAATGCCTCTGGATTTTCCTAGTGTGCAATATAGTGTTTAATATATGGCAGTGTTTTACACCACTTGCAGTCTTAGTGGTTTAGTATATCAGTGGACCAATATACTTTGTGTATGCGTTGTGTTTGCTTTGATCTGTTTTTCAATAATAGGTATTCAGCCACAATACAATGACGATCTTTAGGCAGGGCGGGGCGCAGCTTTTATTGAGCTGTTAAAATTAAGAAGATTTCTTGATCAACGATGCCATCCTTGGCAAATGCTAAGATCAGAGTCCATGAGAATTACCTGTTTTTTTAAGAAATATATTTGTAAAGTACTACTTATGTCCAAATAGAATGAATAGGTAGTGCGGTGGGCATGCTCATTCAGTAAATCCATGGTTCTAACAGAAATGTTCCTTTTTAGAGAATTTGACTGTAAATTACTGTCACTGACCCAGATGACCATCATCTTTAAGCACTCCAACCATGCAGACTGGAAACTGAGCCCTGGGCAAATAGTAGAGGTTTTCAGCAAAAATATAATGGAAAGAAAATTGTTCAACAAAAGAATTGTCACAAAAATGGCTGATGCTAAACATGCACAAAATTTGTGAAGACAATAAAATTGTGTAAACATTTGACCATTACAGCAAAAGAAATCTAGTATTTTGGTGCTCAGAGATGACCACCAGGAGAGAATATGGAAAGCTCAGTGTACCGGGCCGTTAAGTTTGACAAAGTGGACTCTCCCTCCATTAAGTGTTGGGAAAGAGCAGAAGGATGGCACAAGTGCTATCCCCTTGAGTAATGGAAAAGAGAGATTTTGTGGAGGAGGCGGGTGATAAAAGGGACGTCCCAGAGACGGTCAAGCAAATAAATAGTAAATTTCAATTCTCTGCATAAGACTTAATGAACTCTTTAAGTGCATGTATTTTTATAGTTGTGCCTGATAATCAGCCCTTCTGGTTTTGCTTCAGTAGTTGGTTCGCTGTATATGTTTACTGGCAATGCCTTAGTGCCTCTAGCTTTGGTAAATGTATCCAATAGTTCCCTTTTTAAAGCTATCATTTTGGTAATGACGACTGCAATACTTCAGCATAGTAGATTTATCTGATACAACCAGAATGATGCAGCGTTCTACAAAATATCTGAAGGGTGAAGGGCTGGCCAATCAATGGTAGTCATTGAGCACACACTAATCCTGTGTTTGGCAGTACAGTAACTGCAACACGTGGCCAGTGAGTTTGCACTTTCAGCTCAAGCTGCCGTGATCGGCTCTCTTGATTGCTGCGAGTGGGTCTTCTTGGTGTGTATGCTTTGGAGTGCCAGCGAGAGCAACAGCCACTTGACCAGACACGGTAAAGACATTACTGTAACCTGCATCAAACACCAAGTCAGTAATGTCACCCAGAATAATATATATAGGAGACAAAAGAAATCTACAATAGAACAGAGAAAAATAGCAAGTACCCCGACCAGCCAGCAACTAGTTGGAAACACTACATGAGACTGGAACATAAATACACAGGGGTGACGGACAGGGCTCAACTGGCAATGCGGGGGCAGGAGAATTACACAACATGATAAATCACTGTGTGGCTTTGTTTTGAAGCCACACCGTGATTACCCATATGCCTGTTAAAGTCCCTCCCTCTCAGCGTGCTCCTTCCTTTTGCACTGTACAGCAGAACACTGTGCGAGTAGCGAGGGAGTGAAAATGAGAGCAATGCTGCTGTCGAGAGATATGCTAATATGCACAATCCTGAAAAGGTAATGGTGCTGGTAATAAGAATGACTTGATTTCGATTTTTCTTTAAATGCCTATGTAAGTGGTTACATGTGGGAAAAAGTTGCTAGAACATCGCACTGTGATGCATATCACACTTTATAAACTACCGAAGGTGTCAGAGCCCAACAAGTTCAACTTCTTAGTGCTGATTAACGACCTCTATGGACACCCTTTCGAACTTGGCTTACTCAGTAGTAGTTGGCGCAGCTGTACCACCCTCACCCCCCCTCCACCCCCCACCCAATGCTTCATTCCAGGCTGTGATCAGGGTCGGATTGGGATCACAATTCGGCCCGGGCACTGACGAAAAAAGTGGCCCACATTCAAGAGGCGTGGCCCATATTTAAGGGGCGTGGCCCACATTCAAGGGGCGTGCCCTTTCATGAAACACCATTTGCACAGACAAGGAATGAAAGTGGGAGGATACTGTTCTTGCACAGGACACAGGGCCAAGGTGACAATGGCCTACATGCTGAGCAACTAAAAAAAATAGCAAGGCCCCTTTTTGTCACAAAATTATTCCAGCCCTCCAGCACAGGAGCACCTGAAAAGCAGCAAAGCCCCTGCTATTAATAACCTACTCAGCCCTCCCCAGACCTTCAGCTCAGGAGCACATGAACAGAGGTAAGGCCCCTGCAATTAGTAAATGAATCAACCCTCCAGGCCTTGGGAAAATGTCCTGGCAGGGGAGCACAAAACACAGCTTTCTGGGTCATCCAAGGTAGCCAGGTAGCCAGGGGGGAGGCTGAGGTGAAGCTGGTGCATGGGAAGTGCCTTCCCAGTGTGTTCTGGCAGTTTGAGTGTTTACCATTTACTGTAGTATTACCCTTGTACCTGTGTATGGTACCCTTTTGTAACTTGCACAAGTCACTTTTCTCTTGTAACACACTGTTTGCTACCTCTCACTTTTGTTTGCTTTAGATACTTGCGCAAGTGCCACCATTGCCTACGTAACGTTTGTTCTTGTGCTGGAGTGTCTGCCATTAATTGCAGTATTATACCTCTACTTGTATTTTGCACGCTTTTGTAACCTGCACACATATCTCTTTTTCCTCCTGTAATGTATCGTTTGCTCCTCTTGTATTTTGGTGCTCACTATTGTCACTTTTAATTCATGTAACAACGTTTGCTTTTGTAATTTGTCCACTTATAATTTTCTCCTCATGTACTATTGCTGTTCCTAGTGTGAAGCGCTCTGACACCTTCGGGTAAAGTCCGCGCTATATAAAATCGCATAAATAAATAAATAAAACAAAAAAATTCCAAACATCACCAGGCCCTCACAGCAAGACCCATTCTTCCTCGCCCACTATGCCCTGATAGTGAGGGGCTGTGGGCGAGGTGTTGAGACTAACACCGTTTCTGGGCTGCATGGGCGCCAGGGGGCCGAGGTGCAAATGGCTCAAAGGCCTGAGAAACACCTGGCCCCCAGGGAGGCCGATTATTGCAAACAATCACCCCTCCCCAGCCCAGCCTCAGCTTGATTGCTTGGCAGGGTAGGGGTGAAGGAGAGCCCACAGCTGACAATCGCTGTCCGGCCGCACAGCGAGGCTGCTTTCATTTTCTCAGTCTCTGTCTCCGTGCACTCTGTGGGCCGGTTTTTTTTCTCCCCTTTCCTAGTCCACTCTCTGTGGACTGGGACAGGGGAGAAAAAAACGGCCCACAGAGGGCACTGAGGCACCGGCCCTTCGGCCCATTCCCGAATGCCCGCCTTGCCAATCCGCCCCTGGCTGTGATGCTCGGATCCTTGGGCCTACATTTCCCTGGTGCAATACCACTAGGGCCCACTGTCATGGGGGTGCCCAGTTCTGCCCCCTGCAACCTTTTTGTGGTATTAGGCCAGAAGCACTGGTCTGATGTCATCGGGTACTTAAGCTTGCTGCCCCCCAAAAAAATGTATGAATCCCCTTAAAAACCACGTCAGTGACGTTACCGTCTGGTAGGCAGGTAAGACGTTTAGATTATGAAGTGAAGTGTTGGGATTGGTGCCGCGGCCACTCCATAGACAGCCACTTTTACGCCTCACCACTTTCAAAAGTCACCATCCACCCCTGAGTGCGATCAGAGTGCACCTTTGGACCCCATGGAAGAGAGTCCTGAGAGTACCCTATTGGTCTCTCCACCAGTAGTCCCACAGGAAATGTAAGCAGTGGACCCACTGGGCCGAACCCTGTATCGTTGCTGCAGTAAAAAAACGTGGAGGTCGTAGGTTTACCTGTGGCCTCCTCGTCTAAAACAATGTCCAAATGTTCTAGCCAATAGGCGCCCTCTTGCTACAATATTTTTTCATTAACATTGCTTGAAAGTAATCGGTGGTGCAATGCTTGATGAATATTAGTGAGTATGTAATCTACCAATGGCTTACTTTACTGGAGCTCTTAAACATGTGCTGTGCTTGGAACTGCATGCTCTGAAGTGCATTGAGAGTGTGTAGTCAGGTTGCTCCTGGGATCGGATTAAGCCTGGCTCTCTGTTGCAGTTGCTGCTGACCTTTTCCTACATGGAAGCCATCCGCTATGGTTTTTCATCCCTGGATTCACGGTAAGATTCTTGCCCTGCTGAAGAGGCCCTGAGCTCACTGTATCCCTCATTGTGAGTTGGAGGCAGACTGCTGATGAATCAATCTCAGCAGAACCATATATCTGCAAGTGTCTGTTGGACCCCTTGCACCGCCCACCAGCACCAGAGATGGGCTGCCCAAGAGAATGACTCCGGCATGTAGATTTGAGATGGTGATGACTTAACCCCTCCCCTGCTGGTGACGGAACCACTCCGTCATCAGCCCCGGTCACGCTGTGCTGATGACGGAGCGGTTCCGTCACAGCCCGCTCGGCACGCCTGCGCGGTGCGGATTCCGCACCTGCGCTGAGCGTTCCATTGAGCGGGCGGGGCCATGACGGAACCGCTCCGTCATGAGCACAGCGCAACCGCGGCTGGTGACGGAGTGGTTCCGTCACCAGCATGGGCGCGCTGCGCGGCCCCCCGCTCCCTTAGCACTGCGGCGGAATAGCCGCCGCAGTGAAGGGGTTAATCTGACAAGCATACCCTACATTGTACCACATTTTGTTTTTATTTCTTGATGATTTTTTTCCTGCTTTATGTGTTAGCCCAGTACCCAGTTGTACAACAAATTCCTGAACCCAGGGACCTTTCTCCGCCTTCAGCCCTGTGTGCTCCTTGGCTACAGCCACTGTGTGCCTCACCGTATCTTTAAAGTTTGCGTTTTTCCACCATACGTCCTCAGATTTTCATGACTCCTGGCTCTACCTCGTGCTTTCTAAACACCCTAAACGCCGATGATCTGGTTGTAACTGCTCTCTGTTTTATTTCTTGGATGTTCAATAACATTTAGGTTTGCAAACACTTTAAATACCAAAGCCATGAAAGTATGCTGTTTTGGTGGGAAGACAATGACCTTCTATATTATAAAACGATGACAATGACAGCACAGTTTCTGTGAATAATAGATTCACTCAATCAATCACCTCCACCACCACCCCGCTCCTCCTCCAGCCCAGTAAAGCAATTGTTGCAGCATGGACAAGCAAAGGCAGGGCAGAGATTTATACTTATACACATGGATCTCCAATGGGGAAAAGTGACAGATTTAACAACACAGGCTCGGTCACGAGGAAGGGTGAACATAACCTTCAGACTGAAACAGGCATGCAAACATTTCTGAGGAGAAAGCTTATCAAAAGTTTTTGTCTCAGGAGTGCAGACCTTAGAAAGAGGCACGACACGTACGAGACGGGCTCTTGTCTTCTAGGCATTCAGTTAGCATGAGCAGAAAAACATTTCAGAAACAAGTTACAGTTACATTATTGAAAATTATTATTCCACAGTTGTGATATCATATACATCCTTGTGATCGGTTTGCCTCTTTTGATCTACTAAGTAGTAGGCCTTATGCACAATCAAGCTTCATAAACAGTAGAACGTTTACTGAATTTTAAAGTTTACTACTTAGTCAGGAACGCTGATTGCATCACTATATTATTTATTAAGACAAGTAAACCCACCTGGGATGGACTTTTTCATTTTGATATCATTGGCCCTTTTGGTTCTTATTGTTTGACTTTGTATTTATAATGGAATTGTGCCTAGTGTTGTGTTTTATACTTTGCACTTGCTTTGATTCTATATGTAGTGTAAATATAACAAATGAATGCTATTATTTAAAGAGCGGTGTACAAACAACCCTTCGCTGGACGTGAATACCTTTGCCCCTTTGATGACTGTACTACACACAACTGTACTCCCCCCAACACACCTTCTCATGCGTTAAGCCCTGTACTCCATGCACACGTCTACAAAGAGAGTCATGAACTCTTACGTGAGCCGGGCTTTTGTTGTGTACTGTAGCCCAGATTGTTAGCTGTACTATACAAAGCAATCTCTCAGTTGGACAGCCCTATGGAACCCGCACGTACCTACTCAGGGAGTCCGGTCTGAAGAATTTAAACAGAGCATCTAAGTGCATGATACATAGTTAAAGCATTTGTCTGCTGTTGAGTCAAAGTAAAGCACACAGTTCTTGCATAACAGGGAGTGGTGTAAGTTGAGTGTCACTGCCAATGAATAGAAGCTTTAAAATGTAAAACGTAAAAACATGATCGTAAAGGAGAGGTGGGACATCATTACCAGTGCATGCGTTGAAGAGCAGTGCGCGGCCTATGCTTTTCACATGCAACTTTTGGCCAAATAACCGATTGCATCCAAAGATTAATGTACCTTTGAAATATTGTTTTTAAAGTTAATAACTATGTGCCCTTAAACCTCTGAGGTGAGCAATGGACATTTACCTTTGTGGATTAATTTTTCCTTGGCACTTGTGTGTGTTAAATGTACTGTCTCTTTACCATGGATCACTTTGCGTGCAGGCACTCCCCCAGTGCTTGAAATATGATAAGCTGAAATTTCCAAAGTGCTAAAATCTGTTGGCTAAAAGGTGAGGCTGGCTGAAGTTGCTAAGAGGGACAAGGGGGATGTTGGTAGAATAGAGGGCGCCAGTATATTGAAGAGCACTGTTTGTGGCCGGTGGGAGGCATCATATTATAGTAATTTCCAAAGGAGTAACATTTAATGGTAAGCCTTTTGGTTAGTATTTAAAGGAGTAACATGTATATGTAAATGTATTTTAATTACTATTTAAAGCAGTAACATTTCTGTGTAAAGCCTTCTTGCTACTATTTTTTTGTCTGCAGCTATAAATGTACGCTTGCTTAACCTACCGAGTACAAGCGAAAGGAGAATTAGTTGAGCATTAAGCAAAGTGGCAAGAGTGTTAACGCAGAGTACTGCCAACAAGCTGGTTCCATGGCAGTAATCTAAGGGCCAGATGTACCAAGCCTTTTTTGCATTTACAAACGGCCCGATTCATATACACGTCCGTTTTTCGACCACAAATGGGCATTTTTGTATGTAAGAAACCCAAATTGTGGTTTGGTAATACGATAACGAATCACAACTTGGATTTGTCATAACATACCAATATGGTACTTAGAAGGGGCGTGTTTAGTGTCTCGTCTCCAAATACTGATTCGCATGGAATGTATTATGTTTTGCTAACTACTGAAAGGTATTGGTAAGGCATTCTCAAACGGGAAGGGGTCCCCATGAGACCCGTTACCCTTTGTAGATATTGACACAAACATTTTTTTGAAAGTAGGCAATGCTGGCATGGACCACTGTCTATGCTTAAAAAATCTTAGTTACAATTTTCTTTTTAAAGTATCCCGTTTTCTTGTAAGGAAAATAGAGTGCATTTAAAAACATTGCTTTATTTAAAACCTCAGCAGGCCACCATCCTTGTGATGGCTGTGATAGGTATTGAGGTGCAATTTGCAATCTACCTCAATAATATTCATGGTACATGAAATTGTAGCCCATTATGAATCAGATTTTCACATACCAACTTATTAGTACACAGAACCGTTCACAAAAACAGAATGGATTCGATAAAAGTAGTTGCCCAATTTCCGGCCCCTTTTACCTAACCATTCTTGGTATGTCTGGCCCCAGTGCTTATAACACAGCCTATTACGAAAATAGGAGCTACTGACTAGTTGTTCCAAACAAAAGGAAACGTTTGAAAAAAACAAAAGCAGAGTAACCTGACACGGCAGCAATTAGGGAGGCCAGCTGCTTGAAAAGCTCTGCTTGTGGTTTTCCCTGAAGTATCACTGCCAATGAGACCCGGTGCATAATTCATGACATGGTTAATGGAAACCTTCCCGCGAGCCGCGCAAGCCACTGAACATCTGAGATGGTCACAGCAAAGCAGCCAGGCCCGATGGACCTCAGTGCTCGGTACACTCTATCTGCTCTTAGGAAATCATGTGTCTACTCTTGTACGGGTGAGAAGTGTAAAGAAAACCTGTACACACCTGTAAGTAGTACACTGTTAGAATGAACATTTATGATCAGTCTAGAAAGAGAGCTATCGGGCCTCCCTTAAACAGAATGTGTAGGCTCTCGTACGAAAAGCATGTTCTAAGTGGTCACGCTGATACATAAATCAGTGTAGATCAGAGCCCCTAGTCAGTGCTTAATTTGTGCAACTGGATGCGGGTGGTGGGCAGTGAGCACAAGCACTCATTTTTGCAGTCCCTGTACAGACACTTTCAGCTGTCACAGACAACATTGTATACAATTTTATATAGAGTGGGCTTTTGGTTAAACCCTTGCTCATGCTCACAGGGTTTTCTCTTCTAGCTTGTCTGTCTCAGTTCTTTTCACTTTATTGTATGGTTTGCATTCCTAGTCTGTATTTGTAGCACACGTAAAACATAGCTTGCTTAACCTTGCTTTTGGATAGATGCTATTGGATAAAGTTTATCATTCCATTACTGATGCAACTGGACTCCTTTTTTTCCTCCACATTTCATTTTTAGGTCTCGCCTGAGACAGCACATGCAAGACATTTTGTTTACATACACGGGGCTTGGAGTCTGCCCATTGCTTACCATTCGTTGGCTTCAGTGTCAATCTTATTTGCTGGATCCTGTTTGGTCAGCGTGTGCAGGCTGGCTTCACTTTGGTTTCACTTCTATTTGTGTGTTTCCCCAGTCCCTGAAGCATGGACCAAGTACTGCTTCCAGTTTTTTTGGGAGTGCTCTTCTGCTGCTTACACTTCTATCTTGGCCTACTTTTTCTTCTACTTACAGCACTTCATTAGAGTATATGTGTTTTAGGTTGTCTTGCTCCTGGTTTTGCTCTGTGCTGTTGCCTTTGCAGCACATTTCCTGTCTTCGAGTTTGTTGGAAATGACAACCTTTTGCATGGTATTCCTTTCGATTTTTGCCTTCTTTGCTAAACCCATTTTTCTGGCATAATAACCAGTGGAAAGACCTTGTGCTTTCCTTTATAAACCTGTTAAAGTTGGAATATCCCTAAGTGGCGCCTTTAATTTACATGTACGTCTATAGTAGATGGCACTATATGTACCCAGGGCCTGTACAATAAGCGGGCTGCAGCACTCCTTGTTCTACCCACTAAAGTAGCACTATAAAAACATGTCTTCAGGTCTACCACTGCACCCAGTGTGTGCAGTTTGTGCTCAGTTTATTTTAAATGTTTAAAAACGTATTTATAACAGCCACTGGCGCAAGTGTTTAATGCCACGTGTGATGGTTAAATGCTGAATGAAAATCACAGGCTTGTCTTTGATACAACGTTTTTTGTTCACACCGTTAAAAGAAATGCAGTACAAATTAAAGGGTCCCTGAACCTTCTATAGAATAGTGCTGCTGAGACCATGATCTGAAATTAAAATTACCTTGCCCCGTGTATATCCCCTTATTTCATGTTCTCACGTGACATCCAGTGGAAACGACGGTACACAACCGGTGTAAAATACAGCGACGCCGCGCTAATCCTCCTGCCAACAAGTTACTTCAAAATCAAAACACAATACACGGCACCCCGGAGTTTTCAAGGGAATGAATCAGTCACTGTTTATAAAAATGTTGCCCGCTTTTAGCACTGCACTGTTAGGCATTATGTAAGCATTTTCAGCCTTTAGAATGCATTTTTCAGAGTCTGACATTTTTCGTTTTCCGCATCGGAAATATTCTGTGGACTTTGTTAAATGATTTGGTTTAACTCTTATTTTCCTATTCTGATCCACCATTTTACTTTTGGCTACTTGCCGAAAAGCACTTCAAAGCCTCGGCAGGGGTACTAAGCACTATATAAATGCAAGCGCAATTACATTGATGCAAACCCTGATGTAAAAGGGCAGACCAGTCCTTTTTTGTATCCACGACATGGTTGCAAATGCCGACCAAGCTCCATACAAACTATAAATTAGAGTGCATCACGAGGCCTGAGTCTTACAAATATGTGTTCAACTCTGACTTGAACAGGCACTATGTGAAGTCTACGGGAAACGTTGTGATTCTTAAATCCGCTTCTGCTGGGTTATTTTTTCAACTAGTGTGGGTGCACTGCCTCGCTTCATGAGAATATTTTCAACTGGCAGCACACTGTACACATTACCTATGAGGTCAGTGCAAACAACGCCTGCTTTTTTTTCACCCTCTGTTTGCAGTCACTTACAGAAAACTAAAGCTGCATGTGTCCAAAATGTGCTTTGCGCTTCTTCCTTCATTAGGAGTGAGACCATTTCAAGAAGGTAGTAATGATTGTCTTAATATGCATATGTTTTTCATCTGTAGCTGTGCTCTGCTTTAGATGCTGTTTCTGTAGGCACCGTTGTTGAGACTAGAAGTGTTTTATATGCATGTATGATAATGCATGGCCATTTATAACGACCAAGATTCCAGAGTCGCATTGTTCTTACAAATTCGTTTTTTACAGCAATTTGCTGACTTACTGCCACTTGTAAGAATGTTAGGCAACTAGAGACATACAAAAACGCAGAAAACAGAAGCAGAAATTTAGTCTGCACACTAAATTATGCGCCTTGGTCATATAAACTGGCTTATCTAGTCTATGCAACCTTTGCTACCTGGAGGAAACTCCTGCTTTGCAAAGATCCATAGAGAGGCGCTATAGTGACGACAAGTGAATTCTAGCCTGTCCATGTCCTAGCTACTGCTTTAACTTAAATACTATATTCTCTAGCAATCCACCACTACCATGTCCACTACCACCACGTCCACCACCACCACGTCCACCACCACCACTTCCACCACCACCACGTCCGCCACGTCCGCCACCACCACGTCCACCACCACCATGTCCACCACCACCACATCCACCATGTCCACCACCACCACGTCCACCACCACCACGTCCACCACCACTATGTCCACCACCACTATGTCTACCACCACTATGTCCACCACCACCACATCCACCACCACTACCACCACCACATCCACCACCACTATGACCATGTCCACCACCACCGCGTCCACCGCGTCCACCACTACATCCACCACCACCACTTCCACCACCACCATGTCCACCACCACTACATCCACCACCACCACATCCACCACCACCACGTCCCCAACCACGTCCTGAGGTTCTGTGAACCCGATCTTGTCTCGTGAGGTTATGGTTCCGTCACGATTTTGGTGATGTCGAACCGTATTTAGTAAGTGCGGCTAATATGGAGTGAATTTGTCACGTTAACTAGCGAGTTCATTACGTATTCAGAGACTTTGTCTCGAATATGGGTTCCATTTTATCCGAGCCTCCATTTTGTGTTGCCATCACGTAGGCCGATGAATGTGGTCGAATGAATGAAGCGACCTGGCCTTCTCGTGCTGGTATACATTAACTAGGTTCTTCTTGACTTTAAGGTGAACTGTGAGGACCTGACTCCTTCACCTGAAACTGACCCTGCCAAGCCAATTTCCTTGGTTGATCGTTGTCTGAGATTGCCAATCAATGTTCAGGACATCGTTAACTTTTAGTTTCTCTATACAAGCTTTATCTTGCTCGTTATCTGTCATTGTTTCTTTTTCTATGCTCCTTTATTACATGCATTGTGCTTTCAATTATGGGTTTGTCCGGCTTGTGGAGATTGAATTTGGGACATTCCTAATAATTAACTTTGGGTTGGGACACTGCAAACTGAGTCTTCTGTTATGTGATACTTTGTTTGAGAATGTACCTTATTGGTCAGAATTTTGCGCAGTGGGTGTGCATTTGTAATGTGAATATTGTGTATAAAAAGGGATGTCTTGCCTTACAAAATTGAGCAGTCTCCTGAGAACTTACGCCGAGATGTACTTCTAGGATCACTGTTACTAGTTGCAGCTAATAAATTTGGTCTTCGACACCACCCAGAAGTATTCCGTTTCTCTGTATACCAAGACAGGTGAATCCGAAGACTTTGGGCGTGCCCCTGGGTTTAAGACCCGGTTCTTCAGTCCACAGCCACCACCTCCACAGCCACCACCTCCACTACAGCCACCACCTCCACAGCCACCACCACCACCACTACGTCCACCACCACTACCTCCACCACCACTACGTCCACCACCACCACGTCCACCACAACCATGTCCACCCCCACCACCATGTCCACCACCACGGCCACCACCACGTCCACCACGAGGCCACTACCATGTCTACCACCACGTCTACCTCCACCACCACCACTTCTACCTCCACCACCACCACATCCACTGCCACCACCAAGTCCACCACTACATTCACCACCACCACATCCACCACTACGTCCTCCACCACCACGTCCACCACCACTACATCCACCACCACCACATCCACCACCACTATGTCCACCACACCCACCTCCACCACATCCACCTCCACCACTATGTCCACCACCACCACGTCCACCACCACCACGTCCACCACCATCACGTCCACCACCACCACGTCCACCACCACGTCCACCACCACCACGTCCACCACCAGCACCATGGCCACCACCATGTCCACAACAAGGCCACCTCACTCTATCTATCGCACTCAGTATCTATCTATCGCCCTCCCTCTATCTATCTATCGCCCTCACTCTATCTATCTATCGCCTTCACTCTATCTATCTATCGCCCTCACTCTATCCATCTATCGCATCACCACAGCATCACTCAGCACCACCACAGCATCACTCAGGGGCACCACAACATCACTATGCGCTACCACAGCATCACTAAACGCCACAGCATCACTCGTCGCCACCACAACATCACTCAGCGCCACCACAGCATCAATCTGTGCAACCATTTAACAACAACTGGTTCAAATGTGTTCTCTCAATGTTTCAAGCTTTCTTACAAATGTCACAAAAAGATGTTAATATTTCACTTTTGTTCTTGGATTTTCGTCACAATAAAATACACTGAACATAATCTTCACAAAAGTTATTTACAAAAGTTTAAGCTATTGCCATTATAAATTACAATAACTTTTATTTAAGTATTAATTATTAAACAAAAAATAAAAGCAATTTTTATTTGTAATATCAATACATCTAAGTCACGTAAATAATACACATATTGCATTACAAATGCGATAGGTGTCACATTTGCGAAAGTTAAAACTATTGGCATTGTAAATTACAAAGCTATTAATTTCGCTATTTTCAATACCAACACATAAATAAAAAATGTGTCATTTACAATACCAATAGCTCAAACTTTCCTAATGCGAGACCTATTGCATTGCAAATGCTTGTTCCGTTTGGGGACTAATTAACACATTATTTCGAATTGTCCCTGGACATCGTTTCAAGAAATGTCACTTCGGCCTGTGTACTTTTGACATATCGCCATTAATGAGAGACATTTGCGAATTCTCAGTGTGACACAACCAACTACAATTGATTTATTCCATAACCTGGGTCACACTATTAACTATTTCTACAAGGGTCAACTATACCTTACAAAATCTTCGTCCTGATGATGGTCTTTGGATAATACCATTAAGACCGAAACGTCGACACACCAGTCTCTGTCTACACCAATTGTCATTTATTGCTTCTGATTTATTGTTTACTTTTACAAGAAATCATTGTCCATAATTATACAGACTGGATTTTTATCTTTTGTATTAATGGAGCGAATGTTCTTCTCATTGTACTTGAGATATGGTATTAATTGAGTTGATTTTGTACCCATATGATAATATTTTTACTCAAGAAAACAAATAATAAGCTTTTTTGAAATATAACCTACTGTGTTGCTTTTTCATTCTTCATTGTGTCCTTACCTAGAGCTAGTGTGATAGCTCTGTTGGCCCCTTTACTAAAAACAGGGTGACACTAAACAATTTCAGCAACTGAAGTTTTCAGTCTTAGAATCTTAATAATAAAGATCTTTGTGGCTGTTAGTATTCAATAAAAGTAAAACCCTTGCTGGCACTTTTCACTATACATAGTGTTCTCCCTTAAGTTAACAATGGTTTACCCTATTACCTTTAATAAGTGCTAAATTCAATTTGCAGAAAGCTAGAAATATACTTCAAGGACTCTTTACAACTATAATTTAAAATATAACGTAATCGTCAAGTCAGATTTTATATTATGTTTTTGGAAATTACACTTTTAGAAAGTTGTCCTTTTCCTTCCTAAAACCAAAAGACTTTCATGCCAGTATCCAGCTGTCTTCTTTTTTTAAACATAGTTTTTATTGAGTTTCAGTATACAATAATATACGTTCATGCGACATATGATACAACCATTGATAAAAGGACATCCACATCCTTCATGGAGAAGAAATGTGCAGAGCGATTCGCGTGCTTGGCCATCCAGACAGTAAAGAAAACTCATGCTTTTCTATTAAACTAAGCATTACATCGCTAAGAAAAGAAGAAGAAAAAGAAAAAAAAAACAATCAAAATTATACCCTTCCCCCTGGGCCTGTTGGCCCACACTGCATATTGTAGCTCAAGAGATAATTGCATTCACTGGTTTAGCTGTATGGAAATATAAAACCCCACACAATAGTTCACACATAGACATACATCCCTAGGCATCAACAACAGAACGTAGCACAATGTTACTCAGTTTCGGGCAGGTTGACTGTAGGAGATATGGGAGCCGTGAGTGACACGGGTCCAGCTGGGGACACTGGGGTGTTGAGTGAATTTAAATGTTTCTAACATTTGGTCCCATTCCATAGAAATAGGAGTCTTGCGGTGGCCTCGGAACTCTTCATGTCTAATGATTGCGCTCTCTGCAGTGCCCAACCTGATCATTTCCATCTGCCAGGCCAATGCTGTAGGGGGGTGGGCGGATTTCCACCTCATGGTGATGGCCCGTTTCGCCACAATCACAGCCAGGTCTGCAAATTTATACTGAACTTTCTGTTTCTTGGGATGTTTATCCAGGCCTAGCAGACAGCTATCAGCAGCCAACCAGTCAGCCGTGCCGGTGACCTCTTGGATTCTATGACCAATTGTTTGCCAGTAAGCTCGCAAGCGGGGGCAGATCAGCGTCTGCCTCCTGACACCTGGGGCAAGAAAGCTGAGGATCCGGGTAGATACAGTTAAATCGATTTGGGGTAAGATAGGCCCTGTGTAGAATCATGTATTGTATGTATTTAAATTTAGAGGGAGACTTTCTTGGGAAACTCCAGCATAGATGTCCATTTATTCTCTGTCTGTTAACTCCCTCCCCAAACCCAGTGACCATTTAGTCCAGTAGGAGTCAGCAACGCTCCTGAGTGTATGCGGACCCCCTGTAGAGCCATCGAGTGAGATGACGACTGGTACCCATCAGGTGTGTAGCATATACAAGTTCATGCTTTGGGGGTTCTATCCCATCAGGGGACCAATGGCGCTTGACATAATGGATGATGGTAGCATGAAGAAAAACAGTGTTGAGGGGACCCCCTGAGCGCGGGTGAAATAGTTGTGTTCCGTTAGTATACCCTCTATGAACAGTGCCCCAACAGTGGACACCCCCTCCCGTTCTCAGGGCAACACGATTCTTTTCGAAATTAACCTGTGTGCGACAGGGATCCCAAGGAAGGGAATATTGGGAGAGTACGGGAGGGCTTTTTTTGTCTATTGAAGAGTCTTCTTCAAGTACATCAATGCTGTCCTAAGCAAGGGGGAGTCGCAGGTGGGATTGTAGCCCATGGTAAAAGTAAGGCGTGAAGAGTACCCTGACCAAGAAGTAGGGCAGTATACCCAATTTCTTGGATGTGTCTACCGGCTAACCAATATGACAGCCGTTGTAATTGACTGTCCATGCAATACGCCTGAAAGTCCGGTGCTCCTAGACTGCCTCCTCAGGTCGGAGCTGTAGTTTTGCCAGGCCCACTTCACTACGTCCCTTTCCCCAGACAAGGTCTAACAGTATAGAGTCTAATGTCTTAAAAATTATAGACCGGATTATAACCGGTATGTTGGCGAAAAAATAGGAGGCGGGGAGCATCACCATTTTTTAGATGGCTATCCTGCCCATCACAGACAATGGCAGTGAGGTCCAAAAAGAGACCTGTTTCCGGAGGGACCATATCGCCTTCTGCAGATTACCATCAATTAAGTCATGGGGAGTTCTATAGATTTGTATACCCAAGTACTTAAAAGTGTCTAGGGTGGTCGTCAGTTGTAGATCACCGAAAGCTATCGGGTCTGGGGTGTCCCTATGTCGCATAAAGAAAGGGTGAGACTTTTTGGCGTTAATGACCAGGCCCAATATCCTCCCAAAGCATTTAAATATAGACAGAATGGGTTCTAGGCTTGCTGTGAGATCCTTTAAATAAAGAATAATGTCATTGGCATATGCAGATGCTATATGTGTCACGTTAGACGCGGGTATCCCCAAGTCCATGGCCTCCTTACGAAGCTTGAGGAGAAGGGGTTCCAGCGCCAAGACAAACAGTATTGGCGACAGGGGGCAGCCCTGCTGGGTACCCCTGGCCACAGGGTATGCAGCCGATATGTATGTGCCCGTCTGTGCCCGAGCCGTGGGGGAGGAGTACAAAAGCTCGACCCATTGCAGGTAGCCCTGTGCAATGCCAAATGTTTTTAGAGAAGACAGCATGTATGTCCAGACAAATGTGTCGAATGCCTGTTGCATATCAAGAGAGATACACCCAGCAGAGTGGGAAAGGGCTGCTTCAGTTTCCATAAGATAATGAAGGCGTCTGATATTGAGGGATGTGCTGTGGCTCTTTATGAATCCGCACTGGTCAATATGAATACATTTTGGGAGACAAGGGAGCAGACGCTGAGCTAATATTTTGCTGAGTATTTTATACTCCGTGGTTAACATGGAGAGAGGACGATAGCCTGATATATCACGGGATCCCTATTAGTCTTGGGGAGGAAGACAACCAGCGCCTGCATAGTCGTGGTGGGGAGTGTGTGCTTGTCTAGCGCCATCTTATAAAGGTTCACTAGATGTGGGGCCAGTTGCTCGGCATAGGTCAAGTAAAACTCCACTGGCAATCCGTCCAGACCCGGAGTCTTGTTTCTAGGGAGGTCTTTAAGGGCTCCTAGTATGTCAGCCTTGGTAAAAGGGGCCTCCAAGTCCGACTGAGCATCCGCTGACAGTGTAGGGAAGGTGAGGCCATCCAGGAAAGTAGTTAGGAGGTCGTGGGATGTAACAGTCGGAGCAGTGTACAGGGGCTTGTAATAAATATAGAACGCCGCGTTGATATCAGCTTGGATAGAGGCGGCAGTGCCATCTGGGAGGGATTCTTCTGTTATGGGGACCTGAGGAGGGGCGTCTCAAATGAGACTATCCAGAAGGGACCCTGATTTATCTGCCTCCTCATGACTATATTGTGTATATGTACTGTAGTCTATTAAGCGGAGTCGTTCAAGGAGCTCTGCATACTGAATTCTGGCTTCCTGTAACTGTGCCTGCCGAGAGGGGTTAGTGATGGCCTCATTTTCTAGTTTATTCAATGAATCTTCCACCAAAAGGAGGTTCTTGTGCAGTTCCTGTCGAGCCCCAACAGTAGCCTGTATAGCTGTCCCCCATAATCACTGATTTAAACGCGTCCCACTCAGCTAAGTATGAGGATGCCAAACCAGCATTCCCTGTGAAGTAATTAGTAATGGTGGTACCTAAGGTACTACGGAATACCCCATCCTCAAGTGTAAGTGGACACAATCGCCAGGTCGGGACCAGGGCAGGAGCCCTCCCCCATTCAAGTAGCACTTCGAGTAGATTGTGGTCGTATAATGTTTTCCCGAGTTACGTGGATTTAACTACTTGGGGTGACAGGGATGTTGTGCAAAAGATTCTGTCTATCCGTGTGTGTAGCTGATGTGGAGGGGAGTAGAATGAGTATTCCCGACTATCAGGATGGTGTATTCGTCACACATCGCTGATCTTTCAGCCCGTAGCCCAAGCGTGTAAGAAATCTGCAGTCTTGGTAGTCACTGCACACTGGACTGGGGGGTGAGAGCGGATCAGATTGTACATGCAAGACAGAAATAAAGTCCCCACCAATAACCCTGGGATGCACAACCCAATCCATTAAAACCACGTTAAGGTTAGTGAGATAAGTGTTTTGTATATAGTTTGGGACATACATACTACGAAGGACAATCGGAACGCCGTCAAGTTCACCCCGCAGGAGGACATAGCGCCCGCTGTGTCTATCCTCTGTTCAAACAACACAAAGGGTTCCCCGTTCCGGACCCAGATGAGTGACCCCCTTGCAAAGGCAGAATAGGATGTATTATAGAGTTGCCCTTTCCACTTTCTCTGCAGTTTGGCGACCTCTGAATCCGCCATATGTGTTTCTTGAAGAAGAGCTATATGGACCTTATGCCTGTTCAGCTGGGCGTGGATTTGATGTCGCTTATGAACTGATCCCATACCCCTCACATTCCATGTTAATATTTTATATTTAGCTAAAACAGCAATGTGGTTTCCAGCTGGCTCCTGATGCCTAATCGATCCCCTTTGGTGAGATGTGCTTTGCTCCCAGATAGTGGACGAAAGGACTTAGGGTGTGGGAGGGAGGTTTCCTCCTTGACAGTATGACCTGTGGGGCTGTGCCCAGACCCTTCCTGACCTCCAAAGGATGCCTACCTGTCATTGGCAGGTGAAGCTCACACCTGTGCCTTTCTCCCTTTTGTCTGTTTAGTCAAGTTGACTCCAAACCCAGTGGGAAGAGAGCTGTCCCAGAACTGGCTTAGAGTGGCCACTGATGAGGGTTTGCTCATTTCTATGGCCACACCTCTGGGTGGCACAGGGTGCCTGGACCTGAAGAAGGAAGGTTCTGCCATCTTGGTTTTAGGAAAGAGGGTTACTTGGGGATAGTTTACGGTTAAACACACAGAAAGTGCTGCAAGAGTGGGTCTGGTCACTCCTGGGAACTTTTAGCTAATTTCTTAGGGAGTGGCCAGGGCTCTTCCCCATCCAAAGGCTGGCATTTAGTATCCACCTCAAAACACTCCTGGAACTGAGGAGAGTCAGGTCTGAAGGAAGACTGGACCTATTTGTCTTGAATCCATGGCCTCAGAAGTGTCTCCAAGGGTCAGTTGGCTGACCTGCTATTTGAGCTTCAGGGACACAACAAGCTTCCAGAGGCCTGTTCTCTGCAACTGCCCACCTGACCAGTTCCAACTTTCACTGCCCCAGACCCTGCTGTTGGCCTCTGATAGAGTGAGTGCTAACTTCTAAGTTGTGTCCCCCAGGTACTTGTCCTTTGGCTGGTGTTAAAGTTTACTTTTTCTGTCCCCAAACTGCAAGAAATGGGACTTTGAAACTTTTTGCAAACTTGGTGCCTGGAGAACCATTGCTGACCGTAGTAGCTGTCAGAGCTGCAGCCATCAGTGTTGAATCACCTGTCGGCCTCAACTAGCCGGTTTGCCTCACTCAAGGAGATCCAACTTACAGAAACTTTTCTAAGTCTGGGCATAGAGGGCTTCACCATTGACCGACACTGAGCATTATCTGATCGAGGTCGAGGTATTCTAGGGCACTGACTGCGGTTTTCACCTGTTTGCAGTTTCCCACCTTTGTTGATGATCACACCAGGACCCCGCTCTTCAAGGGCCTGCAATTGTCATGCCCTGCTTCAGATCCAGCTTGCTGCTTGCTCTGTGGACTATTCATCAATTACCACTTTTTCTCCATAGAAGGCTCTAAGTCAGAAGGTAAACTTTCCACCTGAATTGGTCCCTGTATCCAGCTGGCCAACTGGTCCCTGTCACTGGTGATCCATCACGATCGGCCTTAACTTTTAACTTTGACACATTCTAGTGCTTTGTGCTTTTAGGCACTATTTTTAATTCAAAATGTCATATCTCCAGTTCTACTTATTAGCTTATTTGTGATTTTGGTGTAATCCTATTTATTAAAATGTACTCTATTTTTCTAAATTGGTTTGGAGCGTTTCTTGTGTATTGTAATAACCGTTTGAGTACTGCATAAAAATATGTTATACATTGCCTCTAAATTAAGCCTGTCTGTTCTGTGCCAGATCTACCATGAGGATAAAATCAGGCTAATTTAGTGACTTCACTGGTTCACCCTGACAAGGATTGTGATTTTTATTTGAAGAGGATTCTCATCCCTTTAACTAACACTCCAATTTCATACAATGTTGTTTCATTTTACTCTTTATCGTCTCCCCTTCTACTACTTGGTTTAGCATAAGAATACCAAAAGACCACAGGTTGTTAGCGTCAGGTTTAACAATGATTTCAAAATACATTAATGGCATAGCGCTATTCCTATTAAGCATTCACTCATTTAGTTTTTAACAAAGTGATTTTTTGTATGAGTTTCATGACCTATAGGATTTTTTTGGCATGATTAAGAATATGTATACAACAGAAATATTGTTTTTTAAATTGGTATATATTTGCATTATTACAGATTGGATAGCACATTCTGGTGTGAAAATAAGATTAGATATTAAAGCATTTTTTGCTTTGTCCCGTAGCTTATTATATATACATTGTAACAAAGATTACAGTATTAGACTATACTATCATTCTGCATGACTGGCCATACCATTGCAGACAATACAATTACATGTCATCCCATACCATAGTGTATTGTAATTGCATTTGTATAGCGCTTACTACCCCTAACGAGGTGTCAAAGTGCTTTTTCTGCGAGTGACATGCTACTCCGGGACCCATAGAGTATTAGTGTTGAATTAGTATAGTGAAACAAGCAAGTACATTGTAAGTGGTGGATAGGTTAGTCAGTTATTTGGATTCGGAAGGATAGCAGAAGGATAGACGTGGACACAAGGTTTGTATGTTCGAGGCATATGGGCTGCAGATGGTACAATATGAATAGATCGCCATCTGGTGTTGGGCTCGGATGATTGCACTTGTTTTTCTCTTGGAGAAGTCTTTTGTCGTCACGAGACTGGTGACTCCTCCTTTGGGTGCTAGTGCGCATGGGCATCGGCTCCATCCTTAGATTGTTTTTTTCCGCCATCGGGTTCGGATGAGGATCGAAGCGCTCCAGATCGACTTTGAGAAAAAGTGATATTTCGGCGCGTATTCCCTTTCCAATTCGACGGTATTGTTATCGAACGCGATTTCATTTCCATTCCGACGCGCTTCGACTCCAACAATAAACATTTTCTTCTACATCGACGAGACCGGGAGGCCTTTCTCGACGTAGTCCAGCCCGGAGTCCATGGAAAGGACTCCATTTAAGAGATGTCCAACGTGTGGTGCTAAGTTCCCACACAAGGACCTACACTTGTGGGACACCCCCGCGCCGCACGGCCACCAGCTGCTGCGTGTGCCCCTTGCCTGCCCGCTGCCTCGTTTGCCGGTTGCCGGCTGCCTCCGCTGCGGGGATTGTTTTTGCCTTGTTTTGTCGATAATTTGTGCCTGTTTTGTGTAATTTCATTTTGCCCTTGTTTTGTCGATAATTTGTGCCTGTTTTGTTTAATTTCATTTTGCCCGTGTTTTGGTTTTCCTTCCTTGTTGTCCGCCTACCTCGCCGCCCTCCGCCCTCCCTTCCCGCCACCGCCGCTTTTCCCCGCCCCTTTTTCTATTCTGTACCCTCCCCGCTCCCGCCTCCCAGCTGCTCCGCCCACCCGCGCACTTGGCCTTAAATGGCGACCGTGCGACGCAGGTGAGTGTGACCCACTTGTGGGACACCCCCGTGCCGCACGGCCACCAGCTGCTGCGTGTGCCCCTTGCCTGCCCTCTGCCTCGCTGCTGCCTCGTTTGCCGGTTGCCGGCTGCCTCCGCTGCGGGGATTGTTTTTGCCTTGTTTTGTCGATAATTTGTGCCTGTTTTGTGTAATTTCATTTTGCCCTTGTTTTGTCGATAATTTGTGCCTGTTTTGTTTAATTTCATTTTGCCCGTGTTTTGGTTTTCCTTCCTTGTTGTCCGCCTACCTCGCCGCCCTCCGCCCTCCCTTCCCGCCACCACCGCTTTTCCCCGCCCTTTTTCTATTCTGTACCCTCCCCGCTCCCGCCTCCCAGCTGCTCCGCCCACCCGCGCACTTCGCCTTAAATGGCGACCGTGCGAACGCGCAGCGGGCGCGCCGATTGTGCGCCGAAGGCGCGCCAAAGGTAAGCCCGTCTACGCCCGTCCGCGCCTGGACCGCGCCCAGTGCCAGGACCCCTGGCCCACGAAGACCCCGACCGACCCGCCTGACGTACTCCGCCGCCACCCTCACCGCTCTCAACACCGGCCGACTCCCAGAATGCCATCAAGCCACTCCACGACGTACCCACGGACCTTTCAGCTGCCACGCCTGCAAGTTCACCTGCATCCGGACCAGCCTCGCACCAGCACCCGCCAAGTCGAACACCAGCAGCACCCACCTCAAGTGCATCCTGCTCAACACCCGCTCCGTCCACAGACACGCCATCGAACTCTGGAACCTCCTAGACGCCACAGCCCCTGACGTTGCCTTCCTCACGGAGACCTGGATGAACGCCTCTTCAGCTCCCAACATCGCCATCGCTATCCCAGAGGGCTACAAGATCGTCCGGAGGGACCGAAACGCCAACCAGATGGGAGGAGGCATCGCCATCGTCCACAGGAGCACCATCCGTCTCACGACCAGCACCGACAACACCCTGACCAGCGCCGAACACCTGCATTTCCAGATCCACACCAACCCGAACACCACCCTCAGAGGCACCCTGATCTACCGACCCCCTGGACCACGCACGCAATTCAGCGAGGACATCGCCGACTTCGTCAGCCCGCATGCCCTCCCCTCCGCTGACTACATCCTCCTGGGAGACCTCAACTTCCATCTGGAGAACAACAACGACCGCAACACCAGCACCCTGCTCGACAACCTCGCCAACCTGGGACTCAAGCAACTGGTGTCCACCCCCACCCACCTCGCCGGACACACACTCGACGCAGTCTTCTCTTCCAGCACAGACATCGACTACAGCCACGCCACAGAGCTTCAATGGACGGACCACAGCTGCGTCCACTTCACCTTCAAGAGAACGACGACCCACCAACACCAGCAACAGGCCGCCCGCAGAAGCTGGAACAAGATCACAGCAGACCAGCTCGCCACCTCCCTGAGCCAGCACCCTCCTGCCAGCTCAGCGAACCCCAGCCAGGCCGCCGACAACCTCACGAAGTGGATCAGCAACTGCGCGGACGAACTCGCCCCACTGAGGACCCCGCCTAGCAGACCCGGCAGCAAGAAGGCCCCATGGTTCACCGACGAACTCAAGAGCTCCAAGAAGAACTGCCGAGCCCTCGAGAAAGTCTGGAGAAGGGAACCGACACCGGACAACAGGACCTCCTTCAAACTTGCCACCCGGAAACACCACCAGCTGATCCGCGCCGCCAAGAAAACAGCATTCAAGAACCGGTTGGACAACAACGCACACAACTGCAAGGAACTCTTCAACATCGTGAAAGAGCTTTCCAACCTCAGCGCAGGAAACAACGACATCACCCCATCGCAAGACCTCTGCAACTCCCTCGCTTCATACTTCCACAACAAGATCGCGGACATACACAACAGCTTCAACAACCAACCAACGCACACCATGACCGAGCAACCACCCCCCACCACCACCCTCCACGCCTGGACCCCGATCAGCACCGAAGACACCATCCGCACGATGAACTCCATCCACTCCGGATCACCGACCGACCCCTGCCCTCACCACGTCTTCAACAAGGCCGACGCTGTCATCGCACCCCACCTGCGAGACATCATCAACACATCCTTCGACACCACCATCTTCCCTGAGAGCTGGAAACACGCCGAACTCAGCGCTCTACTCAAGAAACCAACAGCGGACCCCACCGACCTCAAGAATTACCGCCCCATCTTGCTCCTCCCGTTTCCAGCCAAAGTCATCGAGAAGACCGTCAACAAGCAGATGGCCGCCTTCCTCGAGACGTACGGATCCCTCGACCCCTCACAGTCCGGCTTCCGAGCCAACCACAGCACCGAGACCGCCCTCATCGCCGCCACCGATGACATCCGAGCCCTGATGGACAATGGAGAAACAGCGGCCCTCATCCTCCTAGACCTCTCCGCGGCATTCGACACGGTCTGCCACCGCACCCTAGTACGGCGCCTCAGCAACATCGGAATCCAGGACAAGGCGCTGGAATGGATCATCTCCTTCCTCGACGGAAGAACACAGAGAGTCCGCCTACCACCGTACAAGTCAGAGGCCTCCGAAGTCATCTGCGGCGTCCCCCAAGGATCATCTCTGAGCCCCACCCTCTTCAACGTCTACATGAGCCCCCTCGCGGCCATCGTACGCAAACACAACCTCAGCATAATCTCCTACGCCGACGACACCCAGCTGATCCTCTCCCTGACCAACGACCCCGCCGCCGCCAGAGCCAACCTGCACGAAGGGATGAAAGAGGTAGCCGAGTGGATGACGACCAGCCGCCTGAAACTGAACTCGGACAAGACGGAGGTCCTCATCCTGGGCTCCTCACCCTCCGCCTGGGACGACTCCTGGTGGCCTCCCGCCCTGGGCACCGCACCCAAACCGACAGACCATGCACGCAACCTGGGCTTCATCCTGGACCCCTCCCTCTCCATGACCAGGCAAGTCAACAACGTCTCCTCGGCGTGCTTCAACATCCTACGCATGCTTCGGAAGATCTTCTGGTGGATCCCCACCGAGACCAGGAAGACCGTCACCCAGGCCCTCGTCACCAGCCGACTGGACTACGGCAACGCCCTCTACGCCGGTACCACCGCCAAGCTCCAGAAGAGACTCCAGCGGATCCAGAACGCCTCAGCCAGACTCATCCTCGACATCCCACGAACCAGCCACATCTCCGGACATCTGAGAGACCTTCACTGGCTCCCCGTCAACAAAAGAATCACCTTCCGCCTCCTCACCCACGCACACAAAGCCCTACACGACCAAGGCCCGAGCTACCTCAACAGCCGAGTCAACTTCTACGCTCCCAAACGCCACCTCCGATCAGCCAACCACGCCCTCGCCGCCGTCCCCCGCATCCGAAAAGCGACTACAGGAAGAAGGTCCTTCTCCTACCTGGCCGCCAAGACCTGGAACTCCCTCCCGACCGACCTGCGCCTGACCCAAGACCATCTCTCCTTCAGGAAGAAGCTGAAGACCTGGCTGTTCGAGCAGTAGCGGCACCCCCCCCCCCCCTCCCCCCCAGCGCCTTGAGACCCTACGGGTATGTAGCGCGCTTTATAAGTGTCACTGATTGATTGATTGATTGATTGATTGAGGTGTGCAATCTCTGCCTATCGCCTGAACACGAATCCAGGGACTGCGAAGCCTGCGCAGCGTTCTCCTCCAAGTCGACAATTAGAAACCGTCGTGCCCGAAGACACGAGGTTTCAAGAATGCAGTCGGAGGCAATCCCGGAGCTGTTCGAAGACCAGCACCTCGAAGAAGAAGAAGAGGAACATGAAGACGAGTCGGGGTCGAAAGGGGACGAGTCTGATGTCGAGGAAATCGACGTCCAACAAAACCGTGAGTGACGACGTCCCCTTACCAAAAAAACGATCCCGTGTGGTACCGACCCCGCCTTCGAGCCCGGTCAGACCACCGAAAAAAGTTTCCGACGCCCCGCCTACGGGCCCGGTAATGAAACCGAAACAGAAACCGAAACTCTCTGCCTCCCACCATGTCGGATCCGAGAAACGGTCGACATCGACACCAAAGCTCCATACAAAAGAAAGCTCGGCATCGAAACATTCCATGTCGAAACCGAAACATGCTTCGACGTTGAAGACTTACTCGACACCGAAAAAATCGGAATCGAGCAAATTCTCGGTGCCAAAAACACAGAACATTGACGGTCAGAAGCAAAGGCACCTTTCGGAACCAAAAACTTCGGTACCGACACAGGAGCAGCAGACAGATCCAAAACAAAAGACTTTGTTTATCGATCCGCAAACTGGCAAAGTGGTGACAAAATCACCGAAAAAGAGGAAGAATGAACTAGATGACAAAGCTCTTCCTCCTAAAAAGAGAACAATGGGGACAAATACAACTCCTCCTCTTTCTCCTCAGCCTAGAGACTCACCCTGTTCTCCTATTCCTCACAATAGGCCAACTATTCCTCCACCTTCTACACCAAGACCATCTACACCTCAAACAGATGTAGACAGTGATGCAGGGGAGGGAGAACCTCATGGAGATGACGACACTATCCCAGATGAGGAAGACACATGGGAAAATTATGATGCAGGGTCAGACGATGATAACGACCCACAATTATACCCCTCAAAACCTTCACCACCTGATGATAATACAGGTTTTGTGCAGTTGATTAATAGGGCAGCTAAATACCATAAGGTAGATTTACATACAGAACCTCAAATAGAGGATTTCCTTTTCGAAACGCTACCTGCTGCACAAAGAACATCAGGCACACTACCTTAGCTAAAGGGTCTTCTCAATCACACAGCAGATATATTCAAAGACCCTGTGAGGGCTAGGGTATTAAACCCAAGAATTGATAAAAAATATAAGGCAGCCCCAAAGGACCCAATATTTATCAAAGGACAAGTACCTCTGGACTCGCTTGTAGTTACAAACGCTCGTAAAAGAGCAAATTCATTATCTACAGGAGAAGCTCCCCCTCCTGATAAGGAGTCCAAGCTAATAGATGCATCAGGCAAAAGGGTAGCATCCCAAGCAGCAAACAGCTGGCGCATAGCTAATACACAAGCGCTACTGGCACGTTATGATAGAGCGCATTATGATGAGTTAGAAAAACTCATCACACATCTTCCTAAGGAACATCAAAAAAGGGCAGACCAGCTTATACAGGAAGGGAAGATAATAACTAACACTTCCATTAAGTGTGCCTTAGATGCAGCAGACACTGCAGCAATATCCATCAACACTAGTATCATGCTAAGAAGACATGCATGGCTTATGGTCTCAGGGTTCAAACAAGAAGTACAAACATCTTTATTGAACCAACCTTTTGACTAAAAAACACTTTTCGGCTCAGGAACAGATGAGACTTTAGAAAAGATGAAAAAAGACACAGAAACGGCTAAATCAATGGGAGCATTACAACAGCCAACTCAAAGAGGTTCCTTTTGTAGGTCCACCTATAGAGAGGGGTCAAAAAATACAGGCACAAGCCAACAATCTACCTCTTTTACACCAACATCACCCAGAGGTAATTCAAGAGGCAGTTACAGGGGTAACAACAACAAGGGTAGAGGTCGCGGAAATAATAACAACTGCAACTCCCCAACCCCAAAACAGTGACTTAATACAACTCCCCCCAGAACATATAACACCGGTCGGGGGACGTTTATCACAGTTCCTACCTGTCTGGGAAAACATCACAATAGACAGGTGGGTGAGACAGATTATCCAACATGATTATTGCCTGGAACTCACAGCTACCCCACCAAACACCCCCACCCCAGACAGCGTCCAATGAGTCAAGATCATCTAACATTGTTAAAACAAGAAGTACTATCACTGCTACAAAAGCATGCCATAGAGAAGGTTCCAAAACATCAGCAAGGGAGAGGAGTATACTCTCTATACTTCCTAATCCCCAAAAAAGACGGGTCTCTAAGACCAATCTTAGACCTCAGACCTCTCAATGCATACATAAGCTCGGAACATTTCCACATGGTCACGCTCCAACAAGTACTTCCTTTACTGAAGAAAGGGGACTTGCTTTCTACACTGGATCTAAAAGACGCTTACTTTCACATCCCAATTCACAAAGCCCACAGAAAATACCTCAGGTTTGTAGTAGAAGGACAACATTCTCAGTTCAAAGTCCTTCCATTTGGGGTCACAACAGCACCAAGGGTGGTCACAAAATGCCTAGCAGTAGTTGCAGCACACCTAAGAAGACAAGAAATACATGTCTTCCCTTACTTGGACGATTGGCTAATAAAAGCCAAGTCACAGGAAGAATGTCTTCAAAACACACAAAAGACCATTCAATTGCTGCACCAGCTAGGGTTTACGGTGAACTACACAAAATCCCACCTACAACCAAACAAGATTCAACAATACCTAGGGGCTACTATAGACACAGAAAAAGCCAAAGTATACCCCAATCCAGTCAGGATCCAAACAATGGTCACGTTGATCCAAAAATTTCAACCACAACAATCACTAACAGCTCGAGTGTTCATGCAGCTGTTAGGGATGATGTCCTCCTGCATACTGCTCATACCATATGCCAGACTACAAATGCGTCCACTGCAGGAGTGTCTAGCGACACAGTGGAATCAGGCTCAAGGTCAGATTATAGATCTGATGTTGGTAGACGACCGCACACATCGCTCTCTGAAGTGGTGGAACCCAACAAACATTTCCAAGGGACGGTCGTTCCTAGAACCGATTCCACAAGGGATACTGACAGCGGATGCATCGCTCTCCGGATGGGGAGCGTATATGGAGAAATATACAGTACAGGGAAAATGGAGTGTACAGCAAAAAAGACTGCACATCAATTATCTAGAACTACTAGCAGTGTTTCTAGCATTAAAAGCTTTCCAAATGCAAATCCTCTACAAATCAGTCCTAATCAGAACAGACAACATGACTGCAATGTATTATATTCAAAAACAGGGGGGGACACACTCTCTCTAATTATCCAGACTAGCACAGGACATTTGGAGATGGGCCATTCCTCAGAAGATCTATCTGTTAGCCGAACACCTACCAGGAGTTCAAAATCAGATAGCAGACATCCTAAGCAGAGAGTCAGAACAAATACACAAATGGGAACTGCACAACCAAATACTGCAGCCATTCTTCCAAAGATGGGGACAACCAGAGATAGATCTCTTTGCCACTCATCAGAACGCAAAATGCCAAAACTTCGCAAGCAGGTACCCACACCACCTGTCCCAGGGCAATGCGCTATGGATAAATTGGTCCAACAAATTTGCTTACGCTTTTCCCCCTCTCCCACTAATTCCATTAGTGGTTCGGAAACTGCAACAACATTCAATGACAATGATACTAGTAGCACCCACGTGGGCAAGACAGCCGTGGTTCACCACGCTACTGCAACTCTCACAGGTGCCACATCAAAAGCTGAGATTATTACCCATGCACCTTACACAGAACCATGGAGAAATAATGCACCCAGATCCCAAACAATTGAACCTAGCGATCTGGCTCCTGAGGTCATAGAATTTGGATACTTGGATTTACCTCCAGACTGTATGGAAATCATTAAGCAAGCAAGACGTCCTACCACCAGAGCATGCTATGCAGCAAAGTGGAAAAGGTTTGCTGTATACTGTAACAGTAACAACATCAACCCTCTGGATGCATCCACTAAACAGATTATTTGCTATTTACTACACTTGCAGCAATGTAACCTTGCCTACACCTTTATTAGAGTACATCTTGCAGCTATAGCGGCGTACCTACAAAACAGACAACATCTTTCCCTGTTTAAAGTACCAGCAATAAAAGCTTTCATGGAAGGCCTCAAAAGTGTCATTCCACCAAGACTACCGCCTGCCCCAGTCTGGAATCTCAACATAGTACTTACCAGACTAATGGGACCACCTTTCGAACCTATGCATAGGTGTGAAATACAATTCCTCACATAGAAGGTGGCCTTTCTTATAGCTATTACCTCACTCAGAAGAGTAAGTGAGTTGCAAGAATTTACAATACAAGAACCATTTATGCAGCTACACCAAAATAAAGTGGTTCTTAGGACAAACCCAAAATTCTTGCCTAAAGTAAATTCAGCATTCCACATCAATCAGCCAGTGGAACTACCAGTCTTCTTTCCAAAACCACAGACGGTAGCAGAAAGAGCCCTACATACATTAGATGTCAGAAGGGCAATATTGTACTACATAGAAAGAACACAAACTTTCAGAAAGACAAAAAAACTATTTGTAGCGTTTTCTCCTACACATAAGGGCAATCCTATCTCTAAAGCAGGCATTGCCAGGTGGATTGTAAAATGTATACAAATATGCTACTTAAAAGCAAAGAGGACATTAACTGGTCCTCCTAGAGCTCACTCTACATGTAAACTAGGAGCATCTATGGCATTCTTAGGAAACATTCCCCTAGATGACATATGCAAAGCAGCTACCTGGGTTACACCGCATACCTTCACAAAACACTACTGTGTAGATGTGCAGACAACACAACAGGCTAGAGTGGGACAAGCTGTACTAAAGACTTTATTTCAGACTGTTGCCACAGACACTGGTGGCCACCGCTAGGGAGATAACTGCTGTATAGTCTATTCATAATGTACCATCTGCAGCCCATATGCCTCGAACGGAATATGCTACTTACCAGTATGCATCTGTTCTTGGCATAGAGGGCTGCAGAGTGGTACATGCCCTCCCAGCCTCCCCGGAAACCTGTGTCTGTTCCAACACTATCTTATTTAGATACCCTTACATGGGCACTTCTATCTGTATTCTATCATACTACTCCATCTAACCCTACTATGGCAAAACAATCTAAGGATGGAGCGGATGCCCATGCACACTAGCACCCAAAGGAGGAGTCACCAGTCTCGTGACGACAAAAGACTTCTCCAAGAGAAAAACAAGTGCAATCATCCGAGCCCAACACCAGATGGTGATCTATTCATAATGTACCACTCTGCAGCCCTCAATGCCAAGAACAGATGCATACTGGTAAGTAGCATATTCCTTATATAGCGCTTGTTACCCCTGATGGGGTGTTGAGACACGCTACTCCGGGAAGCCATAAAGGATTAGTGGTGAATTAGTATGGTGAGATATGAAAGTAATTTGGGTGGTGGATATTAGTCAGTTATTTGGAGTGAGAAGGATAGCGGAGGGATAGAAGGGGAAGAAAGGTTTGCATTCATATAGCACCTGTTACCCCTGATTGGTGTTGAAGCGCTTTTCTGGCGAGTAGCACGCTACTCCGGAACCCATAAAGTATTAGTGTTGAAAATTAGTATAGTAAAGTATGAAGTAATTTGAGTGGTGGATATGTCATTCAGTTATTTGGATAGACAAGGGTATGTGGCGGAATAGAAGAGTGAAAGAGGTATGTATTTATATAGCGCTTGCTACCCCTGATGGGGTTTTGAAGTGCTTTTTTTGGCGAGTAGCACACTACTCTGGAAACCATAAGGATTAGTGTTGAATTAGTATGGTGAAACATGAAATTAATTTAAGTGGTGGATATGTTAGTCAGTTATTTGGATTGAGAAGGGTTGGGGAAGGGTAGAAAAGGTAAAAAGGTTTGCATTTATAAAGCGCTTGATACCCTGATGGGGTGTTGAAACGCTTTATTGGTGAGTAGCACGCTACTCCGGAATCCATAAAGGATTAGGGGAGAATTAGTATAGTGAAATATGGAATTTGAGATGTGAACATGTTAGTCTATTATTTTGATTGAAAAGGATAGTGGAGGGATAGAAGAGTGAAGGATTTTTATTTTGTATTTTTTTTTCAGGTCATAGCAGTAGGAGGGGGCTTTTGGATGAGTAAAAAGGGCTTTTGGAGGGGAAAAATCAGAGGGAAGAGTTTAGAAAGGTTTGTTTTGGGGATTCGGTATAGTAAAAGAGGTGTCAGATGATGCAAGGAGAAGTAGAGTAGGAGAGAGACTAGAAAGGGTTATTTTGGGGATCATAGTAGTGGTATGAGGTTTGGGATAAATAAGACAGTGGATGTAGAGGATATATTGATAGATGTATAGGGTGAGGGATAGGGTAGTGCATTGGAAAGAGTAGTAGAAAGAAATTTGAGATGAGTCAGAAAGTTGGGCTAGAGATTTATTAAGAGAAGCATAGGCTGAGAAATAGGGGAGTTCATTGGAAATGCCAAAATAGAAGAAAGTGATAACTATATAGATCCATAAGTACATTGAAAGTATATAGATGCATAAAGGAGGTAAGTATATGTAGATTCAAGATATTGATCGAGGTACAGGATGAGAAATAGGGTAGTGCATTGGATAAACCTTTTCAGGAGAAAGGTAACAGACCCACAGATCCAAGTACATGGAGGTACATAGATGCACAATGGAAGCAAGTACAGGTAGACCAAAGATGATTTTGTTTTGATTTTTTTTAACAACATCATTGTTCTACATGTTTATACAAAGCAATACACAAAGATAGGTACATATCTATATTGAAAATAAATGCTTATGTACAGAGGGATATGCTGTAAATTTCTGTTTGCATAAGGTGCTTATGTGGGGAAGAGCCAATTCTTGAGTAGTTTTCTGGAGGTAAGGTTGTTGTCGGTGGATCTTATGTTGGGGGGTAAAGAGTTCCATAGTTTGGCTGATTGAACAGAAAAAGATGTGCCACCCATGTTTGTTTTCTTGTAATTTGGGATTTTGAGGCGAGATGCCCCTTTAGAGCAGAGGTTCTTTTGTTGAATGTGTTTGCCGATTTTATTCCTGATGAAGAGCGGTCCAATTCCATCTGTTGCTTTGTGGGTGACACAAAGTAGCTTGAAAGGGATCTTCTGGCAACCGGTAACCTATGCAGGGCTTCCAAGGCAAGTTTGATGTGGTCTCACGGTTTGATATGCATGAGTAGTCTGGCAGTTGAGTTCTGAATTTGCTGTAGTCTTTTCATGGTCGTTAAAGGTGATCAGTGGTAGAGGCTATTGGCGTAATCAAGTTTGGACCGAACAAAGGAGATGGTAGCTTGGACTTTGTGTGGAAATCCCAAATGAGGGAAAATGTGTTGCAGTGTTTTAATAGTGACAAAGCTTGATCTTGCTAGTTTGTCCATTTGGGCATTCATTGACAGCTTGGAGTCCATGGTCATTCCGAGGTTTCTTACTTCCTTCGATACTTAAGGCGGTGATCCCAATTCATCAGGACAGGCGGCAAGCGGGTTATAATGTTTCCAATTGCCACACGTGAGTATTTCCATTTTGGAAGCATTCAATTTCAAGTGGCTCAAAGTCATCCACTGATCCACTGCTCTGAGACAACTGAAAATTGGGGAATTTCCAATGTCTTTGTGGCATTCCAGTTGAAGGAGTATTTGTGTGTCATCTGCATAGTTATAGCACGTGAGATGAAATTGATTGATCAGTTCCAGTAATGACTTCATGTAGATGTTGAAAAGCATGGGCGTGATGATAGAGCCTTGAGGGACCCCTGCTTTTGTGGGGTATGGTTTGGACGAGAAGGGTGGGGTATGGATGTCATTAGTTCTGTTTGCAAGGTAGGACGCGATCCAGTCTAGAGCAGTTTACCTTGATGCCGGCTTCCTAGAGTCTTTGTTTCAGAGTGTCATGGTCAACCATGTCAAAGGCAGCTGAGAGGTCCAAGAGAAGTAGCGTAGCAACCCCGTTGGAGTCTACTGTAATCTTCAGGTCATCCCAGATGGCTAGAAGGGCAGATTCGGTGCCTCATCCCGGACAGACTCCTGTTTGGAAGTCCGAAAGTATGTTGTTCTCTTCAATTAATTGTGACATCTGGGCGACCGCTGCTCTTTCTATCAGTTTGCCCAGGAAAGGTCCATTTGTAATTGGTCTGTAGTTGTCAGGGTACAGCGGTTCCAAGTTTGTTTTCTTCAGTAAAGGGTGTATGTGAGACTTTTTGAGTTCTTCTGGAAATATTCTGGTAGTTAAGGAATCGTAAATGATTGTTCTTACTGGAGAGGCAGCAGAGGTTGTTAAAAGAGTTGTCTTGAAAGTTTGTGGTGGACAGGGGTCAGAAGGGCTGACGGCAGGCCTGCTTGCTTTGACCACGTCCATAAATTCATTGTGTGAGATGTGTTGGAAGGAACGTAGAGGCTGGGTTAGAGTATTCCTGGATTGTTGTTTAGTACCAGATTTAGTGCTGGTGCTTAGTTTCTGTTTTCAGTACGAGTCCAATGTGTCTGCTTTGTTCGTGTAATGATTTGCCAGTTTGTCTGTGAAATCTTGAGTAACAGGATGAGTTCCTTCTAGGCAATTTAGTTTGCGAAATTCATTGAGTATTTTATAGAATTCTTTATTTGCACATTTAGCATTTGGAATTCTGTCTGAATAGTACCTTTTCTTAGCTTTTTTGATAGCTGACTTGTATAATCTGTTAATTTTCTGTAGGTGAAGTTTGTCTTGTTTGGCATTTGTTTGGAGACAGGTACGTTGCAGCTTTCTAATTTGTTGTTTTATGTCTTTTATTTCTATGTTTCTCCAAGGCACTTTTTTTCTTTTGTTCTGTGATGTGGTTTTGAGTGGTATCAGGATGTCAAAAGCTTCCTGGAGCCACTCATATAGATTTTGAACAGAATGTACTGTTTCCAGATTTGTACTGGATGTTAGTTGTGTTTCTAAGTGTTCCAAATTGAGTTTGTGCCATGGTCTATAGGTGGACGGATGTAAGGTAGTTTTAGCTGAGTCGCTTAGTGTTGTTTTATGTTGGAAAGCAAACAAGTGGTGGTCTGACCATGTGACTAGAGTTATAGTTTGAATGGTAACTAGTTCAGTATTAGCAAAAATGATATCTAGGATATGTCCAGCGATATGTGTGGGGTTGTGGACCATCTGATGCAGGTTAAGTGTGTCTAGGCCAGTGATTATTGTTTTTGGATGGGTCATATTGGGTTTGTCAAACCAAATGTTGAGGTCACCCAGAACGGATAGGTTGGAGTGCATTGTTATCAGGTTTGAAACTTTGTCTAGAAGTGCGTCTGGGAATGTCGCCTTGCTAGGAGGAGGTCTGTAAAGGAGCAGGAAGTTAAAGGAGGAAGACTGTGTAGGATTGCATCTTGTTATAAGAGCCTCACAATTATTTATGGAGATGCCATCAGCTTTAGTGATATTTAATGTTTGCCTGAACACAACAGTTAGACCACCTCCTTTTTTGCCTATACGATTTTGGGTGATCGTTTGATAGCCTAGAGGAACAGCTTTATGCAGGACTGGAGCCATATCATCTCCCAACCATGATTCAGTTATGAATAGTATGTCTGGTTTTGTATCTGTGAGAAGGTCGTAGATGTGATGTTTGTTTTTAGAGATGGATCGAGCGTTTATTAGTAGACAGTTTGAAGAATGGCCTTTGATGATAGTAAGACTTTGTTTTGTAGAAGAGTGATCAGTATTGTGTGGGTTTGTTGCACATGTGTTTTTAGTGTTTGCATTAGCTGTATCAGGATAGCAGTCGTGTAGCTGTTCTGCATCATGTTCTTCATCCAGCTTTCTAAAACGGCATTTTGGTGGGTCTGCGTGTGTATGTGCTGGAGATGGCGTTAGAGAGTGAGTTGGTGTGCTGTGTTGCTTTCGTGGTGTAACATTGTTGTGCAGTAGACATGGGGAAGCAAAGTTGTGAGGTGTGGCACGTTGATTATATTGTTATTGTGTGTGTTTAGGGCAGAAGGTGTATGAGTCAAGGGTGGTGGTGCAGCATGTGGGTCATGTAGTAAGGTTCTAAATTGTCCAATGGATGAGAGGCGGTTAGAAGAGAGTTGCTGTATCTGTGTTAGGTCTGGTGGAAGAGAGAAAGCTTAGCATTGGAGTTTGTTCCTGGTTTGAAAGGTGGGAGCATGTTTGTATTTTGTGATGGTAAGTATTATGAGGTGTTGCACTATGAAGATCTTGTTGTGCTCGTGTGTGTGATATGTTTTGTTTTTGAGGTGTACTGAAAACGGGTTTCATGCAATGGATTTGGTTGTATAGTATTGTTTGTGAGAGTAGGTTGTAAGGTAGAGGGGGTGCTGATGTGTTTATGTGTAGATTGTATGTTTTGTGTAGGAGGGAATGAAGTAAAGGTAAGAGTGTTTGTCTTAGACTGGTTTGTTGCAAGAGTTAAAAAGGGTGGGCCCATGCAGTGTATGTGTTGTATGGTAGTGCTATTATGGTAGAAGGAAGAGGAGGGTGTTGGCTGGACAAATGATGGAAGGCTGATTATATGTTTGTTAGTGATAAAAGGTGGTCTGTTAGGAGTAATTATAGCAGGGAGCGTGTGTCTGGGTTGATACAGTTTAATATTGTAATTTTAACCTGCCCGTGATTGCATAATTTATCACCTGTTTTTGTGTTTAAACTTGTGGTTTTTCCTGCATGTGACTGCTTTCATTTAACCTGTTGAATTGTGGGATTTTCAGTCCAATCTCTGAAGTTTTTCCCTCTCATTCCCAGTGACTATCAGTTTTTCCCTCCAAATTTCTCATTTGCTCTGTGCTAAGACCTGTATGTTAAGCAGTGCACCCCCAGCCACTATTTTGTGTTAACAAGTCAGTGAAACCAGCCCCCCCACCACCAACAGGGATATTCTATATCTGAGGGTGCTCTGAGACATCAGTAATCTGCTGTGAGCTGTTTAAACTGTGTTTAATGAGGACTGCACACTTCTTTTTGCCAGGAGAGGGGTAAAGTTTTATACAAACAGTATTGTTAGAGGACAAGGCCCCTCGAGGCTTTGCATCATCTTTTTTTCATAACAGCCCATACAATACTATACAGTGACAAGCCATAACATACCGCACCATATTATACAATGACAGACCATTCCATGGTATACAAGACAAGCCATACAATATCATGGCAAACTATACAATTACAAGCCATACCATACCATACTATGCAATTACAGGCTATACCATACCAAACAATACCATACCATAGGACACACCATACCATACAATGTCATATTATACAGCTAAAGACTATACCATGTCATGTTATGCAATGACAGTTCATACTATACTGTACAATACAATGACAGGCTATACCATGCTATAGAATGACAGGACATACCATATCATACCATGCCATAATATACAATAATAGGCCATGCCACACCATATTCAACAGACCATACCATAAATAGTACACAATGACAGGCCATGTTGTATCATATTATAAAATAATGGGTCATACCATCACATACTATTCAATAACAGATCATACCAAACCAGCCCGTAAAATACCATACTGTACCATTCAATGACATGCCATATCATACCATACAATGCAATAGTATACAGTGAGACAGCATACCATACTACACATTGACAGGCCATACCATATTATACAATAAAAGGCAATACCATACCATACCATGCAATGCCAGACCAATCACATACGATACCATACTATAGAATAAGATGTCATACCGTAGCATACTATACAATACTATACAATGACAAATCATATCATACCACACCATACCATAACATACCATGCTATACAATGACAGGCCACACCTTACCACACTATATCATAATTGACAATGTCAGGCATTAACATACCATACTATACAATGAAATGCCATACTATACATTGACAGGCCATATACATTGACAGGCCATATAATGCCATACCATATCATATTATACAATGACAGACGTTAACATTCTATAACGTACGGTACCACACCATTATACTCTATACAAAAAGAGGCCAAATCATACTATGCAATACCATACTATAAAATGACAGAGCATACCATGCCATACTATACAATTTCAGACCATACCATACTATTCAATGACAGGCCATACCATGCTGTATAATAACAGGCTATACCATAACATACTATACTATTCAATAACAGACATACATATAATGACAGGACATACCACACCATACCATACCATACAATGCAATGACAGGACATACCATACTATACAATAACAGACCATACCATACAACAACATACTGTACTGTACAAATGCAAGCCATGCCATAGCATACTACACAATGACAGGAAATAGTATACCATACCACACCACTTTATACCATGCCATACCATACCACACAATGACAAGGCACACCATATTATAACATACCACAAACACAATACCATACCAGTCTATTTAATGACAGGTAATACCATACCATGCTATACCATGATATACAATGACAAGCTATCCCATATGATGCCATACTGTACAATAAGATGCCATACCGTAACATACCCTAAAATACTATGCAAGAGACCATACCATACCATGACAGGCCAAACCATACCATATGATACCATAATATACAGGCCATAACATACCATATCATATCATACTACACAAATGACAGGCTATGCCATACCATAAAATGAAAAGGCCATACCATTCCATACCTTAGCATAACATACAATAACAATACTATACAATGACAGGCCGTGCCACATTTTAACATACTATATAATGGCAGGTCATTCCATAGCCTTACCATACCATACAATGTCAGATCGTTCTAAGCAATGACAGGCTATACTATACCATATTACACAATGGCAGGAACTGCAAGCACGTACTTGTAACGCACTGCAGCTACTCATAGAGGAGTATGTAAAATGTATGAATAACCTGGACATGAAGATAAACCATTCAAAGTCTTTTGTACTTGTGGCAGCTCCAAAACTGCAGAAACAACCTAGAATATTTGTTGAAGGGCGAAATTTAGAAGTTGTGGATTCGTTCAAATACTTAGGGATTATGTTTGACAGGAAAAATACCTGGCAAAATATGGTGACTAATGGAGGAACTTTAATAGAAAGAAATATTGGAGGACTTTTTAGATTTGTAAAAAAAACTTGGAACCAAGCCAATTGAAGTAATAAAAAAGGTCTATTAGGCAAAAACACTACCTGTTGCCTCTTATGGGGCAGCTGTTTGGGGTATATCTGATATCTCAAAACTACAGTGGATAGAGGGCGGTTTTTGGAAAACATTGGCATCTGTTCCACAATCCTGCTCTACTTATAACTGTCACCACAAGCAGAATGTTCCCTACATTACAGATAAGGTTTGTATCGCACCTGTCCTCCTGTGGCATTCAGTCTGGAGAAAATAAACCCTAACCAGAGACATCATAAAGGTTTGTTTGAATCCAGATGGTGTAGGTAAAATAAAATGGTTGAAATATATTGAGACCAACCTACAGGCTATTGGTTTACTCAACTTATATGATGATCCGGAGTTATGTACATCAATAACTAAAAAAGATGTGAAGGTTAGTCTATTAGGCCATCTTGGTAAGAAGGGATACGAGTCTAACTCTAATATGAGCACGTTGAGACAATACCACATAGTACCTAGTATAACTAATACTTTAAGCTCCTATCTGACATTTGTTATGAACCTCCAAAATAGATATATACTATTGAGATTTTGTTTAAATTATATTACTCTTATTCTGTTATCCATCTAAAACTTACTAGATCAACGCTCTCCCTCTCATTCCTTGCGACATGCAATCTTCTCAGAAGGACCTGCATTTTGTATTTTGTTTGCAAGTGGTATACTAACTAAAGAACTTAGGGCCAGATGTAGGTGGCCATTTACCGACCGGTAACGGCCGATTTCGGCCGTTACAGCCCGGTAAATGGTCATTCCTGATGTAAATGCCCAATTTTACCGATTCGGTAAATTTACCGATTCGGTATTTTTACCGATTCGGTAAATTGGAGATGTAGGTGGGACTCTTCTGAGTCCCACAGGCCTTACCGAATCGGTATTTTACCACCCAATCCAATTGGGTGGTAAAATACCGAATCCAGGTGTGCATGCACTAGTGTGCATGCACACCTGTGCCATGTGTGCCATGTGACAGACAGACATGCCCTTAGGGCATGTCTGTGTGCCACATGGCACACGTGCCTGAATTGGGGGTGCTAGAGGGTGTCAAAGTGACACCCCCTGCACCCTTGCAAAAATTGGTATTTACCGAATCAGTAAATACCGATTCGGTAATGACCATTGATTCCTATGGGCTTCAATGCCCATAGGAATCAATGGGCATTACCGATTCGGTATTTACAGAACCAGTAAATACCGAATCTTAACGATTCGGTATTTACCGATTCGGAATTACCTACATTTCCCCCCCTCTAATTTACCACTTCTTAAATACCTACATCGGGCCCTTAATATATTATCCCGCTTATGCGAAAATGAAATTTTAGACAATGTCGCCCTGCCCTATATTACCTCCAGTCTTTACCGGATTCCTTGGTATGTTTTTGTTTGGCTTCGTTTTATTTATCTGCTCTAAAGAGAAGTATACAAATTCCCTAGTCTGACCCTCATGACGTAAAACAAGGGCTATTCCGTTTAATACCTGTTTACATATCTATGAATTATTGATTTTAGGTTATGGCTGTTTTATACATCGTGTTTTTTTATTGTCTTTTTTATAAAAAACCTTGCCTATTAATCAGATGCTTTTTTAACCTGTAATGTTTTCTTTTTTAATATTGCTGAACTTATGTTTGTAGAATGCTCTTTCTGCCACTATTATATCGGCGAAATAAAGTTATCTTGACTGATTGACAGGTCATCCCATACCATACTATAGAATGCCAGGCTATACCATACCATACTATACGACAGACCTCACCATACCACACTATACCATACTATAAAGTACAATGACAGCCCATGCCATGACCATAGTATACAATGACAGGCCATACCATACCATACAATGACAGGTCATACCATACAATGACAGGTAATACCATACCATACACTGACAGGCCATACCATACTATACAGTACAGGCCATACCATATCATACTATAGAATGACAGGCTATACCATACCATACTATACCATTGAATACAACAACTACCATATCATACTATACAATAACAGGCCATATCATGACATACTATACAATAACAGACCATACCGTAATATACAATGACAGGCCAAGGCATACCATACTAAACCATACCATACCCAACAATACCGGGCCTTCCCATAATATACCATGCAGTATATTAATAGACTAAACTATTATACACGTACCCCTTGACCACTGTGCGTAGAGGTTGAGGGGTTTTGATTTAGTTTACATTGAAGCGGAGAACAGGGCAGGGGTGTGACCTCTCCCCATTGTTATTTGCTCTTGCTATAAAGCCACTGAATGTATATCGGCTGTATGGAATTACGTTTGGAGAATCTACCCGTATAGTGTTCATGTATGCGAACAGCGCTCTAATTTATATTCAGTAACTTGATCCAAATACTGTTGCCTGCTTTGGAAGAATTTGGAGAAATACCCGGATTGCCCATTAACTACCAAAAATGGAAGTGATTTTCAATGGGTAGGTGTCCTGGTCTTGAGATCCAGTGGCTCCCTATATTTGGCCTTAATCGGGTGGTAGGCACTTGAAATATCTGGGAATACATATATCGCATGGCACCACAGAGAGCTACCAGCTGGATATTGGGTGGGTGGTGACTTATATTCTCTCTTCCATACAATTTCGGAACACTTTGCAGTCATTCACTATGGGCATGGTAGCAGAAGCCAAAATGGTTTTCCTACTGACCCCAATACTACAATTTGAGTTCACAAAATTTGATATGCTGCTGGATGAATGCAAAGTAAAATCAACATGTATTATATGGTAGCCCAACTTCAACATGCTGTGCACTGGTTGACAAAGGTTGATAACTGGGAAAAGATACTGCTGCTGGGAATGTTTTGATATAATGAATTAGTATATATATGTGGAGTTAGGTGTTGAAAATCTAGACTTACTTACCTGTTACCTGTCAATTTTTTTCTTCAATATTTTGTCCTTAATTTCTTATCCCACCAATATTGTGGGTTGGATATTCAGGGTGCACATCATATAAGTAGTGGTGTGTGGAAGTAGTTCCCAAGACAGATACCGTATGCATGCTTGTCTGGGGTGATACTGTTGGAATCAACTCTACTGTGCAGGGGGGTGGGGGGGATTGTTGTGGATGAGTATTGTGTGCCAGTATTTACAATGTTCAAATTCCATTGGATTAGCTATACAATTGTGATATTAACACTGACCATGCTGGCTGAAACCGTTATAGTTAAAATCATGTGGAAATTGAATGGCATATGAGTTCTCAAAATAATAAATATTTTTTTTTAAAAGAGAGAAAGGCAGAAAAGGGAGAAAGGAGGAAGCATAGGAAAGAGAAACGGTAACAAAGGAAGAAGGGCGGGATGAAAAACGTGTAAGAATGAGTTAATTAGATAGGAAATTCGGTTGGTGGAAGAAAGAGGCATGAAGTGGCATCATGATTAGGTAGGCTTGTGATTCATCTACCCTGTTGTTCGACTGTGCTGACTGAGGGTTCCTAAGAAAATATTATGTCCTTATACTTATTAGTTTACTAATTGCACTGTGTCTGGTAACATGACTAGCCTTGTTTAATGCTCTGGTTCCGCATTAAATAGGTTCTAGCAAGTACTATCATAGGTCGTGTTAAAAACAGCTGTGGAAAACCCCTTCTCTCCCCCTATATTTGCCCAGTTGGATTCAAACTCTAAGCTAAAGATTAAGTTAAACATGGCTGACATAAATTGGAATAACTGGATCGCAAATAGCACCATCCGAGTTAGACCCATTCACATGGTAAACTAATTCCATGCATCTTGTTATAGCTGTAGGTCAGTGTTATGCCCAACCATCTCAGATGCTATTCTGCTCTGGAGATGGTGATCTAAAAAATGACAACACCACACTGGTCAAAAGCAAGTAAGCCAAATTTAACCACCTTAGCAGCAAAATCTCAAGGTTTACTACCCATATTAGTCCGTAAAAGAGAGGACACCTGACTCACAGCTGAAACATAAAGTAGCTTGAAACAAATTAGCCATAGTTTAAACCTCATCATGAGAGTTCAAAAGCTGTACTTTATCGCCCATTGGGCATGTTGTATCCAGAAGAGTGTTAGACCAGTAAGAAATTGTTAATTACTAGACGAGCGTAAGGCAGTTTCCCAAACATATTATTTTTTAATGTGCCAGTTTAACAAAGTTCTGATCTAGAATTCAAGATAATATAAAGAAACATGTTATAGCCAACCCTCCTTGAAATTTTGGAGGATTTATGCTACTATCTATGAAATTGTTCAAAGTACCAATTCAGGAATAATCCAACTACTTTCTCATGACACCGAATGCCCTTCACTAATAACCTCAAACTGGGAAAATAAGATCCCTCCTACTTCGATCACCGGTGGACTCTTTATTTGTTGTGTTTCACTTTGAACACATCTACCACAGAGAACATCTGATGGAACTCCTGGATAACCTCTTCTTGTTCTTCCCTTCACTATTTTATCAATTCGCTGAATTGCTTAAAGTTTAAACCAGGTAAAGGGAAAGTTGTCGATGAAGAAACCATGTGACTCAACACCACCCTCTACCTCACACTCAGCCCCAATGTTTATTAATGTTATCACAAATGTGGTCATCATAACACCTCTGCTTTGCTCCGGTATTTCAGAACTTTAAATCTTTACCTCTCCCACTTTATCTAGGGAGATCTTATTATGCTCTTGGCCTGATCTCTCTCAGTCCATCAATAGGGCTACTCATCTTTTGGAACCTTCCTCCCTGAAGTAATTGAAAACAGTTGGTATTTTTGTTTTAACCCTCTTCCATCCACACTCTGCCTTACAAAAATGTTAGTTTTAAATATGCTTTACATTCTTTAGAGTGTTCATTTTTATTCAGTATACTGGGCGACCTCACCATTTCTAATTCCCGTTACAACTGTGGTTTTCATTTTCCTAGTAAAGGAGTCTCTATAGCCATTTCATTTTCACCTGTGTACATCTATGACAAAAGAACTAAAAACTGTAAAATCCGAACAGGTGACTGACCAACCAAATGACAGTATTTTATATATCTGAGTCGTTTTATATAATATGTACATGTATATGTTCTCTCCTTTACTGATGAATTAGGCTTTTAAGATTGTGTGTGTGTGTGTGTTTGTGTGATTGATATCTTTTTTTAGTCATCTGTAATTATTTGTGAATCTTTAATATTGTGTGACTTATCAAATAAAGAATTTACATTAGTTATAATATTATTACTCGAATGTGTTACTAATAGTGTGTAAATGGCTAATGGGTCCCACTCGGACCTGCATCACCCCCACCTCAAGAAGCTACACTGGCTTCCGATCCAGATAATAATAATAATAATAATACAGATATTTATATAGCGCGAACAGCTACCTCCACAAGGAGGTGTCCCGGCGCTGTGAGAACAAAACGGGTCAGGAGCCCTGGTGAAGATATCAACGTTCCTGTAAGAAGAGCCAGGTTTTCAGCTGTTTTCTGAAATTAGCTTCCGAGGGGGCGCTCTGAAGGCCTGGTGGTAAAGTGTTCCAAAGCTGCGCCGTATTTGCCGAAAAAGACCGTCCCCCCATGCGAGCCCTTCTCACTTGTGGCTCGAGCAGCAGGACCCGACTGTTCGAGGGGAGAGAGCGGGCTTGACAATACCTGGGCAGCCTGGATCTTAGGTAATATGGACACTTTCCGTACAAAGCTCGAAACGCCAGTGTGAGAGCCTTAAATTTTATTCTACTTGCCACCGTCAGCCAATGTAGAGCACCTAAATGGGGGGTGACGTGGTCCTTAAACGGTATGCGTCTTAACAACCTAGCCACTGCATTCTGCGCGATTTGCAGGCGCTGGATCAGGAATTTCGGAAGACCCAAATATAGGCCATTCGCGTAATCCAGCCTAGATGTAATTGTGGCATGGATCACCGTTTTCCTACACTCCTCTGGCTGTAACTTGAGAATTTTCTGTAAATTCCTCAATTTACTAAGGCAGCCCCCGTCACCTGCTGAATGTGGGAGGAAAAAGATAGACTATCGTCCCACTTTACCCCTAAGTTTTTAGCTGACACGCTGGCTAGGGGTGCCGGCCCCATCTCCCCGGGCCACCACAGTTCTGCCGCGGGCGGGGTGCCCTTCCCAAAAAAGATCACCTCCGTTTTATTTGGATTCAGTTTTAATTTGTTTGTATTCATCCAGTTTGCCACGTCGCTGAGACAGCCCTTAAAACTAGCAAAGGCTGACCCTGACACTTCTGAGTAAGGAAAAACCAACTGGGTGTCATCAGCATACGATATAGCTGTGACTCCCCAGTTGGCAATTAGTGCGAAAAGCGGGGCCAGATAAATATTGAATAATAGAGGGCGTAGTGCCGATCCTTGCGGAACGCCACATCTCAGGCCCTTGGGCTTAGAGGAACATGCCCCCAGCGCCACCTTCTGTGATCTATTAGTTAGGTACGAGTGTATCCACCCAAGAGCCTGATGTCAGATCAAAATGTTGACCAATGAATACAAAGCCCTGCACAACAAAGGACCAGCATACCTCAACAAACTAATGACCTTCCATCAACCGACCAGTCACCTGCGGTCCTCCTTTCTCTTCTTTGCAGACACCTCCTGAATCCGCCGAGCCAACAGCGGAGGACGCTGTTCCTCTCACTTGGCGGCCCAAGCCTAGAACGACGTTCCCCTGTACCTTAGGACTGCCTGATCTCTCCAGAAATTCAGGAAAAGTCTCAAGACCTCGCTGTTTGAATGAATAGAGCAGAGTGAAGCAGCTAGCAACTCCAGTGCATTGAGACCCTCACAAGTGATGTGTTGTGCTTTAAAAATCCTGATTGACTGATAGCGGTGTGGATTGCCCCAAGTAAAACTCTTATCCAAACATTGACTACCAAGAGAGACTTGTATTAACAGCTAATGTATGAAGGTTTCAAAGACAAAACACTCAGTCCATCATTATCAATGGCCGACAAACATTCCCTTTACTGGGCCCATGGGAAATGTTTGTCATTCATAATGATGGCCTAAGTGGCAACGTGCAGTGCTGCACCACCCGATAAATCTGGGAGGGTAGAGGGGAAATAACAGTGATCTTTACGGGCCACTTGTAATGGTAACAGTTTATGTACATTCAGAAAGCAATCCTTAAGCAAATATTCGAAAATTGCATGGGCACCCAAAAAAATAAAAACAAGATTCAACCAAGACATTGTGGAAGACAGAGTACTGTACTGAAGGTCCAGTGCTTACTTTTTATCAACGGCCTGGAAGATGACCATTCCAATAATAGTTCTTGACAGAGTAGAACTACTAACAGGTGGAAGATAATCACTAAAAGAGAATATGTAAAAAAAATAGTACATTTTATTCTTTTTAACTGAGAACCATATAAAGTAAATTGTATTGCTTGTGGGTCGCTAGCAAAGGCATATAGCTATTATAGAGACAAGCACACATTCACTAAATGTGCTAGATGGTTTTTGTATAGATTATGTGACCTGAAACATGACGTCTGATATAGCAAGTTTATGGTACTAGACACAGACATTCGAATCGGAAGCAGAATTTATCAAATGGGATTACGTGGAAATTAATCTTTAGTGTTGAGAAAGCAATATCGTCAAACGCCAGTAAATATTATATATATCATGAAAAATGTAAATCCACTCTCCTTATCCACTGTGTACGAGCACTTACCTCTCCCTGCCTTTGACAGGAGTAAATTGCCATTTTCTCCATGATAGGTGAAAATTGGTTTCCGAGTCTGCATTCCTGTCTTGGGAATACAAACCACGAATTGAACTTGTAAACCAAGTAATTTGTGCATCTGAGTCAAAGGTTGGTGTGCAGTTGGCTTATGGCTTTGTGGCTTGGGTCCCTGGTTATGTAGACGCTCCGACAATATTTGTACACCCAAAATGCTTTGCGAACTTGACATCACATGTTTGAAGAGGGAGAAAGAAGGGATCAACCGCTCTCATTTTGAAAAGGGGGGTGGGGTCGCACACTACTCACACACCGGCGGAAGTTGCCCCTAAGGTCTCTGGTCATTGTAGTAGAGTGTTCGCGATGCATCATCTTTCGATCTTGCTATCTTCGCTGTCTTCGCCATCCCTGGACACGTGTTTCGGGTTTTCAACCCTCGTCAGCAGGGATAGGCAGTGTTCTGGGGTCGCCGATGGCTGCCAATATCTGCCAGGTACAGTACCACTCCGGCGCGTAGGTGCGGGATCCCAGGCTCGTCAGCCCGCTGCTCAAGGGAGCTTAAAGTTACAAAAAGGGGGGTGGGGTCGCACACTACTCACACACCGGCGGAAGTTGCCCCTAAGGTCTCTGGTCATTGTAGTAGAGTGTTCGCGATGCATCATCTTTCGATCTTGCTATCTTCGCTGTCTTCGCCATCCCTGGACACGTGTTTCGGGTTTTCAACCCTCGTCAGCAGGGATAGGCAGTGTTCTGGGGTCGCCGATGGCTGCCAATATCTGCCAGGTACAGTACCACTCCGGCGCGTAGGTGCGGGATCCCAGGCTCGTCAGCCCGCTGCTCAAGGGAGCTTAAAGTTACAAAAAGGGGGGTGGGGTCGCACACTACTCACACACCGGCGGAAGTTGCCCCTAAGGTCTCTGGTCATTGTAGTAGAGTGTTCGCGATGCATCATCTTTCGATCTTGCTATCTTCGCTGTCTTCGCCATCCCTGGACACGTGTTTCGGGTTTTCAACCCTCGTCAGCAGGGATAGGCAGTGTTCTGGGTCGCCGATGGCTGCCAATATCTGCCAGGTACAGTACCACTCCGGCGCGTAGGTGCGGGATCCCAGGCTCGTCAGCCCGCTGCTCAAGGGAGCTTAAAGTTACAAAAAGGGGGGTGGGGTCGCACACTACTCACACACCGGCGGAAGTTGCCCCTAAGGTCTCTGGTCATTGTAGTAGAGTGTTCGCGATGCATCATCTTTCGATCTTGCTATCTTCGCTGTCTTCGCCATCCCTGGACACGTGTTTCGGGTTTTCAACCCTCGTCAGCAGGGATAGGCAGTGTTCTGGGGTCGCCGATGGCTGCCAATATCTGCCAGGTACAGTACCACTCCGGCGCGTAGGTGCGGGATCCCAGGCTCGTCAGCCCGCTGCTCAAGGGAGCTTAAAGTTACAAAAAGGGGGGTGGGGTCGCACACTACTCACACACCGGCGGAAGTTGCCCCTAAGGTCTCTGGTCATTGTAGTAGAGTGTTCGCGATGCATCATCTTTCGATCTTGCTATTTTCGCTGTCTTCGCCATCCCTGGACACGTGTTTCGGGTTTTCAACCCTCGTCAGCAGGGATAGGCAGTGTTCTGGGGTCGCCGATGGCTGCCAATATCTGCCAGGTACAGTACCACTCCGGCGCGTAGGTGCGGGATCCCAGGCTCGTCAGCCCGCTGCTCAAGGGAGCTTAAAGTTACAAAAAGGGGGGTGGGGTCGCACACTACTCACACACCGGCGGAAGTTGCCCCTAAGGTCTCTGGTCATTGTAGTAGAGTGTTCGCGATGCATCATCTTTCGATCTTGCTATCTTCGCTGTCTTCGCCATCCCTGGACACGTGTTTCGGGTTTTCAACCCTCGTCAGCAGGGATAGGCAGTGTTCTGGGGTCGCCGATGGCTGCCAATATCTGCCAGGTACAGTACCACTCCGGCGCGTAGGTGCGGGATCCCAGGCTCGTCAGCCCGCTGCTCAAGGGAGCTTAAAGTTACAAAAAGGGGGGTGGGGTCGCACACTACTCACACACCGGCGGAAGTTGCCCCTAAGGTCTCTGGTCATTGTAGTAGAGTGTTCGCGATGCATCATCTTTCGATCTTGCTATCTTCGCTGTCTTCGCCATCCCTGGAAACATTAAAGTAAGTAGTGCTGTTCAAAGCAGGACATTTGCTGAAGTGGTTTTTGTAAAAACCTCAACTGCCATTAAGGATCGTATGTGCGCGAGCTCTAATGCTCCTGGGATATCTCGAGGTAGATTGAGTGGTAACATCATAGAGGGAATGCACATGATAGCAGTGCTAATATATCGTTAGGTCTGAAAGAAATACTTGTGAATAACCATTGGGCCCGATTCACAAGGTTTTGCTATGAATTGGTGTAACAGTCTTGTGGTATTTCTGCCCTGCTCCTCAATTTAATGCGTAACCCATGAACACAACAAGAGCCAAACAGTGGAACGCACTTCCCTTTGACATTCGGATGGAACAATCAGATAAAATCTTTAGGAAAAGACTGAAGACATGGCTCTTCCAGACAAAGAGCCCTTGGGCTTTCTGCCTGCCCTTTTCGACACTTCTCTGTAGCTCCCTCTGGCCGCAGCGCGGGGACACACTAGTTAGTGTAAGCAGGTGCTTTACAAACTCTTTATTATTATTATTATTATAAGTTACATCTACTCGTTGCAAAATCTTTGCGAATCAGGAGAACAGAATTTTCAGTTTACATGCAAAAGGGTGTGAATCCGTGCGTAGTTAGGCCTGGAAATGTTTTTGTTAAGCCCTGGTAACTTTACAAAATTTCCAGCATTTCGCGTTACGTTTGTTACACGAATTTCTGAAATTACACCACGTAATATAATTTCACGTCAATTCGTGTAGCAATCTCATTATATTAGCATGTTAACAATGAAAGCAAACAGAAAGTCAAAGACTGTTTGTTATCCATGGCACTTCTGTATTTTGCTACATTTTTTGGCGCAAAATGCATCCTTGCTTGCAAAATAGACGTAAGGATGCCTTTTGAGCTAAAGTATAGAGTAACATTTGAGATTTGCATTTCATGTCATTTTGTGTAATTTCCCAAAATTACGCAAAAGGAAATAACATTAATTCCGCACATCCCTCGTCTTAATTTACTGAGCTCATTTTGAGGATGCTTAGTCCCATTAAATATTCTTTGCAGAGAAAGACCACTGTTTAACTTTATAATGTCCATTTTGGTGTTACCTATGCCTAATTGAAATAATTCCTTGCGGGATCATGATGGCAGTGCACGGATATCCATGTGAGGACGCAATCCTTTCTGAGTCAACTCTAGGATTGAAAGTGCTCACGGCCTGATGGAGGCTGTTTTGACTTACCTTCTCTGACTGGACCGCTCCCGGCCTTCAGATCCTCGGCGTGGTTGAACCAGAGCTGGCCGCTGGCTTAGGCCTCGGAAGGGCGGCTTGGTGGTAGGAGCAGTGAGAAAGTGGATTCCAGCGGCGGCTGCAGGTTAGTGGGTGGGGCCTCATCTCTCCTCTTCCCCTGAAGATAATACGGAATGGTGGGAAAGAGACTCTCACCACCGCAGGAGGCAATAGACTACGACTCAGCCGAGCTGCCGAGCGCAGGAACACTGTATCAGCACTGTGAGCATACCATTCACTGGCAGTTTTAGGAACGGCCCTTGCTACATTGTGTTCAGAGAAGGGTTTTCGGTAGGGAGTCTGAACTTTCTGCTGCAACATTGTTTTACCCCTTTTCTCTGGGACTTGTTTATCTTGCGTGGCTACAAAAAATAAGGAGGAGGGCCTGGGGCTTTGTTTGGCATTTTCTGTGTCGCCATTTTGGCAAGATGTTATCGAAGGCAGAGACTAGAGGAGAAAAAGTCTGAAGACTCTTTGATTCCCCCCACCAGGGAACAAGTCCTAAAAAAAGAAGTGGGGGGGACGCTGACGACACGACAGGAAGTGACGTCACGAAAGGTGGCCTTCACCATCAGACTCATTGCCTGCCCTCGCTCACCCCTTAGATGCGATTGCAGCAGAGAAGCCAACACGTGAGCAGCGTTCTGAATGAGCTACGATTTCGCCCCAGAGGCCAAAGAGTGAATGTGTGGCTCAATTTCTTCCAGTTATTCAGCTACAGGTGAAATAAGTGGGGGGACGCCGTCCACCCGCGTGGTACCCCGACTCGAGCCCTGCACCCCACCACCAGGCCGCAGAGGACAGGAAGGAAGAAACTTCAGACTACAAACGCTCCATCCTTTAGGGCAACCATTAAGGCCACTAACGCAGGGGATCTATCTCCTGCCATGGACGGACTTCAGGTTACTGATGCTAAGTCCGATCTTGAACGGTGGGATCATCTTCACGATAAAAAGCCAGGAACTTTGAGCTCTGGAGAGGATAGGGGAGCAGTTCCCTCGCCCATATGAACCTTAATGTCATCCCTCCAAAGGATTATGGATCAATACATCTCACCTCTACATGTCTATCACCTTATCTGGTATTATCTCAAAAAGATACTACCGGAAATCACTCTTTATAATACATACACATATTTGGGCCATAATCGTAACTGGCCTCGGCAAGTGCACGAGAGCTTCCTGACTTGCTGCGAAGGCTCTCAACTTTTAATACTAGGGACATTTTTTGAAGGAGATATTTTTCTCTCTTATGAGAGTTTGCAACAAAAGTTCTCTCTTCTCCGTGCCAGATTTTTTCGGTATTTCAGCAACAATATTTTCTGGGTAGTATTAAAACTAGAAGATTTACACTGTACTCAGAGTAATTTTCTCGATTATCTAACAAAGAGAAATATTACTCTTGCGTACCGGATGATTTCCTCAACTGAGGCTGTGGTGGGAGGTAGGGTGGATTCCTTTCAGTTTGGAGCGGACAAGTGTACCCTGCCTCTCAGGTCAGAGATCACAGCGGACGACCTAAGGTATATTAGCATGCTTGTACAGAGTGTCTTAAAAAATTCCAAGGGTCAAAGTTCATGATTTCAAGTTTATTAATGACTTTAATTTTACACCCTATCATTTTCAGGTTATGAAGGTTAGACATGATGCTAAATCTTTTCGCTGAATGGCTGAGCCATCAGAAGCGTCCACATCTTTGCTTCTTGCCTGTCAATCAAGCCTTTCTGGGAGTCAGTCATGGCGAAACTGTACCCAAACTTTTTTTTCCCTTTATGTATCCAAATAATCACAAACCCATGGTTAAAATAAACCAATATAACAATAACTCGGGAGCAATAAATAGTGTTTGCACAGTAATAATTCGTAGTTACATTAAAAAGACCTTGTCACTGCAAGGTACAATATTCTAGGGTAAAAAGTTACAAAAATCAATTTTTCATATCTTATCTAATTTATTCTGATACTCCTAGAAGCTATAGTAACCCTGAAAAAAAATTCTACTATTGGCTCTTTATTGCTAATGGTTGGCTTATGTGTACCTGTTGCTCCCTATCTTTGCCGCTATTATTGGACTGCTTGATCTTCCCCCCAGATTTGTATAAACTCATGGGCAGACCCTACCCTAAGGGAATAAAGTTCCTCCTTGTGTTTCTCTTGCCTCGTTTTAGTTACTTATTATTGAAATCTGGGTGTATCTGGCATTCTCCAATTTTGTAAAAATCAGAGACTTGGCTACTAAAGAGGCAATGAAAACAAACTGTTTTTGAATGACTGTTAGATTTAAATTGGGAATCCCAAATAAGGCAATCAGGGGATGGGGATTAGATTTAGGGTAAATTTCCTATCAACCCACTTAATCCTGATCCAATAATCTGTCAACTTTGGACAGGTAAAACAGATTCCGGTCCAGTACCCTTTTGGGTATTTGCATCTGAAACAATATGATGACAAGACTGGTAAATTTTTGGGGAGTTTATCAGGGGTGTAATATAACTGCCATCTGGAAAAAAAACACCATACGTTTAAAACTCGCCCCATGTATGGCCTTATTGGACCACACATTATAATCTTTCCAGAGTGCTGCATATATCCCGTATTCTCTTGTTTTTATAGTAGGGACTATTTGCTCATAAAATTGTGCAGCAGGATGCGATACCAATTTCCTAACCCCATAATTTCCTTAAAATATAGTGCATATCTAATAGCCTCAAGGAGTGGATCCTCAGGAAGTTGTAGTTTTCTTAACAGGCTGGAAATCTGTAAATATTAAAATGCTAATGCAGAAAATGTTTCTGGTCTGCCCCCTTTAGTTTATTCCCAGGAGTTCAACATCCCCTTGGTCACAAGATCTTTTATTTTGTGAAATCCTAGCCTTTCCCAATTGCTTAATATCTGCAGATCCACCAGTAACCCTAGGTCCTTACAGTACCTTATCTTCATATCTGGATGGATTAGGGTAAATCGAAATAAATTCTTCATTTGAGTAAATCTGTCTAGGATTATGTGCAAGGTCTTATATCTATTGCGTTTGAGTAGTCTGGGGATCTTGATAAAGGGTTTAGCTGGATATTATTTTCTAATAACATTTGCTGAAGATAAAAATGAAACCCATAATCTTGGGGCAAAGCTACCTGCTCACACCAGTCCATAAAAGCGGCCTGAAAATATTTTTTGATTTGGGGGAGCCCAAGCCCAGCTTAATCCGGACTCAACTGTAGGGTTTTTAGTTTGGTACGTGGTCTTTATTCTGACCAGATAAACTTACGTAGTATATGTTCTACGAACCTTTTTGATTAACGAGTCCTGGTATTCTAAGTCAATAGTATTAAGACATTCTTCTGTTATCCCATCACACTTATGAAGAATATCTTTTTTGCGACAAACCGTTGTAATGTTTAACTCACAGGTCTGGCCTGTTTTAAAGATACATTGATTATCGTGATATATCTCAGGATAGAATAAAAGAAAACTCACAGGAATGCAAATACTTGTCATTGCTCTGATTTACTCGTTGGGAAGTGTCACACATTCAGCAGTAGCATGTCACTCATTCACATCCTAAAACCATAGAAAGGTCAGAAATAAGGAATTCAAAAACTTGGCGGCTATGCATTTTAGTGTTGGTGTCCACATCATCGCACTAAAGTGCATTAGTCACGCATTTATAAAGATCCTCAAGGATCCTGCGGTGCTGTGATCTTCGAAAGGAATGGAGGACTTCATTAAATCAAGAATAATAATTGCATTTAAGTGGAGATACACATGTAAAACATGTTTTAGGAGGTGTAGCAGATACCTCATGTGTATACAGGATTAACTCGCAGTGTATTGCCATTAATGAGGGTGCGAACACTGACATTGAAAAACTGGAGATTAGGTAACAATATATATATGATTATATGCACATTTTTGTGTAAAATGTTTTTTGTCTATGTCTAATTTTTCTATAAAATGCAATGAAGTTTCTGATAAGCGTGGCTCAAATCCACCCGAGTGACTTACCACACTCACCTATAGTAACTCTGTAAGAAGTCAGCCGGACAGTGGAGAAGAATAAACAATTATATTTATTCGGCCACAAACTCCCATATGAGAGGGCCCTGTCCGACCATCACCCCAAGGAGTGCGTCGAGAGGACTGACTCTCTTCATTACAGCAGTACATTATAATGCAACACAGTTCATTAGGGTACGCCCCTTCTGGAAACTTACTGAAACCCAGACAGGGGAACAATGTCCTCATACAGTAGGCATCTGCACCTGCAAGGGATACATCGCTATCTTTACTCAAGGCCGTGGAGCTAGGCTTCAGCGTCTCTGCGCATGAGAACATTACTGATAACGAGACTTGTTAGTTTCGGACACAGTAAGCTGAGAAACGAAAACTGCTGTCTTAGGGAAATTCTCTATTCCTACGGGAGGGGCAAGTGAGCGAGTGCGACTCGCAGGCTCAGAGATATACAAAATGGAGGCACACAGGCTAAGCTAAGGAACTAATATCGTCACACATATAATTGAATAATCGGGTACCAAGCAGCAATAATGCAAACACGTGTATATATGCGCACTTCATCAGTTAGTCATATGATGCTAACTCACATATGAAATTAGGGATGGGTGGGGCATCGAAAAGTGAATTCTATCAGACCCTCCTTTTAGCATCATTGGCTAACTGCAGCCACATTTATTTGCCAAAAGGTAGCGCCTTCACAACCATTCTATGGGCAAGGCATCATTTTTTTTATTCAAAAACATCATCTGCAATAAACATCATCCAATTCGCATCAGGAATGTCAGTAATTATAGAAGCAGTATATTGACCAGACACCTTCTTTCGTTGTCGCAAATTTGTGGCACACATTGAGCAACATGGGGGAAGGCAGTATATGCAAAGGCAACACGTCAGTATTATGCTCACCACTCCAACTAAACCCATCAATATTTTCCAACCCCAGGAGGAGAAAGCACCCCAAAGCCACCCCTGCAAGGACCATGTCCCGTTATCCTGATGGAGTTCAGTCGCTAATCTATGAAGTTTTTGTACTGCCAAGTTAACAGTCGGAGCTGAGTCTGGAATATATACACAACAAGACGTCCCGATGACGCGACAGGCCCCGCCCCTATCTGCCAGGATGACGTCAAGCACCATCCTGTTCTGAATCGTGAATAATCTCATAGCCTGAATCTCAACGGACATGTTAGTCGCAATGTCAGCTTCAGTAAGGACTACCTTCTCCATCACCCTGGAAAGTCGTCGAATGGCCCTACTATTAAATATCGGACCCCAGAAAGGCAAAAGGCCCTTAGAAAAATCAGTCCATTGTTGTAGAGAGGTGTCTGTCTGGTCAACGTCATCTACCTGAAGTTCCCTCCTTTTACGCTGCTCTTGTGGACTGGGAAACCTACGATGAGTCTTGTGATAGTCGGAGGGTGCCACATATACGGGAGGAATCATATAGGCTAAGTAACATACCCCACCCCAACCTTCAGGCAACCATAAGTATCCATTATCTCCGCACACAAAATAAATACTAGGGGGAGTGACCAAAGAGGGGCTGAGAGGCAAACGTATTAATGCTGTCACGTTACAGGAACTATTACCAACCTTGATGGGGCCCCTACCCTCTACACAAAAGAATGGCGACGGACCCACTACAGCCAAAGGTATCAGAGACTTAACACTGTCATTTCCCTTTGGTGGGTGTCTGTAAGACAAGGAGGAATTCAGTTGTAGAAAACTTTCCCTAACTTTGTCAGTGTCATTTGGAATTAAAAACCGGCCCACCTTTTTCTCGCACGTCTCTATAAATGTCTGATCAAAACGTCCGTCAGTATATATCCGTCCAAGAGAAGAGGGAGGCAGAGGGCGTACTCGCATTGTCATTGTCGATCCCCTATTCTGCAGTCGGGGAGTCAGAAAATCTGGCTGCTGAAAATATTTGACAAGACCTATGAGAGTGTACCACCCCACACAACTATTCACAGGTGTCAAAGGAAGCGCTAGAAATCTATCCTTGTAGGCAGCAGAAGGTAAGAGCCCACAAACCCAACAATCCGTAAGGTTGGTGGTGGCATGAGCATGGTGCAAAGTCTTTATAAAAACATTTTCTTTGTAACCTCGTCTAAGCATTCGTTCACCATAATCTACAGTAACCATGTTATGTTCAGGAACAGCAGTAGGTGTTGGTGCAAGCACATGAACGGGATAGACTTTATCCAAAAAAAACAATATACCAAGAGTCACTAGGAAGGCAATGAGTACAATAATAAGGAGCACTATTTTTCCCTTCCGGGAGAGGGCCAACCAGGGAGAATCAGGCAAGGGTCTTGGAGGAGCCGCAAAGGGCTGCTCCTCATCAGGGATGGGACGACCAAAGGGGTATATATTTAAAACTGTGAAAATATATCAAAAATGGAAGGGAAAAAAAAAAGGAACACCTAAAAAAAAAATAGTCCCAGACTATCCGCCGAAACCGGCCAGAGGGGTTCTTCAACCCTAAAAAGGGATCTTCTCCCTGTGTCCTTCAAAGCCTCACAGGCAGGCTTTTACCGTCCATACCTTAATCCCACGTCGCTTATCACACGGCAACTGTAACAGAGGAGCACTTAAACTGGGCCCCCCACACCACTCTATAGTCTCATTGAACGGAATCTTCGGCTAAACACCAGGGCTCTTACAAGTCCATCCCTATCGCTAAATCTTCTTTTTCAACAGAATCTCCACTAAGCCCTTCTTCCAGTGTTTAGTCCAGTACGCTGTCACTTTTTCCGGGGCCGCAGATTATAGCGAGTGCTCCCTCGCACTTTGGGGTCAGTGAACAAAACAGGTGTATCTATGGCATGAGCTGAACTCTCTGACGCCTTTTCACTAGTAGCAACGGGAGTAACGGAGCTCGTCGAAGCACTTTGTTCGGCTGGAGACTGTGCATTCGTCTGTCCACCTTGCTCCTCTCCCCTCAGTGAAGCATCCGAGAAGGGAACGTATCTGGGCAATTGCTCGTGTTCCTCATCAGCAATGCCTTCTCTCACCCATTTGTCGTAGGGCAACGGCAGCGGGACCTTTTTCACATGTGATGCGTGCGTCCACGCCTTCCTGCCTTCCACTCGAAGTGCGGTCCGTGTGGTGAGGAGCACCTGTCGAGGCTCCGACCACCTGGGCTCCAGACAGGATTTCCGTTGGTATCTTCGTGCGAGGACCCAGTCCCCTGGGTGAATGGAGTGTCCAGGCCCCTCCGGCAACGGCTTCAGGGTGTCTGCTACCTGCTGATGAATAGAACGAAGATCTTTAGTCAAAGCATACAAGTAGTCTATCAACAGAGGATACTCAATTTCAGAAAAACATTTAGGCCTGGGTACTCCCCAAACGTTGGCCGGGCGGCCAAATACTACTTCGTAAGGGGAGACACCCGTTTTGGAGTTAACCGTCACTCTGGTAGAGAGCAAGGCTAAAGGAAGGGCATCTGGCCAACGGAGTCCCGTACTCTCCTGTATCTTGGCCATCTTTAGTTTCAATGTTCCATTGAATCTTTCTACAAGTCCCGCGGCCTGGGGGTGTTGGGCCGAGTGGAACTTTTGGGAAATCTGTAAGCCTTTACATATCTGTTTCATCAATTCAGCATTGAAGGACGTACCGTTATCACTCCAGATCACCCTAGGCAATCCGAAACGGGAAAAGTATTCTTTAATCAACATTTTTGCAGTAGAAATGGCTGTACAATCTTTTGTTGGAAATGCCTCCACCCATCTGCTGAAAGCGCATACAACCACCAAGACGTATTTAAGATTGTTAACCCTTTCCATTTCAATAAAATCCATCTGAATCACCTCAAAAGGGAAAGAGGGAGGTGCAAAATTTCCCACTGGGACAGGGGTACCCTTTCCTGGATTGTGCCTCAAACATACCATGCACTGTCGGACCAAGTGAGTCGCCACTTTAGAGATATTTTTATTGCTCCACACTGGGTCCAGCAGCTTGCATATACCTTTTGCGCTAATATGTGCAGGCCCATGAGCCATCGTCACCACTGGGAGGACGTATGCGTTCGGGAGTAACCATCGTCTCTTATCGGTCACATCTGTCCAACATTCATCAGCATCCAATCGCCCCCCACCATCCTTCCATGTCCTCAATTCATCTTCAGTCGCTTTCTCTTGTATATTTTTCACACTCTGTACAGTATCTGCAAACATGTTAACGTCTGGCACCCATCTAGCTGGGCCTGCTACAAACATCCGTGGTAATTTTTCCCGAGCAGTCTCTTTTGCCGTTTGATCTGCAAAGGCATTGCCTCGTCCCACATCATCCACTATTGTCTTGTGTGCGCTACACTTTATCACAGCCAGTCGCTTGGGTAACGTCAATGCTGTTAACAGTCGTAATATCAGCGGACCATGCTGTATGCGTTGTCCATGTGAAGTCAGAAATCCCCGTTCTGCCCACAGTCGCCCATAATTATGAGCCACGCCGAAGGCGTATTGGCTGTCAGTATAAATGTTCACGCCCAGTCCCTCACTCAGTTCACATGCTCTCAGTAAAGCTATAATTTCTGCAGCTTGGGCCGAATTGTAAGGTATTCTAGAGGTCTCCACTACCGTCTGTAATGTCGTTATTGCATATGCTGCTGTCGATGTACCATCTGCAAGTTTGAAACAAGACCCATCCACATACAACTCCCCATCTTGTTCGTCTAAGGGCTTGTCCGTCAGATCCACCCTCCCTTTTGTCTCTTCTTCTGTTCGAAACAAACAGTCATGTACGTCATCGTCTTTTGCATCCGTGGGGATAGGTAACAATGTGGCAGGATTCAGTGTAGCACACCTTTTTATCGTCACATGGGGTGCAAAGAGGGTCATCTCATAGCCGGTAAGACGAGCACTCGTTAAATGCTGCGTCTGTGTTCTGTTTAGTAAAATGTCCACAGCATGCGGTACCATTACTGTGAGGTCTGAACCCAATACGAGCCCTGCCGATTGTCTTATAGAGACCGCAGCAGCCGCCGTGGCCCTCAGACAGCTCGGCAGCGCTCTTGCCACATTGTCGAGCATCGCAGAAAAGTAAGCGCAGGGTCTCTGTTTCCCTCCGAAACATTGTGTTAAGACAGACAACGCGCAACCTTCCGCCTCGTGTACATAAAGAACAAAAGGCTTCTGGTAATCAGGTGTTCCCAAAACGGGTGCAGAACATAAAGCAGTTTTTAGTGATTCAAACGCTTCCTGACATGCAGGGGTCCAAGGTAGGGTTTCGCGCACTTCTTTGGTAGTCAGATACAATAGGGGTTTTGTTAGTAACGCATAATTAGGTATCCACTGGCGACAATACGATGTTATGCCCAAGAATGCGCGCACCTCTCGCTGCGTGTTAGGTACCTTCATATTAGTTATCGCCTTTATGCGCTCTGGCGTCAATCTCCTCCCCACTTTCGAAAGGAGGTGGCCTAGGTAGGTAACCTCCGTTCGACAATATTGAAATTTTGGAAGGGACACCTTATGCCCCCTCTTTGCCAAATGATGCAGTAATTTTATTGTAGCATCCCGACAACCCTTCTCGTCGTCCGATGCGATCAGGATATCATCCACGTACTGCAACATAACGTTGCCAGGTGGAAGTTCCAATTCATCCAATTGTGCCTTCAGTGCTTGACTATATATACTCGGACTTTCAGTGTAACCTTGGGGAATTCTTTAAAACCTAAAGCTTCGGCCAGCCAATGAGAATCCGAATAGATAACGGCTGTCTTCATGTACTGGGATACTGAAGAAAGCATTCTTCAGGTCCAGAACAGAAAAATATTTAGCAGATGGGGGAATCATTGTCAATATCGTAGTGATGTCCGAGACCACCGGGTATTGTGGCTCCACTACTCTATTCACATGGCGCAAATCAATCACAAACCTATATACATCAGGAGTATTATCTGTAGCATCAGGCGACCGTCTTTTAAGGATCGGTAGTATGGGGCTGTTACATATGTTCGAATCCGTCTCTTCCACTACACCGGACCAAATCAAATCTTGTATTATTTGCAACAGGGCTTTCTCTCCCTCCCTTGGAATTCTGTACTGTGGTACCCTTGGTAATTTCGCTCCCACCGTAACCTTTATTGTCACTGGGGCGATATCCATTTTACCCACATCCGTATCATTGGTAGCCCACAAGCTGTCGGGTATCCCATCAAATTCAGGTGGAAGTGGGTCATCTTTAGAGAAACATTGTAGTGGGCGAGCAACAGTCGGGCCTAGCGTGAGGTACACGCCGTCCGGAGAACAATAAATGGTGGCGTGCAACCTCTTCAATAAGTCTAAACCCAGTAAATTTTCTCCACAATTCGAGGTCAATAAAAACGGTGAATCAACAGTGAAAGGACCAATCGTTAGTGTAAGAGGTTTGGAAATAGGGCTAATCACCGGGGTACCTGAAAAACCCACAGAGATATTGTTCTTGCCAGACAGAGCCGCCCCGGGGACCCGAGAATGAGCCACTGAACTTTTCATTGCACCCGTATCCACTAGAAATTTTTGCTGAGACCCCAATAAGTCTGCCTCGACATAGGGTCCCCTCTGATCAACTTCCACAGGCACCGGTCCCTCGCTCTGTCCTACGCTGTCCTAGTTATGGGAGAACCCCGTCAAATCGTCCATAGAGTAATCATCATTGTAATACTGACCACCGCCCCTCTGTAGCTGTTGTCTGTCCGCACCATTGTCAAAGTAATTTCCTCCTGGCCTCCCGCCCCCTTCTGACCGTACATTCTGCCTTCCAGAGTCACCACTACCTCTTCCTTGTCCTCGCCCTGAACCATCATTCGACTGAAACAGAGGGCAATCCCTCCACCAATGCCCCTCTTGCTTACATTTCGCGCACTGATTCGGTCCCAGTCTTTCTCTACTTCCTCCTCTGCCAAAGCTGCCACCTCCCCGTCCCGGAGCAGCACCTCTCCCTCGACCCCTAGACACTTGCTGTAACAAAACCCTCGTCTTCAGATCCTTAGCCTTCTTTTCCTGCTTGTCCTTACTTTCATTTTCTCTGTGTTCATAATACTGGGCCATACTGAGAATACCGGAGGGAGAGGACGTCGTCCACGTACTCTCCGACGCTTGTAACCTTGCTGAAATCTCAGGCAAGAAGTTCATAACAAACCTATTAACAAAGAGTCGCAACCCTCCATCCTGTGACACATCCTGCCCACTAAAGTCCATAAACGTCTCCTCAAATCTCGTAAAGAAGTCCGACACTGCCTCATCCTTTTTCTGCTTACAAGCCGTCAACTTGTCCCAATCTACATTCTTCGGGGGAATGAGAGTGTGCATATACTTTATTATTCGCCCCGGCAACGCCAAAATCTCAGCCTTCGGCTTTTCCCCTGGCTTACGTTCCTTATCCCAATCCTGCAACTCCTGCCACGTACCACCCAATTCTTCCGAATTATCTGTACCCTTCACCTGTCGCCATATATCGACTGGGACCAGAAGCCCAAAAAACAGTTCAACGTCAGCTAATGTCATTACTGTGGAAGACGCAGCTTCCGTCAACTCTTTATAATATGCAGTCGGGTTCTTTCTAGAATCTGGCAACTGGGCTTTTAAAGCCAGTACCTCACTTCTCTTCCATGGTGTATACACCCACTGCTCCTGGAAATGTGCATCTACCCTGTTCCACAGCCCTTGTGACCGGATCTACCATCTCGGGTATCTCGGGATGAAAGATAGGGTGCACTTCACGCATTGGATGTATACCTGGAAAATGGGGCACACCTGCTGAGGGTAGTTCATTCCTATACTGTAATAAGGCACGTAGACTGCGCATCACCTCCTTCACCCCAGTATTCGTTCTGTAGGCTCCGCTCTGTATATCTCGTAAAGTCGCCAGAGCCACACCTCCATACCCCTGCTCCCATAACGTTATTAATACATTTGACATGTGCCACAAAGCGTGCTGTTGATTCAAAGGCTCAAAATCTTTCATTGTAGACCAAATGTCTTCAAACGAGTAAATGTTATTCCTAGCCCACTGGCATGCCTGGTTGGCCACTATACTTTTCTCATCCAAACCAACCGTAGAACGTGTAAGCAACTTCCGTACCTGTGAGAGCAGTCCGCTACCTGCGCCTCGACTCGGCGTTAACATCTCCTGACTAGGGGTGGTGCTAGCTGAAACAGTAGGGAGTGCTAGAGAAAATTGGGAGGGAGCGGGTGAAGTGGTCTGGAGCAAAGAAACGAGGGGTGTTGAGGGCGGGGAAATCACTGCGCCATGTTGATGCGGGGCACTTGCCAATGGACCTGGATCCCCACTAGCAGAGGCGGGAGCTGGCAGAGAAGGATACAATGACTGCGGGGCATAAGGAGGAGGGGGTCGAGTACTCAAAATGTCTTCCATTTCATCCTGTTCGTCCTCTCGCACTACATAACTTTTATTTTCTTTCAACCTGCAAAGCCTATCTGTGCGCTCCAAACGCTGCTCATTCTCATTCTTGGTATGTTCTCTCGCTTTCTGCGCCATAGTCTGTACTGACCTTTTGAGAGCCGCCTTCTCTTCCCTCGCCTTACGCTCCCTGACTTCCTTCTGCCATACTCTTAAAGAATCAAACATGCTTTGACGGCTACGCCTAGCAAACAATTTATCTTGCAAATAATCCAATTTAGCTGCCTCGAACGAACCTGTCAAAGGCCATTGTAAATCCACATTGTCAGCGGTATATCGGTGCCATAAAGTGCCAAACAAAATCGGGGGCAATCCATGCTTGATATACATATCGAAGTTTGGAGTGCCCTCAAGGGGTGCAGGTTGGCTCTCAGCCAGCCTGGAATCTGAGGGGCGACAACAACATCCAAAACATCGTAACTTACTGAAACACGGCATCTCTACTTCGGTGTAAAATAAAACACTTCTTCACAAAAAGTCGTTATCTTGAATCGCTAGCTCGAGCTCGTTCACATACATATAATAAACATTGGGGAATCATATACACACATACACATACACATATAAAATTCTTCCAAACACGTGTTACCAAATGGGACAAGGCCCGTCGACCAAGTCCTGGGGAACCTGGACCCTACCGCAGACCGAACAGTACACTAACTGTTCTGAGGATGGAGAACACATCCGCTCCCCGTGCGGCACTATGGATCGCTGCGCACTTTACCACAGGAGACCCAGGGCTCACCTCCACTGAACCACCACTCTAGGAGTTCAGGGTGAGTTCCGGAGTCCACCCGTAATGAGCCACGCCTTCACCACAGTACCACCCGGTCGGATTACTACAAACAATATATCCAAATATTCTCCCAACCTCGTCAAATCTGTCAGAGCGCCTGCTCGCACTCTGAGTTCCCCGGAGCACACTAGCCCCAGGAGCACACCGGCTCCTCAACCCACTGGAGACACCCTAGTCTCCCGGAACACTCCAGTTCCTTGAACAATCACAGGTGGACCACTCACCTTCCGTAGGCGGTACCGACCTCTACCGTTCTCCACCTCCGGCTGCCAGGACCAACACTGTCAGCTCAGAGTTCCGCCTTCTGGACCCCGGCGTAAGATCCGAACCGGGACCTCTCCCGATCAGCAGGGTGGGGCAGCACTGCGAGAACCAAGCTCGGCATCAGATGGGTACCCGGGCCCACCGTGCCGACCAGCGGGTCCCCGGTCTTCTGCTACCCACCTACGGGTGAGAAAGATCTTTATCGCGGGGTCCCTATTCGGGCGCCATCTGATAAGCGTGGCTCAAATCCACCCGAGTGACTTACCACACTCACCTATAGTAACTCTGTAAGAAGTCAGCCGGACAGTGGAGAAGAATAAACAATTATATTTATTCGGCCACAAACTCCCATATGAGAGGGCCCTGTCCGACCATCACCCCAAGGAGTGCGTCGAGAGGACTGACTCTCTTCATTACAGCAGTACATTATAATGCAACACAGTTCATTAGGGTACGCCCCTTCTGGAAACTTACTGAAACCCAGACAGGGGAACAATGTCCTCATACAGTAGGCATCTGCACCTGCAAGGGATACATCGCTATCTTTACTCAAGGCCGTGGAGCTAGGCTTCAGCGTCTCTGCGCATGAGAACATTACTGATAACGAGACTTGTTAGTTTCGGCCACAGTAAGCTGAGAAACGAAAACTGCTGTCTTAGGGAAATTCTCTATTCCTACGGGAGGGGCAAGTGAGCGAGTGCGACTCGCAGGCTCAGAGATATACAAAATGGAGGCACACAGGCTAAGCTAAGGAACTAATATCGTCACACATATAATTGAATAATCGGGTACCAAGCAGGAATAATGCAAACACGTGTATATATGCGCACTTCATCAGTTAGTCATATGATGCTAACTCACATATGAAATTAGGGATGGGTGGGGCATCGAAAAGTGAATTCTATCATTTCAACAAGAAAGTAATAGTGGTATGTGGTTTTTGATGCATTAAAAATTTAAGACAGATGATACAACATTTATAGGGCAATTTGATTTACCCTATGGGTAGTACTTTGATATCCATTCCTCCACATTACCATTGTGTATAATGTGTTACTCTATAAAAGCAGCTCATGTGCAGTGCTTTGACTGTCCAGGTTATTTAATAGTTAACTTCCTCCCGCTGCAGGTTTAAGGGTCACATGAGACTCGTTGGTCATTGCTGTGGTGATCCACAGTCTTAAACTGCAGGTGGATACATTTGTTTAAGAGTGGGAAATAAAAAAAAGAAGAGCAAAGATTCAGCATGACCTACATGGATCTGGTATCTTTTGTTGTGTTCTGGGCCTGGCTTGCACTGCTGAGGATTGGTCCTGCCGAGCAGTGCTGTGCACCACTGGAATTGTTTTTCATTAGGTCGAGCCTAGGGCAGCGCGCATGCGCTGCTTAGGAGATTACCTCTTGGAGTCACTCGGGACTTTTTTAGAAACTCGTGCATGTACTGCACTGTTTCCAATGAGCACTCGTGCATGTATGGCGTTTACCTTGCGGGTGCGAGCAGCTGCACCATCTGTTTCCAATTATCGCGCCCGCGCTTGTTTCCATTTGCCTGTCTCGGGGTCGCATTAATTGTACACAGATGGCGGTCGCGCTTTTTTTCTTATTATCTTTCACTTTCGTGCTTTTCGCGGCCGCGCTTGTTCATTTTAGTCTCCAATTCAAGACATATTAGGACATTCCTTGCAGCTTTTCTGTAGAAACAGCTCCAGGGCCGCTTACGCCAAACACCCATTACCGCCGAGACCGAAAACATCCTGCCTCTGCCCGCCTGCCATCTCTGGTTAGCATCTCTTCAGTCGAGACTCGATTTAATAAACAAAGGCGGCTTTAATAATTCAAATCTCACTTCTGGGGATGCTGAGGAGCCCATCAGAGGCGTTTCTCCCGCCATCCGGGGCTTTGCATGTATTAGAACCGGGCTCTGTACCCAGAATGCCGACGGCGGCTGTGCTTTCGGCTCCTTCAAAGGCACATAGATAAGCACATGGCGTCTCAGTTCTTAGCCCTTAATAAACCCTTAAAGAGGCTTTGTTTGTATTCCTGGATCCTCTGAATTTGCAAAGGACAGTGAAACAGTCGAGTGACAGTGGTGGAAATCAAGGGCACGGACGGGCTGGCCGTGGCCCAGTGCATCGGAGAGGCACGTGTGGCGCAGAGTGTGCCCCGTTCTTCATAGGCCTCCTCGTAGCAGAGTTCTCCGTGCAACTGTGAGGTCGCCAGGTAGAAGTGACGGTTTTGAGGCCCACAGGCAATGTTTGCAGAAGAGGCCCCACATATCATTCACTCGTAGCCTTGCCAGGTATTTAAAATGATGCATGCAGTGTGCTTGGAATGAGCAGCCCCGGGATTTCACAGTTACAATGCCATACTATGTGCAATTAACACCCTTAGCTAAGATTGTTCATCCTCACCTCAATACATTTGTCCTCCCAAGTCGCCCCACCTCACCTTCATCTAGTTAGTACGAAGAAGAGGGGAAAGCGGCTTGCCCACCCGCGCATTCTTAGGAGTGAGTAGTTCCTGATCTCCCAGGCCCCGCCTCCTGACAGGAGAACCTGCATTTCTCAACCCAGCTACTTTCCTAGAGTTCAAGCATCGGCTCAGTCTGTAGATGACCCTCACTCACTTGATACAGAATAGTCCTGGCACTGATCATTACAAACTCATGAATACAAATGTGCAGAAAGCTAATTTATCAAGCAGAAAACAAAGGGAGACATTAACAAAACGTTCAGTTGTAGAGGGGGATTAGGGCTAGGGCTACCGACTTTAGAAAGGGGAAGTAGGCTGGTATCTCGGTCTTCGATCAACATCCTGTGATTCTGAGTAAATCACTTTTTCTCCACCTGGCTAAAGTGTAATGCAAAGTAAAGTGTAAAGCTCTCTAATGCCCTTTGTCCAAGTGTGTGCTGTATAATAGTGAAAAAAATAAACCTCTGTAATGTTCCTCCTGACACGCGCATGGGTCAATCTTTTTTTAATAAGCGGCCGCCCTTGTCTCCCACGCAGTCTCACCACCCCCTCTTGCAGGCTATAGTTTTTATTTTCAAGGCAGAGTAACTGCATGCCTTTGCTTTGAAGTAATACTTTGTAAATGGGAGAGTACTGCCGTTTCTCGGTTACTGTCAGGTACTCTGGGAAGGGAGTATCTGCAGTTCTTGTTTTCATTGCAAGCACTTCCTTATCCGGGAGGCATGTGCCTGTGACAGGGAGTCCTATTTCCAACCTAGGCACCGTGGACGCTTTATACGTTAGGCATTCGTTGATACCCGTGGTTTTCACGGTTGCACAGGCCGAGAGCCATTAAAGTGGTTATGGTGGAACAGTCACTCCGAGTTCGATATACAGTCGCTCTGTCCCAGGTTCCCAGCGATTGGCCCCTCCCTATCCCCTTGGGCCAGATCTCCCTCCCCCTAATCTTGTGCCACTCAGAGGCCACAGGCGGACCTGGTGTGCCATGATAACTACGCAGCGCCCAGTTGTTCTCCACAGCGTGCACCCTGGAGGCCACGGAGCAGCCTTTCCCATCCCCAGGGCGTTGGACTTAAGCATGGGCGAATTTTGCGGATCTCGCGTTCGCGAATTTTGCGGATTTGCGGATTCGCAATCCGCAAAATCCGCGAATTCCCGCGAATTTGCGGATTTTTTTTTTTTGTGTTCGCCCGTGTTTCTGCCAGTTCGCCAGGGTTTTTACAATTTCGCAATTTGCGAACTTACCTGTCGGGTCGCAAGTTTTGCGAACTTGTTGTTTCTACATGTCCAGCCTGTTTGGGACACTCTTCTTCATCACTGCCACTCTCTGTCACCACTGCCACTCTCTGACTACTCATGCCACCCTCTGGCCCACCCATGCCACCCTCTGTTTCATCACCACACCCTCTGGTTGTCCAGTGTACATTATTTTCGGCAAAGCAAAGCACACCTTCCCTGCCTCAAGTGACCTGAATTAATTTGGGGCTGATTAATGTGTCACAGAATATTTTTTTAGCTGGCACCTGCTTCCTTAGTGCGCCCTGATTAGTGATCTTTTGCACTTGCTAAGTGCTTTCATTGTTGCAAAATTAGTTACAACACCTGCCCTGCCCCAACTGACAATAATGAATTAGGGGCTAATTAATGTGTCACTGAAAGTATTTAAAGTTCCAGCCTGGCACCTGCTTGTCTGCTCCTTTAGCTGTAAATCAGGACCTTTGTGGCATACAGTTAAGGTCAGAGCAGGGTCACACAAAATAGTTGCAAGCAGGCAACCGAATTCTGGAGGGCCCCCTCAGGAAGCACTACAAAGAATCGTTACAAATCATGAGGTTGACCTTTTGCACCTGCTCATTGCTTTTGCTTTTGCTGAAATCGTTTTTCAGTTTTTTTCGCGCTATTCGCGGGGCGCGGCGTCGTGCGAAACCGACCGCGGAAGCCGCCAATTCGTGCGAATGAGCATTTTATTTTTTTTGCGGCTTGTTGTTTCGCGAGTTTTTTTGCAGTATTCGCGAGCCGCTTGCAGCGCAACACGCGAATTTACCCCAAGGTCGAGTACGGGCGCGGCCATTTTGTTTCCGTGACGTATTTCCGTTTCCGCCCGCTATGTATAATCTCGCGCAGTAAGCGCATTGCGAGTAGAGGTTCGCACGAGATCGCGCGGGAAATCTACAGGTTCGCACGAGATCGCGAGGAAAATCTCGCGCGAACTTTCTTTCGCGCTCGTGAACGGGCGCCGGCCATCTTGTTTTTCATTCATTTCCTGTGTCTGGGCATGGTGTTTAATCCTCTTGGTATCTTTGCCATCCTTTGCTTGTTTTCAGTTTTTTTTTTACGATTTTGCTTCTTATCTATCCCTCTCTTTTCCTAGCTGTATATTTTTGTCTTTTCTGCTATTTTTCTTTACTTTTAAACTACTTTTTTAAACTCTTTTCTTTTCTTCTTCCCTATCCTATTCTTTCTTAATTTTCTACTTCTTCCTACCTTACCTGCCCAGACCATGGTCAAGCCAGGCGCCGTGAAGCTGCCCAGGCACTTGAGGGCCGCAGCGGCGGCGGGGAGTAGTGCTGGACCCAGTGGCAGGACAGCATGCGGGAGATTGAGGGGGGAGCAGGTGACGCGACGGGAGATATTCAGCCCGGAGGAAGTGGGCGCGCTGGTCTACTTCGTCCAGCGCCGCCTGCCCAGGACCATCGCGGGAGGCGGCAGGATCGCGGCCGGCGGCTACAACATGCGGGAGCGCCGGAAGCGGTGGGAGAAGGTGTGCTGGGCCATATCCCACCTCTACGGGGTCCAGCGCACCTACAGCCAGGTCACCCATCGCTGGACGGACCTCCTGGACCGCGAGCGCGACCTGCTGGACCAGCTCGGCTTGGAGATCCCCGGGCTTGGTGAGTAGTAGTAGCCATTTAATCACTCACTACTATGATGTTTTCTCCTGCTCTGTGTTGTTGTATTGCAAATATTTGTTTTTTACATGGAGCAAGCCAATAATGCCGCTGATGACGATTACATTGTAGTTAAATTATATTTCAAAATCTTCTGTGCATTTCAGGTGCACTGCTCTCCTTCTCAGTGGCGTTGCTACTATGCTTATTTGTTTTCTATTTCGTGGTCTCATTGGCCTGAGTAACTATTATGTATGAGTGTACTTTACAGAACTGCGTAATGCTAGACACTAGGGGGCAGATTACATTTACAAGCCCCTTGCGCCACGTTTACGTTGCCTTGCGTGACGCAACAGCGGCGTAAACGTGCCGCATCCCTGCGAGTCATTTACAGCATGACGCATCTAGGGAGATGCGTCACGTTATAAAGCCATGGGCCTGCACCACAATGGGTGCGTTCCTAGTACGCAGGGTGGGCGGTCCAGCGGCTGTGTGCCTCGCAAAATTGCCTGCGTGAAATGTACAAGATTTAACGCAGGCACTTCTGCGACGCTGCTACGTCAATTCAATTCCTTATGTCTGCTCGAAGCAGGCGAAAGGACTGACACAGCATGTTAAGTATTGGGTGGCCCTGAGCATTACTGGAGTTGCATTGCGTTGGCGACGTGACTCCAGCGATGCGCCGCTCTTACGTGACGAGATGCGTCACGCAAGTGCCTACCCTTGCGCCAGGGCGCGCCGCATTGTAAATGAGGCACATCTGCCGTGTCGCAAGGGTAGTTTTGCGTGACGCATTTGATCTGGCGCATCTCTGGAGATGCGCCAGAACGCGTAAGTAAGTATGCCCCTAAGGGGCAGAATTGCAATTACCGTCGCATCCCTGCAAAGTAGCAGGGATGCGCCATTAATTGTGCGGCCCGCTACCACCACCAAACATGGTGCGCCGTATTTGCAATGCGGCGCACCATGGGCCCAAAACGTCACCGAAGCTTTACTGCTGGAGTTGCGTCGCAACGATGGCGCAGCTCCATCAATGCTCTGGGGTACCCTATCTCCCCAATGCTGGGTCAAGCCGTACGTCTGCTTCAAGCAGGTGCAGGGTTTGTGTGACGCATCATTGTCCTAAAGGTGACTGATTGATATTTTGTAGATTTCCCTCAGCCACTATTAGGATGTGTTCCAGCGCAGGAATGCCCTCCCTTGCGCCGGAACGCCCCCTGATGGCGCAGGGCTTTATAACGGGATGCATCTCCCAAATGCGTCACGTTGTTATAATATTATACGCCGCACCATGGCGCCCTTTTTTGTTTAGCTGCTGCGTCACAAAAGTCATGCAAGAACGGCGCAAAAGAGCCGCAAGGGCTTAAATCTGCCCCTTCCTTTGTAACCCTGACAATAAGAAAAATAGTGGCGGTGGATTGATAGTTTGACTATTTAAATGACTGGTAATGTAGCAGGCAACTGTTAGTGTTGTCACTGATCTGACTGAAATCACAATGGAGTTTGTCTGTCACTTTGCGTCTTGCCTGCGGACTGCTGCCTGCCAGTCCTAGGTGAACGTTTCAGTACTTTGTTTAGTGAGTTACGTGACTTTCGAAGTCACAGGTCCGCAAATAAATGAAAAGTAACCATAATCAATATAATTTCGCGGAAATATTTTGTTATTGTTCTTTTGAAATGTTTGATTTGGTTGACATTGACAAGCAACAATCATCCATGTTTTCTGTTCTTTCTTTCATGTTGTACGTCAGCTCCCCCCAGGGGCGAGAGGAGGACACAGGAGCAGCAGGCGGCGGATGCTGTTCAACAGGGCCAGGATCGGGCAGGCAAGGGCTCCTCTGCTGGCCCCAGTAAGTTTTCATTTTAGACTAGTACCTATTTTTCCTAGCGTTCCTCATTTGACTTTTTTCAAAATTGTCTTTGCTCTTCTTGTAGACTGTATCTAAATTCTTATCCTGCCTCTACTATGACTCCCTGTGGTATTACTAGATTATTCTTATTAGTCTGTCTGTGTAGCTAACTAAGATTGCACGGTTGGCGAAACTCCCATGATTCTAGTCAGCAATAGCTCTATCAACTTAGTGCAGTCCTCTGGGATTGTCCATAATGTCTTTTGAAGTGTTCTATCTGGACTCATGCTTGCAAAAATTGCAAAACCTTTCGCTCAGTCACTCTAGTCTGGACCAAAAAACACAGATTGTATTTAAGTTTAAAAGCTTTATTAAAAGTAAACACATTTATTAAAATCAAGTCATAATAAAACTAAACGTTTAACTGATAATGGAAAAGTGGTTAGTGCTGACGATTAATTGAAGACATTTCTTGTGGTCGAGCCGAGCTCTCACCTGGTTTCAACTTGATCTTGTTGTTAGAAGTCCATCTTCTGTCTGTGTGGAGAAAAATGGTGCGTGTTAAAAAAACAGCCTTCATCAGTTGTGCCAAAAAGTGCAGCAAGACAACCTTCCCTGGAAAAAGGGACATTTTTTTTTAACTTTAACGTAGACAGTCACAAATTACATTGTTTTCACATGTCTTCATTCCTAGACCAAATACTAGTGACTAGTGAGTGCTTTATTCTAACATTCTTAAATGTACTTTGTAGGTGGAACATCTGGTGGCGGGGCCAGTGTGGAGGTGGTGGTGCTCGACACGGAGGCGGAGGGCGATTCTTCAGGGGAGGAGGCGGCGGCTGTGAGAGTTGAGACGGTGGTGGTGGCGGCCAGAGGTAAGCTCTTATATATTCCTTACTTATTGAGATTGAAGACTAGCTGGGAAGGCAAGAATATGAGATGCATGGCTGGGTGAATGATGAAGCAATGATGGGTGGAAGGACAACAGCCTGGGTGGGTGACACAGAAACTGTATGTGTCCATATACCTGGATCATGCTACTATCTGACTCTTAGATAGCATATGTGTATCTAGAGCAGGGGTACTCCTAGTACGGCCCGCGGGCCGGTGGTGGCCCGGCAAGCCTTCCTTGGCGGTGCGCAGACCTTGCAGACAATCACTGCTCCCCCGGCCCCAACAGAGCAGAGGCTTTTTTGTATTTCACCTGTTAGCGCCCCTGCATCTCCACTCTGACAATCACTGCTCCCCCGGCCCCCACAGAGCAGAGTGGAGATGCAAGGCCACAAAGAGGTGAAATAGAACAAAGCCTCTGCTCTGTGGGGCCGGGCAAGCAGTCATTGTCAGGGTGGAGAAGCAGGGGCGCTAAAACAAACAAAGCCTCAATAATATGTTAATGGTCTTTTAAAGACCTGTTAAGTACTTTGGTGTTGTTGTCTGTGTGTGCGCTTTGAGGAAGCGGTCTCAACCCGGGCTGAAGGCTGACACAGATAGACACACACACAGTGAGATGACAGAGGGGGAGGGAGAGGGAGGGCAGGAGGGAGAGAGAGCTGGAGGGAGGGCAGGAGGGAGAGCAGGAGGGAGAGAGATGTATGTAAATGCTGGGTCTGGTGGCTCAGTGGATGAGGGCATCTGCTGCAGGGACCTGTGTGCAACCTCATGGTCACAAGTTATCGTTTTGCTTTAGCCCCGCCCCCTCTGACTCCGCCCCCACCAGTGCGGCCCTCGGCCCCAAACTACACTGTAAATGTAGCCCCTGAGAGAAAGTTTGTGAGTACCCATGATCTAGAGAGAGTAGACGGTCAGTGGATGAACTAAGTGTAACTTTGAAGAGCATGTAACACTGCACCCGCACGTCCGTTCCAGTGTAGGAAAGGCAAGGAAAAGAACTTTTAATTTTGTCCAAATACTACCATAAATAGTAGCAGTAGTTTGTATTGCAAGCACTGCATAGATCCGGTTATTATGGTGGCCACTCCCTACCTCTCTTAATAAGTTTAGTAGTACTCAGTCATTCATGTGTGGATGTATCACTGGTCACTCAATAAAAAGCAAAGCACCTAAAGTCATCCCATATATAAGCAAAAACATCCCATGTGAAGTGATAGATAATCAGATTATTTATCTTCTTCAATTTTCCATTTCTAGTACTCATTTCCACTGTAGGGTGAAAGTTAAATTAATTAAGCAGTAGCCCTTGAGTTGTAACAGAGTATTCTCAGTGCCACCCGTAATAGAAAAGTAAGAGCTTCACCACCTGCATGTACTGGACGGGTACAGTAACGCAACGGCAACGCAAGTCTAGGTCACTCCTCATGGCGTGCGTCTCTTTTTCTCGGGTGCAAGTTTACTGCGCTGGCATTATGCCGGCTTGCAGAAAATAACGTACCAATTTTCCAAAACAAGAGATAAGAAGAAGAATAAGACTGGTGTACTTTCATAGTCGACTCCAATGGAAGTCCACAGTGCTCGTAGAATTTGTTCCTTAAACTCCCACTAATGTTAGAGCAAGGATGAAGAAGTGTGAGGTTAGATAGATACTGGCCTCAATAGTTATGTAATGCGCTTGCAAGTTGCTAGTTGTACTGCAACACAAATTTCTGCTGAATGATTGAGTTAATCTTAAAGAGCATTGGTTACAGACTATGTCTTTCTTTCTTCATATAGGTTCTCCTTCCAAACGAACAAGGAGGAAGGAGCTGGCTAGAGCGGCCCGGCAACGGAGGATCGAGGCCACTGTTGCGGAATATCGGCGGCTGGTGGCCCTGGAGGACGTGGAAAGTGTGCAGTCGACAACTACAACAACGTCGTCTGCATCGGCCTCCGTGGCCCCACGGGCTGCCACCCAGCACAGTGGTCCACCCAGACTGAGCCGGGCTGCCAAAGGCAAACGCCACCGCCGAGCAGCAAGGCCAACAGCTGCCTCTCACAGGCATTGCACCTGCAAGGCAGTGAAGGCACGCCTGCGCCGCACTACCCTGATGGTGTCCCGCCTTCAGCAGGAGCTCGCCTTGCTCCGCGAGGAGCATGATGCCCTGGCCCAAAAAGTTAACAGCATCCACCCATAGTGTCCCTTGCCCCTTTTTTAGAGACTTTTGGGGGGTGGGAATTGGGAGTTGGGTTTTTGGGGACTTTTGAAGGACAATCGTTGGGGTTAGGGAGGGTCTTGCGGGAGATTATTTTGTTAGGGATATAAATATACTTTTTCAAACTTTATCTGAGCATACCTGTTTTTTACTGCTTGCCTGGTGGGTGGGGGTTTAACGTTGACTGTTTTCCTGAAAGTTTAGTTCCATTTTCTTCCTTTAAGTGTAAATGCCCAAATGTTTTCAACACTAAGTGCCTCTCACAGACTAAGTGAAGTGAATCCAAGAGTCCTAGGACTTTAGTAGTACTACCTTCAGTCTCTCGTCTCTCGTACTAATACTCCATTATACCCCCAAACCACCAAACGCTTATCTTACCTGTAATTTGTGTTTGAAAGTAGGGCTAGACCCAGGGCTGGCTCCACGGGAAACACCGAATAACGTTGGCAATCTTGGTCGGATAAAATTTCCTCATAGCGGTGGTACTAGTGGTGTGACACAGTGGCAGTTGCATGCCTATGAAAAAAAAGAAAATGAAATCTGGTTTGTCCTCCTGAGCAATTCAACGGTACAACTGAGAATATAGCAGGTGACAGAAGTACAGTAGAGCAGTGCCACATTGTAGCCTAACAAATGGTAAAGTATAAGTACTAATTCGGTTGAAGTTCTTTCACATTAGCAATGGTTCTTTGTCAAGCAGAGTAAGAATATATCCTCGGATTTCTTCACCAGCCTGTTGCTATCACCTTATCCTCCCCACCCAGCAAGTGTGTGGATTTATTGCTGTAATAATAATTTAGTCACACATCAATCAAAACCACACAGCCCGGGGGAAGAGGGTTAGGGTTTGAAAAATGGATGGGTACGGGGGTTTTTGGGAAAGGTTTTGGGAGACAAGAAAAAATAGCACAGCATAGACAAACTATTGTGAACATAAACAAATCTTTGGGTACAAACCTATCCATCAATCTTTGAAAGTGCATGCACTACTGCATGCATGTCAGTGAAAAGTAAGTAGTACATTCGACAACTGTGGAAAGAAAGAATGCGACAGTACAGGGCCTGTGTGGAATTATTGATAACGATATTCAACATAAGGTCTCTGTAGCCAGATACCCGAGAGCCTTGCTGGTCACTATAAATCCATTCACAACAACACTCAATGGGGTTGGTCTGGAAGGTGTCAGGTTTACTCCCCGTGATCCAGTCGATGCAAATATGGTTCCACCTCCAAATGTCACCAACACCCAGAAGTGTAAACACAGGGTGTTCGAGCCATTAGGCGGGGGAGAAAAATAACAAACTAAAATAAAAAATGTGGGATGGGTAAAGGTAGGGTCAGCAGGGAAAGGATACCTGTAACAGAAGACAAGACAGGCATCAGTGAAGTGCTGTCCTAACATACAAGGGTACTCTCATATAGTCTCACTAAATAACCAAGGAAGTAGACAAGTACCTGAGCACCAAGAAAACATGACCTTGGATAGGAAATACTATAGCCCTTCTGCCACAATCTGTGAGGAAGGCCTAAGAAACACATAAACATATAGTTAACGAACACACTCCTGTCGCACCAAACACACTCGCGTTATACTAAGACATCAAACCCACTACTCACAACATACCACAAACATGGTAGAGGACTCAATGTACAAAGGCGGTTCCAAATAGTCAAAGCAAAGATGTATGGTCCAACAAAAAGGAAGAGGGAAACGGTAGTGTGTAGGAAGCAAGAACTACAACACTGCGCTCTCTAAGTAATGACCCAGTAGAGAATCTTTGGTGAAGGTCAAACAGAAAAACGTAGTTGCTGTTGCGACCACCACTGAATTCTGCCAACAACACACCCCACGGTGCACTACACAAAGAGAACTGGGGTAGCCTGTAGTTACCTCACTACATGCCCAGTTATGGAGGTCCTTTGAAATACACAGTTATACAACGGAGACGCGTAGTTGTCCTTACTACCGCGCTCCGTTTTAATAGTACAAAAACGATCCCCGATGTGAACGCTAACACGTGGTATAGACCGCCACTGTGCTCCGCCACACACAATTCAACCAAACAGGAATTCATCAAAGCTAGAATTCTGTTAGAAAACAGTCACAGAACCTCCCTTAACAATCCGTTCAGGCAGTAATCAGCTGACCGCACGGGCGGCCGAAGAGTTTAGAGCGGCTTTACCTGAAGACGCGTGAAGTCCGTCTACCGCCAAGGACAGAACACGGAAGCGCTCCCCACTGAGCCTCGGGGGGGGGGGGAAGGTGATAGTCCACAGGAGACACGATAGAAAAGCATGCAGAGCGTCCGCTCTCATGCCGGTGCAGAACAGAAACCAGAATAACGCGCAACAGGAAGCGCGTCTGTTCCCCAGATAAACTTCCTGCAAGTCTCCCGCCTACTCATGGGAAATGTAGTTTCATAGTACGGTAGGCGCTTAGGGGCTGCGTAACCTGACAGAAGGTATAGTAGATAGAAAAGGAGAAATTGCTTTTTTTCTAGGTGTCCCCTCACTCACCAGGGTTGCCCCTTGGTGACATGCTTCATCATTGGGGCCATCCCAGTCCTCTACGGCCTGGGGCGTGCTGCGACTTGCGAATTACGTAGGAGCACTTACAAATGACTATGTGTGGTGCAGATGTGATAGTGGAGTGGACTAAGTGATGTGTTAAGGGATCAATTTAGAAGCCTAGAGAGAGCCAAGAAATGCAGTCACAGTCAGAGAAAAAGGCAAGGGATACTGTATGTATGTGGTTGTAGTGGTCCTGTTGGAAGTGGTAAGTAAGTTGCCTGCAGAAAAAAAATCCTCCTATTAGCGGCACTCCTCCATTGCAGCCGACGCTTCGTCCATCGATGTTGGTCACCAGAAGACACCCTGTAAAAAAAAGCACAGCATAGACAAACAATTGAACATAAACAATTCTTTGGGTACAAACCTATCCATCAATCTTTGAAAGTGCATGCACTACTGCATGCATGTCAGTGAAAAGTAAGTAGTACATTCGACAACTGTGGAAGAGAGAATGCAACAGTAAAGGGCCTATGTGTAAATTATTGATAACGATATTCAACATAAGGTCTCTGTAGCCAGATACCCGAGAGCCTTGCTGGTCACTATAAATCCATTCACAACAACACTCAGTGGGGTTGGTCTGGAAGGTATAGTAGATAGAAAAGGAGAAATTGCTTTTTTTCTAGGTGTCCCCTCACTCACCAGGGTTGCCCCTTGGTGACATGCTTCATCATTAGGGCCATCCCAGTCCTCTACGGCCTGGGGCGTGCTGCGACTTGCGAATTACGTAGGAGCACTTACAAATGACTATGTGTGGTGCAGATGTGATAGTGGAGTGGACTAAGTGATGTGTTAAGGGATCAATGTAGAAGCCGAGAGAGAGCCAAGAAATGCAGTCACAGTCAGAGAAAAAGGCAAGGGATACTGTATCTATGTGGTTGTAGTGGTCCTGTTGGAAGTGGTAAGTAAGTTGCCTGCAGAAAAAAAATCCTCCTATTAGCGGCACTCCTCCATTGCAGCCGACGCCTCGTCCATCGATGTTGGTCACCAGAAGACACCCTGTCCACTGCCTGCCTGATGCTGAATTGTGGCTCGCTACTGTGAAGCCTGACTCCATCCTTTTTTCCCCATTGCAGAGACTGAAACCCGGCCTGTAATTATTCAACGAAAAACAGGAAGTGATATAATATTACAACACCACTGATAAATAAATATAAGGTATGTAGGCTGTGGAGTGCAAAAAGTCACAATTTGATTTTCCTAGTAGACAGTACAATATTTTTGAAAGTGCGTACTCTGAGTCACCTTTTGAAGGATAAATAAGTATGGGCAAATTAATGTAGCGGATCTTGCCCCTCAAGCTAGGTGTACTGTAAACTGTGTTTTAGAACAAAATTAGATCTTCCTAGCAGTGCTCCCACCCAGACCCTTACTAAAGCCAGTCGCAAAAATGTAGAAGACCCCCAATCAAATCTCAAAAAACAAGGCCTAGCAGAAAACTGGTGACAAAACTTACTTTGAAAGTAAAAGTAGGCCGAAGTACCCCCTTCCTAATTACCCATTACCCACCGTGGATTGCATTCAAACCACTTGCAAGCAACCAAGCAAAAGTAGCCATAGCCAGCATCGCTCCAAGACTCGAAATCCCCCCCACTCAAACACATGCAATAGAAATACTGCTAACCCTAACGAACCCTAAGTTAAGAATAGTGGCAAAGGCTTTCTTTAACTATGCCAAATCCCCCCTTTCCCACCATGGATTTTCTTCAAATGACTTGCAACCAAAATTACACATTCTCACGAGTGCTCTAAGACCCCAGAACTCAGTTGGAAAAATCTAGAACACCCCGAAACACATGCAATCCTGCTGCTAGGGCTAACCCTAACGAACCCTAAGTTACAAAAAGTGCCAAAACTAAAGGCTTTTCCGCGCGGATTTTGTCCCAACCACTTCTACCCGGTATTAGACCTTCCCAGGAATGCCCCAAGACCCGGCAACCCACCCGCCAAGAAGCATAACACCCCCAAACAGGCCAAAAGCAAAATCTCATACTTGCAATATTTCTGGGCCTTCGGTCCAAAGGCGCTGCGTAGCTAGGCCATAAGTCGGGGTTGGCACGACGGATTTCCTGAAAAGCAAATGCAATCAAGATTAGAGTGTCCCAGCAGTGCTCCCAGACCACGAAACTCACCCACAAACACCAGGAAGCCCCCCAAACAGGCCCCCGAAAACGCTACATAGAGCAAAATGTCAGAAATAGCCAAAAAAAAAATCGGCCTGGATTTTGTCCCAACCACTTCTACCCGGTATTAGACCTTCCCAGGAATGCCCCAAGACCCGGCAACCCACCCGCCAAGAAGCATAACACCCCCAAACAGGCCAAAAGCAAAATCTCATACTTGCAATATTTCTGGGCCTTCGGTCCAAACGCGCTGCGTAGCTAGGCCATAAGTCGGGGTTGGCACGACGGATTTCCTGAAAAGCAAATGCAATCAAGATTAGAGTGTCCCAGCAATGCTCCCAGACCACGAAACTCACCCACAAACAGACGGAACCCCCCCTAAGAGCACCTCAAAGGCAAGCAAGTCATCAAAAACACAAAAAAAATTCCGCCTGGGATTTGGTCCAAAACACTTTTATCCGGTATTAGAGCTTCCCAGCAATGGCCCCAGAGCCGTCAACCCAGGAGAAAACGAGTAGAAGACCCCCAAACAGCCAAAGAGCAAAAGTACAAAAATGGGGACTTAGTCAATTTTTCACAAATTTCCCAAATCACTCCGCGCGCGCTCTGCAGCTAGGCCCTAAGTCCCCTCTTCCACCATGGATTTGCTTCAAACCTCTTGCAAAGTAAAGTATATATAGCCAGCAGTGCTCCCAGACCACGAAACTCACCCACAAACACCAGGAAGCCCCCCAAACAGGCCCCCGAAAACGCTACATAGAGCAAAATGTCAGAAATAGCCCCAAAAAAAATCGGCCTGGATTTTGTCCCAACCACTTCTACCCGGTATTAGACCTTCCCAGGAATGCCCCAAGACCCGGCAACCCACCCGCCAAGAAGCATAACACCCCCAAACAGGCCAAAAGCAAAATCTCATACTTGCAATATTTCTGGGCCTTCGGTCCAAACGCGCTGCGTAGCTAGGCCATAAGTCGGGGTTGGCACGACGGATTTCCTGAAAAGCAAATGCAATCAAGATTAGAGTGTCCCAGCAGTGCTCCCAGACCACGAAACTCACCCACAAACACCAGGAAGCCCCCCAAACAGGCCCCCGAAAACGCTACATAGAGCAAAATGTCAGAAATAGCCCAAAAAAAAATCGGCCTGGATTTTGTCCCAACCACTTCTACCCGGTATTAGACCTTCCCAGGAATGCCCCAAGACCCGGCAACCCACCCGCCAAGAAGCATAACACCCCCAAACAGGCCAAAAGCAAAATCTCATACTTGCAATATTTCAGGGCCTTCGGTCCAAACGCGCTGCGTAGCTAGGCCATAAGTCGGGGTTGGCACGACGGATTTCCTGAAAAGCAAATGCAATCAAGATTAGAGTGTCCCAGCAGTGCTCCCAGACCACGAAACTCACCCACAAACACCAGGAAGCCCCCCAAACAGGCCCCCGAAAACGCTACATAGAGCAAAATGTCAGAAATAGCCCAAAAAAAAATCGGCCTGGATTTTGTCCCAACCACTTCTACCCGGTATTAGACCTTCCCAGGAATGCCCCAAGACCTGGCAACCCACCCGCCAAGAAGCATAACACCCCCAAACAGGCCAAAAGCAAAATCTCATACTTGCAATATTTCAGGGCCTTCGGTCCAAACGCGCTGCGTAGCTAGGCCATTAGTCGGGGTTGGCACGACGGATTTCCTGAAAAGCAAATGCAATCAAGATTAGAGTGTCCCAGCAGTGCTCCCAGACCACGAAACTCACCCACAAACACCAGGAAGCCCCCCAAACAGGCCCCCGAAAACGCTACATAGAGCAAAATGTCAGAAATAGCCAAAAAAAAATCGGCCTGGATTTTGTCCCAACCACTTCTACCCGGTATTAGACCTTCCCAGGAATGCCCCAAGACCTGGCAACCCACCCGCCAAGAAGCATAACACCCCCAAACAGGCCAAAAGCAAAATCTCATACTTGCAATATTTCAGGGCCTTCGGTCCAAACGCGCTGCGTAGCTAGGCCATAAGTCGGGGTTGGCACGACGGATTTCCTGAAAAGCAAATGCAATCAAGATTAGAGTGTCCCAACAATGCTCCCAGACCACGAAACTCACCCACAAACAGACGGAACCCCCCCTAAGAGCACCTCAAAGGCAAGCAAGTCATCAAAAACACAAAAAATGTTCCGCCTCGGATTTGGTCCAAACCACTTTTAGTGCTTCCCAGCAATGGCCCCAGACCCGTCAACTCACCTGCAAAGAGGTAGAACAACACCCCCACAAGTGCTGAGTCTTTCTTCATTGGGCGTAAACCAGCCCTCTGCTTTGATGGAAATAGGAGTCTGGAGGAGGAGGATAGAGGAGCATGTTCTTCTGAACTTGTGAACCTGAGGAATGCAGACTGCGGCACCTTCAAATAAATTAGCAAACAAGTGAAGACAGTTCTGCTGATGGGCTTGTTTTTGTGATTATCTGATTAAAGTTTGAATTATATTAACTGTGCACAACAAAGAAAGACAGACACACAGGAATAAAAGTGAATAAGGATGAAAAAGAAAGTTATTGATTCGTTGTCTCATTTTCAGGGCTCGAAGTCGGAATCACGGTCCAGGAATAAGAATAAGGCTTCGTCATCATACTCTGCGAATTCAGGCAGGGTGAGGTCAGTGTCACCTGACAGAGTAGAAATTCCCTCATCTATGTTGCTGGCCACCTCCTCTTCATCCGGCACGCTCTCTCGTACTCTGAAATCTGGTGGTATGAGGTGCTGATTCATCTTGATCATTGTTAACCTCTCCACATTTTTGGGCGAGAGGCGGCTCCGTTTGGGAGTTACAATCCCACCAGCCGCACTGAAAACCCGTTCAGAAGACACACTTGCGAGTGGGCAAGACAAGTAGTTTAAAGCCAGGTTGGTGAGCTGTGGCCACAATTCTTTTTTCCCATGCCAATACGCCAATGGGTCAGAATTAACATAGACCTCTGTTGAGTCATTCAGATAGTCCTTCACCATCGACTCAAGGTCCTCATCCAAGGTTCCTCCACTTTGCTTAGCTCTTGCTGTGCCTCTGACCTTTTGAGAACCAAACCCACGCAGAGCTAGCCAATCCTCTTCAGCCTCCAATGTTTCTGTTGTCTTTCGTGCAGATGATCCGGTTGCCGGTGTCTTTAACGGCTGAGAGGTCACTTGTGCCACAGCCACAGGTGCAGAAGTGGATTGTTTTGACTGGGGATGGCCTGCTGATGTACTGCCATTTCCTTCAATTTCCAGCCGTTCTGTTTCAAACTTCTTGGCTGACAAGGCTAGCCAACGTTTGTACTTTGGAACATGTTCATCATTAAAAGGAAAGAATGCTTGGCCTGCCAGCGCCTTTTTGTAGCGTGGATCCAGAATAGTAGCACAAATGTAATGCTGTTCTGAGTGGATCTTTTTAAGACGTTCATCACCTTGTAGGAGCTCTAATAATTGCTCAGCCAGAAGCAAAGAGTCTTGCTTTTTGTCATCTTTTCCAAACACAGAACACACCTCCTTCAGTTGGTCCTCCAGCATGTACAACAATGGGATAGCTTTTCCCAAATTAGAGTCCTCCTTGCTGACTGCACGCGTGAAGACCTCAAAAGGACGAAGCATGCGTGTCAGGCTTTCAACTATGTTCCATTGCGGCCCACCCATCCTCAGCTCCTCTATACCCTCTTTCAAGAAATATTGATCGAGTTCCGTATACTGCTCATACAGACGCTCAAGCATGTAGAAGGTTGAGTTCCAACGTGTTACCACCTCCTGGATGAGTGCTTTCACTGGCATTTGACATTGATATAGCATGCTCCTCAGCTGCTTCCGGGCCTTAAAAGAATGCCTGAAATGCTTGCAAATTTTTCGGCAGGTCTCCAATACACCGTACGCTGCACTGCGTTTATTACCCAAGAATTTTTGGACAACCAGGTTTATACAGTGCGCCAAACACGGCACTCTGAAATAGTAACCGTCCCTCATGGCCTTAACTATATTGGCGCCATTGTCCGTGGAAACATAACCAACCTTGCGTTTTAGTGGGGACAGACAGTTAAGGACCTTTGTGTTAAAGACATCCAAAATGTTTTCTGCTGTGTGACGTTTCTCCAAACCAAACATGGCTAGTGTTGCATGTTTCCGAGCACCTTTAAAAACAATGTTAGTGTCAACACCTGAGTTTAGCTTTGCTTTAGCCCCTGAAAAAGAGACCCAGTGTGCAGTGATGCACATGTAATCAGCGCCTGCGCCACTGGTCCACATGTCTGTTGTCAGATGTATAGTGTGAACAGCACTCTTCTGCAAAGCTGCCCCAATCACCTTCAGAACATCTTCATGTAGTGCTGGAACCGCAACTCGGGCAAAATAGAACCGGCTAGGAACCTTCCATTTAGGGCAGAGCGCTGTCACTAATTCTAGAAAACCAACCCCTTCTACAAAAGAAAAAGGGAGAAGGTCCAGAGCTAGCATTTTAGCCAGCTTAGTGTTATACAGACGGGTCATTGGGTGGTTGCGTTCATATTGCGCTTCTGTAAACAACATCTTTTTAATGTTGCCCTGGACCAATGATTTACGGGATGATGATGATCTCTTCGACCCAGTTACGCTCGCTGATGAACTTTTCCGCATTGATGTCTCACTCTCTCCCACACTCTTAGTGTGGCTCCCATGGGGTGTGCTGCTGACATGGGAACTGGGTGTAAGTGAAGTGTTTGAATCGTCTTCTTCTACCTCCTCGTCATCAGCAGATGAAAAATCAACGTTTTCATTACGTGCAATTCCGGCTTTCTTGACCGCCTCTAGGTGCGGAAACCATTGGACAGCGTGCCTTCTCTCAAGATGACCTCTCTGGCCTCCGGTACCATAGTTAGAACCAAGCTTACCACGACCAACTCGAAGCTTACAAAGGCTACAAATGGCTACGTTTTCCTTTTTTGGGCAAACACTAAAGAAGTCCCAAACTGGAGACTTGAAATGTCTTTGGGGGCCGGAGGAGGCGGCGATACTGGTGGTGGTGGTCCTGCTGCTAATGCCAGATGAAGTGGAGGATGTGGATTGCCGAACTTCAGTACGTTTTGCACTTTCACCACCACGAATTGAGGTCGAGGACGAGGTGGGTACCTTCTTGCGAAGAAATATGGAAGCGGTAGGTTTTGGTGTACTACTTAACTCCAAATCTAATGATTCCATTTCCATTGCCTCCTCGCCGACATCATCATCACGCTCAGCAGCTTCTCGGGATAGGGTCAAAATGTCTCTTTGCTGCATGCCCGGTGGGGCTGCAGTGACCTTTGTGATGACTGGCTCGTCGTCATCGTGAGAGGCTTCATCACCAGCAGTATCTGTCACTTCTTGTTGAGCCTCATCACACTCCATAGGTTTGAGTTTTTGGACGACCTTCCTTTTACGCTTAGGTACCGGTGTCAGATCATGGTGTGCCTCACTGTCAGACCGCAGTTGTGGTTCCCAAGACAGATCACTTGCATCAGAAGGAGGTGGGCTTGAAGAAGATGTAGACACCCCCCTTGATCTTTTCCTTGCTAGGGATGTGGAAGACAATGAATGATCATCAGGAGGAGTGGCTTCCAATGATACCTCGGCTTCATTGTCGATTTCCTGATGTGCCCCTACTTCGGGAGGAACAACTATTGTGGGCACTTGTGAACCTCCATGCACCTTTGCTTGCGCATCTCCTTTTGCTGCCTCTCCTTCCACATGTACTTGGGCGTGTACTTGCACATGGTGTTGTTGCGGCTGTGTTGATTCAGGGACATTGCTGCTACTTTCTTGCGATGAGCCAACATCACTGGTCGATGGTGATTGGAGAAGTACACTGACTGCCTCTGAAGCACTCAAGGGCTTTGACTTAAGTTGGCGTGGTGGTGGAGGCACTGAACCCAATGGAGCAGGGGTGCTGCTCCCAGCTTGGTCCCCAGCAGAACCTGCTGCAGCAGGCGTACTTTTTTTTTTGCTCCCAAAAAACTGGCGGGTGGCACACCAGCCTCCTTGGTAACTTGCTTCTTCTGCTCCTTACTAGCAACTTTCTTGCTAGAGGAGCTACGGAGAACTTTCTTTGGGGGCGGGGCCATCTTCTTCAGAGCAGGTCAGACAGCAGGCCGCAGTTGCACGAATTGTAGAGTTGTCTGAGGCCAGACGTGACGTCGCGTGACGTTATGTTGCACACACACACCGCTGCAGGATTTCTTCCTGGCACTGGTGGTTCTCTTGAGTCTTGTGCACCTAAAAAAAATGGAAGACAGAGGAACATCAGTTCAGTTATAGAGCACAAAAAAAATCGAAAAACACTGCAAAATCAGCACAATCCCAATCCATCCATGCCCTCGATAATGTTTAAATTCAAGACAACCCACAGAAAGACTAGGCCCATGCAAGACTCACTAGTACCCCTGGGCATAAATAAAGGTTGAAAAGTAGGCAAAATGGTTGGAGGCCTAACAACAAAGCCTGCATTCAAAATGGCCACTTGCCTCCTAGCACATGGCCAGGGCCTGCCTGTACCAGCACTCAAAATGGCCCCCACCCACATGGCCTGTCCCCATGAACACCCCCAAAAATCGAAAAACACTGCAAAATCAGCACAATCCCATTCCATCCATGCCCTCCATGATGTTTAAATTCAAGACACCCCACAGAAAGACTAGGCCCATGCACCACTCACTACCCCTGGTCAAGGCCCCAACAACAGGTCAAAAATCGAAAAACACAGAAAAATCAGCACAATCCCATTCAATCCATGCCCTCCATGATGTTTAAGTTGAAGACAGCCCACAGAAAGACTAGGCCCATGCTAGACTCAAATACCCCTGGTGAAAAGGCCACAAGTACAGGCCCAAAAAACGAAAATCACTGAAAAATCTGCACAATCCCATTCCATCCATGGCCTCCATGATGTTTAAATTCAAGACAACCCACAGAAAGACTAGGCCCATGCAAGACTCACTACCCCTGGGCATAAATAAAGGTTGAAAAGTAGGCAAAATGGTTGGAGGCCTAACAACAAAGCCTGCATTCAAAATGGCCACTTGCCTCCTAGCACATGGCCAGGGCCTGCCTGTACCAGCACTCAAAATGGCCCCCACCCACATGGCCTGTCCCCATGAACACCCCCAAAAATCGAAAAACACTGCAAAATCAGCACAATCCCATTCCATCCATGCCCTATATGATGTTTAAATTCAAGACACCCCACAGAAAGACTAGGCCCATGCACCACTCACTACCCCTGGTCAAGGCCCCAACAACAGGTCAAAAATCGAAAAACACAGAAAAATCAGCACAATCCCATTACATCCATGGCCTCCATGATGTTTAAATTCAAGACAACCCACAGAAAGACTAGGCCCATGCAAGACTCACTACCCCTGGGCATAAATAAAGGTTGAAAAGTAGGCAAAATGGTTGGAGGCCTAACAACAAAGCCTGCATTCAAAATGGCCACTTGCCTGCCAGCACATGGCCAGTGCCTGTAGCTGCCCTCAAAATGGCCACCAGCCACATGGCATGTCCCTCCCCATGAACACCCCCAAAAATCGAAAAACACTGCAAAATCAGCACAATCCCATTCCATCCATGGCCTCCATGATGTTTAAATTCAAGACAACCCACAGAAAGACTAGGCCCATGCAAGACTCACTACCCCTGGGCCCTGGGCATAAATAAAGGTTGAAAAGTAGGCAAAATGGTTGGAGGCCTAACAACAAAGCCTGCATTCAAAATGGCCACTTGCCTGCCAGCACATGGCCAGTGCCTGTAGCTGCACTCAAAATGGCCACCAGCCACATGGCATGTCCCTCCCCATGAACACCCCCAAAAATCGAAAAACACTGCAAAATCAGCACAATCCCATTCCATCCATGGCCTACATGATGTTTAAATTCAAGACACCCCACAGAAAGACTAGGCCCATGCACCACTCACTACCCCTGGTCAAGGCCCCAACAACAGGTCAAAAATCGAAAAACACAGAAAAATCAGCACAATCCCATTCAATCCATGCCCTCCATGATGTTTAAGTTGAAGACAGCCCACAGAAAGACTAGGCCCATGCTAGACTCAAATACCCCTGGTGAAAAGGCCACAAGTACAGGCCCAAAAAACGAAAATCACTGAAAAATCTGCACAATCCCATTCCATCCATGGCCTCCATGATGTTTAAATTCAAGACAACCCACAGAAAGACTAGGCCCATGCAAGACTCCCTACCCCTGGGCATAAATAAAGGTTGAAAAGTAGGCAAAATGGTTGGAGGCCTAACAACAAAGCCTGCATTCAAAATGGCCACTTGCCTGCCAGCACATGGCCAGTGCCTGTAGCTGCACTCAAAATGGCCACCAGCCACATGGCATGTCCCTCCCCATGAACACCCCCAAAAATCGAAAAACACTGTAAAATCAGCACAATCCCATTCCATCCATGGCCTACATGATGTTTAAATTCAAGACAGCCCACAGAAAGACTAGGCCCATGCACCACTCACTACCCCTGGTCAAGGCCCCAACAACAGGTCAAAAATCGAAAAACACAGAAAAATCAGCACAATCCCATTCCATCCATGCCCTCCATGATGTTTAAATTCAAGACACCCCACAGAAAGACTAGGCCCATGCAACACTCACTACCCCTGGTGAAAAGGCCACAAGTACAGCCCAAAAAAACGAAAATCACTGAAAAATAAGCACAATCCCAAGCCATCCAGCCCCTCCATGATGTTTAAATTCAAGACACCCCACAGAAAGACTCAGTCCACCCACCACTGAGTACCCCTGGGCAAAAGGCCCCAAAACAGCCCAAAAATCGAAAATTCCAAAATTTTAATTGCAGCAACTGTATTGCCCCAAACAAACTTACTTGTAAAATTTCTAATCCAACAGTGATCCAAAGAAAGTCAAAAAGGCCTCAAATCCAAAGATCCAGCAGCATCCACAAAAAGTAATCCTTCCAGCTGCACATCCAAATGAAAAGTGACCAGGAGATGGACAAAGCACTGGGAGGAGCCTGCTGAACAGGAACAGGAAGTTGAAGACTATGGGGCACTTCCTTCCTCCCACCCCCCTGCCCCCCTCCCCAAAATGGACTCCTCGCTAAAAAAGTGCAGGCAAATGTCAAACTAAGGAGTTATTCACATAAAAATCATCATTTCTAGAAGGTTTATGCTGCTTGCTGGTGGATTTCTTGTGCAGAATTGCAAATTTATATTTTCGCTCGCCGCATCTCAAATCTCGCAATTGCGAAGTACCGCGAGACGAGATCTCGCCGTACTCGCGTTGACAAACTATCGCTGGCAAGCCGCGATGACGTAATCGCGCTCGCCAATTCCCGCGGGATCACACAGCAAGATCCAAAATGGCTCAGCACTCGCAAACTATCGAAAAAAACAACTCGGCAAACGATGATAAACGCCGCGCGCCGCAAAAATTGTATCACCAACGCCGCGCGCCGCCAAAAAAATCCGCTGCGTGCGAATTTGCGGATTTTGTGGGAAATCCGCAAATCTCGCGGATTGCGGATTTCCCGAAAATCCGCAAAATCCGCGAGCGTAACGGATTTTCCGCCCATGCTTAGTTGGACTGTGTATCCTGTGCCCTTCGAGGATATTTATCTCGCCTTGCTTGTTTTGGAATATTTGTCACCTAACTTCAACAAGGTTGTGGTAATATTTTTGTTTTGTAGTTATTCGAAGTTATTGGTTTTTTGTTGGTGCAATGAAAAACACTAAACACTCCTGGCAACAGAGTAACTGTCTATACCGATCATTATACCTTGCCGCCGTTGACACTTACTACAGTTTTATTGTATTTATTTTGTGGCTCAGAGGAATTCTACAAGGTACATAACAATAAAATGAACGCGCTCGCTAGTTTAAGTGGCAATGCTGTTTTGATACTGAACGTTGATGGGTTTGAGTGTATAGTTGTTTATGAGGAACATACCGGCACGCACTCGGCTGCTGGAGTGAGCTGGGAGCGATCAGGACTATTTTTGCAGAAAGGTACACCTACGCCATCACCAGCAACCAGCATTGTTGAGCCAAAAAGGAGACCTCCTCACAAACCTAGCTCCCTGAAGCAAGGCTTCACAGCTCAGGAAGCGACCCCATGTACTCCTTGACAAATTGTACAATCATAGCCTGAGGAATGTCCACACCAACTCTCCCACTCCAGAGGCTGGCTTGGGGATACAACGGTGCCTGGGATTCATGGCTGCCTCCTGCTCCCATCCCCCACAGACACAGCCTGTACAACTGTTTCCATCGGACTCCTACCGTTTCCATACAGGATTCGGACAGCTTCAAGTTTCCTAAGGATTCCAAGGAATCAAGCGAAATTTCCTTTGCCATTTTTTGAAATTGAAGCATTCTGCACCATATTTCATTTTCAACATTTCAGCATCTGTGGACTTGTTGGCAGCATAAGATCTCATTGCCTCGATTATAAATTATCACAACTAAAGTCCTCTTGGTTACTGCTTTTCTCCTCACTCTCCTTTCTGCTGCCTCATGCTGCTCTTCTCCTCACTCGCCTTTCTTCTGCCTCATGCTGATCTTCTCCTCACTCGCCTTTCTTGTGCCTCACTCTCTTTCCTTGTGCCTCACACTGCTTTTCTCTTCACTCTCCCTCCTTGTGCATCAGCACAGCACCCCCTCCTCATTAGTTGACCACCTAAACAACAGCGCAGCCCCACTTTGGCAACAGTACAGCACCACTCGGCACCAATGCAGCACTCCCTTTGGCAGCATCACCTGGCACTGCACCAACTCGAGATCACACAGCACCACCTGAGCATCAGTGCAGCACCACTACCTCCCCAAAACCTGAGCATCAGTGGAGCACCACTGCCTCAGCATCACCTCCGCACCAGCACACCACCACCTCAGTCTGCCCTCTGAATCTAGTATCTGTTGATTCGCCCCTTGTGTCCGTCCGCTGCTCATGTTGTAATTCAGGTACTATTTTGCAATCTTCACTCATTTGTTGTCTTCTTAGCTTAATATATATACATATGTATATATCACTGAAAAAACCATAGGTTTCAGGGACGTTATAATTAGTTGGACATTTCACTCGTACAAAACCATAGAAATTCCCCGTTATAGTTAGTTCAGCTAACTATAACTCGCGCCCCCGCAATGCACTGCTGATGACGTCACATATTACATCATTCATGACATGGTCAGTGACATCACTGATGACATCACTGATGGCATCTCAAATGACATCACTGATGACATTATCCAGTGACTGTGTGTTTATGTAAAGTTTAAATATGTTTTATATATATTCCAAGGTGAATTGAAGAATGAGTGGGTGTATAAGTGTCTGGAAAGAGGATTTAGTATGTGCATGCCTGACTGTATAAGTGAGTGATTAAATTTGTCTTACTGAATTGCTGGGTTAGTGACTAAACTGTCTGAATGTGTCAGTCTGTTGTTGTGTAAGCTGATGTGTGTGTTGGTCAGTAGCTACATGAGTGTCTATAGGGGTTATTGATTGGTTGCCTGACTATTTGTATGGGAGACTGTGTGTGTGTGTGTGTGGGGGGGTGAGAGGTGTGTGACTTTGCATAGATGTGTGAGTGGTTGATTTACCGGGTGTATGGGTTCAAGAGTGCATGTGGAAACAGCTGTATGGGTTGGTGAGTGTGTGTATGGGTATGTTGGTGAGTGAATGGATGTCTCAGTGCTACATGTCCAAGTAACTACATATGTAAAAGGCAGTGTATTTGAGTGTTGGAGTATATAAATGACTATACATGAGAGTCGGTGATTGTGAGAGTGGCTGTATGGATGAGTGTGTACTTGTATCAGTGATTGTATAAGAGAGTAAGTATGTGTTAGTATATGTTTGAATAAGTGAGGTGGTGTGTGTATAACTGTAAAGGTGAGGAAATGGGAGTGTGATTGATTCTTTGCATAACTGACTAGGTGTGTGAGTAACTCCATGGATGAGTGGTGGTGTGTGAGTGTCTGTATAGGTCTATGAGTGCATATGATAGTGTTGTATTGATGAGTGACTGTAAGTATGAGTGATTGTATGGGTGAATGAGTGGATGTGTGTGTAGACCTAGAAATCAGTGAGTGCGTATGTAGTAACTTGTATTGGTGGGTCGATGGTTTCAAAAATGGTAGTCTGTATTTTACAGTAGGTGTATCAAAGATTATATTAGAGTGTGAGGAGGTGCATCAGAATTTGAAGTTGATGAGGTCATCAGTGATGTCATTTGAAAAGTCATCACTAATGTCACTGACCATGTCATGAATGATGTAATATGTGACGTCATCAGCAGTGCATTGCGGGGGCGCAAGTTATAGTTAGCTGAACTAACTATAATAGGGGAATGTCTATGGTTTTGTACGATTAAAATGACCAACTAACTATAACGTGCCTGAAACCTATGTTTTATTCAGTGAAATTCGATGGTTTTTAAATGTTAATTTCTAACTATAATGTGCTTGAAACCTATGGTTTTTCAGTGAATTTCAATGGTTTTTTAAATGCTAATTTCTAACTATGCCTACAAAGTTAGAACATGTGAAGAAAGAGGAAGAAAAGCACATCAAGAAGCAAGACAAATGCAGAAAGAGGCCACAGAAGCCCAGAAAGACGAAGAAAAGTGCAGGAAGAAGAAAGAGATGTGCAGAAAGAACCAACAGAGGAGCAGAAAGTCCTCCCGTGCCCCCAACCTTTTAGTGACGGGTACTGGTGGTAACTGACTCTGACTAACCAGGACCGGAGCCAGTGCTATGCTAAAAGACACTTAGAATACAGTGAAAACACCTACTTACACTAGGGAATACTATATGTTAGGGTACCCCTCTAATTAGCATGACTTCCTCTGTATTTGCCATGAATTAGTGCCTGGGTCATTGCATGAGTACATGGGTAGTGACTGGATGATTAGAGTGCTGCAAGGACAGTCCATGGTGATTTCATAACTCCTTGGGTTTTGGCTGAGTGATTGGATAAGTATGATGCTAGACGGCTGATTTGAGGAGTGCATGGGTACAACCTGGGTAATTGGAGGAGTGAATCAGTACTGTGTAGGTGGTTAGAGGTCTGCATGGGTAGTGCACAGGGGATTGTAGCAGTGCATGTGTTAGTGCCTGGGTCACTCCATGAGTACATGGGTACTGACTGGAAGATTAGAGTACTGCAAGGTGGTCTATGGGACCCCCTTTATCTCCTCTAGAAGGCTGCTCTCAGGAGGCGCACGGACAGTGCGCCACCTTTTAAATGGTGCACTATCAGTGCGCCTCCTGAGGGATACTTTGACTCTGCGCCCGTAATATGATGCAGGGCCAGAGTCGAAGGAATTCCCTCATTTGCAGAGGGCACGCCCCTATGCAAATGAGGAAACACCCTCAGAAGGTAGCGCTTTAAGTGTGTTAGCGCTATCGCTATTATAGAAGGGGACGCACAAGCGTCTGTGCCCCCTTACATAATACCAAAGTGCCCTAGGGGTGCGTAAAGCGGGTGCAAACACCCATGGGTGTGGAACAGGAGCCCATAATTCTATCGATGCCCAGGCCGCTGGCGCAAACCGCCTCTTAGTTCCCATGTTGAATAGTTACCAAATAAAGAGACGGGCGCTGGAAGCAGGAATCAAGAACAGAGTTTATTTCTCATGAGGAGAGCCAGTCATTTCGGACACGAAACACGGTGTCTTTCAGGAGGTGCTCTAACAAGTGAGCTGAGACTCCTTCTTTTATACCTTACAAGACTCTTGACATTACAATCAGGACAGTGTGACGCAAAAGAAAAGACATCCCTATAATCCTCGTGTCAATCCTACCCCACATGTGTTCACAATAGGGACCCTTGACCTGCTGATAAGAGGGGAGGGCAATCGCGCAGCTGAGTGTTCCGTCAACAATTTAGGGTGTGTGCGCCTGATCATAGCCCAGGGGGTGGGGTGGCCAGGATCAATAGTGGGTCCTTTGAAGAGGAGTGACTTCATACAATGAGGGCAGTAAATGGTATCTCCTGGCTCAGGCGATGGCCTCGGACATGTGTGGTCAGCCGGACTCGGGGGAAGGGGTCATCAAAGGAGTGGTATTTATGCCGCGTGGACAATCGAGCGCGGAGGGAAGGCTTGTCAACAGAGGGGCATTTATGGAAGGAAAGGAGGGGTTGGTCAGGCGCGGCCGTGGCTCCCAAGGACAGGGTCTTGCAGAAGAAGAAGGTTTACGGCTTGCCCATGTGAGGAGAAGGGAGGGGTAGCCAGGGTGGACACAGGGACAGAGTCACATAGAGAGAGAGAGAGATCTTATGACCCGTACATGAGAGAGCGGGGGCAGTCAGGTGCAGCTAGGGAGGGCTATGTCAGTTAAGGCGAAGGATGCCTCTTCAAGAGGGAATGGGGGGTTTTGTGCGGGTCAAGCAGGAGAGTTGCCTTTCGCAGCAGGGTCGCGCAGAGGGAGAGGGTTTCATGGTCTAGGCATGAGATACGCGCAGGAGGGAAGCCGGGGATTCCAATGGGTAGAAGGCCATGGTGCCGAGAATGGCTGTACATATGCATATGGGTACGGGCTCTTACTGGCAGAGTGATACGGTCAATAATTTACGGTATTCATGGTGCTCACGGGGAGAGGGGTGGGTGAAGAAGGGAAATGAATGCTGTTTATGTACATCAATTTCTTCAAGTTCCACAGTCGCCCCTTTTTACATTACAGCGTTCATTTTTGCAATTGGTTGGGGTACAGATAGACAGGCATCGTTGAAGAATTAGCATTCATTGATACTAACATTTGGCATACAATCATAGACAGCTGAGGTGATGGGAGGAATGCAGCACATAGGAAATTGCATTTCGTTGAGTTCCTAACAATTAAGCGCACTACATAGCATAAATGTTTCTGGTTTAAAAAATGTGACCAATGAACAGTTTTGACCAAGCAGTTGAGAGCGGAATTCAGTTCAATACACAAGATCTCTTCGTCACAGTGTCTTTTTATCAGTGAGCCATCACTGGTAGGCTCTAGTCCGTATACTTTCGTTGGCGCTGTTGAGCACCGGCGGTGGAGCTATAGGTCCAGCTCGGTTCTATCCTTACGCGTTGCAGGGTGCGGTCAGTCCTCTACTGTTAGACCACAGTCCTGTTCCCTAAACAATCCGTTTGGTGGCGCCTTATGCTCGGCACCTATATTTTCCGTGGCAACACCCTATTCCCATATGAATGCAGTTCTTCCTTTTGGCAAAAAGTCACGTGGAAAAGAGGGTGAGTGTGGTTCAAATAGTCGATAGGAGAGAGGGCGGAGTTGGGTCAGAGTTCCTGGGACACACAAAAGGGACCAAGGGAGCAAAGGATAACAAGCAGGCAGGCCCATCAATCGGGCCCAAAGAAGGGGGGTAGAGACTCCAGGCACATGTGGGTTAGCAGACGAAGGGCTTCAAGGCGGCCCATCATTTTTCATTTTCCACGTTGAAATTGCGGTCTCGTCCCGTATCTTGTTGCTCTGCAGCTCCACCTTTGGTCGACGTCACACGTGTCTCAAGATCTGCAGCCAGGCTGTATGTCACATCTGACCCTTCTCCTTCGGGGATCGTGAATCTTTGAATAGGAACAAAACAAGCTTTAGAGAACTGGTCAGGGGAAGACATTTATGCATGTGAATTCCTCCCTCACTCTAACGCACTTGGGAGAATACGCTCATTGGTCACAGTCAGAGGTCCATTTACCAAGCAGTGCATATGTCGGCATTCCTACTGAGTTCATGCCAAGTTTTATTCATTGTCTACACAGGTCACATATGGAGGAAAGTCAGACTCTTATCAACTGTGTATTTCATCAAACTCTACATTTCGGAGCCTCCAGGGAGACTCGTCTTTCTAACCTGAGCCGTAACAGTCTAACATTTCCCTTCAAGGCTGGCCAGCTTTTTCAAACAGGGCGGGGGCGCTATCATCGAGAGTCAGGGTAAAACAGTTTTTCCTTTTTCGAGGGACAACAGTTGCGCATGGTCATTATGCTTACATCCGGGACAGCAGCTGGGGTCAATCAAAATGGGGCGGGGATGCATCGGGTGCGCGCGCTTGGGTGAAGAAGGGGGGGGGGGTAATCTGGGCGTTCGGGGGTCAATCTAGACGTTGGCGTTCGTCTCTGAAGAACAGAAATGAGGTGCCATTGACATACAGTTCCCCTATAAATGGCCAGATTTGGGGGACCTTAGTCGTCTTACCTGTCCTTTCCTTCTCAGCCAATTCAAGTTCATTCATTTTGCAGAAAGGAGAGGTAGTAATATGGCGAGATACAATCATTTTAGTTTCGGTCAATTTCGCTGAACACCTTCGTGTTCAATAAGTATCCAATCAGACTGGTGCCGGTGGGGCACAATTTTACCACAAAGAGGGAGAGAAGATAGGGAGACTCTCATAGAGAGTGAGAGTCGTCCGCAATCTAAACGAGCCATTCGGTACACGTATGACATGTAGAGAGAGAGAGAGATAGAGAGAGAGAGAGAGAGAGAGAGAGAGAGAGAGAGAGAGAGACGTGTACGAAAATAGGTCATTTAGTGCGCTCACAACATAGAACAGCAAAGGTCAGGTAACACGTAAATACAGACAGAGGGAAGACATAAATCCGTACATTACATACACACAAACTCAGACAAGGAAGACAGCACATGTACTACACATATATAAGACATTCACGACAAAACAGAAAACAACAGGTGGCCAACAAAATCCATATTATATCCTACGTATCTTTACTATCCTATTTGTCTACGTGCTTAGCTCTTTCTACCCTTCCCTCCTTTTCCTTCTTGCTTGTTATGTCTGCGAGCGTTCTCAATTGCCAATACTTACACCTCGGTTGGTCGACCAGAAATTAGCCTGGTCGTGCTATTTACCCATGGTTGGATTTTAAACCATTTTTCAGTTCCTTCCTTTGGTGGGGAGTTCTCCAGGCTGAGGCAACGGCAAGTATTGATCGGGAGAGCAGTCGGACAGCTTGGCTACATCTATAAGAGTGTGAGAAAAGGGGGCAGTGCATTTTGAACATCAGCAATATTTCTAACTTCCCAGACGGGTGGTGCCGTGGTAACCCTTACCCAGATATTTTTCTTTGTCCTTTCCCTACCTAGTCAAACGTCTAGTTACATTATTTAACGCGTCATTTCTAGTCAATTTTTCGTCATTCAGTACCCGTCCAATTTCTATGTCGGTCCCTCCTCCCAGTCGCTATGTTCTAGGAGGAACAGTCATGTTTAAGTCTACGTCTTTTAAAAAACTTATCGTTATAACGACTACACACATATTCCCTCTTTCCCTTTTCGTCGGTGGTTCGACCATCGCTCTCCCACACTTCAGCCGACGTTCTGACGTGACCTGCAGAAGGGAGGAGAAAGAAGGGGTGGGGGGCAGCATTCAAAACACATCAGCATGCAGTAGTCCGAAAATGTTTTTACCTACCACTTACTCGACCTATCTCCACGTACTGCATTTCGTTACCATCTTGGCGTTTAAGCCCAGAGGGACCAGTGGTCAGATAGATAATCATTGACGATCTGCGTATCTACATGAGTTACTTGGTCGCAACCCTCTTTGTTGGGTGCAAGGGTGACGGTCAGGTGGCATTTCTGTGGTGTCATTTTAAGGGCGTCTAAAACACTTTTCCGGCTGCCTGTGACACATAATGTAGCTGCTAAATATCTGATCCTTTTTAACCTTCAGCTTTCATCATACTTATTCTTCGCTCATAGTAGAAAAACATCCAAAACTCATTAATGCAACCGCTACAACTATGCTTTCTTTTTCAAAATATTTTTAATAAAAAGTGTTGATGTATAAATACAGGCCTACAACCCAGTGGACCGGCCACGGAGCAGATTGAGACTGTACACAAGAAGAACGAAGTTGGTGGCAGTTCATTGCATAAAGTGCAGCAGTGCAATAAAATCGTATTAAACTTCCCTACAGACCAAGCATGATGCATGTCGGTAATTCATTTTTAATTAATTCATAAATTCATTATCCAATGTTCATTCATTACCTAAATTACACCAATTAATTTTCCACATCATAATCAGTACCCACCCTAAGTCAGTTCATTGTCCAAGCACATACTCAATATCCTTCATATCTACTTTCATTATCCAAAAATCCGCATACATATCTCGGGACAAAAAGCTGTGCGGTCAGGGTGCAGCAAAGTTTACTCAAAGAGTCTCATTTCGGGTCGGCGCCATTTTGGGCGAGGTCAGGCTGGTTCCAGCATAGTCAGAATGTCTCCAATCTCGCATGGTTGGACCAGAACCTTCCGTTGGCAGTTCAAAAAGTTTGTGCTATGTGGTTAACAGTCTAACAATATGGACCATTAGTCAAAGAGTGGGGAGGGCGGCAACAATTTTCCTACCGGGTCATTCTGGCGTTCCACCGGAACTGAACAAGTCTGTGCCGTGGCTGCATTTTAGCCATTTCCAATCCGAGGCTGGCGCCGGCAGGAGGTGCACCGATGTCGTGGTTCCCAGTGAGGGGGGCGGGGGCGCCCATGCGGAGGGATCGGGGTGCCCCCCGGCTCTTATAGAATCTTCAAGGTTGAGGAGAGGAGGCATGGGGTGTGTGCCCGTCCTGGGCAAAAGACCGCTTTTCGATGTTGACCCTCTTTAAGTAAGAGCATTGGGGTGTCGCTGGAAGCCTCCACCTGGAGGGAGGTGGGGGAGGCTCGTTCGCGCCGCCTCCCCCTTCCAGCGACCCCGCGCCGTTCTTCGGCTCCAGCGCTTCGGTATTGGCCGTGCCAGCCATTGAAGATGGGGGGGGGGGGTCGGTGGCTGTGGCAAGACATCCCCCCCTTTTTGACATGTGGCGGGACTACCTGTAACTATCCCGGCGATGGCATGTGGCGGGACTACCTGCAACTGTCAGGCGTTGGGTGTAGTTGCGGCCATTATTGCACAAAGAAATGCCGCCATCCTCGCTTTGGCTTCGGCCTTCGACGAAAGCCGGATCGGGTGAGAGAGAGAGGTGGTCGGTGGCCGAGGCAAGACAGCACCCTCTCTCCCTGTGGCCTGCAGAGCGGCAGAAGAGGAGGGATGGAGAGGTCCCTGTCATTCTTTGGACCGCCTGCCCAACATCATCTCCTACTGACCGCGGCCAGGCTAGCCCCTCGTGCCTCGAGGCCTCGCCTTCCGGATGGGCGTAACCGCGGACCTGTTGCACTTCGGGAGCTTCCGGAATGGGGGTAGGTACCTATTGAATTGTTTCTATTTCATGTGACCGTTATTTGGGCGTGGCGGGCAATGAGGCAGACATGTTGGGAGCAGGAATAGGCAGTGGAGCCTAGCTACCTCGTGGCTATTTTTGCTGTCAAACTTTTCGCCATTTTATATTTCTTATTACGAACTATTTCTAATGTTTCTTATTTTTAGTGAAGTCAAAAGCTCATCAGGGGGTTACTGACTTAGCCTGATTTCTTTTTATTTTTCCTTCTCTTCCTTAGCGTGCTTCGAGCTAAAGTTTTCTGTTAATAGGGAACGGTGATCACTTCATATTTTTATGTGTTCTTTTCACTAGGGGGTACTTCTGGACGGACCAGACGAGTTCCCTCCAATAAATCGTCCGGGGTGGAACGAGATTATCGATCAAAAGGGGAACATATATTCCTTCATTAGGGTATCATCCTGGACAGACCGAGCGATGTACTTCCACTTACTAGGGTAGCCTCCTGGACGGACCAGATGGTCTACTTCCACTAAATGGCCCATGAGCGGGGAGCATATGTCCTCCATAAGGGTAGTCTCCTGGGCGGACCATGCGAGCTACCCCCCAAATAACCAAACAGTGGGGAGTGGGTAGGACTGACGAATTCACAAAGGGGCATAACCTACCCTTTACTACTTGCAAAGACTAGATAGAATATTTCTATTCCACGTTGTTTGCAGGCAGAAAATACCTCAAACGAAACAATTCCTGGAACAACAATGTCCAGGCAACCAACCAATCAGTGGGGAGAAAAACAGGCATGACGGATTACAACGGGGACAAACGTCTGCATTACCTGCCCTTCGCTATCCAGAAAGGAAGACAGAATATTTCTACTCGTCTCAGTTTGTAGACAGGGAAGATCTCAAAGAGCAACAATCGATTATTAATCGATTTCAAACAATCAGTGGGGAGAAAAGTAGGCATGACGGATTACAACGGGGACAAAAGTCTGCATTACCTACCCTTCTCTATCTGCAAAGAGGGACGAACGTTCCTATTCATCACTGTTTGCAAACAGAGAATGTCTCGTTCTCCAGAAGAGAACCAATATATCAAGTAGCATTCAAAGCTAAATGAACCAATACCAACAATATCAGTATACAAATACCGATTCCAATACAAACAATCAATCAATCAGGTGGATAGAACCACCCTACCAATCAGGCGTAGAAACACCCTACTTAATCTTACCCGGACCGGACCATACGGACAGTTCTTCGTCTTCCTCTTCCAGCGCCCGATCGTTCTCTTACTCCATGTAGCATTCCTGTGGGATTCCAGTCAGGACAATAGGTCACTCAAGAGAGGTCCGTTCAGAATTGGTGAAGTTCTTTTCGATCGGCAGCCGGGCTAGGGCCCTCTCAAGGCAGGTATACTCCGATCATTTTAGATGTTCACTTCTTCGTCTGGATCTCTCTTACCGGGCCTTATGTCACTGATGGACCCCGCGTTGGGACGCCAATTGTGGAACAGGAGCCCATAATTCTATCGATGCCCAGGCCGCTGGCGCAAACCGCCTCTTAGTTCCGATGTTGAATAGTTACCAAATAAAGAGACGGGCGCTGGAAGCAGGAATCAAGAACAGAGTTTATTTCTCATGAGGAGAGCCAGTCATTTCGGACACGAAACACGGTGTCTTTCAGGAGGTGCTCTAACAAGTGAGCTGAGACTCCTTCTTTTATACCTTACAAGACTCTTGACATTACAATCAGGACAGTGTGACGCAAAAGAAAAGACATCCCTATAATCCTCGTGTCAATCCTACCCCACATGTGTTCACAATAGGGACCCTTGACCTGCTGATAAGAGGGGAGGGCAATCGCGCAGCTGAGTGTTCCGTCAACAATTTAGGGTGTGCGCGCCTGATCATAGCCCAGGGGGTGGGGTGGCCAGGATCAATAGTGGGTCCTTTGAAGAGGAGTGACTTCATACAATGAGGGCAGTAAATGGTATCTCCTGGCTCAGGCGATGGCCTCGGACATGTGTGGTCAGCCGGACTCGGGGGAAGGGGTCATCAAAGGAGTGGTATTTATGCCGCGTGGACAATCGAGCGCGGAGGGAAGGCTTGTCAACAGAGGGGCATTTATGGAAGGAAAGGAGGGGTTGGTCAGGCGCGGCCGTGGCTCCCAAGGACAGGGTCTTGCAGAAGAAGAAGGTTTACGGCTTGCCCATGTGAGGAGAAGGGAGGGGTAGCCAGGGTGGACACAGGGACAGAGTCACATAGAGAGAGAGAGAGATCTTATGACCCGTACATGAGAGAGCGGGGGCAGTCAGGTGCAGCTAGGGAGGGCTATGTCAGTTAAGGCGAAGGATGCCTCTTCAAGAGGGAATGGGGGGTTTTGTGCGGGTCAAGCAGGAGAGTTGCCTTTCGCAGCAGGGTCGCGCAGAGGGAGAGGGTTTCATGGTCTAGGCATGAGATACGCGCAGGAGGGAAGCCGGGGATTCCAATGGGTAGAAGGCCATGGTGCCGAGAATGGCTGTACATATGCATATGGGTACGGGCTCTTACTGGCAGAGTGATACGGTCAATAATTTACGGTATTCATGGTGCTCACGGGGAGAGGGGTGGGTGAAGAAGGGAAATGAATGCTGTTTATGTACATCAATTTCTTCAAGTTCCACATGGGCCCCCGTGGCAATTATTGTAATACGGCTCCTGCATGTTTATAACGAGCCACAATGAAGTGTCCTAGAGTTAAAGATGAAGGCAGTGAGAGTGCTTGCAATGTTCAACACTCCGTCCATCATCCCCTTTGGTTTTGCTTTGTTCGCCTTAAGTTGGCAGGGTATGCCCAGACGTACGTCCCTTGCTCTCTTTGCCACTGGATTCAAGCTAGCCTGGTTGATGACGGCTGATTAGCCAGAAACCGGTTCCAGGACGCTTGTTTCCGGTCCAGGGAAGACATGGCTTGGCAGTTCGGGCTGGACTGTTCCCATGAGGCACAGGGTCAGACTGATTTGTATATGGCCTTGTCTGAACTGGGGTGGCGGAGTGAGGTAAAGAATGATGATGGATTAAACGCAGATCAGTTGACTGGGGGTGAGTTTTTGCAATGTTCAAAACTCCGTCCATCATCCCCTTTGGTTATGCTTTGTTCACCCTAAGTTGGCAGGGTATGCCCAGACGAGGGTCCCTTGCTGACTTTGCCACTGGATTCAAGCTAGCCTGGCTGATGACGGCTGATTAGCCAGAAACCGGTCCCAGGATGCTTGTTTCCGGTTCAGAGAAGACATGGCTTGGCAGTTCGGGCTGGACTGTTCCCATGAGGCACAGGGTCAGACTGATTTGTATATGGCCATGTCTGAACTGGGGTGGCGGAGTGAGGTAAAGAATGATGATGGATTAAACGCAGATCAGTTGACTGGGGGTGAGTTTTTGCAATGTTCAAAACTCCGTCCATCATCCCCTTTGGTTATGCTTTGTTCGCCCTAAGTTGGCAGGGTATGCCCAGACGTAGGTCCCTTGCTGACTTTGCCACTGGATTCAAGCTAGCCTGGCTGATGACGGCTGATTAGCCAGAAACCGGTCCCAGGATGCTTGTTTCCGGTTCAGGGAAGACATGGCTTGGCAGTTCGGGCTGGACTGTTCCCATGAGGCACAGGGTCAGACTGATTTGGATATGGCCATGTCTGAACTAGGGTGGCGGAGTGATCTAAAGAATGATGATGGATTAAACCCAGATCAGTAGACTGGAGGTGAGTGCTTGCAATGGTCAACACTCTGCCCATCATCACCTTTGGTTTTGGCAGTGAGAGTTCCTCCTAGTGCTTGTCAGTGTGTTTAAAAGTGTTCACAATAGATGGCCATCTAATCCTTGGCCTATTTGCAGAGTGCGCAGAAAAATGGTAATGTATTCCAGTTTTAACTGTGATTCTGTCTGAAGGAGGGACACAGTTGTCAAAATATTGACAAGGCAAAAGTGAAAGAAACTGCAGCGCCTATAGGTGAAAGGGTCTGTTGTGTGTTTTGGGCAGTGGAGTGAAAGACCATTTCTACAGGCCTCAGCACATTTTAATTCAGAGCCTTGCTGTTTCATAATTGATAAATTCTCAATATTATTTACCACAAAATCATAGTTTTTACTCATTTATCTTAAACTGCTAACAACCATTGACAAAGCCAATAGTCCTCACTGTTATGAGAGAGATGTCAAGCTCAGAGAGAAACCAACATGCTAGTCAGACGGCACACTATGGAAATCACAGAAATGTAGTTTATGTGTTTAAGCCATACGGCACACTATGGAAATCACAGAAATGTAGTTTATGTGTTTAAGACATACGCTTAAGCCATGCATCCCCCTTTTAGAGACCCCCACTTTTTTCATCCCACTTAAAGCCCTGTTGTCAAGATATTTATTTCCTGGCGCTTTGCAGCCGTTTTAAGATCTTCTTAGAGATTCTCATCGCTCAAGTGGGTGTAATTTCTGATATTTATGTTTTCCTCTTCAGTGCTTGATTTTGCTCTCGAGAAAGTGTCACTCATATCCGTTGAACGTCACTCATAAGTACACTGAAATTATGAAAATGTTCCACACAAGCAATCTGAAACCTTGGCAGATCACAAACACACGCGCGCGCACGCACGCACGAGCACACGGACACACTCCCACCCCACTATAGTTCAAAATACAGCAGCACAAAGCTGTAAACAAGGGCCCTGTGAATGAACAAAAACAAGTGCAGGTGCGCGCGCATCAATGTGGCTCTTCATTTTGGGATTTTTCTTGTAGGAAGAGTAGTGTAGCCGCCCGAGTGTATGTAAGGGTTGTTCATAAAATCAGAGTTGTACTTTTAGAAAATGTGGTAACCCTAGTGATATGAGCTGTTGCGCTCTGCGTCTAACAAGTTTTCAATCCGCTTCCAAGCTCTATATCTCCTAACAAGCAATTCAATTGTTTGAAGCAGAAACAACAAAAATAAAACGATTGATGTAACAATGAACCTAATAGAATTCAGATGGAGGAGAGTAGAAGCGTTCTCCGTGCACTTGGAACGTGTTGGCTGCGTGCAGCAGGCGTGCTCCTGGGGACCGAGATTTTAAATGTAACCATCCTTTCTGCGAGGGGAAAAAATCACTTCCGCTCAGAGGAGTGAGATGTTTGCCTTGGAGTGTGTCCACGGGACTGACGAGGTCTGCGATGGGTGTCCGGCGGAAGCCGAGGCGCCGATGCCCCTGGAAGACCATCCAGGGTTTGACGATGGAGAGATCCTTCAAGACAGTGTGTGCGGCTCCGCCTCGGAGCACACCGAGGGTTGGAGCCCGGCATCAGGGGCTGGGAAGGAGGCCTCCCTTCGGATTCGGCCCCGCGCCGCCACCATCTGCAGCGGCGATCGCCACGCGCACCTGCAGCCCACGAGGAGGCTGTCGCTGAGTACCTCCCCCTCCCCCGAGTGCTACTTCTGGACTATCGACTGCCGGTACCAACCCGACCTTCTGCGAGGTAGCGTCCTCCGTTTCAGAACCGTTTGCAATTAGTTGCTATTGTTTCTCCCACGCCGTGGCCAGCGATCTGTATGTATTCTGGATTTATTTCTCAGTATTAGCGCACTTAAGTTTATTAGTTCCATGTGGGATGCTCGTCCAGAGCATAGGGTGGGCATGGCTAGTCCACTTAATTTTCTGTGCGACCCGGGATGTGCAGTCTGTCTGGTCCAATCTAAAGTAGGGACTACAAGTCCCAGTGTGCAAATTAATTCTGGTCTGAATGAACGACCCCACCCGTGGACATATTCTGTTTTCGAGCTCTATTGCAATTCTAATTGTATCTCGATTTCACTTTCTTGCTGTTTAAGTGTTACTTCATTCGTGCACAGCAGTGAATATTTTTGGTTCTTCGTGGCTAAGAACTGTAGACTTTAATTCAAGAGAACACTCCATCTCTTTTGTCAGATAGGAAAACCTCATTTGGCTTGCACATTTGCCTAAATTGAGTCGAGTGACACTGCTTGTCCCCATGCTGTTGTCCTTCTTTTGGTGTCTGCGCTGAACATGACTCATTTACAAAACAAATGTGAAGAGGACATTGTTTTATACGGGTTTGCAGTAACTTTGGCAACGCAATGTACTAGGTACCATTTTTTTAGATTTATGTTTGCAAAATAGTGTTGTTTCAATCAAAATCTCTGTTGAAGATCACCAGGGCTAAGCCCTGCTCTCTCAGGCCCAGGGCTTTAAGTGGGCCGGGTCTTGCCCGTGTTCTGCACCCGCAGTTCTAAAAAGCAGGTGCTGAGACGGGTCCCTATCGGGCTCTCCATTTCTGCAATCACCCTCGGAGTGAAAAAAAACCTTAACTCTACAGCAGTACAGCTGTTTAAAGCCATTGATGTAACATCAAAAAGACTTGGTTTAGTTCTTTCACAGTCAACTCATTTCAGAGCTGAATCATTTTCAATATTATATACCATGAACCACAGTTGTTGCTTATTTGAAATATGCAACTAACAACTGTTGACAAATACAATAGTTTTGGCTTGTGGTAGGTGTAATGTTACTTGTTGTATAGCTGGATGCAACGAAGCAGCAAACTACCAGTCTGGCGACACACTATGCTAAACGCAGATTTTGAGTTTACTATATTTCTAATCTAAGTCAAGCCCTTAATAACATTGGTCAAGTCCCTTTCAGAGACCCCCCCCCCCCCCCGTTTTTTCATCCCACTTAAAGCCCTGTTCTGGATCATGGATCTTTGCTGTTGTTTTAGCGGCGCTCAAGGGCTGTACATCACATTAAATTATTACAGTTCTATCTCAGTGAATAAAGAGTTTGAGTTAAAGTTTATTCAATTTTTGTTAATCATCTTTATTCAAAGTCCCAAGTCAATTCTTATTATTCTTGTTCTTCAGATATGAACAGAAATCTATCGTCCATATTAGTCAACTAAATAATCCTAATAAACTGCATTAAGTACATACCATAAAGGATATGTTTCTATTCTAAAAATGAGGACAATGGAGCAGACTCGGAGACCCATAAAGAGTTATGGATATCAAGACAAAGCATAGGCTTCATCATTGGGTCATCTTAATAAATCAATAATCAATCAAAATAGAACTTCTCATAAAGAGAGGTTCAAGAAACTCAGTAGAGTTTGAGAGCAACATGGAATGTGTAGTAAATATGGATGTGGATGTGTAGAAGTGTGTGTCTACTCTAGAAATTTGCACTAATATAGACAAAATATTCAGTTTAAATCGTCATGGTATTTCTTTCTTCTGTTGGCCAACGGGCTTCCAATGCACCCCAGGGCAAGCGTTCACTCCTAGTCTTCTCACAGGAGCACAATATTCTTCAGATAGCAATTTCAAAGACTGCAGCTGCGTTTTATCATTTAAGATTCCCAATGAATCACTCCCCATTCAAGTCTACATCACCATGTGTGAAACTTCATTTCTAACCTTCTAATCTAAATGATTATTTTTGTTCATAGTCAACGATGGTCTTTTTGGAAGTCGAAACACTTATATAAACAAAAATATTTTGCATAACAACTATTAATTGGCAAAAAAGTTTGTTTGAAAGGTTAAGAGTAAATGAAGTGCTAAATTCAGTTACTCGGCTCTAAATTTAATATTGCAGTATCTCATTGTTTAAGTCCTAGCATATTTAAATATGATTGGAGTGCAGTTTTTCATGACATTTTGTGGAAGTCTCATTAGATTATTTTATTTTGCACATTAATTAACATTATTTCTCGATAATTCTAGACGCCTTTCCCTAATGTCTTTGTGGTATTTCTCTACATTAATTTCCATGATACATCTTAACATGGACCTGCTCTAAGGCTGATGATGATTCTCCGTTCCAATAAGCCCTCAGGAGCACCAATTCACGTCCATTCAGAGCTGTAGTGTGAATAAAGCTCTGAAGTCACCCAGTTGCATACGTGGAGGCGAATCCACTTTTTTTTATTTTTTCGCTTTGCTTTCTGGAAATGGCTGTCCTTTTTTTTATCTCATTATAAACTGATGACTACTTTTACTAGTTTTAGAACGGAAAGCAAACATCAGTAGTAGATCTACTTTTGCTTGGGCCTGGAAAACCTGAGCGCTCTGAATTTCACTATTGTATGGTATATTGTGTCGAGCTTCGCTGAAGCATACGTCTCACAACTGTGTGTGTGCAGCATACAGTGTTGTGATTGCTGTCAACCTGCAATGTCTATCTTTGACAGACCTGGAAAGTGTTTTCATTACGAACTTAACAAACGTTCTCGTCTCCTTGTCGTGGACCCTCACGACTGGTTTTGGTGTCGAAAGCGCACATTCTTGCACCCTTGCACGTGTTGCACGGTTTCTAGCCTCTACTGAAGTGGGGAGTGACACTAGAATCAGCTGTGCACTTGATGCTGCTGACTGAAAATGACCACTGGTTTGAGTCCTCTCGAGCCAGGGACTCAGTTCCAATCTTTGGAAATGATTGGTTATTTGGCATACATTGGTATTCCTTGTATAACCCTCGTGGGATGCTGCTTGCTTAAATCACTTTTGGGGGTTTCATGCACAGTAAGTTTCTTCTTTCTTTTTATTATATTTAACTTCTGTTTTGACCTTTAACCTCTGCATTTGTAGCATTCCAGTCTCCCACGCCTGCTGTGGCTTGGTTTACTTATAAACTGCTGAATCACAAGATTTGCTCGTTCACTGCCCTTAATCTACTCTGAGGGCCTGTGGCCAACTGTACCTTACCACACACTATTGTGATTAATTGCTGGGCCACGCTCCCTTTGGCCTCCACGTGTTTGTGTAATATTTGTGTTGTGAGCTTATTTTGCGCCCTCTCTTGTACCTCACACTGATAGCTGACGGAATAGTGAAACCTGGATTAAACCTGAAATTGCTTAATTGTATCTCAGACTATTGTGGCCAGCGGAGGGCAGGTATTTTTCTATGTTAAATTATTTCCAAAACAGTCAAATTATGGTGTCCATTACCAACAGCATTGGTGAATCTGCCACAAATTTTAAACATTGCATGCATGCAGTCTCAGCTTGGATGGTTGAAAACGATCTTAAACTTAATGGGGGGAAAAAAACAAGATCTTGATTTGTGGCAACCAGCATGATACTTGATCTAATATATGGTGGCCTGATACTCTGGGCAGCTGTCCTTCCCTGTATCTCATGGGAAAAATCTGGGTGCTATAGTGGATACATCTTTGTCTATGAACCTACAGATTAGCAGAACTTTGTCCACCTGTTTCGGGATAATCGGCTGCTTAGGAAAATTTCTCCGTTTCTTTCTTTTGCATCACAAAAACAGGCAGTGATTGCCTTGGTAATGTCCAGACTCGATTTCTGCAATGCCCTTTATCTTGGCATGAATAAGGGTCTGGTGCGTCGTCTTCAGTTAGTGCAGAATGCGACAGCAAGGCTGGTGATGGACTTACCTAAGTACCTTTCAGTCTCGGCCTCCCTCATTTCTTTGCATTGGTTGCCTCTGGGTCATAAAATTCTTTTTAAGACTCTTTGCCTGACCCATAATGCTTATTATGGTTTAGGCCCTGATGCTATTAAAGCAATGTTTCAGCTCTATGTCCCTACCAAGAAGCTTAGGTCTGCCAGCAAGAATTTGCTAGTAGTTCCCAGGTACAAAAAGGTTAGATGGGGTGGCAGGGCCTTTCCCACCGCCGCTGCTAGGTTGTGGAACTCTCTTCCTGATAGTTTATCAGGTCTTGTCTCACTCTTTTTCGCAGTGCCTTGAAAATCTGGCTTTTTCAACAAACTTTGATATGAGAACCATTTATTCAGCTGTGCATTAGCCCTCTGTAGCGCCTTCGGCTAAGTTTGCCCTTCATAAATTTAATATTCATACATTCAAAACTTGTCATCTCAGTTATGATGGCTTTTGGTGCACTGCGCACCCAGAGCTGCTCCCTATACGGGAAATGTGTTTATTAACCCTTTGATTTGTAAGTGGCCCTTGATTCCCAAAGAAAGCGTGTGTGCGATTTGCTCAGAGTGGAGGCCTTCACTAGTAATGCAGAGCCTGTCCTTGTATTTCTCCTTGTACTTCTCCAAATGTTAGTAATAGCTAGTGGCCACTGAAGGGGTCAGATGACGCAAAACATAAAGATGAAGTTCAGTGGCACAACTAGACACAAACTTCAGGGGGAGAGGGGTAGCTAACAGTTAAACCAGTGGTGGTGGAGCCATCTAAAGAGCTGAATAAAAATTACTTGCGAGGTCTCTATTCACTCTTATGGTTGTATACATTATACAGGGTGGCTAGTCTCAATGAAACATGGCCAGTAAGACGTATGTTTGAGGCATATGGGCTGCAGACCACACACTGTTGCATTAGATCACCATCTGGTGGTGGGCCCGGATGATTACACTTTGTTGTTGTCTTGGAAGAGCCTTTGTCTGCTGGATGACTCCTCCCTTAGACTGTAGCGCGTATGGGTATCGACTCCATCTTCAGATTTTTTTTTTCCGCTATCTGGCTCGGATGTGTTTATCGTTCGGTCCCGTTACCGATCTGTTTTCGAATCCATAAATCAATCTACAACATCATCGTCTTCGACACTGATTCCGGTCGCCCGCTTCGAAGAAAGGCTCCACTTCTCGATTCCAGCACTCGCCGGGGCCGTCTGGCCCAACTGCACCATTGGGCCTTTGGCTCATGAAAAGAACACCGTTCAAGAAGTGCCCTCAGTGTGGACACAAGTTTCCCCACACCGACCTTCATGAGGTTTGCAACCTGTGCTTGTCTCCAGAGCACAAGAGTCGAGACTGTGAGGCCTGAGCTGCATTCCGGTCCAAGAAAACAATCGGGGACCTTCGAGTTTGAAGAGCTATGGAACAGTCATCGTCGTCGACACCAGACCTCATCATAGACGAGGTGCCGATCGAGGTAGACGCCGAAGAACAGCAAGAAGACGCCGCTTCCATAGCAGAGGAGTCAGCTTCCGGAGACGACGATCGATCCTAAGATGACTATCTTCTTCCAGCTGGTCAACAGGTCGTGAGTAAGAGCGTCAACCCTGTTCATCCTCCCACACCGGGACAGGCTTTGGTTCCACCTCCACCTCCGGGTCCGGGTGCACACCGATCAGAACCTTCAGACGCCCCGCTTTCAGGCTCGGCAGCGAAGGGCACTAAAAAGCCTCCAGTTGACTCTGGCTAGAGTCAGTCTGTCGGTCCCGAAAAGCAAAAAGTGCTTAAGCCGAAGTCAACGCCGGCACCAAAACATCCATCGGTACCGAAGGTAACCGAACAGAAACCAAGTTCGGCACAGAAAGAGGTTCCCAAAGTTACCGAACCGAAAATGACCCTGGTAACGAAAAAAGCAGACCCGAAAGCAGTTCCGATACCGAAACATACTTCGGCTCCAAAGGCAGATGAATCTAAACACCAGGGACCAAAACCTTCGGATCCAAAAAGCACAGATACCACGAAAAAACAAGAAAAGTCTTCGGATCTGAAACCAATACCCGTTTCAAAGACCATAGACACTGCAAAGTCTAAACCCGTTGACCCCAAACAAGATAAATCGGCACCGAAAAAGGATTTGCCAATAGAAGAGCTTTTACAACCTGATGTAAGGCAAAAGACGCTCAAAATTCATCCAAAGACTGGACATGTATAAACAGTGCCTGAAAAGAGGAAAATGGACTATCCCAAACCATCGCCAGTTCCTCTAAAAAAGCATGTTCAAACTTCCCCTATAAGAATTCCTTCACCAGAAGTAGAAATACCAGCAGATGTCTCTCCTGTGCATTCACCAGCTAGTACACATAGCCTTATACCACAAGATGAGGATTATGGGGATACCTACTCACAAGAGGTAGAGAGTGATCATCAAATGGATGATATTAATGACCCAGATGATATAGCTGGGCCATCAGGTGACCCATGGGACGATTATAATGCACCAGATCTACCATAAGACGATGTATACCCATCTAGGCCATCTCCACCAGATGACACCATTGAGTTCACCCAGCTTATACATAGAGCAGCTACATTCCATGGAGTAGACTTACATACGGATCCAATAGAAGAAGACTTTCTAATGGACACACTGTTAACATCACATAAGACCACAACCACACTTCCAATACTTAGTGGAGTGGTAAGACACGCACCAGAAATATTTAAAGACCCAGTCAGGGCCAGAGTAATTAACCCCAGACTGGAAAAGAAATACAAAGCGGCTCCTTCTGATCCTGCATATATTAAAGGACAGTTGCCACTAGACTCACTGGTAGTGTCAAATGCGAGAAAGAGAGCCAACTCGCAAACGGGGGATGTTCCATCCCCTGACAGAGTCTAAGCTTTTGAATGCTTCAGGAAAACTCATCCTCTCACAAGCAGCCAATATATGGAGGATTGCTAACACTCAAGCTCTGTTAGCAAGATATGACAGAGCTCATTATAATGAGTTAGTCACTCATGCAACTCTTGCCAGAACAATATAAGGCTAGGGCGTCTGATTAAATACCTCCATAAGATGTGCAATAGACACTGCAGACACAGCATCTAGAGCAGTAAATACAGGGGTACTGTTGTTTAGACATGCATGGCTACGCATCTCAAGGTTCAAACCAGAAGTACAAGCCAGTATCTTAAACCAACCATTTGACCAACAACATCTTTTCGGTCCAAATGTAGTCAGTGCACTGGAAAAAGTGAAAAAAGATACTGAAACTGCAAAATCAATGGGAGCTTTACAAACTCAAGCCCATAGACCTTCCTTTCGTCGCTCCTCATATAGGGGCGCCTCTAAGAGTTTCCAGACTGACAACACCTCCTCTTCTTACAAAGCCCCCAACCAAACCTCGCCCAGTAAGGGATATTATAGATGAGGGTATAGAGGAAACAACATTAAGGGTAGAGGAAGAGGCAACAACAATCGCAATGCATCTACTCCCAAACAGTGAATTCCTTCCATCCCCCCAGACCATTACACTCCAGTCGGGGGGCGGTTATAACAGTTCCTACCTGTCTGGAACTCCATCACCACAGACAGGTGGGTGAGACAAATAATTCAGTCAGGTTATTGCCTGGAGCTCACTTCCACTCCTCCAACAATACTACCCAGACAGCGTCCCATGTCACAAGAACACCTCATACTACTAAGACAAGAGGTAGAATCTCTACTGCAATAGAATGCAATAGAACCAGTACCAAAAGAACATCAGAACACAGGGGTATGCTCTCTTTATTTTCTCATACCCAAAAAGGACGGATCTCTCAGACCTATTCTAGATCTAAGACCCCTAAACCTGTACATACATTCAGACCATTTTCATATGGTCACACTACAACCGGTTCTACCGTTACTGGAGAAAGGTGACTTTCTTGCCACATTAGACCTCAGGGACGCATACTTCCACATTCCCATTCATCAATCTCACAGAAAGTACCTACGGTTCGTACTAGAAGGTCAGCACTACCAATTCAAGGTACTCCCCTTCGGAGTAACAACAGCACCTCAAGTGTTCACAAAGTGTCTAGCAGTAGTGGCAGCACACTTAAGAAGGGACAACATTCATGTCTTCCCATATCTCGACGACTGGTTAATAAAATCCAAGTCTTACAACCAACGTGTACAGCGCACGCATCAGACAATCTGCCTGCTACACAAGTTGGGGTTTAAAGTGAATCAAAAGAAGTCACATCTACAATGTCCGTGTCTCAGTAGTATCTAGGTGCCCCAATAGATACCTCCAAGGCAATAGCGTACCCCAACCTAACAAGAATACAAACTATGAAATCTTATCAAAAGATTCCAGCCACAATACTCACTACAAGCTCAAGTGTTCATGCAACTAAGAGGAATGTTGGCATCTTGCATTTTCATAGTACCATACGCAAGACTACAAATGCGCCCCATACAAGAATGCTTAGCAAGTCAGTAGAATCAGGCTCCTCAAGAAATAACAGATCTGGTGGTGGTAGATGACCGGACATATTGCTCTCTGCAATGGTGGAACACCAAAAATCTTTCCAAGGGCCGGCCGTTTATAGAACCTGTTCCACAAATCATACTAACTACAGACGCATCTCTCACGGGATGGGGAGAGAATTTACAAAGCCACACAGTACAAGGTACATGGACACTGCAACAAAAAGTACTCCTCATAAATCATCTGGAGTTACTAGCAATTTTTCATGCTCTAAAATCGTTTCAACACTACCTGTCAAACAAGGCTGTACAAGTCCGGACGGACACTATGACAGCAATGTACTACATTCAAAAGCAACGATGGACGCACTCTCTGCAGCTCTCCCGGCTGGCGCAGAGCATTTGGAGGTGGGCCATTCCCCGAAATATTTTTCTGTTAGCAGAACATCTACCAGGAGTTCGCAATCAATTGGCAGATCTGTTAAGTCGTCAGAGACAACAGATACCATTTTCAATTTCAAAAAGCTTTTTTCAACAGTGAGTCATAAAAGCATGCACAATACATCTATCACAAGACACAATAAATAGTACATGACCATACACAAAATAAAAAAAATATTAAATTCCAATGAATACTGTCGATTAAAAAAAACAGGGTAAAATTCATATACAATCCCCCAAAAATTAATTCATAAGATAGGAACAGCATTAATGACATCATACATTGTGCTAGCTAGCAGCGGGTAGCAGTAAAGTACGTGTACGTATAATCCAGGCCCACCATAAACATTTGGCTACAGCAACAACTATGCGGGGTGAACAATCTGACTCTAATATCCTTAGTTTTTTATTTTACAAAGGTCCTAGGTTTTAGTGATACTTAGAGAAATAATTTTCACAGGCTCAAGATAAAGACTGTGTTTTCCTTCTTCAGTGTCCAGCCGGACCTAGAAGCATTTATTTGGAACACAATTTTGGAGTATAAACAGAGTAGGGCGAGAAAAGTCGCACATTAGTAACTGGGCACAAGCCTGTACCTAGTCAGAGGAAGACAATACATGGGAGAAAGAAAAAGAATTTACAGGCAAACAAGGAGAGCAGGGTGGTTTATAATGCAATGCAAACAATTTTTGAATAAGCTCAAACCCACAGTAACTGCCATGAAAAATGCAAATCATAAAACAGGCAGTACTGCAAAACAGTTGACGAACGTTTCGATCCCTATCTCCAACAATATAGTGGGATCATCTTCAGGACTAAAGTGAGCTTTGCCTGATTGGTTGAGTGAGCCTGTAGGGTTTAAACAGGAAGGAAAAAGGGGGAAATAAAGATTTTTTTATCAATTCGTTACATAGTGAAGGCTAAACAGCTAGTCAGTAACCACTCTTTACATGCAGGGTGCAACACGTGCACATGCAGTTGTTTGTTCCAAAGGGCACGGGTGGCTATGTGCTCGTATTTGGAATGTGAAGATGACCGAGTATAGTGGGACATACCGCGTTTGTACATTGAAAATAGTGCTCAGTGACGGGATACATGGTGCTTGTGCAAAAAATTGACAATGTGGGGGAGTGTTGGCCAGAAGGTCGTCAAGGTTGTGAGTTAACCTCAATACAAGAATTTACCACGAGCGAGGCAAGGTGGGCCGGACGTGGCTGAAAGCACTTCAGTTGGCATTCAGGTTTCGATGTAGCTGATGCCTATAAGAAGGTATTTTTATTATAAACTTTGCGAATAAAAGGTTTAATTCAATAAAAACGGAATAGGGTTACCGGGTTTACCGTTTCCGCCTAGCAATTTGTGCGTGGCGTCAGGGAAGTTACTGGCAACAACCCGGTGGGGTCGGTTCAAATTGGACCTGTAAAAAGGGGTTGGTCAGAAATTAGGGCCTGCTGGGTGAAGCAGAGGTAGCGAGTTAAGTGCAGTGAAGGAACAGAATATTACCGTTGAAGCCTAGCGTCTCTTGCGTGGGCTTGACGGGGAACTTCAATTGAAGTTAGCCTGTGAAAAAAACACATGAGCGATTGATGGTTGGAAGTGAGTGAGGGTGAGGGTGAAGGCGGCGAGTGCAGGCAGGTAATTACCATAAAATGCGGCTTGTGATCTCCGCAGGGCGCTCAATAGCGTGGGCCTTTTCCGTGCGAGCCTGCAACAAAGGAATATAGAGGGCGCACATAAGGTATATTGGACTGAGAGGGGCCCTCGTGGGAGCCAGGGTAGTGCATCAAGTCAAGGCTTACCGTAATTTGCTCGTAGTGGGGCCGGAGTGGGGTCCCGTCTTGAGGCTCGATGGCCTGGTGCTGAGTGTCTGCATGCATCGACGCCTAATGTGGTCCTCGATTGTGGTGATGGAAAGTGAGAAGGGACTAGTCGGAAGTGACAGTGATTCCGATATTGGGCGCCATCTTGGAATGGTCAAGCCAGCGAGTGAGTGAGATAGGTGCATACAGGACGCGGTTTCTAACATAGAACGGTCACAAAAACCAACTGGTGACATAAAAGGGGGTTAAAAGGAGCACATACAATTATATGGGCTCATGTAAAGGTGCATTGAAGGCGCGGTTCTCAGCATAACATGGTCACAGGCTAATTAAAAACAACTGACATTTTGGAAGAGTTAAAAATGAACACAGACAATTGTATAGGCTCATGCAGAAGGAAGAAAATCATTGAGAACCAGCTTATATTAAGCTAGTCCAATCCTCTGTTCTGTTGAGGCCATCCTGGATAGAGTTAAACTGTATGATGGACTTCAGCTCTTCTTTATTGAGTAGTTGTCCCATGTTGCCACCTCTCGGTGGAAGTCTCAGTACTTTCAAGACAGTCCATTTCAAATCGCTATCAGAATGTTTTTGGGCTACAAAATGTTCCACTAGAGGTGCATTTGGAGTGCCGCATCGGATGCGACTTCTGTGTTGCCCAATGCGAATCTTTACCTTCTGGCTGATTTGTCCAATGTACACTTTTTGGCATGGGCATAGGATTAAATAGATGACATTGCAGGTGTTGCAGTTGGAGAAGGAACGACATTGTATGGTAACATTGTTAAAGGTAAAACTTTTTCCTTCTATAGTGCTGTCACAATTATTACACCCACCACATTTAGCATGCCCCACAATGGGGGACAGACCCCATACATTATCAAGTGTAGCCGGAGGTAGAGAATTGGGTAAAGCAGCCCTCACAAGGTGGTCTCTGAGGTTCTTACTCTTTTTAAAGGCAAAAACTGGTTTTTCAATGGAGAGGACACCTGTGTTTAGTATTGGCCAGTGCTTGAGAATAGTCTTTCTCAGTTGATTGGAAATTGGTGAGAAAGTCGAGACACAAGCTATGCGCTTTGAGTCAGTCTTTTCCTTCGGTGTAAGTAAGGCTTCCCTAGGGCAGTACCAGGCCCGCTTGGTAGCGTTTTTTACTAGTTTCTTTGGATACCCCCTTTCCTTAAGTTTGAATGCTAGGGTGGCAGCTTCTCGGAAGTAGTCATCCTTACAGGAGCAATTGCGCCTGATTCGCAGAAATTGAGAGTACGGGAGTGAATCGCGTAGTGCTCTCGGATGATTACTGTTGTATGCCAAAAGGGTGTTTTTTTCAGTGGGTTTACGATAGAGGCGTGTCAATAGGGAGCCTTCGCTGTGATAAATCGTCAGATCCAAAAAGGAAATGGAGTCATTATTGGTGGTAATGGTGAAAGTGAGCCCTAGACAGTTGTTATTCAACCAGTGTAAGAATTGGCGCAGGCAGTCGTTGTTTCCATTCCATATAATGAAAATGTCATCGATATACCTGCGCCAAAACTTTATCCCTGAGAGGAAAGGATTAGTGGAATTGATGATCACATTGGTCTCTATCTCATCCATAAAAAGTATCGCCAAGTTTGGAGCAAAAATTGCGCCCATGGCAGTCCCCTTGATTTGTTCATAGAAATTGCCATCAAAAAGGAAAAAATTCCTTGTGAGGCATATTTCTAGAAGTTGAAGGATAAACATGCTCGGTACAGCGTGGGGTCGAGGTCGTGAGTCCAAAATCTTTTTTATCACTAAGAGTGCTGTGGTCTGCGGGATATTAGTGTAAAGGGACTCAATGTCCATAGTAACCAGAGTTTCAATCATTGGGTTATACGGATGGTGCTCGATCATATTAATCATGTGCATCGAGTGCTTTATGTAGCATTGGGTTGAAGGAACAAAGTCTTTGATAAAAAAAGTCTACATAAGATCCCAATGGTTCTAAGATGGACCTGCAGGCTGAAACAATGGGACGGCCTGGAGGGTTTTTCTCATCTTTGTGCACTTTGGGCAGCGTGTATATTACCGGGATTCTGGGCGTCTTGATATTTAAGAAGTTGTACTCTTTTTTGGATAGATATCCTGCCTCAAGGCCTTCTTTTGTAATTTTTTGTATTAGGCTCTGTATTTCTTTAGTAGGGTTACGACTCAGTCTTTTGTAGTGCTCTCTATTCTCAAGTTGTCGCATTATTTCTGAAATGTATGCAGTTTTTTCTTGTAATACGATGCCTCCGCCTTTGTCGGCGCTCTTGATTATGAGATTGTCATTGGCTTTGAGTTGGGAAATGGCATTTTTCTCTTCCCTAGAAATATTATAGGGAATAAACATTTTCTTATTTTGGAGGTTCTGCAATTCCTTCAAAATAACCTTCTCCAATGTAACCACTTCAGTGGGAATCATGCTAGCAGAAGGTGAAAAGATGGAAGGTGGTCGAAAGGGGGTATTAGTTGTCCTTTCTGATGTAGGATGTAACTGAAAGAAGGCTTGTATGCGTCTGAAGAATCTCATAAGCTCAGTTTGTAAGTCCATGTAATTAGGTGGAATTGTGGGCACGAAAGAAAGGCCTTTCATAAGTAATGATAGCTCTTCTTGTGCAAGTGTATATTTAGAAAGGTTAAAGATTGGAATGCTGTAAATTCTCTGTGGGGGAGTTGGTTCCACACTCACCACTGGTAATAATTGTTGCGAGATCTGCGCTCGCCGGGTGGGTTGTGCCATCGTTGGGGTTTCTTGACCTTTCCGTGTTGCGTGGGTCCTGGGCACCTCTGGCTAAAAAAGAATTTTGATGCAATCCGCCTCTCCTTGCCCCACTGTTACCTTCACCGGGATCAGAACTGTCCGAGGATTCGGCAGAAGTGTCTGAGAATCCCACCAGGTTCTGGCGTCTATTATAGCGGCCCCACGGGCGGCTGTTTTGATAGCGAGGATATGTTTTATTAATGTAGAAATCCTTCTGCAGGTAGGGATAGGTGTTTTCAATATTATATAGTTTCACGTCCTTTTTGATTTTGTTGGACTTTTTGCTTTGTTCGATCCTGTGGAATTCAGCCACAGTTTTATCAATTTGTTCAAGTACTTTTTTTGCGTCTGCACTAGGGTCAGAGTCTGTAATTTGTTTGAGGAGGTCTGCAATTTCTACTTCCAAGGATTTGAGAGTTTCACTCGCAATATCAATGCCAAGGGCTAGCCAGTGGCGTGAACAGGTAGTGCCTATAAAGCTAAAGTTTTGGATGTATTTGGGGTTATCAGTAAAAATTCCGGGAACGTTCCGGACCTGTAGACCCAAAGGGATTACGTTGGCCTTTAGGTAATCTGTCAGCATTAGGATCATGAGTTCTAATCGGACTTGCTTCTTTTTCAGTTTTTCTAGTTGGTCTGGAATAGAGTCATTTACTGAGATTGGAGCCTCTGGTGTCTCTGATAGTAGAGAAGGGCGCGAGCATAGTTGTTTAAGATAATCGTCTGTGTAGAGAGGTGTGTTAACTGACATGTTAGGGGACAAGTGTGGGGAAGGGTTTAAACGATGTGGGGGATTGGAGAAGACACGGTGTCAGGATTGGCCCGCCCCCGAGAAGAGGTGGGCAAGGGAATGGAAAACCCTTGCAATCTAGTGATTGCGCTAAGTGTAGGTATTAGTATACAAGGGAACCCGTAATAATGGCCAAGGACCACGGGTAGTACTACTTATTTTTTATTTTACAAAGGTCCTAGGTTTTAGTGATACTTGGAGAAATAATCTTCACAGGAAGACAATGTACAAACGCGGTATGTCCCACTATACTCGGTCATCTTCACACTCCAAATACGAGCACATAGCCACCCGTGCCCTTTGGAACAAACAACTGCATGTGCACGTGTTGCACCCTGCATGTAAAGAGTGGTTACTGACTAGCTGTTTAGCCTTCACTATGTAACGAATTGATAAAAAATCTTTATTTCCCCCTTTTTCCTTCCTGTTTAAACCCTACAGGCTCACTCAACCAATCAGGCAAAGCTCACTTTAGTCCTGAAGATGATCCCACTATATTGTTGGAGATAGGGATCGAAACGTTCGTCGACTGTTTTGCAGTACTGCCTGTTTTATGATTTGCATTTTTCATGGCAGTTACTGTGGGTTTGAGCTTATTCAAAAATTGTTTGCATTGCATTATAAGCCACCCTGCTCTCCTTGTTTGCCTGTAAATTCTTTTTCTTTCTCCCATGTATTGTCTTCCTCTGACTAGGTACAGGCTTGTGCCCAGTTACTAATGTGCAACTTTTCTCGCCCTACTCTGTTTATACTCCAAAATTGTGTTCCAAATAAATGCTTCTAGGTCCGGCTGGACACTGAACAAGGAAAACACAGTCTTTATCTTGAGCCTCTGAAAATTATTTCTCTAAGTATCACTAAAACCTAGGACCTTTGTAAAATAAAAAATAAGTAGTACTACCCGTGGTCCTTGGCCATTATTACGGGTTCCCTTGTATACTAATACCTACTCTAATATCCTTAGGGCTTCTATGTGCCTCCTGGTGCCCAGATTTAAGCAAGTGGGTCTCAGCCATTTGCGTTGTGGGCCAGCATAAAGGGGGCATACAAAGAATAGGTGGGCTATAGTCTCAGCCATGTCTAAACAGTTATGACATTTGTCATCTAGAGGTGGCGCCCATTTATAGGTAAAAGCTTTGACTGGTAGGGTTCCTACCCTAAACTGAAAAAAACAGTTTACGGTCTAAAGGGCTCTCAATAATATCCCAATATGCTTCACAAAAAGGCAGTGATTTGTAATTTAAAAAGTGGCCAGTTAAGTTAGTGTTCATGCTGGCTCTATGGGATGATGTCAAGGCCATTTCCCAGTATATTACTTTCAATTGTTTTTTGAAGGGAAGGTTGATGAGTCCGGTTCATCCCATAAGAGGCTTAGATCTAACTTTATTAAAAGAGACCTAAGATCTTTGAGCCACTGGATTTTGTGGAAGCGATCTACCAAGATCACGTCCTTTAGAGCCTGGACATAGTGTGTCAGTTTGGGGTGGTCCAGATTCGCCTCCAGTACAATAGTGGGCGTACCTCACTATATCTACAACATTTTTCCTACCTAATTGAAGTAAAAGCGGAACAGTAGGGGTGCTTTGGGGAACACCGACTAAGCTACGTACGTACGTATTCTCCGCTTTTGCTAGTTGACTCAAGTAAAACCCCATAGCTCTGATTCATACAGGGTAGCACTTAACACTTTCATGATGTATATCTCCTAAGCTGGTGTAATTGTCTTTGTGAGAGAGGATTTGTGTTTAGAGTATAGGGCACCTGCAAGCTTGTGGAATTTTAAAGTGGCTATATCCATGTGGCATTTCCAACGCATGTTACTCTGAAGTAGAATACCTAGGTAGGTGAAAGCTTCCACCTGCTCTAAGGGTGTGTCGTTCAAAAAGATTCTACCTTTAAAGGGTTTGTGCTGATTGAGGGACATGAACTTGGTTTTTGTTGTGTTGATCTCAAGTCCACGCAGTTGGCAAAAATCCCCAAAAGCGTTAACAGCCTTCTGCAGCCCGCTCAGAGTCTGTGATACAATCAACGTATCGTCTGCGAACATGAGGAGAGGTACATTAACCCCAGCTATTACAGGGGCATCAGTGGGGGAACTACAAAGATGGTCAATTATTCCTTGTATATATAAGGAAAACAGGGTGGGTGCCAAGACACAACCCTGCTGAACCTCACGCTCAACAGGGAATGAGTCGGTAACCTCACCCTGTGTCCCCCATCTGATTCTAGCAAAATTGCTCTCATGTAGGCGGACGAGGAAGGTCAGTAGCTCAGGGGCCATTCCCAATTTAGCAAGAACTTTCCAGAGTTTACAGCGGGGGACTAAATCGAAAGACTGCATAAAGTGACCCTTTAGTCAACACCACGTTCCTCCAATAGTGTAATAAAATAGAAGACTTGGTCTATAGAACTAGTGCAGGGACGGAAGCCGGCTTGAAATGGTGATAAAATGTTGTGTTCTTCTCGCCCAAGTCTGGACTTTGTTTTGTACTAATCGACCAATACGTTTTTGTGCTGAGTCTATGAGACTAATGGGCCTGTAATTACTTGGGATGGATTTGTCGCCCTTTTTAAAAACAGGAATTATTTCAGCTCCCTTCCACGAAGATGGAATGGGAGCACCCCTAGCCACTGAATTCGCTAGAAGTGCGAAATACTGGCACCAGGACGGTCTGTCACTTGAAAAGACGTCTGCCGGGATGCCATCCATGCCTGGAGCTCTGCCGCCAGTCACACAATCTAATGCTATACTAACATCTTTGATGGTAAAAAACTGGCTTTGGTAAAAGATGGCAGGAGGTAGAGGGCACTCCTCCTCTTCAAAGCTTCGAGCATATTGGGGCTTAAAAAATTCTAGCCACTGGGACTGAGCAACATTATTTTGAGGAGGTTCTGCTAGTCCTCCCCTGTCCCATTTGATAATGTTCCAAAATTGCTTGGAATCTTTAGCTTCACAAGCATATTTCAAGTCCCGCCACCTATCCTCATCCCACTGTCTTTTTGCCATCCTCTGGGCGTATCTATATGAATCCCTTGCCTCTCTCACTCTGGTGGGATTCTTTGTCCTTAATTCCACTCTGAAGTGCTGATTTACATGACTCATTATCCACCTGGCCATTGGCGACTTTGTACCTCTGTTTTCCGGGTTTAGAACCTTCATAAAAAAGGGTTTAAACCTAGAAAAGAATTGGGTGTGTGCCTCTAACATAATTTGGGGGAAATCCGGGCTACTAATTTGGGGATTAAGTTGGGCCAATTCGCTCATGACCTCCGCTTTGAGTGCGTTCAATTTTGCAGGGTTCTCAATAAGTTTATTCCATTTGACATGGCACATATTATTTGAAGCAACAATGTCTAGTGTAATTATCCCTCCCCTTGGAAGCTCATCTCTGTCCCCCTTTTGGGCTTGGAATATCGAACAGAGAGGGTTGTGGTCACTTTCCAGCCGGGATTTAATGACCATGTCTACTAGACAATGCCATAGTCTTATGTCCACCAGGAGATAATCCATGCGGCTGCTGTTCCATCCATTATCAAATGTGTTCGCTCCCTGCAGGTCTGAGTTGGTTCTCCCGTTTGCTGCTCTAAGGCCTCTTTCTAAGCACATAGCTTTTAATTGAATGGCTGCAGCTGTCCATCTTTTTATAGCAGGCACTTCGAGTTTTGGGATTCCCCATCTAAGATCCTGGTCTGCCAAGAGATCCTGGTCCTCTTGACCAAGTGGTTCATAGGTGGTATTAAAGTCTCCACCCACTATCGGAACAATCTGCTCCGGGAGAGCCTCAAGCTGGGTGTCAAGAGTAGCTTTTACCTCAGAAGTGTGCCCCCAATTAACCCCCTGGCATAGACATTAAAAATAGCCACCCTATGACCATGGGTCCATTCAAGTCTGACCATCGTGATATCATTCACTGGGGACCCAATTTGTTGCACCTTGCATCGTAAGCTCTGGCGAACCCAGACCACCAGGCCGCCTGCAGGCCGGCCTTTTGATTTTTTTGTTGCGGGACATAAAAATTAAGAAATCCCACGCGAAAGACTGGGGCTACTGACCAAGACTCCTGAAAAAGGTTAATGTCGTGCTGATCTATAAAACTCGGACACACGGATGGTTGTGCTGCTGTGAGGCTCATGTAATGCAGTTTGACTCTGCTCTGCGACCTGGATCAAAGAAACCAAAATAAGTAGGTTTCAGGACTACCCCCAGAGAGATAGCATCTCCCCCGGTAGCCGAGCGATTGTTTGGACAGCTGGACCTTTTAGCGGATGCCTTTATTCATTGGAGTGCCCGCCTTGTGTGCACCAGACGAGGAGGCTTGCCTTGTCCCTGGGACTAGTTTCCCTGTGTGGATTACATTTTTCTTTAAAGTACCCCTGTCCTGATGAAGCCAAAAGAGACAACAGGCGGAAACGCGACCGCGACTGCGTCGACACCTTTGTGATAAGGAGTCCCCACATTTTGTATTTTGTGTTTGATGTCAGGCGCCTTGATTAATATATACTTCTTGTGTTAAAGAGAATTTACAACTCAGGCGCTACAAGGACTTACTTTATTGTGATACTTCACTCGAAGTTAGGAGTGGGTATTGTTAGAAAATTGATTCACTTTATCTATAGTTTTTTGTAGGGTACACCATTGTACATATAGTGTATATATTGTATATGTAGGTTGTTGTATATAGTGTATTGTTTTGATTACTAGGTTGTTTTGTGCCACCTTGTCTTGTGACTCGTATATATGTCCTTATTAAGCTGCACCATTTGATGCTGATACAAATAACTGTAAAAAACAGGATAATTAAATATATCTTGTTGTGAAAGTATATGCTTAATTGATTCCTCAGTACCTTCGTTTCTACTTCCTCATATTTTTGATGTCCCTTGCCAGGGTATGGGAGGGTAATTTGGGCAGAACCCCTTCATAATTTCTTAGTAGATCTAAAAAACTACACCATTCAGGAGACAATACCTTATTACCAATTCCCGCAAGATTCCATGAAAGCAGGGACAAGCCTTCCTTTTTTGCAGGGTTATTCTCATATTTAAGGGACTCTCTATTCCTCCCAGAATATCACCCTCCCTCTCTAGTGTGTGCTCAACAGTATTAGACTTTAGGGATTGAGAGTTTAGCTGAATACCATTAGTTTTACAAAGTCCACCATCTCTGGTGGAATTCAAACATGTCACTAAGGGGAGTTAGTATCATGAGTAGTCCCAGCATTGGCCAGCAATCTTACAAAAGGACATGCAGGTGTCCTGGGATCTTGACAGACAACCGCATTACCCTGCACCCGATGGTCATTCACTCGGCCATTCAATGGAATGTTTCTCAAGAACTTATTAGAGACACCCTGTAGTCAATCTCATTCCTCCATATCGGTGAGGGCCCCAAACCGGTTCCTTAGACTAATCCAGTCCAACAGGGATGGGGTCACCCTCCTGAATGGCAAGTATGCGTGCGTGCATTTTGGCCTAGACCTGCTGGAGCTCTTTGCACACCAAGATCTATCATAAAAAAATTCTAGGGTTAGAGGTATTATTACAGAATCCCTTAGTTGGGCGGGGGGGGGGAGTAGATTTGCCAGTACATTAGTCAGCACTTGGGGACTGGAGAAGTTCATAGCTATATAATCACCCTCAAATATTTTCTTGTGATTGCCCAACCATGTCACCCTTCTAGCCATTATAATTTCCCTGGCTAGTTGCTGGCTGCCCCTTTCGGATTTCTTCATGTTATTGGTCAGTCAATACAGTGCTTTGTCAATTAATGTGGCTGCAGTTTCCACTTGACCAGGACCCAAAGGAGGAGCATTAGCCAAGACAAGTTCTAATGGTAGGGCCTCTGGAATAAACTGGAATGCCTCTCTCTCTAGTAAGGGTTTGTGAATGGCTATAGGGACAGTCTGGCAAGTCGCAAGGGTAACAAGAGGGGCCCCTTTCTCAAGATTTACCGACTCACTAAAGTGTTTTGGGGCAGCTGTTTCAAGGACTAAGTCCTTGGTGGTTAAACCCTCAGCAACAAGAGGGAGATCAAATATAGACTGAGTTAGGGGCATCAAAATGACCTGCCCCTTTGGGATGGTTGACTGCCCAACAGGTTCCTGGGGTACAGGTATTCTTGCGGAAGAGGCGTTAGGCTGGGGTATCGAGCCACTATTCTGCTCCAAAGCAATCACCCTGTCTTCAATAGAGGTTAAGCTGGACATGATGGGAGCCAGATTAAAGTCTAATTTCTCTTTAAATTACCCAGAGTGAACTGGATAAATCCTCCAGTAATGGCTGGATGTTTGGAGGTGACTGTCTGGATGATTTATACTTTGCTTTTGGAATCCTTACCCCCTTCTGTTGTTTAGCCTTGCTAGGGGGTACCAGCCCACCAGCCCTAGTACATCGTTTCATGGGTGGAGCGGGCGGGGGGAAAAAACTGGATGAGGCATCTTCAGTGCAACCTAAGGGGGATACATTTTGGGGCTGGTCGTAACAACTCGTAGACATACTGGGTGGTTCAACCGAGTCTATCAAATTCCGTGGTAGACCTGGGGATGGAGTCAATGGCTGGGAGGCAGTGCCCTCTGGGATGTCGTGTACCATGGCATTAACAAAGCGGCCTGGATCCAAGGAATGCCTCTTTTCGGTTCTTTCGATTTCCTCATTGAGCATGCTAGATACTTTCACCAAATAGGAGTCCAGAGTCGCCCCTCCCCCTCCATTGGTTTTATAACCCTCTGTCCTCTTTTTTCCCATGATTGCTTGACAAATTAATTGGTGGGGGACAGTACCTTTCCTTGAAGCAATTGTTAGAGGAGGGGCCTAGCCCGGCCTCCTCCGCCCCTGGACGGCCACAGACTGTCCCGCCCTTGTCCCGGGCTTCTCCCGGGAGGCTCCCGCGCACTCCCGCGCAGCGGTTGTGGTGATGGGCTAAGTAGCGTCGGAGGGAGGTGGGCGGTGCTCAGCCCAGGGGCGGTCACCGGAGCAGGTGTGTGTGACCAGAGGGCTCCTGGGACTCCAAGTCCGTTTCAGGCTTGCTTCTTGGCCGCGTTGTCTGCCCCATGTTCTTGCTGTCAGGGACCACAGTTCTCCCCACAGATTGAAGCGGCACCCGTGCCAGCAGGTGCGGCAAGGCGCTAAGTAGCGTCGGAGGGAGGTGGGCAGTGCTCAGCCCAGGGGCGGTCACCGGAGCAGGTGTGTGTGACCAGAGGGCTCCTGGGACTCTGAGTCCGTTTCAGGCTTGCTTCCTGGCCGCGTTCTCTGCCCCCGTGTTCTTGCTGTCAGGGACCACAGTTCTCCCCACCGATACACGAATGGGAGCTTCATCCTCAGGTTCTTCAGCCATTTTTTCAAAGGTGGGGCCAACCAGTGAGAGATCTGTTTGCTACACACCGCAACTCCAAATGCCCAAGCTTCGCTGCCAGATACCCACACCCATTATCTAGAGGCAATGCGGTATGGATGAACTGGTCAAACAAATTTGCGTACGCTTTTCCTCCTCTCCCACTAATTCCTTTAGTGGTACGCAAGCTACGGCAACATTCTCTCACATTGGTTGTCTCGCTGGGCGAGACAACCATGATGCACCATGCTACTACAGCTCTCCTTAGTACCACATCACAAACTAAAACTCTCCCCACATCTACTAACACAGAACCATGGAGAGATTATGCATCCAGATCCAATGCAGCTCAATCTGGCGATCTGGCTCCTGAAGTCTTAGTTTGGATATCTACATTTACCTAGTAATTGCATGGACGTCATTAAAGAAGCAATACGTCCTACCACTAGAGCATGTTATGCAGCAAAGTGGAAAAGGTTTGTTGTATATTGCACAAATAACATCAACCCCTTAGATGTTTCCATACAAAACATCATGTTACCTGTTACATCTACAAAGATCTAACTTAGCATACTCCCCAATCAGGTTACATCTTGCTGCTATAGCTGCAGATCTCCAAAACAGGCAACATTTGTCATTGTTTAGAGTACCTGCAATCAAAGCGTTTATGGAAGGACTTGAACCGATAATTCCTCCCAGAATACCACCCTCTCCAGTATGGAATTTAAATATTTTCACAAGACTTATGGGTCCTCCTTTTGAACCATTGCATAAGTGTGAATTACAGTTTCTTACATGGAAAGTTGATTTTCTAGTAGCAGTTACCTCACTAAGAAGAGTAAGTGAGATCCAGGCATTAACAATTCAAGAACCATTTATACAACTTAATCACAATAAAGTGGTTCTTAAAACAAATCCAAAGGTCATTTCACCATTCCATCTCAACCAATCAATTGAGTTGCCAGATTTTTTTCCACAACCGCAAACAGTTGCAGAACGAGCGCTACACACATTAGATGTAAAAAGAGCGCTTCTCTACTACATTGATAGAACAAAACCTTTTCATAAAACTAAACAACTGTTTGTGTCCTTTTCACCTCCACATAAAGGCAATCCCATTTCTAAATCAGGTATTGCCAGATAGATTGTTAAGTGTATTCAAATTTGCTACCAAAAAGCAAAACGCACTTTATCCATTCCTCCTAGGGCTCATTCTACTCGTAAATTAGGAGCATCTATGGCATTCTTAGGAAACATACCAGTAGATGATATCAATAAAGCAGCTACATGATCTACTACGCACACATTTACAAAACACTACTTTGTAGATTTGCAGGCAAAACCACAAGCAAGTGTGGGCCAGGCTGTACTAAAAACATTATTTCAAACTACTGCAACAGATGCGGGTGGCTGCTGCTAAGGGAGAAACTGCTGTGCAATCTATGCAACAGTGTGTGGTCTGCAGCCCATATGCCTCCAACGGAAAATGCTACTTACCAGTATGAGACTGTTCTTGGCATGTAGGGCTGCAGAACCACACAAGGCCACCCTCCTCCCCGGCTACCTGTGTCTGTTCCAGTAGTATCTTATTAAGATACACAACACATGGTCATCTTTATCTGTACTCATACAACTCCATCATGTGCCCAATGGCAAAAACAATCTGAAGATGGAGTCGATGCCAATGCGCACTACAGTCTAAGGGAGGAGTCCTCCAGCACACAAAGACTCTTCCAAGGCAACAACAAAGTGTAATCATCCGGGCCCACCACCAGATGGTGATCTCATGCAACAGTGTGTGGTTTTGCAGCCCTACATGCCAAGAACAGATGCATACTGGTAAGTAGCATTTTCCTTTTGCAAAAAACTGGGCAGTAACATTGATCTTAGTAGAAGAAGACTTAACTCTTACTATGGGTTTAGGGTTATCCATCAAGAACGTTTAGATGGATTAATAACAAATGTTGCTTTTTTTAGTACATCTTAAGCTATTATACTTGTTTAAAATTCAGAATTTCAGGTTCTAGTTTTTGAGACAAACCTAATCTAATGGTGCATTCTATTACACACTTCCATTTCCATTAGTCTCAATCTAATCCGTGTGAAAACAGTGTTTACAAAATATGTGGGTGTCCACCATCAAATTAAGGTTTGCAAAAATGGCACTGGCTATGCACAATGTTGAAGTTATTATTCCGTTCTTACTGTATCCACCAGCCTATAATACCAACACATAATTTGCAGGACAGAGTTAGTCCAGGAATCAACTCTGTTGCAGTCAGTGGGGCGAATGCCTTATGTCCAGCCTCGATAACAAACTGAATATTGAAATATGATAACGCACTTGAAATTATGTTGGTTACACATACACTCATGAAAAACGGAAACTGAGCATGAAGTGTGATTATTCAAAGTGCCAGCACAATACATAATCAATACCAAAACTTGCAACATACTGGTAGCTGTAGAATATTTAATAGTACTTCACTTTATTCATTTGTTTGGCGGCATTGCTTCAATTTAAGTCTGTAGAATTTTACAGATTATATAATGTGTGTATGTAGCAAGAGCGATGTGGCTAAATCAGAAATGGGATTGAAACAGTGTCTAGACAATCGGGAATTATTAGAGTAAGGAAAAGAGAGATTTGCAGACCTATTCGGTTCTATTGTGTTTCAGCAGGCAAATCAGTGGGCTACGTAGATGGGACCAGCATGTCTAATCATTTGAATGTCACAGGTAGAGCACTGACTTCTGAGTAGGAAACACGTACTGCAAGACAATAGATACCACCTTTTGGCATTTGCAGTGTCAAGAAATGCCTTACTTTAGGACTCAATCCATGGCCATCTCTAAACCTGGTCGCTTTTTTCTGTATCACTTTTTCCTGTCAGTGAATGACCTTCATCTTTTCTCACCTTTTTTTCTTGTCTTCCATTCTTTCTTTCGTCTGCTCTTATCAGCCACCTTTTGTCTTTGTTTATCCTCCTTTATCATCTGTCATCCCTCCTTTATCATCTCTGTCATCTATCTCCTCATTCACTTTCCTTCTTTGCAGGGCTTAATTTGAGCCGGAGCTTGCCGGTGCTTTCATGCTGCATTAAGTGCACCTGTCCTGCCATCAGTAACTAATTTGAGTAGTACCGCGTGGCACTGGGCTGCCACACACAGAGAGCGTGTGCTGTGCAGCTGTGTTTAAGTTTTACTGACGCGTCGTACTGGTTGTTGACTGATGCAAAGTAATTTGTAAACACAGTCACTTACTGTCGATGACCGGTGACATGACGTGACTGACTCCGATTCAATTCTCAATTTCCTCCTCCTCTGTCTCAAGAATTCCGGCCGGATCAGGCCTAGTGGGCAGGACACTGTAGTAGTTGTTGGGTTGGGCTGGGCAGGTCGTCTTTTGCGGGGGTTGGGGCTCTGCGCGGCAGAGGCAGCGAGGCGTGCGCATATTTTGAATGGGCGCGCATTCTCTTTAATTTTGCCTCGGAACGCCCGCCCCAGCATACCCGCAACCTCTCCTCGCCACCGAGTAGTATCCACTGGTTGTGTTGATCACTACTACTTCAACCAGCACCGTCTTTTAAAGTGTCGGGAGCTGCTTGGACGACGCTGCAGCATATAGCTCTGCTCACCAGGTGAGGGGCCGGGCGAGCGAGGCATGGCCTGGGTAGGCCAGCGACGCGGCCTATAAATACATGATTTAAATCTGTGCAGGTGATGAGGCAGGGGCCTGGCAGGCCGCAGCCGCCGTGACGGTGATTACTGGTCACAGTGCAGTGGTCAGGTTTTTTTAATCATTATGTTGATTGGTCTACCTGGGCGTCTGGCCATGATGGCCTGGAGTAGGCTGGCGCCGTCGGCCGAATCGGATCATCATTCATGATTTAAATAAATAAAGCTGCGCAGCCTAGGTGAGCCAGGGCAGGGCCGTGCAGGCCACAGGCACAGGATTACTGTTTTGTTTAAATCATAATTTTTTCACATTGTAATGCGCGCCAAGATAGAAGGAGCTACGTCTCCTGCCTTTTTATTTACATTTTATATATTTAAAAAAAATAGTTTTAAGAAACAAAAAGAAATACCCCGATGGCATCCGTTTATAAGACAGTGTCCTTAGAATACACTTGCACCCCAGCAACACCTGTTGTTACAGGAGTCTCCTGTGGGACACAAAGGCAGCTCGCAGCGCTGAAGCATCACACAGTGGTTTTCCGAGGGCGGGCCCCCTCCCAAGCAGTCACTCGTGTCTCTCACTGGCACTCAGTCTCTGCAGTGACTTACTCACATCACCATTATCCCCCACATCCAGCTACATTTGGAGGATAATTGTGCAAGGGTGGATGCCAGAGCCTCTGGGAATGACAAGTGCTTTGAAGTTTGCTTCACATGCAGTGCCGCTGTGCCGGTCTTTCATTTTAGACTGAGTGCTGGGTGTGCTCAGAGGAGAAGGCGGCGCTATTGTGAGCTAGGCGCTTGTTTTTTTAAACCATTCGTTCACCTACGAGTCCTGCCCCAATTTGGGGGGAAGTGTACGATTTATTATCGGGGTTCCAGGAGCTGCCAGGATCCAGGCTGGCCGAGACCCCGCAAGACTGATGCCTCCACCCAGCCCGACAGGTTCTCACTCCACTTCCTTCCATGTTGGGGCTGCGCTGGTGCTGGGGGGCATTGGTAGTCTCATGGTCTGCACTCCGCAACAGAGGCTCAACCCTCAACCAATAACCCCTGCACGTGCCCATTCCGTGGGTACCCAACAGCCACTCCCCAGCCTCTCCCCCCCCCTGAATGCCCGCATGCCATTCTTAAAATAATGTCAGCCAACAATACCGGTTATTAGTGATGGTCGTTGTTGGCCGCAGTTTTATTAATATTAAAACATACTGGTTATGCAATTTTCCATTTGCGAACTGTACCCATCAATCATACATGTCATATACAATCGATGACACCATCTTGTGAGAACAGGTGTCAGTCTTTTGTGTACTCCTCAGTTCGTAAATGGCACTGTACAAAACCAGTTCCTTGTCAGTCCATTGATGTTCCAGTGGTTGGTCGCCCACGCCTTCTGCGTGTCATGGAGGGGAGCTTTTCTCTCTGGAGTTAGGTCCCCAGCTGGCTACCATTTGCGCCCACCCGTCCGGCCGGGTCTGGGCCACGAGTGCCGTCTCCTCCTGTTACTCCCCTCCTTGGTGCGGCCACATCACCCTGCCGTGCGGCATTCAAAAGTGAGTGGCCCTCCTCCTACACACCGCCCGCCGGTGTGTTTCCTTAGCCAACCATTGTAGGATTTCCGCAAAAACGCCGCTGCCATTGTCCAGCACTGCGACTTTGCTGTTCCTTAGGTGTGGGTGGGTGGGGCTGCAATTGTTGTTGTTGCGCCGCTCTCCCAGCTCCTCGAAGAAGTTATGTCCTTGCTGGGAGAGGCGGCGACTTAAATCCCCTTGACCCCTTAATAGGGGCCTCAGGTGGACCCCCCTGATTGGGGGGTTCAAAACAAGCCAGGGTGACCATTGGCCGCCCTGCAGGGGCGCCCGGGTCACGGGTCACTTCCGGTCGGAGTGGGCTGGTGCGCACTCCGCTTCCGCTGGTTCCTGGGCGCTTTAAGGCGCCCAGAACCAGTTTCCCCACCGGTAGGCACCGCATGGGTTATCGCGCCGGCCTCTAAGCCTCCCCTCCCCCCCCCCCCCCCCTGCAGGGGGGTGCGGCGGCCTCTGCGATAACCCCTGCACGTGCCCATTCCGTGGGTACCCAACAGCCACTCCCCGGCCTCTTCCCCCCCCCCCCCCCCCCCGAATGCCCGCATGCCATTCTTAAAATAATGTCAGCCAACAATACGGGTTATTAGTGATGGTCGTTGTTGGCCGCAGTTTTATTAATATTAAAACACATACTGGTTATGCAATTTTCCATTTGCGAACTGTACCCATCAATCATACATGTCATATACAATCGATGACACCATCTTGTGAGAACAGGTGTCAGTCTTTTGTGTACTCCTCAGTTCGTAAATGGCACTGTACAAAACCAGTTCCTTGTCAGTCCATTGGTGTTCCAGTGGTTGGTCGCCCACGCCTTCTGCGTGTCATGGAGGGGAGCTTTTCTCTCTGAGTTAGGTCCCCAGCTGGCTACCATTTGCGCCCACCCGTCCGGCCGGGTCTGGGCCGCGAGTGCCGTCTCCTCCTGTTACTCCCCTCCTTGGTGCAGCCACGTCACCCTGCCGTGCGGCATTCAAAAGTGAGTGGCCCTCCTCCTACACACCGCCCGCCGGTGTGTTTCCTTAGCCTACCATTGTAGGATTTCCGCCACGCCGCAGGGAGGCTCACGTCTTTCTGCGGCTCCCCCCCCTCCCCCCTGCCCCCGGTTCGTGGTTTCTCGTGGTTTTTTTCATCCCTTTGTCAGAGAGGTGCACCCCGTCCTGGGCACCAAGCTCCGGGCGTCCTGGGTGGATGAGGCCGTGCCTGATTGACTCCAGGCCGTTGGTGGAGCAAAACTTGTGCCTTGAAATGTTCAGTTTTTTCTTTTGCATTATTCCACGCCTTGTTGGAGTCGGCACCTCTCCAGGGCCTTCTGCTGATCATTTCCGACCAGACCACCGTCGTGGGGCCCAGCCCTGTCGTCGCCTTGGTGAGCTCCCTTTGGATGGCCTGCCCCACCGCTTTGCGCCCTAGCCGCATAAGGTCGTTGCCCCCGAGGTGAATGATCAGGACGTCATGATGCCACGCCGGGTCTGCCAGGAGGCTGCCCTACGTTGGCAGCGTAGTTGGTCCTATCTCATCCCTGGTTGCCCTATCCAGCGGATGTACGTCGCTTTGGGTCTGCTCGCCGCCGAGAGAAAGGAATCCGTTAAGGTGGCCTGCTGCGCACCGGGTTTGCCTGTCTAATGTGGGGGCGTGTAGGGGGAGGGTGGTCTCCCAGCACCCTGCCGTGCGGCATCCCAAAGTGACTGCCCCCCTCTTCCCCCTTTCTTCCATTTTTTTATTTTATTTTTTATACCAGATGTGGGCGTATGTACGTCTTGTAAGCCCTGGATCGCCATCTGCCCACGGCCTGGGTCCTGTCCTCCGGCATGCCATGCTGCGATGCCGAGGTCGCCGCGCCCTCCTGAAAGAGTGAGGGGCAAAAGACGCCGGGTGGAACCCGCCCTTTTCGAGACCCTGGCGCATCACGGCCGTGAATTGAAACTTGCTCAGGTTCCTTCCATCCGGGCAGCTCACCCTGCATTTAAATAGCTAGCATACCGCACAGAGCCCAGCCTCTGGAATGCAATGCAGACGTATCGTCACCCCTTTTCGCGCCTTGTCTGTCTTAGGCTGCCTCAATGTGATCCCCACGGCCCTTGCCATTGGTTTGATGTCCCTAGTCTGAAGGCATCCTTTTTTTTAAACCATATTTATATAGCGCGTACTCGACGCAAGGGTATTGGAGCACTTCACCTGAGTACCTGTTACATAACACAAGGACACATTTTTTTGGCATGGGGAGCTTTGCCCCGAATCACAGGATGTGGACACTGCCCCAGGCTCGAACCCTCTTTTCCAGCACCAGGGTCGGCGATCGAACCGATGGAACCCATCTTCTCACGTTTGTCCGGCGGTCTTAGGCCGGGGGTTCCAGTTGTTCAGCTTCATTTGCCTAACATAACCGAACATCAGTATTTTAACAACGCGCGTTCACCTTGGCGCTGAATAACAGATGTTTCTGTTACCCAACTCGTACTCATTTTCCGACCCCAGTTGAATGACAGGCTGCGAGGACCAGCCGGGATTTGAACCTGTGACCATGAGGTCGAACACAGGCCCCGGCAATGGATGCATTAGTCCACTGAGCCACCGTTTGAAGCTGCCGTCTGCAGCCTCAAAAACGGGCCCTCAGATTTGTTTAGCCATTCACTTCTGCCCTCTCGGTTCTAGTTGTAATCTATGTGTTGCCCAAGGTGTAACATTTCTATGCGCTTGGCCACCGGGATGGCGCTACATCAAAATGCTATCAGTTCAAAGGGCAGCACGGTTGACCTCCCTTTGAGGCACATAGATAGCCACGGTGCGGGCTCATAATTCAGTGGTTCTTACTGTCGCTGACTGATAGCCGGGCGGGGCGGGGCCATCACACCCCTGCTGTCTCCAAGCCGCCAACGCCAACACCCGCGTTGAAGATTCCGCGAAAGCCGACAAATGTGGGTCTTTTTTTTGTTTTTTTTTTGCGCGAGACGCCGCCACCCACAATGTCACAGAGCACGGGCATAGCCCGGCTGGCTGTAGTAGACCTGATTATGTAGGGAAACTCATTTCCTTGGCAGAGGCGGCCTTTGTGCAGCGCCTAAGAAGGAGTTTAAATTACTTATGAGTGATTGTGCTGATTTCCATTACTGGTGTTTATTTATTTGGTATAGAGCACAAAGGCGGGGTCTAGCGGAGACGTCAGCTAGGCGCTTCGGCCAGTGCCATAAATCCCCCCCAGACACCTGTATCTGCGATAAACCCTGAATGGTGCAGTCGGCACCTCGACTCCTTGCCGTGTACTTCCCTCACCCCACGGATACTCTTCAAGGCTAATAATCAACTGGACGTGCCCATGAGAGGGCCGTGCCTTAACCCCGGGAGCGTTTGATAGGCGCATGGTTCCATGCTCTGGTTCCGGCAGTGCTTAATTTGTAAATCAAGAAGTGCTGGGCCCAAAGGCAGCGCCACCGAAGATTAGAGAGACGGATACCAAGACTGTGTGGTCGTGATTCCACCTTGTGCCTCATAGCCGGTCAAACTGTAGGGCAGACTACTGCACGCGCCGGTCAGGCAAATACTTTAAACAAAAAGACACAATGTGCAAATTTAAGCCCCACTTGCCAAACAAAACGGGCCTGGCTGTGTGCTGTGTTTTTGATTTGCCTCAAAGCGTGGGGTGACCGGTCCGCGGGTGCATTTGGCCGTGAAATGACCGACCCGGTCAGGCTCTCCGATACCTACAGCCACGTGGTACAGCTATTAGTGCCGCCTTTCTCACGCCTAACCTAACTGGTAATCTTCACCCCTTTTTTTTTTTTTTTTTTGTGAGTGCTCCTCCACGTCGCCCTTTACAACCACCATACATTGGTCCTCCATTAGCGTTTGCCTGTCGCACTAACATTAAACCTGCCCGGGGTCCTTTGACTTCATCATCGTACTCGGAATGTGCCACCAAACTCGTACTTTCTTTTACTGCTCGTAAATAGTTTATGGCCCCCTGAGGCCTAGCGCACGTGCTATAGCATAGTGCATTAACGGATATTAACAGCTTAACTCATGCTCCTAAACCATTTCGACAACATTGGCTGAGAGAAATATAAGCCCTGGCCTCTGTGTACTCTCCATCTCTTCCTTTAGGAATTGTTTCGGGGACTATCAATTTATCACCAGCCGTAGGGCCCGTGTGAGACCCACCTGGATCTCTGATCTAACTAGATTGTGCGCTATCCCTGTAAAGGCCCCCGTTCTGCCAGTACCCGTATCTATGCCCACAGTTAAACCCCGGGCTGGGGGGGCAAAACTTCACATGGGGCACAGTAGCAATCGCGCTCCTCTTCTACCTTCTGTGCCTGCTCCGGGCCCGTACTCCCTCGCGGTCCGTGTACCCATTTCGCCATATACCCGGTCACTCTGAACTTGGCTCTTGTAGCATGAGCCTGTGCCTGGATAACGAGGAGGGGTGACCCTGTGGGTAAAGGGAGCGCTCTCCTCCGAACGTGGCTGGATTGCTTGGGAAATGCACTTTAAAAAAAAAAAAATTATAGCGAGGACTAGACCCGAACCGAATCAGAGCGCTTTACATATTTTCAACTTACGTTACATGAGAGATACCTTTCATTTCTTAGGCACGGGAGGCTTAAGTTATTTGCCCAGAATCTGGGAGGTTTTTTGGCGTTGCTACCGAGGCTCGAAACCCCGGCTCCCAAGGTCCGAGGTCGGGCGCCCTAGCCATTCGGCCAACTCCTCTCCCAGGATCGGGAGCCCCGGGGATATTCCGGGACAGAGGACATAAGGTGCTTATGTTTTTTTAAATTTTTTTTAATTGAATGCTGCACCACACTTGAATTGGAGCTCCGCAGTATACGTGTTCCACCCAACCGAATATTTGCGTGGGACTTCCCTATTGTCGCATACGCACAAGAGAGCGAGGAAAGAGATAAAAATTTGCCGACAGTGAAAGTTTGTCGAGCAAGCACAGCAGCGGAGCCTCGAGAAAAAGGCAGGGTTAGAGCTGTGAGGATTCCCGCCGCTCAGCGTTATATCGCAATATCCTTCTACTCTGCCTACTTCATCCGGCGCTCCAATGTGCCTCCGAGAAAACTTACCGCACGCATTATTGGGTGGCAGAGCGCTAGCTAACCTGGCGCTGCTTTCAGTCACACACTCTCAGCTGCCCGCAACTCCCACCCCGACATAGCAGGCAAGATTGACCTCTCCCCAGACTTTTCAAACTATGTAACGGTGCCTCTGCAGGGTTGATCCTTACCGAGGACTCGTGTTCGTTCCTGTAGGATGACGGCTCTGATCCTTGTTTTCCCCTTCGGCCCGTGGCCCTCGCCGCTGCTTCTTGGCACGCTCACGCCGCATCCTGCCGATGGCTCCTTGCCTCTGTTACCAGTCGGATGTCGCTTTCCTTCTCCGCCGGTCGCAGCCAGCTGGTAACACACCGAGCCGGTGAGGTGTAACAGGCTCTTTCCAAAACCGAGGGCCCGCCGCCGCTCAGTACGTCCGAAGGAGCCCATCGCGCCCTCGCTGACCTTCTAGTCCTTTAAGTCCGGCGATGGTCCGTCGTCTGTTGGTCCCGCTAGCACACCGATGGTCCCCTCAGTGCAGCGATGGTCCGTAGACCGCGTCCTTTTGGCGCCAAAACTTATCAGGCTGGAGCGGGGCTTCGCAATCACGCTCCGCAGCAATTTCTGCCTCGGGGCGGCACACTGCGCGCTGAGATGCTGTCTCTGCCGACACGAGGAGGTGGGGGAGAAGCTTCGGCGCACTGCCGGCTGTTGGCTCTTCTTCGTTTCCCCGACCCGGTGTTCACCGACAGGGCATCGCCTTTCGCCTTCCGCTGCAATTGTTGTTGTTGTTGCGCCGCTCTCCCAGCTCCTCGAAGAAGTTATGTCCTTGCTGGGAGAGGCGGCGACTTAAATCCCCTTGACCCCTTCATAGTGGCCTCAGGTGGACCCCCCTGATTGGGGGGATCAAAACAAGCCAGGGTGACCATTGGCCGCCCTTTAGGGGCGCCCGGGTCACGGGTCCCTTCCGGTCGGAGTGGGCTGGTGCGCACTCCGCTTCCGCTGGTTCCTGGGCGCTTTAAGGCGCCCAGAACCAGTTTCCCCACCGGTGGGCACCGCGTGGGTTATGGCGCCGGCCTCTAAGCCTCCCCCCCCCCCTGCGGGGGGGTGCAGCGGCCTCTGCGAAGACGGCCAAGGCTGTTTGCTAAAATGGCCTTTCAGCCAGAGCTCCTGTGTGACTGAGGGTGAAAGGGTGAATGCTTTACACCAGCGTTGTCTTATAGCAGCGCATTCACTGCTTTGCCGCCACACCCCAGCATACCCGCACTGGCTCTGTTCAGCCTCTGAGGCCCGCTCACCACCATCCGAGTCATCGTGGCCCCGCCCCGCCGGTGGCCAGCTGAGCCAGCCAGCCGCGCCCATCAAAGTAGCAGCTGCGGCGATCGGGGGATGATGGATGATTTTGTCACTTGTACACAGTATGTTCACATGGTCAGGGGCCAGGCTAGTGCACAAGATCAATGAGGCATGATGAACATTTGCAAGTGCAGTCCAAGTTATACTGCATAACACCAAAGCCGGTAAAACCACAATGAAAAGGCTTCCTGTGTAAATGGAAACACAAACAAGGGACGTCAGGGCAATGAAAACGATGCAGAGTGATTTTGGAAAGGGAGGGAAATGCAATTAGAGGTGAGAGAAAGGCAGGGATGAGCCAGAGCAGGCTGCAATGGGAGGGACTAAATGAACCTTTGCCACCATGTGCTAGTTTTCTGGTACTTGAGGCAGCAGTGCCAGTTGCGGATGTGGGGAAGCAACTAGAGTAAGTGAGTGGAGTCAAGTCAAGTCAAGTCATATAATTTGTATAGCGCACTACATACCCAGAGGGTTTCAAGGCGCTTAGGAAGGGGAGGAGGATTACTTGTCAAATATCCACGTTTTAAGTTGCTTTCTGAATGCTAGGTGGTTCTGGGTAAGGCGAAGGTAAGCGGGGAGTGAGTTCCATGTTTTAGCAGCCAGGTATGAAAAGGATCTGCCTCCCATGGTGGTTCTGTTGATGCGAGGTACAGTGGCGAGGGCTTGGTTGGAAGACCGTAGTCGGCGGGAGGGGGTGTAGAAGGACAGTCGTGAGTTGAGGCAGTCTGGTCCGATGTCGTAGAGTGATTTGTGTGCGTGGGTAAGAAGTCGGAAGGTGATCCCCTTATTGATGGGTAGCCAGTGGAGGTCTTTAAGGTGACCAGAGATGTGTTCACTGGTAGACGAGGGTGGAGCCAAAGGAAGTGGGCGTGGCCTCCTAAAAAAATGTTTGCGCCTGCACATATTTTACAAATTAAGCACTGCTTCTTTGGCTTCCTCAGTCTGTGCAGCTCTTGTCTGTGTATTTTTCTCTTTCAATACTTTAGCTCTATATCTGGAAAGGGTCTTGAAAAGATTTTTCTTTCCGACTTTATCTTTTCTTTCAATTTCAACTATTCAGAGGGTTTGATGTGCTCAGAAAACCTGCTTCATCAGCAAAATGCCTTCAACAGATATAGTGCGGAGTGAACATCCCCAAATGGTATCCGGTACAGAAGCTGCAATTCCAAGACACCATGTCTTGTCACTCAAGGTTATTGCCTAAGGTTGGATTGTCAAATTCAGCAATACCAGGCCCAGCATTTGCCACAGGCCGAGCTATTAGTTGCAGACCTAGCCTTGAGAGCATGAGCAGTCAATTTGAGGGTGCTGTGATAGTCTAGTTAATCATAACTGGGGAAAATGACTAAAAGGTTTTTGATCATAAAAGCTAGTATTTCAAAATCGCATGGGGATGTGATGAAATGAATTACTCTTCATATTTCATAGCTATTGCATATTCATTTTAACCAATAAGAAGACAATTACGGTATATTCAGCAGCGGCCCGTGCAGGTAAGAGTGGTGGGGGTCAGGTGGGGGATTTCGATAGACGACGCAGAGGGAAAATTAATCATTTAATTTTCCCTAGTTGTAGTCTGTCAAAATCCCCCACCTGCCCCACCGCTCTTGCCTGAACGGGCTGCTGCTGGGTATATTACAACATTAAATAGTATTCAGAACTTATCGCTAGTGGTGCGGTTTGCTGAAAGAACAAAGTCCTTTTGAGTTTGCATCTGAAAAAATGTGAGATATGTTCTGAGAACTGATGTTCATGACTAGGGCCCTCACATAGAAAATATCCTGGTTCTCTTGCTCAAAATATCCCTCATCTGAGCTTTTCTGAGAAATGGATCCGTAGCAGTTGGGTTTCTGTTCCACATTGGCCAAGTTTATTAAAGGGAGTTCTTCAAGCGTTCCAGGTCAAATCAGTTTGACATGATACTCCTGTCTTCTCTGAACCTAATCAGCAAACTTGTAGCTGCATTTTTCCTGTTTCGTAAACTTTGTGCAGTTGCACGCAGTGCAGTGCTGAAGCTGCATCTTCATCACCGTAGGGTTTTTAAAACCCATGTGCACTCTGCTTACTACAGCTGTATGACTTTGCCACAGCATCACCGTTCTCGCTTTCATTTCTCCAGCATGATTGCCATCCTAGCTTGAACCTTGGTAAACTGAAATCCTCCACAACCAGTACACATTTTCAAGAGAACCATAAAAAAGCTATTCTTCAAAATCTTAGCATGACACTTGCATGGTATGGCCTCCTGGACTTAAATAGAATTCTCTGTAGTTGCTACATTGCTTGTCCTTTTAGCCATGCCACATATATGCATATCATGCTAAATACATTTTTCACTTTTAAACTCCTTTGCCTCCCAGCTTCAGCAAAAGTTTGTAATAAGAGAAAGGAATGATGCAAGGATAATTTGTTCCACAGGCAACTTTTTTTTTTGGCGATGCAATAGGACCTTATTTGCAGCTCACCACAGTGATATGGCACTTTTGGGTACCTGCTCCTGGTGATGCAATAAGACAGTAGTACATCACTTAAGATGCTCTAGAATAAACTCATTAGAAGTCTATAGAAAATCTTAAGTAGTTCACCAATACTCACAACTCGTGACATGATTTCATGCATTATTTAGGAAAAGGTATGGTTTGCATAGTGTTATTTTGTTGAATTAAAAAAGCAATTTAGCAATTTGTTTAAGTATTTTGAACTTTTCTTTCTTTTCAAATTGTAGCCTTTACCCACTGTAACACTACCTTTCAGTGACACATTGTTTTTGATGAAAGAAGTAATAGGGGCCAGTTGTAAAAACATTAGGAGTTGAGATTTCCAAATTGTGATTCTTACTGAATCACAAATAGGAACTCACAATTCCTAATGTATGAAAACCTTGTACTATGAAATAGCGATTCCTAGTGGGTTTCAAATCGACTTACTTCATGAATATTAATGATGTAGGTCGCAGTTTACGACCCAGTAGGAAAGCTAGCCCTCACAGGGATGGTAGCCTGCTCTGGTAAACCTTGTTTATGATTGAAATGCAGTAATCTCTCTTTATTATTTTAAGCGCAGCCATTTTCCTTAACCCCTTGCATGCGGCCGCGATTCTGCGCCTGTGCGGCACTTTTATTGAGTGGGCGGGTTCATGACGGCCCCCAGCTGTCATCAGCACACGAGCACCGTGATGCATGAAGGACGGGGGCCGTCAGCATGCAAGGGGTTAAAGGAAAGCAAGGTCCATTTTAGAGATATGAAAATCACTCTGAAGTTTAATTTTTTAATGCAGGTAGTGGTCAATGGGTTCACTGCCTGCTCTTAACGATTATTTTCAGTTACATTCTCGAAGTATAAGGAGTTTTTTGGGGACCCCTTCCCCTTCCCACTTGTCAATGGGTTATCACCTCCTACCAAGAAGTGGTAAAATATTAATGTTTTGTGTCCAGAATTTGGTCATAAAACATTAATACATATATATCACTGCGATTCAGTATTTGGAAGGGGCACCTTAAACACATCCCTTTCAAACACTGAATCACATTAACAAATTGCCAATTGGTAACCAGTTACTGAATCAATATGTGGTATTTGAGCAGAAAAAAAATGGCTTTTTTGCAGTCTAATTTCCGCATTCGCAGAATTAGGCCTTTTGCTATCTCAAAAATATTTTTATATATGACCAATTGATTTGTATTGTAAGTGAATTTAAATAGTACTTATCATCCCAGATAAGGTGTTAAAGCGTTTTACTGTGAATAGATCACTACTCCTGGAAACCAAGGTTAACGTTTAGTCAAGTGAAATATCTTATTAGGTTTAGGCTTCTGCATTCAGAGAAACTGTTCCATGCAATAGCTTGTGTTTCTTTGTTATAAATCAAATAAAATACAATGATCATGTTCAAAAGGTCTTTTTGGCACAATGAAAGGGATCAAAGAGATTAATAGACTGGCTAGAAGGGATTAGGTATTATTAAGTTTGAGAGGTAGTTTTGTGATCTGTGGAATGTAGTGTAGCCCGCTTGAGATATTAGCCCTTGCTACATTAGATTTTGTTATTTTAAAGCACTGTCATTTTTAAGTCGACTGCCATCAAATTGGTGAAACAGGTTAAATGAATCTTAGAATTTTGAAAGACTGGGATGTTTCTGAAGGCACAATACTTGTCATTATACCCATACACTATACACAAACCTGCACTTATGCATTATAGGTGGGCGAGCCACTGAAAGCTTGAGCCAGGCTTGAATCTGAAGCCTGGCTGTAGCTGAGCTCCAGGTCCTGTTGAAACATCGAGCCCTTAACAAGCCAAGCTTTCTTGTGGCATCTGCTTCACTCTCTCTACCCTGGATGTGGGGTTATGACCAGAGTTGCTGACCATGGAACTCGGTAACCAGGTTTGAGTCTTTGAGTCAGATGAACATTGTGTGTTCTGGGAAAATCACTTAATCTTCCCATGCCTATAAATAATGCATGTGACCATTTGTAATGGAACTAGTAGTCATGTAAAGCCGGAAACAAATGTGGGATCACACTGCTTCACTTCCCAGCAGGTTCGCCCCTAGGCATCATGGTAAATGCAGTTCACCAAGTGTGTGTACTTGGAAAGTCTTGAGTGTTTCACCAGGTTGGTGCAGATTAGTGCTGGCCATCTCTAGACACGTGTTTCTGGATTGTTATCCGTCATCAGTAGAGTTTAGGCAATTCAAATGTATGGGGTTGCTGAGCAGGCTGCCAAAGTATTCTCGGGTCACAGTACCTCTCCAGGCACGCAGGTGCCTCTCCACGAGCTAGTCAGCTCAAATGGCTCGAGGGAGCCTTTTAAACAGGAAATAAATGTGGGATCACACTGCTTCACCTCCCAGCAGGTTTGCCCCTAGGCATCATAGTAAATGTAGTTCCCCAAGTGTGTGTACTTGCAAAGTCTCTCCAGTGTTTCCCTAGGTAGGTGCAGATTAGTGCTGGACAGCTCTAGACACGTGTTTCTGAATTGTTATCCATCATCAGTAGATATTAGGCAATTCGACACATCGAGCCCTTAACAAGCCAAGCTTTTTGTGGCTTCTGCTTCACTCTCTCTACCCTGGATGTGGGGTTTCGACCAGAGCTGCTGACCATGGAACTCTGTAACCAGGTTTGAGTCTTGGAGTCAGATGAACATTGTGTGTTCTGGGCAAATCACTTAATCTTCCCATGCATATAAATAATGCATGTGATTTTTTTGTAAGGGAACTGGTAGTCATGTAAAGCACTCTTAATACCCTTGGGTCGAGTTTGCCCTTTTTTTCCCCGAACTACATTAGAATACGCTAAGTGGTAAAAAAAAAATTGTACATAAGGGAAGATTTGTGTAGAGTGAAACCAGAAATCCTGGCTCCCGTGCATATTTTGTGTGATCTTAGGGAAATATTTTATTTCACCAAAACATTTTTCTTCATTAAGCTCTTTCAAATTTGTGAGTTTAAACTACCAGTTGTACAAAACTAACCCTTTTAATAAATACCTCTCAGTGCAGTGCTGTAATGCGCTAACAATCTCAAACCTTCCACATGTTAAAGAAATACCCTTCTTCAACTTTGAAGAGACTTACTAACATTTGTTATGTTTGTTGTACGAGTTACAAAATGCATAGTTTCAGGGCCCTGCTAGTGTTCATGCTCTACGACCCCCACTGTTCTGGCTCTCCTCTCCTGGTTAATTAGAGAAGGCTCGGCCACCTCTAGTGTGCATGCACACAAACATGGATAAGCATTAACCCCTTAAGCGCTGCCGTCGTCCAACGGTCATCACGAGCGCTAGCTCCCCAGTGCTGCGCACGACCGTTGGCCGACGGGCCAGTGCTCGTTATTCGAAAGTTCAGCACTGGGTGCTGAACGTTCGAAGCAGCTAAGGTGTTTATAGAAAGTCTGTTACAGCGGTCTTAGATAACACCACGTAAGAGTGCAAAATTTCCTTTCTTTTATTTTCATTTAGAAAGAGTTGCATTATATAGATGGTCTCACAGCAATAATAAAATAAAACAAATCGCTAAGAATTCTAGAATTACATTATGTCCTACACGTTTTGTTTAATTTCATTGAGAAGGCAAAACTTCTATATACTGCTGTAAAAATGCATTCTTTCTTGTGGTGTGTGACCTGCTGATTTCACGTACAACATTTAGCTTGCTTCCGTGTTTATCTTTTTAAATACAGATATCTGGATTAGGAAGAAAGGACAGGGGCAAAAGGGGAATGGGGGGGAGGCATTCAAAGAGACAATGAAGGGTGGATGATCTGTAAGTGGTATATGGACGATAGGTCGGCTTAGCTCCGCAGATGTGATTGTATTTGGCGACCTGAGAAGCTTAACATGTGTAGAGAGGCGACAGGTCATGGAACAAGAGGAAAGGCAGGGCTCAACCATCCGTGGACTACCCTGATCCACTCAACTTCATTCCACTCCACCCAATCCACCCCACCGCACTCAAATCTACCCCACTCGGCTCCAATCTTTACCAGTCTACTCCACCCGAATCCAACCACTCTCCAATGTTCCCCAATCCAACCCACTCCAGTCTACCCGAGTCCAGTCTACCCCAATCCAATTTACTGTACCCCACTCCATCCACCCTACCCAGCACAATCTACCCCACCCTAATCTACCTCTCCCAGTCTACCCCGATTTACTCTACTCAAGTCTACCCCACTCTACCCCCAGTCATTCCTCTTCAATCTACCCCATTTCAGTCTACCCTACGCCATTCAGATCTACCCTGCTCTAATCCACTCAGTCTGCCCCACTCCGACCTAATCTACCCCACTCCATTCAAACCCACTCTCACTCCACTCTACTTCACCCCACGATTTTCTTCCCACGCTACCCAAACTACCCCACTCCCCTACACTCCAATATATCACATGCCACCAAAATCAACCCCACTCCAGTCCAATATTCCCCACTCTATCCAACACCAATCTACCCTATACCTCTTCACCCCAAACTACCCTACACCAATATGCTCCATTAATCTACGCCACTCCAATTTACCCCAGATCACTCTATACAACTTCACTCCAATCTACCCCACTTCATTCCATCCAACTCCCTCCAATCTACCCTACCATAATCCACCCAATCGCCTATTCCAATTTACTGTCTCAGAGTTCAGTCAGCGTTTTCTTCTTGCGGGTGCCCATGTTCATTATTCATCTCTACAGGGCACACATACAAACATTCACACCGAAACTAAACTTAATGATACAAGTTAATTTGAAATGTACTGCTGCAGCTTGGCCCCCTGAAACAGAATGAAATGCAGCGCAGACAGAGTGCATTTCATCTTAGCAGCAGTCATTTAAATTCAGGCCTACATTAACTATGGCTAACATTACTGGGAAAATCACACACTATACGCGTCCATGCCTAATGCTGATTAATACAGGCGTTGCTCAAAGCAGTTGATTATGAAACATCGACTTCCATGGTGGTAATGTTTTCTGCTCTTGTGGCTATTCATTTTCGCCCCCCCCCCTCCCCCCCCCCCCCAAAAAAAACAACTTTAAGTTCTCTGCACAACTACGATTTTGAGGTGTACTTCCTTCCTTCGACAGTGTGAATCAGATCGCCGCCCGTCCATGGTTATGCACAGAAAGGAGGGTTCAGGATGCCAGAATGCCTGGGGTGCATATTGAACATTGAATGCCAAAATCAATAAAAATGGAATTTAGTGAAACATGCTGTGACTTGAATCCTTCACTAATCTAATAGTTTATATGGAAACCGCGGTACACGTAATTTATTCGCTGTAAGTTGTGTGTGTAAAGAAATGTTATTGCTTATGGTTCGGCTGCAGTCAAAACTCCACAAAGGGTGATGGGCAATTGCCTTAACGAGCCCTGTTTTGTGTTTACATTTTTTTTTATTAAGTAACTTTTAGGTTAAGACACACTTAACTTTGGCTAATCTTCGCTTTGTTTGTTTAATAACGTGAGCGCCCCTTTAATAATAAATGTGCAGCTATCTTCTGTTGAAGGTATTGAAGCATTGCGTTCCTGAGGGTTCCAGAACGTAAAAAGACTTTTAAATCAAAAGTACACAGTGGTTAATTTATACTAAATGGCTTCCTTATGTCTCCGATTAGATGAGCCGCCAATCAAAAACAATGAAAAGAAAGAGAAGAAAATGGTTATTCAAAAACCGCCTGGTACCACCGAATACACGGTAAATTAACACAGAATATTTCCTTTAATTTTGTTATGGCAGGTATTCCTAAAGATCCGGCTCCTTGCTTTCTTTGCATTAAACTAGCTGCTTTTTTGACTGTTGCATGGCTGTGCTGAAGCTGTATGGAGTCAATAGAATTGTCACTATAATCGGGGCTGCTGGAATTATGTGGCAGTGGAGGGGTTAAATCATGCGCCAGGGTTGATTAAATTATGCGGCAAGAAACGGCTAATTATGCGGTGTCATCAGCTCATATTGTGATAGTATTACTTCATTATTTTGTCACTTGTTAACTGTCTGGGCATTGGGTGCATTTATATAATACCAGTTTAACACCCAAATCTATTAGTAAGTAACAGAAAAGTGTGCAGTCGACCTCTGCAAAGTGCAAAGGGCCTTCTACTGTGCCGCAACACGTGTACCTTTTTAGTTTGAGCTATACACAAATGCATTTTTGTCAAAATCAGCATTATATGCAACAGTTGAAGGATTATAATGTGGCACATGTGCAAATCTATTATTATGACACAAATGCTGCATCGTAATTCTAGTTATGAAATGCAAACTCTGGTTTGGGCCACACGCATTTTTCTAAGTTGTATGTTACACACACACATGTCCTTGAAACATGTGTGTGCGTAACACCAGCATCCAATATCATTTCAGGGGTGCAACAGGGAGTCCTTTGGACACCCCTGCACCCTTGAAATCGCAAACTCAAAATGCGAATCGCTAATAGCGATTCGCACATTGATATGTCTTCCCATTCATTCCTATGGGCCTTTAGGCCCATTGGAATGAATGGGGAGTTATTCCTTATTTGCGATTAGCAATTAGCTAATCGCAAATAAGGAATCTGTAGGAATCGCAATAAATATTGCGATTTCTACATGAATCCCGTTTTGCAAGTCTGTAATAGCGATTCCTTAATCGCTATTATAGACTCGCAAAACATGCCGAGGATGAATCTATGTGTTAGCCTTAATAGACGTCTTGGCATTTGACCCAGTGGATAGACAGTTTATGGGATATTATAGAGCAAGCTGGTGTCGACCCCCCCATTATTATTGACATTAAAAAGGTTGTATCAGAATTTCACAATGAGGGTTCGATATAAACAGGTGGGTGACCTGCAGTTTCCTATTGATGTTACAAGGGGAGTCCGGCAAGGCCATCCATTGGCCACGTTTTTATTTTATATTAATGCACTGGCTGCATTTTTAGGTTTAAAGTATTTTATTGAAGCAGGGTAAAGAAGGAAACAACAAGGCATGTAAAAGAAAAACCACAGGTGCCCCACAATCAATGCGTACGGTACATTAGATACATCAAAGCGTTTCCGTCTCCTCAATGGGCATCATCCAGCATGGAAATACAGCTTGCGCGCCTGTGGTTAAAGACACAAAAAAAAAAGGGGGGGAAAGAGGGGGGGGGAGGGGGAGAGGGAAGGGGGGGGAGGGGAAAAAGGAAAAAGGGGGGGAAAAGGGGTGGGGAAACAACCCTGCTCCATATCCTTCCCAACCAACAAACCCCTCAACTACAACACCCCAACCCACCCCCTGCACTGTGCTGATGACCATCTGATCCCCCCTCGTAGCGACCCCCCGGTTGACTCCGCTACTAGACGCCGACCGATCAGACAGGCGGATCCGGCGGCGGTGTCAGCTGTAACAGCCTGAGATACCTCGGGCAAGTGATCTCCCTGAACTCAGAACACAACAGACTATGGAAAGGCGCCCACAGCTCCTCAAAAGCATCTACATCCCCCACTGCCACTAAGGACATTTTTTCCATGCCAAGAACATGCCACAATCTATGCAGCCAGCCGACAACTGTGGGGAGCGTGGTGGAGCGCCTGTGTATGAGAATATTTTGCACCGCTGACCCCAGAGCTATCGCAATCTGTCTACCCCTTCTAGACCTGAGGGGGTACATCAACCCATTTGGCAATCCCAATAGGACATAGGCAGGGAACTGTGGCAGCTCTATCTCGAAACATTTGTCAACCTCGCTAAGGACCTCCCCCCAGTAAGAAGCCAAAAGGGGACAATCCCACAAAATATGTGTAAGCGTGCCAGTTTGGCCACAGTTACGCCAGCACGTCCCTGGTATTGACCTATCCATCTCATGTAATTTCTCAGGAGTGCGATACCAATAGGTCGAAATTTTGGTGAAGGTCTCCGTGAGCCCCGTGTGATAGGCAGAGTGGCGTGAGCGGTAAGAGATGTGGTCCCATTCTGTATGACTCAACGCTCGTCCGAGCTCCCGTTCCCAGCGCTCCCGACCCGGGTTGTGAATGTGAAAGGGGGGGGGCTGCAGCATCTTGTACAAATCGGAGATGAGCTTAGCGTCCGACGTGCGAGTGACCAACCAGCGCTCGTACACCGTGATCTCCCGGTCTGCCCTTTCACGCACTTGGGACTGTAGCGCCCAGTGGCGCGCCTGCATATACTGCATGCGCTCCGTCTCAGGAAGACCATAATCCCGCCGCAAGTCCTGGAAGGGGATAACACCCTCTGGGCCATACAGGTGATACAAAGTGCAACAGCGGGCCGCCCGCCAGCGGTCGTAAGCGCCAGGCTCGGTTCCCGGACCAAAGTCCGGATTGCCAATTAGCGGCGTGAAGGGAGAGGGAAAGGTAGTGCTCATGCCTGGTGGCTACTGAGTCCCACACCCGGAGTGGGACGCGCGTCACAAAAGAGGCGTAAAGGTTAGGGGGTCGGTGAGCCCGTCTCAAGAATGGCACCTCCTGTAGCGTTCTACCTGCTACCGCCTGGTCTTGAAACAGCCAGTGTTTGTCTGACTCCCACCGGCTCCACTCCACCAGATAGCGAAGTTGGGCGGCCTGGAAATATTTCCGTAAATCCGGTATCCCTAGCCCTCCAGATTCAGGCGCCAGCGTAGCAATGGTCCTTTTAATCCGCGGTTTACGGCCCTGCCACACAAAACGCGCAATGGCCGACTGAGTCTCTGCGAGCCATCCCGCGGGGGGTTGCAGTGGCAGCGCCCTGAACAGGTACCGTACCTGAGGTAGAAGGGTCATCTTCACTGCGGCCACCCTACCCAGCAGCGACAACGTGCCCTTATCCCACCGGGCCAGTTCCTCTCTGATTTTCGTGCTCAAAGCCGTATAATTGGCCGTGACCATCGCTGGGAGGGAGGGTGCCAACAGGATCCCCAGATACGGAATCCGGTCCCCGGACCAGCTCAGAGGGAAGAGCCTCTGTAGTTCCGCCCTGGTGGCGCCAGTTAGTGAAATATCGAGGGCAGCAGATTTCCCGAGGTTCACTTTAAAGCCCGCCACCGCGGCGAAGAGGTCCAATTCCGCGATACAAGCCGGCAGCGACCTCCGTGGGTCATCGAGCGTCAAAATGACGTCGTCCGCATAGAGGCTAATCGCATGGCGCAATTCTCCCATCTTGACCCCGATAGTATCGGGGTTCTGTCGAACCCTTTGAGCAAACGTCTCCATATAAAGAGCAAAGAGCAAAGGGGACAGTGGACATCCCTGTCGCGTTCCTCGTTCAATAGGGAAGGGTCGGGAGCTGCCTCCGTTCACTCGGACCGCCGCGGACGGAAACCGGTAGCAATTGAAAATCAGGTGCCGGAACTTCTCGCCTACCCCGAACTTGCCCAGGACCTTCTCTAGGTAGGGCCAGTGCACTCTGTCGAAAGCCTTCTCCGCGTCGATGGAAAGGAGCATTCTTTCCCCGGGGATCCTGGAGGCCTTCTCAAGAATGAGTCACCCTCTTCGTGTTGTCCACCGTCTGCCTGCCAGGCACGAAGCCGGCCTGATCCGAGTCGACCATGCCCGGGAGATGAAGTGCCAAACGTGCCGCCAGTATGCTAGTGAACACTTTCAGGTCCGCGTTCAGTAGCGAGATAGGACGGTAGGATCCACAGGCGGTCCGGTCCTTGCCCGGTATCTGGATCACGGAGACCGTGGCCTGGAGAAATTCGGGGGGAATGGCGCCCGGCTCCGAGAACGTGTTGAAAAGACGTGTCAACAGAGGCGCCAGCTCCTGACAGAAGGTCTTATAAAAAAGAGGGATGAAGCCATCCGGGCCCGGGGCCTTGCCCGGTTTAAGCCGGGAGATCGCCGTGACCACCTCCTCGATACGGATCTCCCGCTCCAGATACTGGGCCTGATCCGGCATCAACGACGGGAGCGGCACCGAATCCAGATAGTCCGCCTCCGCCCGGGCGGAGGGGGCCTCGCCAGTATAGAGGTCAGCGTAAAAGCTATGGAAAACGTCCGCAATTTGCTCGTCTTCCGTAACTGAACCTCCGGCAGGGGTAACCAGCTCCTTCACCCGGTGCTGTTGGTGTTGCACCCGAAGCTTGTTGGCCAAGAGCCGTCCGCACCTGTCGCCACCGGTGTAATACTTGTGCTTCAGACGAAGCATCGCATACTCAGCCCGGTCCATGTCAAGGGCAGACAAGAGTTTCCTGGCGGCCTTCAATTGTCTCCAGACCCTGGGGGCTCCCGTCCTAAGATGGACCTGCTCCAGCTCCCGCACCTGTCGGGTAAGCTCATCCCTCTTGAGCTGGCGATCCTTGTTCTCCGCCGAGGAGATAGCGATAAATTCGCCCCGGAGCACAGCCTTCAGGGCGGCCCATTGCGTCGCGCGGGAGGTGTCGTCATTATCGTTTACGCGCTGGAAGTCCGCAATAGCCGCGCGAATCTGTTGCACCGTCGACCTTCTGTGCAATAGGGTGTCCCGGAGTCGCCAGACCCCTCTTGGTCGAGCCACCGGGGGTAAATTGAAGGTACCCTCCACCGGCGCGTGGTCGGAGAGAGAGAGGACCCCCATGTCGGCATTCGTGGCCAGAGCGAGCATCGGGCCAGTCACAAGTAGATGGTCCAGTCGCGCGTAGGACTTGTGTGCGTGTGAGAAATAGGAGTACGCGCGGGTCGCAGGGTGGAGGCAGCGCCACATGTCATGCAAATCCAGCTCCTCAAGTCGGGTGCGAACCGAGCCCGAGAGCTCTCTCAACTGGTGGCGCCGTAGCACAGACCTGTCCAGGGCCGCGTCGAAGACCAGATTCAGATCTCCCCCCAACACTATGTGCCTATCAGAGGAGGACGCCACGTCTTCCAGTGCCCTGTGCAAAAATTGATCTTGATGGTCATTAGGACCGTAGATAGAGCCTACAGTCAGCACCAGGCCCCCCACCCTAATCCTGTATGCTAAGAGCCTCCCTTTCTGTTCCGCTACCTTTTGTAAGATCTCCCCCCTGAACCCCCTGGAGAACAGAAGTGCCACACCTGCCGTTTTAGAAGCGCTGGAGGAGAAAAGCTGCGTGGGGAACTTGGGGGTACGCATTCTGGGACAATCTTTGGCTAGCAGATGGGTCTCCTGTAGCAGGCAGATGTCAGCCTGAGAGTTCTCCAACAGGGACAGCACTGCCCGCCTTTTAACCGGGTTATTCAGCCCTTTCACATTCAGAGAAACAACCTTAAGGGCCATCAAGGAGGGGAACCCTTGAAACGCACATGAAGGTGGGCAAGGCCCAGCAGGCAAACATAGAGGCCACCTCACGAAACCTCAGCGCACAGCAAACGCAGACATCCCCACGGCACAGTGCAGTCCCCAAACCCCACAACCCCCCAACTAAGTGGATCCCCCCCCTCCCCTGGAACTTCACACACCCAACCCCACACCGCTCCAAACTCCCAGCCCCCCCGCAAACCCCCAAACTCAAAACACCCCCCTGCAATTGCCATTCCCCTGCCCTGCTTCTCAAGTCATTCAAAGAAGTCAGTGTCCCAGTTGGTCCTTATCGGACAAGGCCGTGGAAAGTCAGTCTAGTGGACGTCCAGCCACAACCACCTGCACTCGCCATCCCGTCCCTCCCCACCCCCAGAACCCCCGCACCTGCAATAAGGAAAGGCTAGTGTAGACTCCCCCCGGAGTAAGTTCAGGCCGTCAAGGCCACTTCGCCAGCCGCTGTCGCTCTGGAGGCCTCCTGGATGGCGGCCGACATGTCCGCCCGAATCGTGGGCGAGTCAGGCCGCTCCGGTGGCGGGGAGCGCCTCTCCCCAGCCTGCTGCCAGCCGTCTCGAGTGCTTCGTCTACGGCGCGGTGCCGGGGTGTCTGCGTCCGATGCCGTGATGCCCAATACTGCGCACACATCCTGGAGGGACCGGAGCTGGTGCAATATACCGTTCCATCTGAAAATCAGGCGGAAGGGGTGCCCCCAAGAGTACTGCGTTCCCCGCTCCCGGAGAAAGTCCGTAGCGATTTTAAAGGATTTTCTCTTCTGCAGCGTGACCGTAGACAAGTCCTGATAGAGGGCCACCGGGTGATCTCTGAAGCGGAAAGGTTGCCGCCGCCGTGCCTCGCGGAGGATCCGCTCCTTCAGGGGGAAGTCCGGTAGGAAGGCCAGAATGTCCGGGGGGGGCGCCGTAGCTCTGCGGGGACGGCCCACCCGGTGCGCCCTGTCGATGCGGACTTGAAAATCCTCTGACTCCCCCAAAATTGCGCGGAAGAGGGCCTCTAGGTAGGCGGTCACGTCTTCTCCCTCTTCGCCGGACGGGACGCCCCGGACCCTTATGATGTTCCGCCTGGACCAGTTTTCGAGGTCCTCGGCATGGGCCTGCAGCTCAATCTGCTGCTCCCGCAGCCGCAGGACCTCCTGCTGCAGGTGGGTGATCTCTTCGTCCCTAAATGACCAGCTTCCTCCACGGTGTTGACTCGCTCCCCCAGGGAGTCCACCTCTCTCCGTACCTCGCGGACCTCCCCTGCCACCTCCTGCTTCAAAGTCTGGAAATCTTCCCTTAAGGAGCTAAACAGCGACTCCAGGAACGATCGTGTCACCGGGGGCTCCCCGCCTTCAGCGCCTCTAGAAGGGGTCGGGGAGTTCGGGGCGGCCTGCCTCCCCCCCGCTGCGTAGGGCACCGCGACCCAGCATGTCCGGCAAAGTCCGGTCGCCTCTCCTCTGACCCCTGGCATTCGACATCCTGGCGGCGCGGGAGCCACCGATGGCCGTCGCTCGGCGATGAGGCCACTAGGGTCAGAACTGCTATTCGCCAGTCAGGAAGCACCGCCACACAGAGGCCCCGGCGGCCGGTCCGCGGTTCCCAAAATGGCCGCCCGTTACAGTCAATGGGCCAACGCCCAGGGAGTGAGGCCTACCTCCGTCGCGAGTCCAGTGGCGGTAAACACCGCCGGAGGGCAGGCTCGCGGGGCAAAGGCAGCCGGGGCCGGTACGTCTGGTTGAAGAAATGCTCCGGAGGTGCAACACCACTCCGACCAGGGTTGGGCCGGAGCGGCCGCGCGAGGCGAGCGCTCTCAAGCCCCGGACTCTCGTAGTAGCCGAAGGCCGGCTCCGCCTCCGCCGCTCTCCTCCGTTCGGCTCCGCTCCGCCAGCGAAGTCCTCCTCGGCATCCACTCGATCACCGCGGTGCAGGTTCTCCGGCAGGCCACTCACAATCGGCAAAGCACACCGCCGAGACCTCAAGCCTGAAGGTCTCGCGGCCTCCGGGCCGCACACAAGCCGACCAGCGGGCTCCGCCCCAGGCTATCGCGGTCAAAATCGCTCCTCTGGCGGGGCACCCAGGGCTCCACGAGCGTTCCACACCACCACGGGGGTCACCAGGCTCAGTCACCGCTCGATCCGGGGGGGAATCAGCGGCTACGAGCGGTGCAGGGTTTTCAGGGGTCCGGGAGCCCTCGGCAAGTGCGACCTCTCAGCCCGCCATCTTGGCCACGCCCCCCTGGCTGCATTTTTAAAGACCTACCTAAAATTGGTGAGCGACCTGTCCCTGTCTTGGTTTGCGCGGACGATGTGGTGCAGTTATCTCGCACCGCAAATGGTTTAAAAACTCTACTGGATGGTTTTATTCTTTTAAGATGGATTTGAAGCTTAAGGTTAATTAAAAAAAATCACGTCTTGACGAGTGGTCCCAAAAACTCGCTCTAGGAAATTTATGGTGGGAGGTATACACATTATAAAGATCCCAACTTTTAGCTATTTGGGCATTTTATTTTCTGCACATTTGGGTTGGGATGCAGATTCTAAGATGTCAGCAACAGGCAGCATTGTGTGAAGCAATTTCCAGGTTTGCTAGTAAACTGGGTAGCCGATCTCTCAGGGAAATAGTGATGCTCTACAGCAGTAAGTCAAAATGTATGATAGTGAATGCACACCTTCCCTTAAGTTTTTAAATCGATTAATTTTGAGCTTTAACTGCCTTGAATGCGTGCAAAACAGCGCCGTGACCGTCCCTTTTCACAGCTTCACAAAGTTGCTTCAAAAGAGGGCAACTTGCGTGCCCCCAACTGCTGCACAGCTGAAATGTGGAAACTTTCCTCCAAAGTGAGAAAACAAGTGGGATGATTTAAATGGGCAGCACGGTGAGGGTTCGGGAAGTTTATAGGCATTAGTGGTTTGGATAAGATTGCAGATGATTTAAATTATTTCAACATGCAAGTTCATTAGGGGAGCACAGGGAAGGGTGGGGCATGGACAATGCTTGGTATAAATCTTTTTTGCTCATGGAATTATGCACAGTTAATATAGGTTTGTGTTTTTTATTTATTGCTTATACAGTCTTTTTTCAATTTATTACAGTACCCCTGAGGAAGAACTTATAAGAGTTCGAAATGCATTGGGTTATTACTGTGTTGGCTCAAAGGAATATTAAAAGCACATATCTATGTTCAAGCTTAAGGCGTCATACGATAAATGAAAATGCGTAATAAACATTCAAGCATTATCTGGCTGTCTCTTGAGTGTCTTTAAAACAGTGGGAATACATGGATCACTGTATGATATTTCCATGGAGCACTGTGGATTACTTGGATAAATATGAGTCACTTTGGAGGAAAGTTTCCACATTTCAGCTGTGCAGCAGTTGGGGGCACGCAAGTTGCCCTCTTTTGAAGCTACAGCAGTAAGTGCCAGTCAATGGCTGCTTAGGGAGTGAGGTTGTGGGGGTTAGCCTCTGGGAAGGGCTTACAATCATCTGAAAATAAGTATGTAGACAGACACTTAGGTCTCCCGAAATCCACATTGCACATTACAACCCATAATGAGGTTGGCCTAGAGTTTTTGGAGGACTTGCTGGGATTGGCACCAATCGTCTTAGGGGTTAAACTATAGTCTGTACCAGAGTTATAAGGGGTATAGTGGAAAACTGCCTTAAATCTAATAATGCACAATCTATCCTGTGGCTCAACTACGTTAGGAAGTCCCTACAAGATCTTGGGTTGATCAATCAATGGGGAAATAGTCAACATCAATTCCTCTCTTAAAGCGCAGGTTAAGTCATAATATTTTGAATCAAGAAATACTTTAAGACTGGAGAAAGCAATTAATATGGTAATGGTCAATCAATGGTGTGGAACCCTACCTTTCGTGTATTAAACCCTGCAGCATAGATTTTATCTGCTACGGCTGCAACTAAATATGATTAATTTCTCAGAGGCCTTCCCAGTTATCGGTTCCTCGTTGCCTTCATTGCCTAGCTGTGCCTCTGATGGGCTATGTCAATCCACTACTCATTTTGTTATTTTGCCCTCATTATGATTCTTATTGTTTACGTTTCTTACATCCTGTGGCTAGAGGGAATTTGTTTAAATCAGAGTTCTGCAAAATGTTCTAACTCTCTTCTCCCATGGCCTAGTGCAACCTTGTCCCGTTCCATAATCTCCATATATCCTCCTGTACTCTCATTCCCTTTCTTGTCGGTAGTCTCTATCATATTGCCATTTTTGTACTGAGATTCAAAGCATTACAGGTATTTGTATTCTCCATTAAAAAATAGGTTTATATATATGTATGTGTGGGTGTACATATATATGTGTGTGTGTGTGTGTGTGTATATGTGTGTGTATATATATATATATATGTGTGTGTGTGTGTATATGTGTGTGTATGTTTATGTGTTGTGTGTGTATGTATATGTGTTGTGTGTGTGTGTATGTATATGTGTTGTGTGTGTGTGTGTATATGTATATATACATATATATGTATGTGGGTGTGCACTTGGGATCCTTTGGGTGGAATATCCCACATAGTGCTAGCAACGAACGATATGGGTATGGAACGGAACTGCAGCTACAACCAAGCGTAACAGGATGACTATTAAGGAAAGCGTGGCCGGATCATTATGAGAGGAATTTGAGGACTTGAAAGCAGAAGACGTCGCTCACCAGGAGAGTGCAGATCCCCACGGACAGAGCTGACCTCAGCGTCCAGCAGTCGAGATGCAACAGTGAAGCCGGGCATTGTACGGAGGCCATAGACACAGTCGTTTGCTTGTTGGGAGCGTGGCCCTCGATCCCAGCTCGAGAGGGAGTGCGGATCGGTGGGGGCAGCGCGCTCGCCCCAATCGGCTCACAGAGGATCCTTGGAGGGAGCGAGTGTTGCAGGTCCCGCCAACTCGCTCTGACCTGGCAGCCGCACGCCTAGCCCCAGCCGCACACCGAAGAGGCACATGAGGCCAGCGACGTCAAAACTGTAACAGAAACACATGTAGTGGAGAAGTGTGGCTCAATGATTAGAGCGGCAGGCCCTGATGCAGAGGTCTAGCCCGGGACCAGGGTTCAATTCCCCGCCTCGGCGGGTCTTGGGGTCAAAATTCCACGGACCTGATAATTCTCGCCTCGGTGCCTATTCCAATCATGGAGTCCCACTCTGCAACTCTGGGCAATAGCTTGCTTAATCTCCACAACAGTTAGTACAATTAAATGAATTAATCAAGAACAATTATTTTGATCCGCAAAGTTTTTATTCACTGTGGGATCCAGTATATTGAATATACGTAGCATAGCAAACAATCAACTGTATTAGAAGTCATACAGTGCCCCAGGAGGGAGAAGGGAAGTGATAGTGAAGAGGTAAGGGAAGTGGTGGGATTTTGTGACAGTAAAATCAATCCTTCAAAGAACTTTTCATGCTATAATTCGTATAGCAACAGCTGCCATAAAACATGGCGACATTATTTGAAAAAAGGCATACAACACAAGTTTTTGGACCTGCCCAAACCTGGTTGATTCCTATCATTTTTAAATTTCTTCACAATTAACTATTGAACAGACTCTATTCAGGATATTGTCCAATTCTACCCATGTGATAATTAGAGGCTGTAGTAGCAACCCTCTAACTTCAATCTATTATACTTGTTTCATTAGGTCCCCTGCCCCTCCCCCTCGTCCTGATGAAGACCCCACAGCAAGGTTAAATTGTCCTGCAGCTACAGAGGGTCGAAACGTCGACTGTTTTTTTCAATTGCGGCAACCTCACGCCAATATTTTGTATATACACTGTACCTTGTGTTGTATGCCTTTTTTCAAATAATGTCGCCATGTTTTATGGCAGCTGTTGCTATACGAATTATAGCATGAAAAGTTCTTTGAAGGATTGATTTTACTGTCACAAAATCCCACCACTTTCCTTACCTCTTCACTATCACTTCCCTTCTCCCTCCTGGGGCACTGTATGACTTCTAATACAGTTCATTGTTTGCTATGCTACGTATATTCAATATACTGGATCCCACAGTGAATAAAAACTTTGTGGATCAAAATAATTGTTCTTGATTAATTCATTTAATTGTACTAACTGTTCCTTGTATACACTGGGATCCCTTCCTCTTAGTATTTACTGAACCCAGGTCCCAGTGACTATAATTGGGTAAAACCCCCCCATCTATAAACTAATCTCCACAACGGCCCCCACAACGCTCAGGATGCCTGGCCTCCACCTTGGGGGGGACCAGGAGTGGACGCCTCACAGGGAAAGCCAGGATGGGTTCCACAGCGGTATTCGTACAAGCGCCTTGAGACCCTTGCGGGTGAGTAGTGCGCTATAAAATATCAATTTACAAATATCAATTTTTATGTAAGTGCACTTCCTGGCCAGGCAGGAACTGAACAACTCCCTGGTCCCCGGAATAATTATTCACAACCCTACGCTGGCCTGGTGTACGCAAGCATTCTATTTGTATGGGTTGCACACCTTTCTATTTACTTATAATAAGTTCATCCCAACATTTTAACTTCAAATGTTCCCGTTGCGTGTTAAATGGCGTCGTGCCCAGCCCAAACAGTACGTGTCAAACTAAACAACAACATATTGGGACAACTTTCTGCCCCTAACCACTTGCATAGCTAATTGCAAATTTTTTTTTCACCATTTTCTTGTTTTCAGACTTTTACATGTCATTTTTCACTCCATTAATGATCCACGCTTTCGCTTGCGATAATTCACATCCGCATGCACGGAAATGTCATTTCCCAAATTTATAATGCTTTTGCTGGGCCATCCGAGCCTCTCTTCAAAAACACGACTGAAGCAAAATTCATCAATAGCAGTTTATTAAAGTCCAATGCATTTCGGGCCTCTTGGGCCCTTCGTCAGGGAAAACTGTAAATCACAATTAAACATACTTTAGTGTTCCATCCACCAATGTCCACACTCAAATCAGATGTGTAAACAAAGCTCATGTTTAAAAAAAACTCATGTCTAAAAAAAAAAGAAACACCTCTTCTTAATCTCACCAACTCATTACTTTTAACTTCGTTGTTTACATTACTAAACAGAATCCTCCCCTAGTGTCTCTACCAAACAGCTCACTCTAACGTTAGCACCTGAGACTTTCTTTCACACTGTGAATAATTACTCTACTCTAACCCCACTGCTTAATCTCTCGGTGTTCTCCTCTCTTCTTTCCCCATCCTTTAAACAAAACCCTCCCTTCTCACCCATCCTTTTCCACATCGTGCTTCTCTTCCCTGCTATCCATCCACAAACCCCGACCGACATCCGTCCTTCCCACCTTCTGCATCAAATTCCCTTTCCCCTTATCTCAGCGTCTCCCATAATCTCCATCCATCTCTTACCTTCTAAGAGGCAAACGTCCTCCTCGCGCCATCCCAGGAAAAATCTTATCTTTCCCTTTTGACCTTCTGGCTTTTGAATTCAACTTTTGCCCCTCCTCTCCAGCAGCCCACCCCCTAATCAACGAGTAATAATCACCTGTGTCCCTTTTATACTCCCGAACTGCCCTGAGACACTACAACACCCATAATGCTTTCCTTTAGTCACGTTGCCTAGTTCAAGATCATTAAACAAGTTAATGGGATTTCTCAATAAAGTTGTATGGTGCATCTATAAACATTTTACAACTGCTGATGATTTAAATGAAACATGTGGTCATCCTCGTGCAAGGCGGAACAACTACGTTCTCAAAGCAAGTTTATTTTATGGTGTCAGAAGAATGTGGAAAATTGCAGCAATGAACATTGGACAGCATGCATCAGTTATCACTGTACTGCCAAGACCGTTATACAGCCAATTTGGGCACAGTCTGCCATTAATGGACATATTGGTTATAAAATTAACACCATTACCTTAGGGTCTGTGTTATGCCACTAGGGTGGGCAGCATTGTTCATTGGATTACCACTTTAACAAATTGATTATTATTTGCCGGGTTATTATTATTATTTGGGATGGGTTACTACCCACCTCAAGGAATAATAATGACCCTTGTCAGGGGTAATCCTCCAAGTTACTAAATTAATGTGTGATCCACCAACTGGTAGCTATGGCACAGAGCAGACAAGCTTAACTTGCAGCAATCTGTAAAGTATTTATGCAGTACCAAAACAGTTATAAAGTCTAAATGGTAAACAATAAAAAGTCACAAACCAAATTAGAAAAATAGAGTAAAATGTAATAAACAAAATGACAACATGCAAGAAGCAGAACTGGAGTTATGATTTTTTAACCTTTTAAGTAGAAATCATTCCAAAGCCACAAAGGCCTAATGTTTGTCAATTGTTGCCGTTGACTGGGACCAAGACACAATTTTAGCCTGACCGCCATGGAGCGCAAATCGCAAACTAGTTAGCTTTGTCCTGGTCACACATTTTACCTTCTGTCTTAGGGGTCCATTAGGATGGCGGGCGGACAAAGTCCGCCCACCACCGTAACTGAATGCGGGACTGTCAGCCAGGGGTGAGACAGTCCCGCCCCTGCAATTAGGATGCCACTGTGGCGGTGGCATCCCCTATTCCCAGCATTGTGGCGGGCGGTGCTCACAGCACTGCCCGCTGCAATGCTGGGAATGCACGCTGTGCATTGGCATGCACAAGGTGACTGGCACCGCGCGGTGCCTGCCACGTCGTCCATGCAAATGCAGGGTGGTACCATAGGTACCCCCATGTACACCCCCAATTTCCTGGGGGCTCGCTACGGGCCCCTATAAGCAAAGACCACATGCCTTACCATCATGGAAAGGCTGAAATGGATGGCGGTGTCTTGCAGACACAGCCACCATGTTAACCTTGTTTTCCGCCCGGTCGACGAGTCGACCGGCGCAAAAGCGGCAGACTGTTTTTCCGTCCGCCGCGGACCCCCCAGCCATCCTAATATGGCAGGGGGTCTTTGAGGTGTGGATGGTGGACGGATCGCCCCTCCAGGCCAGCAGTGGCTACCGCTGGCCCGGCGGGGTGATCCGCCCGCCATCCTAATGGGCCTCTAAGTCTTTTAAGTTCCAATCCACCACAGAAGTACAATTCTCATGTAGGGCTTAGCTAACATTACAATAGCAGGGTTAATGTTAATGGCAAGCATGTCTGTCTTATGCAAAGCATTATCAGCATTGTGCCTATTCCCGCATTACACCAGTGGCATACATCACTGTGCAGCAGATATCCACTTCATTCCAAGAATTACAATCTTTTTGCCAGAGCTGCCAGTGTGTCAGAGGTGGGAACCATTATTCCTTGAATTCAAACAGTGCCGGATTTTAACCATCATAATGCCTTGGTGTGCCATATTAAGCCAGCAGTATCTTCGGGAGGAGGGGCTTTCTATCAGTCTCTTTTTATTTCTCTTTCTCTATGGAGGGAGCATTGACTGACTTAAGATAGCTTGTTAGGCTCTGATCTGTGAACACATTTAAACCAATAAAGAGAAAGGGAAACATCAATTTGAAGTAGAATGGCAACCAGCAGAGAGTGCTATGGATGGATGAGCGATTTAAAGTTGTACTACGTTTCTTTGTGGAATTTGAAAGGAAGAAAATTGAATACAAGTATGAGTTGGGTAAGCTCGCAGGACAGAAAAAATACAATTTCTGCATACTATAAATCGGTTAAAGGTACTAAGGTGTCATCCAACATTGGATGACAAAATCGCACCAGGTGTATCAATTCTGTCTCTCACTGATGTGGTTGAATCTAGTGACCCATTGGGTGACCTCCAATGAGCTTTATCTCGCCTGCTGATTCATTTTCTACCTGCGATCCCCTTAGACGCATCTACTGGTAGGAGGAGCATCTTTACTTCTCTTAATATTGTTAAACCCAGGTCTGACTATTCCCAAATATAATGTATGGTAATGCCTGTTACTTTGTGATTTCTGGTAAATATCTCTGGTCCACTAAGACTCTGATCATGTTAGTTTCAATCTCATGTTTCAAAAATAAAATACGTGCTAAAGTCTTCACTCTGGAGCCTGTTTGAATCTACTTTTCTATCCTCTGCACTCTTCCCCTGTGTTATCTCAAAGTGCCACGCTCACACCCACAATATATACTCCATGTACTGGTTCTGCCCCCCTTCTTTGCTGCCCTTTTCCCCTTTACAGCCTCCGTTCCCTTTGTTTGCTTTCCCCCTGCTCTTTGCCCCCTTGTTTTTTCCTCTCTCTGGTGCCTACTGATTTTCTCGAGTTGTGCTTTTCAGCCCAAGAGCTGTGTACGCTTTATACTATAATCAAAAAGCATTTTTATTGCTATACTGCAGAATTTGTTATGACAAACTATGCTTGTGTTAATAGTAAATGTTTGGTTAATGGCGGGTGGTTCTGCACAAAGTTTCACTGCTGATAGACCACGGATTTTCCTCTACCTACCTGCTCTCCCAACAGAGCTTGTGGATTAGAAAACTGACCGCACTTCTCCTCCAGGTGCACTCATTTGATGCTTGCTGGGATACCACTTGGCTGGGCCTGCTGTTGAGCCTAAGATGCTTGTACCCCCGCCACCTCCTGAGGTGTCTCGACTAAGGGTGGGGAAGACGAGGGGTGTTGCTTGTTTGGGCTGGAAAGCGCTGCTGGTCCGAGATGCTGCCTGTTTCGCAATCTACTACCACACTGTAAACAACTTCCATAAACACAGCCATCCACACAGTCTCAACAAAATCACCTCTCTCTACCAACAAGCAAGGTCAATCCAACATCTGCTTACTCGCCAAACTCTCCCCAGTTGTATAACACTACTACATACCCTAGTTCTACCCCTACACACACACACACACACACACACACACACACACACACACACACACCTACACAAACCACCACACTACCAAATACACATTTTGCTTATATACCAGTAAATTACACAACTCACACCTTTAATAACTTTCCAAAGAAAACCCTTTCATTACCCTCTGCCTACTCGTAATATTGCCCTTGCCACCTCTCTGAAGAACCCTTTAATCAACCATCTATCATACCGCTTTACCACACAGCCGTCCTCTTCTTCACACAAAAACTATAAGCATGCTCTTACAACACTTTGCTCCACCAATAAGGCAAAATCATTACCCTTCTGGGTCTACAACCAACTCTCAAAACCCTAGTTTGCCCAGGCTCTCTTTATGCAGAGACTACTCATGCACAAAACCACCTCCTTCTACTTCAACAGATGCAACCTATTAGTCCTTCACACTAGAAGTCTGCACCTTAAGTCATTAACAAACTACAAGACAATGCTAGTCCACAAAAACAAACACACAACATTTTTCTTACTAGAATCTTACACATTCAGAAACAACTCGCCATCCTAAAATATCCACATGAATCCACTCTTCTCTGAATACCAGCATACATTTTTTGACGGAATCTGTTTTATTGAGTTTTACAAAAAGAAAACAAAGAAATTATCTGCAGTACTGCATATACTGCCAGCATAGTGTGAACAATACATACATGTTACATGCATGCAGTAATTTCACAGTGTTAACCCCTTGGGTGAGGCCGCGATTCTGCGGCGCTTTTAATGAGTGGGCGGGTTCATGACGGCCCCCAGCCGTCATCAGCACACAAGCACTGTGATGCATGACGCTGGGGGCCGTCATCAGCACAGAAGGGGTTAAAGAACGCTTCTGTGCACACTATTATGCATCCAGATGCGTGTTTTATACAATTTTCTGACGTATTATAAACGGGTGGCTGTTTGATCGCATAGTTGAACTAATGAAGGGCAGTTGGCATACCGCAGTGAGAGTTCATAACATGGGAGGTGGATAATGTCTGGGACAACCAAAACATAACTGAGAGTGTGAGTTCCAACTAACAAGCTGACACCCACAGCTCGGACCATCTCTCTCCCCGCATCCTATAAAAAGAGAGCAGTGCACATTCGTATGTTTCCACTACCCCGCCTGAAAGATTTGTCAAAGTTGTGCCTGGTCAACCATAAACATGCCCATTGTGCCTGTTCTGGCAGTCACGGAAGAGCGCCGCTCTGTCCCTCCCACTACTAGTTATTTAGTTAACTACTCGTCTAGGGCAATCTCTGGTCCAGTATAAGGGGTCCTATCTGTGTCCTGCAGCTCGCACATTATCGTGTGTGTGTGGCCATTTGTATTTTACGCAGTCCTAGAGCGTCCTCTCTATGCAGCGCAACACTTTCTGCTGTTGCCCAGACCCGCAATGAGCATTGCCAGGCTAGAACTACAAGAGGCTCAGGGAATCGCCATCTTTTGGTGATTAGGCGTTTAGCAACTATCAGCCGCAGGGTGATGAAATTGGAGGTCCCTTTTTGATCCTTAGTTCTGCTATAAATATGCTCTAAATACCAGCATAAATAACACACATGTAAACCCATCTCTTCCTCGCAAACTCCATGCATCAATGCACCATTCACTCAATCACCAAAACACCAAATCTCTCAATCACACAATTGTTAGAAATGGAATTCCTTTTTGGTTGAGGGATGATCCCGACCAGGCAGGAGCCTCCACTGTAGTCAGGGTAAGCTAGATACCCAACCAGAGAACCTGTGCTCACCCTCTGGTAGCTTGACACAGAGCAGTCCTACTTATTTACAAAGGCAATGTGTAAAGTATTTAAGCAGCACACAGACAGAGTAACACAATGAATAGGCCACCAAACATTCCACACAGGCTTATAAAAATAGAGAATATTTATCAGAGCATAATGAGACCAAAACGACAAAATATCTAATCAGTAGAAGTCGAGATAGATTTTTACAGAGTAAATAAAGTGCTTAGAAGTCACTAGCAGTCAAAAGGTTAGATTAGATTGCGAGGGACGAGGGCAAACTGAAAGTTCAGGCCAACTGTGATCGACGACAGGCCGACAACTTGCCCCAGACAGGCCCTGCTGAAGAAATACCTTGGCTGGAGCAAGATGCTACTTGGAGAGCCTGTGTCATCATCGAACTGTGCAAAGGGAGTCCCACGTCTTCGAGCTCCGTTGAAATGAATGCAATGCATTGTCGTCGGGCTGCACCGAGTGTCGTTGTCCAGCTGTGCAGGCTGCCCAACCACTGGCGTTGAGCAGCCTCTGCATCCGCATCGAAGGGCTATGCGATGAAATTTCACATGCAGTCGATCAGGTGCTTTGTTTTTTGTAGAAAACAGTTGCAGAACCCACTTCTGAGGTCCAGAGCTTGGAGAGGGCACCTCAGGTAAGGGTAGGATTGCAGAAGGCAGAATCCAGCAGCACCAGCAAAATTGCAGGAAGTCTTTTGTGATACTGAGACTTCAAAACACAGGAGGGAAGGCAGCAAGCCCTTGGAAATTACTTGTAGGGAAGGCAGAGTACAGGGACCACCTCACTATTAACTTTAGGTCACCTCACCTGGTTGACTCCCTATTAGAAGTTTTTCTACGTTCATGGCTGGGCCTAGGTCTCATCCAAGTTCTCCCTTTGGGCTACTTTTTCAGACAACCGGAATCTCCATTTAGGTCAAGTCAAGGAGGTCGCTGTCCGCAGGAGGGAGAGCGCCAAAATTTAGTGTTGAAGTCCAGAATTCCTTTTAGCCACTTAACTTCCCTTGCGGATCAAGATTGATGTACCCTTAATCCAGAAGAAGTAATGCAGACCGGTAACCACTAGGAAACTCTGGGGAGACTTGTCTTATGAATAGGGGGCGGATATAGATGGAATAATTGCTAGTCGCAAGTCCGAATATGGATGTGTAGGACCATGTACCCCTCCTGTCTGGCCGAGGTGGGCCCAGGATACAACGATTCGGGCTAGGGTTAAGATCATGGAATATAGCGGGTATCCACAGTAAGCTGACAAATATGGATTGGCTTGCTGAAATAAGAAAAACTGATATTTTAGGCAGGAAACTTGATCACAGTATGACTTTAGTGTGGATGGTTATTGTTCTCTATGTAGCAGCCGAATGCCATAAATCTCAGGGCAGGCCAAGAGCGGCACAGCCATCCCAATATTAGTTCACCCTAAGGCACATCACCAAGAATTATCGGGCCCTGCTCTCACTTTCAGCTCATTCTCGTTCAGACTCCCTATTCATTCAATTTGATCTTGATGAATTTGTAGAACAATATATTTGATATAAGAGTAACTGAGTTACTAGGGGAACTGGAGACCACCACATATTCCTTTATTGAAGGCAACAGGAGAAACTAATACATAGCACCGAAGATTTTAATATCAAGCTCTGTGATGCCAATTAAAACATGCATTTTGGAGCAAAAGCCAAGGATGGAGGTGGATCCCCTAACTTTCAACACTGTCCAGTTGGGGATTTTATAAATAGGCTTATGATAATGAGGAATTTGTTTTTTGCCAAAGAATTTATGGCTGGCCCCTTGCCTCTCCCCACCTATATGGGGTCTTCCAAGGGTAGTGATGTGTGTTTCTTCCATAGCCCATTGTAGTTTTCCCTGTGGTAGCTTAATGTTGCATGTGGTAGGCCACATTTCTTTGGCACATGTTACCACATAGCATACTTGATTTTGTGCCACATTGTATTTTCACGCAGAATCTGTACATGCTTTTGTGTTTTGTTTTCCTGGGTTTTAGTCTGGGCAGTCAAGCAATCGGTATGCCTTTCCTGAGGAGAGGGTCCGGAAGATCACTGAGTTAGGGGCCAATAGGCCGAAGGGCGAGTAAGTAGGCTCCAGGTGAGGGAAGGAAGGCGGGGGGATAGCTCCAATAATGAGCAAGTGCCTTCACACACCCCGAGAGGTGTCCTGCTTCATCATAGGGCAGCTTCTCGTTGGGCCAGCACTACAGTTCCTAACGGGCCCCACAAGAGGGCTCTTTGCCTGAGGTCTTCTGTGTTGTTTTCTGTCAGGCCATAAAAGATAGGGTGTTGGAGCGAAATTGTGGTGAATAGAGTCTGAGTGAAAGTGTGTCTAAAAATAAATATGAGTCTCCAAAAATCATTTATTCACTGGATACTGATGCTCTGAATAAAATAGACTACGAGTGTTGTGGCTGGCAAGGAGAATTAAACCTGCTGCAGCTCAAGGTTAAATGTGAAAGTGCTCAATTGGTCAACCTGTTTCATGCCTCAGTTCCCCCAAAAGGATGAGTGGCAATGCCTAAGGACTTGGGGGGGGGGGGGGGGGGGGGATCCAGGGTGCAAGAGGGGTGTGGGTGTAAACAATGTTTACCTTCTGGATCAAACCTAGAAGGGGATGTAAAATACCTCAACCTGGACGTCCGAGACACTTACTACACTGGTGAGGTCGAACAACCGGTGTTCCGGAGTTCCTGCATGTGGGACCTACCATGTCGGATCATCGATGGAGATGGGCACCCTGGACAAAGTAAAAACAACAATGCCCCTTGACCAGAGAATGCAGCTGCTGTCTGTGAGCACACATCTGGTCATATAATTGAGGCCAGGGGTTCTGAAAAAACCCACACGGAACAAAAGTCCTGTAGCAAGACTACTGCGTCAGCTGACGTGTTGAACATCCACCTATGTATGGTAAGGTACTGGGTCCGCCACTGATCCAGAGATTTTTGTTATCATTTAACTTCAGTAGAAGGTTAAGCTAATCTGTTTTACAACATGACAAGGCTTTTTAGGTTATATGGTTTGTTGATATTTTTGATATGCATTTGTTGTCCTAATTTTGGCGCAAATACTGCATCTTGGAGCACAATAGTTTAAATATTTTTAACTTTCTTCATGTCTCGTGTTTCCTATTGTGGACAAATACAAATGAGAAAGCGAAATGTTGTGTCCTGTTACCATGATCCCTGAGAGGGTTGTGTTCTGGGGTGCCAATTCACTCCTTTCTCTGGAAAGGTTAGGAGGGCAAATGAGGTAGTATAACTAGCTGGACTACGACTCATCGATACTGAGGTGATATAGTGACTCAGTCCTTACATGCTTATATTTTGTTGTCCCAAGCATAGTCTGTTCCTGAACAGGATCCCTGCAACATGGTACCCATCTTATTTTTTTTAACCCTGTGTAGCTCATACCTTCACACCTTTTACCGGAGACATCCAGGGTGCTAGGGGTAATCCTCCACATTTTTTAAGGGATTACTAGTTCTGTTGGTTTTTCGAGCGTGAATATTAAAACGTGAAAGCCCAATTTGTATTACACTTTGAATCCACTTTTTACTTGCTTATGGCGCAACCTGTTGCTATTGCAGCCAACTGCCGACCGACAGTCTATGCACATTTGACACAACATGAAGTCCCTAATGCAGGGAGCTCCTGTAATCTTTGTAGTTAAAACAGACGGAACCTTCCGCTTTGAAATATATTTTATTCTTTGGGCACATTTCTAGCTATGGCTGCAAACACGAGCACTTTTCACGAATATGCTACACCTCCATCACCTGCTGCATATAGACATTATGCACGTTTTGAAATTCCTCCCACCATCTCTGAACATAATACTTGGTTTAATGGCTCCCTTCCCTATGTCCCTGGGACAGTTTGAATGAGTCCCCTCAGTAATGAGGGGGCTGCTTGGCTGGGTAGACGCCCTATCCAGATTTAGGCAATATGAATCTTGTATAAACTTGCAGTTTGTGCATTGTTCTTGTCGTCTCATACAGACATCTTATGCAATTTATTTTGTGTACACTAATTGCTGGTCCAGCTAGACTTAGCCTGCAAGCGCAAGCCCAATTGCCTGCCATGCCTGTTATTAATCCTGTAATTGTTCACTCAGTTATGGGCAAACATCCTACTAATTGTGAGGAAATTCCGTTTTCGATTGCCCAAAATATAGATCAACTTGAAGCTGTATCCCTTTACTGTACCGCAAGCCAAGCACAGGATTTTAACCATGTGCTTACCCACTGGACTGGTTACCACTTCGGCTGACTGCAACACCTGGGGGACTATTTTTGTCATGTATACACTCTTTGTCATGGCATTCCCTTGATGGCTGTTCTCCCGAACATCCTCAAACGGATACAGAATGAACATGGGGCATTCCCTGCCCTATATTTGGCAATTAAATTAATGGGTAATTTTCCCATAGTCTCTGAAATTATTCTTTCTAGTATTAATGGTGAGCAGCTTCTTTGGCTATACGCCATCGACTTACCACGGTGGCGGTTGACAACCGCGAACGTGAGTTGCCTATAATTATTGCTAATGTGTATACATCATTAGGACACAATGGTTTGGGAACCAGACCTTCAGTACCACTACTTGGCAAGCCTAGTGCAGACAATGATTCCAGACTAGACCATTAATTTGCTAAAAAACCATGGGATAAAATGTAAACCACGATAGAAAGGTAAACCTAGCTGAGGTTCTCCTCCCACCGGATTCCCCTGAAGAGATGGTATGGTTTTTGTGATCGCACTAAAATCAATATCCCAGACAAGTATGCTGTTCCCGATGCACATTCTTTTTGTTAATTTCAGGAATTGTCTGACCTTCAATATGCCAGAGGAGGACGATCAGATAGCAGACAAGAAGAGTATGTGAAAACGAAAAGGGAGACACATCGCACTTCTTACATGAAGATAAAGGAGGACAAAACCCCTCAATACAAAGACCAATTTCAAATAAAGAAAGTAGCAGCTTTGACTGCTAAATATGCCACAGACAGTGAGAACCCTTCTCCTGAACAAGAGCTGGGATGTAACTCTCCTCGACAGCGCAGCAGAAGTCACCATAGTATGCTGGAATCTCCAGGAGTTTCTGCCAGCGAAAACAACAAACATTTTATTACAGTTGGAACCGCAGACTCCCGTGTATCTTCTCCAGACAAATTATATTACTTAGATATGCAAAAAGAAGGTGCTATTAAATGCCCCATTAAAGCAATAATCTGGAATAACTGAACTACATTTATGATATTCTGTTGGCGGAGTTCGACTGGCCCCCTCCATTTGTACTTGCATCACCCTAAAGTGAGGGTGTAATCATTCCTTCCTTTTCACACCTTGTCCTTGACATGGTCAAACGAGGTTATGCAACTGAATGGGCCCTCGTGTTGGCCCCTGCTCTTCACCGTAATCATACCAGTTGTGATAAAGATTCCACTTATCGTATTATTCCTATTCAGTCCAACCCACAGGTACAACCACAATATCCTATTAAATGGGACACTAAAGCGCCCGTTGAAGAAATTCTCTCCCAGTTGGAGTACCAGGGATTAATTGAATTATGTGTCTCTCCGATGAATAATCCTCCTTTTTTTTTTTCCCTGTTCTAAAACCAAATCATTCCTATCGTATTGTCTTAGATTATAGACATTTTTACAGTCATACGCGCACATTTGCAGTGCAAAACACTCACAGTACAGCACTCAAGAGTCTTACCCCTCATTTATTTGGAGAAATTTGCACAATTGCAATCCCCCAAACACACAAAATAGTCTCTACTGGATTTCTAAATTTTAGCAAAACATATTCCTGATTATGTGCAGCACATAAAACCTCTTTATGCATTAATATGCCATGATTTTTCCCCCCACAAGCTGGACATCATAACACACAGACACTCTCATCTTTACAATCTGATTTGCTTGAAACACATCTCCTGTATACAGGTGTTAAAACCACAAACCTGGTCGTATGATTTTTACTAGATGACATTGGATTAACCTACATTACCACTAATGGTTGTGTGACCGAAGCACGCGTGGCTAAACCACGTGTGCCTCTACAATGCAGCCCCAACAACGAATGCATCATTACACATGCCTTTATCATGCACTTTCATGGTCAAGGCATGATTGGGAAAGGGATATGCGTGGTAAAGATCACACCCCAGCCCCCAACCCCGCCCTGAGCCCCAACACCTGGCTCAATGTACTAAAAACTACCCGACCCCAGACCTGAACTTGAGCCCTAAAATTGCCCCCAACCCTGAACTGTCACTCCCCGCGCCCAAAATCTTGTCCCTCATGTCCTAAAAACTACCCCACCTACCATCCTGAGCCCTCAAACCTAGCCCCCTGCCCTAAAAACAATCCGACCACCCCTGAGCCCTAAACACTACCCCATCCCTTAAAACGACTCCCTGAAACCCAGCCTCAGTCTCAGTTACCAGACCGTGTCCAGAACTTCCTCTCCCGATCCTTTCTCTTCCTGTGACCACCCATCCGAACATCTGGACCATGTACTGCCTTAACCACACATATGCATGGGAAAGGCATGTGTGGTTAAGGCAAGCGTGGTTCCGCTTGTGAGGAAACTGCACGTGTGGCTCAGGAGTTTCCCCCTTCAATGAGAGTAAAACAGTGCCTATATCATATAAATCACAATTGTATTCCACAGCGCAAATGTTTTGCTTCCACTGAAATCTCTGCTGTGCAAATTGCTATCCTTTAAGAATGACCACTTGCTCAAGAGAAACACATTATTGTTGTCACGCTCATGCTGGCCTTAGAGGCTGTCATCCAAAGCTAGTGTTACTAACGCTAAGGCCCTCTATCCTAGATAAATAGAATGGGCTACATTCTTAATAGCTGTTAATGTTGACTTGGTCATTGACCCTTCTTTACACACACATGAATTTTTACAGTATGAGCATATATATCCTTTGTACTACCAGGTAAGAAAATGGGTCTAAGGGAAGTTTACAGACCTGCGTGGATAAATCCCCATTCATATATAACAACAACTTAGAATCTGCGGGTCCCTTGAAAGAATACAGACAAGTAACGCAGGCAATCCAACAGAAAATTGCAAATCAGGGGAGTCCAATTTGAGGACTGATTCCCATCACCCACCAAGGTGGTATGCTTCATCATTTGGGATCTCTCTTGGCTGCAACCTAGTGCAGCCAAGGAGCTACATCTCCTAGCTAGTGTATAGGAGGAGCTCACTGATGTTTTAGTGTGATCCGGGCGCTAGATCTCCTAAGATCGATGCAGCATGAAGCAGTGTGGTGAGAGTGCGTAATGCAGTGTGTAAAGTAAGTGATTGAAATTGACTACCAGGAGAGAAATAAGAACGGAGAACGGCCTGGGACCAGGGTTCGATTCCCGGCGCGGCAGGTTTCTGGACCAGGGTCAGCGGACTCGATAATTCTCTCGCCTCGGTGCCCACTCTGATCAGCGATCACACTCGGCAACTCTGGGCATTAGCTTGCCTCATCTTCACTAACGGCCCCACCCGACCGCTGGGGATGCCTGGTCTCACCCTGGAGATACCCATTAAGGGACCATCTCTCAGGGAAGCCAGGAAGGGTTTCGCAGCGGTCGAAGCGCCTTGGGACCCTACGGGTAAGTAGTGCGCTATATAAATGCCTATACATACATACATACATACATATTAAATATCCGGTGGTGTCCAGGGTTAAAAGCCGTGTAAGCGCGATCTGCAAAAAATTGCGAGCGCGCTCGTCAAAGCACTGAGAGGGTCTACATGTTTCAGCCAATCTTGATTACAAATTGATCGTGGCCATCCTCTACTTTACATTACTACTACTGCAGAGATAAGGGAGTGAAAACTGTCACCGAAAAAAAGTTTCAAAATAATTGGAACGATACAACCAATTTATACCTGTGTAATACTTTTGGTTGCATGTGTGCTGTCTGAATTAAAAAGAACATTTTCAATCAATGAAATATTCAACATTGAATGTTTCATTGATTGAAAATGTTCTTTTTAATACAGACCGCACACAAGCATGTAATTTTGAGTCTATTTTGCTCTTTTTTTTTTCTCTCTTCCAACAGGTGTTCACCACATATTCCTGTAGTTCCTACCAAAAGTATTACACAGGTATAAGTTGGTTGTATTCCAATTATTTTGAAACTTTTTTCTGTGACAGTTTTTACTCACTTATCTCTACAGTAGTGGTAACAACTAGGTCCTGAGGAAGGCCACGATCAATTTGTGATCAAGATTGTCTGAAACAGGTAGACCCTCTCAGTGCTTTTACCAGCGTGCTCGCACATTTTTCAGACCGCGCTTACTCTGCTTTTAACCATGGACACCACGGGATACCTAACACATTTTTTCTCTCCTGGTAGTCAATTTTAATCACTTACTTTACACACTGCATTGCGCACTCTCACCACACTGCTTCATGCTCCATCGATCTTAGGTGATCTAGCCCCCGGATCAAACTAAAACATCCGTAAGCTCCTCCTATACACTAGCTAGGAGTCGTAGCTTCTTGGCTGCACTAGGTTGCAGCCAAGAGGAGATCCCAAATGATGAAGCATGCCACCTCGGTGGGTGATGGGATTCCGTCCTCCTAAATAGGACTCCCCTGATTTGCAATTTTCTGTTGGATTGCCTGCTTTACTTGTCTGTATTTTTTCAAGGGACCCACAAACATATATATCTTTTGCCATCTACAGTCCTGCGCCTTGATCAGTATAAATATATTATTTACATTTACAGTTCCGCTCCACCTGACATAGGTTCTAATCAGCAATCTTCTGCTGCATTCACCATCGTTATTGGTATTATGCAAAGCTTAATGGGTTCCAAATGGTGGTGGTCGTTCTCGAAAGGCTACTACGAGTGTCTTGTTAATTTGTCTAAGATTATGGGAGGGTATGGCTCTGGGAGTTAGAGATGCGGAGATCTCTTTCAAGCAAGCTTCCAGAATGTCTTGGGCTATATATCCCCTTTTCCTCTAACTAGAAGACAAGGCCAGATTGCCCATCTGCTGTAAATGTTGCAGTTCCTGTTTGTGCAGAAATTAATTTACTTATTGAAGCATGGGAATGCTTTTAGGCTTATTGCCTGAGGCTTACAGGTTGTCAGTAGTTTATGTCCCAAGTTCAGTCATAGATGGTACCCATAACCTGATGCATCTAAGGGCCTTGGTAACAATTCTCACAATAAGTCACTTCCCTCCAGAATGTATAATGTGTTATACATTTCGGTTTCCCAACGTTTTCACAGTAATGGGGAATAACATGCAAATTTTGTGGAGTATGTGGATTTTGGTGCTTACTGCATCAAAATCTACATGCCTGGTTAAATACCAGGCCTTGTTCCTCCTTTAAAGTCAATCAGTATTGGCTTGGTGAAAATAAGGTACATACTTTATCAAAACTGACAATGTGCAATAATTAATTCAGCACAACTAGGAACTCCAACCCATGCTCAATGGAGGATTTAAACTAGGTTGATAGATAGAGCTAGTAACAAGATATGGTGGTCAATCCTCTATCCTAATGAATAACCAATGAAAATCGGTCACAAGTCCTTGTAAGATGAAGTCCAACTATCAGTGTTTATTTTGTGGCCCAAATAGTGATTGTATGACTTCACAACTACTGCCTAAACCACGACTTCTGAAACAACGAAGGCTAAACCACGACCATTACTTAACCACTACATTTTAAACCACTACTACCTAAACCACGAAAAAATTAAATTTAATGACACTTTTTCAATTCAATTTTTCAAGCCCCTGGAGCTTATCAATTGCAAAAGGAACAGATGATGGACGGAATGCTGAATCAATCGAACATTCACCCCCAGTGTCCGATCTGGGTTAAATCCATTGTTTGTATGCATGCCACGCCATTCCAGTTTGGACCCTGCCGTATGCAAATCGGTCTTTACTTTTTTCCCCATAGGAACAGTCCAGCCCTAACTGCCAGGCCAGATCCTCCCTGGACGAGAAGCAAGCATCCAAGGACCGTTTTTCTGTTTCGGGGTTTCACCCCTCTTCAGCCAGGATATCTTGAATCTGGTGGCAGAGCGAGCACAGGGCCCACGTCTGAGTATACCCTTCCCACTTAGGGCGACAAATGCAAACAAGCATTTACAATGCAATGGTTTCGCCTTTGGAAAAGTTAGAACTATTGGCATTGTAAATGGCAACATTTTTATTTATGTGTTGGTTTTGAAAGCAGATAAATAAATGGCATTGTCATTTACAATGCCAATAGCTTAATCTCTCGCAAATGCGAGACCTATTGCATTTCCACTGTCCTAGTTATGGGGGTACAACACAGCCCAAGTGATGCGGGGCGCCCGCGCGGGCCATTACTCTGCAGCTAGAACAGCTCAAAGGATGCACATGGCCTCATCTGCCCTCCTTGCTTATTAACGTGTTATTTGTCAAAGGTTTGTTTCTATGCTAGGGGCAGAGGTGAGAGAGGTAACTGCTGCCTGTGCTTATTTTATTGCCCCAGTTGCTCTCGGCTGTTCAGCAGGTCAGTACAGACTGCGGCCAGCGCCTGAGCTGGTAACCTAGCGCTACATTTAGATTGTGAGCTGCAAAAGTGAAACATTATGCAAATTTCCTAATGAACGGCTGATTTTCCGGTTTTAAAAAAAAAACAGTATGGCACTTTAGAGTGACAGTCTACCATATAAATAGTGATATGCAAACTGAAATACATAGATTTGTGGCGGCCTTGCTTAGTTCCCGGAACTGTTTTTTAGATCCTTGTGCGCTTTAAGAGTACCCAGGTTTTCTGCTTTAAAAGGGTTTGTTCACGTGTGTTTTAAATGGATGTACACATTGGTTTTTAACCAGTTACGGCATTATGAAACGGTGTGCTTTGTTTTTCTCTTGCAGTGCAGGTTATTTAAACGAGAATGCCGCTGCACTTCCATTGATTGAACTCGTAGCATGCCTCGAATGACCCATTTTCGTCTCTCCGGGTTTTGTCATAGAGAGCCACCGTGTCACCAGGCTCTCTGTCAGGCCGCAAGCAAGTTTTCTAGAGAATGATGGACGGGTGGGAGATCCGACTAGGCTGTGGGCAGAGGGGGTGTTGTTTCGGACCCGCCTGACCGTGGGATGAAAAATAGAAACGAGAGCGGACAGCGGGAGAGGGGACGAGCACACGGACAGCGGGAAGGGGGACGGGCTCACGGACAGCGGGAAGGGGGACGGGCTCAGACAGCGGGAGGGGGGGGCGGGCTCATGGACAGTGGGAGCGGGGGACGGGCACACAGACCGCGGGAGGGGACGGGCACACGGACAGCGGGAGGGGGGACGGGAACAGGAGTAAAATATGCCGCTTACCTGCTAGCAACTCAATCGCGCAGCCCACCCCTGCAAGGCACATGTTGGAAATGAAACCAACAAGCCGATACAAAAAAAATAAAATAACATCCGCCCACCGCCGGAATGACGTCACAAAGGGGCTGGATGAGAAAAAATCTCAGGAACCCCCACGAGTCGCCTCACAGAATGACTGATGCCTCGGTCTTCCAATGGCTAGCCTCCATTTATGGAGCTAGCCAATGGAAGACTGAGGCGGGACAAAGCCCACATACTGCAAAACAAAAGATTTCGCCTGCGCGAAACGCTGCTTGCGCAGCTTTCGACAGGCGAAACCTAAAAAGCACAGATAATGCACAGAATGTTGATTCAATCGAACATTCACCTACAATCACAGATCTGGTTCAAGTCTATCTGTCTGTGTTTCTAAATCTCTCGAACCTCACGTAAACCGGTGGGTCGAGAGATTTCATCTTGCAAAGATTTGTGACCTATTTCCATTGGTTATCCATTTGGATAGAGGATTGGCCACCATTTCTTGTTACTAGCTCAGTCAGTCAATCTAGTTTAAGTCTTTGTTTAACAGGTTAGAGGTCCCCCATTCTGTACATCTGGCATAGTGAACTATCCCATCGAAAGAGGACAGACCTCCCGGGGACTTTCAAACTTTCTTCTTTATATTGCAATGGAGGATTACGCAGCAGCTCGAATTTATAGAGCCAGTTGTAATCGGACTCATTAATTGTTTTGGTTTAGGAGCGGAGAGGTTCGGATTTAAAGGCTGCAGCCTTAAAGGTGACATGTCTGGGGTGTCAAGACCCAGGTTAATTCCTCCTTACACCTCTTCACAGCAAAGGTGACAACTTTCGACTCTACTCATGGGAGCGCATTTCGAAGGGTTTGTCATCTCTACTTTTACATATTTTATTCGTGGCAATTCGAGCCTGAATAAGTTGACGGTATAGTCTTACGGAGCACCCTCCCTTAAACAGGAGAAACTATAATATCAAGCGCATCTTTCATTAAATTACAAAATACGGTCTTAACGCTGTTAATTTCCGAAGAGCTTCTACTTAACCTTCATATCCATGGGCGAGACATCGTAGCGACTATACTGTTTTGACTAGATGAGATTGTAGTAAAGTATTCCGTTTAATAATTTTTGTTGATTAAAGTTTAAAATCGTAACGTTTTCTTTGTGAAATCTGCATTATCCACTACAATAATTTATGCTGCTCTGCCGCCTAGCGGATTTCTATCGATTAACCTTAAGAATGCGCCTGCCCGAGGCCACGCAGCGGCCATTGAGAGGGCGGGCACCTTTAGTCACGGAGGGCGGTCCCGCCCCCAGCAGCATGTCCAGCGCATCCGCCTCACTGGTTGGAGGAGGCGGCTGGCCGGGAATCTCGTCCGGGCGCCGGGGAGGGGCTTCCGGGTACTTAAGCTACTGTACCCCTCTGGAGAGCCTCTTTGCCGCCCGGACGCCGTCGTGGAATTTCGGGACACTCTTTTCCGTTTTGAGGTGAGCGAGGCCTCGGGCCTACCCTCTCCCCCCCCTTTTGTCTCCGCCTGCTCCCTCCTTGTGAGGTGTGAGCCTGGCGAGGCGGCCCGCTAGAGCGGGCTGCTGTGGGGGGGGACGTCCGGTTTCGTTCTCGGGTCCCCGGCCTTTTTCCTCCTATGGTTGGTTCTACGTTTAGTGCGGGTCCGGCCTGTACATGTCCGGCCCCGCTGTATTTCCCTAATTCCCGCTAGTCCCGTTCCACGCCTCATTTGTGACCGCTATGCTTTTGTGTAATTTATCCGGCCTTGGGGGGGGGGGGGGGGGGGTGATTGTACAGATCCCGCAACGTTGGGGCCCGTATACTCGGCAAGCACAGTGCCCTTGGTCACCCCCTCCCCCATTTCGGCATTTCCGGTGGCCATTTTGAGAGGTATTGTTGTCGGGTGAACATTTAGATTCATGTGGGGGCCGCGTGTCGGATCAGGGGATGTTGTTCATGGTGTGCGCGCGTGCGTTAGTTGTGGTGCTCGCAAAGGGAGCAAGAATGTTGAGAGTAATAAGATGCCGAAGCTAGGCTTCTCGGAGTTCGGTCCACGCGGGCGCGGGACTCCATGAGCGCTTGTTTCAAAGCTCCCGCCCACCCCACCCCCATCCCCCATGGTCAGCCTAACGCTCACCGTAGATTTGCTGTTCTTTGTTTCACTTAAAAACGGGATATCCATGACTGTGTTTGTAATTTTATCGTCATGTTTTAATGCCAATTTTATTAATAGCACAGTGTGATGTTTGTCCAGTATGAGCGGTTGTTACCATGGTGCTGCGTATAGCCTGTATGGGCGTTCGCGACTTTCCTGACTCGTTAAAATGCACAAGCGGTAAGGTGGGGAGCGCGGAGCTTGCCGGTGTCCGGCCCACGTGGGCGCGGGACCCGACGAGCGTTTGGCGTGTCCCCCCTGATCTGCCATACGCATATCGTATGTTTACTTATTTGTTCTGTTCACATTCGTGCTTTTCACTTTTTTGGGGGGATTGTTTCTTGCTATTGCGCTAATTTTGATGCTACGTGTATTGCATTATTCAGTTTTAATACGTGCAAGTTTCAGTGGGCTGCGGTGCATGTTTATCTAGGGGCCTTCGCGCCTCTCCTGCCCCACTGCCTTTACAAGAGGTAGGGTGCGGAGCGCAGTGTTTGTGGAGTCCGGTCCATGTGGGCGCGGGACCCGGTGAGTGCCCAGCGAGTCTCCAAAATGTGCTTTGCTTTCCTGCCACTGCCGCTTATGTGTCTTTGCATGTACAAGGGTTCGCGGGGGGCTGTGTGCTGCTCGCGTACACGGGATGTGTCCTCCCTGGGGAGGGGGAAGGGGGGGCTGCACGGGCAGGGGTCCGGGCCTGCGTGGGTGCTGGTGCCTCCCGCCTGCGCCCCCCAATCGGAAGTGTACTAATTTCGTGGGTTTTCTTTTCCTAGGAGCCGCCATCGAAGCTATTCTCATTGGTGGTGCTGCATACTCCAGGGAACTCGGCGCGACGATTTTCCTTTGCTTTTCTCTCCTTGTTGGCGCGCAGCGCCGGCCATTGCGGCCTCGGCGCGGGCCTCGTGATAGCATGCCATCCTTTTTTCTTGCAGATACGGGCCTGTCGCGCTATCGCTACCGCTCCTAGGCCTTCTGGAGTACCCTGGTCTGCATCCGTGCATCCGCTCCCCCCCCCCCCCCCCGCCCCTTCGCTCTTACACAGTGCCAGCGCAAGGTATGTTCTATCGTGAGAGTGAGCGATTATGTTGTTTGATCACGGGCTTGCCCGCTTCCTGCATTGCTTGGGCTGTAGCCCCGGGGCCTTTGACCAGCTAAATATGGACAATTGGTGCCTATTGCGCCTGGTCTGGGAAATTGTAGTGTTTCAGGACAAGTGGTTTACCCCCCTTTGTTTGTTTCATGCAGTTTTGACACGGTCGAGGAGCAGCATCGGGCCCGCCCATTAGTATCGGATTTCACTAGCTCACGTGAATAGTATCAGAGGTATGTAAGTGCGAAGAGTGGGCCTACTCTAGGGGGAGGGGGGCCTGCGGTCGGTCAAACCCCCCCCCTGTTGTGTATCGAGTCTTTTCCCTCCACAGGTCCTGTGACAAGGGGATGTGTGTGGGTGATGGCCTACATGGGGTGGGACGTGCGTGCTGGCTTGACAAAAGTCGTCTGAATTTAGTTGCTCATGGTTATCTCTTTTGCAGGATACATCTGAAGGCACCATGGAGAGTCAGGGGTCCCCCTCTCTTTTTACGCAGACGTCCCAGGTTGAGGGTTCAGGGCTAGGACCGTCTCAGGACCCTCAGATGAAAGCCCTGTTGGACATGATAAAGATTAATGGGGTGGCGTGGGCCAGTGGACTTTTACTAGCCAACCCCCCTAAAGCCCCGGGGCCGGCCCCCGCCCCACAAATAACTGAAATAGAGGTGGCAGAAGACACAGCCACAGTGAGGTCCAAGCGCACGAGGAAGCCAACAGTCAAGGACTTCCCAGCGGAACCCCCCCCTAAGACCAGGGCGGCTGACCCGGTCAGGAATGTGATAGTGCACGCCCCGGCATCCCCCCCGGCGGTGGTCCGGGTGTGCCCTCCCTCGCCCCCTCGCACGGCAGCTTCTAGTGTGGAATTCGCTACCCGGGAAGATCTGGGTAAGATTACAGACTCGCTGGCGTCTTTTATGTCGGAAATAAGAGCCAGTTTGTGCCCTGCCCTGGCACGGTCACCTGTTTCAATGCAATCTGAGCCTTTGACACCGCCAGCAGCGGCTCCTTTCCTTTCCTCCGGGGAGGCCGACGTGGTGCAAGTGTGGGGAGGTACTTCTGCCCAAGGGGGGGAAAATGTTGGTCCCATCAATGTTTCTATTGCTCCTCCTGTCAGCTCTCCTCCTAGTCTGGTGTCTGGAGCGCCTCTCCCACAGGTTTTGCCGCCGGCGCAGAGTGTGTCCCAGGAGGCCCTCTCGCCCGCGGCGGTCCCGGTCCAGCCCCAGGTGGGTGCATCTGCTGCTCCCCCACCCCTGCCAGCTATCGGTTCTGTGGCCCCCCCGACAGCTGCGGTGACCATCCCTGCGCCCACAGTTCTGATGACTATGGCACCTCTTCTGTCTGGCAAATGTTCCCTAGCCTGGCAAGTCCCCCAGGCAGCTAAGGAGGGCATTTGGCGGAGGGAATTCATAGACATTTTCTCGCTCCTCATGCTGGGGGCGGATGGGGTGGATGTGAGAAGGATGGGTTCAAAGGACGAAGAGAAGAAAGCGCGCTTCCAAACCTGGCCTGAGAAGACAATAAAAAACTGGCGCCAGGCATTCGCCATCCTGGCGGCAGTAATAACGGAGCGTTTCCCGGAGCAGGCACAGGGACTATTCCAATACAATAGTGTAATAATTAACGAAGCGGAAGCAACATCGGGGATGGGGTGGTACTTGTATGATTGCGAGTTCCGCAAAAAGATGTCTGTCTGCCCAGAACTAGAGTGGGACCAGGTTGAAGTGAGACTGTGGATGGTACACATGGGCAAAGGGAAAGTAGAGAGTGGTGTCAACAGTGTGGCCCAGGTTAGGAAGACAGACAGTGAAAAGCAGTTCACGCAGAAGAAAAGCAATTTCAGACAGTCCTTTCGTGGGGGGCGCGGGGGGGCAGTTTCAACAAACAGTATGCCAAAAAGAATGTTTCCCCCTCTTGTAGGATGTACAACGCAGGGAATTGCACCTGGGGGAAAGCATGCAGATTCTCCCACGTTTGCAGCAAATGCGGTGGTTCCCACCCCGAGTTGTCCTGTGAGAAGAGGTCCCCCCCTGCCAACGCTGCCAACAAGGACAAATAGTGTCTCCAAGGATATCCCCCCCTCCCCCCACTTGATGTGCTCCGGCAGCCAACCCAGCTCCCCTCTCCTCCTGCCCTACCCAAGGGGCCTTTCCCTGCGCTGCCCGCTAGGGACCCCCCCCATCTTAGGTCCAAAGGCCCGTCTCCAATCATCTTACCCAGGCTGGTTGCCCTCCTTCACCACTACCCCAATGTGAAAGATAGGGATGTCCTGACCCAAGGCTTCCTAGATGGCTTCAAGATCCCCTATCAGGGTCCTAGGGTCAGCAGAGATGCTGAAAACCAAAAGTCTGTGAGGGAGCTCCCGGAGGTGGTTGACAAAAAGATTAGCAAGGAGGTAGCCTTGGGGAGGGTGGCTGGGCCTTTTCCGTCCCCCCCTTCCTGACTTTGTGGTGTCCCCTTTGGGTGTTGTCCCCAAAAAAGAACCTGGGGCTTTCAGGTTGATACATAATTTGTCCTTCCCGGAGGGGAACTCTGTCAACTCCTGGCTGCCCGAAGAGGCCTGCTCTGTCTCGTACTGTTCTCTTGACATGGCCATAGACTTAGTGAGGAGAGCAGGGGAGGGGGCCTGGCTGGCTAAGGCAGACCTAGAGGCAGCTTTCCGTCTGTTACCGGTACACCCTGACAGCCAGCACCTGTTGGGCTTCAAGTGGAATGGGGGATACTACTTCGACAGGTGTATGCCAATGGGTTGCGCTGTCTCGTGTGCCTTTTTTGAAGCCTTCAGCACCTTCCTTCAGTGGGCCCTCACAGAGGAGTATAAAGTGGCAGCAGTGTCTCACTACCTAGACGACTTCCTCTTTATTGGGAGGGAGGGCACGCAGGAGTGTCAGGAGGGCCTGGATTGTTTTATTGAGCTAGCCAGTCGCTTGGGCGTACCACTGGCGCCAGGTAAGACCGAGGGCCCTGCTCAGGTGCTGACCTTCCTGGGGATTGAGCTTGACACGGTCCAGGGAGTGTCTCGCCTCCCGGCTGAGAAGGTGGTGGCCTTGAAGAATGACATTCAAGCTTTGCTAGGCAGGGATAAAGCACCTCTGGGGGTCATTCAGAGCCTGCTAGGTAAACTGAATTTCGCTGCTAGAGTAATTCCTGTGGGGTGTGTTTTTGCTAGACGCTTAGCCAAGGCTACCGCCAAGATCCACAAACAGTATCATTTTGTTAGGTTGACCTCCGGCCTCAAGAAGGATCTGCAGATGTGGGATGATTTCTTGTCAGATTTTAATGGGACTGTGATATGGAGGTCCCCGTGGGTGGAGAGTCCTGAGTTGAACATGTTCACGGACGCCTCGGGACGCGAGGGCTTCGGTGCCATTCTGGGAGAGCTGTGGTGCGCGCAGGGCTGGCCCAATTCCTGGCGCAAGCGTGGTATAACTGCTAACATTGCTGTCCTGGAACTCTTCCCCATTGTCATTTCCCTACACCTGTGGCTGGAGATCCTGTCCAACAGAAAGGTTTTGTTCTGGTCAGATAACATGGCGGTGGTACAGGCTATCAACGGATTATCTGCCAGCTGCCCGTTAGTGCTGTCTCTACTCCGGGAACTGGCTAGCAGGTGCCTGCGCTGCAATGTTGAATTTAGAGCTAGACACATTGCAGGGGTCACTAATGTCGCAGCTGACGCTCTCTCTCGTTTGCAGCTGGATCGTTTTCGGGCAGTTTGCCCTCAGGCGAGAGATGAGATGACCCCCTTTGCGCCAAGGCTCTGGCACATCTTGGAGTGGAGCGGCACATGAGAGAACTAGGAGAGAAATCATTAGCGTGGAGTACACGTAAACGCTACGCAAGTCATTGTGCCACGTTCATTAAAGTTATCACTGACCTGGGCTTGCAAGCTTTGCCAATTGAAAAGAAGGTTCAGGCTTTCATAGTTTGGGCCAAGAAGCAGAAGAAATCTCATTCCTGGGTTTGCGGCCACCTAGCGGCCATTGGTCATGAGACTAGATTGGGTGGGGGGCAGGATCCCACCTCGTCTTTTGTAATTAGGGCCGCCTTGAAGGGTTGGGCGCGGGAGGATCCCAGGGCCCCGGATGACAGATCCCCCATTGATTTTCCTTCTCTCCAGGCCATGTTACAAGTGTTGCAGGCAGTCGTGCACTCGCAGTATGAAGCGGCCCTCTTCTCTGCTGCCTTTGTTCTAGCTTTCTTTGGGGCTTTTAGGAGTAGTGAGCTGGTGGCTCGTTCTAAGACTGATACCTCGCAGGATGCTCTGGGTGTGGAGGATAGCAATTTGGAGAGTGGGTTGTCTATTACGCTTAGGAGGTCTAAGACAGATCAGTCTGGGAAAGGGTCTCTCATCAGACTGTCCTCCCTTGGGGATTCTCGTTTTTGCCCGGTGGCAGTCCTACGAGCCTTCCTGGCATTGCGGCCAACTGGGCCGGGTTATCTTCTGGTGCATGCCGACCTCAGCCCCTTGACTAAATCCCAGATGGACAAGATCATGCTGGCTTGTCTTGACAGGGCTGGTTTGTTGGTTCAAGGGAAGAAGTTCTCCAGTCATTCTTTCCGGATAGGGGCGGCCACATCGGCCTTCCGCGCTGGGATGTCTCCAGTGCAAGTGCAGTCTGTTGGGCACTGGGAATCTGCTTGTTATAGACGCTACGTTAGGCCTTGATCCCATTTATCTTTTGAGTTTGTTCTTTGTTTGCTGTGCTTTTTGATAGTTTTGTATAACATGTGAATTCCTAAATAAACACCCTTGAACATATTGCGTCTTTCTTTGACAGGTTCGCGTGTGTGGGTCGTGGGGCACTCTATGGTCAGCAGATTGGCACGATGGGCTGCCATCAGACAGTGGACTGGTACCTTTGAAAAGATGGAATGTGTGTGGTGGGGTTTCCCGGGCATGCGTTGGCATAGCCTACTCTTTCGACTGCGGGAGGCTCTTGCCCAGGGTGGACCTCTTCCCCATCATTTAATAATCCACTTGGGTGGCAATGACGTTACATCCTTGGGGGAATCCACTCTACTTCTCAAAATGAAGACCGATCTGGGCATCATTGGTAGCCTGTTGCGGGAATGTGAGGTCTGGTGGTCCGAAATAGTGCCTAGAAGAAACTGGCGGGGTGCTAAGTCCAGCGAGGCAATTGAGAGAACAAGAAGTTCACTCAGCGCAGAGGGCTGGGTTTCATCAAACATGATTTGATTCAGGAAAAGGTGAAGGGGTACTTCGAGGAGGATGGTGTTCACCTCACGCCTGTAGGCTTAGACCTCTTCTTGCTGGACTTAAAAGAAGCACTCTTGAGCAGAGGTTGCAGGTAGAAAAGGTAGCAATGGTGGGGGGGCCTGTGCGGCAGCGGTTACCACCGCACAGGCTGTGGCGGAGTTACTGGGCGATCCGGAAGAAGAGAGGTGCAAATGCTGTACTTCAGCGGGCACATAGGGGTGCCAGAGCCTAACCTGTAACCTCATGGGAGGTGCAGGAATTCGTGTCGGCGCCCCAGTAGTCCTTCGGGCGGTTGTGGGCCTGTGCAACCGGGGGTTTGCCTAGTCACGCCTAGCAATGGGCGTGTCAGTAGTTAATGTTATTGTACAGCAGTTGGGTGGTTCGCCACTGTGCTGTTTGGCTCAACAGGCGGGCAGGTGGCGAGAATGCGGCCTGCCCTGGATCGCCCGTAAGCTAACCCACCATCTTTACATATGTTGTATGTAATAAATCCTGCAGCAATTTTTACCCAAACTTAACAAGTTGTCTGTGTTTCCTTTGCGGGTTTGGGTATGTGGGGGCGGGGATCTTCCTGTAGCCCTGATGTGACTATGCGCCTGCCCGAGGCCACGCAGCGGCCATTGAGAGGGCGGGCACCTTAGTCACGGAGGGCGGTCCCGCCCCCAGCAGCATGTCCAGCGCATCCGCCTCACTGGTTGGAGGAGGCGGCTGGCCGGGAATCTCGTCCGGGCGGCGGGGAGGGGCTTCCGGGTACTTAAGCTACTGTACCCCTCTGGAGAGCCTCTTTGCCGCCCGGACGCCGTTGTGGAATTTCGGGACACTCTTTTCCCTCCCTTCCTCTTACCCAGAGTGTCAGTCTAGGGGTTGGGGGGGCATTTTAATGTCTTGTTTTTTTTTTCGTTGCAGGCGGAGTTACTGGGCGATCCGGAAGAAGAGAGGTGCAAATGCTGTACTTCAGCGGGCACATAGGGGTGCCAGAGCCTAACCTGTAACCTCATGGGAGGTGCAGGAATTCGTGTCGGCGCCCCAGTAGTCCTTCGGGCGGTTGTGGGCCTGTGCAACCGGGGGTTTGCCTAGTCACGCCTAGCAATGGGCGTGTCAGTAGTTAATGTTATTGTACAGCAGTTGGGTGGTTCTCCACTGTGCTGTTTGGCTCAACAGGCGGGCAGGTGGCGAGAATGCGGCCTGCCCTGGATCGCCCGTAAGCTAACCCACCATCTTTACATATGTTGTATGTAATAAATCCTGCAGCAGTTTTTACCCAAACTTAACAAGTTGTCTGTGTTTCCTTTGCGGGTTTGGGTATGTGGGGGCGGGGATCTTCCTGTAGCCCTGATGTGACTATGCATGCACTGCTAGTTCGTAGGCAATAGGTACTTTATCAGCAATGTTAATAGAGGGGGGAATAATAATTTGCGGGAAAACTCATGACCACAGCTGTCTCAAAATATCTTATTATTTTTTTTTGTTATTCGTTCTAGAAAGGTAATTAAAAGCCATCCTTTAACAGATGATCCATCTCCTGTACTATAAAAATATAGAGTGGTGTTAATAACGAACCTTTGTGTCCCAATCAGTCAAATGATTATTTTGGCCAAAGTGATGACAAATGTGAGCACGTGTAAAAAACAGTATAAACTCTTTTCTAGAAAAACTAAATCCATTTCATTAAGCATAAAAGGCAAATTAAGGAAGAGCTTTATCGCAAGCAGCCGACCAGGAGCAAGTATTTTATCATAATTATACATATAGATATTTCATGAAATATCAAGTGCAAAGAAATTGATGGATGGCTCCGAAAGTAGACGACAAAAGATGTAAATGTAGTAGAGTTTTGTAATCTCATCAGTGTCTTGGAAATTAAGAGTGTTAAGTATTTTGTCAACAAGTAGTAGCGCTGGAATTTTAATACTTATTGCACGCAATAAGAATACATTTTCATTACTGTACACAGATTCTTTCTATTTACTTGTGCGTAATGATGGTGTGCAAACGTTTTATTTGGATGGACAAAATATTATCTGGTACACCTTTGTTCAAAAGCCACCCACTTGGGACCAGATCAAATGCAGCTTTTAAGTCGACAAAGAACAACTACTGATGTTCATTTTTCAGTATCACATAAATCCAGTAGAATGGTAGAAAAAGAAAGACCTGGTCTGTTGTGCTAACGCTGTTTTCTGAATCTCGCCTGGAAGCTCGATAGGATATGCGACTACTCCATCCAATCCTGTATGTAGACCAGTGGTTCTAAAGCTGTGGCCGGCAGACCCCTGCGAAATTCACAAAGTCTACTCATGAGGTCCGCAACTGCTTGGAAAATTAAATCATATTTAATGATTAGTAAAGTGTATATAAATAAATAAGTAAAATGTAAAACTGACATTATTAAAACTTTTTATAAATATGAAGGCATTTGAAATTGGAGGCTGAAGTTAGTATCATCCGATTGATTTGTGGGAGCAGTGCAGGTGCAGCAAACAGAATAGAGTATGTATGACGGGTGGCCTCAATTTAGGAAAGCTCCAACCTTCCAATTAAAAAAAAAAATTGTTTTATGGTAAGAGGTTTGTACATTAATTATTTCATAATGTGTGTATTTGTTTGAACGCTGTGTTCTGTAATTTATGTGTATTGTTTTTCTGTTCAAATCTTTTACAAATTATTCGTTCAGGGTACCCAGCATCTAGTACTGACTCAGTGGGGGTCCCCAAATTCTAATGTTTCAGAGGGTGTCCCCATGTTCCCTTAATGATTATGTGGGTTTCAAACAGAAGTCAAACAGTTAAACAATTCTGTAGATAATACAGGATCGGTCTACAGAATATTTTATGCAGTACACCTATTGTACTGAGGGGTCTATAGTTCCCTGGGATGTCCCTACCCCCCCCCCCCCCCCCCCCCCCCCATTTTTTTAGGTAGGTACTTTTTCTGCCCCTTTCCAGGTCTCCGGGAGATTAGGTCCCTTCAAAAAAGTTTTTACAATATATTTGTTAGGCGGCCAAATCTGGGGCTCCGATTGATAAAGCGCTCAGGGTATCTTATCGGGCCAAGGAGCTTTCCCACTTTCTTTTATAGATTCAATAACTTTGATGGTTTCTTGCAAAGTTATTACTAAGGGGGAGTACTATCTAACAAACCATCCATTGTAATAAGAGCAGAAATGACCAGGTGGAATTCAGAACAAACATCAGCAAAATGATGAAACCAAACACTAAGATGTATGTGGAACTCAACAAGATTTGTGTGCAAGTCTCCATGGGCTACACTATCTATGCCAAAAGGCTTTATACTTCCACTTAACTGCTTTAGAAGGCCCTGCTAGTTACCTTAAAGACTGAATTGATTTATACTCTAATCTTGCTTTGGTAATAGCTGCCATGCTATGAGATTTGACTTTTGATTTGCCTGCAGGGCTAGCGGTTTTACACTTCTCCCATTACTTGAAGCCTTCAAGAGAACATCCCATGTTAGATATGAATTGTACATATTAAAAAAGTGATCACCTCTTATGGATAAGGAGGAAGCCTTGTGCTCACTACCATATCTATGGATAAATTCCATGTTCATAAGATTCGCTCTCAACTGAATGTCTAGCATGATTCAACCAAATTTGCTGCATCTGATAGACTTCTAGCCGCAGATTCCTTACCTTAGGATTATCCTCCGGCATCACTTGATCAGCATATTTTTCATGAGCAGTACCCCTGCGTGGTGGCAGATGGTGACATTGGTGTCACCTGTGCTGGTAGTGATGTCCACGGTGTGTGTATATATAGTGCGACGCTGGCACACTACGGTTGATTTTTTTTCCCCGCGACAGCCAGTGCATATCTAGAAAGAGCTGCCCACTAGCTTTTTTTGATGTTAGATAAAAATCAATGAACTTTGACAGCTTCATCTAACATATGATTTAGATGCTCGGATAGTGAATTGATCCACAATCTGATCGTATTTGAATTCAACCTATGACAGCTTGACAACAGAAAAGAGTTAATAAAAATTAAATCTTTTGTATGCCACTGGTTGAAACACCCTGAGGAAGGTTAAACAGCGAAACGCTTGGTGACAATTATGTCTTTTAACCAGTATTTCCCATAAAATATTTGGAATTAACATTTAGTCCTGTTGCTGTATTGACCATCTCATTGCTTTTTATAACATGCTGTTAATTTTGTCAATTTCTTTGTGTGGTTATACCTATATGGAGTAAGATTTATAAAGGAATTTTCACATTTGTGACTTCAAATTTGTATGTTTATATGTCATTTTAGTATATATTTTTTATATCAACCATAATCTGTGTGAGAAAAGAAAAATAAATTAAAAAATATATATTTTTGTAAATTACATGTGTGTAGTATAGTCTTTACCTGGATATCTGATATATTTGCAGCACAAATGTATAAGTAGCACCTTTACCCAGTGCTGACACTTTTTTTCCAATTCAGTTGTTTTCCTTGTTAGAGTATTATCCTTTAAAACAGGGGGCCCGTGTGTTTTGTCAGAAAGCAAACCCATTCAAATTCAGGAGCTTTACAAAGCTATGCACATCCTATTTGAGCGGCCCATTTCCTCCAAGACGCCTTCTAGAGGGGCCTCTGTTGGATCCATGCCTCCCGCACCTGTTGGGCCCCAAGGATCCACAGATAGATCCAGATTGGTGCTTTTCGCACTATGTCGACCTTCCCCAGTGCTGGTTCTGAGGCCAATGGTGCCGGTGGCTCTATCCCCAGTCTCATCCCAAACTCCGACACAGAGCTGCAGGGGCATCGTCCAACGCAGTTTCCTGCGCCGACTCGAGCCATGCCTTCCAGGGTGGAGCCTGAGTCCTATTCCAATGGGTTAGGACTCAGTGAAGAATGGGAGGGGGTCACTGAGCACTGAGGAATACCAGCCTTATGAATCCTTGGATTGGTGTGTGGACCTGGCTGAGACCAGTAGACTGGACACTTCTCCAGATACTGGCATTTTTTCTTCCCCCTACCATGGCAATGGAGGAGGGAGCATCTTTTGCAGTGGTGGTGTGGACAGCAGCCGAGAGCCTGGACCTTAGTTTGCCCTCTGTGGGAGTTAAGACTAATATCTTGTGACGCTAGTGCTGCAACCAGTTGTGTCCTCTTTAGAACCATTTCTCCCATTTAATGAATCTGGATTGGGATTCGAAGAGGCTGGACAATTTTGGCAAAAAAATGTTTTCTTCCACCAGCCAGGTATTGCGGTCTGAACACCGCATGCCGTTTAGGCCGCTATTCCATACCTTGTGGGATATGGTTCCTCAGGTGCTGTCAATGGTCTTGGAGGAGGCCCTGGTCATACACTCCCTGCAGCCATAGCCTCCAAATCCTGTCTGCCTGTTTACCATCATGGGCACCAAGTGGGTGGCAGGATTTTCTATCACCTGCCCTGCTGGCAGTACATAACATCGGACATGTGGGTTTTGAACATTGCCTGAAGGTGCTATACCCTCTTCTTCAAGACTACCCTTCCCTTCATTCCACCTTCTTACAATAGACTAAAGGACGACCACCTATCTCTTCTCTGCCTGGAAGTGTAGGCTTTTTTGGCCATAGGAGTCATAAAGAGAATGCTAATGCCAGAGTAGGTTGTGGTTGCTAATCTCGCTACTTTCTGGTGCCCCTGAAGGGGTGCGGATTATGTCCTGTCCTCAACAAGCTCTCTCTCAATTTCATCCTTGAGAAGGAGAAAGTCAAGATGATCACTCTTGCCCAGCTCATGCCTGCCCTGGATCCTGGAGACTGGATGGTAGTACTTGCAGGATGCATATTTTCACATTCCCGTCCTGTCTGCCCACAACAGACACCCTGCGATTCACAGTATGCCACAAGCCCTTTCAGTTCTCTTTGCTTCCTTTTGGACTCACCAGTGCTCCTTGGGGGTTCACCAAGGTGATTGCAGTGGTTGCAGCTCATCTGCAGAGACCAGGGGTGCCAGCCTTCAACTATCTCAACAACTGGCTGTTGAAGGCGGGGTTGCCCTAGGCTGTTGACTCTCACATCCAGACTACAGTGTACCTCTTGTATTCACTGGGGTTCACTATCAACATGCGGAAGTCGCACCAGATTCCCTCTTAGATGTTCCCTTTCATCTGAGTGTTATGTACCTGGTGCAGTTTCAGACCTATTCTCCTGAACGGTGAGTCCAGGCTATTTAGGCTACTATTCAGATCTTACAGCCTCTGTCCTGGATTTTGTTGAGACTGTCTCTGAGGCTGCTGGGCCCTCATGGCCTCTGAAAACCAACTTGTGACACATGCCAGTTGGCATTTGCGAGATATGCAGTGGGCCCTGAAAATTAGTGGGTGCAGCTTCAGGGGAATCTCTGACATTATCGAGATCTCAGAGGGAACTGCCAAGGACCTGCAGTGGTGGATTACAATCTGTGATTGGGTCGGCAGCAGACCCCTCTCCCATCGACATCTGACAGATGTCACTCATGGGATGGGGCAGCCATCGGGGAGCGATGGAGATCATAGGACTCTGGTCTCGAGGAGATTCTGGATTCCACATCAACCTGTTACAGCTTCGAGCGATTCGATTGGCATTGAAAGCTTTTCTACCCTCCATTCAGGGAAGGCTAGTGCAAGTGTTCAGACAAAACCACCATCATGTGGTGCTGCATCAAGCAGGGCGGGACGAGGTCGCTGACCCTTTGCCAAGAGGCCCTGCGTCTATAGATGTGTCTGGAACTGCAGGGTATATTCCTGCTGGTTCAACATCTGGCGGGTTCTCTGAGCGCCAGAGTGGACAAACTCAGCCAAAGATGCCTTGTGTATCACAATGGCATCTCCATCCAGAGGTGGTGCCAGGTCTCTTTCAGTAGTGGGGAGAGCCTTGATTAGATCTGCTCGCCTCTGACGAGAACACGCAATGTTAACAGTTCTGCATGCTTGAGTTTCCATGGTGGCTCTCCCTCAGAGACCCTTTTTGTCTTCAGTGGAACTCTGGTCTCCTGTATGACTTTCTGCCCATACCACTCCTACCCACAGTTCTCAAGAAGATCAGGAACAACCTGGCCCAAGTCGTCCTGCGGGCTCCAGATTGGACATGGAGAGTCTAGTATCCGGAACTGTTGAGCATGGCCATTGGTCCTCAGATCAGGCTACCACTTTGGGAAGATCATCTTTCGCATCAGCAGGGGAGTGTTCTCCACCTGAAATTGTCAGTACTCTGCCTTCTTGTACGGAGTTTGAGTAGCAACAGTTGACCCCTTTCAAGCTACCGCCTAAAGTCTAACTTTATTTTGGCAGCCAGACGTCCCTCACCAAGATGGTTTACTCATGCCACTGGGCATAATTTGCAACTCAGTGTACAGAAAGACAAATTGTTCCCCTTATCTGCCCCCCCCCCTTCCTCTAATTTGCCTATTCTTTATGCCTCAGTGGGAACTTAATCTGGTACGGGTGTTCCTAATATGCGCTCCTTTTGAGCCCTTACATAACTCTCCTCACAGGCTCCTTACCATCAAGACTGCCTTCCTGGTGGCAATAGCATCTGCCCGGCGGGTCAGTGACTTTCAGGCCTGGTCATCCAAGCCTCCAAACATACTGCTGCTTTGTATGAGAGCTTCCTATATACCGAATGGGGTACTCCATTTCACATAGGCCCAACTATCACTCTGCCTACTTTTTATGCTCTGCCTCATCCCTCCAAAGAAGAGTGACTTAGCGTCTGGACCCAAAAATTGCTTTGACTTTCTTCCTTGACCACACATGAGTTATGGATGGACCACCAACTCCTTGTGGGGTATGTCAGAGCAGAGAAAGGATGGACAGTACAGAAGAGGACCATCTCTTGATGGATCGTACTCTGTATCAAAATCTACTACGCATTGGCAAAGAAGCATCCCCTTAAATGTTTATGTGCTCATTCCACCAGAGCTAAAGTAGTCACTACTGCGTTGGCTCACAGAGTTCCAGTCTTGGACATCTGCTAGGCTCCAATATTGGCTTCCCTGCGCACGTTTACCCAACACTGTCTTGACAGTCCGGTCCATTAGAATGGGCACTTTGCACGTTCGGTCCTGGAGGACTCCATATTACATTGGTCCACAGACCCACCTCCAAGGAGGTATTGTTTGGATAACTATTCTAAGGTAAGTAATCTGCGGCTAGACCTCCATCAGATGAACAAGTTACTTACCTTCAGTAATGCCTTATCTGGTAGAAACACTATCTAGACACAGATTCCTTAACGACCCATCCATCCTCCCTGCAAACTGATTTCTATGTACTGTTTTTTTCCCCCTAGAACCTTAGTTTTCTGCACCAGTGGTAAATGTTTTTGTGGCTAGTTGCTTCTGACATGGAAAGTCAGGAAACGTAACTTGCTCCTATATAGGCTCTTCGGACATCACTTCGGTGCTGACGATGCCTACAATGTCAGGCAGAGCCGAACTACACCACTTACTGGCGCGCAGGAGTGATCTCTTGTTCTTGTATATTGGTCAAGAAGTATCCTGCACAGAAGGTAGACCTACTCATTCCCCCCTAGACTAGCCTGCATTGGTGGATTGTCTTGATGCATGTCAGTCATCAGGGGGATCCGTAAGGCCACCAGATGATCTTTGTTTTGTAAACTTTAGTTTCTGCAATCCTGTTTCACCATGATTTGCTTTATAAGCTATTTGCTTCAAGCCTGGCATTGCTTTTCCTATCTAAATTGCTGTGACCATTATTTTTAGTAATCTGTTTCCGTAATTTGAGAATAAGAAAATATTAAACCATTAGGAAGTGCCCCAGCATACCATAGTTAACAGTGAGCCGCTGACCAATAGGATTTTCTCACAAAAAATGTGTTTCCTTTCCGTCTGCGCTCGTGTGAGCAGCTTTACTGTGACAATTGCCCAGTCTTCAGAAAGGCAGAGGTATTAGAACTCGTTGTTAGGTTGTGCTCATGTTTCTGCTTTGCGAACCGAAGCTTTACCCCACTGTGGCCCGTTTGCATTTGTGATATTTTTCTAATCACCGTGATGTGTAGTAAAGTTGGTGAATTTCCCATAATAAAGTAAGCAAGCTGTAAACCAAAGCTGCTATTAGTAACTCGTCATATACCACTGCACAAATGTTGACTATTAACTAGCACGGCAGCACTGTTTAAAGTCAGAGCACCATTTTTGCAGCAAAATAGGCATTATCTTTTTTTTTTTTTTTTTAGGATCCTAATTATTTTTTTTATCTTTCTACAGGCAGTAGGAACGGACACTCTGAATAGTATAGCACTAAAGTTCAACATCACTCCGAATAAACTTGTGGAACTCAACAGGCTGTTCACCCACACAATTGTGCCTGGGAAGGTAAGTCATTACTAGCTATCGAACTACTCCATTTTCTACACAAAAAGCGAGGTTCCTGACTCCAGCATTTGTAAAAGATGAATGTGTTGTGGGGTGCATGTGGGTTTGACTTCAGTTTCGTGGCGGCATGTGCTGTTGCCGCTGTTAGGTTTGCGCCCACTTTAGCATATCCTGTGCATGCCTTAATTATTTCATCACCCTTTGCCCCTTACCAAATATCAAGCATAGGAATCTGAATGTGCAACAAGAAAAGTGATGCTGTGTCGAACTGCAGCAATGTGTCACTTGATTTCACTGAGCCACGCACTTTGTCTCCTTGCTCACTTTGTCATTTCTCTTGGACCATGTCCGGCTCCCCTAAGGTACCTGGAGTTGTGTAATGTCGCTGGGCCGACCCTAAAACCCCAAAAAGCCTCTTAACCACAGAGAAAACACACCTGCCCTATTCTCACCGCATTCTGCAACTGCATAGCTACCCACCGCAGGTGGCTCCACTTCCTCTGGCGCTTATACCATTGTAGGTCAGGGCTGCAGACAGAGGAGACCGCAGCACTAACTCCTCAGAATAGAACAGGTAAACCATTTGTATGTTCACCAGCTTTCAGAAGATTGCTTCTGAATAAGTATAATGTGTTGTTTTCATCTTTGCCATGCATGGTGTCCCCTGCTGCGCCACCAGAGTGACTGTAATGTAATTAGAATGCCGGTGTGGGCATAGGGAGTGTCAGTTGAGTGCGTGGACTGAGCAGTAAGGATGCTGATCCCGGTGGGGTTCCCTTTATACCTACTTTACCTGTAACCTGAGACTCCTACCTTAAGAATAAACCTGATGGGGCGTGGCTAAGATGGCTGCGGAGTAGGACGTGTTGCAGAGTCCCTCCGGCGCCGCCACTTTCTTAGCCTTGTTTTAGCCCCCTGGGTAGCTCGATTTTGCCACCCTTACCTGCCCGCTGTAAGACCTGAGGCAGGGTCCGGCAGCGTAATTTGACCCCCCAGAGCGCTGTGGCTGCAGCGACTTGCCGCGAGGCCTTGAGATCCCGGGCCTGGGCTGGGAGGAATGGCAGAGAGTCGAGCGCTGCTGGGTGTGGAGTGAACGCCTGCAGAGAGCCCTGCAGCGGTGGGGCCCCTGGATCCTCCGGCGGAATAGCTGCTCTGCCGCGCCACCTCCTCCAGACGTCTGCTGGCGGCGTTGCCTCCCGGCCCCGTGGGACGCTGCGGGGTGGCCCGAGTAGCGCCGGGAGCCGCTTTGGAGGTTGGCAGGAAAGGCCGGGGATCGGCGGCCTACTGGAGACGGCTGGGGGTGTTGCCGCACTCCGCCCCCCCCCCCTCGGACTGTAAGCTGCTTTGGCGGGAGAGACGCCTCACTGCGGGGGAACTCTAGAGACTTGCCCAAGGCCTGTGGGCGGCCCGCATCTTTAGGGGCCCGTGTGTGAGGGCTCCCGGTGTGATATGGAGGTGGCGCGGCCTGTCCAGCTCTGGCCGTTGTCCTTTGTGGACTGCACCCCACCGCTGCCTTGCTCGGTGGAGGCGCTGGGAGTGGCGTCGATCTGCGGGCCTGGAAAAGGAGGCCTCCAGGCGGCGGACGCTGGGCTTTGAGCCCTAGCTGCATGCGTCAGCTAGAAGGAGCCGGACCCGGGTACTTGAAGCGGCTGGTTTGCTGAAGGGGGCCCCCAACCCTGTGGTCTCATCCCGAGCGGCGTGCTCCCTGGATCTGGAACTGGTGGCGGCTGACACCCGTGGAACAGGCCCTCCGAGGTGTACTTCAAGCGGGCCGATCCCAGTCCAGAGGCCCTTAACATACCTACGGTCCTGTGGGAGTACGCAGGGGCCGCTCGGCCCGAAAAGGAAGGAGCAGTAGCGGGTTGCTTATGCCACGTGAGGTGAGCAGTGTGGAGAAGATAGCCCCTGAGAGATTGCGTCCTGCTCCCGGGGCCAGTTGTAGGGAAAGAGTGTGAGAAGTTTGGGTCTGAGACGTGACACTCGTGGCATACTGTGGCCCCTTGAACTCGGCACCGACTACTGACCATGCACGCTGAACCAGAGTGGCGCTACCTGGCCACGCCACCTGGGACAGTCTACGCTACACCGGCGCTGGCTCCTATAAACGCTGCGGCGGAGCCCCGGGACGACCTGTGGCGACCCACATCGACGGTGAGGAATCATCTCTAACGCGCCATCAAGAGGGGGTGCGATCGGCGGCGGCTCAATGTCTACCAAACAGCGTAAGGAGAAGCCAGGCAAGGACGCCCCTCCGAAGGGGAACCAGCAGACGGCATCCCCCGGTCCCAGCGTCTCACCTAAACAGAAGGATGATGAGGCTCCCGCCACTAAGGCTTTCATGCTGGAACTTTTCTCTGCCATTAAGGAGGGCATCTCTGAACTCCGCTCCCAGCTGGCTTCGGACCTTCGTGAGGTGAGGAGGGACGTGGATGGCATCGGAGAACGAGTGGCTACATTGGAAGACCACGACCTGGGTGTGGCGAGCGATGTGCACCAGCTCCAGCAGGATGTGATCCGGCTCACCGAGCAGAATTTAGACCTCTACGCCCATGCGGAGGACTTGGAGAACCGGTCACGTCGGAACAACACCCGCATCCGGGCTGTGCCCTGGGACGGGGAGGCTGGAGACTTGAGGGGATATGTGGAGGACTCTTCTTGCAGATCCTGGGAGAGGAGGACATAAGCGAGATCCGGATGGACAGGGTCCACAGGGTCGGATTGCCAAGGCGCGAAGGGGCTCCTCCCCCCGATATTCTCCATGACTTCCAACTGAAGGAACGCATACTTCGAAAGGCCCGGGAGACCCCCTCCTTGCAATTCCGGAGCCATCATCCCCAGCTGTTCCAGGACCTGGCTGCATCGACGCTCCAGAAGAGGCGTGAGTTTCGCCCTGTGACCACCTTCTTGCGTGAACAAAATGTGTCCTACTCCTGGTGTCATCCCTTTCGGCTTATCTTCAGATGGCAGAACAGGTTGGTTCAGGTCAGATCCCTGCAGGTTGCCAAGGACCTCCTGGGCCTAGATGACTCTACCCCCTCCCCGGGCGATGGAAGCTCCCCGCGGAGGCGGCGCTCCCCGTCCTGGCAGAGAGTGGGCTGAGAGACTGCGCCCAGGAGGCCTGATCCTAGGCGCAGCGGTTGCCTCTGTGGCATCAGTGACGGTGGGGCCATCGCAGGATAGCTCCGCGGCGGCCTGAGCCCTGGGAAGACGACTAGTTGGCGCCGGAGGGACACCTCTTCAGGTACCGTGGGTATTTTTGTACTTTTGGGAAGACACCCGGGACCGGAACCTTGGGGGCACACTCAATGGTGCCTTGACCCTCACCCCCTGGGGGAACCTACAGACGTCCACACACTGGGACTGTCAGGATCGTTGTTTTTTCTTGTATTTCCTTTTCTCCTTGTTGCTTCTTACTGTTCTGCTGGTTCTGAAGCGGAACTCACTGGTCTTGGGAGAGGGAGGGTGTCGAGGGGATCTGTTGTGGGAAGTGGGAGGGTTGGGACTGGGGGGGCGGTGGTGGTGACCGGTTTGTATGGTTCGGTGCAGCTTTTGGCTTGTGGAATTTTGTATGCATGTGTCTTGATTGTTCAGAATTGGCCCCTGGGGCTCTATGTGTTTACCATTCTGAGTGTGCGGTATTGATGGTACCATTGGGTTGCACTCCCGATGCGCTTGAGGACGAGGAGGCGGGGTGGATTCTGTGGTTGCTCCGGGTTGGGTCATGGCGAGCTGTGTGAGTGGAGGATGGTGGAGGAGAGTCGATTGGGAGTTGGTTGGAGTGTGTTCTCTCGACATGTGGCCCCTTTGAGTGTCCTTGCTGTGGTGCACCAGCACGGGTTGCCCTGTGGCAGCTCCGGGTGGGAGAGGCGGAGAGGTCCTTTGACGGTATGCAAGTAGCGGGGGTAGGGTCACTACTTTGTAATGCCACTTAGTATTGGAACGTGGAATGTGAAAGGCTTAAATTCCCCGCAAAAACGGCAGAAGGTTTGGAAGTATGTGAATGATCACCAGCTGGATGTGGTGGGTCTCCAGGAGTCTCACTTGGCGACCAGGGATGAGCTCCGCCTCAGACACAAGCACTTCCCCCTTATTTACAGATCATCTGCTTCCACGAAACACAGCGGGGTGGCTCTTATCTTCTGTTCGACCCTTCATTTTCAGCCTATGGGTGTGCGCAGCGATAAGGAGGGCCGTTGGCTGATGGTTAAGGGTCTGGTGCATGGTAGACTGTGCACCTTTGTGGTGGTGTATGCCCCAAATGCAGGCCAAAATAGCTTTCTCCAGGACCTGCTACGGAAAGTGGAAGACTTTGTTGAGGGAGTCCTGTTTTTAATGGGGAACTTTAATCTGGTATGGCATAGGGAAATGGATAGCTCTCATAATCAGAGATCTGATACTGGCCTGTTCTCCACTGAGAAACAGCGGCTTATAAGTGATTTAGGATTGGTGGATGGATGGCGCTCTCTACATCCCCACTCTCGGGACTACACCTTCTCCCATGTCCACCACTCCTATTCCCGACTAGACCACATTTTCTTGAGTAAAGCCCTTAGAGGAGATGTCCGCGACTTCAGTATATTCGCGCTCTCTGTTTCTGATCATAGCCTGCTCGTGCTCGGGCTACAATGGTCGGCGAAAGGTGACTGGCAACGCAAGTGGTACTTCCCGGCCTCACTTGTCCGGGATGAACCCTCATGTAAAGAGCTGCAGAAGGCCATCCGGGAATTTTTTACTCTCAATCCTGTGTCTGACACATCAGTATTCACCACCTGGGACGCCTTTAAGGCGTCAATGAGGGGCACCTGCTTGGCCCTCAATGCTAACCTCAACAAACTACGACGAAAGGAGCGTGAGGAGCTGGAAGGAGAACTCGCTGCTCTTGAACAAGCGCATAAACTGAACCCTTCCAGATTGACCCTTCGCCCATTGACAGCGGTTAGGGAGAAGCTTAGGGCCCATTACAACAACAGAGCAGAGTTTACCCTGCTTAGACTACGGCGCCTCTCCTACTCCCAGGGGAACAAGGTGGGGAGACACCTGGCTCGCCAGCTTCGGGACAAGAGGGAAAGGGACTACATAGGGGGTATCCAAGATGAGGCGGGGACTCTGCAACATCGGGACGAGGTCAAAGCTAATCTCTTTGGACGCTTCTTTGCCGCGCTCTATGCAGGGGAGGCCTTTGACTCTGAGGACCAACAGGATTATCTAGGCGGTCTTCCCCTACCCCAGGTCTCCAAGGAGTGGAATGAATTACTGCTGCCCCAATGACCAGAGCAGAAGTGCTAGATGCCATTAAAGCTCTGAAACCCCATAAGGCACCTGGGCCAGATGGCTATACCGCTCTTTTCTACCAGACGTTCGCGACTTTCTGGTCTCCCTTTTTAACAACATGGCTGAGGCCGGGGAAACGTCGGGCTCAATGGCCGAGGCCGTGATTTCGATTATCCCCAAATTCGGGAAGGATCCGTCTAAATGCTCCTCATATCGCCCGATAGCCCTCCTCAATATAGATGCCAAGTTGTACTCCTCTATCATTGCAAGTAGGCTCCAAGACTTGATGCCGGCGCTCATTCATCCGGACCAATCCGGATTCATTAAGGGTCGCCAGACCCATGATAATACGAGGAGAGTTATCCATTTGATAGAGAAGGCTAACCGATTCCGAATACCGGCGGTCCTGGTGGGCCTTGATGCGGAAAAGGCCTTTGATCGGGTGGACTGGGGCTTCCTGTTTCACACCTTGGCCGCCTTCGGCTTCTCGGCTAAGTTTCTTTCGATGGTGAGAGCGAACTACAGCAGCCCCCGCTCTAGAGTAGCGGTAAATGGCCACTTGTCAGCATTTTTTTTGCACTCCCAGGGCACCAGACAGGGCTGCCCCCTCTCCCCCCTGCTGTTCGCCCTGAGTATTAAACCATTGGCGCTAGTTGTGCGGGAACACGAGGAGATACGGTGTCTCCCCTTTACCGGAGAGCAGCACAAAATTACCCTCTTTGCTAATGACGTTCTCCTATCTGTTATGGATCCGGCTCACTCTCTCCCTCGCGTCCAGAAGGTGTTACTGCGCTTCGAGGAGGTAGCCGGCTTCAAGGTAAATTACGATAAATCTTATGTTCTCAATCTTACGCTTTCCTCAGCAGAAGTGGACCGAGTGCGGCCACTCACGCCACTGCCATGGGTCTCCAACTCCATCCTGTACTTGGGGGTCCGGTTGACACCCTCGATAGGGAAATTATACTCCGCGAACTTCCCCCCGTTGCTGGCTAAGACTCGTGCGGACTTGGACCGCTGGAAGCCGAAGTACATATCGTGGCTGGGTAGAATTCACGCACTTAAAATGGTCCTCCTTCCCAAGTTCTTAGATCTCTTCCAGGCGCTCCCTATTCCACTGGATGTGGACTTCTTCCGGCGCCTCAAAACCCAGGTGCTTAGTTTCGTCTGGTAGGGGGGGACAGGCGCGGTTCTCCTTTGCTACTCTGCGTCGGCCGTGGGGGGAGGGGGGAGTGGGCCTCCCCGATATGCATTTGTACTACAAAGCTGCGCAGTTACGGGTCTTGGTGGAGTGGTCCCAACAATTCTCGGAAAAACACTGGCTGCATATGGACAGAAGTGTAGCGGGGAGATCAATCTGGGACTTGGCGTGAAAACCCAAGAGGGATAGGCCCAAGAACGCATACATCAGTACTCCCACCGGCACTACCCTGAAGGTCTGGGACACAGTGTCTAGTGATGAACGCTGGACTACGCTCCCATCTCCCTTTACACCAATACACTTTAACCCGGCCTTTCTGCCGGCGTTGTTGGAGGGCCCTTTCGAGGTATGGAGGGAGGGGGGGCTGTAGGGCTCTCACGCACTTGTTTCATGGCTATACTCCGCTTACCTTTGACAACTGTATGCAGGACTATGGAGTCCCACCGTCCGAGCGATTCCACCACGTCCAGCTGCTTCATTGGGCCATGTCGCCTGTGGTCAACGACGCGGCCACGAGGCCTCCCTCTCAGTTTGAGGCCTTGTAAATGTAAATGTAAATGTATTTGAGCTTATATAGCGCACAGCTACCCGCAGTGGGTTTCCCGGCGCTTGCTTAGGGAACCCGTCCTGGTATTCCCCTGTGAGATATCCCAGCAGGGTATCCACAAGGTGAAAGCCAGGCATCCCGCCGCGAGGGGCCGTTGTGGAGATTAAGCAAGCTATTGCCCAGAGTCGCAGAGTGTGAACCCGTGAGTCGAGAAGGCACCAGAGCGAGAATTATCGAGTCCGTGGAATTTTTAGCCCAAGACCCGCCGAGGCGGGGAATTGAACCCTGGTCCAGGGCCGATCTCAGCTTCCGGGTCTGCCGCCTCTAACCCCTGAGCCACACTTCTCCACGGCCTTCATCTTACGGACCACCACCATGAAGGGCATTATTTCCTTTCTTTATAACCTACTGCTTACCTCCGCCGTGTCACCTCGTCCCCGCTATATGGGACATTGGAAGGAACTCCTCGGGCAAGATATTTCGGAAGGGGAGTGGTCGTGCCTGTGGCAGGACATCGCTGCTCATAATCACTCGGTGGAATTAAGGGAGGCCCATCTTAATACTCTCATGGACTGGTATTTGTAGCCGGCCAAGTTACATCGCATCTTCCCGTCCTCCTCTGACAGAAGCTGGAGCGTCTGTGGTTTGCTTGGGGATTTCCGCCATATCTGGTGGGACTGCCCGATCATCCGCCCATACTGGGAAGAGATCCTATCCCGTATCAAAGAGATTCTTGGATACCCTGTAGCTGACTCAGTGGCCCATGTACTGCTGGGTCTTCGAGATCCGGATCTCGAACACCAGACCCGAGCGGACAAAAAGATCTTATGGCTGTGTATCGGGGCTGCCAAACTCACTCTAGCAGCGGCCTGGAAAAAAACGGAGGCCCCGGCGATTTCCCTGTGGCATGCGAGGTTGTGGAAATTGCTTCGCATGGAACGGGTAGCGGACATCTTCCTGGGCAACTTCAAAAACGTTATGTTCCGCTGGGGACCCTTGGTCCGCTTCCTTTCAAGGGGATTGCCATCTGCAGTTTGCCCGTCCACGGTGCGGGCTCTCCATCTATTTCAGGTCTAAATGTGGAGTCCGGATGAGTGTACGTTGTCAGCACCACTGGGGGGTGGGAGGGGTGGGGGGGTATGTTCTCGGTTCGTTTTTCGCGGCACCCTCAATGATAAATGAGGCATACAAGAGGCCTATGCAACAGGCGGCGTGTATAAGTACCGCTATTCCTACCTCGCAGAGCTTCCCACCCCATCGAGATTCTTGAACTGTGGTTCAGCTATGTCTAATACTTGAACTATCCTATTGCTTCATTGGACTGCCCTTCCGAGCTGAATTGTGGTCGCTCTCTAGAACTCAACACCCTTGCTCTCTGGCTCTACTTGTGCCCCCTGCGTGGGAAGATGTGCGTGATTGTCGCTTTTTCTTCTTCTGTTTTCTCTAATAAACAAAATAAAGTAAACAAAAAAAAAAGAATAAACCTGATCCTGTTTCACAGTACTACTGGCTACTCTGCATCTCCATTTACCACGTTTATTTTGGCAGCATTATATCTAATCGGTGATGATGACCAACCCGCTCCAAAGAGGACCTTTTAAGTAGGTGTACTGGTGCACCATGATTCCTTTATGTGGATTTTGATCCAGACACTTAGTTTCCTATGTCTCTTCTCCGTAGCAAAAACAGCATGAAATGGTCTTGGTGAGGCAGCTACTGGTTGAATGGGCCATATGTTCCTTTGACAAAAATACCCAATTTGCTTAGGTGAGTTGAAGGGTGAGACCATTCCTTTTCTCGCAATGAATTGTGTGCTACATAAAGAAATAGCCTGTCCCACTTTAAATGTATGAGTGAAGACTATTTGTAGCCTTCCACCTTTCTGTGCCTTGCTGCAAGCCCGCCACCAGAATAGAAAACCATCATCGGCAGCCCTACTTATGTTTGCGCACAGAGAATACTTATGATAAATTGCTGTGGAAGTGCAGAGAACCTTGGAGATGGAGTAGACGTCTGTTACAAACTCTGGCAATGTACCACATTTTTTTATTTTTTTCAATCCCGGCAGTTGAAACAATTTAACGGCAACAAACTGCGTAGCACCTGCAATAATTCAAGACCTGATTGTATATCAATATAAACTTCTCTACTAGCGTCTTGGATGTACCAGCCCTTAACTGTTTGTACATGTTTTTGATACATTTCTTAAGTAAATTAGCTGATCTACAAATCATTAAAAAAAATGTTTGCCTTTACATACAGTTTCTGGGTCCAACAACTATTAGATAGGGGAATAATGCACATCATATGATCCTAGAGGAGCTTCAGGCTGCAAAAGTATTGTTACAGGCAAGTAACTCGTTACTTACCACCTTCCAGCAGCAAAACGTGTTTCAGCATTGATCTTGTCTTATGCATTTCGTGGCTTTGCTTATCCACATAAGAATTGTCATGCTTTGCCTCTCTGATGCCTTGTGTACACCCTGTTGTACTCCACTTTCACTACAGAGAATCGAAACATCAAACCGAGACTAAACACAAGGAATCTGAGCTCTAACTTGTAATGCTTGTTGCACATTATATCTTTTTTCATAATAAGGCAAACTGAAGGAAGTGACCTGTAACTGGTCACTCACGACCACTTCTCTGCCTTCCTACAAATGAAGAGTCTGTCAGACAGAGAATACAAACAAGATTATTTATTGATATTACACTACACCGGAGCCCAGTCTGACCAGCCTCCTGGGATGGCTGTTGAGGGACTGGACCCCGTAGCATACAATTACGTTATGTATGTTGTGGAGTCCACAAAGGCCCGCCTACTGTGGGAAAACACTAGCAGGTGTCGTAATACAATGGGGGTACAGAACATAAGTTTTGATGCTGCAGCCGGGCACTGGCTATCTATTGCCCAAGGTCGTCTAGCCTATCCTCCCCACCAGACAGGTGGTAAAAGGACTCTATCTAATGAGAAAGGAATACACTAACGAAGACACTTGCAATTACAAAAATAAAAGCTCAACCTTGGGAAACAAAACTTACCAAGGACCGTTTTCTCGAAAATAAACCAAGCAGCAGTTTCGATTATAATACAAAATGGATTACAAGATGGTTTTGTGAATACTAAGATATACAAACAGGAGGGCCCTTCAGTATTAACAAAACCTAAAGGATCTCACACTCAAAGCTTGTGGACTGTTTGCTACTTGCATAAACATTTACTTTGTTCCCACAATCCAACCACAAAAGAAGAGTACATTTGCATATGTTAATAGTGCCTGCGTGTCTTCTGTTGAGTCACCTCTGTGCATTTGGGAACCTACGTCTTGACCTCTAGCCACAGCACTATCCTACCATTAAACCTCTTGACTTCGATGATGCAACCACATGTTACCCCTTGTTACACGTCCAGTGCCATCATCTTCCCTCACTGCCCCCCCAGCTACCTCCATTTTGTTGGTTTTGCAAAGGGCATTAAGTGGAAACTATAGATGGCAAACACAGCTTTATGAAGGAGTATTCACTGGTACAGAAACACTGAATGGGTTCTACATGTCCTGGCACAGAAAGATTGTATTTTTTCTGGCAAGTTGTTGAGGATGGACATTTGTATCACTTGGCCGCAATGTTTGAGATTTTGAAGGTGCTATTTCTCTTCTGACACAAGCTTTCATTTGCTGTGTGTGAATTGTTTCTACGGAAAGTCTTGTCTCTGATAGACTTGTATCAGTGTTTTTTAAATAAGTAGAAAATAATGCTTATATTAAATATTTTTGATTAGCATAACCAGGCTTTACTTGGCATGACTAGACTGTAGTCTGTCTCCATTGACATTTGCTATGCATTAACAGAGAAAATGTGGCTTTAAAAATTAAATGAACAAGTTTTCTTTGTGCATATTTCTCTTTTGTGTTTTTGTCATTTACAAAAAATAAATTAGACTTCATTTTGTGATGGTGGTTATTTTGCAGAGCTGAAATATATTAATTTGAGTTCCTCGAGAAGGATACCAGGTGCTGGATGTTTCTGCACTTGCAACATATTCAGGGCTCTTTGCATGGGTCTGCTCTAATCAATTGCACTGTGTATTGTTTTCACTTGATGCATAAATGTCACATTTTCCCCCTCACCCCCTATTGTTTTATTCTATCTACGGATGAAAGTAGGTGTTCCTTAATGTTTACTCGATGTATCTTATACTCAAAAGATACTTTATTGGTACAGCCCTGTGATGGCAGATCATTCCATGTCGAAAATCTAGTTTTCATTGCCTGAATCTATGAAATATGCCCTATTTGGGATATGTGCCAGACCTTTCTTGCTTTCTGAACTGAGCATACTCTACATTGGTCTGCCTAATTATTTATACTTCGACTTTTTGCTCACTTTCTCAAAGGCAGGCTCCATGTTAGTCTATCTGGTTTTGCTGAACTTTACTTTGGTTCTGGCTCTTTGCTTGCTTTTGAGGACCTTTATTTTGATACCTTATGCAGTTTGCCTTATTTCAAGCATTATTTATTTTGATTTGAATTTGATTAACCAAAACCTTTTGCCTTATGTAATGGTTCTTAAATTTGAATAAACCTTTACCATTTGACTTTGAATTTTGTCCTGTGAAAGTTTTCTTTATTGGCATGGGGCTATAGTCTATTGAGACTCGCATGTTCCTGATCCTGCATCTCAACCCTTCTAATGTATTAGTTAAAGATGTTGACACTTGTAAATGGTACTTCTGTTGAGGAGGAGTGGTGCTTTTGGTTACTGTGGCAAACTTTGCACTGTTGGATTATGTCATCGTTCTTCATTCAAAACAGTATTTCAACGTGTAGCCTAATATTCAGAAACTGTTGTAAAGTGAATTGCAGTGTGATTCATTCAGCACACCCCTCAGCCCCCCTCCATAAAAAGCGTGCCTACTTCACATTTAAAAATAAGTGGATTTACAACTATTTTTTTCTGCTCAGTATCCAGGGTGATTTTTCGGAATCCCTATGATTGGCATGGGAGGAGCCGGGTGAGGAATACTGAACTGAAGTTGTCTCTAACTTGTTAGTATGTTATACTTAAAACGTACAACGTCTGCTCTTGATATAAACTTACTGCGTTTTCATTTCAGCACCTTAATGAGTGGCAATAAATGCAGCAATCTGGTAAAAACTGTTACTACTTGTTCATGCTTCGGCTGCTTACAATATATGCCCAATCCATTAGGTGACCTTTTAAAAAATAATGCAAATGTAATCCAAAGTAATCCTTTTCATTTTAAAGGTTGCACTTTAAGGCCATCATCCTCCAAGAAAGTAATAAATCTGCACCCAGAGGTTTCTGACCTCCCACAGTTGTAGAATTGCTCGTTTATAAGGTATTGACACTTTTTTCGAGATGACAACTACCTCAGCTTTTTTTTGCAAATTTCTATTTTTAAAAAATATATATTTTTATTCAAGTTTTTCACAACATTTATTCCCTCCAACCCCCGCACAGAGCAACTAAAACAATATGGGTCTAAAGAGATAGAAAGTCGGAAAAAAGAAAAAAAGTTATATCTGTTAAACACAAAGTTCGTCCCATATGTCTATATCTATACAATGAGTGTTGAAACTAAATAGTAATATATAACACATTTGAAAGATGGTCGACATAGAAAACCGAGAAAAGGAAGAAAATAAAAAAATTAAAATAATAGATCTATGCAGTTTCGTTAAAGAAGAAAAGGGGAAAAGCACCAATTAAGATGATTATACCTCTGCTCTTTCATTTCCACATTTCCAATCGGTTTCCATATACGTAGGCCTAGTGTTCTCCCTTTTCTCCCCTTTCTAGCATATATCTCCTTTTCCAAGTTGTGAATATATAATAGTCTTGCTATCCACTGCTTCATAGTGGGGGGTAATCTATCCCGCCAAGCAGAGGAAGTACACAGCCTTAACACTGCCATAGCGACGAACAGGAGATATTCATACTGTGGTTGTATTGTCTCGCTTCCCACTCCTAGTAAGATCACATCTGTTGTCAATGTAACCCAGCAATTTAAAGATCTAAAAAAGAAGGTTTTGATAGCTCCTAACAAGGGGAGCAGATTAGGGCATTCTGCAAAGATATGTACAATATCCCCATCTAGACTGTCGCAACGTGGACATGTGATCCCCTGTGTACCTCCCCACTGTGCTATTCTTGCTGGCGTATAATACAACCTATAGAGTGTTTTATAATGTTGAGCTTGTAAAGCTGCGGAACATAGTATCTCTTGCCCAAGTGGCAGTGATTTTACAAAAAGACCCCTTGGTGTCCCTATCTTGTTCTCCCATTTCAATTCAAATTTTTATATGTCATCCTTTCTGTTTTCTATAAGTTCAGCATAAATCTTTTTAATTGTGCAGCCATACCCCTGTTCAATAAGCTTCAGGATTGTGTTGTCCTCAAATCCCCGCAATCCTCCTGTTTTACTGACTAGAAAACGTCTTACTTGTAGATACTTGAAGAAACTCCTGGAGGTGATACCGAATTCTAGTTGTATTTCTGAAAACTGGCGTACCCCCGTTGATCCTAATAAGTCTCCCACTTTTTTAACTCCCTTCCGATTCCACTCCTTAAAGTTATATCCGCAAAAATGTATTTTGGTAATGCAGGGTTATTATCTAATCTAACATACTGGTTAAACCTCCCAAGTCAGCGCTTATTTTTAAAGGCCTTCCATACCCGAAAAGCTGCATCTACTGACTTAAATCTTGTTCTCTTGAAGTAACTTGGTTCAGTAAACTTCAATAAAACATTCTGAATCTCTTCCCCAAAGACCAAACCTATATTGTTAGTGAACCCACGTGTATCTCTGAATCAGTCCCAGCCCCGCCTATGAGGTCTATCATTTGTTGGAGGGCTGCGGCCAATAGTATAATCTCATATCAGGGAGGGACCATCCCCCTCTATCCCTTGGTAATGACATAAATCTTAATGCTCTCCTTGTCCTGCCCTGAGACCAAACAAATCGATTAATAATTGTCTCAATTGAATTGAGCCATATACAGTTGAAGAATAGGGGAATCGTTCTAAATAAATATAAAAACTTTGGGATTAAGTTCATTTTTATATAATTGACCCTACCTACTATTGACATATGTAGGTTGTGTATCCTATCTAGGTCTTTCTTTGCTTTTTTTAATATAGGACTAATGTTAATTTCTACCAGACTATCTAAATCTGGCTTAATGACCACCCCTAAATACGTCCACTCAGTGCAGACCCTTGCGTCCGTACACGTTACATGCTCGTTCTTTATAATCTGCGTCTTTGCCTTATTCAGTGCGTATCCTGCCCCTTTACCAAACTGTACTGCCTCCTGCTCTATTGCTTTGATAGCTTCAGTGGGTGAGGGTGTGATAACCGCGATGTCATCGGCGTACGCCAGGACTTTAATAGGACCCATTTTTGTATCTAGGGTTTTATTAAATTATTTTGCTCGAGTTTAGATATCAGAGGGTCTATGTACATTGCAAAAAGGAGAGGGGAACACGGACATCCTTGCCGGGTTCCCCTAGTGATTGTAAACGGTGCCGTGCGTCCGGCATTGATCCTAACAGATGCAGTCGGGGCCTTGTAAAGCAATTTAATTGCTGTCGTGAAGCCTGCCCTAACCCCACTTCTCTTAAGTACTGCCCAGAGAAATTCCCAGGCCACTCGATCGAATGCCTTTTCAGCGTCTAGCAGCAATGCTGCCATATGATTCCCCAATACCCCTTGTAAATCGAAGAAATTGATCATCTTCCTAATGTGTTGTGTGGTGCCCCTTTGTGGTATAAACCCCTGCTGATTTTTATTGACCAAGCTCTCTATTACCTTTGATAATCTTACAGCTTGTGCTTTGGAAAAGATTTTTGAATCTGAATTAATGAGCGTAAAGTGGTCGGTATGAGCCTGGCTCTATTGGGGATTTTCCTTTCTTTAAAATTAATACAATTTCGGCCCCTACCCAACTGGCTGGAATGGATGCTCCTAATTGTGCCTGCCTGATCGTTCTGAATAATTCCTCCCTGATAGATGTAAAAAAGACCTTATAGAATTCACCAGGTATCAAATCTGGACCCGCTGCCTTTCCTGAGGGTAAACTCGCCATTACCTCCATGATTTCCTCGGCCCCCAGGGGGATATCCAAGGCCATACTGTCTTCCTGCTGTAACACTCTACTGGGTATATCCTGTAGGTATCTCTCAATGTCTGAGCAGTCCCTTTCGTGATCTTCCCTGTACAGTTTGGTATAAAAATCCCTGAAAACTTCCATAACACCTTTAGTGTCTGTGATCAGATTACCATTGCAGTCCTTTATTTCTTTGATTGCCCCTTTAGCAGCCCTCTGTCTAGTTCTTGCAGCTAATGTGCGTCCTACTCTCTCGCTGTATTCATAACATTGTTCTCTATGAACAGTAAATATTTTAGCTGCCTTTTCTGCAATCCCTTCCGCTGCCTCAGCTTTGATAATCAAGAGATCCAAAAAAAGTTGTTCCACGTCACTCCCATCCAGTGTAGCTTGCTCTAACTTGTACTCTGCTTCAAGTAAGGCATTATTTAGTTGTTCCGTCTTGAGCTTCTCTTTCTTCTGTTTCGAGATGCTAAAGCTGAGATTTTCCCCCCGTACCCCCGCCTTAAAAGCATCCCACTCATTCCCTACTGAGGTGCTCCCCCTATTAATATCCCAGTAATCCTTTATCCATAAATGCATATGAATAAGATATTCCTGATCTACCAAAAACTCCCTTTCGAATGTCCAAGATCTCACCTGTCTTTTAAACCCGGTTGACATAAATGTTAAAATAATTGGGTTGTGATCTGAAAAAATGCGTGGTAATCTCTCAATATTTATATTCTCTACCATTGATCTTGTGGTAAAAAAATAATCTAATCGTACATATTTTTTATGTGGTGCTGAATAGTAGGTGAAGCCAGCTTCCCCTGTTCTTAATAGCCCCCATATATCTCCCAGCGCATTATTCTCAACCATATTAAGTATAGCTCTACAGACTCTTTTTTACCTTTCTTGATATTGCCTCAAAGGCTCTGTGCCTGAACCTGTAGCGCCATCTATATTGAAGTCCCCAGCTAATATAATCTTTGGTGCCCAGTTGGCTAGTTCTAAGTCCAGGAAATCAAACACTTCTGGGTCATCCTCCGTTGAACCATAAACTGAACCCAGCGTAATCCATTCTTGACCAATTAAACATTCTATTAGAACCCATCTTCCCCATTCATCCTCCAACCTTTTCCTTGTGCTAACATTGTACATTTTGGTTGAAATAGCAACCCCTCTTGTTTTAGCTCCTTGTCTCGAATATACTAATAGTCACAGCCCTAATTGTTCTAGGAGGAATGGTTTATTCCCTTCTATGTGAGTTTCTTGGAGACATATAAAGTCAGCCTGTGTTTTTTCAGTAGTGTTGCCACCCTCTGCCTTTTTAATCGATCATTTAACCCGCAGACATTAAATGATATAATCTTAATGTCCGTCAGAGTTTTATGTTTTTTTTCCTTTTCCTGCCACACACCACCCCACTCCAGTGTGTAACCATTATCCCACCTCAATTTGACATTTTCTTCATATTTATCCTTTCGAAAGTGACTTTCCTGTTCTATCTCTCTATATTGTTGTATTCTTAACAATCCCTGTTGTCCCGTGCTCTCCTGTTTCCCCTTTCCCCGCCCCCTCCCCGGTCTTCCCCCTTTACAGGCAAATAGGTCAATCCTGACCTATGTGTAGCTGCTTCCTTGCCCGTAGAGCGTAGCTACTAACTTCCTCCCATCTGTGTCAAAATAACTGCATTTTAAACTGTACATACACATCAATGCCTAAGAGCCATAAATCCGTATACAGAGAAGGGTAAAACCCCCCTCCGCTATTTTAGCGTTCTCATCTATACATAGTATGAGTCTATGTCTTTATCCTGTCTTCTGCTTTATCATGGCTTTTGAACAATTACGGCGGTGTCTCCTTGTTTCCTTTGATCTTTCATTTCATTCAAGTACGCCTGTGCCTTAATTTCAGAGAAACACATCCTTGTATGACCATTCCGAATTATTTTAAGCCTTGCTGGGAATAACAGATATGCTTTGCAACCTATATTTTTAAATGGATCTATCAGCTGTCTCATTCTCCATCTCCTCTCCACGGTAACGTGGCAGAAGTCTGGGCGTCCAAAAAAAGTTATCCCTTTGTAGGATCGGCGATCCTGAGGTTTAGCTCTGTCCATAATTTCCTGTCTGGCCAGAAAGTTGCCTATAAACACCAGGATAGCTCTTGGCTTTGGTTTCTGTTTGGCACCAACAATCAATGTCTGTGTAAGGGGAAACCTATGTGCTCGCTGCACCTCAATATCCCAGTTCCAACTCCCAATCTCCGGGAAGGCACTTTTGAAGAGTGTAATTACAAACGACCTGGCATCTTGCTCTTCAAGCCCCTCCGGGATGCCTAGTAAGCGAATGTTACTACGTCTCTGTCTGTTCTCGAAGTCTTCGAGCTTCCATTGAATGTCTTCTGTGGCTTTCATGAGCCTCTCTGAATTCCTGCCAGCGCGTTACTTCGTCTTCCAACTTTCCTGTTCTTTCCTCTACCTCATTTACTCTTCCCGCCATTTCTGCGTATAATTTATTCATCTTACTTAATGAACCTTGAATCTTTTTATTTGCTTGTTTAGCTCTTTTACTCTCTGCCCTTGCCTCACCCTGCATCTGCTTCAAGGTAGCATAAAGTAAATCCATTGTAGGAGGTTGCTGATATACGCCTTGAGGTCTTTTCTGCTGCTCTCCTGACCCTGTTTCCTCTTGATATAAACTAGAACAATCCCATACTAACTTTTTAGCCATCTCATCTTGCATAGGGCTAGCCGATGTTTTCTTGCTGTGCCTTTGGCGACTCCTCTGTGATTTCTTCCTTCGATTGGAGGAAACCCTTTGGATGGTCTCCTTGGAAATCTCTGTATCCACCGAAGATACAGACTCTGGATCTGTACTTAAGGCTGAGCTTTCTCCCTCGCTCTCCACTGGTTCTTCATCATCAGACGAGGACCCAGTCTCATCGTTCACAGAATAAAAGAACTCTTCATTAGGGGACCCAGGTGCTGTTGCTCCTAGGTCTAACTCAGACTGTGGATGTTGAGCAGGTATAACTTCCTTTGCACTACAGTGGGCAAGGTTTAGATAGAGCCGTTTTCCTCATTGATATTATTAGTGTCTATCAAGTCTGTCGTATCAAGCACTTTCTCAGCCATGACAGGTATATCCTCTTGCCCTAATATATCTGATTCTGAGCGCAGTACTGTAGTAGTGCTTGGCTCCTGTATCACAGCATCATTGATAAGTCGTTATGCGGTAAGTCTGGAATCTGTGCAGATTGTACCGTTTGCCCCTCGGACACCACATTTGTTAATAGGGTGTCTACTTCGTCAGTACTGCCCGTTGTATTTATCACCTCGTTATGTATGCCCGGTAGACTCAATGCGCGGCTTACCTCCCTGCGTGCCTCTGCCTCTCCGCCATCGCCGCCCAACACCGACTCACCGTGTCTCTGCTCTGGCATTCTCTGTACCTTCGATGCTATTGCCGATTGTCCCAGCGTCTGCATCTGCAGCTCCGATTGCGGACTAGCCAGGTCTGCCCCGCCCGGCGTTCCCGGTGTGCGCGGTGCAGCAGCATCACGCGAGCCCTGCTCAGCTGTTGTAACAGCTCCGCCCTGGATCGCCGAGTCTGTCTGCACGACGGGTTGCCTCCTCTGCCCTGGATCGTCCTCCGTGGTGAGATCCGACCGCGTGAGCCCACCGGAGAAAGCCTCCAATACTGTAGGTTGCCTGAGTGTGTTCGCTTTTGTTGTTTTGCTGGAGGTGTCTGTCAGGGTTCCTTTCGGGATCGAATTGGCGTTCTTCTTGGCCGCCATAGCAGCTCTCCTTTCAGCCTTCGACTCTGCCCGTAGCTCTGCTCTTAACTCGGCCCTCTGATCCGGTTCTTTATCCTTGATTTCCTTTGCCTTCATTTTTGATGCGGAATCTGCAGCGTTATGTTTAATAATTGCTTGTCTCCTAGTAACTGCATGGCTAGATGCCTCGGCTTGATCAATCGGATCAGTGGCCTCGCCTGGTATGTCTTTGGTTTTGACCACATCTTTCGCCTTAGTCCCGCGCGCCGGCATCTTCAGGTACTCTAGGAACTGCTCAGCCGCCGCCGCTTTTGTCTATGCAAATACCGCCAACCTCCGAGTATACACCTGGGTCTCCGATAAGAGTTACGAAGAGTAAGTGTCGAGATATTTACTATGAGGCTTCTCAGTCTCTCGAGCCACCACATAATCTGTGCCTGATTTGCTCCATTAGTGAAACCAGTTGGGAGAGAGTAGTAATAGCGTCCTACTCCTGTGGACTGTCCGCAGCCATCTTGCAAATTTCTAGATATGGTTTTCAAGATGTTTTGTGAATTTCATACTTGCATGCAAGAATAACAAGAATTGGCATAGCCAATAGGTCTCGCCTTTGGGACCTTATAAGTGTTTAGTTATGCCGCACAATATCCTTGGTGCATCATCAACATCAACTGTTGCATGGCTAACGACTTATAAGGTCCCAAATGCGAGACCTATTGGCTATGCCAATGCTTGTTGGAACTGCCAGTGCTCAGCACTGGCTAGACCTGGGCCACTTAAAGCCCTGATTGCTGGCACTTATCAACATCAGATAACAGGTACTGAATGACTGTGAGTGTTCCATTTGATCACCGATTTTTTTTTTTGATTACACCTTTACAAAGAAGTGAACAAGGTATTGTGGATAGCCACAAAGATGTTCTAATTTAGACTGCAAGTGTTATTACAATTCTTTGCACTGTGCCTCACTCATTTAAGCCATAACGTTTATTTCTCGTGATATTGTTTTCTGTTATCCAGGCCACTGTACATAAGATAATTCCCTCGGCTTTATGTCCTGTACACGGTTATCAGATATCTATCACTGACATATCACATCCGCAAGGGCTTTAAGTAGGCCGGGTCCTGCTGGTGCTCAACACCAAAAGTTCTAAAAAGCTGGTGGAACAAGGGTCCAATTCTGCCCTCACAGTTCTCAATATAAGAAGCAGACAGTGCCCGTCTGAAGGTCTGCCCGCTGCCTCACGGTATCAACATGAAAATAGAAAACAGGCATTGCTCAAAAATACATGCTGATATAGTGACGGGAGGTTTATTTAATTTGCAACAACTAGGAACTCATTTGTGTAAATCGGTAAAATGACGGGATTAAAAATAAATGCAGAGCGTGTTTGCATAGTTATACTCATTTCAATGACATAAAAAATTAGTTTTTTTACAAAGACGCAACATAGTTTCTTCAACTAGAAAGAAAATGCCCTACAAAATCGTATTTGCTGGTGTAAATGCTGAAACTAACATTGAGTGGCTAGAGAAAGAAAGGGAGCAAGGTTCCGTGCGTGCCACAAGCACCAAAAACGCCTAGGTCCTAGTAAAATAGGGGTAGAAGGAGAGCGAAGCAGCAAGGGTGGGAGGAGAGGGACACAGAGGTAGTGGGAGGGAGAGAAGCAGTGCGGGTGGAAGGAGAGGGAAGCAGTGCGGGTGGAAGGAGAGGGAAGCAGTGCGGGTGGAAGGAGAGGGAAGCAGTGCGGGTGGAAGGAGATGGAAGCAGTGCGGGTGGAAGGAGATGGAAGCAGTGCGAGTGGAAGGAGAGGGAAGCAGTGCGGGTGGAAGGAGAGAGAAGCAGCGCAGGTGGAAGGAAAGAGAAGCAGCGCGGGTGGGAGGGGAGGGACACAGAGGTAGCTGGAGGGAGAGAAGAGTGGACTGGTGGGAGGGGAGGCACTCTGAGGTAGTTGGAGGGAGAGAATCAGCGCTGATAGAAGCGCCCAGAATGTGCATTAATTATTCAGTGGCAGGTGCCCGCTCTGAGCTCATTTTTATAACTCAACCATCAAAAGTCGAACACGCGTAGATATAATATGAGGCTGAGCTGGAGTTAATCTAATAGTACACAGTGATTTATATCTTTCTCGTTAATCCAATGGAGAGGGAAAATAAAGCGGAGGCTGCAGCAGGCGGGTAATCTGAGAGATAGCGCTGCGAGGAGTGCGCACACTGCACTCACCTGTACAGCGTACAATGCACATTTGGGGACAAGTGTGCGGATCGGGGGGAAGCTTTTGAGCACAGAGAGCACAACACATACTCCCCTGTGGAGCTGTGGTGCGCTGGGAAGGCAAAGAGAAACACCACAAGGACATGCTCCTCTGAGGGGTGCCAGAAGTCCCAGTTTTGAGGGGAAAGTCCCGGTTATTCGTCATATCTTCCGGTAGATTTTGCTAAATTCAGCCACGTCCCATTTTTGAGAGCGTCCATTGAAGATAGAGGGAGGCAACCTTTAATGTTCTAATGCACGGTCACTAGCCATTTCACAACTCAATTTAATTAACGCAGAGGAGGCGGGCTGCACGAAGCTTGCGATGGGTAACAAATGGCAGAGTAATGATGTGGCTCTCCTCTCTCCCATGACTAGATGCACGCTCACCATGTGAATACCTCTTTTTTTTTTTCTGAAACACTGCTGCAAGCAACCCGGGTCCATTCGGCTGGGAAAGTCAGTGGTGGCACAGCATGCCTGGTGAGGGAGGCAGAGCTCTACAGTACAGCGGGACAGGGTTGCCGCATTAAACCAAAGAGAAAGCGAAAGAGAAAATGTGCACCACAAAGCTGCATATAGGAGATCGTTGCTCATCAGGGTGGCGATGGAAGTTAGCATGCAGGGCCCCAGGAGAAGAAACTAGCATTGGCCGCGAGCAAAAAGAAAACGTGCGACCGGGAGCACCAGGAGAAGAAGAAACGAGCATTGGCTGTGAGCAAAAAGAAACTTGCAGCTGCGACCGGGAGTAGTGTGCGAGCAAAAATAGAATTTAAAAAAAACACGGAAGTGGTGTGCACGCGCGCACAGGGAGAGCGAGAGGAAAGCCAGATTGCGCCGCTGCGCATGACAGTGAAAGTGATCGCGATGCACTTAATGACCCATGACGGAAGAAAGACAGATGACGGCTGCACGCGCACGTAACCGTAAGCTTGAGGCCACCAAAAGCTTGTGGTAGCACTTTCAAAACACGCTTACTAAATGTCTCGTAGGGCAGCGCATGCGCTGGTTCAGGCGAGTCCTAAAAATGTGTATATTCTTGTGCGCAAAAAAGAAAAAGTGCAGTTCAGATGCAAAGTGTCTTCTCGATTGCTGACATACTTATTTTTGCATGGGAGAATCCCCCCCCCCCCACACTTTTGGAAGGTGTTACTTTTCCATTTACACCCTGCAACCCATTCACTTAGACCATGACAGGAGCAAAGCTCCAGCTATTTTAAGACAGGGATGGCCCCACAGCTTCCCAGAAAATAAAATTAAACAACCCTCCCTCCCTCCAAAAGCTACAATAAAACATAAAAACAAACTTCATCACTACACTGACATGTTTGACACATTTGTGATAAATAAAATATTATTAAATGGTACTTACCCATGGGCTGCGCGTACTCCTCGTTGTTCAGTCTGTGGCAAGCAGAGCTCCCCTAACCAATCCAGGCACTGCTCTCATGCTGTTAACCAGCATGAGAGAAGCACCAGGGTTGGATGGAGCGGGTTGGCTGGATGCTTGCTCTCCACCCAGCGGTCTAATGACCGCTGGCCAAACTGACTTGCACACTTGGAGTGTCAGGCTAGCCACTGCTCCAGTCCTCCATTCGGTCAACCGGTAGCGAAGGACACGCCCCGCATTTCTCCCGCCTATGGGGTGGACTGGCGGCTTAAGCATGCCTCTGTGAAAAACAAAATGGCAATTAAATATTTTCCCTGGCATTTTATTTATGTGCTGCTCACAGCAGGTGTGGGGCTTCCCCGCCCTCATGAAGAAACCGCTGCTGCTTCCAGAGTGAGAAGAAGTTGAAAGATGTTTTGTGAATAGCTAAAACAAAGGGGTGCTGGATGGATGGGTGCGCAAGTTTCTGCAAGCCCCATTATAACCCTGCAGTAAGTCACAAGAGGCCTATACATTTTGTTCTTAACTTGTCACATTTGCTGTGAGTTAAAAGACGGGAGTTCAGTGTCCTTCAATGTGTTCATAAAGACTGCTGCTTGCTTAACATGGAGATGGGTGTTTGTTTTGTATTTGCTTGCTGGCAAATGGAGGGAATTTTGTAATGTGAAACAAGTGACCATCTTGCTGGAGTACATAAAGCATGAAAGGAAAGGCTGCAGAATGTCGAATGTTTTCTAGCACATAATTACATTTAAATGCTTATACATGAACTTTACAAACATTAAGATATATCGGTAGTAAGAAAAGTTCAAATGAGACGCATTCTGTTTGTAATTCTGAAGTGTAAAGGGGATAATCTAAAGTAACAAACCAAGACACTTCAATTGTGTGATACGCAAATGAAATTTATACGCAGAAATACGATGTTAAAACATAATCATTTGCGCTGCATGACTGTTGCAAACTTGGTGCCCGTTTCAATGCGCTCTCTGCAAAAAGCAGCGCCCCGTGTTTTAGTCCTATTTAGTACAATGTGCTTCACAATGCACCACTAAATACAAACCACTTTCCACCATTCTTCTGCCAAGGGTGTGGCTCAGGTTCTACGCATTGTGTAGCACTTGGATTTTTTCAACTCCTAAGGCTTTACTGACACAACATTGACAGCAGCACCCTCTACCTTCTGAAATGTGTTGCAGCGCCACTTACACAAACATGCAAACGCGTGAATGCAGCTTTTAAAGTTTAAAATAACAAGTAACCAGCATCTACAATGCCAATAGCTTAAACTTTAGCAAATGCGAGACCTATGTAATGCAAATGCTTGTTTAAAAGTATGTGTGTGTGTGTGCGGGGGATGCAAACAGAAGGTAGCAGAAGTAAAACAGACTGGGAGGGTGTGGGGAAGCAAAACTGAGGGGGGGTGGGGAAGCAAACATTATGGTGCAGTCGGGGAAGGTGCACGGAGGGCGTAGGGAAGCAAATAGGGTGACCAGATTCTCAAAAACAAAAAAACGGGGACAGGTCATAGACATAGAAGTAGGACTACGGTTTGCAGTTACCATCAACATAAAAGTAGGATTATTTGACAGCTGTCATAGACATAGAAAAGCGCAACAACGACCGCTCCCTCCACAGACCGAGATGAAGCATTACAGACAACAAATCTGAGGTCTTTTATTGGCACCCCTCTCCTTTACACAGCAGCATTAGTACTTCTTATTACATTTACACTTTTAAGGACTACAGCATATATTTGCCAAAAATCAATAAAACATCACAGGCTAGCAAATGCCATTGCAAAGAGAGCATGGGCGCGCATGCTCAACTGGAACAATGAAAAACAGGGACATTTCTGTGTTTTCCTGGGACACTGGTTGAAAACGGGGACATTTGAGTCACTTGGAGAAAAGTGTCGGGACACGGGTACACTTCTCCAAAAACAGGGACCGTCCTGGGAAAACGGGGACGTCTGGTCACCCTAAAGCAAACGAAAGAGAAATGTGTCAGGGAGAGAAAAGCAAATCAGCAAGAACAACGTTAATCTGGGGGTTGAAATCACAACCTTTACAGGTAATCTGAGCCGAGGAGGAAAGCGCAGCGAGCTGCCACTTTGGAACTGGAGAACTGCTCAGCAAAGCACTCCAATACGTTCCTGTCAGATTTGCGGTTGCGGTTGTAGGAGTGTGTCCCCAAAGAGACGTTTGCAGCCAAAGAGTTTTTGGATCCATTTCACAGAGGAACAAATTGAGAAAAATGGTAAGAGCCCTTTGTTGAAGTCATGGTTTTTAGCAAATGAGTGGAGGAGCACACCTAAAGCATATTTATGTTTAACTTAGATGTTTGTTCAGAAAATAGACATGCCAGATCTAGCGGAGTTTACATCATGCACCTTTGGCATTGCTGAGTTGTCCCCTTCTGTCTCCCATGGCCCCTGAAGAGCTCCCCGTTTACTCAGAGTTAAATAAACCAGCTGTGGTCAGAACAGCGCATGAAAGACCCTCCTGCAGTAAGAGCAACTCATTAAAGAAAATAGTGCTTATAGACTAAAGAAGACGTACCTTGTAACAACTGAAGTAAAAGGGCCAGTCATCATGGGAGGTTACAAATGAATCCAAGGCGGTACTAAGGAGGGTCTAGCAAGCCTAATAATTAATCGGAAGCCAGCATTTACGAAGGACCGTGACACAAGCCAATGCCAAATATGGACAGAGTGGGCGGGGCTTCAAGTACATACTCCAATACCGCATGGCTCACAGAGCATCGCGCTGCTCTTGCTCGACCTAAAAATGATGTCCTCTAACGGTAGCATGCACATATGTTGTCATCAAAAAGTAGAAAAATGGCTCTGATTAAAAAAAAAAAATAATAATGGCAAATGGGCATAAATTGGCTCAAAGGGTTTGGCACTGAAGTAAACTTTTAGAGTAATGTGCACATGCAAAATTCTGTCATACAGTAAAGAGAGCCAATGGCTTTTGTGGGTTGACCCATTCCTCCATGCTTTATGCTGTGGTGAGCAGAACCAAAAAGTGAATGACACTTGAACAGACCAATGGATGAAGAAGTCAGAAGCACAGAAATATCCATATTTGTGTGCAAATATGTAATCGTTAAGTACCATTCAATGAAAAATAAAATGATAGGAGTAAATTTCATGTTCACTAAGGATTTAAATAAAGTGATTTAGCGGTCGTTGTAGGGCTTTCAGTGACGTTTCATTGAACAAGCATTTGCAATGCAATAGGTCTCGCATTAATTAAGTTTGAGCTATTGGCATTGCTAAATATTGCAACACCAATTGCAACAAAAGTCTATAAATTGTGTGCCAAAAAAATGCGTATTTATTTTTGTAGCAATGGTGGCACGCTGCGCTTTAGATGAATATGTTTAAAAGTAAAGTGCACCATACTGCAATTTCTACAATAGTTAATTGTGGATGTGTTAACAATTCATGTGTAGACTGATGGCTGGTGGTGTGTGTGCCTGTACAAATTGTGCACTGATGGCTGGTGGTGTGTGCCTGGTGGAAGCTTGCACTGGTGGTGTGTGCGCCTGGTGGAAGCGTGCACTGCGGGCTGGTGGTGTGAGTGTGCCTGGTGAAAGCATGCACTGACAGCTGGTGGTGTATGTGTGCCTGGTGAAAGCTTGCACTGACGTCTGGTGGTGTGTGACCGGTGGAAGCGTGCACTGACGGCTGGTGGTGTTTGTACCCGGTGAAAGCGTGCACTGACAACTGATGGTGTCTGTGCCTGGTGAAAGTGTGCACTGACGGTGTGGTTGTGAGTGGTTGTGTGTGTGTGTGTGGTTGTGTGTGTGTGGTTGTGTGTGTGTCTGGAGGATCCCTGGCCCAAAATGGAGGTGTATTTCAACAGCGGCGGTGGTGAGGTGGGTGCTTGGTTCATGGGGGCAGGGCTGTTTGGAAGCCACATCCCGCTGTAGCTTTGTGGAATCCTGGAGGGGTTGCCGCCCGTCCCCAGGGGTTGTTTTGTTGTGACGTCTGTTTTTGCTTCACCCCACCTGAGTCTCCGATAGTGGTATAATCTTAGCACCCATTGAGAAATCCCTGTGGGCATCCTCTGTCAAGTGCCTCAGTAAGAAGGCCCTCCCGCCAGCCAGTGTTTGTGATACATGTGTCTGTGTATTTGGTGGAGGGACAGGTTATGAAAACGTGTATGTAGAGCATCCTTTCAGCTCTGCTGTAGAGTACCGGCAGCCCGAACACCGGCAGCACATGCACTTTGTGGAGTGGATACGTTGGCCAGTGCTGTCAGACTGTTTTCTCTCCGAGGGGTGGATGATGCCCTCCGAGCTGCTGCTGCTGCAAACAAGTTGCGCGTGCGTCATCCGACCGCCCCTTCTCATCACACAGTAATATCTCACGAATATGCTAAGGAAGATCTGTATACAACCTGCTTTGCCAGCACTTTTGTATTTAGTAATGCCAATAGATGATTACTGCATTGTTGATGCAGTGGGAGAGAGGGGAGTCGCAGAGAACTGCTTCTTTCCTGGTGCCTATGATCGAACAAACTCAGGCAGTACTTGTAAGAATAGGATGGAGGCTGTATGACAAAATGAAGTGACCCCTGTCTTGCGAGGTATGCATACACCTACAACAGTGCTGTCCTTTTCGGAGCTGTGAAGAAATCTATTGTACGGTTCCGTTTTTTGAGTGGTATGGTCCCGCAGTGTATGACCGGTGCATGTGTGAGGGGGCGGAGGATGATAACAGAGCTGCAACCGTGTTTAGGGAGGAGTGAGCAAGCACGCTGCAGCCCAGATATCTGCCTGCATTGGAGAGAGGGTGCAGTCTTGGCAGGTGAGGAATGCACACTTTTTGTCCGGTGTGGGACTTGGGCAGGAGGAACAGGCTGCCAGCAAACACGGAAGACAGCGAAACAGAAAGCAGCTCAGCAACCGGGTTGTGACTGAGATAGAGGGAGCCCCAGTGCCAAACCCAGTGCGGCAGCTGAAGTCCCGAGTCCCAGGAGGGGGCCGGGTGAAGACCTGCGGATAGCACTGCGGGGCTCCCATGCCGAGACTGACCCACTGGCTGCCGAGGGAGAGAGGGACACGCGGAAAGAGCCTGGTGAGTGGGGGGGATGTGTGTGTGTGTGTGTGTGTGTGTGTGTGTGCGCATGGGTCTGTTTGTGTGTCTGTCTGTGTGTTTGCGCGTGCATGTGTGTGTGTGTGTGTCTGTGTGTATGTATTATCCACTTCCTGGCAAGGTAGGACAGGAGATGTGCACGGCATGTGGGTGAACGGGCACGCTCACATGGGAGAATCGCCTGCTCGTGCCCATCCCCTGTCTCACATTCCCAGGAAGTGAGTAACAAAAGATGCTTCGCTGGCACTGCTTACACCAACTCGACCTTATAAAAAACGGACATGGCGTTAATTCTAATTGGAAATGGCCTCAGTGCACCAGAGGTGCAGAACATGAGTTGTTTTAAATTAACACACCAGTAAACTGAATTCTTATGTACAAGGACACATTTCAGTGAAATCCTTTTTTCTCTCTCTCCAGAAGCTTGTCCTTCTGCTCAAAACTCAGGTCACCACCCTCAAATTCATTTCAAGTTTGCCAGCCCGTTGGAAGTTTAGTATCAAGCGCCTCTCGCATTTGACATCATTCAAACACGGTACGACACTGCCACCTCGTGGCTTTTCTGAATTTCGTATTCATCCAATTAAAAAAAGATTTGTTGTTTGAAAAGCACCATTGGAGACCTAAACACAGCTTTGTGTAAATTAATTCAGAGGTCAGCAGCATCATATAATTAGGGTCAAATATCTGCACTTTCGCTTTAGACCTATTTAGTGCAGTGCGCTTCTCATATTTCATCGTTTTAGGCGAGTTTCAGCGGCTGCATTTCGGCAGGCTGTGTTAATGGCTTTCCAGCCGTGGCATCTCCAGCAAAGTCTCTCACTGGGTACAGCCCCAAGGATCCTTGGTGTGGCTTTCCCAAAAGAGACCAGTTTTATTGTTTTTGTTTTGTTTTTTTGTTTTCTACAAACTTTATCATATATCAACATTTAGTCCGTGATGAACTGGTATCTATCCGATCAAGGCTGCATATTTTGGATGCACGGTTCGTTGAATTGTGGGCTGATTCTTTCACTTTTTCAGCGAGCAGGGTTATTTAACAATTACCCCCCCCCCCCCCACCCACCCCCTCCCTCACCCCCTGCAAAACCCCCCTACCTCCGTGATTTTATCCTCCTATTTCCAGCTCTTCCTGAAGTACTCTAGTCCTGGTTATCCAAGCCTTGCACTCGCAGCGCTGGGCATGTCACTGTTAGGATGAGCAGCTAATCCTGGTACCGTAAATCTCTCCAGGACGTCCTCTTGCTTTGTAAGCCACCTGGATACACCACTTCGTATTGTGACCCCATTGTATTGTGGTGGGAACCTCTTCACCCTCAGGGTCTATTCACATCACGCTTGGCCACCATTAGAGCCGTGCTACAAAACCGCAAGGGTTATCTCGACCCAGGCTGGAGTTGTTCACTGCTTTAAGTTCAGTTGAGCACCATTAAAGTGAATGGTGGGAATGCTGGTTGCGTGCAGCGTATATCGATGACCGAAGGGTTTCACTAAGATGTGTATTGTATTAAGGTGAAAAGGAGTCTGCTGAGGATCATAATCCTGTCTACCAGGGGTACAGTGTGGGCCCCTAACGTTGCACTAGTGCGGTTAATGAGGAACCCACCAGTTTGAGGGCTCCCAGTCCGCCTAAGGCCTGTATGTGTGTGTGACCTGACCTGGCGATCGGTGCTGTTATTGTATGACGTGTCCTGGCAATCTCCTCTGCCTTATGTAAAGGAAGGAAAATGCCAACGTTAGGTCATCAGCAGACCGAAGACATGGAACTCCATCCTAGGTGTAACCCACTAGACCCCATCCCTCTGCTAAAGCAACATGCTCGAAAACCTATCCTCAACAATCATTTTTGCATAACCTCCCAGTTACAAGGCGGATCAGAGAGCCCCCACCTCCCCTTTGGCCCGACCACTGCAACCACTTGGCCCTGTTTCCTCTTGTACCACCCAGGTCTGCCTGTCTACTGTCCCTCGACCCTCAATTACCGTCTGTCTGTGTTCTCCATCTACTCCTTTCCACAGCGCTCCCTTGCTCTTTAGCTAGGCTTATGCTGTACAGGTACATGCAGAAACATATGTGCATCATTTGTGTGGGTTGGCCACCCTTTGTATTTCTTCACTCATGCATAGACGCCCAGACTTTTGACTTGCCCAGTAAATGTGTTTGAAGACTAAGCCGGGCAGGGATGTTGCAGGTAGGGAGGGGTTTTAACCTCTTGAAGGGGATAGGTTGTATGCAAAGGAGTCGTGGATCCCTGTCAAATTCCACGTCAATGCAGAAGGGTTTATTCCTCGAAGTACTATATTAAAGCCTAGCGCCATACCTCTTCTGGGACGCAGTTTTGAAAACTAGCTTTTTAAGATGCTCGCCATTTCATTTAGTGTCTTCACCTCATTGGCATTCAATCTGTCTTAAATGAGAAACTGCATTCGCTGTAATTGGACCGGCATTTCCAGAGTTAATCCGGAACTTTTCATCACCATTATCATAAAGGAAATTAATCTGATATCTGCTGGCTCTTTTCTCTCCCTGAGCTGGCTATGGGAACTCCAACGATTTTCCTGCAAGCAGCATGATTTCGGTGTCTGGGACATGGTCTGTTCCTGAAGATACTTGATGCGTGAATGGTCATTACTTTTTACCTTCCAGGTTAATTTAGTTGTAATGCAATCTTGCAGTCTGTTTCATTTGCAATCATTTGAATTTAGGTGTAGCTCAAGAGTGCAACTGTGCTAGACTGTGGCATAAGCTCCACCTACAGCCTGATTTTTTTCTCTGCTAGCTTTTGGTTGAGATGGCGTGTTTCCACTAAAGAGACCTTGGTTTGCAATTTTTAGGTTTCACCTGAGACTGCACATGTGTTGCGGCTTGCAATTTGTTTTGTTAACTTACGAGGGAATTCGAGACCGCCCATTGCTCACCATTAGTTAACTTCATTGTCCCTCTCATGTATTTGCTTTAAATCGGTCAGTGAATGCCTGTGTTCCTTTCCCTTTCTGTATTTGTCCCTTCAAAGCTGGGGGTGGGGTGGGATTGCTGCTGTATTGCCTGTTTTAATAGTGAGTGTCCTGCTGCTGTTCACGCTTTCATGGTGGAGCCATTTAAATTTTTTTTGCCTACAGCACGTGTGCAGAATCGGCGAAAGCTATTCTGTGGGAAAAAAAGCGTAATAAGAGCTTGGAGTCCTCCTATTACTTACCTTTACTTACCATTGGTTTGCTCCCACGTCGTTTTCCTTTTCTTGCTTCTTATTGGACAGCGTCTCCTCCTCACCTCCAGCTTCCTTTCAGGGATCCATGTGCATCCACGCTGTGGAGCTTGGACCAAGTACTGCTTCCTGTCTGTGCCTGCAGTCTGCAGAGGTACTTTTTACATTGAAACCTACAAGGCAGGTTTGCTAAAAACATCTTGGACATTTAGAAAGCCGACTTAGGAATGCATTCCACCCATTGCTTACCATTGGCTTTGTCGTATGTCACTCACATTTTCAGGCTTTCTGTTTGGTGGCTTTATTTACTTTAGTCTGTCCAGCTTGTGCTCGTCCCTCCCATTGCGAAAATCTTGTTTACTTTATCCTTCCACCAACTTGCGTTCCTTAAACAGGCCTTTAAATCTTGTTCCTATGTCACATTTACTGTGCATTCATAGACCGATGTCAAATGTTAAGCTCTCTCATCGTAGGTGCTTAGTATTTACTCTTCTTTCTCGGACTTAAAAATTAGAGAATTTATGTGCCAATCTTTTTTTTTTTTTTTTTTTGGGAAAACCTTTATTTGTAATTCAAAGTACACCGCTATTCAGCCGTACATCCCGGAGGCTAGGCATCATTATAAAGCAACATGGAAGTGTGCACAAAACAGTAAAAGGAGCAGTCAGGTTTAATTTTGTATATGATAAGAGTGAACTCAGTGAACAAGGTGAGAACCGAAAAGGGACAGGGATAAAGGAGGAAAAGGGGAGAAAGAGGGGGGAGAAAGGGAGAAAGATGGCAAGGCAGAGAAGCATAGAAGAGCTGTAAGGCACATGTCCAGGGGGAGAGGCGGGAACTTCCGCATCATGAAATAACCACATCAAATAAGCACACATGTGTACGGGGAACAAGAGACAGGATTACGTCACGTGAAAACCTGGGTGGAGGGAGTAGCTATGGTGAGAGACGAATCTCCGGTTGGACTATCTCCGGGGGCACACAAATGTCACCTCTATACGAATTCCAGGCCCCCCAGACCAACCCCCACATCTTGGGCTTACCCCGGGCCAAGTAGACAGTCTTCTCCCGGAGCATGCACCAGTCCATGTTGGTTTTCCAAAGACTCACAGTGGGGGGGGGGGGTCGGAGCACCCCATCTCTGGGCAATGTCCCTCTTGGCCACCATATTCCCCAGGGTGACCCAGCGGGTTTGAGCGTTATTGTAGTCAGTCGGACCCCACACATTCAGCAAGCAGCGTCGAGCTTCTGCAGGCAAATCCACATCAGTCACAACACGCATAACCGCATGCACTCGCTCCCAATAAGAGGCTATGGCATGGCACTCCCAAATGGTATGCATAAAAGTGGCCAGCGCACCACATCCCCTTATACAAAGGCCGTCCTGGGAAAGCCCCATACGAATCAACCTGGGGCCAGTGACATACACCCTGTGGAGTACTTTCAGCTGAACCAAGCGCAGTCTGGCCGAAATAGCTACCTCCTTAGGGGAGGAAACCGCAGACTGCCAGTCCTCGTCATCCATCTCAATGCCATCATTCATCCAGAGGTCACGTACTTTCACCAGCAAGTCCGTCCGAACATTGATAAGTTTTTTGTAGGTCAGGGAGATGGCGCTGTCCGGCATATGGCCGTCCAGCACCCGATCCTCCAGCGGGGATGGCTCGGGGGCTTTTTCACCTACAGGCAAGGAGGACGTAAGGGCATGCCTCAGCTGCGCGTATCGAAAGTACTCCGTGGCCCCCAGTTGAAATTCCGCCTGTAGAGCAGCAAACGATTTAATTTCCCCCCTGGCCATCACATCCGCCACTTTGGAAATACCGATGAGATCCCACTGATCAAATCCTTTTGAGTGCCACAATTTCCCCAGCAAGTCAGTCGTAAAGGGGAGTAGCCATGGTGAGCCTACCCTTCTACCCCAGAGTCTTCGTAACCGCCCTCCACAAGTGCACCGCGGTCCTGGTGGGACCAGTCAATTTCCGGTCCAGAGATCTAGAATAAAGCGCTCTGTAGTACATCCCGTCGTTCATGAGCCAGCGATCCATGGCATACCCCGGATTAACCACCGGTCCGTAGAAGCCATGATTGATAGCCGCCAGTTTAGAAGCCCAGTAGTACCGGCGCACGTCGGGCAGGGCAATACCGCCGTCATACCACGGAATGGTCAGTTTGACTACGGCAATGCGCGGCCTTCCGTCCCACAAGAGGGTACGCTGCAAGCCTTCGATCTCTCTGAAATATCTGGAAGGTACTGGGTCCTGCGTGTTTTGAAGCGCATACAAAAATCTCGGCAGGGACATCATTTTGAACAACGCCGCTCGGCCCAACAAGGACAGCGGCAATCTTTTCCAACCCTCCACGTCACGCCGAAGGCGTGCTAGAGGAGGGAGCAAGTTGTTTGCGTACCGTGCCCTGGCATCCGTTGAAATATAGATGCCCAGGTACTTGAAGCCCTGTTGCGAGACCTGTATTGCACAGCCCCTAGGGAGACGTGGAGTGTCCCCGCGGAGCACGTAGACGTAGGACTTGGACCAGTTAATGGCCAGGCCCGAGTATCCACCAAAGGTACCCAGTACATCAAGTACCACAATCAAAGACCGACAGGGGGAGGTGAGGTAAAGAAGAATGTCGTCAGCGTATAGCGAAACACGATCTTCAAACCCCGGTGACCACTTGATCCCATTAATATCAGGGTGGATGCGGATCCAAGCAGCAAGTGGCTCCAGCGCAAGGGCAAAGAGGAGCGGTGATAACGGGCAGCCCTGTCTGGTACCCCTGCGCAAGGCAAAGGAAGCTGACGTGCGGCCATTGACCGTTATGTTAGCCATCGGGGAGGAATAGAGAAGCCGAACCCAACTGATGAAGTCAGGGCCGAACCCAAACTTAGACAGCACCGCCCAGAGGTAGTTCCATTCAAGCAAGTCAAACGCCATCGTAGCGTCCAGCGATGCCAGGACTGTTGGCTCGCAGAGCATGTGTGCCCGCGCCATGACAGCGTGGAGTCATCTAAGATTAAGGGCAGTGTTACGGTGAGGTATGAAACCGGACTGGTCTGGGTGGACCAAGTCCGCGATCACGCCCACGAGCCGATTGGCCAGCAACTTAGCCAGGATTTTGGGCTCGGCATTCAGCAAAGAAATAGGGCGATACGACCTACAAAGGTCTCTAGGCTTCCCCTCCTTATGGATGACCACAATGGTAGCCAAGCGTTGATCCAGTGGAAGTTCACCAGCGTCTCGGGCTTCCAAGAACATATTCCTCAGGGGCACGGCGATAGTGTCCTCTTTGATTTTATACAGCTCCACCGGGAGACCATTGGGGCCTGGAGCTTTCCCGGAGCGCAAGGACCGTATCGCTAACGCCACCTCGTCAGCCGTGATGCCCCGGTCCATGTCATCGCGCTCAATATCAGACAGGCAAAGGAGCTCAATCCCCTCTAAGAAGGAGGCCGAGTCTGATTCAGTCAGAGCGGAGACTGATGCATAAACCGTCTCAAAGTAGTCAGCAAACGACGCGGCAATAGCAGTGGGATCAGTAACAACCAGACCATCGTCACCCAGGATCTCAGGCACCACACGGGAAGCCAACTCCTTCTTGTCCAGCCAGGCAAGGAGTTTGCCCGCCTTGTCTCCGGCGTCATAAATCCTCCCTTGCTGTTCCCTGCCCATCGCCTTGGCAGCGTCAGTGGCAGTGGCTCTATATTCCGACTGCTTCAGGGAGAGAGCATGTAACAGTTCGGGTGTCGGTCCCAGCGCCAACTGGGAAGTCAGTTCTGCAATATCCGACTCCAACCGTACCATGTCTTCATCCCTTCGTCTGCGCACCTCGGCTATCAAGGAGAAAGCTTCTCCTCTAAGGACAGTCTTAAAGGCCTCCCAGAGGGAAAGGGCCGATGTTACCGTTCCTGTGTTCTCCGTGAAGTGCAGATCGATAACTTTAGCAAGGAGGTCTCGAGTCTTGGGGTTGCGAAAATACCAGGGATTAACCGGCGCCAACTTGGTCGCCGCCGCGATGCCAAAGTCAAAGGACACCCAAACTGGAGAGTGATCCGATATGCCCCTGGCCATGAGGCGAGCCCCAGAGACGGTCTGTGCCTGAACCGCGGGTGTCAAAATGTAATCAATTCGGGAAAGACTACAGTGGGCCCCCGAATGGAAAGTGTACTGTCGTTGGGCGGGATGTAAAAGTCGCCAACAATCAATGAGGCCCATGGTGCTCATGAAGTCCGGGAGCCATGCTTGTGCGCTACGTAGATCTCTGGACGGAAAACGATCCAAAGTGCCCGAAACCACAGAGTTAAGGTCCCCGCCCAGTATTAACAGCCCCTCCGGGAGGCCCAAAATGGCGCCTCCAAGATCCTGGAAGGTAGCCGTTTGCAACCCCGGGGGGACATAAACAGAAACCAAAACCAGGGTACGTCCCTCCCATCTGCTCACCACGGCAACATAGCGGCCCCTATCATCAACCACTGTGGACTCCACCTCCAGGGGTAGAGACATGCGCACCATTATCCCCATCCCTCGGGACCCCAAGGAGAACCCGGAATGGGCCACCATTTTGAACCCCTTTCTATTCAGAGCCCTACAAGTATTGCCAACGAGATGAGTTTCTTGCAGGAGAATAACATCGGGAACACACCGTTAAAACATTTGTAATACAACACCACGTTTAATACGATCCCCCAACCCATTCACGTTCCAACTAAGTACATTCAAAGTCTTACCCCCCATCATCAAAGATGCCCCGTCCCAGCCATCCCCCCCAGAAGGCAGCCACCGATACGGTGTATTCAAGACAGTGATAGCCTCGCCATGAGATAAGTAAGAAAAGAAAAGCAAAAGAGGAACACACAACCCAACTGCCCCCCACCCTGCACCCCTGCATTAGACTAAAAGCGCCCCCAACTAGCAGTGTGCCTGTCGCCCCGTATAAACTAACCTACAAAAAGCCCCCAGAGGAGAAAGGAGACATCCTATCACCCCCCGTTACCCCCCAAAGTTGAAAAAACAGGAAAAATAAAAAAGAAACAAGAGTCAATGAACGATGCCATCCGCAGAGCCCCTCGCAGAAAGAAGACCAACATGTTAAAGTTTATTCCTGGGAACCTGGGCCGCCCGACGCCCCTTCTGACAGATCCTCCGGAGTAGTCCGACGCTGAGGCAAAGTGTCCAGCCAGTCCCCCGCAGCATCTGGCAAATCAAAGAACAGCGTCCGATCACCATGTTCGATTCGCAGTTTCGCTGGGTAGAGCATGGAGTACCTCAACCCCATCTCCCTCAGTCTTCGTTTCACTCCCATAAAACTTTGCCGGCGTTTCTGTACAGCCTGAGTGAAGTCGGGGAAGAAATTCACGTCAGCATTCTGAAACCGCAGTGGACCGCCACTTCTCGACGCTTGTAGGATTGCGTCTCTGTCCCTGTAGTTAAACAGTCTGGCAATGATGGGGCGCGGGGACGCACCCGACTTCGGTTGGCCACCAGGCAGTCTATGAGCTCTCTCGACCGAAAAGAATTTACTCAGGCCTCCGGGCGCCAAGTGCTTCACCACCAGTTCCTCCACAAACAAATCCGCGGCGTCCTCCTCCGCACCCTCCGGCACACCTGTAATGCGCACATTCTGGCGCCGTGCCCGTCCCTCAAAATCATCAAGCCGGCGCGCAAGCATCAAATTAGCGGCCTTCAAGTCCCGAACCTCGGTCTGCACGTCCGACATATCAGTAGTCAGACTCGACGTCTTGATGTCGAGTGACTTGACCCTGTCGTTCTTCTTCCCGAGGTCGGCCCTGATGAGGTTGAGCTCGATCTTGAGGGTATCAACCTTGCTGGACAGCACTTCATGTTGGCTGTGCATCTCGGCCGTCACGCCAGCAATGGCTCCCAGCACATCCCGGAGGGTGGTTTTGGTATCTTCCGGGGACACATCCCGCTGCGGGTCCTTGGTATGGCCCGATGCACCTGGCGAACCTCTAGAATGAGAAAATCGTTCAGGGATGGTGGACTGTGAGTAGAGGGGTTTCCTGCTGACCCTCGGAGGCTTCCCTTTGTCCGGATCTCCTCTGCCCGCCATGTTGGTCGACGGGGGTCGTACGATCCGAGAGGGGGCAAGCCAATAACACCACCTCCACTTGATCGAAGTCAACAAGTCCCTCCACCGTCCCCAGGGAACAGCAAGCCTCCAGGGAGATCAGCAGGGCCGCCGGACCTTGCAAAGCAGTTGATCCCACTCGAAATGCCACCGCACAGGGGCTCCGTCACCGCCCCAACAATGCCAGGCAGCTATGGCGTCGTCGTCACCAGGCTTCCCGACGGTGTAACTCGGTGCAGGAAGCTCGGATCTTCAATCTGAAAACAGGCGCCGCATCAGCATCAACACCGCAACTGATTACCACCGCCGTGGGACAGGATAGTTGACAGGATCAATACGGAGGATCGGATGGTCTTCGGAGCTCCGAGCTTACGCGGCCATCTTGGTTGCCCGCGAAGCTCCTCTTATGTGCCAATCTTGAGGAGTCTCTATATAAGAGGCGAGTGTGTAGGATATTTTTTTTTTTAGAACAAAACAAAAAACAATGGAACTATGCTGATGTTTCATAATATATCAGAATTGGAACAAATGAAGCTCATTTTTTTGTAATCCTGAAGAGTGGCGGAAAGAAATATTTGAATACGATCAAAACCCATCCGTACACTAGGTGATGATATTTGCACGCATGATAGTTTGTGTTATAAATGGGGGTCTCTAGTTGGCAGTGGTAGGTACCTTTGTCCAAATAGGGGCCCTTGCTTCTAGTCAGGGTAAGTGGGATACACACTTTAGATAACCTCTGCTCACCACCCTTGGTAGCTTGGCACGAGCAAACAGGCTTATCCCAAAGGCAATGTGTAAAGTATTTGTTCCAACACTCACAGTAACAGAGTGAAAACACCACAAATGGACACCACACCAGTTTAGAAAAATAAATTCTCTTTATCTAAGTTAAACAAGACCAAAACAACAAAAATCCACCATACTGATACTCTGAAAAATGTTTTTAAAAAGGATGTTGCAAAAATAAGCTTGTAGAAATCAAATGGCACCAAATTGGGCATTCACTACGTCAGGACAGCATAAAATCCAAAGTACGGCGCCGCCTGTGAGGATCGCGGCGTCTGGCATGGAGTCACCCCGGTTTCCCAATCAGTACCTTGGAAAATGAAGTCGGTGCCAATGCACAGCGTCGAAGATGGCCGATGTCTGTCTACTCCAGTGAATCAGTGATGATGCTACGTTAGCAAGTTTCACAAGTCACCCTCTGCAGTTTTCAGCACTGTGATAACACGATGCAGGTGCTGGCGAAGACTGAGTCCATGTGAGCCCTGACGCCGGTCACGGCCGATCACTGCCGGCAGCAGTGGGCGTCAGAGCTGCGCAGCAGGCTCTGCGCTGCGTCGTTCACGTCACAGCGGCAGCATCGACGGCATCGGAAACAGATTTTCTTGCTTCTCTTGGGTTTCTTCGAGCTCCCAAAAGCAGAAATAACCTCCAGGGGCCCAACTCAGTTACAGGCATGGGCGTCAGCAGAGGTGGGCAAGGGGGGGGCACTTGCCCCCCTCCCTGGATCGCCAGTGCATCCGGTGTGGGCCCAGTCCGAGTCGGCCCTAGTCCATCATGCTTTTGAAATAGTGCCATGTGGCAGCCCCCTCCATTTGGGTTCACAGACTTGGTGAACTGTGAAAGACACAAGGCTGGGAGGGGGGGGCTCTCCTGGGACCGGCTGCCATGGGCTGAAACTGCAACGGGCTGAAACTGCAACATGACACCGCATGCCTTTGAGGTGCTGCAGACTGGGCAGGGCAGGGTTTGCATCAGTGATTAGCTTTCCCTGCATCTCTTTCTCTTAGCTTAATCGCTGCATCTGCTTGATAACCGCGTTAGGCAGACACTTGAACTGGTGTGAGGTGTTAAGTGAGCCCTGCCCCTGCATGAATGAAATGCAGAGCATCCTGCAGGGCTCACAACAAAAAACAAGCATTGGCATAGCCAATAGGTTTCGCTTTTGGGACCTTTATAAGTATTTAGTTATGCAGCACAATATCTTTGGTGCAACAACATCAACTGTTGCATGGCTAAACACTTATAAGGTCCCAAAGGCAAGACCTAAAGGCTATGCCAATGCTTGGATGCAAGGCGGAGGGGAGAAGGGTGCAAGGCGGAGGGGAGAAGGGTGAAGGGTGCAAGGCAGAGGGGAGAAGGGAGCAAGGCAGAGGGGAGAAGGGTGCAAGGCAGAGGGGAGAAGGGTGCAAGGCAGAGGGGAGAAGGGTGCAAGGCAGAGGGGAGAAGGGTGCAAGGCAGAGGGGAGAAGGGTGCAAGGCAGAGGGGAGAAGGGTGCAAGGCAGAGGGGAGAAGGGTGCAAGGCAGAGGTGGAGAAGGGTACCAGGGGCATAAGGGTGCAAGGGGGATAAGGGTGCAAGGGGGAGGGCGAGAAGGGTGCAAGGCAGAGGGAAGAAGGGTGCAAGGCTGCAAGGCAGTGGGGAGAAGGGTGCAAGGCAGAGGGGAGAAGGGTGCAAGGCAGAGGGGAGAAGGGTGCAAGGCAGAGGGGAGAAGGGTGCAAGGCAGAGGGGAGAAGGGTGCAAGGCAGAGGGGAGAAGGGTGCAAGGCAGAGGGGAGAAGGGTGCACGGCAGAGGTGGAGAAGGGTACCAGGGGCATAAGGGTGCAAGGGGGATAAGGGTGCAAGGGGGAGGGCGAGAAGGGTGCAAGGGGGAGGGCGAGAAGGGGGCAAGGCAGAGGGGAGAAGGGTGCAAGGCAGAGGGGAGAAGGGTGCAAGGCAGAGGGGAGAAGGGTGCAAGGCAGAGGGGAGAAGGGTGCAAGGCAGAGGGGAGAAGGGTGCAAGGCAGAGGGCGAGAAGGGTGCAAGGCAGAGGGTGAGAAGGGTGCAAGGCAGAGGGCGAGAAGGGTGCAAGGCAGAGGGCGAGAAGGGTGCAAGGCAGAGGGCGAGAAGGGTGCAAGGCAGAGGGCGAGAAGGGTGCAAGGCAGAGGGCGAGAAGGGTGCAAGGCAGAGGGCGAGAAGGGTGCAAGGCAGAGGGCGAGAAGGGTGCAAGGCAGAGGGCGAGAAGGGTGCAAGGCAGAGGGCGAGAAGGGTGCAAGGCAGAAAAGGGTGCAAGGCGGAGGTGGAGAAGGGTACAAGGGGGAGGGGGAGAAGGTTGCAAGGGGGAAGGGTGCAAGGCAGAGAAGGGTGAAAGGCAAAGGGGGTATGGGTTCAAGTTGGAGAAGGGTGCGAGGGGGAGAAGGGTGCAAGGCGAAGAGGGAGATGGGTGCAAGGCGAAGAGGGAGATGGGTGCAAGGCGAAGAGGGAGAAGGGTGCACCGGCTGCTTAGGAGAAGAAGAAATTGTTGCATGTTTATGCTCCTTTTCAGTCTGACAATACAAATCGTGAACGACTCCTGTGTGTGGCATACGTCCTCTTTTCACCTTCAGGTCGAACCATCGCCTCCGATTAATTCTTTGAGAGGCAGACAGTTTGAGGTGACAGAATTCCTACAGCTCCCACCTGTTTCGTTCAAAAATCAAGGTGCCCATGGCGCTGTTAGTGACACAGAGCAAGTCGCCCATAACCGACCTCTGTTTCACACCAGTTCAGTAAATACACCCACTCCTCCCCCACCCAATCTCCATTCAGTTTTTAAATTCATCTCCACCAAAGTTTCACACTCACTTGTCATCACAGACTTGTGCACTCGCCTTGCTCATGCCTTGAATTTCCCTTCATTCAGAAAAGGGGGGGGAGAATCACAGCGAGACGAAGGGGGAGAAGGCTGGAGGGAGGGAGCGGCCCAGGCTGACACAGAAAGCTAGCCCAGGGTGGGCGGGAACCACTGGCTGGAGGTAAATTGGGTGACCCCCGGCAGGCTCCTTAGTTACTAGAGCATTCTCTACTGGAAATTAAAGCTAGGCAGGCCGGCGAAAGGGGTGGAATGAAAGTTATGTGGGAGGTTTGGAAGTAAAGGTGAGCTTGCGAGGCCAATGGGGAGGGAGAGGAAAAAAATGGAAATAGGAAGTGGAGAAGTGAAGGGCAGGTATGGAAGAAAAATGACAAGAGGGAATCCGAGGCAGAGTCCCGGCTCCAGAAACTTAAATGGAGTTAACTATTGGGCAAGGAATGGATCGTTGTTCCACTTTACGGCTGAGATTATTCAGACAAGTGGCTTGATAGAGGGAGAACGGGGAAGTACATCAGTGCTGTAAAGAGCTAAAAGAGAGGAACAATTCCTTCCATATACCTGGAAAGTTTTGAGCACAAAAAGTCAGCAGTTCCATGGGGACCGAGTATGAGAGAACAGTAGGCGAGACCTAAAAATCTGATGAGAAGGGCGGGGTGAGAAAGGAGTGGGCACTGAGGGGGTAGTGCAAGCAGAGGAGCCTGAATAAAGCTGATGAGGAGGGAGGGGGAGAAGGGAGGTGGGGGAAGTTCTATCAGAGGAGCCATTAGAAGAAGGCTTAATGAGATAAGAAAGGCAGATGGTGGCTGCGTGCGTTCACGCGCACATGCACGCAAGCCTTAGGGCATGAAAAGCTTGTGGTTAGCACTTTGAAAAGCCCCTTACTAAAAGTCTAGCAGCAGCGCATGCGCGGCTCTAGGCTCGACCTAAACAGAGTGACCTCATATACCAATGGGCTCTGCTCACTTGCAAAGAAGGGAAAGGGGTTGAAGAGCAGAAAACGGAGAGAGAGAGAGGTGGTTATTATTTTTTTTTTTACAATTCTGTTTTGTTTTATTTTACAAACAAGCATGTGTATCCAAAAGTAACATGAACAGAGTCAAACATAAATAGTAACTGCAGTCGAGTATAATCGCTTACTGTTTTTTATTTTCATGAAATTTACATGAAACAAAGGAATATTGAACAATTGGGTCTGTAAAAGAATAGTAGAGATGACAACATTGAAGGAGGGGTGACCCCACATCCATCCTTACCACCCTGAGGTGAGTGCAAAGAACCATCTAAGATACACCCTAGCTATTTAACCCATTAACCACACACCATTCCTTGTTTTGCACATCTGAAAAGGTAGCACTACTCCCCGGCATCATGTTTGATTACACCTGAAATCTTAATTCCTGTGTTCCTGGGTACATCTAAGGAGGTCTGGTGTTCTTTTTAGATTTTAATAGAAGTATTGAGGGAGTGGCACATCTAAAAGGGGTTAGACAAACAAAAGAAATTAAGACCTGGGGGAGATGACAGAGTACAGCAGAGAGCTGAACATAAGGGGCAAAACAGCTATATAAAACAAGACGCTTAAGGAAAGGGAGATGGGGAAGGAGTGTTGTGTATGTAATGGTAGAATTAATGAAAGAAGGGAAGAATGTTGGTTAGGCAAAAGGAATAGCATGCAAAAAAAAGAAATGTTTATCCGGCTTGGGGAGAGTGATGGGGTGGAAGAGGAGAAAATGTTGTAACTTACACAGTGGTGTAACTCAAAATGATGGGGTCCCTCTCGGCAGAATGTGATAATGGGCCCCTGAAACTCCCACATTTCACAGATATTCATTGGCCCTGGGCTGAATGGGAGCCCCTTGATGGGTTGGGGACCCTCTGAAGTGTTGTGGGTCCATCTGTGCTGCAGCGGGCTGTATTGCGTCCTGGCACAAGAGGTGAAGCAAGGTAAGAGGCCGGGGAGAAGAGTGGTGAATAGCAGCGCATGTAGGAGGAAGCGGAAGCTACAGGGGCAGAAACAGCAAATGGAGATAAGAGGTGAGAGAGAGATAAAACATGGAAGAGTTGAGCATGGAGGGGAGAGGTGGACATGAAGGGGGCAGAATCAGTGAATAAAGTTAATGCTGGAGAGAGAGATGAAAAGTGAAAAGTGAAAGGCAGTGTTTGGATAGGAGAGGTAGATATAAGATAAGCGGAACCATTAGGATAACTTGAGTGTCATGGAGAGGAAATTCTGAGTGTTAAATGTAACCAGCAACACAACCAAAATCGTATACGAGGCTGGGAGAGAGAGGCAGGGGAGAGGTAGATTTCAGACAATCGTCCACGGTACCATCAGTGAAAGGTGTGCTGATGTGGATCTCTCTAGAACCACATCAACCTGATTTAGAATTCTTTTGTTTTTTCCAGCTATTTTTAGTTTTTTCCCCTGTTTCATTGTAGTTGCCAGGTTGTCTGCTGTGGCGCCTCACAAGATTTTTCTCTTCCCCCTATGGGTTTCTTTGTTTATTTAAGCTCTTTGTCTTATTAGATTTTTTAAAAATTGATTTAACACTTGTGCTCAATCATGTCGGAGGAAGGTGATAAAGTTAAAATGTTGCCCCCCCTGGAAACATTTCTGCGGACACCAATGGTTACAGGCACCTCCTGGCAGTTCAGAGCCCCCAGCAAGGAAGTTCAGGGGAGCTGGGGGTAAAGTCTTTTTGTTCTTCAAGTCTTTGGGACTTCAAAACAGGAGGCCAGCTCTTCTTCAGGCCCTTGGAGACTTTCATTAAGCAGGGGACGGAGCACACAGCAATGTCCTTCTTCAAGCAGGGGACACAGCCCACAGCGAAGTCCTTCTCCTTTCTTTGGCAGAAACCGCAACTGCAGGCCAACCCCAGACACCCAGCAAGGGCAGTACTGTTCCTCCGATTCTTCAGCTCTCCTCCTCAGCAAAGGTTCCTCTTGATTCCAGCATTAGTCTAAAGTTCAGGGGCTTTAGGACTAATACTTATACCCCAAAATGTCTTTGATCCCTTTGTGCAAGGGGCTCTGAGCCCAGTCCAAACTAGCTCTGGGGGCACTCTGCCAGTGCACAACAAAATCCTTTGTCAGTGTGGGCCTTGTTTTCAGATGCACCACAAGGGGGTGGAGCCAGCATTGTGGAAGGCAGGCACAGCCCTATTCAAGTACAGGTGCTACTCCTCCCACCACTCCAAATGCAGATCATGCCTATTCAGCCTAGGTCTGACTCATCCAGACTCCTGGAGCCACTGCAACTCCCCGGCCCCTGTCACTCCAATGCCAGACAGTCAATCCACACAAAGGTTGAACAAGAAAATAGTCCCTTTCTAAAAGTGCTATTTTCAAGCACCGAATATTAAAACGATCCTTACTAAAAGATGTTATTAAATTCTGAGTTCAGGGATACCAGACTCCAATTTTCTATCTTACTCCTATGGGAAGATCTGCTTGTAAAATGTCACAGAGCATATCCCATTCTGTCCTAAGGGCACAATAGCCTTTTAATAGTGAAAAACGAAATTGGCAGTATTTCACAATCCGGACATGTTACACACACCAGTACATGTCCTACCTTTCACATACACTGCACCCTCGCCAGGGGGTACCGTGGGCCTACTATACAGGTGTCTTATGTGCAAGGAAAGGGAAGGGTAGGCCCTGGCAATTGGGTGCACTTGCCAGGTCAAAATGGCAGTTAACAAACCATGCAGAGGCACTGCTTTCAGAAAAAGCATGTGTGAATACAAATAAGTGAATGAAAGTAAGAGTGAATGAGAATAAATGAGAATGTGGATATTAGGAAGAATGTGGTGTTATACTTGTGATTCTACTATTGGCCATTGGATACTGAAAGTAATTTTTGGATTATCCAGGCACCAATGGCAAAATACTGGCACTGATGTACTACATGCAGTTCTTACCTTGACAGACTCCTGTCACAAAATGCAGACGCTGGCATACTGGAGGCAATTCTTGACCTAAGGGCCACCCATGATAAAATACATGTACTGACACATTAGACTTTAATCTTGGTATAAGCAGCACTCTAGAAAAAATGCCAGTGCTGGCACATTGGAGGTAATGGGGAGGACAATGGAGACATATGAGAGCGAGTCAACTCTAATAAAATGTTGGCCCTAACATACTATAGGTAGTTTTTGACAAACATAAGGGGTCACCCATGGTATATAGACTGAATGAATGGCAGAATTCTTGCATTGACTTATTCCATGTAAGTTTTGGCATAAGGAGGACCCTTTTCATATGAGGGGTATTCATGAAAAAATGCTGTCTCAAGCACAATAAGGACGTTTTGAAATATAGATTTGTCAAGAGCACATTTTGGGAAGAGGGTGATGAACTCCCGAGGTTTGTCAGGTTTCATTGTTTAGCACACCAGGAAAGGACCAGCATATTTAATGAGACCTCAGTCGGAGCCTTAATTAAAAATGGTGCTTTAAATGCATTGTAGGGCCACATTTCTTTCTAAATGTTGGGAAGGAACCTCATTGAGCCCACCTAGAAATCCTCTCGCTGACTCACTTCACTTGTTTGTTACAAATTAGGACCAGTATTCGCTGTCCACCACTTTCAAAGAGAATTTAAGTACCCTAAAATAGGTGGTATCTAAAAGAGACATTCAGGCTCATAGGTCATAGGATGTCCATTCTTGTGATGTCATGAAGGTCAAAGGATGTGTGATGTCACTTCCGCTACCCCTAGAACTTTGATGAATCCAGGTCTATGATTACCGGGACAGTTAGTGTTTCGCCAAATCCTATTTAATAAATTAGCAATGCACTTCAGGATTACTAGAATGCAGAATATGCATTAAAAATATATTTTGAAACTAAAGCCCTAGTTCACTGCATGCACGATTAAGTCTTGCCACAATGAATAGGAACATTAAGGCAGCAAGGTAGTTTGAGTAAACATAAACAATAGGAAATACTTAAACAGTATTGCTATAGAAGCTATTGTATTGACACTCCTGTTAACCACTTTTAAGTGCTAAACTAGTTCTAGCACATTAGTATCATATTAACAATAAGACTATTTTAAGTTTCAAAGATTGCACCTGCGTACATTATCCTAGAACAATACGTTCTATTTTTAGCTCACAAAGGCATCTGTGTGTGTTTGTGTTAAGCACAGTCTACAGCGCTACTGGCCAAGCAGCATGTGAAGGATGGGTAATGCTGGTGCGCAATATTATATCTTCTCTAACGTTTAGCTATGTCTGTTTTTATAGCTTATTCTAGGCTTTGTTGAAGATGTTTAGAATAAATATTCAAAACACGCATTTACAATGCAATGGTCTCGCCTTTGCAAAAGTTAGAGCTATTGGCATTGTAAATGACAAATATTTTATTTATGTGTTGGTTTTGAAAATCAGATAAATAAATGGCATTGTCATTTACAATGCCAATAGCTTAATCTCTCGCAAATGCGAGACCTATTGCATTTGCACCCACACACACACACAGCCACGCACACAGAGCCACACACAGCCACACACACACAAAGAGCCACACACACGCAAAGAGCCACACACACGCACACACACACAAAGAGCCACACACACACACACACACAGAGCCACACACAATTAAACTTGAACTCACCTTCACGAAACCGCAGGCTCCGGCGCTGTGCCGCATCCGGGGCGCACAGAGCTTGCGCCTGCCGTGGCACCATTCTTGCAGAGGGCAGCACAGACGACGATTCAGTGAAGGCCCAGAGCAACTCCCATCAGTCATCGTCATGTATAATGCAACAGCACCCCTGCATTCAGTGCGCAAACCTTAGAAAGGGTCACATCTCCAGCTACAATACTCTTCTGTTTTTTACACCGCACCTCACAAACTTAAGATGCCATTAAATTATGATTATCGTGAAGGATGAACGTCTGCAGCTACAGGATACTTCCATTTTTATAACTGCGAGGTGGCAATTCCAGAGTGCTCTAAATGATGCAAATCTTGAACGGAATATCATCTCCAGCTACAGGAACCTTCTGGTTTTTTGTTTTTTTTAAATTCTTTTTATTAATAAAGCAACAAAAAAGAAAAACAATGAACATCAGGTGAGTTAACAGTTTTCCCATTAGACAAGTTGAAATATCGCTTGTACAGAATCATTAAAACAATGTAAGATATATAGGATCACGAGGATGCCTGTGCTTCTGCTTCTACTCGCCTCGGGTGCACAAATCTCACCACCGTGGCCATTCCAGGCTCAACAGACCTTACGCCATTTCTCCGGACAACCCCTGGCCACATATACTGACTTCTCCCTGAACATACACCAATTCAAGTCCTCCACCCATTTGGAAACCCGGGGTGATTGGCTGCCCCCCCCATAGCTGAGCTATATTTAGTTTTGCTACCATGCATGCCAGTGTCACACATTGTTTCAGATACACATTTAAGTCCGTGGGTTCCCACACATTCAGCATACATCTCCGGGCCTCTGGCCATATCTCCTCCCCCAAAGCCTCCCCCATCTTGTCATGGACCTTCGTCCAATATTCCTGTACATCCACGCAGTGCCAAAGAGTATGCATAAAGGTGCTGAGCTCTCCACACCCACTTCGGCACTCTCCACTTTCCGTTCGTCCCATAAGCACCAATCTAGGCCCTGTAATATACGATCTGTGCAAGATCTTTAGTTGCACCAGTTTAAGTCTCACCTGAATCGCCACCACCTACGGGGAGGAAATCGCATCTGTTCAGTCTTTGTCTTCTAACTCTAAACCATCGGCACTCCACTGCGTTCTGATAAGTCCCAGTGGGTCCTCCATATTATTAATAAGCTTTTTGTATGTTAAAGAGATTTCTCGAGGAGGTGCCCATCTAACACTCAATCCTCGAGAGGAGAGGCCTCAGGAGGTGCGGTGTCCCGAAGTATGTGAGTGAGGAGGGCATGTCTAACCTGAAGGTATCGATAATCACTATCCTGCAGGCTGTATTGTTGTTTGAGAGTCGAATGTATGCATTTTGGTCCCTCCCCACACATCCTTGATCGGAGTGCCAACATTTTCCTGGAAGTAACGTTCCGACATCACGACTATCTCTTTTTTGGTGGCGAGGTCTTTTAAGTGCCACACACTAATCAGGGCTACCCTCCCTACCACCTGTTGCTCAAGCTCCACATGCAACCACATTGGGGAGTGATCAGATATACCCCTTCCAAGGTAACGTGCCTCCTTGACTGTAGCTGCCATTACTGCCGGTATCAAAACGTAGTCTAATCTAGACATACTGTGGTGTGCGGCGGATATGTGTATGAAGTGTATCTGTGTAGGATTACGTACTCGCCAGTTGTCAACAATCCCCACTGTTTCAAGGAAGTCTGGGAGCCATCTTTGCGATGGTCTAAGTGTCTCTGACGGGTATTTGTCAACATCCCCGTCAAGTACTGCATTGAAGTTGCCCCCTAATACTAAAAGGCCCAGGGGCAGGGTGAGAAAGACAGCACCCAGGTCCCGGAAAGTTTCAGATTGGAGGCCAGATGGTAGGTATATGGACAAGAAGGTAACCGTCCTTCCACTCCACTGTCCTGAGACACTGATTTATCAGCCCCTCTGGTCAGACCACGTGGCCTTGACTGCCAAGGGAGAGGAGTTTTTCATCAAAATACCGACACCCCTGGACCCCGTGGTAAACCCAGCATGCGCCACTAATTTATACCCCCCTTTATGGAGGGCCATGCAGCGGTTGCCAATAAGATGTGTCTCTTGCAATAATACTACATGCGGAGAGTGCTTCCTAACAAGCGGATTCACCATTCCTATCTTGATTCTGTCTCCCAGGCCATTCACATTCCAGCTCAGCACCTTTATCCCCGATCCCTGGCTAACATACGACATTTAACCAATACAAATATCCTCTAACTGTAACAATGTCACCTGATGCATAAAGAAAAAGGAAAATCCAAGAAAAACCAAACAATGCAAATATTGTTGCGTACAATAGGATCTCAAATCTAAACCATGTCCCCCCCCCCCCACTGTCCAACCTCCCTCCCTGCACCCTTGCATATGGCAAACGCCCATACCCAACTCGCAGTGTGCCTGTTGCCCAATACCCCTCTGATTAATTAACTAAAGGTAGTAACGAGGAGGAAACCAATACCCCGCCCCTCCCCCAACCTCCAAAATACGATTGTGTGCCCTGGATTCATTCACAGCCATAATTAGACCCGCCCTGACCAACAAGAAATGGGTGTATATTCGCCCGACATGCAAGTCTTTTAAACAATGCTAACGTCCGTCGGCCTCCAGCTTTACTGTTAGGGTCTATCTTCCTCTCCTCTGAGTCCGCGTTCCTTGGCCCCAACCGCGGGCCGACTGTCGAGCCAGTCCGATGCCACCTCTGGATTATCGAACAACAAGGCCTTCCCCTCAATTTCCACACGCAGCTGAGCCAGATACATCATCGCATATCGCATTCCCTTATCCCTAAGTTTTTTTTTCACTGGGAGGAAACTTTGCCTTAATTTCTGTACTGTCTGGGTGAAATCCAGGAAGAAGGAAAGCGTTGTGTTTTCGTATGGCAGTGGGGTCCCTGCCCGCGCGGCCTGCAGGATGGCATCTCGGTCCCGAAACCTAAGCACTCCTGCGACCATGGGACGAGGGGGTGCTCTGGTTCTAGGTCTCCCCCCGGCACTCTGTGGGCCATCTCGATAGCAAAAAAGTTGCTAAGCCCCTTCGGCTTAAGATGGTTGAGGACAATGTCTTCTACAAACAAATCTGGCGTTTGTCCCTCCAATCTCTCGGGCACTCTAAGAATGCATACGTTATTGTGCCTGGCTCTCCCTTCATAATCGTCTAGCTTCCGGTCCGTGGCTTCCCGAGATGTTTTGAGGGCGCGCACCTCCTGCTGCAGCTCTGCCACGTCATCTATTAGACTAGCAGTCTTAATGTCAAGCAACTTTACCTTCTCGCTGGCCTTCGTGAGATCTGCTCGTATCAAATTAACCTCAATTGTGACCGCATCTAGCTTGTTGTCCAAGGACCCCATTTTCCCCCCCAATGAAGACTGGACTCCGTTTATCGCCGACATGACATGGGTCAGTGTTGGTTCAGTGATGCATCTTGTGTGTCTCCCCCTGTTGACAGTCTTCCTGGGCTCCACCGGAGACTCCCTCGGCATCGCGTAGCGGTCTAGTTTGTTAGATTGCACGTGCTTCGCCCCCTTTGAGGACCTGGACATGGTCTTGTCGGAATCCGGCTTCGTCGTCATCACAATAATCGCCGTGATATGTTGCTAGATTTGACTAGACACCTTGGCTCGGGAATCCTCAATGGACACCTGTAGCTGGACCTGCACTAACCTCCGCAGGTGCCTCTTTCAGCATGTCCATTCCCAATGAAGATTCTCGCCTACAAGGTCACTCTCCAGGAGCCGTAACGGTAGCTGTTTGTCGCGGCGACTGCACCTCCCATCCGCAACAGCCGTGGTTTACTTAGTAGGAGACGTGAACTATTACCTCAGCCGGAACACATTCACCGGGTAGATCTTGTGTCTATCTCAAATGGTATCCCCCACTTCCAACACCAAAACAGCGTGCCTGGTCCAAGTGCTACACATCTGCCTTTTCAGCCAGCCACCTCAGCTCGCAATCAACTCTGATCTTGTCACTCCCAGCCGGTTATATATCTCTGCAGTGCTGCCGTCTCACTTGGGCATTTCCAGACACCTTACTTGGACTTCCCACCTTGCCAGGCGCCTCGCGACCATTCCCTGCAGTTTCGCCTCAATCATGGGGGGGCCCCCAACATCTGGCTTGCCAATTTGAGGCTCCACGTCCGGCTGCTCACTGCAATGTCTGGCCTCTCAGCCTCGGAGGTCTCGCACCATGTATTGCAGCCTCCAGGGACCCAGCAACAGCTCGCCTCTGCTAAGTTCGTACCGCGGCAGTTTACCGCGACCCCCTCTCCACAGTGTCGCCTCACTCGATGCTCAAAGGGGGGCCCCAATGCCTGACTTGCCAATTTGAGGCTCCACGTCCGGCCGCTCACTGATTTCTGGCCGCTCAGCCTCAGGGGTCTCGCGCCATGTATTGTGGCCTCCAGGCACCCAGCGACAGCTCCCCTCTGCCGAGTTCGAACCGCGGTAATTTACCGTGACCCGGTCTCCACACGGGCCTTCGATCGGCGGCGCGTCTGTCTCTCCACCACAGCGGACCGCGCCACTCCCTCAACCGCTCCAAACATTGACAGCCAGGCAGCCCTCGGCTAGAACAAAGATCGCCACTGGGTCCGGCAAAGAAAGAGCCGTTCGCGGGGCCGGTCAGGGAACTTCCGGTTACCGGCCCCGTTGTTGTTGAACTGCGGTCGGCGTCTGAGTCGACTTTAGCCCCTGGCTTGGAAGCCCTCACACGTTGAGGCAGTGGAACTCCAAGACTCGACACTGGAGTCTGCCACGGAGCACCGAGTCGGGCGTCGCTTCCTTTCCGCAACGCATCGATCGGCCCAGGGCACAGGATATTGGCAGGATAGTGCCGGAGGCGGCTGGGGTCTCGGGAGCCGAGCGCTCACGCGGGCATCTTGGCCTCGCGCGTGGCTCCATCCTCGAGCCTTGTTTTTTAAAACACATAACATTAGTTTAAAGGACCCCAAAAATTCTGTTTTGTAAATTGTGTAAAGAGCCCAAAATTAGGATTCGCAAATTATTCAAAACGTCAAAGGCGTAACATGTCCAGCTACGGGATTCTACTAGCTTTAAAACACAGGGCACAAGGTCAAATGCCGCATACCTAATGCACATCGTCAAAAGTGTGACGTCTACAGCTATGAGAGTCTTCTATCTAGGAGGGGCACGGGGCAGAAAACACCTTTAAAAAACGTGGTGATGCTCCGTCCATCACCACCCGCTTTTAGCCGCCATAAGTGTGGCAGGGTATGCTCAGTCCCTTGCTCACTTTGCCACTGGATTCAAGCAAGCCGGGCTGAAGACGGCTGGAATGCCAGAAACCGGTCCTCGGAAGCTTGTTTCCGGTCCAGGGAAGACATGGCTTGGCAGTTTGGGCTGGACTGTTCCCATGAGGCACAGGGTCAGACTGATTTGCATATAGCCATGTCTGAACTGGGGTGGCAAAGTGGGCTAAAGAACGGTGCTGGATTAAACCCAGATCTTTTGACTGGGTGTGAGTGTTTGATTGATTCAGATGCTCCGTGTATCACCACCACCTTTTGTACCAGATCTTTTGACTGGGTGTGAGTGTTTGATTGATTCAGATGCTCCGTCCATCACCACCCCCTTTTGTACCGCTTTTGGCCGCCATAAGTGTGGCCGGGTATGCTCAGACGTGAGTCCCTTGCTCACTTTGCTACTGGATTCAAGCAAGCCGGGCTGAAGACGGCTGGAATGCCAGAAACCGGTCCTCGGAAGCTTGTTTCCGGTCCAAGGAAGACATGGCTTGGCAGTTCGGGCTGGACTGTTCCCATGAGGCACAGGGTCAGACTGATTTGCATATAGCCATGTCTGAACTGGAGTGGCAAAGTGGGCTAAAGAACGGTGATGGATTAAACCCAGATCTTTTAACTGGGTGTGAGTGTTTGATTGATTCAGATGCTCCGTCCATCACCACCCCCTTTTATTCTCAACACATCTGGGCTCTCATGCCTGCAGCAAGGAGCGGGCCCCTGCACCCCCGCTGCTCAGGACAATACGCCGCAGCTCCATCACAGCTCCTCACTCCACACAAACGACGAACCCCAGGCTGACTCAAGTGGCCCGAGGACTCATTTCCGTCCTAAGCATTTCAATTAGTGTATCAAGCCAGAACTAACCCTCCCGCTGCACAGCCTCGTTCAGAAACAGGACAAAGACACCCACAGCGGGTCGAAAGTGACTAGGAGAAAAAAATGCAGTCTTCGAAATGCAGCGATCTATCAAGCCTACAGGGCAGATGTTAATTTGCATGTTTAAGGCGTAACATACACCTTACAGACCCAAGACATGCTCTGTCTCTATGTACATACTGTATAACACTATGTGTAACACCCCCTTTCCAGAACCAGAATCAGCGGAAATAATATTAAGACCATTATCGCCCCTGTCCATTTTAAAGCCAGTGTAGGCTGATCATTCTACTTTTCCACTTAACTCGGCGGTTAAGCGTGCAAAATATTTTGAAAGTGAATTTTAAACACGTTTGTTGTCACAAGCTTGCATGCCGAAAGTTGCACAACTGGGGTCTGCCAAAGAGACACACTGAGAGAGGAAGTCCCCTGGATGTGGTGGTGGATGTTGTGGTGGTGGTGGATGTTGTGGTGGTGGTGGATGTTGTGGTGGTGGTGGATGTTGTGGTGGTGGTGGATGTTGTGGTGGTGGTGGATGTTGTGGTGGTGGTGGATGTTGTGGTGGTGGTGGATGTTGTGGTGGTGGTGGTGGTGGATGTTGTGGTGGTGGATGTGGTTGTGGTGGTGGTGGTGGTGGATGTGGTGGTGGATTTGGTAGTGGTGGTGGATGTGGCGGTGGTTGATGTGGTGGTGGTGGTCACCCACTTACCGTTCAAGTCCGCAGCAGCTTTCTAAATTCTTAATTTATAGATTCACCATGTCTCCTGAGAGACGAAAAAGAATAATTGTGTGAACCTATCAATAGCCTATGCAGGCTGCAGATACAACGCTGTGTATTAGTACAAACTGAAATTTGCAATCACCCAGCTGCCAGTGGGGTGGACCCAAAATATATCACTAGGGCATTACAGACAGACTAAATCCATAAAGCAAGAACATGGTGTCCAACAAAGTCAGGCTCTATTACGTCATTAAGGAAACTTTGCAAAACATTAGTTTAAGAAAAAAAGATGCGGTCTATTCAGAAACTATTTCAACTTTTATGAATGAATCGTCATAATAAAGTGCTTTTAGCTCAAAACAATCACGTTGGAGTGCCCTGGCATTGTCGACTGATAGTAAACAGTGTTGCTCCAATTAGAACAACTCCTTGACAATAAACTATATTGTACAAAGACCCTTGCATCTCATGCTTCCTTGCCGATTACAATAATGTGCGTTCAATTCAAATGCTAATTTCTAGATTTCTGGCTGCCTGCTGGACCATATTCAACGCGCAGATTTTAAATCAAAATATTTTAACTTCGAGCATGTACCTTCAATCATAACATTCACCGCATTGGTCTGTATCTGTTTCCTGCCCCTTCTAGCATCAGTGAACAACACCCTAATTAATGGGAGAAAAGATGTGAGCATAAAACATGCAGACACCTTAATGCTCAATGGTATGGAAATAATAAGTTTACAATACAATACATCGGCCTACAAGGTCATTATCTGCCAATACCCAAGTTTATTCGCCTGCATATTCAAATGTTCTTACCTTTCTCTGGACTTAGATTCTTGAAAACTTCAAGGTCTGCCATTAAACAGCTTATTGCTAGGCATTATTCTGGGGAAAAAAACGTGTGATACTGCTGCGCCTCCCAGGTTGCCGTTGTCCTCATACATCCAGTAATAACAGATTAGCCAAGAAATCCCGGGGATTACAGCGCGTGGCAACTTTGTGAAAGAAAAGCCCTCTGCGCCCCTGACGAGATGTCTTCGCATTCCAAGGTCGCACCGGCGCGAGCACCGCGTTACATAACTTGCGCGACAAGCGCGAGCGCAGATTGGGAGGGATCCGGGGGGATACATCTGCCGTTGCCCTGCAGGGTCTAACTCCTGGCACGAGGTATGCACGCGATCCCTTCACACATTCACACCCCTGAGGGAGAGAGTGGCATAATGCGTCGGAGCATGGAGCGCCAAGGAAACCCCCCTCACCTGTGGAGCTCGTTCGCAAGGGGATTACCATACCCCGACACCGAGAAACGAGTGGAGCAGCCGGCACGGCGCTCCGCATAAAAATAAATATATACATATATATATATATCCTGTTACTTATCAAATACCGTGCTCCTGCTGCAAATGCAATTCATTAGGAAAGGATTAATAGTTCTGAGGCTGGTAATTCGTATTATTTTTTCTAGTTGCCATTTTTAATAACTGTATAATTTCTTTCACGTTTAAGTATTCTGCACGCTTTAAAGTCGAGCCACCAAACCAGAAAGCTGTTTTCGGAACCATGCATCAAACAAAAAATAGTTAAATAAACGCAGCATTTTGTCTCTAAGCCCTGTCCTTTTCAGACTGGGCGCCCCGACTTCCTGCTGGGGTAAAAGGTTTCTTATCATCTTTATGGGGCCATCCGGACCCATAAAGAAGATAAGAAACCTTTTACTTCAGCAGTAAGTTAAGGAACCCAATCTGAAAAGGACGGGGCTTAAAGAGAAAGAAGAACGTCACTAAGACCTCTTCTCCAATGGCTGGCCACCGTTCAGGAGGCCAGCCAATGGAGAAGAGGGGCGGGACTTTACCCTCGCTAGTGAAGTTCACTCTGAAACATAAAATCTTGTGAGCTCGACTTCGCATGTGTGCAGTACGCCACGCGAGACCTAAACAATGCTATAATATCTTTTAGCTATTTTCACTCTATCAGACATTGTTCTCTTGTAAAGACAACACATGTAAAATGTAATTATCAGCCGTCTCAAAACTCTATCATTTCATAATGAAGAAATACATAATCAAAAGCAACAATTAAGTACTATGAATATATTCAAGTAAGCTTGTTTATCGTATCTGTAGGAACAGAACATAATGAAAGAAAATGCATTTTATTCACTCACACACATTTACTTTTGATGAATTAATTAGCCTGTTTTAGTTTTCCATTTTTATTTATTTTTATCGGTTCAATTTTTTTTTGTAATTCTGATCTTTTCAATTTAATTTTGTGCCAACATCAAGGCTATTCTCTTGCTGCATAGGTCACATGTAGTGTGATGGATCTCCCTAGCCCGCTGTCTGTATACAGTGTGGCCATTTTGCAATGGTATTGTCCATAGTGTACCATGGTTTTACCATTTCAAGATGGCCTCCTGTTTTAGCAGTAACATGTTCTACAACTCAACACGGACAAAACAGGAGTTCTCATCATGGGCCTACACCCTGGCGCCTGGAATGACACCTGGGGCCCCCACCCTCGGTAACCCACCCGCCCCCACGGACGACGCATACAACCTGGGAATCATCCTAGACTCCGAGCTCAAAATGAACCGCCAGATCAACTCGGTCACATCCTCCTGCTTCCACATACTCTGCCTCCTATGGAAGACCTTCAAATGGATCCCCATCGAGCATAGAAAAACCATCACCCATGCCCTTGTCAACAGTAGACTATACTACGGCAACGCACACTATGCCGGAATAAACAAAAATCTCACCCGTAAGCTACAAAACATCCAGAACGCCGCCGCAAGACTGGTCCTCAACCTACCACGACACTGCCACATCTCCCAACACCTGTGCACACTCCACTGGCTCCCCATCGAGGCTAGAATCACCTTCAAGATCCTCACCCACGCACACATAGCCCTCCACAACACCGGACCAGCACACCTCAACAGCCAAATCAACTTCCACGCACCCCAAAGAACTCTACGATCAGCCCAGCTCTCCTAGGCCGTAGTTCCCTGTGCCAGAAAGACCAGATAAGGAGGCCTCTCCTTCCTCGCGGCCAGAGGATGGAACGCCCTACCGCTCCACCTCAGGCAGACAACATCACTCCCCATCTTCACGAGAAACCTCAAAACCTGGCTCTTCGACAGACCTTGATGAACTGGAAGCTGCACCGCGACCCCCCCGCTCCCCCCAGCGCCTTGAGACCCTTACTGGTAAGTAGTCGCGCTTAATAAACCTTTGATTCATTGATGCCAATCAAAGATGGCTGACAACAATGATGAACTATACACTGTTACCGTTCTAAGAAGGGCACCTAGTGCGATGATTACTGTGCAGCCATCATGGAATGTTATTGTGCATAAGGTGTCATGGTTTTACCTTTCCAAAACTTTAGCTTGTGAACTGTCTAAAGGTCTTATATTTCCAAGAGTGACTTCTTTTTAGTACACACTTTAAAGCCCCCTGTGTGTGTTGATCAGAAGTACTGAGCCAAGCTTTTGGCAACTGACTCACAGAGCTTATTCCTATAATACTTATAACTAATAACTTGTATGAACTGGAGGCTGTTACCGACTGATGAATCGAGTTTACATCAACTGGTGCATGTAGCTTGTGTCAACTGATGTTTATAACTCGTATCAACAGGCGTGTGGAGCATGTTTCAACTTAAGCATGTAACTTGTATCCATCAGAGGCTCCAGCATGTGCAGACAGGTGCATCGAGGTGATGTCGACTGGTACAAATAACTTGTATCAACCAGCGGTTTGAGCTTGGATCAACTGGTGCGTCATGTCTGGATCAACTGGTGCCTTTTTTGTCCACTGGTGTTTCGTGTTTAGATCAACTGTGCTTAAGGTTTGCGCCCTTTGATGCGTCGAGTTTGCATCCATATGTGTATGATAAGTCCGGGCTGTGGATGCCATCACCACTGTTGGGGACTTCATAAAGGGAGGGCAGGACATACCGAGCAGTGCATCCCTCCTTGCTTCCATTGAAGGGCAGGCAGCGAGCAACTAACAGTTCTGGCTCAGATGTACTTCTTAACCACTTGGATGCTAATGACAAGGGTAATTTGTCATGCACTGCCCATTCATTTCAATGGAAATCTCATTACATGAGAAGTCTTCCCCTTAGCATCCAAGTGGTTAAATTGTAAGTGATAGGAGGTACCCAACCAAAAAACCTACGGTCACGCTTGCCAACGTGGGGTTTTCTTCCACGTCACAGGATGGCTGCTAACTGCCCAGGTGAAGTTGTAAGATTTACCCTGATGAGAGAAACAGTGCTGCACTGTGTGCATAAAAAGGCCACCTTTCAATACATCATTAACAACATCAGGGGCTGCCCAATACCCCGAACCCGGGACAGTCAATCAATACATCTAAAAGTAGGTTCAGGGAAGAGATCACCCAAAACTATATGTGATCCAACATATTAATTATAAATATAAAGACAGTGAAGAAAAACCATAAATCACTGGAAGAAAAAGTAATTAGAAGAGAAGCCCTTCAAACAGTATTACGAGTATCAAAAAGACATTAATTACATATAGTACAAAAAATTCTAAAAACAGTTATGCTCAAGACAAAGTGCTGGTATACAAAAAAGTTTGAAGAATGGGGGAGTCAGGTCCTGGGGTGTGGGGCTAGCTGAACCATTAATATAACTAAGTACACAGATTGCCAGCCACACACTTACTTAAATCCTCTATTTTTGAGGGAACAAACCATAAGAGACTTCCTGGTTCGTACGGGTATATCACTCAAACCCTTTTATTATTTATTTGTTTTTTGTCTTTTTTTAAGTATTGATGTATGAAAGGGACACCTTATCGTTTTGTACACCTTATATACAATTATTTACAATTCGCGATTATTTACAACACAAACACATACACATAACTAGTTGTATTATACAAAGTGAATTGCTCTGATATCAGAGCAATTCACTTTGTATAATACAACTAGTTATGTGTATGTGTTTGTGTTGTAAATAATCGCGAATTGTAAATAATTGTATATAAGGTGTACAAAACGATAAGGTGTCCCTTTCATACATCAATACTTAAAAAAAGACAAAAAACAAATAAATAATAAAAGGGTTTGAGTGATATACCCGTACGAACCAGGAAGTCTCTTATGGTTTGTTCCCTCAAAAATAGAGGATTTAAGTAAGTGTGTGGCTGGCAATCTGTGTACTTAGGTATACAAAAAAGAACATATATCACAAACAAGACATGTGGCAAGCAAAACCATTACATATTACGGTAAAAGAACAACCCAAACAAAAATAATGTGTCCTTAATTCAATTTTTGGCCACCAAAAAGCGTTGACGGCATTTCGACCGCTGTATTATTGTGAGGTCATCTTCAGGACTCAGTTTGTTTGAGCGTTGTATATCTGTATAAAATTGTTGGGACCAATCATTAATTATGGTCATCCGCAGAAAATCTCAGAAATATGGAATCGACGAGTGAAGACACACTGCGTCATAGAAACGTAGTGGAGTCTTATCAGTAGCATCAAACTTCAACCCAACTGAACGCCCATTTAATCGGCGACTCCAAAAGGGGATACTGGCAGAGATAGTGCAAAGTCAAATTCTGACTGCTTTCAATACATGTCGTTCACTCACTTCTCCAAACCAGAAGTTTTCGTTCACCCTTCTCTCTTCTGCTCCCTTCTTATTCCACATCCTTCCTATCATTTCCTCCTTCCTGTCTCTCTCGAGTCCATCCTTTTCTCTCCTTTGCCTCCATCACGCTGTTCCGTCCTTCCCCAAATTCCTATTTCCCTCTGTTAGAAACGGGGTCCCCGGCTGGCCAGGGCTCACGCCAAAGTCAGTCAGAAACCACCACTCCTAAGTCAGGGCAAGGGAGTTACACGCCAAGATAACCCCTGCTCACCCTCTAGGTAACGTGGCGCAAGCAGCAAGGCTAAACTTGGAGGCGGTATGAGTTAAGTATTTGCGCACGCACCCCAGCAACTACACCCAAGGCCCACCACAAAGGAAACTTCACACAAGGTTATATAAAAAATAGCCTTTGTATTATAGTAAAAACACATTAGATAACACACAAACTTTACAATGTGCCAACAGGCACGGGCAGAATTTACAAGGGATTATGTACAGGACAGGGCCACATGGACCACTGTCAGGGGTAGGCACTTGTTAGAAATAATACTTGTAGGTATACACTTAGCACATAAACATATAATGATTAGCACCAAAATTGTAAATGTAGCACACAACCAGTAATCACTGGTAAAGAGTAAATACCTCCTACGCAACCCTAAACACTGTAGGAAAATCACGCAGGGAACTAGGACCTTATCATCAGGACCTAAGGAAGGAAAACCATCACCTAAGCTCGTCACTTTTAGCAAAGGGAAGGAAACCTAAACAATCACCAAAGCAGGTCACATTTAGCAAAGGAGATAAACATAAAATACCTAAGCAGGTCACTTTTAGCAAAGGTAATGGGACATCAACAATTGCACATGAGGCATTAAACACATTCAGAGCTGCAGGTTAGAATATTTTGTGCAAGAATCACATACCTCAGTAAATTACAATGAGCAGGGTGCATGTAGCACAACACTAGAACTGTCCCTCAGGCCAACTGGCCTCGCAAGGGGCAGAAATGCCCTGAGTCTCAATGTCAGGGGGTCTGCGCAGGCAGCACAGAACACAAAGCCTAAACATAGCAGTTGCCCACAAAGTGCTGGGCAACTGGTGCAGGAAAAGTTAGGGCAACGTTGGAGCCTCGTGGGCTCAAGAACACAGGTGACTGGCACCTAAGAGCTTCAGCGCTCTAAACAAATGAAATGCCCCCAGAGCCTCTCTCAGGGCTCTAAAGCAAATATGGGCGATGAGCCTCGCTGGGCTCGCAGAATGAATCTGGGCTGTGAGCCTCTCTGGGCTCTAGAACAAGACTGGCCCTCCTGAGCCTCTCTCCGGCTCGTAAATCAAGGAGGCTGCCTTACTGGGCAGGGGGATCCCTCACGGGGGACCCAGGAACCAAGGGGGGGCTGGGAGCCTCGCAGGCTCACGAACAGAATGGCCCCTCAGAGCCTAGGGGCTCTCAAACCAACATAGGCCCCTCGAGCCGCTAGGGCTCATGAACAAAGAAATGCGGCCCTCTCCCAACAGGGCCGCTCGAAGAGTCGAAAAGAACCCGCCCCCGCACTCACCGGGACTTCACTGGTGCTGCGGGGGGGGCGGGAACCACGGCCGGCTTCTCCTCTCGTGGGCGGCGCGGGCTCATCGGTCACCCCGGAGCCCCGCCTGCACCTTCCGCCGCCGGGCTCCTCTTCACTCGGGGAGCCTCGCTTACTGGTTCTCCTCTCCTCCCCCGATGACGCGGCGGGAGGCTCGACCGCCTGGGCCAATCCCAGCGCGGCCGGGCTATGACGCGGCAGGCTGCTTCCTCTCGGCCCGGTGCTGCGACGGTGATCTCGGGGCAATGCCGGGTGGGCACCGGCTCGTAAATAAGAAAAGGAAACGGGGCAATGCCGGGTGGGCACCGGCTTTCCAAAAAGGGCAATAATCGAGGTGGGCACTCAGAAGTCAAAAATCGGCAATGAAAGCGGCCAATGCCGGGTGGGCACCGGCTAGCGTCAAAATAAAGCGCATGGAGCGCTAGAAGGCAAAGCAAAGCGCTATTGAGCGCTTGGGCACAAGTAAAGCGCTTCTAGCGCTATAAATCAAATAAAAGCGCTTCCAGGCATAGCAAAAGCTCCAGCAGGGTCTAGAGGCAGGCAGGGGGGCAAGGCAGGGCCAGAGCCAGCACACTGGGTCTCCAGGCAGGGAGACAAGCCAAGTGGCGGTCCTCCTGGCCCCAGCAGCAGCAGCAGCCCCCTCTGGCAAGGATCCACAAGCAGAACCAAATTGTATGGGGACACAGCCCCTTCTTATACTGTAAAATCCCTTTGTCTGTAGGTGCAGGGTGGGGGAAAACCAGTCGCAGCTGGTTTTGAAGTACCCTTGATAGCTCAACCACCCATTTCATTCACTGGCAGGGCTAGGGACATCAGTCGCACTACAGGGGGTGGAGCCAGCATTGTGTGGGGAAAGTCCAGGCCCATCAGGGACCAGGTGCACTCCTCCCAAGCCATCAACATGCTAATCTCACACTCACCACCGGGCAGACCCATCCAGCCTTCCTGGAGCCCGGCTCAACAGCCAGCTCCAGCCAATCACACGGCAGGCATATTTTACATTAATATGCCAAGTCCTAGAAGTGGCATTTCTACACATGACACACACATGCCACATACACCATTGCGAAGCATTCATTCTCCCGAGCTCGCACATACCAAATTCGGGCTTGCACTCCCCACGCATCAGGAACTACCAGGGACACAGACATTCCCCATGCATTCCTATGGGAGAGCAGGCCAGCCTAACTACATGCACGCACTTTACTCTGGGACACAGGGAAAAAGTGTGCACAGACCAGAAAATCATCCATACAGATCACAGATCTAAAGCAAAAAGATTAGGGGTGAACCTGCCTTAAGGGCCAAGTCCAACACCCTCCATACCTTGATTGATTAAACCCTTTCCCCAGCTCTTCTTCACCCCTACCCAATTTTTAACATCCCTCTTTCGCACTCATCCTTCCCTAACTCAGTCTCCGTACTCTCTTTTCTGCTTCTTTTCTCTCCTACCTTGCTTCATCTTTCTTACTTCCTGCCTTTTATCTCTCCTTCCCCCCTCGTCTTCTGAGCCTTCCTTCTATCCCACCCCTTCTCTCCTTGCACCCAGCATCGCCCGTCTGTGGCTCCCACGAGGTGGTGCTGGCCTCGAGGCATTCTTGCTAGTTTCTCTTCCCACAGGCAGCTCTGCGCTAATCTCGCAAGTGCTTGCACGTGGGTTGGCACACAAGGCCTTTCTAAACAGCTACAGACATCGCGCCTTTTTCCATTTTAATGTGGCCGTCATTTACCAACGGGGTCCCTTGTGCTGCTTTTTTGTCCAACAGGGCAAGGCCCTCTGATCTGCACTTAACACTTAGGAGGAGATGCGTTTCTTAAGTAGTCAAATGAGTGCCTGTCAGGCTGCTCCATGCTCATGCCCTCTGCCTGCTCTGGCTTCTGTCCTCTCTGCTGCCTGCTTCATCCACCCTTACATGTTCTCTGACCCCTTTGCCTGCTCAGGCGTCTGCTCTCCGCTGCCTGCTTCATTCACCCTTACATGTACTCTGCCTCGAACATGCAGCAACTCCTAAAGAAAAAAAACATTTCTATTTAAACAGACACTCTGTAAACTTGTTTCTTGCAGTCTTTTACTTTTTCATGTAAATTTCCGCCCTCAAATGTCTTTAAAGTTATAAGAAAGTCAGCAGTTCTTATTGGTCATGTCTTTGGGTAAACCAAATATAGTTCAGTTTAAGAGGCAGCCGTTGCTGACCGATCAAAGTAGATCTCAAATTATTATCAACGCCTCATCAGGGGTAGTAAGTGCTATATACTTGTAACACCGTCTAACTATCTAAATCTGGCTAAAGTTAATAACTTTCATAACAAACACAGTGAAATGATGCTTCAAAGAAATTGTACCTAACATTTCACAATAGTTAAGGACCGCATCACCCCAGTGTACAGTAACTGTATAGCTCTTCAATTTATAGCGGCACAGCACCAAGGATAATGTGCTGCATGCCTAAATACTTATAACGCCCAAAGGCGAGACCTATTGGCTATGCCAATGCTTGTTTAGGATCATAATTATAATGTCTTTTCTGCAGTGATTTCAAAACCCATATTTCACAGAAATGATCATCCCTATGAATTTCTCTTCCGTAATTCACAGGAATAATGTATCTGTCAATTACAGATTTCAACGAAAGATAAAGATACAAATTACTATAGTTCACTACTGCGCTTGCCAGTATTATGTAGTCCCATTTTCAAAATACATTTGTCTGTTTCACAAACATGCAATATAAAAGATAACCACTACCATGTTCTTGTGTTATAGAGACATTCATAAACCAGCCTTGATCGTGGTTGGTTAGAGTATCTGGAGAGACCCAACAATGCAATATAGAACAAATGGTATGCGAATTATGAATTTTAACAGCATAGTTTTGTATCACCCTGCTTTTCCTACAGGGAATCCGGCAGAAACTCTAGCTGGTGGAATTGCTTTCTCAGCTGTCACTCTGGAGTGTTCGCCCCTGAAGTTTTGTCATATTCTGTCATAGGAGTTCTAGCATAGGGAAGGGATATATGTGGGTTCCCTGAGGATGTGCGCAAATCAGTACTTCATTTGTAAAAAAAAAAAAAAAATGTACTAAGGCTCTTCCCAGGAGGTCACTGCATATTGCTCCTGCCATGCTGCCAACAACAGTACCCACACAAGTACTAACCATCACACTCCTACAAGTGCGGAAATTCAGACTATTTCAGGCCCCCAAAGCTATAAGAAAGGGTTGGGCAGCAGGTAATAGTATTTTTTTATGTATATTGAACTAATAATCAAATTTTGTTGTGGTTAACTCAACATTAGCCGCACAGCAACACCTTGTGGCAGGCTGTCCCAAGCGCGGGTGCTGACAATTAATTGCCAGTGCAGAGCACCGTAAACCACTGGCACAAATTAAGCATTGGGCCATATATGTAGATTTCTCAGTAAGGTGCAGCTGACTGGTTGCATCCTTAAGGCTATGTGTTGCAGTGGGAACATGCCTTCAAATACACAGGCTCCCTTTCTGCTTCTTTTTTATTTTTTTTAAAGTATGCCAGCTTCATACTATGCAAATCTGGGTGGACTGGGGAAGGGGGTTTAAAAAAATATTTGTCAGGCGCTACTAATGCAGAATGGAAAGAAAACGTATTCCAACTTGACAACTCGGTTCTGTGCGCTTAAAAAAACTCTACTTAGTAAAAGGCATTTACTTCATACACAGTTTTTAACTGGAGAGAGGGTAACGTGGATAGAGAGGAAAACACTTATCATACATCTAAAATACTGAAATGCATCAGTTTAGTTGGAATGAAACAAAGTTCTATACCAATTCAGAATCACACCAATATACCATACCGCTTCATCACTAGTTGAATCTTCAGGGACAGCATAGCGCAGTGATGTGTTTGATTTTAAAAATAGTAAGCTAACTGAGGTTATAATTGTTGGCACATTTTTATTTACTTTGCCTGGAACGGCAACATTATTTTCAGGTTGTTTCAGTCATTTTATCAGCACTTAATCTCAACTTCCTACCAACAGGCGCATGCGTTCTTTGTCTTTTATTGTCAGTGGTGTTGGCCTTGACACCATCGATCTAAATAGCCCAGGGCACAGTGACAGAATTTTAAATCCAGCAAAACTGCCAAGGTAGGCATAACGGCCCAGTTAACTGTGTAAACTTTAAATCAACCCACAATTTGTTGATTGAGACAGATCTTTTGTTGCTCAAAGTATTTTCAGTTGTGGATGTATGGTGCATATAAAACAAATTTGTGGGTCAAACCCAGTTGACAAACATGATCTTGGTGGTCCGTAAAGAGGGAAACTAATCTGTTAATCAATCAATCTATCCTTCTGTGGGCCTCTCTCTGTGACGATTAACAATCTGAATACCTATCTGTCTCTGTGTTCTCATATTATAATACAATAGTGAAACTTTTTTTGCTTGTTTGTAGAACTGGCTGTGTTTTTTTCTTTACCAGAATATATTTTTCTCACTTTCTACCAAGCCATGCTGTGTCCGTATTCCCTTGTACATTTCTGCCTATAAGGATTTGTCAATCTGCCTGTCGGTCTGCCGGATATATATTTTTTCTATTTGACTCTACATGTGTGTGTCGCAGACTCTCAGTATGTCAACATAGATTTTCATATGAAGATCTGTCATCCATCTTTTTATTATTTTTGTTGGCCACGCATTCCCCAATAGTGTGCAGTCATACAGGAAAAAAGGTTTCCTGATATCCACAACCATAGCGACCTATTTAGGGTAGCAACTGGGCAGTTTCTTTTATCAGCAGCACACATATTTTATTTAAAAAAAAATAAGCAAAATCACCTAAACACATTATTATTAGTACTCATCTGTACGTACTTTGAACAGTAAATATAGGTAGAAAATACTTTTAAATGTGCTCTAGAGCTTCTTTGATCCCTGGCTAATAATTAAAGTAAACAAAGGCAGAAAAGTGATGTTACAAATAAATACATGCACTTTTGATTAACGCCCTATTTAGTATCATATCCGGGCGTTTGCAGATTCTTAGAGCAACAACAAATGAGGGTTATTTGTCTCTTGCTAAGGTGGCAACCCCAGTCCTGTCTCACTTAGGGCTGTAAATCAATTAGCCAAGAATACTAGGGAGGGACATCCCAATGCTCTTGATAAATCTACATATCAGATATTTGTCTAGCATCATGACATGGTTTTTCAATGATTTTTATGTCTGTGAGGGCAGATATATTTAAAACATTTTATCACAGCTAACGGTAGACTTTATCTTAAGAATCTAGGGCTAGATGTGCAAAGCCTTTTTGTGGTCGCAAACGGCCCGATTTTCAGAACCAGGCTAACATCAGCAGGCCACCATTCCTCTGATGGCAGTAAATCATAGTGGGCCGCAATTTGGGACTTAGCTCATTAATATTCATAGAGTAGGTCTATTTGCGACCCACTACTAATCACTATTTTAGAAATAGGGCTGGCTAGGCAAAGCTTCAAACATGCAAGCATATGTACAATACATGAAGACAATGGAAAGTCATTGCTTCTTATCCTTCCAGTCTGACTCAGCCCTTCACCCTTTCAGAGTTGATAAAAAAGGAATCCTGACAAGTTGTGTACCAGTAATGCCAGATATTTCATATGCCTCTGTGAAGTTGCCTGGTATTTCTCAGATATTAAAAGATAAGTGAAGCAACATTCTCACTGTGCCCCAGCCTTCTTCATCTGACTGTGATCTGATAGTTTCCCGCACCAGCAGGCTCAAGTCCTCTGAATAAGCTTTAGGTTTTTTATGGTTCTTGTAAGATTTACCTAATCCAATGAAAATGTCGAAATATTCCCATTTGTTAAAGTTTAATTTTGATATTCTGTTCTGCTAGAAATGGTATTTAAAAACAAATTTCATTTTTACACTGTCCGTCAGTGTATTACAAACTTCTTCTGCTCGATGTGAGGCCAACTTTACTATATGCTTGAACACTTACTTAGAGCTCCATTACAAATAACTGATGCTGTGTGCTATTTCTGCACCTGAAGAGATATACCCCCAGATTCATCAAAGTCATATTTTGCGAGTCCTCAATAGCGAATTTTAAGGATTCGCTATTAAAGACTTGCAAAACGGGATGCTTGTAGGAATCGCAATATTAGTTGCGATTTCTACTGATTCCTAATTTGCGATTAGCTAATTGCTAATCGCAAATAAGGAATGGCTTTCCCATTTTTCCTATGGGCAGGCCCATAGGAATGAATAGTGAGTCATTCCTTATTTGCGATTAGCAATTAGCTAATCGCAAATGTGCCACATTTTCAAGGGTGCCAGGGTGTCCAAAGGAAATATACAACTTAGAAAAATGCAGTAAAGTGCATATTTCTAGGTTTTTGCTATTTACCACGTAGTTTGACTCCGCGGTAAATAGCGACCCCAGATTGCGAATTCGCAATCTAGGAATGGTTCATGTATTGCATTTAAGGAATCGCAAATTGCGATTCCTTAAATGCAATCGCAATTTGAGAACTCGCAATTATTTGCGAATTCTTAAATTGCGAGTGCATGAACCCTTGATGCATCTCAAATGCTATTTTTGCGGGCGCAAACTGCCGAATTTTGCGATTCGCACCGCTTGCGCTTGCAAAAATGCTTGATGCATCTACCTGATAGATACCAGGGTCCTGCTAACTGTGAAGGTGTGGAATTAATGGTGATTCCCGGTACAAGCCTGATTAATGAGGAATTACTGGGGACATTTGTAATTCTGGGTTTTATTTCCCCCAGTAATTCCTCATCCTCCCTCCACCCCCATAGCCCCAGCTATTTTGGCTGCTTCATGCAGCCAAAGTCTTCAGGGGAAACATGACAGTTTCCACAGACTATGTAACACCTAATGAGAATTCCATATGTGGCCAGCAACAGTTACCAGACCCATTTGGAATTTGGAAACCACTTCAGTGCATCAAATGGAAATATGAAAGTGTAGGTACTTATTATCCCGGAGTATCTATTTGCTCCTGAGATGTAAATGTACTCTCCCATCAATAGTATTAGCAGTCTGCTGAGGATCATAGCAACTCTCCCTTTTATATTAAAGTGCAGGGAATAAGTACCTGAAAGTATCTGCACTCCTAATGAGGCCCGAAACATTGACATATTCAGAAGTAGAACTGTAATCTAAATCTGTACAGAGATCCAATATCTATGTCACTGGGACAAAAGATGCCCACTCCTTGGCCTTTCTTTTAAATTAATCCATGGAAAAGAAGCAGCAGAAAGTTAGATACTCTATATATGTGTGTGTGTGTGTGTCAAGAGAGTAACACATAATTACACTGCTGTTGTGGTTCAGCTAATGCAAACATGTGAATCCTCTCAATTCAGCCAGTTATGGTATGAAGGACATACAATGCACAGCATAAGCTGCGTTTAAAAGCATTTTCTTTACATATCGCAGTTGCCAGTAAATGGTCCTATTTCAGCTAATAGAGCTCCATTTCTTATTACACTAAGAGTGAATAATGTAAGATTATTCATTATTGGTGTAATAAAACTTTGACAGTAAACAAAGAGTGAAGCCCTCACTGAGGTCCATAAGATCGAGCTGCCACTGTGTTCCTGGCACTGATTTTGCCACCTCTGAGGCCAGGGATCTCAAAGCCAGTACCAGGGGTTAACAAAGGGCAAGCCAAGGACCAGAACCGTCACCCCTGGCGACTCCTAAATGATGTGGCCGGTGTACAAATCATATATTATTTATCCCAAATAATGTATTAATTTATTCCTCTTAAGCACATAATTGAAATATTGATAGACACTGTATTTACCAAGTATATTTGAAATCCAAAGGACATGCTTTGCATAATTTATTAGCTAGTTGAGTTGCCTGTATTTAAGTTTTCTTTTTTTTATGTTACAATACATTGCTAATTTGGAAATTCCACTGGTATTAGAAATTGACTCACTGTGAATATTTGAATGATGTGTCCAAAATAAATGTATCCATACTAATATGTATGCAAATATAATTGTAAATTAATCATAAACCTGCCCTGTCTTCATTTGAAAAATTAAAGTTTACCAAAAACAAATTAAGTCCCACAAAGGAAAGTGATACCTTTCAATTGCTCCCTGAGTAAAAGAAATCTGAGTAATAATCATGCAGTTACACTTGTAACTGAAGGCGAGTAACTTTGTGCCTGAACCTCCCTCCACCTTGCTGATAGAGATGGTAAATTTGAAATGTACATATTTTATACCTGGACCTACTAGAGTAGGTCCAGAATGTATGATCATGCTTCTGGATTGTCTGATCATATTTGTATATCTCACATAATAGTATGCAATAGTTTGTTGAACAAATAGTTATCCATATAAATAACAAACAATGTAGTGTTTTCTTACTTCCTCAGCTCATGAGGACATATGTTATTGAATCTTCATATAATCTGATAAGTTGCTCACTGCACAAAATGAGGCGTTCATATGTAAGTGGAGCTACGAAAAGGAAAAAAGATCTGAAGTAAAAAAGAAGCTTGCAAAGCTTCAAAAAGTAAATTCATTTTTTCCGGTACAATCGAAATGTTGTACTGATAATGCGGTGCAGTCACAGATTGAAGGAGATGATCTTTTTACTGATGAGCCAGTAAGAGAATATACTGGGAATGTATCTGCTTCCACTTCCTCTAACATTATAGATTTACAAACTATTCCCGAAAATGCTTCTCAGAGTATGACAACAGATGACAGCCAATGTTCACAAATTCCACTAACAGCAGTGAGCTACGCACATGATCGTATTGGGTTCAAAGAGGACCTTCAACCTGTCAAAATCGAAATAGTGATTTTTCCAATTCTGCTTGTGTTTATCAAATTGGAGAAAAACACAAGCAGAGTTTATCAGATGCTGCTTTAAAGCAGCAACTGAAGAATGGGGAATTTGTAATCCGCACAATTATATTCTCCTTCCCAAGGGACAGTGTAATGATTGTCGTTTTCTAGCACAGATTCTGCCTTCAGTAGATCTGGATTTAATGACTGGAAGCATGCAGCCCGTCGTATTTCTCAACATGAAGCTTGTCCTGAGCATCAAAAATGTATGTTAGTATACACCACCTGTCAAAAAGAAGCTGGTAAAATTGATTATGAATTGGAGGATCAGATCAAACATGAACAAATATACTGGCAGGGTGTGCTGAAAAGAATTTTAGCAGTTGTTACATTTTTAGCAGCAAGAGGTATGGCATTCAGAGGAGAAAAACAGATGATTGGATCACTGCACAATGGAAACTATTTGGGGATTTTAGGACTTCTAAGCCAATTTGACCCGTTTCTTGAAGAGCAAATCAGGGAATATGGAAATGCTGGAAAGGACAATCCCTCATACCTATCCGCAACAATTTGTGAAGAATTTATCACCTTAATGAACAAGAAAGTATTCTCAGCAATAATATCAGAAATAAAAGAAGCAAAATATTTTTCTCTCAATGTATACTCCACTCCAAATGTGTGTCACATTGATCTTTTGACATTCATAGTGAGGTATGTAAAGGGTCACGTAAAAAAGGAGCAATTTTGGGAATTTATCTCCATTCATGGTCTTGGGGCAGAGTATCTTGCCGATGTTGTAGTGAAATTCCTAGAGCAGGCCGGTATTCCATTATCAGATTGCCATGGTCCGTCATATGATAATGCATCCAATATGTCTGGTCAGTGTTCAGGCTTACAGGCAAGACTGAAAGAGATCAATGAATTTGCTGTTTATGTTCCATGTGCTGGCCATTCTTGGAACCTGGTGGGTATAAAAGCTGCTGAGTGCAGCATGCAGGTTGTTTCTTTTTTTGACTTTGTTCAAAATTTGTACACCTTTTTTGCAGCTTCTACTCATCGTTGGGATGTGTTACTTCATTCTGTAGGGGCAGATCACAAGGTTGTTAAACGCTTGTCTGATACTCGATGGTCAGTTCATGCAATGCCCTCAATGCATTGTGTGGTGGCTATTAAAGAATTAAAGCTGCTTTTGATTCACTGACAAATGATCACACTCAGGCAAAAGGTACAATGCATGATGCACTTAGTCTCCTTAAAAAATGGACAAGCTGGAAACCATTTCTTTTTACCATTCTCTTGAATGACTTACTGATGCGTTTCAATGAAACAAGCAAGACTGTACAAAAAGAAGATGTTGACCTATCTTTTGCAGTCAACATTATCCAATCTTTGAAGTCTTATATCAAAGAGTTGAGAGACAATTTGATGACTATGAATGCAAGCCAACGGCAAAAGCTCCTGATACTCATTACAGAGATTTTGGAAAGCGTACAAAACAACGAAGCAGTAGAGAAACTCGGTTTGAAGGACCCTCTAGTGACACTGTACTTGAAAGGCGGAACAAATTTAAGGTAGAAACATACTTACCGATCATGGACGCTCTGATTGGTGGTTTAACACGGCGCAGTGAAGCATATAGAGACCTAAATAATCTGTTTGGCTTCTTTATAGAATTAAAAAACTTGAACACCAAATAAATCGAAGGGTGGTGTGAAAAGCTTGCCTTTGTGCTATAAAGACCTGAACAAATCTGATCTCATCAAGGAATGCCAGCAGTTCAAACATTATCCTATACACAAAAATGAAACAATTTCAATGTGTTTACAGGAAAATAAATCTAGGAAACATTTTCCCTAACATTGAAATTGCACTGTGAATAGTCTGGTCGATGATGGTCACAAACTGTAGTGGTGAAAGGTCCTGTTTAAAGTTGAAGCTCATAAAAATGAGCTACTTAATCGAATGCTACAAGCCAGACTCAATTTTCTGGCTCTGCTGAGTATTGAGTCAGAAATTCTCCAAGAAATAAAATTTGCTGATCTGGTTAATGAGTTTGCTGCTAGCAAATCCAGAAAGAGATGCATACTTTAAGTAGTGTGTTACAGGTGCCTAATATTGTACATAGATGCTCCAATGTTCTACTTAGAAGCTTTATTTTGCAAAAACGCAGTGACATTTTTGGTATGCATTGAATCGAAGTAGGTATTCATAGAAACACATTTACTTTCCTTTTTCTAAAAATCTGCATTAAGATGTTTAACTTCTACTACCTAACCTGCAATTATAACACCCCTAGAGGCTCTGGAATCACAGCACATTGTGCACTTAGAGCATTTGACATATATATGACAAGGAAAACTGACTAATAGGAAGAAGACCCAAATACAAAATCACTTTGAATAATGTTTGCGAGAGAATACCAAAAACTTATTCTATGTAACAAACAGCATTGTCAAAATTCAAGCCAACAGCATGGAGTTCTTGCACTCAATCTTGCCTATTTCATGCTTCCCTAACTATAAAACAACCAAAGAAGGCCTGAACGTTCAGGAAACAACATGGATGCCTTGCAGGCATCCTCAAGACTGAATAGACCAGAAAAATGGTAAATCATAAATTGGGTCCATCTGAGCATCATAAAATTGTCAGCAGTTCACAAAGGCCAATAACTTTCTATGGTCTATAACGTTCTACTAATCATTGAAACTTAATTCAAGCCTTTGAAACGGGCAGCAAACTTTGCCTTCAACAAAACTTCCAAACCCAGCAGCATTTATGTTCAATTCCTCAAAATTAAAATTGAACTCCTTAACACAATTACTGCACAGGTCAGGTGTAGACAACACGATTTGTGGAGAAACCAGATGAAGTCCAACAAGGATAATTGCTCAATCATGTTCTGTTTAACCTATGCACCATGATGTATACGATATCATCCAAACAACCACCTATTGCACAGAATACATTGAAGGTTGAACACCAATGCTTTTCTGTATTTATTACTGTTTTCTGTAAGCCCATGCAATAAAGTTCGTCTCAGAATTAACATTGTTAATGCCTTAAATAAATGGAAGTTCACCAGTAAAATGTTAAAGGTGATGTTCTGAGCATCACTGGGGAAAGAAGGAACCAATGTTAACAATAGAAAGAAGGTAAGAAGAACAGCACTGAAAATAGTAAATGCATAGAAGGTTCTATACCTCAGGCTGAAATGAATGAAATAATATCATGAAACAAGACATTGATTGAAATCTAGACATTTGAAATCTAGACAGGTGGATACATAATTTTGCTAGAAAATGGGGCAACATCACTCTGGCCTACTTCAATAATGTTATAGGTGATACTTAGAGTGACTGATATACCCAAGAGGAGAGAGTGGCCTAGCACAACCAGGGGGCCCCACTAATCTTCATTTGTCTTCAGGTGTGGATTCAACTAACATTATCACTATAAAATGTAATGTAAGTAATTACACCTTTTTTCTTATTTCTTTTACTGTTTCATACATTTTGAATGGATCATTAAATATTGCGTAACATAACAAGGGTGTGAATGAATGTAAAATGGACAGTGAATTCAAAGTTATTGCGAATAGGGCCCCCCAAAATGTTTGGTCCAGGGCCCTCAAAATTCTTAAGATGTCCCTGGTTTGCTAACCTTCCTCAAACGTCCAGCACAAACACCAAAACCTAATGCCAATATCCAGGTGGCTGTACTGCTGTATGCCATTATTTCTCCTGATACTTTTGTCTTTAAATCTGCATGTGTAGATAAAATCAGGTGAGCGAGTCGCATATACTTTTGACCCTTATTCTGCAGACTGAATGAATGTAGGGTGTACAGAATGTGTGCAGACCATTCAGTGGAACCTAATCAGAATTACCAACATGGAATCACATGTTTAAAACTATAAATGATGCATGGCAAGTGTAACAGCAATACACCTTTGTAGGATTATTTCCTTATTTGTAGATTGCACTCTAAAAGGGGCAGCTAATATCTAGATACGACATATGATACTGTATCTGAAGTGAAGCATTTTTTATCTACAGTAAGTACTCTTGCTTACCTACTCTTTCCCCTCAGTCTTTGCAGTACATTGGTGATTCGTGTCGGGAAACCGGGAAAGTGCATTGGCCTTTTTAAATTAAGACAACGTGTTAATTCTCTCTACTTTCCCCCGACAACATAAATAAATGAATTGGTTGAAGACTACTCATACACTTTCAATAAAATATAGGCAGGTATTTTTCACAAACCACAAACAATTGAATGTCTAATGCTGATCTGAACCATGACGAAGGCATGCATTTGCCACTTTGAGTTTTTGCAGTAATGGTTCTCGCTTGTATTTAAACATGAAAATAAATTGATGATATCATGTTGGATGCATATAAGGCGGCGGTCTTTTTGTCATTTCCCATCTAATTGATGTATTTTTATTATATAAAATGTACGTGTTCGTTTACATATGTGGGAATTATGGTATGGCATTGTTGCCAGTCTGCATCTACATATCAGTTAATCATTAAGCTATTCTAAATTGTTAAAAGAATGCATTCATTTTTAGCCTATTGTAGACAAAGCTAAAAAGTAATAAAAACAAAGATAGGATTTAGCTATATGTGAAGCCTCTTCCAGCACAAAGTTTGCTACAGGGAAATATAAAAACATTCCTTTCAACTAACTGGTTCAGTATTTCTCTTCCATGATAGTTTCAGGTTTGAATAGCTACAGTGGTTGCATTTTCATCCGGCCTGGAAACCATAGTAAATAAGCGGAAGCAAAACTTAAACAATTAACAGCCTGCTGCAATTAGTAACACACTATATTATGTTTTTTCTTTATACAGGTTCTTTATGTGCCCGATATTCAACCTTATTCTATGCCTGCTAACTCTGTTCCCAGTGCTGGTGGTGTTATTTCTGCTTCATCATCTGATGCAGAATATGATAAACTTCCAGTGAGTATGCCTTATTTGTTTCTTCGCTGTATGACCTATTCAGTAGTTTTAATAGCTTTTGACTCGTTTTTAAGACTCACCTAGGAAGCGCGCTCTAGGAGGGCCTTTAGCCATTGGTCTTCACTTTTCAAGCACTGCACACGGGCTTGTGGCGGCATTCAACTGGCGGGAGCTAGCAGCGGTGTGCCACAAACACAAGTGCAGTGCTTGAGAAGAGAAGACTGCTCTCCCAAGTGCGCACTCACACCACTCGCGGGCTCACCTCCTGCTCCCCCTCTCTCTCACAACCTCTTCCTCGTCCTAAATCACTCCCTCCTCCTGGCACCCGACTTATTTATCAGTTTCCCCAACAATGCACCCCTCCCCCTTTGTCCTTCTACTTTTTTGTAAGCGAAGTCTGATGTCCCCCTTTACCACTCGACTTTTCTAACTTGCCAGACATTACTAAATTGTCTCCTCCGGCTCCCAGTCCCATCTCTTTCTGGGCACCATACCCTGAATATAAGCTTTTCTTTACTCCCCAACATATTATAGGATACCAGAGCTCCCCACGTGACAAACTGCAGCACAATTCGCTTTCTACCAGCATTAGGAGTTCTCTCCTCTGAGACTGTGGTGTACTTCTCACTTTTCTATGCAGACTGTGCCCTGGCTAGGTCTGTGGTTTTTTGCCCGTGCCTTTAAGTTAATGTGGTTTTCATTCCTATGACTTTCAAAATGTTCTCTCCGTGGCATGTTTAAACTATCCCCCAATAAAATTATCAAAATGTGTACTCCACCTGTAAAGCAATTTATAGTCTTTCTAGATTACATTCACACTACTTAAAAACGAAATAAAAAAATTCATTTAAATAAACTAGGCCTGGGCGGTAAATTACGTTCCGTTCACGGAATTTGTGGAATTTGGGTAATTTCGCGTTCTGCGGAGACGCAAAATTGCCCAAAATTCTGCGTTCCGCGACTTCGCGAAATTTTTTGTTTGTTTGCGTTCTCAAATGCGTGTTCGCAAGATATTTCCCTCCGAGCACGCAAGCAGCGATTGCGAGCAGTAAAAAAGCATCGCGAACAAGCAATCCCGCGTGTTCGCGGAATTTCTGCATGTTCGCGTAGATTTTTTACTGTTTCGCGGAGATTTGCGTAACGCAATTCCGCCCACCCGTAAAATAAACTAGACTTTTTAAAGACGGTATGGGTGGAATAACTTGCTAGAAAGACTAACTTTTGATAATCCCCAATGAGAAAACGTACAGTTTATTGCAGCCGTGACACTTTCAATTGTCGGTTACACTGGGAAAAAGAAAAACACATACATGCAGATGTAGCCCTAGACACACACTCAAAAACAGAGTGAAAGACATCATGTAGCAAAAAACATCGGCTTGACCGAAACCTGCCTCATTTGCGCATCAATATCACAATTTCTATAACAGAGCAAATTGAGAAATTTAACTACTTTCTTCTGGTTAACACACTAGCAGCAATTCACTTGGGATACTACTCATGGTGTCTCTGTAGAATAGCACACATGTAATGAAAACCCTTCAGAGCCAAGCAGGGTTCCAAAACCTTGGTCCTCCTGTACCGAGCTCGTGGCATCACACAGAACGCAGCAAAGCCTACTGAAAGCTTGTTTATTATAGCATTTGAAGTAATGAGCAAGGAAACCTGCTCGCAGGTAGAGACAGAAATGTGATACAGGATTAGTCTAGCACACTTAGGGTTCAGAGCAGCAGGAATCAAAAGTGGACTTTGATGGCAGCTCCCGGCATGTGCACGTTAAGGTGCTGTTTGCACTGCATAAGAGAGCAGGTACATTTGGCTTAGAACAGTTAATTATTAAGTTACACAAAAATGTCTATTGTACCGCGGTTTAAAAGGAAAACAGCAGGCTATGTATAAGTCCAGAAATGGCAAACAATGGCTTATTGATCCTGATACAGCTGTCCAAATGTCAGCTAATTGGCAGGTGATAAATATATGTTTTTCCAATGCAGTGTTTTTTTAATGCACAACTTTGCACAGCACTTCACCAGCTCGGTGCACTTTGAACAAGCATAGGTCTCGCCTTTGGGACCTTATAAGTGTTTAGTTATCCAGCACAATATCCTTGGTGCAACAACATCAACTGTTGCATGGCTAAACACTTATAAGGTCCCAAAGGTGAGACCTATTGGCTATGTCAATGCTTGTTGAGCTTCCACCTTCCCAACCCTCTCATCCCCCCACTTCCTTTTTACCATGTGCATTTAGCTAAACTTGCTGTGTCATCCGTGAACCTTTACATTTGATCCTGGCTCCAGCTGGTACCCAGTCAAAAGCGTTTTGAACAGGATCCATGTGGTCTCATTTACATAGAGTGTAATTCAAAGTCCTCTTTTATGATAAATCTGTATTTTAAGTCACAATTCTGAAAGTTGGCATTTTCTTGAGCTAACAATTTAGTTCCTGCAGTCTGCATTCTGGGTCTTATGGTTAGATGTAGTTGGGCTTTGTGTATTCCTCCCAGCAACCACACAGTGGTGGACTGGGCGTTGGCAGGATAGTCTATCCTGACTGGATGAGAGTGGTGTGCACAGCTCTGCTTACATTTCAAAGGATCTGACTCTGCACATACACAAAGGAGTTCACACTAGACTTTCATTACCACAAACATCTTGGTACTGGGGCAGAGAGGAAGGAAATACCAGAAGCACCTGTATCAGAAAAACTCCATACGTTTCTTCCCTCAGCGGACTGCCCTGCTGTCCGTGGACTCCTGTGTACTTCAGTGGACTGCCCTTCTGCTCCAAAATTTCTGCCCTGCTGCCTGAAGCCTGCCTAGTGCCCTCATAGGACTGCCATGCTGCTTGCAGCCTGCTTTTCTGCTTGAATCCAGGACTACCAGAGTGACTCCAAGGGCTAGTTGGCTAGCCTCCTGTTCGGAGCCTCAAGGACAGATACCACACCTGGGCCTAGTATGTGCAAGTCCTTACCCTGCAAGTGATGCTCATCCAGTCCTAGACCCTTTGAAGTGGTGCTAAAGGTACCCAGAAAGCCCAAATCTAAAACTTGTGGCTTTGAAAAATTTCAGCCAAATAGTGCCCTGAGTACCAAGAGGTGACCGAAATCTACCTGCTTACCAATCCACACAAGGTGCTTCACCGGTCGGACGGACTTCATGGTAGCCCGCTAAATTATTCTCAGCAGCACCAGAAGTTTTATCTAGCCGTGTGGAGCCAATGTCTGCTACACCCTGAAGCTTCATCCCGCGGGAGATTATCTACCTCAGAAAAGGAAATTAAATCTGAATGTCAATCTTCACTGCAACATCCAACGGCTCCTAGAAGACAAGGCCTCTTCCGTCACATCAGAGTGCCTTGCCCCACTGAACGTTACCTTCTCAGACATTCTTCTAAGTCCAAAGGTGAGCAGAGACCCGGCCCAATCGACTTTGTGTCCAAACCACACTCCATTACGGTCAGCCAAACCTTTATTTAGATCATAAATACCTTGCACATTGCCTCCAAGTTAAGCCTGTCTGCTTTTGACCCAAGCTACCAAAGGGTTATGCACTGGTTGATTTAGTCACTTTTTGTGGTTCACCCTGACAAGGATTTTGGTTGCTTGAGAAGGGCTCACATCCTCTCAACCACCAAACCAATATCTTACAATGTGGTTCAGTGATGCTATCCAGTACTTGTGTTTGCTCAGTTCTTTTGTTTAACACTAAAATCCCATTTTAAATATTTTGATTCCAGATTCGAATTCCTTTTAACTTCTCCTTAATTGGCCATTTTTGCTCTTTCCATATTCACTCTCATTCTACCTGACTGTCCATGACTGTGACTCTACCTGCATGCATGGAATTTGAGCTCAACAATGTGGAAAGCAACACCGTAGCGGAGCTCAGCATTCTGCAAGGAGATGTGGCTTTCTACAAATAGGCGCTACAAAAAGCAGGAGCTCCAGAAGACCTGCCGAGCCTGAGAGTGGGCCCACTAGTTGCAAGCCACAGCAGAGGAGGAGGACCTGAGGTGGAGGATGGAGGAGCAGGAGGAGGACCTGAGCCCAGGTGCTGAGTTGCAGTACTCCGAGGAGTGCAACTCGCCCTCCGGAGTGGAACCGCTTACCTGGATAGGGAGCAGTGTGTCTTCATGCAGCATGTCCCCAGAGGAGATGGAAGAGAGGAGAGCTTAGGAAGTTCAGGCTGCAGCTGGGCAAATTTAAACTGGTGGCAGCAAAGCTGCCAAGAGGGCGGCAGAGTAGACCGCCCAGGCCCTTGAGGAGAAAAAGTTGTCCCTGGAGTAAGAGGAGGTTGCTGCAATTAGGGCAGCAGAGGAGGCTGCATTTGCCCTTAAGGAAAAGAAACTGGCCATTAAAGAAAGGAGAATGGTCCACGAGATGAGCTTTAAGGAGTTGGACATCAGTACCAAGCGAGCAGAGTCCAGCAGAAATGGTAGCAGCATTCATACAGTACCCAATAGAGTTTAGATTCTGCAAACCACAAGACCTGGTGCCCAGTTGTGTGCTTGTGCCCAACTTTGTGGTGGAGGATGACATAGATAAAAGGTTTTCTACCTGTGTGATAGACCTGAGAATGTACATGTATCACAAAGAGGATTGGAAAGAAACGTATGGAAAAACATGCCCACAATGGAGAGGGACATCCTTCTGACACTAGAGGTGGGGGATCAGATGAAGTATGCTCCTGTGAAATCCATTTTACTTGCAGAAGTGGGCTTACCCCTAGCCAGTACCGCATTAAATTAAAAAACAGACAAACTGTCAAACTGGTCCTGGGTGGATTTCTTAGATTACTGAAGCACGGCACTGAGTAGTTGGGCCAGGGGCACCAAAGTGGATGACTTTACTGAGCTGTGCAACCTAATTTTGAGGGTGCACACCAGTGCCTGCTTTACATAGCTGCGCTAACCGGTAGTTGATAGTAAGCTCACTGAGCCCAGAGCTTCCTAACAAGTCAGATCTCAGCTTTAGTACCGGAGCCTCTAAGAAGGTACCTGGGAGGGAACCCAAGAAGGGTGGTCCAGGCTTCCCCCAGGAGGGTTTGGGTGAGGTCCGGGAAGACAGACAAGTCCCAGAATAAGGTCATGGGGAAAGGGTTCCCATGCCATGTCTGTGAAACCGGGGAAATGTTCTGGTTGGCAGTGGCCCAGTGTGCACCCTTTACATCTCCAGTGCTTTGATTGTTCTGAGTTAGGACACAAGCAGGGAGACTCTCTCTATCCTAAGAACCGAACCACTGGTGGAATCCCTAAGGGGGTGGCCAATATGTTAGGGTTAAATAGTCCCCAGTGGCAGGAGTTAGACAATTCTGCATGACAGAGGTGCAGCGGAGTAGTGCTGTTTATACCAACACCAATTGCAGTGTTTCACGGAGCCTATTGACCCATTTCACCACCATTACTAATTTGGCTATCTCTTGACTATTAAGACCACCTGCTGGGCTGTCTTTATCACAGTCTAGGCACTGTGGTTGGCATGGAAACCTGATTGAGAGGCGTCGAGGAGGTGGTTTTATTCCAGGTATTCAGTGAGTTTGTTGATGGCTTTCTCAAGTAACTTTGATGGGTTGGGGAGCAAGGAGATCTGTCAGTAGTTGTTGAGGTCGCTGGGGTTGGCTGAGGGTTTCTTTAGGTGGGATTTGACCTCCGCAACCTTACCAGAAAGATGAAAACATGCAATGGAGATAGAGATGTTGAGGATGCTGGTGAGTTCTCTGCTGAAGCGTTGGCTCAGAGGTTGAAAAGGTGGTGGGGGAAGCGGTCGGTTGGTGTCCTGGAGTGAATGGACAACATGAGGGCTGTGGTGGACTTAATGGTGATTGGAGACCAGGTGGTGATAGTTTGGCAAGTGTTTGCTGGGAGGTTGAGGTTGTCGATGTTGAGTGAGGTGGGTTGGGGGTCAAAGTTGGTGTAGATGGTGGTGATATTGCTGTGGAAGTAGTCTGAGAGTGTTGCAGAGTTCTTGGGAGGGGTGGACTGTGTTCTGAGAGGCAGTCTGGTTGGAGAATTCCTGGACTATTCTGAAAAGTTCCTTCATATGGTTGGCCATGGTATCGAGGCGGGCAATGATGGCTGCTTTCTTGGCTTCCTTGAGGTGCTGGTGGTAGTTGCTAAGGGCCTCTTTGTGAGCTGCCCTCTCATAGGGGTTCTTTGTGGTCCACCAGATCTTCTTGAGTTGGTGGCAGCAGCGCTTGGCGGTTTTGCGCTCTGCAGTGTACCTACTGGCTCATTTTGAGGTGTTGTTTGCCCTTGCTGGTTTCAGCAGGGTGACTATGTTGGCGTGGTTTGTGATCCAGGCGGAGAAGTTCTGGATGGATTTGTCAAGATCTGCTGAAGTTTCAAGTTGTGTGGTGCTGACGGCCTGTGTCCATTGCATGTTGGTTTCCTTGCCCAGCTGCGGTGGGTGGCGCTGTAGGGCATTGGGGTTGTGTACTGGGCATTGTGGATGAAGTGTACTATGGCGTGGTCAGCCCAGGTGACTTCTGTGATGTGCATGAATTTGATTCAGTCGCCGGAGTTGAATATGGCGTTAAGTGCATGTCCTGCTTTGTGCGTGGGTTCGGTGACCAGTTAGGTGAGGCCATTGTTGTTCAGGTTCTCCAGGAAGGTGACTGAGTTAGCTTCTGTAGGGTCGTCGACATGGAAATTGAGGTCGCTGATTAGGATGTAGTGGTGGGAGTCGATGTCCAGGGGTGTGATTAGGTTGGAGATGGAGTCGGAGAATGCTGGACAGGGTCCTGGGGGCCTATAGGTGAAGGGTGACTTTCACCACGGTCCTAGTGCCAGTCTGTAGCTGCAAGTTAAGGTGTTCCATGAAAGGTATTGGGTTGTTTTTGGTGATGTTGCATTGGATGATTTCCTTGAGGATGATGGCGATGCCCCCCGTGGTTGTTGGTGCGGTCTCGGTGAAGCATCTTATAGCGGATGGGGTGGGCGATGGCGACGTCTGGGTTTAAGGAAGGCTTGAGCCACTTTTTCGGTTATGAAGGCCATATCCAGCGTTAGGGTAGTGATGATATCACAGATTTCAATTGCGTGTGTGCAGAGGCAGCGGGCGTTGAGCAGGATGCATTGGAGCTGTTTTGGTTTGTTCGCAGTTATCTGATCGGGCGTGGTGTGAGGTCTGATGCCGGCACGAGGTCCTGTGTGACATGCAGCAGTGGCAGCATGTGAAGGGTCCTTTAGTAGATTGCGGGGAGGCCGTGATGCATCTTTTTTGGTGACCCAGGTCCAGAAGCTCCACAGTGGTGTTGTGGTAGGAAAGCCAGGAATTCTAGATTGGGGGAGTAACAAAGACTCGAACCAAGATGGCGGCTGAGTAAGACCTGAGTCACTCACCTCCACATCGCTCCGGAGCTCCAAAATCCTGTCATCCGAGATATGCGCCCAGGGATCGTGGATCGGGGCCGTAGCATCTCGCAGCACCGGCATACTAAAACACGAAGCCAGATCGACGAAGCGGGCGGGCTGAAAACCTGCTGCTGGCCGGGGGAAGGATCGCGCTGGGAGGCACTCGCTAGACTGCTGCTCACCGCGCTTGCCGGCAAGCGCGAAATCGTCAGTATCGGAGTCAAGCCCTGGTTGCTAAGCAACCGCGGCGCCAAAGAGAAGGAGCCGGCGGAAGCGTGCACAATGGCAGCCGCGTGTGGAGGAGCTCGGCAGAAGAATAGGAGTACGCTGCCCGGTCCCACAGCAGCCACCCGATCAGAGAAAAGGGACAACACCAAGGTGGAGCAGGAGAAGCAGAAACCTGGCGCCAACCCCGGTAAGACTGTGAAAGACCCGGGGGGCAAAACTTCCAAACTCCATCAGGCTAAGGACACATTAATGTCAGATAAAAAGCAACCGGTCACACCCAAAATATTCTCAAAAAAGCATAATGTGGATCGGGGGATAGCTCCCTCACCGGAACCCATGGCAGAGTCTGGCTCAGCAGAAGGCCTGGAGGGTAACGATTTAAGTGACTCATGACTTAAATGAGCTGAAATCTAAAAAACTGCTATATGAGGATAACACAGCAAACAGGGAGGCCCGTGTTTCATGGGGGGCAAGTAATGATACGACAGTCGTGTGGACTACCGATGTGGAGAGCACAACCCCGGAAAAAACTGAGGAGCAGTCAGACCACAATTTGGCCAAAGTTACTCCTAAAATACTTGAGCCAGTGGTACAGAGCAAAGATAAATGTGACTTCGAGGGGTCAAATGGGGCAGCAACTTAAGGAGATACAGATGGCCCTTCATGATGCCACGGAGCTAGGATATAAGTCTCCGACCCCCACGGAAAACTTTTTTCGGTAAATGAGGAGTCATTCGGCTCTGAATCCTCGGGGCTACCTAGCAGTAGTGATGCTGAGGAAGTTGATACCTCTGCAAGAAGTCAAACTGATTAGGGGTTTTTGAAAGTAACAATATCAAGGGCGCACTGCCTCAATTTCTACGTTACCGTGTATATGATCAAAAGGTTGCTGTGTAGTGCGTAAAGAGCAGGCGGAAAAACACCCTTAACCGTCTAAGAAGTCAGAGACTAAACAACAATTATACAGCTGTGCTCTCGCAACTACATTGAGGTGTCCAAAATTACAGTACAGTAACAGGTATGATCAAATGAACAGAAGCAGATTCTTCAGTGTGTTTCTTGTCCCAGCAGGGAGATGATTTATTGCATCCAGACTTGAGAAATGTCACAATATGCCGACATGTGTTTCGTCGTGTGCCGTAGAGTCAACACTACTCTTCAGGGCTTTAGACTCAACACCAGGAGATGGGTTGAGGGTAGTCTGGAACTAATAGTAGTATTCTGTGTGGGGAGTTTAGAGAGATACAAAAGTAGTTTCTAGCTCAAATGTATAGATGGGTAAAGGTGGAGTATCCAGTGGAATCAAATTCCATTTAAACAGCTAATTTCCGCCCTATCGGGTGTGCAAGAATCTTCACACCCTAGTTGCGAGAGCACAGCTGTATAATCTCTGCAAGAAGTCAGCATGAAGGCAAAAAAACCCATAAAAAACAAATAAGGTCTTCCGATAGAAGGAAACCAGCACGGAAGACGGATACCGAGGACGAAACCGATCTCCGCTGGGATTATTCCGATGCGCAGTTACTGCCAATGGAGGGGCATGAAGCTTTGGGTTCACTAGAAGGGGGCGACAAACAGAAGGCGCCAGCGCAAGCACCCGAGCCAACACTAGCTACAATCCTACAGTCTCTGAGCACATTCCACAATGAGGTCAAGTCTGAGAACCGGGTTGCCCGAGGGGCCGCAAAGAAGCTGCAAGGATCTATGCGCAAAATCTGCAAAACGTGTATGGGGATTGCCGAAAGAATGACTATGGTAGAGACCCGAACAGAAATACTGGAAACCACAGTGGGCTCTTGGAAAACCCAGGTTTCATCACAAGAAAAGGCGGTCACCGATATCATGTGGAAGCTCGAGGAGACAGAAAATCGCCAACGACGGAACAACCTCCGCATTCTTGGGATTCCAGAGAATAGCGAAGGAAGCGATATCCAAACTTTTATTATCAAGCTGTTTAAAAACGCCTTCCCAGAACTAACACAGTGGGATTGGGACAAGGAGATACAAAGGGTGCACAGATTCCCGCTTTCACTTCCCAAACAGACCCACAAGGAACAAGCCTTTCCCAGAGTCATCCTGATTTTCTTTGGCAACTTTTTTCCTGCGACAGGCAGTCTATGATTTGGCCTGACCAAACAAAAAAAAAGAACTGGGAGGGATTGTCCTTCTTCGCAAAACCAGATTTCGCACATATCACCGTGAAAGGCGGTGGAGGCTACGGCAGCTGATCACTCCCTTCCAGAAGGCAGAGGCTCTTGCCTATCTACAAAATCCGGCCAAATTGAAGATCGTGTCACAGGGCCGTACAATGTTTTTTTCCTCCGAGATACAGGCAGAACAGGCTCTGAAAGATATCATCTCAGGGGGCTCGGGGCAGCGGAAAGCAGTAATCAATCTTTTCCTTAAGCACCTGCTTGGTGCTTCTCTTTTTCTAGCTTTTTTTCTTTTTCTCTCCCCCGGACCTCTTTTGATATGTGAAAATAACAAACTACAGGATGTAGAAGACTCCTCGTGATTTCATTCAATAGTGGGACTTGGACATTGTTATGATTTACTCTCTGTATAACGATTTTTTGGTCCTCTTCATATCTAATGTATGCTTTACCCATGGATTTAAGCTGGGCATGATTGGTTTTCACGTAAGGACGGGAGTGAAGGAGGGGCGTGGAGTGTGGGTGAGGTTGGTCAGACGCTATCACACAAGCTCAGGATTGAGCTTGGCGGCTTAATAAGTGGTGGAGGGTGGGGGGGACCTGGGGGGGAGGGAGGGAGGGAAGACCAAGGGAAGATAAACACAAAAACAAGGTGGGTAATAGTTAAGGGTGGAATGGGGCAAAAGAGTCTAAATGTACGAAGAAGGATTAATCAACAGGATGGCTAGGCTAAGAGTTGTAACCATGAACATATGTGGTCTGAATGACATAAAGAAAAGACAGAAGGTAGCTATGGGATTGCAAGCAATATATAGTTTGCTTACAGGAAACACATATAGAGGCGGGGCAACAGTATCTATTAAAGACATTAGGGTATAAACTTATAATCACCTTCACTCAGTGCACTAGAACTAAAGGGGTGGCTATTTTAGCGAAAGGGGGAGGCCTTCAATTTACAAGATCAATATCTGACAAATTCGGAAGCTGGGCCATTACGGAATGTCAATACGATAACTGGGAAAACAAGATGACTTTATGTACGGTATATGGAAATGTGGGAGACGATCCAGATGTCCTGCTTAGTATTACTAATAAATTGGTACACTGGCCTTTACCCCTAATTGTCTGTGGGGAGCTTAACTTACATCTACCAGGGGATTGGGGAACGGACCCTACATATAAATATTAAGGCAGGAAACCTAGGGTATTCAGGGCACTTAAGGATCTATGCGTATTACATGGGTTGATTGATGGTTGGCAATCTAATCACCCGGGAGAGATCATGGATTCACATATATTTCTCCTATCCACATTCACGTCATGTGCGACTGGATTATATGCTCATCTCTAATTCTATGAATGATACTTGCACTATAAGTAAGCTACCAAGGGTACTATCAGATCATAACCCATTAGAACTAAACCTAGTATGCAATAGAAGTAACCCCATAACGATGACATGGACGTTCGAAAGGGCTTTTTCAAAAATTAAAATTACTGTAAACATATGAGGGATTGGATTACAATGTTTTTAGCAATAAATGTGGGTAGTGCCCCGATCGAGATGGTCTGGGACGCAATGAAGGCTGGCATCAGAGGAGAAACACTTCAGTTTTCAGTTAGGACCAACCGAGAAGGAAAAGCACAACTAGCTATGCTACAACAGAACTTGAGCAAGGCAGAGGCAGACTTAATCAATGCTACACAAAGCGGGCAGGTAACGGACGAATTGGCACAGGTTGCCTTTGCTAGAAACCTGGTATCAGATCTTTATAGATAAAAGCCATCACTAAAGCTACAATTACAAGGAGCAATCATATGAGCTTAGTTAACAAGTTGGGCACCAGTTAGCAGTTCGTACAAGAGAGGAGTTGACCGCTAATACAATAAAATGCATTAAAGATCTAGATGGTGGGCTGAGAACCAAAGCATCCGAAGTTAGGACATAATTTCAGCGGTTCTATCAAGAAATACATAAAGAGCCAGACAGAGACCAGGAGAACTCTGAGGAATACCTAGATCAATGCGAGGGCATCTGTCTGGATGAGGAAGATCAGGATAGCCTAGATAACCCCCTTGGATGGGATGAAATTCGGCTCTCCCTGAATTCATTGGCAAATGGCAAAGCAGCTGGGGTAGACTGGATACCTACAGAATTTTTTTGTGAAGTTCTCGGACCAGCTTAGAATAGTTATGTTAGAACTATTTAGCTCTAGATTCCGGGGCGGGGAATCCACCTCCTTCTTGGTCAGCCGCGAAAATTGTTTTTCCTGGAAAAAAAACAAGGACCCCATTGAAATGGGCTCTTACGGCCCCATAACATTGATATTTTATATACAAAGAGTGATCTCACTATTTGATTACACTGAAACAACAGGAGACCCTATGGCACTTATTCTACTTGACGAGGAAAAGGCGTTCGATAGGGTCTCCTGGAAGTTTCTATGGGCTGCTATGATGAGGTGCGGTATTACTAGAGGCTTCATTAAAGCCACCCAAGTACTATATGTTGACCCAGAAGCTAGCGTCATGATTAACGGGACCCTGTCTGAGAAATTTACGATTACTAGGGGAAGAAGGCAGGGGTGTCCCTGTTATCCTCTTATTTGTGGATTACATTGATGCATTCATCCGTAAACTTGAAAATCACCCATCAGTGCCTCCTATTTGAGTATTCGATCACAACACAAAAGTCTTAGCATATGCAGACGATATCGCGTTGGTCACCTGCAATCCCAATAAGGCTATGGAAGTAATTGAGGAGGAGGCCCAGAGATTCGGAAATGTATCAGGATACAAGCTGAACTCTGGGAAAACCCAGATTGTCATTAATGGTAAACTCAGGATGAGGGATAACAGGGTAACAGATCATGCAGTATACCTCGGTGTCAATATAAGTGCAAAGGTAGATAACCTTGTGAGTATAAACCTCGATCCACTGATCAACCATACCAGAAAAGAACTGACAAGACTGGATAATCTGCATTTTACCATCGGTGGAAGATACAATGTAATTAAAATGCTTTTTTTGCCCAGGTTTTTGTACTTCTTTCGGGCAATATGTCTGGAGTTTTCTCCTCAGCACTTTAAAACCATGGAGACTGTTCTCCATATTTATTTGGGGATTTAAGAGACCTCGCCGTGCACTTAAATGGATTATGCTGCCTAAAGAAAGAGGGGGACTAGCTATGCCTAATTTAAGTTATACTACTGGGTGACGGTGGCTAAATATTGCACGACTCTTATATCTAAAGAACATAGCGACCACCTTATTCCAACACCGCAAGAAATTTTCCTGGGGGCAGGGTCTGAGGGGTGCTTGTGGCGACATGTCAATGATAACTACTTTAAGAAAGTGAAACTAAAAACCATCTCTAAGGTTTGGAGCAATATACGCAAATTGCTAGGATTGGGCTGATACTCATGCTATACACCAGTTAGTTGCAATGATGATCTGCCAGTGATTTTTCAGGATAGTTGTATGACTAGGTGGATAGAGGCAAGTGTCAACCAGCTAGGCTGTTTTTATACACCAAATGGCCTGAAAAGCTTCTCGGAGATGCATTCTGATTATGACACCAGCCATAGAGATTTCTTTAAATACTTGCAGATTAGGGATTTCTTACTAAAGAAAGTGGGGGGACGGGAAAAGTTCCAAAATAGCACCACAATATAAACCCTATGCAGGAAAACACCCCTAAAATTGGGGAAATACATGAAACACTAAGAAGAACTTTCCCAGATGACATGGGCAAACAACTAGCTGATTGGCAGTCTAAATTAAGGGTACAGCCATCTACCCCCGAGCTTGCGTATGAACTATCACAAACATGTCTAATGTCCATTAAATTGCAGGCACAATTCTATAAAACATTCTTTTCCCTTTACTTTACCCCTTATAAAATTGCAAAATTGGCATCAGGAAAGGGAACAACATGCCCGCTTCTCACTGTATGATGTTTAACTCGTATCTCAGGTCCCAAAAATCTCTCAGCTCTCCATTCAATTCACTAAATTTAGTAGGGTATCCATTTACAATGTAGGCCTTGATCTTGTTGACTTTAACATCTTTTTCCATGCACTCCCTTGATTCGCTATCCGATATAACTGCTGTACATACTTCTAAAGTATGACATTTTAACATTTCTCTCAGGTCTGCTGTCAAATTCTGTTTTCTTGAGACCTATTCCAGTTTGGAATAAAATCCTTCTAGACCTATCATCCACTTGGTAATGCGAGGGGTGCTATGCTCTACTCCCTGCATTGTAAATACGTAGAGTACGGGTTTGTGGTCGGACCTAATGGTGTATTGTAATCGCCACAGATAAAACTTGAAATGCTTTACTGCACAGAAATAAACTGATGCTTCTCTTTCAACCACTGAGCAGTTTTGTTGAGCTTTAGGGAAGCATCTGGATGTGAAAACAACTACCCTCTCTTTACCATCCAGAAACTGAGAAAGAGTAACACCTAGCCACTTAATACCCGAATCCACTGTGAGGATATTATTTCTCTGTATTTCAAATACCCCTAAAGGCGGTGCAATAATGATGTCCCTTTTTAAATTCTCAAATGCCACTTAGCAACATTCATTCCATTCAAATCTAGTCTTTTTTTCAGAATTGAATGCAATAGATCCTACTTACTCCCACAATCCTTCCTATATTTGCACATGCATTCAACCAGTCCAAGGAAAGATTTCAGCTCAAGTGTTTTTTGACTGCATCAGTTAAGCTCATCTTAGATTTAAATCTTTCTTTTGGAAATGTTGTGACTAAGGTAGTCAGCTGAGCCATATTCAATGCTTTTCTCTGTTAACTGTAAGACCTGCATCAGCGAGTCTTTAGAGAACTTCGCTTGAACTATAGTCATATTCTTTAACTGTATATCATCCTCAAAATGTAACTTGTTTTGTATTCCCTTCAAACTCTGCTGCATAGTTTTTTGAAAAACTGCAGCAACAGATGGCATCTCAAACAGCATCACAAAACATGGACTCGTGATTGCTGCTAAGGCCATGGATTCAAGTTGGACGTTTACTTGATGGTAGGCCACAGATAGGCTGATAACTCTGAAACAGCTCGTCTCACCCATTGTGTCCAGTTTCTTGTTTATAAGTAGCAATGGATGTCTTTCTACCTAAATATTCTCATTGAGATACTGAAAATCTACACATAATGTAAGGCATCTCGTTGGGCTTTAGTGGCCAGGACTGCTGGGGTCATGCACTGCAAGCATTCAATAGGTTGGATAATTCCTAAATTTGTCAATTTCTTCAGCTTTTTTTCTAACGGTTCTTTCATTAAATTAGATACAAGAAGGGTTAAATCCGTTGTTCCTTTGCTCACTATTCCACCAGTTTAGACCCACCAATAGGCAAATCAGTCTTGACCCTGTGCCTCATGGGAACAGTGCAGACCGAACTGGGATGAGTATGCCCAGAAGTGGGTCCTGTGCTCTTCATGCCACTGGAGCCGAGCTATCCTGGCTGATGGGGGTGAAACCCCAAAACCGGTCCTAGGATGCTTGTTTCCAGTCCAGGGAGGACCTGGCCTGGCAGTTCAGGCTGGACTGTTCCCATTGGGTGCAGGGTCAAGACTAATTTGCATATGGCAGGGTTCAAACTGTAATGGTATGGGGAGCAACAACACAATGGAGTTAGGCCCAGATCTCTGTACTGGGGTGAATGTATGACATTGTTCTGCATTCTGTCCAACAATTGTTATTTTTGCATTTGTCATGGCAAGGAGGCCAAGTTATGTCTCTGTGAGATGACCTTGGCATTGTTCTGCAAGGAGCCTCTGCTCTCTTTTCTCCTATAATATAAAAGCACATTGTCTTTCAAGGAGATGGTTGTGAACAGTTTACTTATATGATCCAGAATGGTTACTTGAAGAAAACAAAATACAAGACTGTGATGTCTGGTGGGAGAAATAATGTTAACTCACTTGCTCGCCAATGTGATTTATCCTGAGCACAAAGTCAAAACCTAAGACTTCCTGACCCTGGCATATCTGCCACAGAACCTACAGTGCTGCGTGCTCTTTACCAGCAGCCCATCAAAAGTCCAGAAAAATCCCTCATTTCAAGGAAAGAGACTGAGGCAAATAACTCACTTTTTGGGATGCTATAGACGTCATCTAATTTTTTTCAAGATTGACTGTCAACTCTCAAGTGAGCTGAAATGGCTGTTTTTTTCGTCAGAAGGTATCGAACACCTGTAGAAAATAGAAACCTTTTCAGGGGTCCCACTGATACTTGGTCCTTTTAAACCATCAAAGAAGAAATTGGCACAGAAGCTGAAATATAAAAGGAATACATTTATTCACCTCATGATGGAGACTACGTCACACAGAAGCCTTAGCAACTGAATGAGGCAGTCTAAGGAGTACAGAAAACAGGGGCCTTATATATGCTTATGGTTACATAGTCAGCATAAGACCAAGGGGCAGTCCTGGCTCATGTAAGCATGCAAAATGCCTAATATGGGCATGCAAGATCTGCTTGCTCAACAAATGGGGAGGAGAGTTACTTCTCAATACAGCAGCAAAATTAGCCTGACCCGTTACTAGAGAAGCAGTTGCATTCTACTAGCTAGGCCCTTCTGAGCATGTGCGAAGGTGGAAGATGCTAAATATAGTTAGTTTCTAGGCAGATTACAAGAGCAGTCAACACTGAGGGAGGACAGAGCACGTGGCAGCACATGGCAAACAAGATGGCTGCCAGAAATACAAAATGGCTTTCAGCTCATGCTAACAAATCTCTGCAATATTTAACAGATAGTCCTTTTAGCATGAGCTAAAGACATTCCTATGATCCAGTAGGAACCTAGAAAATATTTGCACATTAATTTTCATAAATGTATCAATATCCTAATTCATTGCTAGGTGGGCATTTTCCATTCTAAACATTTCATTAAGCGGTTATATATAGAGTATAGGCAGGAATACAAAGGGAACAAAGCATTAGGTCATAATTAACATTCAGATAGCAGGAGAAAGTAATGACCACTATTACAAATAGAATTATCATTTTTCTAGTCCTAAGCAAAAGCAAATTTTAAAACCATCTAGTGGACATTTTCAGGGCTACTTGCCCATTTTTCTTTTATGAGGGCTAGAACATCAATCATATCTGGGACCAGGAGGACCACATAGGGCCATAGGAATTAGAACGAAGAGCTGCAAAGGGCTGCTCCTCCTAAAAAATGGGACGACTAAAGGGGTACATTATTAACAAGAAAAAGTCGTCCTTGGGGAAATTGAAGCTGCTGTACAACCAAGCCAGAGGGGAGTCTTCTTCCTGTGTCCGTTTGAGCCTCACAGGCAGGCTCTTGTTTCCACAGTGGAGCTGCACAACTCGCAACTCAAGAATCACAGCCCAGTTTCAAGGAAAAAAAGTCTCTTCTTTCAGGATAGGGCAGTCACCCACCAGGCAGATGCTCTTAGTGATCCTGTCCAGTGTCTCAGGCAGTGCACCAGTTTTCTTAACTTCAATCTAACAGGCACCAGAGACACAGCACCTGTACGCTAATCTCAAGTCCTTCCCTAACTCCTGTTTTGCTCTGCTGATGCACTGCTCATTTGTTGGGGCCACACATTGCATCCAGTGTACCCAGGTATCTCTTGACCAACAAACAAAGGTGCAAACTTGCATTCACTTTGGAACCTGGATTCAGAGGCCTGATGCTAGGATCTCTGAAGCAACCCTTGGTTCAAAAGGGGTCACCTCAAGCAAAGCCTCCTCGCAATTCTGGTCGGTCTGTGACTCTCAGCTGGGCATGATCCACGATTTCTCCTTTCTGATTTGTGACTCCGTCTTTCACCCAAGACAGTGGCAGGGGTACACACTTGATCACAGGGCTTCTGCCTTCACTGAGGTCCTAGTTGCCAGCAATGCCTGTGCTGGTTACCTTCACTTTGGCTTCAAGCTGGACTGGTGCTGACGCTGACTCCCCAGGCTGAATCTGATGTCGGGCCCCTCTGGCAATGGTTGTAAAGCAGCAAATATCTATTGGTGGACAGAACAAAGGGTCTTTAAACAAGGCAAAGAAACAGTCTATCAACAGAGAGGATAGTGTCAGAATACTTCCAAGTCTTGGGACGCCCCATATATTAGCAAGGCACCAAAAAATCACTTCATCTATCTATGAGAGAGTAAAAAAACAACAGCCTGGACCTATTGGCAAGTATAAAAGGAATTCTTTGGTGAACTGACAAGATTAATACATCACTCAATCCCAAGCAGCCAAGGAAGTCTTTATTAATTTACTAAACTCCGAGGAAAAAGAGAAAAACAGACATACTCTAAATCCTTACATTGGTGTATTCCTGTGTGCTAATCTGAAAACCCTAAAAAAAAGGAAATGTTCTACACTTTTGCTCATTAACTTTACATTACTTGTACAGGACTGCAGACACTTCTAAAATGATTCTTCTTAATAAAAGCACCTACATTGTACGCTTAGGACCGTGTTCTCATGTTATAGGAGCAGCAGGAAAATCTAAAACTGCTAATTTAACAGGAGTTTCTTATCTATAAAACAACATTTCCTTCAAAACATTTTTGCTAAGGATCACATGGGCATCTTCCCTGCGTTCTACTTTTCATGATCCAAACTATCAACATCAGCTTTAGTAAGGACTGTCCGTTTATTTACACGGACTAGCTAATAAAAAAACTAGCAATGCCCTTGCAAAACTATGTAGCATGGAATAACATACAATAATGGTGTTCTCACCTAAGAATTTTAGAACAAAAACTACCCACATCTAGCTCCCCTTAAAGGTCAAAATAAGGGAACAACAATCTAGACTACTGATCCTGTCATAATTTCATCAAACAGGATGGGCAGTAACATAACATATATTTTTATTAATTTTATTACTGCTAACAATGTTTAAAACAGTATTACTGAATATCCAATTAAGTGTCGCATTGCTATTTCACAGGCAATTTAGACAGGCCAAAAAAAATTTGAAAAAAGGAGAGAGCAACATACATTTTACCTAGCCTTAATTTGTAGAGGAGATAGCCTCCTTCCCCCATTTTGACAGTAGGAAACCTGAAACAGGTTTCACTTCTTCGGTCAACACTTTCAACCCCTATTTGTAGCAACTGGGCATAAACAAAGTTATAGGAGGTAGATAGCACATTTGAGAGAACTAAAAAACATCAATACCCAAACCCCAATCCTTTTAGCAAATGTACAAGTGAAACATGAGGGCGAATGAATTCAAACTAAATCCCATTGGCTCAGCCCTAGTAAGCACCAAACTAAAAGCATTAGTACTGTATATATGGCCAAGCTCACATATACAATTGTATTGTGGTATATTCATATGCGTGCATAAAAACTTGCTTTTTCCAACAAAAAATAAGCACAACTCCTCCTTCTTTCCCTGCTCTGCCATCTTGTCTTTCAAAAAGTTTCAGATGTCAAAATGTCAAAGCAGACCTTGCTCTAGTAGCCCTGCCAGGCTTCTAAATATAGAACTGACTGTTAACTCTTCCCAGCTGTCCTAGTCTGTGCAAATTTTCCATGCAGCTTTCCCTATTCAAAGTCACCCTGAAAACAGAAAGCTGACCCATTCCCCTGTTTGTCAGTTTAATAACTTCTGCTGTTTTTTTATACATATTTTCAATTGTAAGCAGTGTGCAATATACTTGTCTAACAATATAGAAGTCAGCTATTTGCTTTATACCTAAATGTATGCATTTACTGAAGCCTAAGGCACTTAAAAACCTGCTCAGAATGCAGAATTTAGTTTTTAAATTAATGAATTTTGCCCAATTTCGACTTTGATATTTGGGGCACTTAAAAATGAATATCCTATAATTTCTTTGAATAATAGTCATCCTCAGAATGTTCTCTACAAATCCCAGAGATTTGGGCATCAGACATATCATTTATACCCTTATAAAAATTAGTTTTTTATGCCTGCGCATAGTGAAATTTCATATGCAAATATCCTCATTATGCGGTACAACACAACTTAAATTTAATTTTAATGCTAGGAGGTCACAGTATGAGTATTAAGCTTTATAAATATTAAAAAACGAATTTAAAAGCACTTATTGTTTTTAATAATTTTTTCATAATTAATAAAAATGTTTTTATAATAAAACCAATAATTTTGAAAATTCCATATAGGAAAAGCAAGCTTCATTCCTTGCCTATCATATTTAGGCGCATTCATTCATAAGCCTAAGCACAGAAGCCTAACTTGAAACATGAAAAGTTTTACGCCACTTTTTTTTTTTTTAAAGGACAATCATTGTTTAGCATCAGAACCAAGAATGTGCTTATGTAAAAAGGCTTTAAGAAAGGAAATCCCTACTTTAAATGTTTTCCTGGTATCTAAAATAATGAACCTGATTTTTTTTATTTTTTAAAACCACAGTCTGAAATGCTGGATTTTACGCCATGTTCTGTAGTGACAAAATCCTGGCTGAGTCAACATTCCTGTCTCTCCGTGGCCTACAACCAAAACAGCTGCTGCTCGGCAGTTAAAACACAGCTGTTGTAACAGTCTATTTAAAACTGAGGCAGTTCTAGTTCTAAAATGTGTGTAGTTCAGCAACATCCAATGTACTTAAATGATGTGTTTGCCTGTTTAATACAATGTATCTAAGGACAATGTTTTATAATTGTTTGTTTATTACAAAACACACAATTTTGTTTTTGAGGCCTATTTTATTCCTATTGAATGTGAATTCTAATTTTATCTTTTAAGCATTAGCAGTTTGTACATGTGCATAGTTGCTTACTCGTAATAGTACCATACAGTTATTTAGCAAATCATATGGTTCATTTCTGGATTTTTATTTAATTTTTATTTAATATTAATTAAATGACATTTTGCAGAACAGACTGATGATAGCAAGAAAACACAAACAAACACATTGAGCTCATTCCAGACATATACAGAAGGGGGGTCAAACACTTAAAACACACAACACAGCACGCTTAAGGCTAGCAATCCTTACACAAAGAGCGCAATCGCTATTTACTTACAGAAGTATCACTAATATGAAACCACAAACCACATAGACATTTAATCACACATTTAACCCACAGATCAACACTTAGGACAGCCCACAGACTGTACTTAAACCAAACCATTTGTAAATACTAGTTGTAAGTAATATTTACAAGAAGAGCTTCTCAATAGTATTCCAAAAGACTGCAAAAAAAAAAAAAACAGCCCAACAGACTGTTTTATTTTCAAGAAGCCAAAATACACTCAATTTACTAGCTTAGGCTGGCAGAACACCCAAAAAGATCACTCTGCATATCTCCATTTATAAACGTGCGCAGAAAAGGATCTTTGTTTGTATTCTGTCCATATTTGAATTTCATGGGGATACAGAATCACCAAGGAAGAAATATGTTTTTATACCTAAACCTATTTAGGTATTCCCTCAAGGGAGCCGCTAATTCACTTCACATCTCACTATGGTACCTCCAAAAAGCAACACATTCTTCGATGTGTGCTTGAAACAGGCATGCCAAAAATAGTGCAAAATATGCAGTATTATAATCAAAGTAGCGTTTAAGGTACTCTTCGTACGTTGCACTGTTCAAATAAATTCATATAGAGAAAAATCTCCTCATTACCTGCCTACATAAATTGCAATTTACATATTACATACATACTAATCAAAAGATGGCCAACGCAAATCTAAGCCACAGTAAGTGTTACTAAACTACCTTACCAATCCAAGGCATCAAAACCAATAGCAAGTGCTGCAGAACGACTCTTACCAATCAAATGGTTGTCCAAATTCTAACTGCCAAGTTCTGAATGACCTAACAGTCGTTTTTTAGAATACTCACGCCAAAAAGGTTCTCAGTCAGGAGTGAAATCATGTGGAGGATCAAAATCAGGAAGACCAGAAATATACTGGGCTGCAGAAACAGAGAATCCCCAGAACCTCCGTGCACCGAGTACCTCTTTAGTAGAGTCCTGTCCTGTCCTCCACAGTAGATTTCGGTCTCCTGACAGGATCACTCCTTAGATAGCCACTTCTCTGATGAGCCCGACGTTGGGCGCCATTTGTAGAAAATAGAAACCTTCTCAGGGGTCCCACTGATACTTGGTCTTTTTAAACCAACAAAGAAGAAATTGGCACAGAAGCTGAAATATAAAAGGAATACATTTATTCACCTCAGATGAGGGAGATTACTTCACACAGAAGCCTTAGCAACTGAATGAGGCAGTCTAAGGAGTGCAGAAAACAGGGGCCTTATATATCCTTAGGGTTACATAGTCAGCATAAGACCGAGGGGCAGTCCTGGCTCATGTAAGCATGCAAAATGGCTGGTATGGGCATGCAAGATCTGCTTGCTCAACAAAGTGGGAGGAGAGTTACTTCTCCATACCGCAGCAAAAATAGCCTGACAGTTATACTAGAGAAGCAGGTGCATTCTACTAGCTAGGCCCTTCTGAGCATGTGCGAAGGTGGAAGATGCTAAATATAGTTCGTTTCTAGGCAGATTACAAGAGTAGTCAACACTGAGGGAGGACAGAACACATGGCGAGCATGTGGCAGCACATGGCAAACAAGATGGCTGCCAGAAATACAAAATGGCTTTCAGCTCATGCTAACAAATCCCTGCAATATTTAACACACCTATAAAGAAGTTCTTGATATAAAATTCCAATAATTTAACATAAGTTCATAGTGCTTTACAAGGTACATCTGCCACTTGTGTTTAAGCACTTTAAAAAATAAAATAAAAATGACAACCCAAAAACAAGACTTTCACGATACTGTGGTTTTGAAGTCAAAATGGTGTGGCAGGAAGGACCACAAAAAACAAAAGTATAAATATTGTGGATTAATTTAATAAAACAACTTACTTGGTTATAAAACTTCCAGAATTCCACTGTAAGGTCTTTGTTATGCTTTCCTTATCGAAACCCAGTGCAACCAGGTGATTTGATAGGTCCAAATGTGAATGTGTCATCTGGACATATGTTTTGGGGATATCTCGTCCCTATACATACATCTGGTCGATCATTTAGGTTAGAACAGTGTAGGATTGTGTACTTTTTTGGGCGTTTTGAAGTCCTATTATAGAATGTTGAAAAATCAGTGTCTCCACAGGTAGTTGGATTAAATACAACGATAAATTTCCATCCCAAAGCAAACCTGCTATCAGTTCACCAACCTCTGAAACAATAAGAAGTCTTCAATGACAGGACACATGCAATATGAAATATCATGGTCTGTGCATCCTTCTTTCCACAAAATCCGCACAAGGTGATGACCCAATCACAGTGAAGGAACATATTGTTGGTAAGATGTTAAATAACTGTTCAAACTCACGGTGGAAAAAAGAAAATCAAATCAGTCACAGGGAACACATGTTTCAGTGTTACATCCGAACCCTAAGGACTGCAAAAAACTATTTTGTCCATCTACAACAATCAATAAGGAAGTTTGCGTACAATAACCTGCAGGTAGAAAAAGTCAGCATGCAAGGTCGTTATATTTAAAGGAAATCTGGTTAGCTAAGAAGAGGTAAGGAGTGTGGGCTAAAATGCTGTACGACTCCAAGAACAACAACCTAAGCAAGTTCGGGAGAATTATGAAATATTTGGAAAGAGGCTCTTACGTAGCCAACAATTCCAACATCACAGAACACCTGAACCGAGTACCCCGCATCACATTATTCTACTCACACAAGAGATTCTGCAAAATTGAAGATGCTACCAGCGTTGGGGCTGGATCTGGTCCTTGGGCACCAGTTAACCATCTCTGTGAACAGCATTAAAAGGCTAATATTAAAAAGCAATTTAGATGGCGCCCCCAGTCCGAACGGACTTGCCAAGCTTGGTTGCCCACCAACATCTTGCAGGACCTTAATGATTAATGCATTCTTAGAGGCATTGCAATGGAGGATAGTTTTTAGGTCGAGCCTGAGTCAGCGTTTATGCACTGCTCTGCAAGACTTGTGGTCCTATAGTATGGAGGAGAAGCTCCGTCCATATTTGTCATTGGCTTGTGTTATTGTCCTTCATAAATGATGGCTTCTGATTCTTTAGTAGGCTTGTTAGTCCCGGTCTTCAATTGTAACCTTCCATGGCGACTGTCTCCTTTACTTCGGTTGTTACACGGTAAGTGTTTTTAAGTCTGTGCGACTCTATTTTTTTAATGAGTTTCTCTATGTGCAAGGCGCCAAGTGTGCTGCTTCTGCTGGTTATTAGCAGTGATCTCTGCTTCAGAGGCACAGCGACGATGCTTGTGTCTTGTATTGGAAAAGGTTTATAGGGTTGGAAAAAGAGTGTGTAGACACATTGGTTAATTTGTTTCTCGTCGGGGAAGAGAGACCGCTACCAGCAGGAGGGAGGGGCTGCAGAAGAGGGGGGAATAGTTTTTTGTTGTGAAAGGGGAGGCATAGCTGTAAAGATTGCGATCACCCTCCTGAACTGCATTTAAGAACATCAACATTCCGTGAATTTCCACAAACCACTGGATGGGAAGCGTCCTACCGAGACATGACCCTTCTTTACAAGCTGCAAATAAGTTTGGTATTTACAAACCCACATCTGGTGTTTTTTGTGAACATTTTAGTCTCTGATATAAAACGTTACTGTGTAATAGAAAAAAATTGAAACGGGATGCATGTTTAATGTAAAAGTTTAAATAAGCATGCATATACTTTTAGCAAAGGCACAAACGCGACTTTGAATAAAAAGGGTATCTGCTTGTATTTAAAAACTCATAGTTTGCAGATCATTTGTGCAAACTGAAAGGCAGGGATACTTTTACAATGGGTATAAAAACGATTTAGAATGAAAATTCTGCAAGAGTTTAGAAAACGAAAGACGTGTTATCAGTGACTTTGAGCAAGTTGAAAGGCAAGGTGTCTTTGTGTTTGCTAAACTATTACAGTCTATGCATTCTACGTCAAGTTTATACCTAATGAAAAAGTACCCCCTTGTTTCTTTCAACTTTTACTTTTATGGGTGCATTTGTGTTCAATAGAAGGCTGTGTTTCTCTTCAAATTGTTTTTTTTGGGAATGTGCTTTACAGCGCATCCGAAAAGCAGCGCGTCTTTTCGTCCTTATTTACTTTTCTAAATTGCAAACCGTACGTATGTAGGGATAATCTTTAAAAAATGTGTTTAGCTGCATGCGCATGGTTTGCCATTTGAAAATGTAAATAAGAACAAAAAGACACGCAGCTTTTCAAATGCCTCGAAAGCACATTGTCAAAAAAACAATTAGAAGAGAGACACGCAGCCTTTCAACTTGCACCATTCATACAGCCATTAGGCGACCAGGTTGGCGCTATAGAAAAAAACATAAATAATATATTAAATGGGTTTATGTTAACCAGCATAGCTACATGTGTGTAGATTGGGCAGTCCGTAAGGCCTAGCATTGAAACATGTAGTTTGAAATTTGTGTTCATAAGTCAAAGGCCTGTTTCTACTTACTGGGGCGTGTGCTTTTTGACCTCACATCTATTCTCCCTTTTTAGGTCTCGGTTGGCGTGGGCTGCGCACATGCGCAGTCTCGCTGGCGAAATTTAATGATTTAGAGGAGCTTTTAGTAACTGGCTTTAAGCCCCGCCCCTCTTTCCCATTGGCCGTAGTCACTATTTATGCTGAACGGTGGCCAGTCATTGGGAAATAGCTTTTAGTCATGTGGGCTTTTCTCTTTTACAGACGGCCCACTTGGACGGGCTCACCTCCCTTCCTTCTGCCCTGAAAGGTTTCTTATCTTTATGGGGCCATGTGTTTGAAACACATGGCCCCATAAAGATAAGAGTTTGAGGCTTGTTTGCTACTGGACTTGTTTTAAAGCTCATCGGAAGATTGGAGGCATTCCACTTCTGACATTTCAAGCTGGATGATTCACTTGGCCACAAAGAATATATGTACTTTATTTTGCTCTCAAGCCGAATGTAAGAGAACAGGACTGAACGGCTGCTGCCTACAGTCAGTGCTATATTAAGGCAATGGTAGGCTTCAGCCTTACAGCGTCGTCTGATTTTTAATTGCTATTTCTTGCGTTGGAGTGTCTGTATTGGCTTCCGCCTGCTGGGTCTCCCTGGTCTGTGCGCTGCTGAGCGGGAGCTGGCACGGCTGGCCGCATGCAGTGGGCATGCTTTCCCTGCACCCCAAGTATTATTCTTTCAGGGGGTGCTCGCTTACTTTGAATGTCTTCCCCCAACGCTAGCCCCTTGACCATGTTGTCTCCCTTGCCGGGAGCTGCGGGCAGCGTGCATGCATGCAGCGGGCATACATGTCCTGCACCTCAGTGCATTTTATTTACTGGGGGGGTGAGGGTCTCCTTCCATGGTGGGTGTTTCTCGCACCCAGCTCCTATGGGCACCAGCCTTTTGAGCCTGTCCTCACATTAAGGGTTGGGGCTCCTAGTGCAGCGTGGACATTGCTTCTAGTACCAGCGCACACACTTTACCACTGTGTGATCTTGGACTGGTTATGCAGTTGTCGGAGCCTCATTGTCTGCGTGACTCTGATTAAAGGAGGTCAGGAGGGATTTTGGGCGCACACGTAAGAGGAACCAGTGGGTCTGGTTTCTACTCTCAGTTCTCTCTCAGTTCCCACCCACGTGTGTTAAAAGCAGTGGTCCTTATGAGTGGTATATTAAGTGCTGTATAACTGACTACACACGTGCCAGGACTGTGATGGCTCCTGTGGCGTGGGTGATGACAAGTCTGTGTAACTGAAGGCAGCCTGGCGTGCGTGAGCCTACAGTTCGAACTGCTGTCTCCTCTAGAGAGGGGGCGGGGTCATGCGACTGGTCTAGGATGCCGGGAACAGACTGGCTACTCCCAGCTCTCCCACCTTACCGGGACATGAGTGACCATGGCTAACATTGTCCTGTGGTTCTGGTCTCCTGTGTAGAAGTGCACGAGCCCTGGAGAGTATGGAGCGGTGGGGGTGAGTCCAAAGGCCCCAGTTCATAGACTGGGCCTTAATGCCAGCGGCACGTTACATCGATCATAGGGACTCCTCCCAGCCCGAGGCTCTGACCGAATCATTTCACAATGCGAGTTCAAATGAAAGCAGGGTTTCAAAATTTAATGAAATGCTGCCAAAAAGGAGCGAAATGTATCATTTTCCTTCTTGATTAATTTTAATTGGGTGAACGCAATTGACCGCTATGAAAATCTGATACTCGAAGCACTGTCCCTCCGGCTACAAAGCTTCAAGGAGGTACTCTGTTCCAAGTAGTTCCTGTCTGGAAAGATCTTATTTCCCCTTGGGCTGTATTTATTAGGGGTGTATAACTTTTGCGGAATTGTCTACTTGGGTGTCCTTAGCATGGACAGTCATACAAGTTTGTGCTGATCTATCTCTTAGCCGGAAGAGCTGGTCTTGCTGCCATAATTTCCCCACTCTGCGCCCTGGTGAACTAGTCCAGCTTGCCTTTGGCATCTGTTTTCTAGCTGTAGAGGTCCGGCTGATGGGACATCAGGACAGTGGAACCAAGAAACTAGCCAGGAGGGCTGGGGAGGAGTCCAGCTCAGGGCATTCAAAGCCTGATGTGGACTCCCTGCTCCACACTGGTAGTACCGACCCTTATGTGTGTTAATTCTGGCCTGTCCAAGGGCTGTCCTGCTTTTACTGGCATTGGTTTCAAGGTATCGACCTGGGAAAATGCCCACGTGCCCAAAGAGCGACATTTTGGTTGGTTTGCATCGAAATCCGATTTATGTTTTATTTTCAAAAGCATCACATCTGCTCCAGTTCCTTAAATGTGGCTCGTAATTTAGACTTTTTGTGAGAAAGCAATTATGTTTTATAAACTAAGGTGGGCACAGTGCTTTCAATCAAGCAATTTATTTTAATTTTATTATCTTTAATTTCAATTGTGCGGAATGCTCTGAAAACAAACACACTATTAATCATTGGAGTTCCCCCTCCCCGTCCACAGCGGGGATTTCCAAGCAGCCACTGGCCCAAAAGCAAGCTACAACATAGTGACCTATTTTGTAGGTTTTAGCAAAAGTAGTGGTTTTTACATACTAAAAGCGTTTTATCGATCAAACATCAGAAATGTGGTGTAGCTTCTTTGAGTTTTATGAGGGCAGGCTTTTTTATCATTATTTGTTTTATAGCCGTTCTCCTTCCAAGTTGTGAGGTAGAGCACCAAATATTAATATTGTACTTCAGTACAGCTTTTCTAGCTTCTCAATTTCTATGCAAAATAAATCCGTATGGTAGCAGCGAGGACCGTGTGCAGATTTTAGGTCTGACCTTGAGACCACTTACCTTGCCAGCATAATGTTTTCCAGAGCATCATAATAATACAAATACCTATATGCATAAAGGGGCTTCAGTCCCCTCTTCCTTCATTGGTCCCTTCACGTGTCACTCGTGTTTCGTGTTTTGCTCTGCCTAACAGCATGGAGCAGTATGTCAGCCCTCCTCCACCATTGACTCTTTCACTGTGAGTCTTGGCATTTTGCTCTTGCACATGTGAATATCCTCCTAGAAAGTAGTCTGCTTGTACCACAGTCTGTGCTTTCATTGCTGATTTCTTTTCATGTTTTATTTTGTTTTTGAGAGGCCATGTTTTTGCACACGGGCATGTCTTTTCACATTGTACTTTTTAGTCAATTGTTTTAGTATTTTACTCCTAATTCCCCATTTTAACGTGCGATAAAATAATAAAAGTGCCAGCGTGCAGTGGCCGTATCTATTGCCTTTGCCATTGCTTGTTTTTAATGCGAGTGATGTAACAGCCAAAATAACGCGTAAACAAACCCCGTCGGAGCATACAAATATTGTTTTCCGGAGGGAACGATTATTACGCGGGCCTCGGGTAGAGCTTGCATGACCGTGTTACTACTGCTGTGCAGAAGAGTTGGCCTAACGGCTAGGGCAGACAGTGTTACTACTGCTGTGCAGAAGAGTTGGCCTAACGGCTAGGGCAGTCGACCTCGAATCTGGGGAAACGGGTTCGAGTCTCGGCAATCACGCTTGAACATCCAGTGATTCTGGGCAAATCGCTTAATCTCCCCATGCCGAACAAAAATGAATGTGTCCTCAAGTAACGCAACTGGTGCTCATGCAAAACGCTCTGATACCCAGGTCAAGTTCGCGCTATATGAAACTATGTAAAACAAGCATTTGCAATGCAATAGGTCTCGCATTAGGAAAGTTTGAGGTATTGGTCTTGTAAATTACACATTTTTTATTTATGTGTTGGTTTTAAAAATAGCGAAATTAATAGCTTTGTCATTTACAAGACCAATAATTGTATCTTTTGCAAATGTGGCACCTATAGCATTTGTAATGCAAAATGTTTTGTATTTACGTGACTTAGATGTATTGATATTACAAATAACAATGGCTTTTAATTTTTTTTAAATAATTAATACTTAAATAAAAGTTATTGTAATTTAAAATGGCAATAGCCTAAACTTTTGTAAATAACTTTTGTGAAGATTATGTTGAGTGTATTTTATTGTGACGAAAATTCAAGAACAGAAGTGAAATATTAACATCTTTTTGTGACATTTGTAATAAAGCTTGAAACATTGAAAGAACATATATGAACCAGTTGTTGAATGGTTGCACAGATTGATGCTGTGGCGTTCAGTGATGCTGTGGTGGCGCATAGTGATGTTGTGGTGCCCCTGAGTGATGCGGTGGTGGTGCTGAGTGATGCGATAGATAGAGAGAGGGTGATATATAGATAGAGTGAGGGCGATAGTTAGAGTGAGGGCGATAGTTAGAGTGAGGGCGATAGTTAGAGTGAGGGCGATAGTTAGAGTGAGGGCGATAGTTAGAGTGAGGGCGATAGTTAGAGTGAGGGCGATAGTTAGAGTGAGGGCGATAGTTAGAGTGAGGGCGATAGTTAGAGTGAGGGCGATAGTTAGAGTGAGGGCGATAGAAAGAGTGAGGAGAGGGGAGATGCAGGGGAGAGAGGGGAGTGAGGAGAGAAGGGAGTGAGGAGAGAAGGGGATGGGAGAGAGGGATTGGAGAGTGGAGAGAGGGGAGAGAGGGATTGGAGAGTGAGGAGAGGTGAGAGGGAGGAGGGGGGAGAGTGAGGAGAGGTGAGAGTGAGGAGAGGGGAGAGTGAAAAGAGTGGAGAGGGGAGAGTGAGGTGAGAGGGGAGAGTGAGGAGAGTGGAGAGGGGAGAGTGAGGTGAGAGGGGAGAGTGAGGAGAGAGGGAGGGGTGAGTGAAAAGAGGGGTGAGTGAAAAGAGGGGGAGGGGAGAGTGAGGAGAGAGGGGAGAGTAAGGAGAGAGGGAAGAGGGGAGGGGTGGGGGAGAGGGGAGGGGAGGGAAGATGAGAGAGAGGTGAGAGGGGAGAGAGGAGAGAGGGGGAGGTAGAGAGGAGAAGAGTGAGGAGAGAGAGGAATTGGTGAAAGGGGAGAGTGGTGAGGGGGAGAGTGGTGAGGGGGAGATTGATGAGAGAGGATAGAGTGGTGAGAGAGGAGAAAGTGGGGGAGTGGGGATAGTGAGGAGAGGGGAGAGGTAGAGAAGAGAGGGGAGAGGTAGAGAAGAGAGGGGAGAGGTAGAGAAGAGAGGGGAGAGGTAGAGAAGAGAGGGGAGAGGTAGAGAAGAGAGGGGAGAGGTAGAGAAGAGAGGGGAGAGGTAGAGAAGAGGGAGAGGGGAGAGGGGAGAGGGAGGAGAGGGGAGAGGGGAGAGGGAGGAGAGGGGAGAGGGGAGAGAGGGAGGTAAGAGAGGGAGGGGAGAGTGGAGGGAGGGTAGAGTGGGGAGAGTGGTGAGAGGGAGAGTGGAGAATGGTGAGAGGGTAGAGTGGTGAGAGGGGAGAGGGAGGGAGTGGAGAGTGGTGAGAGGAGAGAGTGGTGTGAGAGGAGAGAGTGAGGAAAGTGGGGATAGTGAGGAGAGGGGAGATTGAGGTGGGAGGGGAGAGACGGAAAAGTGGTGAGAGGGGAGAGTGTGAAGAGTGAGGGGAGAGATAAGAGGGGAGAGAGGGGAGAAGTGAGAGGAGAGAGGAGAGGGGAGAACAGAGAGGAGAGTGGGGAGACTGAGGAGAGGGGAGAGGGAGGATAGAGGGAGTGGAGAGAGGGAGGGGAGAGGGGGGTGAGGAGAGAGGGGGGAGTGGAGAGTGAGGAGAGAGGGGAGAGTAAGGAGAGAGGGGAGAGTAAGGAGAGAGGGAAGAGGGGAGGGGAGAGAAGAGAGGGGCGGGATTTCTGCAGTGACTGATAGCCGAGAAGGCCGGTCAGCAGAGAAGAAGAGCGTCTGGTCTTGGAAGAGGGAGGGAAGCGGAGAGAGGGAGGGAAGAAGAGGTGCTGGGGGAAGAGGGGCCCAGGCGGTCTTGTGAAACTCGAGCTGCAGTACCAGTGGGGGAGGGACAGCAACACTGAAATGTTGTTGTTTTTCAACAAAACATTTGGGAGCAAACCTGGCGGGCTCGAGCAGGGGCATGGAGAGGGCATTTTAGAAGGAGTGATGCCTAGGTGAATTAATCAAATTGGTGACGCAGCAGGAGGTGGTGCGGTACGGACGTCGAGTCAACAAAAAAAACTAGTTGGAATGAAGTGACTGATAGCCGAGAAGGCCGGTCAGCAGGTCTTGGAAGAGGGAGGGAGGCATTCCAATGAAGTGTGGTGCGAGGCGTGGGGGGCGCGGGAGGGGTAGCAGGGGACCAAGTACACAAAAAAAGTAACCTCAACAATTCAAGTGTCCTCTAACCCCTGCGTAGGGTAGAGAAAATATGCAACATATTCTTTGTGAAAAAATTAACGAAAGAAAATGAAAGTACTGACAAGTATAGTGTATTTCAACACCATGCTATGTGAAATATTCCTTAAAAGGAGAAATATGCCGTAGCTGCTACAATAATAACCCAATGTTCCACAGGAGTAGTTAAGCACGACCCTACAAATATAATATGTAAATGTAAAACCCTTCTCCCAATATTAAAAAATCGCTCACTCTTCATGCTTATCAAAAGAAATCTTACCAACAATAACAAGAAGATAAAGGGTTGTAGCGTCGATAATAGGCTCAGGAGATGGAGAATACTGCCAAGTAAATATAATAATAAATATAATAAAAAGGAGTCAGTAAAAAAACAGTAATGGAATTCGGTATGAGATACGAGTGAAATATTTATGAATGACAGATGACGACTTGTCTAACAAGTCGGCAGCTCTGGCGCTTACTCCACATCCTCTCCTTCTAAGAAACAGTGGTGGAAACCCCATATTATTGGTTACAGAGCTAACCTAAATGGGGAAGAATAATCCAGAGTCCAAGAGAACTCCTTTGTTTATGACTGAATTAGAAGTAACCCAAAGTGCTCCCGGAGATGGGCCCTTTGAGCAGCATGACAAATGTAGTGCTGCTTAAAGTGCAGTCAGCAGACATCCATTTCGCATGTTGGAGGCAGCTAAGCACCTTGCTTCTGGTTTTTGTTTCTTTGTGGATAAACGCTGCTAACTCTACAATGCAAAGGTGTCTGGTAAAACGCAAGTTTTCAAAGGTAGCATTGATTCGCATTAAATGAACCTCTTCATCATGGAATTCAACTGTGGAACCGATTACGGCCTTTCTGGGACAGCCGTGGGCGTCTGCAAACGGGGGGATTCCTGCCCCCTACGGCACAGAAGCCGCAGCAGGCCAGCAACCGAACCACCAATGTCAACGCGCTAAGAGCCGCCCATTAAACTGGCATTCGCATCAGCGCACACATTGTGGATAGCTTTGATCGACCCTCGGGGTGCTATAAATCACATTGCAGCACTTTTCCCTGTGCACATCCGAGGTCGGGCCTTCGCCCTCCGACCCTAAAAGCAGTTTTGATAGCAGGATTGGTTTTAAAGCGTGCATGAAAGGCAGCGGTGTCAGATGTGTAAGTCTTTACTCGTTTATGTAAGCTAGAGAGGGTGCTCATCCTTTTAGGAGCTGGTGAAGGGCACAGAGCGACGGGCGGGGGTGGCCCGATAGGTCAGAGATGCAACACTCAGCGGAGGCGGGGGTCACTGTGTGGTGGTGTGACACAGGCCAGGGCGTTTTCAATTTTCTTCCATCGCATGAGAAGACGGACTAAAAGTGGGCGCGTCACACCAATGGAAATACGTCGAAGTGAGCCATTTTTTGACACAGCAGCATAGAAGAGTATGCTTCATGTGCATGCTTATCCACGCTGAGAAGCACTAGCAAAGCCAACAGGTCTGAACTCTGGGTACCTCCAGTGTGCGTTTCCTGTCTGTGGTTCCGGACCAACTCTGGGGAAGGCTTCATTCTAACAACGCTGCACTTGGTGTAATGCATTGTATTGATGTGGGTATTGTGTCCGAGTGTAACTGTCCTTAAACAAGGAAAGGAGAGGAATGAGAGGGTAAGAGCCGTTTGTTAAAATAATGGTTTTCAGCAAGTGAGGAGGAGCGAGACAGAGATGAAGAGGAGGAAAGAGAGAGGGGGAGGGGCAGCGGCAGAGCAAGAGAAGTGGACACTGACTGTTGTTGATAGAAAGAAGAGGAAACGAAACGAGAGACGGCCTAGCGGCCGTCAAAGTGAAAGCCGTGGGCAGTGAATAAACTAGGGGAGGAGAAATGCCTGAGGCACAGCACATGCTTGGGGATGCCTGTGGGAGGGAGGCTGGTGGCTTTGATGTGCACATGCTTTTTAGGTCAATGCGCTTGCGCATTGAGCTTGCTTTTCACGGGCACAGAATCAAATCGCCCGATGGTTAAGCTCTGGTTGAGCCCCAGTATCTCTCGCAAGCTCAATGCGCAAGCGCATTGACAGGCGAGACCTAAAAAACAAGTACAAATGGAAGCCAGAGCAGTGGAAGGACACACAGTTGAATTAGGAAGCAGTACTTAGGCCAGTCTCCAGGGGAGGGACAAACGCAGGAAGAGGAATGTGAAGCTGGAGCGCACTCACAAAGAGAAGTAATGAAATTACAGGAACTATGAAGCCAATTAATGGTAACCAATGAAGCAGTGTCTAAGCCACCTGTAAGCTAACAAAATGTTTTGCAAGCGACAGCATGTGTGCAGTGTCAGACGAGACCTAAAAAAGGCAAGATAAGAAGAAAGGAGGTGAGGGAGAAATAAGAAAGCAGTGACAAAGCAAGAATGCTAGGATGCTAAAGGACTTGCATGAGTGACTTTAAAATACAAGCAGTATAGGGCAGTGAAAGAAAGAAGCGTTCAGAGAAATCAAAACGTGGCTGCCTGCAGGGACAGAGGTGGGCTCCTAAAGAAATTATGATCCTTGCACTTTTATTTATTTTTACAAAGCCTGCCAGCATTCTCCTTTTTGCTGCAGCCAGCCCACTTAAGGGCAGTATCATGGGCGAATGCCAGAGGCAGTAAACACGAGTCTGAAAAGCAGGTTTATGTTCCTACTTCTGCCTTCTTGTCCCAGGAGAGTAAGGGGAACACGACGGGCAAGTCAGTTGTAGCACCTGCCCCTGAAAGTCCAGGCTACACTCAAATATTCTTCTTTTCATCTTAAGGAATTCGTAACTATTGCGCCTCGTTTATTCTCGAAAAATACGTCATTTCCATTTCAAACTCTGCAATATTATTCCCTCATTGCTTTGTATTTTGTATTATGGCTTAGAATGTATATTCCCAGACAGCACTACGTGAAGATTCTGTTTGCATCATGGTTGCATAGAATGTATCTGCATCCCTCACTTTTCGATCTTCCATCACTTACCCTGAATGTGTTGACTATACGTATTTGGTGCATTTTTGGTTATCAGTTTCATTCTTGTTATTCTCCAGTGGGATACATACAGTTCTTCAACTTCACCACGCCGGGGTGCAGAGATACATTATCTGGGTTCCTGTCTTGGTAGACATCCGCCCTGCCCCGGGGTCATACATCCTCGACCGCAGCAAACACCTTCCTACCTGCCTACATTAGTCACTTCTCTCTCCTCGCCTGAACCGCTGCTAAGTCCCAGAGGAGCTCTCAGTTCAGCTGTTTCCGATTTTGACTTTCTTTCGTGTCGTCAGCCGCGAGGGCGGGGCCTGAAAGGGAAGCTGGGCCGAGCCTTCACTGCATTGGGAAACATAGAAAGTACGGGAAACGGCAGGGCTCCAGGCGGAGTGACGGAAACAGGACTACCGAAGAGAAAAAGAAAGTGACAGAACCTGTAAACCTGCAGGCAGAGCGCGAGAGACAGACGAAAAAAGGGTGGGACAGGACAGGGAGGATTACCGTGTGCCTCACAGACCAGAGAGTGAGACCAGAGCCGAGGAGCACACGTAAGGGCAGCTGGAGGCGCTGTGTCCGAAGCAGAGAGGATGGCAGCTCCTGCCGCGGGGGTGCCAAGACCCGCACCCCAGCTGCTACTGGACATTCCTGCCTGGGTGCTGGAACAGTTCTGCCGGACAATGGACTGCCTGTCGGACAACAGCTGGATGCTCTTCGGTGAGACCCCCCATCCTGTGTCCCTCATACCTGTTAAGCCACCTGTATCTCTTACCCTCCCTACGCGTTACCAACCTCTCCGCCTCTTATACCCCCCACGCTCCATCTCTCATTAACCTTGTGCCTCCTGTAACCAGAACTTTAACGTTGCCAAGGTCCATGTATGAGTAGCGTATCCAGTCCTTGGTTTCTTTGCAACCTGGGATTTGAAGTACGGGATTTAAGTGTGCCGTGTCCTGCCGGTGCTGAATCTAACAAGAATGAAACGAACTGCTGCACGCGCACCAGCGCGAGACACCGCAAAAACGATCCCATTCCCCAGGTTCAGGCGTGAGTAGTGCACGAGGTTGGAGAGCTCGAGACGCCGCCGTGAGCGTGCACGTAAGCAGGGGAGGATCGCCGGAGAAGACATGGAGCCTGATGCCGATGCCGAGACTGCGGAGGGAGAGTGACACGCGGAAAGAGCCAGGTGAGTGGGGGTGTGTGGTATTGGTGGGGGAATGTGTGTGTGCATGTGTCTGTGTGCCGCTTAGTTGTGTGGGGGGTTCTGTGCGCTCCTGTGTGTGTGTGTGTGTGTGTGTGTGTGTGTGCGCGTGATTGAGAGGCGAGAGGCTGCCTTGCTGTGCACAGTTGGAGCAAGAGATGTGCACGGCTGGGGGGGGCGGGGCCAGGGGGCGCGTCCACGAGGTGTAATCGGCGCTCGTGGCCAGATCTAGGTCGCTTCACAAGGAACTCGGTAACAATAGGTCTAGCGAGACCTAATAAGAACGTGAACAGAAATATGGGGTAGTGGGGGTTTAGCTTGTTTACCAGAAAGGTAATCAATAGAGACTTAGGTTTCAGGAAAATTAGACAATCAGACTGAAGAGAAAGGATTGTCTCTGAGGTTAATTGCTGCTTAAACACCCTCTTCACATCATTCACCCTTCCGTGTTCCATGCCCGTGATGCCATTGCGTGCTCTTAGCATGTATGTTGTGGCGGCGGTGGTCACAAAAATGGATAAAATGAGGAGCTGTGAGACTTGATATAATGTAATTAAGCGGACGTGTCCTCCGTCCCCTTGAAAGTTCTGGTCTTGGGCAACCTCCACTTTGCGTTCCATAAACGGAGAAGATTTAATCCAGTCTAACAAGTTTTCCTGCAACCTTGGAGCAATCTCTGCTTCCTGGGATTCAGGAAGCGATCACCAACCTTATTAATAGTAAAATACGTGTGTGCTCTTAGTCAAGAAGCCGGCGGGGTTCAAGTGCAATATAAACCAGGGAGGCTTTGTCCATAAATAGACAATAATGGTCTAGATCAGGTGTCCAAAACAGAACCATGAGAGCCGGATCCCAACCATATCTTCAAGACATTTACATACAATATATTAAATGAACCCTCTCTTTAGATAGAGCCGCCCATTCTGGGAACACTCAGTGGAGAGGAGGTTGTTTTAGGTGTTTCAAGAGAAGGGGTGTGGGGAGGTGAAACCAATATCTGAGACATGAAATGTTACTTGGCTGTGTGATGCAAATGACGAAATGTTGAGCACCTTGTGCCCCGCTACAAGGAGAGGTACCTACAGATTGCTATGTAGTGTATGAAAAGCTGTCCCCTCGATTCTTGAGTCCATTGCACTGTCATTGAAATGAGATTTATGCATTAGTCTTCTGGGAGTGGTGGTTAAAACGTATATAATAAACAAATGTGATTTCCGTAATAAGCGTTAGTGCATTTGATCCTAGTGTAGTGTAGTGCATGAATGAATATTTCCAGGATGGCGTTGTAGTGAATGTGTCCATATTTTTTGTATGGAATGTCACATATCTGTTATGACCCTGTATGCTTTAGTCGCACTTTATTCAATCCACTCTGACTAGGTTTGTGGAGTTCGAAGACCCCTGTATCTGCACTATGACCTTAGACTTTTTGTGCCCTTTGTGAAAAAGTAGACTGAAGTAATTGTAATCCCATCTTTTTCAAATGTGTGATTACTTTTATTTCTCTGCACATTGTTTCCCTTAGCTACCCAAAACGGATTACTCTATAAAACTCGTTGGTATTTTCCACTCTTTACACGGACCTGACTGGGCGCTTGGGTTGTGATGCAGAGGAGGTCACTTTCTAGTTGTGGAAGAAAAGGTGAAAAATGAGTGAGTGCTAAAAAAAAAAACATTGAAAAAGCAATGGGTCTCGCCTTTTGTTAAGTTAAAGCCATTTGCTTTGCTATACAATATCATTAGCAAAGCAAATGGCTTGAACTTAATCAAAGGCGAGACCTATTGCATTTTCAATGCTTGTTTCTATCTCAACTGTGAATTAGGGGCACCTAGAAATTGCCTGCCTTATACTGCGTGTTTCACCTAATCGCCATATGGCATCTGTGATTCGCATCCTTTTTATATAATGCCTTTGAAGGGGCATGTGCCGGACGCTTTTCTTTTTTTGTAACAGACTTTTAAAAAGTGTTCTAGTAAATATGGTATTTTGACCTATTGTTTAAAGGCCTGGGCTCAATATTAGCAGTACCACTCCTTCTAATAGGGGATCCAACACAAATTGCCACAAGATATCACCCCTCTTTGATTCACACCAAATGCCTCGAGTTGAGTGAATAGAGGGTAACAAATAGACAATGCCATGAACAACAATAAGCACATAGCTTTTATTGTTTCGCTTCTTTGAACTTGCAAGCAACTCACTTAAATACTTTTAAAAATAACTGTCACACCTGCACCAAACAGGCTGTGTGTGTTGGTAAAAGGTAGTTGGATGCTGAAGTAACTGAATACTGGGACGTTTGTTCAAAGTTTTGCTCGTATACTCTGCGCTATGCTCTAGAGGTGAAAGGCAGAAAGTGAAATTTGCTCGCGCGCGTCTCCTCTAACATTTGTGCACTCCAAAGAGTGCACAAGCATTGACTGTACTATGGAGTCACCTGCATACATATATCCAAGGCACTGAACATAAAGACAAACTATAGCAATGGAACATACCAATAACAAGCAGTGCATAGTCGTTGCTTACGAGAAGCAAGGCTGACAGTAACTTCTCCTCTTTTACCCACCACTTGCAGGTAGCCAAAACCTGTATAAAGGGCATTGTCATTTACAATTCCAAAAGCTCAAACTCACAAATAGGAGGCCTATTGCATTGCAAATGCTTGTTTTTATAAGAGATGTGTACTTCAGGACTAAATTCCATCTAGCTAGCCCAGAAGTCATGCACTTTGATAGTTTGCCAGGTTGGATTTCAACTATTTGCAAATGGTGGACTGTTTTGGGGCATCTCAAGGTACACAAGCTATGTAGTAGTTGAACATTGGGAATGGGATTGCTGTAAACTGGTCTTCGCAGGTTCAATGAAAGTTTGTCAAAATCAATGCCTGGTATTTTTACTGGGATGTGGGATGGGAAGAGGCATGCACCTTTTTGGTAGTATGGTGGAGCCCAGGGGAACTAGGGCATAGGTAATACAATGAAATAGTGTTTTTGGTTCATGTCTTTATCCACTAAGGGAAAATCTGAATTTTTACAAAGTCCTTTGTGTAGAAGATAGTAACCTAAACTCTTAGTGAACTGTCTTTTTTCCTGAAGGATGCAGAATTGGCACGAATGGCTAAGCCGATTGAAAGAGTGCTGTCATCAACATCAGAAGAGGAAGAACCAGTTGTTGTAAAATTTCTGAAAATGAACTGTAGATATATCACTGATGGGAAGGTAGGTGTAAGTTAAACTGTGTATATTTATCCCAAATATTCTCAGAACACATTGTTTCTTTAACAAATCATTATATAATGGTGCTTTATTCCAATTGGATCAGTTGAAGTCAACCAAGACTATGACTCATGAAAAGTAATGTCTTTTGAAATGAAAGCTGAAGACTGGAACATGGCATCCCTGTTGACATTAAATCTATAACTAAGGTGACTCATTTTTAATAGTGTTTTATACCATACTTTTGTTGAATTCTATGTGCAGTAAATTATATGTTAATATTTCATAATATAATAGTAGTCTGTTTTTGGACTCTGAAGAATTGAAGGATTGGTTGGCTTTTCCGAGATTTAAACTGGACGTGCAGTTCACCAGCATATGATGGTCCTAATGGCCCCACTATCAACAGAAGTTCTTTTGTCCTTGATCTTCTACCTGCCCTTCGACTTCAAATGTTTAAAATCCTGGTGATGTTGTGCTTATCAATAAGAAGATTCATGTCTTTATGTTGCTACGATTGATCATCCTCCTTTGTCTGGATGGTCATGTCTTAAAAATCTTGAGTCCTGAATAATTTTCATATAAAGGGCCAAAAATGCAACCCTTTCTCTCCTTCTGTTCCTCAAAACAAGTAGTTTTCTTGACCCCCACTGCTATGACTCACTTTCACTTTTTTCGATAGACATTGTATTTGATTTTAATGCTTCTACATTTGCTGTGTAAGTTGCAATGTTGGCGTAAAACTACAAGGTGTGCTTTCTGACCCATGGGTAAATTCTGTTCAATGTACCAGCAATGAATGTGAATACAGATTATTGTAGCCCTGCAAAGTACTACTCAATGTGTGATTGAGAAAGAAGCATTGCTTTTGGGTTAATCCCATGAAGGGATCAGAGGCCCTGTGCAAACCGCAACAGTAGTTGTTTCGTTAATCACAGTATCACACACACTGTACTAAGAAGAAATCATACCTTTAAGATAAAAGTATTTATTACTACAGGAACAATCTGTTTCTTAGGACATCTAAAACAATGACGCTAAGTATTATAACAAGAATTGGCATAGCCAATAGGTCTCGCCTTTGGAACCTTATAAGTATTTAGCCATGCAACACTTGATGCTGCTGCACCAAGGATATTGTGCTGGATAACTAAACACTTATAAGGTCCCAAAGGCGCGGCCTATTGGCTATGCCAATGCTGGTTTATCTTGCATTAATGAGACACCAGTAAAAAAACCTTTAGCTCATCCACATGTAATTTTAATATAGAATTGACAGTTTCAGAAAGGGAGAATGTCAAGTGAAGGGACATAACTTCACCCAAACTGGGGAACCCATAACTAAAAGACTGTACAACCAGGGGTAGATGTGTAACCCAATGATGAAGCATTCCAACTGAATAGTATGTAGGTGTGGGGTCATCATTCAATACAATTGCACTAATGTACAGTAATTGCACAAGATGTCTGGATTGCTCACTTTGCCACTGGATTCAGGCAAGCCGGGCTGAAGACGGCTGGAATGCCAGAAACCGGTCCTCGGAAGCTTGTTTCCAGTCCAGGGAAGACATGGCTTGGCAGTTCGGGCTGGACTGTTCCCATGAGGCACAGGGTCAGACTGATTTGCATATAGCCATGTCTGAACTGGGGAGGCAGAGTGGGCTAAAGAACGGTGATGGATTAAAGCCAGATCTTTTGACTGGGTGTGAGTGTTTGATTGATTCAGATGCTCCGTCCATCGCCACCCCCTTTTGTACCGCTGGATTGTTCTACCAGCAGTTTTATACTTCTTGTAGGTTTAGGTCTGTTTACAGAAATCATACAACAGTCTTATAATGTCTCCTAATTCCTTTGTGGGTAAGGTACCTCTGTATGTGCTACTTTCACCTGTCAATTGCTTGTTCATAGTGTTAGAGAATATTGCGCTTTTGCTGTCTCATGTACTTTTATTGCTTTGTAAATCTATGCATAACATTTTCCGCTACACAAAAGACTAAATAATTTGCATTGCCAGTGCTAGTTTCGATGTGTGATGTGAGTGAACTCACAGAAATATAAGCAGAGTTTCCTTTTGGTTTTTACATGTGAAACAAGCAGTTTTTGAGGCAGACTAGACGACTTAGTAAAAACATTAAACATAGCTGTGGAGTGCCTCCATGTCACATATATAGGCTGTCCTGTTTTCAGTTTCTATTTTTGGTAAATTCTGGTGGGGTTTTTTCAGTGTTTTCAATATCTTAAAAAACAGTTGTTATCAGTGGTTACACACTTTCACGCCACAGAAAACACCAGAAAAAGTGTTTTTCCAGTGTTTATGGAACGTTTTGCTTTTATCATTGCTTGCTTTCTGCACTGAAAGAACATGGTATATAGACAGTGTACGTATAGTGTATATGACGTCCAAATAATTTTTTGCAAATTAATCTTATTGCAGTACACCATACAATACTTCTTCAGTGAGTCTTTGGTCATGTGCACTCGTGCTTTCCTTCCCATGTAAACTTCTGTGAAAAGGCCCTCTCAGCATTCATTGCCCCTTGGGCTGAGAACCGTCAGCTAAGGGACACAGTTGGGATGACTCTTTCTTTGATGCCACATAAAGCACAAAATGATACATATTTGTGTTTTAGTTCCTGGGCATAAGAAAACAGTGCACCAGAATGGACTAAAAAGTCAATAGCATCCCTCATTAACTCTGAAGATTGTAAAGATGCTTTCAGCATACCATCTAACAAGTGGCAGGGATCTCCTACAGGGAATCACTTCAGCTCGAGTATCAATTTTGACAGGTAATCACACACATTTTTTATATACGTAGCTGAATCACTGCAAATACAAACAATATCACTCCAATCTTTGTTGAACTTGGAAAGAACCTTTTTTGCAGAGCATAACATGTGACACTGCGTTCCATGCTTTCCAAAAGTCTAGTGTCACGTTTTCACCACTATCCCAGATGCTTGGTAATATATATACTTGTCACTATACCTTGCCTTTAATGTTTAAAGCCTGAGGTGTTCGGAATTCGCCTACTATCAATACTGACCCACTAGAAACTACGGTCTGATGTATTAAGGATTTTTACCCATTCTCTGTGGGTACATGTGATGACACATATTAGGAAAGATTTTTATAAAACTAGCCATTTTACCTATTAGTGAAAGAATCAAATGCAGCCAAAATATCAAATGTGAGTTTGATATGTCCTGATTACAGTTTATAAAATAATTAAACTTAACCTAAAATGTGAAACTAAACCCTGCATCTTTAGACCAAAGGCCATAAAACTGAAAAAAGTAAAAGGAAGAAGAAACAATATTTTAGTGGCATCCCTAAAGAACAAAACTCAAGCAAAATAATGTTAGCCAGTCTTTCTTACTGCTTACTGCTAGCTTGTATAACAAAGTTACATTTTATTGACCCCTTCAGTAAGAACAAAATGACTCTTTCACTTTCTTTTTCCTTTCTTTGAATGGCATTTAGTTTGTGGTTGTGCAGGTGTTATTTCAGTGTTTATATGTTTTCACCGGTGAGGGCTATTTTTCTCTCAGTGTGATTTTATCAGTTATTATAGGTTTAAACCTAAAACCCCACAGCCTACACATATAGCATCATCTGTCAATTCTGGCATTTCAGCCAACAGCTCTTTCCAAGCTGTGATTTTGAGGCCATATTAAACGTGATAAAAAGCAAAACTACAAGCCCCACAATTCAACATGCTGTTGCCTCAAAAGGTCCGTCGGCTAGACTGCCGACTTTGGTGCTGCAAACCAGGGTTCAAGCCTCAGGGTCGCGTACACATCCTGTGATTCTGGGCAAATCACTTAACCTCCCCGTGCCTGATTTTGTAACGTAACCGGTGCTCATGTAAAGCACTCCAATACATTCGGGTCGAGTACACGCTTTATAAAATCTGCAGCAAAAAAAAAAAAAGGCAGGAATGGCTGCTGGTCTCATAGGCCTTAGTGCCACTTGGCAGACTCAAAATAAAATGTAGCTCCTTATTGTCTGCTCTTTCTTGTAGGCAATCATGGGTTAAACAGCTCCGAGGGAGAGAGAGCAGTAATAGCATTACAAATGCAAATAGGAGTATATCCATCCTAACGGGTGGACATTAACACTCACTATAACATAGGCATGTTAAAAAAAGGATGCTATTTATCTGACCAAAGCTGGTCGTGTCGCAGCAGAAATAAAGGAAAAACAATATGCTGGCGCCCCGCTTCCCGTCGAGGGGCTCAAGGGGGGGTTGTAGTGACGTAGATGGCACGTCGGCATCCCCGCTCTGATGAGCCTGCTTTGAAGTGCAGTACCAGGGACACCAGTAAACCAAGGTTTCCATCACAGACTGAAGTCTGAATCAGTTGGTGGAGTGCGAGGGCAGTGGAGTGAAAAATACAATTACTTTGTGCAGTATTTGTGAGAAAGAAATAGATTGATATCGGGAAACTTATAAAATGACTATTTTTTTGGGGGTGTATATATACCCGCCACCTCCTAGTTAAAGTTCTGTTTACTACAGCGCCCAATACCAGCAGTTGGGTACTTAAGCGTTCCGGGTTATGGCAGAGAAAGGAACAGAAGGAAATGAACTGATTTGCACAGGATCACACAATGTAGTTTCAATAGTTCAACAGTGGACAGTATAACCACTGTGATACATGTCATTACTAGACCCCCCCCCCCCATCCAATGCACCATATCTCAGAACCAGTTGGCTTTTTGCAGCTGTGATTCGTGAAATACATAGTCCTGTTTGAATCAAAGCAGATGCTTGTTTGGTATCTAGGGAAGGCCCCTACAAGGTGAAAGCAAGAGAAGTTGAGAGAAAGAAAGAAGGGGCGAGAAAAGATGGCAAGAAAGAAAGAAGTGGCAAGAAAGGGAAAAGGGGCAAAAGAATACAAAGGGGCGAGAAAGAAGGCACAAGAAAGAAGGGGAGAGAGCAAAAGGAAAGTGAAAAAGGCAAAAGGAGAGTGAAAAAGGCAGAAGGAGAAAAAGAAAAAAAATCACCATACGAGGAAGAAGCACTAAAGTGGGAGGGCGATAGGTAGAGCTTTGAGACCAGGAAAGCCAGAGCAACCATCTTACCCCCTTCTAAAACCCAAGAAAATGCTTGTAACAAACTTTCGAGCCCCAGGGGACCTGAACCCATGCACTAACCTCCCCCTCACTTGTGCTCGTCATGGGATAGCAACCATTCATCATGTGAACCGGTGGGGCGATGCGAGTTAGCAACTCTCTGCATTAGAGGCACGAGGATGAAATTGAGGGAGCGAGCATGGGGATAAGAGAGAAGAAAGAAAAGGAGACGAGTGATACATCAAAGGTAAAAGTGAGGGGAAAGACAAAAAAAAATACGGTGGAAAGCTAAAGGAACGAGAGAAATGGAGTCTGAAACAAAGACGGGATCGACATAACAATAGCCTCTGTAGTGTGTGGGGCCCCGAGAGAAAGCGAAAGAGTGAGATGGAGAGTGAGCAAGTGGGAGAGAGCGAGCGGGAGAGAGCACAAGAGCAAGAGAGCGGGAGAGACCGAGAAAGCGAGAGGAGAGAGAGACTGCAATCAAGTGTTTGCTGGCCCGAGAGTGGTGTGTGCGTCGCGCGTAGTCTTCTATTTTTCGAAGCACAGACTCGTGCTTGTGGCGTGCGCCTGCTCGCTCCCGCAAGGTGGATGCCGCCACAAGTACGAGGATGTGCTTTGAAAAAGAGCAGAACGATGTCTAAAAGTCTCCTATGCAGCGCATGCGTGACCTAGAAACAGCAAGAGAGCATGTTCGAAGTAATGAGACTAAAATGAACATTTCTAGCATGTTTTAAAATGTCATGTAAAACAAAACCTAACAACCCAATGCCTACTTCTATGTGCTACACTAAGAGCATAAAAGAGAGAGCAGCTTGCTGTTTAGAATTTCTTAGGGAAAAGAGACACACTGAATACCTTGTTACAAAGGCTGTCTTTATCAACAGAGGCTGGAAGATCATGTTCCCCACAAAAGGCAAATGCACAGACCTCATTCGGTCAATCTCCGAGGCTCAGTGTTATGAGCTTCAGGCTTCACGGGAGATATAACATCTGCGAAGTGTGCTAGCAGTAGGTGAGACCATCTCTGGCAGAATTTTAGTCGATATTGTGGGCGAAGGACCTCTTTCTGACAAGTTGTCTTCCATATATACTACATTTTATCAGAAATCGGAATTTGACATAAGTTTAAGAAAGTCTGACATAGATTATGTGCATCAAGGTATGCGTCCCAGGTGTTTCCTTCTGAGCATATAAGGTAAAAGGACGTCAATTCATACTACACTACTTTGGTTATATGTCTTATGTGTTTTGCTCATTAACCTTGACATGATTAAAAGTAGACATTTGACCCGGAAAATGTTGCATTGATTGTTGGATCAGTGTCCTCAAGTGAATGGCCTGTCGCTTTCATAGTTTTTAGAAAGATAACATCAGGCGACCTCTGCATCTAATAGCAGACATGACGGTGACTCTCCATAATTTGTTAAAGATGGCGACTTCTATTGCTGGAGAGAAGGAAGATGACGAACTGTGTTAGTTAATATGGAATCAAGGCCTACATAATATGGAGTCGGACCTTAAGGGCTTTACGTCATCCCCGGCTTGTACGTCTGAATGTAATACCATAAGGGCATGTGTAACAAACAGAAATGTATATAATGTATAGGGTAATCCATGCTCTCATGTTGCTGTGATGTAAAATATTGGAGATTAAATACACATCTAACCAAACTATGTTTATAAACTATAATAGAAAGCATCCAATACCAAATATATAAATTAAGCATAAATAAGATCATTAATGCATTATAGATGTAAATGACAAAAGGATACACATAATAGTGAAGCAGAAATATTTTCAAGACTTGCATTGTTTCAATAAATTGAAATATGTATTGTACTCTATCTAGGACGTTTGATGCATGTTGGCGATCAAACATACCAGTGATGATATGAATAGGTCAGATTAAAAATATGCTGTAAAAATGAAAAAAATGGAAATTAAAAAGAGCCTTCTAAAAAGAATATAGTTTATATAGGCTTTTGTGGTAAATTTGCAGAATTTTTGTCGTTTGTTTACTTTCTTGATGAGTTCATTCCTTGTTAGAGGACATGTTGACATCATCGGTTGTGCACGCAGAATATGTGTGATCTTTACAAAAACTATACAGAACGTATTCATAGTCAATGGTCAGTGTATTTGAAGGACAAGCAATTTGTTGCTCATCTTAGGCACTCAATGGTGGTTGTGGCTCCTCTCCAGGGGCTCCTAAGATAACAGCGAGTCAAATCATTCATTAAAAGCACCGTTGAAAAGCACCACCAGTGATATGGTTCTTTCATACAGAGTATCCTGTAGAAGAAACAGATACATTGCTTGGCATTGTTTCTAGTGCTCATGCAGAAGATCAATAACTGCTTCCATATCGAGATAAGCCCCTGGAGATGTCCCAGATGCATTTCCAAGATGGTTTCAGACGGGCAGTGCATGTCCCAGAACACAGGATTTACTTATGTAACATCCATTTTGTGAAAGGTGAGCATCCAGTGCTCGCTGAGTTCAGATAGCCAAGTACGTCCCATGGTGCGTTCTAGAGTTTCTCTGCAACTTTGTAAAGCTAAATAGGTCTACTCCATGTTGTTGCTTTCCTTATCGGAACAGGAAAAAGATGAGGATACCACAGTTCATTAGCAGTATGATGTTTGGATATGCTCCAAAAATGCTGGAGAACAGAGAATGAAAACATGACGGCATCAGTCCTATTACTGCTTTAAATCCAATTACCAGACCATATCCAATGTGCTTAAAAAGATGGGCAAAGCCAGTTGTCACAGACAAATTAAATATCATGTATATGATATCTGCAAAATGCGTCCGGTATCGTATATATAGCAGCCTCTGAATTTCTGAAGCATTCCTGGCAGACTGCAGATTATAAACTAAAGCAACTGAAGTCAAAGGGACTTCTTTTTGTAACAGAAAAGACAATAGTTTGTACAAATTGCCAAAATGCATAGGCCTCATACTCCTACTAGCCCAAGAGATATTCCTGGATAATATTTCTAGGCGTGGGATACAAAGTCCTTCCACAACACTTAGTTTCTGAAATTGTTACCAGATATGGCTGGCCGGGTTCAACCCATAGCAGGTAACATTTGTTAAAAATAAATGAGAGCCTTTATTGAGTGGTTCATGATGTGTGGGAATATATGCAATGGGGGAAATAGATATAATGCAAAACCACGGTTGATGGACAGAATGCAGAACAATGTCATACATTCACCCCAGTACAGAGATCTGGGCCTAAATCCATCGTTTTTTTGCACTCCACACCACCCCAGTTCAGACATGGCCATATGCAAATCAGCCTTGACCCTGTGCCTCATGGGAACAGTCCAGCCCGAACTGCAAAGCCATGTCTTTCCTGGACTGGAATCAAGCATCCTATGACCGGTTTCTGGCTATCAGCCGTCTTCAGCCAGGATAGCTTGACTCCAGTGGTGTGGAGAGCATGGATTTAGGCCCAGATCTCTGTACTGGGGTGAATGTATGCCATTGTTCTGCATTCTGTCCATCAATTGTTGTTTTTGGAAATAGATATAATACAGTTTAACCCTGACATCAAAGCACTGCACATTACGTGCAATAATATGGTGTCACACAGAAGGGGATTTCTAAAATTTACGGAACTAATGTACACAGGATCATCGTTATTTATTCAAAAATATGTGGGAAAAAGAAACATCCATGAATGAAACAATTGTGAATTTCATACAAGCCAATAGATATATTTTGACAATCGTAAAAATAAAAGGTTGTAATGGGCAATGAAATAATACTGTGCATGAGCCAGGTCATATGTGGAGTGACACTGACTGTAAATGGTACGTCTTCAACTTGTTCTATACTTAATACGATGTATGTAGATTCTTTTCAGCCATTGTTTTTTGCATGAGTATCAAATTATATGATTAAAAAAGTAGTGTTTCATTGAATTGTTGCCATGGCACAAAACCGGAATCGAGTCTGTAGTGTCCAATTTAGTTGTGTAATTGCTCTTAACTGAGCCTGCTCATGTTGTAATAAATGCAGATCTCCTTTCAGTAGGTCTAAGGCTCAGGACAAAATGTGATTTAATAAATACATTGTTACAAAGAGTGTGCATTCCATTTGTCTATAAATTTTAAATCAGTTTGCATATTTTCTTGATCTGTTTGCCCCATTCTTCTATTAGCTTCTTTCTCTGAATATTTATTTAATTCATTATAAATGGTATATTTTCCTGTGGCAATGAAACTTTTATTTCTTTTAGGGCGCAGTCCCAAAAGAAAGACCAAAAATCTGTTTTCAGTAATGGAGGAAAAGTGTTCTTTCACAGCTGAAAGACTAGAGTGTTTTATCCATTGTTGGCATAGCTTACCTACACTATGTGTTCACTACTACAGGAGTTTGTGTATTGTACAATACATTTTAGGTCTAGGAGTGTTGGTAAGGAAAGGCTGCATGCAGCTATCGGACTCGTACAGCCATAAGGCCAAACCTTCCACAGGAAATTGGGTGAAAGTATAGGTTTCATTCTGTATCATAGCATTAATGTCCGATACGGACATATTTATTTGAAATTGCCAATTATCGAACATTGGTTAACTTTTAGACTAGGTTCCTGTAAGTCCTTCATTTTGCCAAATCCCAGGCAAGTAGTCCGCTGGATAGTTTTGCTTAGAAGTATCATGTTTCGGTATTATACAGGCTCGAAATAAAGGCTTCTTTACCAGGGATCTGCCAAAATGTGGTTGCCCAAATGCTTTTTTCATCAGCATTTGCTTTCCCATACGTATATCCTTGAATAGCCAGGTTTTGACTATTTTCTGTTGAGTAAATCATTTTGTTGGTAGTGATTAGGTTTTTCATGAGCTTCCATGGCTTCAGTGTAAAATAGAAGGCTGAAGGGTATGATCTGTCACCACTTTGAGGAAATGTATTTAAGAAATTACGATGGCTCACAGGAGGCCTTGCCTCACAATGTTCCCATTGTATGTAATTGTGAATTTCTCGCGGATCGCTATCCCTATTAAAGAAATAATGTGCATCATGGTTATCAGTACATTTCTATGTAATTTGCAGAGTTCAGATAAGGATTTTAAATATTCAAAGTATCATATGCTTGTAAGTCATTCTTTTCAGAGTCTCAGTATCCCAATCATCTGATATAGAACTGGGTATTATAACCTAATTAATTGAAACCTTTATCATTTAAGGCAATTGCTATTTATTTATTTTAAGAGTTTTATATAGCCCTGGCTAGACCTGGAGGTATCAGAGCGCTTTACATGAGGTTCCACAAAATTACAAGACTACATCAGTTCCAATTTACATCAGTTGCTAGACAAACAATTACAAGAGCATAGAAAACGAGATAAGTGAAGTGTAGATGGAAAGGGGGTAAGGGCAAAGGGGTGGGAGGAGATACGGCAGAAAGACGAAGGAAAGTCTGTCCAAAGTCCGGCTGGGTAGGTGACGGTCGAAGAGGAAGTCCCAAAACCATCTCCTCTATAGCTATCCGGTAGCTCCACCGGGCTTTGGCCAAATAGCTAGGTCTCAATGGGAAACATTTAAGGAACATGGGAGGGCAAAATAAATGGAGCGTAGAGGGGAGGGGACAGGGAAGGTGAGAAAGGGAGGATAGGGGAAGAGACATCAAGGAGAGACGGAATGAAATCTATCTAAAGGCCGACTGGGTAGGTGAAGACCAAGGAGGGAGTCCACAGCCCATCTCCCCTATAGCTAAACCAGGTAGCTCCATCGGGCATCAGACAAAATAGTTCAATCTCAATACATTGAGAGAGGAGAGAAGGAGAGACATAAATAGAGGGAGGATGCGGGAAGAGACGACAGGAGAGATGAAAGGAAGTCTGGCTAAAGACCGACTGGGTAGGTGACGTCCAAGGAGGGAATCACCGACCTGTCTCCTCTATAGCTAAACCAGGTAGCTCCATCGGGCATCAAACAAAGCAGCTAGATCTCAAATGACGAGGGAAAATTCACAGGTAAACAGGGAGGGGACTAGGGTCAGGACATGTGAGGGCAGAGGTCAGTAGCAGGAAAGTGGAGAGGAGTAGAGAGGGGAGGGGTAGGGGGTAGGTAGTTCGGTAAAAGTTCGCATGGATCTGCTTAGAGTCATTCAAAAAGCAGGTCCGTTCCTTCTCGGGCGCCAATTTGAGGTTAAAACGCCGGGTGAGATTTTCGCCAGAAACCTTGTGTTGCTACAACCGGTTGGAACGGCGGCCACAGCGTCAGAAGCTCCAGACCATCCGATGTCCGTAGATGGTTGAAACAGTTGTTTAGGGGGGAATTAAGGGCCTCACTTATTTGATGAAAGCGGGGCTTCAGCGGAACAGAGGCTCTGAGCAGCCAAGTTGGATCCTGGCTCCTCCTCCTTTCCCTTGAGGGTGCCGGTGAGAGGTTAGATGACAATTCGAGCAAAATAAGAGCAGCAGACACCCTGTCACTGATCGTCCTCCATTCATCAGCAGCTAGGACCAGCGTGGTTACAGGGCAGCGACCTTGGAGCGTCTAGAAATGGTTTGTAGGCAATAACCACCCACTCTTCTTTTTTTGCAAAATATCTCGGTTTTCTTGGCCTTTCAGTGACCGTATCCAAATCTACCAAGTAATGGCATTTGCTGAGGTGGACATATCTCGACGACTCTTCTCGGTTTTGGTCATTCATGTCAGTGGGTGCAATCCGCGTTGCCATTGGGCCCTTGGTGTATGGCTTGGGGAGCTGACCTCTAAACTCCGACTGAATAAAACAGAGTTCCCAATTTTCTGGAAGAAAACAACTGCTGGGAAAGGGGTTGAAAAGTCTTCTGGGAAATACCCAGGGTCATTTTCAATATCATTGGTCTCTCGAAATGGTACCAGTTCAAATGACGTAGCGTCAAGTGAAATTTCATTGCGTTGGACAGTAGCCACTATCCTTTTGGTAACACTGTGGTGGTTGCACTCTTTCCGCGTACGTTGAGCTCAATTATTTCTGGTTGGAAACTCTAACTGGAAATGTTACTGCTTTGTTCAAAGGTTGGGGTATTCAGAGTAGGGAGAGGCTGGGAGGCACTACTGTGAATCCTTCTTGGTGTGTGCGGCAGACAGCTGTAGAAGACTGAGCACATAGTGCTTTTTGACATGATCAATAGACACCTGTCTTTTTCTGTTTGAGCCAAGTAGAGGAGGCGGGATAGCATTTCTGTTGCATTTTTCCACCAAGAACAATGACAGGTGATCTGTAAGATGGTCAGGAAGCTTGCTTGTCCTTACTTTTCACCGGAACTAGGTCCATAACCTTAGCCCTGAACACATACAAAAAGTTTCCAAGAAAATGATCTGTCTTGTTCGAGTTTTCAGTCCGTATCCATTTTATTCTGAACGTCATAACAGCCTCAGTGAACAATAGTGGCATACAAGGCTTATACGCTGCTATTGTTCAGAGACGAGGATTGGCGTTTCTTATCATGCTTGGGAAGTGTCATGAAAAGACACACGATTTTGCTTTACTGGACTGAGATTTGAATAGGATTTAACAGTAATCTTAGTATACACAAGGTTTACCTGTACTTTTGGCAGCCCTGAAGAAGTCATAGGGTGGCATTAAACCCTAAGACTGAACACGTGTTGGCTGGTGTGAGACTGTTGTGACGTTCAGAATAAAATGCATTCTGGCTGAAAACTGGAAGAAAACGTGGAAATCATTTTCTTGGACACTTTTTGAACATGCTCAGGGCTTGGGTTTATGTTTAAGAATTTTAAGGGTGTTTGGTTGACACCCTTTCCTTTGGAGCACTACTTACATTTGGATTGAGACACAGGGGACAACACTGACTGTGCACCGGATTGCCTGATTCAACCATCCTTTCGGTTAGTAGTATAGGTCCATAACCTTGGAAACTCACCCATCAGCAACAGTGATAACCTTCTCTTCAGAAGTGGCGACTTCAGAGTGCTTTGTGTTAGACTCCTTGTCACTGACTTCTTAGCTGCTCTGTAAAATTTTCAAACATTTCTCCAAGTCAAATTTATCTTAATCCACTACCTTCCCAGAATGATCTAAACCAGACACATACATAGGAAATCTGACGAGAATCTTGTATAGAGTGTGTCCTCCCAAGACTCTCCTGGGCAAGTTAATTAATGCTGTCTGAGCTCCATACAGATTATGGTACCAACTAAGACCTGCACTTAGCACACTAGTACTAAAAGCTTGTTTATTAATGCCATTGGGCCTGTCTTTAACGCCGTTCACTTCAGCTTCGAACGGGTTGCTAAATTGCAGACAAACTCCCAGAGCAGACATTGAATGTCTGTAAGCCTTCGAGGCGAATGCAGAACTGTTAACTGAATGACATTAACAAACTGCCCCCAGTGACACTAGACACTGCAGATCTTTTCTACTGCTGAATGTTTGCATTTCTCTGTGGCCAAACTCCTAGGAATTGAGAACTTGAATCAATGGTTACAATAGTACTTCTAATAGTTAGCTAAATGGATGGGACCGATATGATCCAGATAAATCAGCCCAAATTGGATAGATCAGAATGTTTCAATTTCTCTTGTGGCTTTGAAAGTCTAAGACGATCTGTTGGGAGGGCCCCAGTCTCTAAATACACTGCTTCTTTAGACTACCTAGCTTCGCATGGTGTCAGTGTAATATAAAAAGTTGAATAACAAGGTGTATGCAGAACTGAAGAGTACTCAAGTACGAAAATGCACTAAGCCAATTTTACTGGAATAGTTTACTGAACCATTGCTAAAAATCCAACTATTCCATGCTGTGCCAGCATAAATATTAGTGTCCATTGGTGCTTGATGGAGCAGCTGAACCTAGGCCCACATTTGCTAACCGGTGCAGTCTCCAAACTAGTTGTCAGGGACCATATATTGATTATGAATTGCTTAGCCTCGCCTAAAAGTCCCTCCTTTATCATCTATGCTGTTTTTCATGAATGATGACTACTTATACCCAGGCTTGTAGTTCAAAGTTTCTTTTTTAAGGTGCATGACTTGCAGTCACGATATTTTTAGCATTCATGACAACTGTTAAAAACTACACTTACGGACCGCAAATATGGACTATTCAGGAAATGTACCTAGAAAGCTTGCACTTAAAGGGACATTAGTTCCATAAACATTGGCAAGAACTGGACATTCCTGTCAACCAGTACTTGGCCTTTTTGTCCTCAAAATATAGCCTCACCAATGTGTAGTGGTGACAAAGTATCATTGAGGTTGAGTGTTTTAACCCTTTCGATGCTCATGACGGAACGGTTCCGTCATGAGCATCGGTGGCGCTGTGCTAATGACGGAACCGTTCCGTCATGACCACACCAATTTACATTAGGGCCCAGCACCGGGGGTGAATCTGCACCGCACGGATGAGGTTAAATGGTTTTCCCAACCCAAATGTTGGATAAATGACTTTTGTCAGTGTGGCCTTGAATTAGTGTAATTTCTGCACTCCCAGATTTTTTGGTAGCGGGGGGGGAGGGGGCGCAAAGTGACCTGGGTTGGACCACAAGAGAAGTGGCGGTTGGTGACATCTGGAAGTGGTGAGGTGTAAAGGTTCGGATGAGTTTACCTAAGCGAGCAAGCCTGACTTAAAAACTAACAAAAGAAGGGTTCTGGGCAGGGTAGAGATGGTTTAGTTGTGAAGGCGAATTCCTAAAAAATTGAAACCTAAAAAAACTGCCTCTTATCTTACTGTGTTAAATACATTCAACTGTTACTGTAGTGTGCAAATTGTACAGGGCAACAACTTCCGGCCCTTTGAAGTCTGTGCTTGCCTAATGTCTCGCACTGCGTGTTGTATAGACTTTGAAGAAAACGTCCTAACTAGACTTGGGGAACCACCTGATGGCTTCAAACAGTCATATAGAAATATGTGCAGATGGGGCTTTAAGTAGGATAAAAAAAAGTGGCGGGGTCTCTAAAAGGGGTGAGGCATATGCTTGTAAATGACATTTCTGAAATTCTTAATAGTTTGCCCCCAGATTAGAATTTTGTCTGCTCTCCTATCTTTCTGTTACTGCATCCAGATATGTAACATATCAACTGACACACCTAAAACTATCCAGGACTATTGGTTTTGTCAGTGGTTGTTAGATTTAGAAGATACATGAGTAAAAGTAATGATTTTGTTGCAAATAATTAATATTGAAAATGTTGCAGTTGTGAGACTGTTAATGAAATATTACGGAGGCCTGTGGAAGTTAGTTTATTAATCGCACCCGTTATTTGCAAGGAATGTCTAACATGTACACACTTTTTAACCTCGTCCATCAGCATATCATACACCTAATCTCTTTCCTCTGCAGCACCAGTGGCGGCTCCTCCACTATGGCGGAGGAGCATCACCCCACTGCTTTCAAGCAGCACGAGACTAGAAGTGGAAACATAAAATGATAATTTTCCTTTTATGTTTGTGCTGCTTTGCGGATGGGTGGGCGGTTCTGTTCTGCTCACGGAGCAGGGCAAGGTAGTAGTGGTTTGCCCATTCCTAAGTGCTCAATGGCTGGTCGGCCCTCTGGTGCTGACCAAACCAGTCATGTGCTCTTTCCCTGTTCTCAATGCAGGCTGCATTACAGACTGCATGGAGGACATGCCCAGGCCCCCATTCCCTGGTTGAGCATCGAACCAGGATGCTCAAAAACCAATCACAATGCTGCATTGTAGTGTTGTGATTGGCCAGTGGGGCCTGGCTGTGCTTCCTAGGTTATGTTTTTTTAATTGTATTTTTTGTAACGTTACCCCCGTGCCTGCCCGTTCCCTCACCCAACCCCGCGAGCCATGCCGGTCGCCACTGTTCAGCACCCTGTTTTCACTCTCCTGAATGAACTTTCCCCCCACATCTCCTTCACTTCAACACCCCAAAATGTCACACCCACTTAACTGTAAGCACAGTTTCTATTATTTTTGCATTGTCAATATTTTGACGAATTCCTCCACACGCATTTGCTGCGAATCACAATTGCAAATAGAATGTGTTGCTTTCTGTGCTCTGCAGAGAGGCCAAGGATTGGAGGACATGCAATCTGAATAGAATGTTTACCCACAGACCGGTACTGTAACTCCTTCAACTTCCACCTCAGAGCTCTCGATCGTGGCCTATTATAAACACCTGAAGGCGACGCAGTTCAAAACATTCTTTACAGAAGAGCAATATACTGCACCAAAAACAAAAATACAGAAACGCAACTTGGAAATGGCTAACACTCTTTGGGAATGCAAGAATAAGTAACCCTGTGCATAATAAATGGGAACTTGGGGGCATATATACAAAATTATGTTTGCAGATATTACCAACCAAAATATCCTTTTCCCTTTGTAAAGAGCACAAATTTGGATTCTGTAACATGTTTCCGATTCATAATTTGAGTTTAGCGATCCAGTATTTGGAAAGTGCCTGTTTAGGGCATCCCTTCCAAATACTGAATTGCAGTGTGTCGTGTCCTCTCAGTGGGCACCACTCAGCACAATGACCACCAGGACACAGGTTGGTGCACTCACATATCTTTATTATATTCTTTGTACAGCAGGCTATGTGCACGTCCGCCCCCGTGGTCGTCCTGGTCGAATCTGTCCTCTTCCTGTCCCCTGACCGGATGTGGTGTCCGGTGACCTGGTCACCTCCCTCATGACCCACAGGGTCCTAGTGTCCTTGGTCCCTACACGTCAGGTCACTACATCTCCCCCTTTGTTGCAAACAAATGTTCATGATGCTGTTTTCTTGATCACTTCCGCCCCTTCAACCCTTGACTGCATATGCCTATTGTTATGGTGAGAAAAGAAAAGAAAAAGGAGAGGGAGGGAGAGAGGGAGAGGGAGAGAGAGAGAGTCTGTCAGTCTCGTCGATCCTTCCCCCCAGTCTCTGTTTCCTACTTTTTTCTACGTAGTCTCTTTGTCCCTTTGCCTCCCTTCCTTGGTCGTCGTTTTCTGCCGTCATCTTTGTTTCTGCTTTCCAATTGTCCTCCGTCTCTTCTCAGTTTGCCAGCCACTCTTTCTCTTTGTCGTTGCTCTCTCCTCTTAGTCTTGTTTCTGTTCCTCCGTTGTCCTCCTTATGTTCCCTTTTTGCCGGCCTCTCGTCGTCTTGATCGTTGTTCTCTGCCCTCCGTTTTGTTTCTTGCTCCTTTCTTTCTACTGCCGCCCTTTGTTGTATTTGTTTCCTCCATGATTCTTTTTTGTTCTCTTCCTCTTTCTTTGTTCCCTGAGTCTTCTCTTCGCTTGCTCTCAGCATGGCTGTTGTCTTTTTTATATGTCATTGTTATAAGGCCCATCGTTTGGGCGGTGCTGTTGCTCATCAGGCATGGCCCTGGGACATCGCCTTGTAGAACATGAATGTCCTCCTTCCTTATTTTGTCATTGTATCTCAGTTCCTCTGTGAACTTCCCCAAGTTAGTTACTTCTTTCCTTGCCCCCCAGGTAAAAACCTTTACCTTGGACGCTCTCAGGGTCGGCTTTACTTCCATTCTCTCATACTCCGATACACACATGACATTGCAGGTTGCACCACTGTCCAGTACAAAGTCTGTTTCATGCACTCCTACTCTTATCTTTGCATGGTCCGTCTTTCCTCGGGTGCTTCTGTCTGCTGGCTGTGTTGTTTCTCCTGCTTCTTCTTCCTCGCTCTGCTCGGTGTGCACCTCCGACATGTGATATAGTCTTTCCACTTTCTCTTCTTCCTCTTCTTCGCCTGACCCGCGTGATGAACTCCTCCTTTCGTTGTCGACATACCTGACATGTCTTGTTGTCGATTCCTGTTGTCTTCCTGTTCTCCCCTTGTCGTCTCTGAAGGGGGCACCTTGGCACATACTGGCGTAGTGATTTCTTCCACCACATCTTCTGCACGTCTGGCCAAATGCTGGGCATGGACCTCTGTGTGTGAATTCCATTCCGCACTTGTAGCATGTTCCTTCAGGTAGTCTCCTCTCTTTTTGTTCCCTCCAGTCATTCTTCCGTCGGTCTGTGCGATATCTGTTTGTCATAAAGTGTGCGTTTTCTGTTTCAACGCTCTTCCCTCTTTCCATTTCCTTAGCATGTTCCGTTGCTCTCGCCTCTGCTCTCGCTAGTGACAGGATGTTCTCCAATGAGGTCGGTTCTTTTAGTATTCTTGCTCTGAATCCTGTGTCGCGACAGCCCTCTATGATCCGTAGCCTTATTGCTTGCTCGTTATCAAATTTGTCAAACTCCCAATGCGTCACCAATTTTCTCAGCCGTGTCGCAAAGTCGTCTAGTGTTTTGCCGACTTGTTGACATGCAATGGTAAAAGTATATCGTTCGAAGTCAATGTTTCGTTGCGGGTCGAATTTGGCTTAGACATTTCTTTAGTTCTTCATATGTTTTTGTTTCTTCGGTAGGCAATGTCACCAGAAGTTCTTCGACGTCGTCCCCTGCCAAGTTCAACAGTAGTCCTAGTTTCTTTCCAGCTGCTACATCTGTATCGTCTACATATCTTTCGAACCGTCTGATCCATTTTTCCCACCTTATTCCTGTTTGTGGCTCCGATAAGTTAAACGGTAGTGGTCTCCTGTATTGTGCGCTGGGCTTTGGATCTGCCATTCTTGCCTTCTTCCTTTTATCTGCTCTTTCTCCTTTTATTCCCCTTTTCCTTCTTCTTCTTCTGTTCTTTTACTTTATTTTCTTTCCTCTTTTGTCTCTTTTATTCCCCTTTTCCATCTTCTTTTTCTTCTGTTTTTCTTTTAATTTCAGCCTTTTCTGTTTTTTTTTTCTTTTTTCTCTTTTATTGGTTTATTTTCTTTTTTCTCTTTTTGTCTCTTTTGTTCCCCTTTTCCTTCTTCTTTTTCTAATGTTTTCTTTTAATTTCAGCCTTTTCTGGTTTCCTTTCTCTTTTGTCTCTTTTATTTGTTTCTTGTCTCTTTTATTCCCCTTTTTTCTTTCTTCTTCTGCTATTTTTCTTTAGTGTCAGCCTTTTCTGGCCTTTCCTTGTCCTTTTCTTGTGTTCTTCTGCCTTTTTTTCTTCTTTGCCTGACCCTCTAATGGCCGCTCCGTTTATTCTCATGGCTCTTTTTCCTTTTGTCCTTCTCTTAAGATGGCCGCCGCTCTTCTCCCGAGATTTCGCGATCGAAATCTCGCTCGCCTGACCCAAATATGGCCGCTTCTCCTATCTCGCGTCTGATTGGCTCAGCCGCCTGATCCCAAAATGGCCGCTGAGACTCTCGCGAGAGCTCGCGACTCTATTTTGAGATCGCACGCGTTCCTTCGCGCTTACCGCAGTTTCGCTGGTAATTCTTCAGAGGCGGTCGGGTGGGCTCCGATGACGCTTCTCTTCTCTCTTCTTTCCTGCACGTCCAGGGTGGGCACCTGGTTCTTCAGATGGCGATGTCGTCGAGATGCGCGTCGGCTCGATGTGCGTCGGCTCGTCTTCCACCTTCGTTCGCCAGTTGTAGTGTCCTCTCAGTGGGCACCACTCAGCACAATGACCACCAGGACACAGGTTGGTGCACTCACATATCTTTATTATATTCTTTGTACAGCAGGCTATGTGCACGTCCGCCCCCGTGGTCGTCCTGGTCGAATCTGTCCTCTTCCTGTCCCCTGACCGGATGTGGTGTCCAGTGACCTGGTCACCTCCCTCATGACCCACAGGGTCCTAGTGTCCTTGGTCCCTACACGTCAGGTCACTACACAGTGCTATGTGCAAATGTTTTTGCGACCGAATTACGGTCAGAAGAAAATTATTTTTTGCCAGCACCTCAATGGTGGTGGTAACCATTCGCAGATGGTAAGAGGTCTCCATTGAAACCCATTCCCCTTTGAACGTTTAAACAAATATTTTAAGGAGCAGGCAGTGGGACCACTGCCTACTCTTAAAAAATGAATCTTAAACATTACATCTTATTTTTTTAAATGCATCCTGATATCCTTTAGGGCAAACGGGCCGCATTTATAAAAATATATATTTTTTAAATGTGTGGTTTATTAAAAAGCTACCTCGGGCATGGTGGGCTGCTGACCCCAGCAGTCTACCATTCCTGTGATGGCAACAATTCTTAATAGGCCGCAAATCCTGCCCTGCCTCATTGTTATTCAGCAGGAAGGTCTGTTGCGACCCCATTAGGAATTGCTATTACTAACTTGTACATTTTTATACATAAGGAATTGTGATTCCCTATCTGTGATTCACAAAGAATAGCAATTAGGAACTGTCAATCCCTAAATTGTTTACATATGGCATTAACAGCCAGATTCATGAAGCTAAATTGCGATCGCAATAGCTGCGAAAAAGCTATTGTGATCGCAATTCGAAAAAAAGGTATTCAAGATAAAAATTAGAGAGTTCGCTAAGACATAATTGCGAATTCGCAATAGAATTCGCAGAATCCCGGTAGTAGCCCAATAGCGAATCAGGAAATGCGAGAAACCACGGATTCTGCGAATAAATATGCGAAATCGCAATAAAATCGCAATCGCTATTCAAGAAATATCGCAATTTGCGAAAAACCCAAAAATCGCTTTTTGCGAGGCGCAATTTAAGGAGAACCCAAACCAGGTGGTAACCATCAAAGTAAAAATTTCGTTTTTTGAAAAATCGTTTCCCAATCAGCAACAGGTGCTGGCCTGACCAAACACACTTAAGGAGATGCAGCTGCAGCATTAGAACTCCCACAATGCCAGGACTCTACATGGTGGTCAGGCGGCGAAGGCTGCAGCGAGCTGCACGGAACAGACGTAGGATACAGGAGAGGATATTCCGCCAGCGGGTCACCCTGCTGGGCCAAACCAGAGAGCAAATATACGCTAAGTACCGCCTGAATGGGCCAATGGTCAATGATCATCAAGCTAATCCAGGACCTGGACCCCCTGATGCAGCACCCAACAAGGCAGACCAATGCCGTGCCCACACATGTCCAGGTATTGTGCAGCCTGCACCTTCTGGCCTCCGGAAGCTTCCAGGGGATAGTTGCCGCTGCTGGGGGGATATCCCAGCCCACCATGTCTCGCTGCCTAAGGAGTTTCCTAGATGCAATGCTGACCCAGCTAAACCACCACATAAAATTCCCCACCAGCCAACAGGACTTGGATGAGACCAAGCATCAATTCTACAATGTTGCGCAATTTCCACATGTGATAGAATGCATTGACTGTACCCACATCCACATCTGCCCACCAGCACAAACTGAATACATGTACCGCAACCGCAAGTCCTACCACTCCCTCAACATCCAGATGATGTGCAATGCTAAGACATACATCACGGACATAGTGGCACAGTACCCGGGAAGCACACATGACTCCTTCATATTCCGGCACAGCGGCCTCCACACACGACTGGCCAGGGGAGACTTTGGTGAAGGACACCTACTTGGTAAGTACACTTGCCCCACAATGTTACACCGTGATGAAGTAGCTGCGCGGCACAGGCACTCACCCTCTGCTCCTCTCATTCAGGTGACAGTGGCTACGCTCTCCGTGAATACCTCCTCACCCCATACCTCAACCCTGCTACACCACAGCAACCGCGTTACAATGCAGCACACATACGCACAAGGAATTGCATTGAGAGGACATTTGGGCTACTGAAGAGCAGATTCCGCATACTTCACAAGACTGGTGGGGCCATGTACTACAAACCTGATGTCTGCTGCCGCATAGTGGCTGTGTGTGCAATACTACACAACATTGCTACCAAGCGCCGGATTCCTGTAGAGATATCTGGCAGTGAGTCGGAAGGGGACGACCGGCCACCTGCACATGTGCGTCATGCACGCGGGGAACATCCTGCTGAAGGACACAGACGGCGCAAACACATCACAATGAACTGTTTCTAGTGCACCCACTCCCCTCACCCAACACTTCACAAATGCATGACAATGGAAATAATGACAGGAGTCCGATGGTCAATGCTTGAATAAATAATATTGTTGATTGCACAATAATAAGGAATAATTTATATGAATTACATGTGAGGAGTATTGCGCCACACTGCTCAATGTTTTAAACACGACATGCTTATGTCAGCAGCATGTCCCTGCCCATGGATTGAAATTTCATGGGCGCCTACGGTGCGCGGCACCCAGTCGCCTCTCAGGCAGGGCACGTGATCCCGCACTGGGCCTGCTGCTGCGGCGTAGAACACCGACCTGTGTCGCAGACAGGCTGCTGACACTCGATGTCCCCTCGCTTGTGTCATCCCCTCAAGCATTGGCTAGGCCAGTTGGTTGTAGAGCCAGGACAGCACTGGTCACCTGCTCAAGTACACGTGCCACGTCCTTGCAGCATTGTACCATCTGCAGCTGCATTGCCAGAGACCTACGGGACAGCTGGGAGGTGGCATTTCCTATCACGTAATTGGAACGCGTGTAGGCCGAGAGGCGTGTGAGTAGCTGGCGGTGGCGGCGGCGGGTGATGTTGCGCTGGCTGATGGCCGCAGTGTTTGCCTCCATGTCAGTGGTCATCCGGTGAATTTGATCAGACACATTGGCAACATTCCTGCCTATGTTGTGCAGCTGCAGTTGTATAGCACCTTGGCGTCGTGCCTGCAATTGGTGCATGCGCAGCATGCGGCGCTCAATACTGAGCCCTGGCACATGCACAGCCATCGCCCTCCTGCCGGTGCATGGTGTACTCTGCTGCGGCTCCCTGACATGCCTGCTGTGCTGGCTGGGTACAGTGGGTGTGCGCTGTGTCGCAGGTCTAGCAGCACCTGATGTTGATGGTGCCACTGGAATGGGTCTTGCAGCTGGCAATGGTGCTGTGCCTGATGTAGCTGGCGTTGCTGGTGGTGGTATGCATGGTGGCACTGGTGCTTGGCCAGATGGAGCTGGTTGTGTGGAAGTTTGCTCCTCCTCACCCTCAGGCTCCTCTGGTGCGTCATCTATCTGCAGCCTCTCGCTGTCACTGCTGGTGTTATCTGCGCCACCTGTGATGGAAAGTGGACGTAGATTAATTGCATGTATCTTTTGTAAGAAGGTACATCCTGACTATGGTTGCCCCCAACTTTTTGCCCTGTGTTTTAGCTGGTTTTTGACATAGTCGACCTGGGGCCCTGCCAATCAGGACCCCAGGCCTACTGCTCTCTCTGTAAAATGGATGCCATGTACCCTAGGTGCATTTCCAATTGGTACTGGGCCACCCTATCAGACCCTGTAACTCAGGGCATGGGTGTACCCAGGGCTGCCAGGGGCTGAAGCATGTATTATGCCACCCCTGGCTGGCCTCCTAAATTTGACACAACTGGCTGCATGACAGCTGGGGCAAAGTCGTGTAATCACTCTTTGCTGTAGGTGTAGTATACCTATACCTAACCCTAAAATGGACACACAGATTCCTATCAGTCACTCCTATGGCAGGCCTTGACAATCCTGAAGGCAGAGTGCTTGGAATCGTGTGAGATGGTGATCTGGCATGAGCTGAGCCCGTCTGCAGCTTGCGGAACCAAGTCCTAATAGCTGTTCCATGATATCGCATACCATATACTCTTAAGTGCATTATAATCCTCGCGGTTAAATGCTAACTTTGGTATTGCTTTATCAAAACATGTCGAGTAAGGTGTCATACGAATTGGAATACTAACCCCTCGCCAATTCTGGCGACGGGGTTAGCATTCCACCCTTCTAGAGGGACACGACATGTATGTAACTGTGAACCCCGGTTAAAGTTAACTGAAGCCTCAGCTCCACAAAATGGATGCTGCCACCACAGACACGAGTCTGACCTCCTGCTGCTGGGAGTCCTTCCAGCGAGGGAGGCCTGGACAAAGGGTTTCCTGTCCGGGGCGGTGCTAGCACCGTCCCAGACATGGTTTTGTGTATCCTGGGTAGGCAGGGCTTTTCAGGAAGGTGACTGCTGAGTGGCACCCCGGTGCTCACTACGCATAGGCCGGTCAGAACCAGTTCCAGGGGCACACCAGCCCCTGGCCTGGGGAAGTCCGGCATGGCAGAGGGGTGTAACCACCCCCCTCCTAGTCCCACCCATAGGCAGGACCTAGTCACCGGGTCAGCCCCCTTTTTTAGTATAAAGATGGGAGCGGGCCCCCTGTTAAAATTAGATCATCTTTGGAATCAAGACACGACTTTCTGCGAAAGGACTTCACGATTTCTTCATCAAGATTCTCCCTTGTGGCTAAGGAGTAGTCACCCTGCATCCGCAGGCACCATCCTAAAGAACACTGCGGTCTGCTGCAAGTCCTTCATCACGAATCCGACGACCCAGCTCGACGAGACCCGGCTTCCCTGGCACCTCTGACCTCTACTCACCTCTACAGCAAAGCTGAGAACCGTGAGTGCGACGAGACCTCGAGGGACCGACGATCGCCAAGACTGCACGACATCTTTACTGCAAGCCCACCGTGTCCTCCACGGGTGAGTGCTTTGGGGTCCGAGAAGCCCCAACCCTGCGCAGCTCCAGCACCCAAGGTCAGCCTCCCTGCATCTCCACGATCTGCGTGGGGCCCTTCTGCTGTTTGCTGTGCACCGCGTTGTTTGGCTACTAGCCGGCTGGCTTGTGGCCTTCTGAACGACGCCCGACGACATCACTGCTGCTGGTCTGGTTGCTCCAGACTGGCCCTTGCTTCCTTCTTGAAGAGAGGCACTCCGGACCCTCCTGGTCCACTCCAGACGCCATTTTAGGTCCACCGCGTGGGCTTGAATTTGCCAAGGCTTTGTTGCCCAATCCTGGGTCCAGCGACGCCGACAGCTTCTATCTTCGTGGGACAGCTCGATCCTCCTTCCTGGTCGCCGACAACGCCTCCTAGTCCGTGAGATCTCCGAGCCCAGCGTCACCCACACGCCTTGTCGAGGTGGCTACCATCCGGTGCCCTCCTGGTGCCCACTGACTACTGGCTAGTAGTCTCGAACTTGGTCCCCTCTGCTTTCAGGTGTCCTCTTCCATCGATCCAGGCTTGGATCCACCGAACTTTCTTCACTGGTCGCCTGCCAGCAACTTCTTTCTTCCAGGCTCCTGGTCCGTCAACGAGGATTCCAGACGTCCTTTGAGTCCTATGCAGCTGCAGCCCCTGGGCTAGGTAACTTCGGCATTTCGGTGCCCCAGCATAGCCTCACTATCCAAGGGTCAGAATCTACTTTCGTTTTCTCCCTACCAGGTCGGGTTCGCCCGAGAACACTAACTTTGCAATTTCTAGCTACCATAGACTTTGTCCCGCATCTCGCGTGAGAGTGCACACACTGCACCCGAGTCCCCTGGGTCTCCTAGAAGTAATCTAACGATTCTATAGTCAAGTCCTAGCGATTCCAAAGCCTATTAGTACTGTACTTACCTGCTAGTAATTTCGCATTCCACTTTTCAAGTATATGGTTTTCCGTGCCCCTCGGGCATTTGTATATACTGTGCTAACTTAAGTATTTTGTAAGAGTTTTGGTTTGTGCTTAGTACCCTGTCCTCATAAAGAGTACAGGGCTGTTGTGATTCTTAATAAATAACTGTTTATTTTCATAACACTTGTGTGGTGTCCTTTCACTTGGTGTTCAAGGGGTATATGTGGTATAACAGCTGGCTTAACACGCCCTCTCGAGTCTTTAGCCTTAGACTGCTCGTATCCACGCTACTAGGATAGCTGGTCTATAAGGTTGACTTACAACCAATCATCAATAAGGGTTGCTGGACTGATACATAGTGTTCACTAGAATAGTGAGCACTGCATATCAGGCCACCTTCTCACATCTTTGACATGTGCAGTTGCTACATGCATGCTGGCTACCATTCCCTGACTGGCTGTTGCATTGCGTACATTGGGACATGTCTGGCTGCATTGGAGTTTTTGTACATTGTGGGCAGTCTACATGTCCCACAATGCAATAGGGCATGTTCTGATGTGCATGGGCTGCATGACTGAGGTTGATTATGGGAGGCTATAGGATCATGGCCATTGTTAGGGGACAGGGTCGCAGTCGCATGCCACTTACCTTGGCTGTCTTGGGTGGGTCGGGATGAGTCCAGAGGGATAACCCCAATACATGCCTCACGCTGCAGTGTGTCCTCCACACGATCCTCCAAGGGGGTGTTGGGAGGGACTGTTGGATCTCCCCCTCCAGTTGCAAGGCTCTCACCCAGCCTCTCAGCCACCCTCTCCTTGGCACGACCTCGTAGGTCGTACCAGCTCTTTTTGAGGTCGTCTATGGACCTCTGTGTTACTCCCACTGCGTTAACTCTGGCGCGGATGCGCAGCCACAGTCGCCGTTTCTCAGCCTCAGGCACCCTCCTGGAGTCCTTGCCGAAAAGTTTGTTGTGGTCTTGGCAGACTCCATCGATTAGGAACACATCGACTTTGCGGGTGTTTCGGCGGGACGAAGGCTTTGTGGATGGGCGCCGGCTGTTTTAACACGAACGGCCTACTGGAATACAGTGCCCACATCCTCCTCCCTGGGACATATAGGACCTCTTGTCCTTTGAAATTCCGACAAACAACTCAGAATATGAAATGAGTCATATACACATTAAGGTTGCGAGACCGACCCCTCTTATTGTTTAGGAATCCTGCAAAGCTTTGTCCTCACCACTCAAAAATTTTACAGTTCAACCCTGACTGTTCCAAACTGGAAGGAAATACATATTCCGGCTTGCATATTAGGACTACTGAGTCTGGGAAGGCGCCCTTCGGACTCTTTTCTGTATATTCGCTCAAAAAGTGACGAACCAAGATTATAAAAGCCCTGAAGAAGTCCCAGCTTGGGACGAAACGCGTCGGCTGTATGTTTTACTGAAAATTGAAAATAAAGATTACCAGAAGATTACCAACATCTTTTTGAGAAAAAATTCTTTCTTGTGCTATATATCATTTGCACTTATTTTTTGTCCTTTGTGGTGCACCTTTGCGGTTGTTTTATTTGTACTTGGATTCCCTAGGGAATAGGCACAGTAACGATGGGTGCCAGCCAGTGTGCACACAATTCCCTTTAGTAACTCAAGGGCCACGTAACATTACGGGGAGAAAGGTAGTCAGGTGCTGACATTAGGAAGGGTCCATCGATTTATCTCTGTTTCTTCCATCGATTAGATGCTCCAGCTCCTGCTCTGAGAATTTTATCTTGCACTTGCGCCCGGTGTCACTGGGCCCTGCTGCTGCATCCTGTGGCATAGCTGCAGTCTGCAATATCCAAAATATCCAAGTCTGGAGGTGTTTTGAGAGGAGCTCTGAGTGGTGCTGCTTCAATCTCTGCCTCAGTTTTCTCAATGGGGGAGTGAACTGCCTGCTTCCTGGTTGTGATGTCATCACTGTGCTCGAAATGCGACTTCCCGTTTTTGCGATCTCGCTATTAGCGAGATCGCAAATTGCGATCTCGCTAATTGCGAGATCGCTATTCCTACACGGAACGGAAATGGACGGATTTAGCGATTTTTCTGCGATTTTGAACAATCGCTATCGCCTTTTGCGGCCGGTTGCGATTCGCTTTATTTTTTTGCAGTTTTTGATGAATCCCATTCGCGAATTCTAAATTGCGATTCGGTATTGATCGCTATTTAGAATTCGCCGATTTCGTTTTTCATGAATCTGGCAGATAATCTCTAAGGATTACGTTAACGTTTTTTTAACATGTGTTCAGAAATCGTGCAGTGTTTTTGCCGGTAAAGACTTTATTTACAAAAACGCTGCACAATTTCTAAATGTTGAAAAGGTGAAGGGCATGAATGTGTTGCTTGATAGAGACCTGTTTCAGTGTCTGATTTTAATAAAATTAAATAAAAAGCACTACGCCGGGCTTACTTGACCTGTGCAAGTAAAGGGCAGGCAAGGGTGAGACTAGGTATGTCTGTCCTCCGTCTGAGTCCATGCCTGTCTTGACAAGTCCAGTCCCAGCAGTTGGTGGCGCAGCCAGACTGAGGTAGTGCACACCAGTCCAATTCCACAGCCGAAAGCACTCTAGCAGAAATGCCTCAAACAGAAACGGGACACACCACAGAAGCATGTGGAGTGTGTCTGTTTATGCCATGTGACCCAACATCAGAGTTGTGAATTGTCTCCTGACTATGTAAGACCAATCCCATGTGGTGGCAACTTTCTTTTCAAAGGTTTTTATAGCCATTGCAAAGTCTGGTATATTTCCGCCCAGCTGGAATGGTGCAATAATTAAACTGATACATACAAAAGGGGAGATGGGTGCACCTTGTAACTACCGCTTGTTAAGCCTGCTAGATGGTAGTGCACAATTGTACTCGAAGGTCATTCACATCTCATCTCATTACAGAATTGGATTGAGTGCAATGAAATGGTCCCAGTGGAACAAGGGGCTTCAAGCTTGGGCAATCAATGATTGATTATTGCTTCAGCTTGTGGGCACTGGGGCAAAAGGCGTAGGAAACAGGGAGTTTGTTCTGTTTTGTTGACTTTAGCTCAACTTTTGATTTGGCGATCGTAGTATACGCTGGGCTAAATCACGCCAGCAGGATATTCCCCTACATTTATTAGTAGTTTTGCAGCAACTACACTATCGGAACTGGGCCATAGTGAACCTTGATTTGGATGGGACTTTATCAGAAAGAATACCTCTAGGAAATGGATTATGGCAGGGCTGTGTCATGGCCCCCACATTGTTCTCCTTGCTTCTTGCAGATCTCCCGAGTGTGCTGGCTGCTACCCAGTATTTTTTGTCGAGAATAAGGGGCAGGCATGTGCCCTGCCTCCTTTATGCATGCAATCTGACGCTTTAGACCTAACCCCAGTAGGCTTACAGAGGAAACTGATTAGATTTAATAACTACTGTGAGGTCAACAAAGTTGAGGTGAATTTGGAAAGAACAAAAGTAATCATCTTTGGGATTTACATAATAATGTAAGGATCTTACGGCCAGATTCATCAAGCTTAATTGCGCTCGCTAAGGGCCAGATTCTGAGAATCTGGCCCTTTGCGAGTGCAAGTTTTGCATTTGGGATTCATCATCCCAAATGCAAAATTCGCTATTAAAGAATTCACACATTTGCGAGGAATTGCATTTAAGGAATCTCTATTTGAGATTCCTTAAATGCAATTCATGAAACATTTTAAAATTGCGAAATCGCAATTTTGGGCCGCTATTTACCGCGAGGTCAAACCTCGTGGTAAATAGCGGAAACGTAGAAAAATGCATTTAAATGCATTTTTCTAAGTTGCATGTTACACACACACATGTCCTTTGAATATGTGTGTGCGCAGCACCAATGTAGATTACATTTCAGGGGTGCTACAGGGTGTCCTTTGGACACCCCTGGCACCCTTGAAATCGCATCCTTATTTGCGATTAGCAAATTGCTAATCGCAAATAAGGAATGACTCCCATTTCATTCCTATGGGCCTTTAGGCCCATAGGAATGAATGGGGAGTTTTTCCTTTTTTGCGATTAGAAATTTGCTAATCGCAAATAAGGAGGCTGTAAGAATCGCAATTTATTTAGCGATTTCTACATGAATCCCGATTTGTAAGTCCTTAATAGCGATTCCTTAATAATCGCTATTAAGGACTCGCAAATCGGCACATTGATGAATCTATAGGTTAGATCTAAGATTATTTAACAGGATATTGTTGAATCCTTGGAGGCTAAGGAAGAATGGATATGTAGTGATATTGTGCACTCGAGTGATTATTTGTACTGCTGTATGATCAGAAGACTGATAGTGTCTGCACTTGAAGGATTCGGGGTGGTGACCGAGCTGGGCTCAAATTTTAATACACAATTTAAAACTGTATTTATGTACTCATTTTTTAAATAGAAGCAAGTGTCTAAACATCAATCAGTCATGGGTTTGACAACTACTCACCCGTAAGGGTCTCAAGGCGCAGGGGGGAGGGGGAGGCGCAGGGTCCTGCCCATCAAGGAGGCCGTCTGTCAAAGAACCATGTTTTGAGGTCCCTCGTAAGGTTGGGGAGTGATGTTGTCTGTCTGAGGTGGAGTGGGAGGGCATTCCAGGCTCTGGCTGCGAGGAAGGAGCAGGAGCGGCCTACCGATCTGGACTTCCTGGTGTGATGGACCACGACATGGGAAAGTTGGGCTGATCGTAGGGTCCTTTGTCGTGCGTGGAATGTGTTGGCTATGCAGGTATACTTGTCCGGTGTTGTGGAGGGATTTGTGCGCATGGGTGAGAATCTTAAAGGTGATTCTTGCCTCGATGGGGAGCCAGTGGAGTGTGCGCAGGTGCTGGGTGATGTGGCAGTGTCGTGGCAGGTTGAGGATTAGTCTGGCGGCGGCGTTCTGGATGTTTAGAAGTTTGTGGGTGAGGTTGTTGTTGATTCTGGCGTAAAGTGTGTTGCCGTAGTCAAGTCTGCTGGTGACGAGGACACGTGTGACGGTCTTTCTGTGTTCGAGAGGGATCCATTTGAAGGTCTTGCGTAGGAGGCGGAGGGTGTGGAAGCAGGAGGATGCAACGAAGTTGATCTTGCGGTCCATTTTGAGTTTGGAGTCCAGGTTGATTTTGAGGTTGCATGTGTGGTCTGTGGGGGTGGGTGGGCTTCTGAGGGCGGGGGGCCACCATGTGTCGTTCCAGGCGTCGGAGTGTGGGCCCATGATGAGTACTTCTGTTTGTCTGTGTTGAGTTGTAAACAGCTGCTCTTCATCCATTTGGTAACTGCTTCCATGCCCTCTTGAAAGTTGTGTTTGGCTGCTTTGGGTTCGTTGGATAGGCAGAGGATGAGTTGGGTGTCATCTGCGTATGGAACAATGTTGAGTCCGTGGGTTCTGACGATGGGGGCGAGTGGAGCCATGCAGATGTTGAACAACGTGAGGGAGGATCCTTGGGGGACTCCGCAGGTGGTCAGTGTGGGGTTCGATAGGAAGGGAGGGAGTCTGACCCGCTGCATTCTGCCGGAGAGGAATGAGCGGATCCAGTCGAGGGCCTTGTCTTAGATCCCTGCGTCATGAAGTCTGCATGTTAGGGTGTGGTGAGAGACTGTGTCGAATGCCGCTGAAAGGTCGAGGAGGATGAGGGCTACTGTCTCTCCTCTGTGCAGGTCTGAGCCGAGGTCATCTGTTGTGGCAAGGAGGGCGGTTTCCATGCTGTGGTTCTTTCTGAATCCAGATTGGGAGGGGTTAGGGATGTTGTGTTCTTCGATGAAGGTGGCGAGTTGTCTGTTCATGGCTTTCTCGATGACTTTCACTGGGAACGGGGAGATGGAGCTGTAGTTTGAGGTCTGTGGGGTCCACCGAGGGTTTCTTCAGGAGGGGGTTGATCTCAGTGTGCTTCCAGTCGTAGGGTAAGGAGGCGTTTGTGAGGGAGCGGTTGATGGCGTGGCGAAGCATGGGGGCGATGTTGTCGGCAGCTCTGTTGAAGATGTTGTGGGGGGCCCCAGAGTGGATTGACTTCATCGTCTTCAGTGTGTCTTTGGTGGTGAGGGCTGTCCATTATTTGTTTCAAGGTGTTGGGGTGGTTGGTGTGTTGACTGTCATCATCGAAATTGTCATAAATGTTCTTGATTTTCTGTTGAAAGAAGGTGCTGAGTTTGTAGCAGAGGTCTTGTGAGGGAAGGATGTCTGTAGACTCGCTGATGGGTTTGGCGAACTCCTTGATGATGCTGAAGAGTCCTTTGCTGTTGTGCACATGCATGGAGATGGTCTTTCATCGCTTTCTTTCTTGTATTTCTGATGAGTTGTTGGTGGCTGCTCTGAAGTTGTTGTGGGCTTTTGTACATTTGGAGTTCTCCAGGCCTTTTCGAGGCAGCGGCATGTGTGTCTGGGCTCTCGGAGTTCGGTGATGAACTAGCTGGCTTTCCTGGCATGTGTCTTGTTCTTCTTGAGGGGGGCTATGGTGTTGGCGCAGTCAGAGATCCATCCGTGCAAGGTTCGGGCTGCGGTGTTGGGGTCGTCGTTGTCCGCGATGGTTTGGGTGGAGTAGCCGAGTGAGGTGGTGAGCTGGTCGTCGTGAATTTAGTCCAATTTCTGCGTGGGAGCAGGTGCTGGTGGGTGTTCTGAAAGTGAAATGGATGCAGCGATGGTCTGTCGACAGGAGTTCAGTGGTGTGGCTAAAAGTGATGGAGTTTCCTGTGGTGAAGATGGGGTTGAGGGTGTGTCCTGCTGAGTGCGTGGGCTCAGTCACGATCTGGCAGAGACTATGTTGTGGAGGTTGTACAGGAGGGATGTGGTGTTACATAATGAACTGAACTGGTAACGGACTGGCATTACCTTGGCTTCTAGCACAAAAAGCCTGCTCTAACACCTCCATGCCCCAAAAAGTCAGTGTTGTGTGGGATGCTAGTTGACCACACCGCCTCTATGATGACTTCGGGAAGGGTGGTGGGAGAGTGAGGCAGCTTTAAAATGAATTGATAAACAGCCCCAGGAAGTCCAGGGCTGTTTCTGTACAGGCCCGGGGCTGCTTCAAAACATGATACTGCCTCATGTCATTAGTGGGCCATTTCTGAGGACCCCAAGTATTGTAGGACTTGACTGGCTTCGTGTCCGCTCCTAGTGGCTGCTTAAAAATAAAATCACGACTGCCATCACCAAAACCATTTTATTGGCAATTGTGCATATGCCTGCCTGATGTCATTGTGGGAAAGTCACATCAGGCAGTGAGTCGAAGGCATGGACTGCGTTGATGCATTTGAAAAGAAATGTGGATGTTATTGCTTTCTACAATTACCATCCATATGCCTTCTTAAATTGGTATGACAGAGCCTCTCTGTCCAGCATCAGGGGCTTCCCCTGCACTAGAGTATGTTTGTGTATTCTATGTACTGAAAACGAATTGAAAAATTCCATGGATCTAACCTTGAAAATCCCATGTCCAGATTTTCCATTTGTGTATAATTTTAGTAATCCTTGCATCTGCGAAGGCCATACTTAACTGTTTTGCTTTTGCATACACGACTGCCTCACTCTAACCTGCCTTTAAAAGATTTGAAGGCCTGGAGGCATTCTGCCACATACCTGCTGATTGTCCTCATTTCAATGGCCAATCAGCTGACTGCTTAAACTTGGATTTCCAAACCTATAAAGGAAGAAAGCAAAACCACATGTTCCAGAAATCAGTTGGTGTCCGACTCTTTGCCAATGCAGCTTAGAAGCTCCTTGGGATCTCTCAACACACCAGTAACTTAAATGTGAGGCCAAACCCTGAAAGAATGGTTTGAAGGGGCAGGGTTAGAGCAGAACTTGTGTAGATGAAGGGAAGAGTACAGATCAAAGGATCACTTGCCGCCCCCCTGGTACCCCAATAACACTGCCTGTCCTATAACTCGCCAAGAGCTATTCCCAGCTAGATCGAAAGCTGACTTGCAATAAAAATTGAGTCCCCTGTGCTTGTCTTGTTACTGGCAGTAGTCTGTCTGAAACCAATGAAAGCTAAACAAAAGAATAGGCTTAAGTACTTAGATGTGGACTAGTCACCCACCTCCCCAAAGGTAGGTGGCAATGTAAAACATCAGGGCGTGGTTTTGGAACTCATCAATATAGACCATACAATAATTTCTGGATAGTTGTAGAAGCGAGAGACCATACCTGGTATATATTCTGCATAGCTTCCTTGGTTACTTAGGATAACACAAATGTTACCAACACGTCCTGACCAGCATAGTTTTCTGTTTCCTTCCTGCTACATATCATATAAATAATAGAGTTTTCCTCATTGTTGCATAGAATAGACAGTATTTCAACATTATGCACAAAGGTTTACATATGAAATAATGGCACCACAACAACCTGTGTGATTAATCACACAACAGAGGGCAGGCTCACCAGGGATAGTTATGATTGGATGTGCATGCTTCTCCTATGAAGTGGGGGCCTTGGGTAGTTGCAGCTGAGGCCACACAGCATTGTAGAGACTAATATACAATGAGCATCTGTAAAAGTGGTTGTCAGCAAATCTCAGGTTGCAAGATTGCTGCTAGTTCTCTTAAAGAAGCTATATTCAATTTTCTTAGCCATGGGCCCATCTGAGATGAGTGCCCCTACACTCCATGGAATCAAGACAAAGGATGCGGTCTGTAGAGGAACCACCAGCAACATGCTGGTAGTACGATTAACCCTATTGGGTGTGCCAACATTGTGGGACAGTAAAACCACAAAAGGTAACAAGATCGTTCCCCGGCACAAGAAGGTAGTGAGCTGTTCACTAAAAAGCCTGGGCTAGTTGATTGTGTCAGCAAGAATAAACTTGTTGGGGCAAACAAGTAACGTTAGAAGACATAATGCATGCCCTCACTGATGTCCAGACAACAGTGGGTACGATTTCCACAGATGTTAACCTTCTGCGTGCGGACTTCCATAAAATGGCGGAGCGTGTGAAACAAGTTGAAGTGGTCACAAAGTCCCTAGTGGAAGACACCTTAGACCTGCAACGAACGATGGAGCGCATGGAGGCCGCGAACAAACACCTCAGGGAGAGACTGGATGATCAGGAAGGGCGCTCTAGGCGCAACAACGTTCGCATAATTGGAGTGCCGGAGACGGAAGGCAAGCGAGCGATGGACCTCTACATTGAAGAACTTATCAAAACCAAACTCCAACCCAAGGGTCTCTCACATTTCTTCTCTGTGGAGAGAGCGCACAGAGTCCCGGGTGGAGCACCGAGGCAAGGAGCGGCGCCGAGACCGGTACTGGCTGACTGTTTAATTTCAGAGATAGAGATGCTATACTTCAAGCGGCCAGAATGTCGCGGCCTATGACCTATAAAGATACAAAATTCGACGATAGCCTTCTTTCCGGATTACACGGCCGAGGTGTCCCGCCGCAGGAGAACTTTCCTAGAAGTGAAAAAGGCATTAAGGTTGAAAGAGCTACCCTACTCGATGTTATTCCCGGCGCGCCTACGAGTAGTAGCTGATAATAAAGCCTGTTTTTTTGACACTCCGGAGGCTGCTCAGGACTGGCTGGAGGGCTGGCACCCGGTGGGCACTCCGCACCGGCCCAACGGAACCATCGGGCGAGGACTTCACGGATACACAGACATCAAACCGACAAGATTTGGAACGCACATCGGAAGCGGGTTCAGTAAACCAAGAACAGTGACAGCGTCCTGGTAAACTAACTCTGGCTCATGATACTGGACTATGAATAGGCCGGGCGTGTTGCCCTTGGTTCCTGGGCGGGGTCTGCCCACAGAAGCAAGGGGGGGCTGCCGCCTCGGAGGGACTCCTAGCCCCAGCAAGCAAGTAAGATAGTTTGGTGATGGGTAAAGCACTCTGCGAAGTTGGGGAGGCGAGCGGTTCTATGTCCGTGGAGCAGGGAAGCAGGGAGGGGGGAGGGAAAGGGAGGGGAGTTCTTGTTAATTGTTGTTACAGGTATACACATGATGTTAGGCTATCATGAAACATGCACACACTCTACTCCACAAAACGACAGATGTATGGCGCGGCGGTGGAGAGACAGACATTAGGAGCGCACATCACCTCACAATGACAGATCACATTCCTACCACTGCACATGATGATACGCCACTGCGGGCCTCAGTCCCACCTTTACGACTCCTAACCTGGAACGTGCGGGGACTGGGAGACCAAATTAAACGAGGGCTGGTGCTAACGGCAATCCAGCAACAGAACCCAGCTCTGGTCCTACTACAAGAAACGCACTTCACTGGTCGGGCACACCAGGCACTGAATAGAAGGGGCTACAAAATGGCGGCACACTCCAAATTTACCACAAACTCGAGAGGGACAGGTATCCTACTGAAAATGTCGTCCCCGTTCATTCTCTCACAAACCAAGGTGGACGACCAAGGGCGCTTTGCGGCAGTGAGTGGCCAGTGGGAGGGCAAGTCCCTCAACATAGTGTCAGTTTATGTACCTCCGGCCCTGCACACAGTGGCCCTGCCAGCGCTGGGTGACTTTATCCTACATCTCCCTGAAGGTGACACCATCATCAGGGGTGACTTCAATGCAGTAGTTGACACGACATTAGATCAATTCCCGACACGACCTCACACTGCCGGTCCCTCCAAACTCCGAGGCTTCTTCGAGGCGATGGGTCTGACAGACCTATGGAGAGATAAACATCCCACTGCACACTAATATACATACCTTTCGGCCGTTCACAACAGCCTGTCCCGCATTGACTATTTTTTGATGCTAGGGAATGATACGCACACTGTAGACACCGTAGATATATTGCCCAGAGGGATTTCTGACCACTCTCCAATAGTAATGACCCTCTCTAGCAGCGAGAAGACCCGTCAGAGAATATATCCCATCTACCCCAATTATTTACAACTCCCCCATATCAAGAAAACACTCAAGACACTGACTACTTACTACTTTGAAGAAAATACAGAATCCGTAGATTCACCCTCAATTCTCTGGGAGGCTTATAAAACAGTCCTGCGCGGCCAAGCGATAGAATCCATCACGGGCCACAAAAAGTCGTGACAGCAACAACTTGCGGAATTGGAATTATCTTTGCACTCCGCAAACACGGCTCATATGGCAGATCCCACAACACACAATGCACATGTCCTACAACTGCACCAGCAGCAATACACGGACCACATTCGACTGCAAGTGCTCACAAATATCTCTTCCACGGCACATAAAATTTATGACTTAGGTGACAAAGCCTGGAAACTGTTGGCTTGGTTAGACAGGAGAGAGGGTTGCACTAGGGGCATACGACAGATACACACCAAAGAAGGAGCGACTCAGACTCACCCCGAGGACATAGTACGCACGTTAGCCGAGCACTTTGAAAAGGTCTATACACCTGACCGAGAAGTCTGAGGAGGCGGCACTGAACGCCCTTGACCACATAGTGACCCAGATACTTCCGCCAGATGTAGCCCTAGAACTAGATTCCGATCTCACGATGGAGGAAGTACGACTAGCTATACAAGCGTTACCCTCCGGTAAAGCCCTAGGCCCGAACGGTATCCCCATAGAATGGTTCAAGACCATGTCAGACACTCTGGGCCCCCCACTGCTAGCAATGTACGAGGAGAGCCTATCAAATGGAATACTACCGATAGACCAAAGAACCGCAACAATAGTGGCGATCCCGAAGCCTGGGAAACCACGGGGTGACTGTGCGTCGTACCGCCCGATTTCCCTTCTTAATGCTGAGGCGAAAATCCTTGCAAAATTACTGGCTACGAGACGGATGACCCACCTTCCACAACTGATACACCCGGATCAATCCGGTTTCATGCCCAATAGAAGCACAGCCCTTAACCTCAGGCGGTAGCACGGAATTTTGGCGCGGGCAACGCTAATACCTGAACCGACAGTGATCCTCTCCCTCGACGCCAGAATGGCGTTCGATATGGTGGAATGGGGGCACCTCTTCGCCTTCCTGACACATATGGGATTTGGCCCTAAATTTATCGCATGGGTACCCCTTCTATACATCAACCCAGTAGCACAAGTTGCGGCTGACGGTCACTTGTCCCGCACATTCCGACTAGCTAGAGGCACCCGACAGGGTTGCCCCTTGTCACCCCTACTGTTTGCCCTCGTCCTGGAACCATGAGCGACGTTAATTAGAAGGACTCCATTATTGAAGGGCATTGAGTGGACAGAAGGGAGAGAAGATAGTGTCGCTCTATGCAGACGACATGCTGGTTTACTTGTCTGACCCGGATCAGAGTATACCGGCACTCCTTGAGATTTGTGATGCCTATGGGAAAACATCGGGCTACACACTGAACTGGTCAAAATCGGTGCTTTACACCTTGAAAGGACCGGCCCCCTCCCTCGCGGAGGATTGCCCTCTACTGCGCGCCTCGGGTTTCTTTAAATACCTGGGCATATATGTCACAGATGACCCGGTGGTTTTTTTTGAGAAAAAGTTGAACCCCCCCCTGGAGCGTCTATGCAGGGATGTGAAATATTGGGCGTCTCTGCCATTGACCCTTCTTGGCAGAGCAGCACTATACAAAATGATGGCGCTCCCGCGTTTTTTGTACACTCTTGAAAACACGCCCTACCCAGTATCGCAGAGATATTTTCAGCAAGTCACAGCACTGGTCTCTAATTTACTATGGGATAACCGCCCATCACGCATCGCGCATGTCAAGCTCAACCAGGGCTGGTACAACGGCGGGATTCCACTGCCAAACCTACAAATGTATTATTGGGCGGCACATCTTAAAACAATAAACCAATGGCTTCACGCGCCCCAAGAAGACCCAGCATATTGGGCTGACAGAGCACAATTGGCAGCAACTGGCGTACTTACGACACTCTATGACAGAAGCAAGGCGACTAAATTGATTGGCCCCACGAAACATACGGTCACTCTGTGGCATGCAGCCCAGGCAAAACTGGGGTGGAAAGATAAAATCACTAAACTTACCCCGCTCTGGGATACTAAAGCATTGGGACGGCTGAGACGTAGCAAAGGGTTCGCACAATGGGACAGAATCGGCATATCCACAGTGGGTGACCTGTGGGATAAGGGTGTCGTGTTCTAATCTAGGACCCCGATCAATACTGTGACCTTATGCCCCTATACGTCTATAATCCATTCATACCTCTATAATGGCATACACGATCAGAGCCATATTTCAGCCACATTTCTGAAACTCGCCTCTGCAGCTCATTACAGTAGATGACACAGCCGAAGCCACTATCTTAGATTCCTAGATTACACTCCGAGTTCTTCAACAAGATAAAACTCAGCAACCTGGGAAAGCCCCGCTTGCTATGTTTTGATTAGTAATAGAACTCTAATGAGCACTGAAAGGACGATCACTTCCTAGTGACATCTTTATTGACGTCTTATGTCCAAAAACTTACGTCAAACAAGGCACCTTTCAGGTATAAATAATACCAGCGTTGCCTTAAGCAAGTGCGACATCGATGATAGCGATGGTGTGGTGAATACAGGAGAAGAACAGCTGTCCCTTGCAGAGCCCAGCAGATGCAAGCAGCCCACGGACGCTGCCCCTCCTCCTCCTTGACGTGCTGAGAGAGACGCAGTCTTTTCTCTTGCCGAGAAAATCCAGCTCCGGCGTTTCCAGCCTACTCTTGCGAGTGACTGGGATATCGAGTCCTGGAAGGAGATACAAGACCTCCAACATTCTATTTCAGAGGTATGGTGTTGACTAAACCCTTAGAGAGAATTCTTGAAGCAAACCTTGGCAAAACCAACTTAACTAAAACTGCTACTTACTTACTCCCTCCCAAGTATTAGGCTTAGGTCAGGTACACTGGGGTAGGCGTAGTTAGAAGCACCAGTTGAGTATGTTAGTCAAATGTATATATGAATGTATATATTTTATTCATTTTAACCATTGTATGGCTAAGAAACCATACCAATGCTTTTACAGTATTATTTCGCAATCCTCATTTTACTGTACGCACTTTTTATAATAACCAGTCTTGCAATTGTGGCAATTCATTTCTCTTGCATGAGAAGAAAAGACTGTTCAATAAATAATGCCTTTTATTGAAAACGCCTGTCTCTCTATTCTATGCATCTTGGTGAAAGTAATCTGCACAACTGACTGAGTAAAATAACTGTCTATTGTTTCACACGACTCTAGAGATTGACTCTTATTCTAAGGAGCAAAGTTGTCATGTTTATGCGGTTGTTGGAAAACTGAATCCCTTCTTGTCTGTACCAGGGAAGCTGATCACTTCCTATTCAGTCAAGAAAGTTTCCAGTGACCTCTGAGCTAGTTGGTAACAAACCCAATTAAGTTTAGCATAGTCAGTAGAGACCTGGAAGACCGCACTTCTACGTCTATACTGCTGTTTATGTTATTCCAATGCGCAGGACCTATAGGGAAAATAGGAACTACACTACAAGGGGACGGTGCTCCCGTTCTCGCTACTCCAGCAACAGTACGACCTAGGACCGAACGAACTCTACCGATATGTACAGATCAGACACGCACTATTACAGGTCATACCGCCAGACACTGAACTCCCGGAATCTTCCCCGTTAGAGGACAAACTACTTAAGGACTTTATGCAACGTAAAGCAACTTCCCTCACCTATCGTAAATTACTTAATAACCTACCAACCCCCAAACTGAAATTAAGAGAGAAATGGACGGAAGAGGTGGGAGACATGGACGACAATGAATGGAATGAGGCGCTGGCGTCCCCTAGAGCGGTGGGAATCTCAGCAAAATTCAGGCTAGTTCAACTCAAGATCCTACATAGGATATATTACACTTGAACCATGCTGCACAAACTAAACCGAGCACCACATCCCTTTTGTCTGCGGGGTTGCGGGGAGGAGGGAACACTGCTGCATACCCTCTGGGACTGCTCCCTAATAGCTGAATACTGGAGACAGGTGATGCGAACTATTTCGCAAACGCTTGAAATTTCACTAATACCAGAGCCACGCAAGTGCATTTTAAACATATGGGAACCTAATGACTTATCCAGATATGGTCAACTGTAGAGCGCACTGGGCGTCATGGTGGCAAAGAGGGACATAGCACAAAAATGGGGCGTTTCAGAAGTACCAACCCTGGCGACCTGGTCAAAACACATGGACATGCTTATGGTTACGGAACGTACAGTTTGTCACCAGGGCTAGCCCGCATAAATGGAATAAACTATGGGCATCCTGGAATGTATATAGGGGTAACATATGCGAACCATTACCGGAGGATGATGTCACCAGCTCCGACGAAGAGAGTTAGGACAAGGGTGAAACATGAAACACACCTGGGGGGAAACCGAATTGCAAACATGGGGAAAACAGTGGCGCTCGCACTGATGTCTAACACTAGGTAATAGAAGGATCTGTCTAGAGAGACCTTACTATGGCGACTGTCGGGAAGGAGGACTCTGTGTGTATTCATCATGTAATATAGTAAATATAAGTTGTTTTGAGTTTCAAAAAAGTAAAAAACCCTAGACCTATAACGTGCCTGATTCACGAAATGCCTGTGTCGTATACACGTAACTTTACTGCGCCGCCGGACCCCAGGGATGTCGGCTGAAGGGCGGTGTATTCTTCCACATGATGAACAGATGTTGAATATAAAACGGCCGGCCCCTGGGTTGTAGGCCTCAAGCTGTGTCTTCTAAGAAGTGCAAATAAAGGTCTTTAAAAAAAGAATAAACTTGTTGGCACTGTTTTCAACTACCAACATCATATCTCAAAGACTAGCTTTGTGCAAGCAGAGACCATCACATGTCCGCATTACAACTTTTGTTCTGGCAGGACTGATGAGTAGTGGGTCACTTTGCACGAACACCTGTAAAAGGCCAGTTGGGGTGAATAAGAGCCAGTCATGTGATTCATTTGCTTCTGAAAGGCTGATATAGTTGGTTCAGATGCATTCATGTAATTAAAAGATGACGGGAGCTGGGCATATGTCAGGATCAACTGACTGCCCCGACTGTGGCAGAATTAGTCCTACATCAGTCTGGTCTTGGAAAGACAGACTAAGTTGGGGCAGAGTCACCCTGCACTGCAGGAGTGTTTAGACGACTACAGATACCTCTTACCATTACCATGGCTGTGCAGTTTTTATTTTGAATCCTGTACTCTTTCACGTTCCCTATTGCACACATCTCTCACGTCTGATAGGTACATCTTTCTGCAGATTTACCACCATCTAAATAGCCTTCCAGGTGTGAGAGAGGTCTGGAAAACCTTTTCCCAAGCAACACCTTTACAGTCTCATCAGGTGTCACCATGCAGCTTCAGTCACTACTCCGCCTGCCAGATGTGACCACGTCAGAGTATATTAGGGGCCTACATTAGGTGCCTACTGGCCTGGTGGGATCTTGCTTTCCAATGTAGGTCTGAACCGTTCTGTGCTTAATGGCCATAATTCCTCTGAATTCTGTCAGCAAACCGATACATTATCTCCAAAAATCTTAGGGTTTAAAACCATGTTGCAAAATGCCACAAGACAATATCCTTGCTGATATCTGTATGAAGCTGGCAAATTGTCGTCCTCAACATACCCGGCGACATGTAAAATTTAGTTGCCACCTGTTTGAATGCCTCTAATCATATCCTGAAATGCGGTCTGGACTCTATAGATGTCATGACTTCATCCATTGGCACCGTCATTTCTACTGTGTCGTAAACGCTTGGATGTGTTACACTACTTTCTTGGGAGATGTGGAGGCAACCCTTGTGAACAAACCAGATGATGAGCGATTGTTTGGAGAGAAGGCTGACTCCTTCCTAGTACACTATAAGAACAGCACTGCAACGGCTTGGCCGCTAAGCATTGCCTCTTCAGTGAGGCAGTTCAACCTACAGTATAGAACATTTTGAGACTAGGCACAAGTCTCCTTTTCGTAACATTCCCAACCAAACCAGATGCCCCAGCAAATGTACAGCTCCCTTCAATGCAGGGGTGGATCTAGGGAAGGCCATGGCCAGTAGCAAATCTTGTCTCCTTTGCACTCTGGTAGCTTTGCCGCCTAAGAATATTTCTCCCTATGTCCTTCCTTCGAGTACTATAGTCTTCTAAGCAGATGGTCCACCATTTATCTACAAATTGTGAGACGATCACTGAATCACATGATCGATCATAATGGACCACTCTCTAAGGTTCCCCTCCACCCCTGTTGACCACACTCCTTCAAGAAGTGTGTACTCTAACATATACCTCGATTTGGTAGGAAAAGACCCTTGTCTTTGTGAACAAAGGTGTGATGGAGTTGGTGGCTGAAGAAGAATTAGGCACAGAATTTACTCCTTGCACTTCCTTGGCCCAAGTTTAACGGTATTGGAAACCTATCCTCAACTATTACATCTTGAACATTTTGATTTGACAGGAAAAGTTCAACATGATCTCTTGGAGCCAAGATCTTGTGGCCCTCAGCGTGAGGAGTCAGTTGGTGTCCGTAAACCACCAGGATGCTTTTTCAAACTGCCTATCCTCCCCAAACACAGGTTTTACTTTATATTCAATGTGTTGTCCCAGCACTATGGGTTTGCTGTCCTACTGTTCAAACTGGTAACTGCATCACAAGACTTTGCTTAAGTGCTAGAAGTTGTGGCGGTTTTACTGCATTTTTCTGGAGTTTCTGTAGTTAGACAACTTGCTGTTAAAAGCGGAGAGCTCAACTCTGGTTAAGGAGCACCATATTCCGTGATTACTCTTCTACACTACTTGGAATTTACTGACTATCCCAAAAATCACATTTCACTCCATCGCAGAGGTTTCATTCATATGGGCAGTGTGGGGCATGACTCAAAGGCCTCCCCACCCCCTTTCCTATTTTCTAGGTGATTCCGAGACTTCTGACTCAGATCCACCTCAGTTCTGCCTGTCTTACAGCTGCCAGATGCATCAAATTGATGCCATGTCTCAGAAGTGGCATGATGGCCCTCAAGTGGTGCCCACAAAAGCAGTGTCTCCAGCATCAAGTGAGCATCTCTGCTTGGTTGCAGAGATTCCATTCAGTTTATCTGGATCTGCATTAAGGAAATGACTCCAATCTGGTGCCATATGCTTCGTAGACACAGGCTCATGTATACCTCCTTGCTGGGCTAGGGTACTGATCTGAGCGACATGATGGTGTGCGAGTTTTGGTCTTTGTCGGAGCGGTCTCTACCCATAAACGTGCTGCGCCATGTGTGGTCCATCTTTCTTCAGTGGTGCTTCTGTCTCCCTTCTTGGAGAGCATCAAAAAGATTCTTTCAGACAACACCACCCCCCATCCATTATATCAACCAATGCAGTGGGCTTATATCAATTTTGTTCTGGGGATATTCTGTCTCGCAGTGGCACAATGACCGGGAGGTTCCTGGTAGCTGCTAGCCTTTCAGCCTTGCCTTCCTCAACATAACTGTAGATGCTTACTGGAGGTCCATGAGTAGAAAGTACACCCAGAAGTGACAAAGGTAAACTTTTATAAATTGAAGTGTTCATAATTGGATATCTTTGCCCAGTCTGTAACGAGAGGTGTACTCAGTATTGCACCATGGACTTCTCTTTCAATGATTCCCCCATGAGATGCCTCCTGGGTCGGTTGGCCTCATGGCCTGCTGCATGCATTTCCACCAATTCAGCTTCTGTTGAAAGTCTAGCTGAAGGTGCAGGAGGATTGCCCACAAGCGATCTTGTACAAGTCTCTGGAACAAATCTGTTTATTGATGCTTTTCTAATGTTCTGTGATTTACATCACCTCTTGAATAGCAAGGTCTGACAGTTGCTACATTAAAGGGCTAGTTGGCCATTGGTTTTAATATTTTCATCACATAGGGTCTGAGAACTTCAAGCATTTCAGTTCTTCATCTTTTTAATAATCCTACCCCCCATTGATTGGTCCTTCGTACCTGCCCATCCTTCCTACCAAAGGTGGTAGCTGCCTTTCACATGGCTTGTCATTTACCTTTTCAGCTTTCTTCCCACCTCAGCCATCTGAGGAAGAGGAGCAGCTAGGTACACCGAGCCCCAGATATACAGTTTCCTATTAAATCAATCATACTTGACTGGTTAAGGTAATTGATAATGTCTTATTCGACTTCGCCTGAAATAAAAAGGACAAGGTGGTGACCAAATGCACCATTTTAAATGTGGTCATTATCTAGATCAAGATTTGCTACGAAGTGGACAAAAGACCCGTCAGGTATACATGCCCATTCCTTTAGAGACTTGGCTACTTTTTACAGCTCTTACCAGAGGCGTTGTGGTGTGTGACATGCCAGTTAGCCACATGGTAATCGCAGCATATTGTTTTGATAAATATTACTGCCTCATAGCTTAGGAGCACTCTGTGTGCTTTGCTAGGGCTGTGTTTGCATTACTTTTTTGATTAAACACTATTACTCCGTATTGCCTCAAGTGAGTTATTGTTTTGGTACTCATTCGTAAGGTATGTAATCTGTGGATATTGTATCAATTAGAAGAAAGTGTTTTTGGGTCGATACTTAATATTCTTGCAGATTTCTCACCACCTTCCCTCATCCTCTGACGAGTTCGTGCTGTGCATAATAAGAATCAGTGGTATGCAAATAAACTATGTGCTAGTCTTATTGATGATGTCAATGCACTCAATTCTTCTACTCATGCCTTGTTGGGGTATGGAAAATGTTCCTGGTACTGATCCCAGCACGTTGGTTGACACATAATATACTCCAACCTTGCATTGGACGAAGGAGCCACCCGGTGGCGCTGGAGACTTAACAGATGAGTCTCTTGCCTGGAAGGTATTTATAAAATGAGCAATCTGTGGGAATGCTATTCATCTACTAAAGGTGTAGCTAATAAAGGTAAGTAACTTCCTTCCAACGAGTTGCCTTAATGGAGGAAAGCTCATCAGTAACCAGTTGTGTTCAGTGTTGAGTCATTAAATGCGTTGTTTGCACTTTGCCTGTAGGGTACATTTCCCCGTATTTTGTTTTCTACAAGTTATATTGATGTAATTGACTTCTCCCCAAAAAAACTTTACCGGCATCGCAAAGGTTTGTGTTTTGATTATTCTTGTAGGCAAACAAAACTTTCTGTGCTGTGTAATCGTACCACAATGAGGAGGAGAAGTTTAATAGTAGGAGGGGTACAGTAGGTGCCCCTACAAAGGCTTGGCAAAAGTGGGCTTTCAGATTGAATTGCAAAGGAAACTGTGAATCCACTTTTAACCTCATGGAGTACTCTTGTGAATGTTATTCACATGAATTATTGGCTTGGGTTGTCACTGTCAAGTAAAAATGCGGTTTTCTAAAGCCTAAAGGAGCTATGCAGAAATGCTTAATGTCATATAATAAACGACATCCTTAGCAAGATAATTGGTAATAATATGCGTTTATTTTTCTTTTTTTAGGGCGTGGTAGGTGGCGTTATGATTGTTACACCCAACAATGTCATGTTTGACCCGCACAAGTCCGATCCACTTGTAATTGAAAATGGCGTTGAAGAATATGGTCTCATCTGCCCCATGGACGAAGTAGTGTCTATTGCGCTTTACAGCGACATCTCCCACATGAAGATCAAAGACGCCCTACCATCGTGAGAAACTGTTTATTTTTAGGTTTTCTGTTCATTAAAGGGCTCTTCGTTACAGGGGAAATGTGATGCTGTTCTCTTCCACCTACTATTTCCCGTTTAAAGCTTTACGCCATTCTCTCATATCAAACTGTAAGACACACACTCCCACTTCCTCTTCTGAGACCATGTCTACAATGCAAGTACGCATTCTAAGCTTTTACATGATACATATTCAGTATTATCATTACTTTTTTGGTGGTAGTGTGAAATATTAATACACAGTGAAATGCTTCAAAATCACCTACTAAAGTCCCCAAAATAGTACAGTAATTTCCAAAACGTATGAGTCCATGGTACTTCTTAGTCATCTCACACATAAATACCGGTTTGCATTTGAAAAAAAAACACCAGCACCTTTGAAACCTAACATCTAAATTAATCCTACTCAAAAATGTCGTAAAACAATCTGAACACCTTAAATTAGCTTTTGAGTGATTTATTGGAGAGTCTGCCACCATTTCGTTACATCGTGACCTTGCTGCTTACACAATCTGTTGGCTCTTGGAATGGGAGAAAAAAAGTCTTAAACGTGATGCAGGAGTAAAACTAACACCTAAATGGAATATGTGTCTCTTGTCTATGATCCTTACAATCTTTTAAATGACATTGTTTTTTCGGTGTGGAAAATATGGCGCGGGCAGTCCACATAGTGAACATTGACCTAGTCCATTTGGGATTCACCAAGACTCCTGGCTCTATAGTTTTTTTGTTTTTTTAATTTTTGGAGGACCTTTATTTAGAAAAGGGTGCACACAGCTATTCAGCCAAACATCCCTGAGGCATGGCAGCAAAAAATAGAAAATCGGACTGTTTCGGCACACCCAGGAGAGCATCTCAGGATTAGAGAGGTCAATTTTTAAAAAATAAAACAGGATATACACAGTAAATACGTAATACAGTTCCATATGTTAACGAGATGGAAAGAGAGAAAAGAGAGCAGGAGGGGGCCAGCTACGGGATCTAAAGTAGATACAATCACCGGGTGGGCAGGGAAGCATGTCCAACTGCAGAGACGACAACATTTTGAAGCGAACAATATAAGCAAGCATACATTTCTGAAAACTCCCGACTAATGCCCCACCCGATGAATCCAATGACGGGAGAGACTGAGCGGCCACAGTCCCAGCACCGCCCAAAAAGTCCAAACAGTAACCCGATAAACTGACCCCCAACCCAGGGAGAGAGAAAAAAGGAAGTCCAGTCAAACTAAAAGAAGAGAAAAAGGCCATAGAAACGGAGAACGGAAAAACAAAAATACCCCAACCCCTACCCCCCACCCTGCACCCCTGCAGATGGCTACGGCCTACCCCCCTAGCAGCGTGCCTATCCCCCAGCGACCAAAAACCCGAAATATAGTAGAAAAGGGATTTATAAAGGAAGGAAACACAGAAAAAGAAAGAAAAAACAAAAAGTTAAGGGAGGAGGAGAACCACGCATCCCCGGTCGCACTACTCCCCTCCTGCGACGTACAGTCCTGGTCATTAAACAATCAGCAGCAAAGCAAAGTAAATTCGGTAGAACCCAGGAAAGACGTCCTACACCGCCCCGCCCCCTGATACAAGAAAATGGCGGATCCCGGGTCCCTCACAAACCCCTAGCATCCGAGTCGAACACCAGTCTCACCCTTGACCTCTACGAGTGTTCACCATGAGTTCCGCACACCGCACCCGCATATTCACAGGATCAATCAAAAGTTCAGCCAGTCCACAAATCTGTGCGGCGAGTCCAACGGATATCCACCGTCCACCACAATCCTCAGCCGCCATGACACTCGCCACGGTACGACCAGATCCCGACCGTTCCATACTCCACCACACTGCACAGCTCACACAATCGATAGATGTTCGCTGTTTCCGTCGGGTCACAGTTTCAATAAAGTCATAGGGGGACGAGCACGTGAACACGACCACAGGTGGACTCGCCAACGTGGGCGGGCGATACACCATGGCGGCGGGTTCAGCCGCACACAGCGGTACAGACATTGCTATCCAGGCTTCGACACTAGATGGGCCTCGAGTCGTAGATTCCGGGATCAAAGTGGGAGAAACGGCTCGCTTAGGGGGACCAGACAGATCAGAGTCCTTATCCGATCGGGCAGTTTCGGTGTCATCCACGATCGACTTATGTGAAAGAGCAACCATGTAGGAGCACAGAGCCTTAATGGCGGCCATCACGGTTCACAATGATGGCTCTTCTTCACCCCGCACCGCCACGAACTGATCGACTCCAGACATCAATGCGCCCTTCGGGTCACCCGATTCCCCCAGGGACCGAAGTGCGATGAAGGCAGTCGGGGGCAGGAGGCACACAGTCCAGCAACGATAGGGCCTCTCGGAAGGGGGCCCCACCCCGGCGGGAAGGGAACGCCGAGAAGGGGACCCCCGACCTCTCAGCCACTCACAGGATCATTACACCTCCACAATGCGGGTAGAACCGCAGGCTCTCCTCCAATCCAGGGGAAGGTTGCTCTCCACTTCTATCGACCGGACCGTGTCTGGATCCCCCGGCCGCCGTTGTTGCACTGCAACCCGGCAGGGTCAGTACTCGAGGTCCCGGCTCTCAGTCAGCATTAGGCCAAGAACTTCCACTCGATGTAACTCCGGCAATCCGGGCTGTAAGTTTCCCAGGACCACACCGCCAGTATCCGCAACGGGTCACCCACACGGGGGTGAGGCGAAAAAGCAGGATTTATAGCAGGATATTCAAGCAGCAGGAGGAGGTCAACGGAGCCGAGAGCTTATCTTCGTTTGTCGCTAGGCTCCTCCCCCCTGGCTCTATAGTTAAACAGTTTTTTCTGATACAGTGCAAAGCCTCAAACAGAGTTTCCCCAGGTCCAAGGTCGACCCCTCTAGCGGTAAGGCTACATGTTCTTATGATGTGTTGAAGGTAATCTTTATACACAAAGATCTGGTGGAGGGCTTAATTGCTATTGATGCACTGGCAATTTGTAATGCTAACACCCAAATCTCAATGGAGTGATCTCATCGATCCTGAAGCCAAATGTAAATTTGCAAATGGTGCTATCAAAAATGACTAGGGAAAACCTGAACTAAGGGAGTTCAATGGAACAAATTGACTGATGAGAAAGAGTATACCCAGAATTAATTCAAGCAGGAGTATTTGTGAGGGAGAACTGTTGGGTTTTGAGTTTAGGGCCCCAAATATACCCACACAACTGTTCAATGGAAGGTCGTGTGGCATAATAGAATGTAGAAACAGTGATCTCCTTTTAAGGGATGAAGAACGGGAAAGCCATTGGGGGTATTAAGTAGTAGTCACTACTAGTGCTCAGTTTGTTGAATCCCCAATATATGTGCCCCTGGTAGGTACACTGAAGGCCCACTGAATCAAATGTAGTAGGGATTAGTAAAATGCTGTCAGAATTCGATTGGGAACAATTTTTAGAAGGCCATGATATTTACATATTCCAGAGACTAGGTGCACTGTTTTATTTAGGGATGGATTTGCATCTTTTGTGTATCCATGTGGCACAGTCCGTTGGTGAAGACCCTCTGGGGGGTGTGGGGGTGGATTAGCAATTTGGGTTAAGATCTTGCTCCAATGCACAATTAGCCCTATCGCTAGAAACGTTCTGAGAACCTTTCTACAAAAACAGTATTCATGTAATAAGGCGAAGGTGAACTTGCCTACTTTTTACCTCCCTGATCTAAATGATCAGGAAGGAATAAAATTGAACTTCAAAATGTTTGCTAATGACCAATAGCAATAAAGGTATGGTATAGCTTATGTAAGGCTATGTATGACCAATGTAATATTATCGAGGTAGTGGAATCCCCAATCTTTCCAAAGGTCCAAATGCAAACTTACACAGCTATCAATGTAAATACTTTCCTAAGTAATCCATAGAACCTACTACATTTTCAGTTATGTTGGATTTACTTGTGAAAAAGGCTATGTAGTGCCCACTATTCATCCTTAATGGTGAAAGAAATTAAGCAAAGGACTGAATCTTGTGACAAAATAATATGAGCTACCTCATCAGTTACTATAGCCTTATAGCCTGCCGTAGTGGGCTATACCGGCTATTAAAGGCCCGCTCCAGCATTAAAGGCCCGAGCCGAAGGTGAGGGACTTTAACAAGGGAGTGGGACTTTATTAGCTGGTATAGCCCAGCTACGAAGGGCTATAAAGCTATTAGAACATTCTGCCACTAGAGGGCAGAATGTTCCAACAAATAAAGCAAAAGCCTCTCGGAGTTCGAGGGGTTTAAATTCCCTCGGGCTCCGAGAGTCCTTTGAAAACAACATTGGAATGTTGCTTTGCGGGCCTTTACCGACCGGTAAAATCATGGAGCACTCCATTGTCTTCAATGGAGCTCCCAACATTCCAATGTTCTAATATTCGGTATGGCATACTGCACACTTCACACTCCATGGTCACCCAAACATCGCCTAGTAAATGCTGTAAATAAGCATGATGATCATGCACATCAGCCTCGAGCTAAAGAAACTAGTGTTAGTAGAACACTGCCTGTTGTATTCTAGAGCTATCCGGTATCATCATGCAGTACCGGTTGCACCCCCCCAAACTTCAATTGGTCATCAATCAGCAATTGCTGTTAGCTGGAAACCCCAGCCGCTATTTCACAGATTCAGTCTTCAGCAGATTTCCTATCAATGTGTCAGCCAGGCATGATCTGTAGCCCCATTCATATTCCAGAGTTCATCAATAGTCACATGTTTCAAAGCAAGCGATGCCAATGATCTTCATGTACATCCTTACACAGGCTGAAGTACCTGACCGCTCTAGCATGCTAGAGCTATCCGGTACCATCATGAACTACATTTTGTTGGCTAAAGATTCCTCGTTTAGCAATGACTTTACAGGGGTCCTTCTCCAGAGTCTTTATGGTACTCCCACTCATCAGCTACAGATGCCAAAGATTGTCACGAAATCGGACTGTCAAATACAGCAGATCTCGAATAATGTTATGGTCTCTGGAAAACTAGAATGGTTAATTCCATTCCTGAGTTTGCATCGAAGGGGCAAAGCTGCATTGAATCGGAAGCCTTAAACGTGAAACTTTTCAGTGGTACTAATCACCACTGGGCCCCACCTGGAATGGTGTATTTTAAGTCTTGCTGTCTCCTAGCATTAAACGGCAAGACTTTTTGTTTTATTACTGCTCATTTAACGTTCACACCCGAAATTGCAATCTTCAGGCACACAGGGGTAGATTATTTGCTGAATCGGACAGGCAATATTTAACTGCCCTAGGATTTCCAGTATGAAGTAGTCCCTGCCCGATGACCACTTACAGTCTGTGGTGTGCAACAAGTATTTCACAAGGAGTCTCCTAAGACAGGACATATAGAGTTACAAACCAATTTTCTACGGTAGGAATGTGCGGTTTATCAAAGTGGCATTTATAGAAGAAAGCGTTGTTGTTTCTTTCTAATACAAACTCTGCTTATATCTAGTGATTTAAAACTATATACACTTAAGTCTGTTCTAAAATATGTGCCACAAATTACCAGAGTATAAGGCTTTGCCAGGTCTGTCTATTCTTGAAGCAATTAAGCAGAAAGCAGCTCCTGGCTACCAGAGACTGACTAGGTCCAGTATGACAAACGCATGATGAATGTAATGTGCAGGATGCTCCTAAACAGCGACACTTGCAGGAAGGGATTAGCTCGACATTTGAAAGGTAGCAGTTTACCAGGTTTGGGGTTGGAAGATGAGATCCTAATTTTGGTCAATGCAGGAATCTTTTCTTCAGGTATTAAGACATAACCAACCCCCTTCGGACAAGAAAAAAGATTCCGGTTTTTAACTAGGGAGGAGGAGAGTGACTTTCTAACTCTTAGGGCCATATGTATCAAGGCCAAATGGGTTCGCAAACGCCGAAATTCTGCGAATTTCAGCGTTTGGGAACCCATTTTCGCAAAATGATATGTATCAAACAATTTGGGTGCAAAATAAGGAATCGCAAAATTTGCCATTCCTTATTTTGCGATTGCATTTAAGGAATCGCAAATTTTGCGATTCCTTAAATGCAATGTATCAAGGAAAAAAATTCCAAAATGCCCTTAAGGAATCGCAAATTACCACCAACTTCTAGTTGGTGGTAAGTTGCGAATTCTTTTAAAAAAGCATTTTTTTGAAAATCCAATGGTGCCATGTGACGCTCATACATGCCCTTAGGGCATGTATGTGCGCCATATGCGCACACATGTCATTTTCAGGGGTGCAGCAGGGTGTTCTTGAGACACCCCTGCACCCTTGAAAATATTCTCAATTTCCGATTAGCAAATTGCGAATCGCAAATTGACAATTTCCCATTCATTCCTATGGGCCTCCTGGCCCATAGAAATGAATGGGAAATTATTCCTTAATTGCGATTAGCAATTTGCTAATCGCAATTAAGGAATTTTAAGGAATCGCTTAAAAATAGCGAATTTCTTCATACATACCATTTTGCGATTTCTAAATAGCGATTCCTTAAAAGTCGCTATTAAGGAATCGCAAAAGGGTATGTTGATACATATGGCCCTTAGTCCTTTCCTGTTCCTACCTTTTACATTTCAGTTGGGCCAAAACCGAGGCTTCTCATTTTTGTGGTAGGAAACTTTCATTTCCAGATCAAGGTCTTGCACTTGACTGTTGTAAACCCACTTTTTTTCAGAAATGTGTGATAACATCCTAGCGCCCAGGTTTGGCGCACTAGTTTGAAAGCATACGCACCATCTGTTAATTGTGGCATCATTTACCGTTTTCTGCCTCCAAGTCTCTTGCCAGCTTTTGTGTTAGTTCAGCTGCATTATCAACGAGACTAAATTCGCCCTCCAACCGAAGTAGTTGCTTTAGTTCTTCAGTGTTGTTCAAGAGTCCAGTGTTCTACTGATATATGCTTTGCTAGCCTGTATGTAAGGCAGCAACCAAAGCGGGCAATGAAAGAGAAAAAGAGAGCGATTGGGAAGCCATGGAAGAGATTAGAAAAGAGCCGAGTCTGGTTTGAACATTTTTGCTGTGGCTGTTTTTATTTCCTGTCCCTCCATGTGAATGTTGGAGAATTTTCAGTCCAGACATTTTTTGGGTACGGCCTTGGGCTCACTTACACTCTGAGGTGGCTACTTCTTGCCTTCAAAGCTATTGAGATTTAAGAATCAGAAATAACAGCTAAAGGTTTATCCTTTCCGTGACAATTTTGAGATATGACAGAGCAGAATATTTTTTGTATTTGTGCGTGTGTGTTTTAAATGAAGCAACACTTTTTAAAGTTAGCTTATTCAATAGTTCTGTATGACGTTTTGCTTATAATTATTTCATTGTTCATTTTAATGACCGGCATCTGTGCTCTTTAATAGAAAACGTAGATGGGGTGCGTTGTTTAGTAAATTGCAGAAAATAAATTGGAATAAATAAACGCATCTGTATTTGCAAGACATGTTTCCATTTCTTCCACATCTCCCATATTTATCTTCACATTTGATAATCCCTTTGTTTTATAGTCCCCACATGAGTTGATGTATTTTTTCTTTTGACTTCAGTTTTGCTTTGATTTAACAAGCCTTCTGTTTGCGTTTAACCATTTTTTTACATTTGTTAGCCATTTAGTTATTTTTTCTTTTTGTTTTAACATTCCATCCCCATCAATCATTTTTTTTGACAGCGACATACCAAAGGATCTTTGTCCTTTGTACAGGCCTGGCGAGTGGGAGGACCTTTCTTCAGAGAAGGATATTAACCCGTTCAGCAAATTCAAATCTCTCAACAAAGAAAAAAGGCAGCAAAATGGAACTACAATTGAACCCAATTTGCATTCCACCATTTCAAAGTTCTCTGATGTTGATAAGGCCACAGGAGAACTAGAAAATGTAAATGCCAAAGGGGATATTAAAAACTTGGAACACTTTAATGACATTCCAATATCAGTGTCTAAGACAAATGATCTGCCTCACGGCTGTGCCGAAAAGATTGAGGAACCTAGTAGTACCATTACAATTTCACAACTTGGGACCAAAGAACATTCTCCTTTAGAAGATGGTTATATTCAGTTGGAGAAAGCTCTCCCTCTAGTTGAGGGGGGTATAGCTGGGAGTAAAGAAAATGTAACAACTGAAGTGGATGGTGCTGAGCTGGTGGTCTCTCAGAAGTCCAAGGCTGAGCCTCAAATTTCTGCCATAGGGGAACCGTTGGTAACCACAGTCCCGCAAGGAGTACTTGACATTGGGATTCACGAGAACTTGTGTTTGGATTTAAACAAGGAGTCTGAACAGTCCTTGAGAGAGAATGACGTTCCTCAGCCAATGACGGAAAAGGTGGAAACTGTTTTAAAGACTTTGAAGGACCTGAATGAAGACCAACCTTCTGAATCTGTCATCAACACTAGCAAAAAGTTTCCATCATCCCACATTTTAAGTAACTGTAACGTGCATGCCAATAAAAACATTCTAGCAGTGGGCACAGAGACTCCATCTGTACCTGTACCTGCTGAGGAACAAGAACAAATACTCACTCCAAGTTTAAATGCCAACTCCGGTTCACGCTCTTCAGGAAATGAGGCAGCATTGTTGACTGCAGTGAATCGCAAAGTTTCAGAAGAATCCCCTCTCTCCTATTCCCCAGGGGAAACCTTTGCAGAGATGCAACAGGATAGCGAAACTGAAATCAAACTGTGGCTTCTTAAAAGGATGCAAGGGCCAATCGAAGGTTAGTCTTTTTCTTGTTTCTCTTTTGTCTTTAGGCATGGTCTGAGGATGCCGCTTACGCGACATTGGAGTATGTATTCATATAATGCAAGTGCCCTGCCTCGGCCTCCTTTTTACTGAATGTTTAGTGAATAGTGGGTTTTTAAAGGGGTCATATGTTTAATTTGAAATTTGTGGCCTGTTCCTTACTCTGTTTTGCATTATTGTCGATTTCCTCCTGAAACTAATTTTCAAACATTTTCTTTTCTTTGTAAACTGATGGGCCCAACAGGACAATTCTTCAGAAGAGCTGAGCATTGGAGAAAGGTCAAAGGCTCCATTGCCTCAGCCTTTCCACCTGTGTTTTATATGAATGACAGATGTGTTCCTTTCCATTATGGTCACAGAAAATGGATGATTACAGTAGAAAGTAGCACATCTGGGATTTAGCGCATGGACCTAAATCAAACATTATAGCAAAATAACTACAGGAAAGTTATTTTGGTAACCAGTCTCTCTGAATTATTTGGGGTGCATGCTATACAGCTGGCGATTGCAGTATTTGCAACAACAAAGTATTATCAGTCCAAGCAGTAGCTGTAGTTGTAGCAGTAGTTTTGGCAAGAAAGCCACTGGCAATAGTACAATAATTTGTATTAAAGCTAGTAGTACTGGTGCTAGTAGTAGGAATTATGTTTACAGTATTATTGGCGATAGCAATATTCCTAATCGTAGCACATATATTAGTATGTTGAATAGCTCCAGGGGCAGTATTATGATAGTCTTGGTAATAGCAGTGTTTCTGATAGAAGTTAATAATGTAACGAAGTACAGCAGTTATAAGACTGTTATTAAAAGTAGGACCATTGACAGTGGAACTGGCAGGGTCAATTTAGATTACAATAATAGTATTATGAGTAAATCCAACATTCGAGGTACTATTGTTTCTTCTTGTAATTGTACTGGTATAGGTGCTACTAGTAGTAGTTCTATTACTAGTAATACAACTTTATCCATGCCAGTAGAAATAGTATTGGTGCTATTTCTGCTGTTCATTCTACTATATCCAATACTGACACTACTAGTTACTACCAACTGTGGTTCTCCTGGCTCTACAGTTTTTTCATTTGATTAATGCACTCACTAGGTTGCACAGTTTTCCTTTAAGGTCCTGCTGATAATACTTATGTAGTAGTTACAGATATGTATATGCGAAGGGGACTGGTGGATCATCAAGTCAATCGGAGGTGAAGTGGCAGAGCAATATGATCTAGTGTTATGTGGGTTGGATGGAAAAAGTTGCAAATGTACTAGGACTTGCATCATCACAGAACATGCAACCTTTTAGTTTGTGCTATGTTAGTTTACCAAAGAAATTAATAAAACTCCAGAGCACAAATGTATCTGCAGACTGGCCTTTCTTTGATTTCGCCCCCTGCTATTTCCTGTGTTGAAGGTTGCATCATATTGCAGCAAAAAAAAGAGGGCATCCTATATCAGGAAACAGCTTGAAAAAATATATAACCAAATGAAATTGTAACAAATGAAAATATTTTGAAGAGAAAATATGGTCAAAAGCAAAACATTGAAACCAAGTCTTCATTTTTTTTTAAATGTGTCACTTGATCAGATATTGCATTTTTGGGAAATTCTTTGAATGTTGTAATTTTGTGGTTTGTCACCATTGGTACGAGAGAAACCATGCTTACAATCATTTAAATGTATACTCTAGCAGCTCTCCATCCTCTTTTCAAAGGAATATAAACGCCTTAGCTCTATTAAGGGTGTCATAGAAGATATATTTTTCATGGCATATCGGTTTCAGATCTTTGACTTTGAAGTCTCAGAAATGTGTAACTGTGAAGTTTGGAGTTTTTCATTCCTTTCAGAAATTCTGTAAATGTGACTGTTTTTAATAGGTTTTTTGTATATTTTTATTTAAGGTACCCGATGCACAAAACCTGTTCATCAGCAAAATAGATTTAGAGACCTATATCAGCAGATCATTTACCTTAAGGCCTTGGGCCAAAGCCAGCATTGTTTTGAAATGTAAATTGAATGTCCAAGCATGTGGACAACTGCCAGATAAAATGATAATTTAAAATACCACGTTTGTGATTATACAATATCAAAAAAGTATTGTCTTATTTTCTAATAGAGATTTTAAAACAAATTTAGTTCATGTAGAGTTCAGATTAACTCCAGCTATGTTTCAGAATAAAAAATGTTACGTGTTGAAACCGATTAAGATAATGATTACAACTTTTATTAAGGGTTAAAAGATGAATGCATGAAAGTCACACAAGGTAACACACGATCACTTCTTTTGTCTTTAGGTCTTGCCTAAATACAGCTGTTGCTGTCTTGCCAGCCTCATGTTTTCCAAAAATATACCTAAATGCATATATTTATAGGGGCTCTCAATCAACACTTTCCCAATTGGTCTGTTGATATGCCACTCAAATGATACTACCTCCCACCCTAGCAGAAGGTATAGGTCAACAAATCAGCAAACTCCAGCCCTTGAATGCTTTCATTTTGAGGGTCTGTATTTTTCCCTTACACATCTACACATACATCTAAAAATTTGTTCCCCAAAATTGGAAGTTGTTCGCCACTTCCCAATGACTGATAGTCCCTGTGTATAGTAGGGGTACAGCAACTATTTTCATAGCTTTTAAGACATTTTCTGTCAATTACTATAGTCATTCCTCACGATAAATAAGGTTGGGTAAATTCATTTATCCTACTGAAAATTAGCACAGTCATTAGATTATCTTAAGTGTAAATGTAGATTTTTAGGTAGAAGCCCCCTCCATAGGTGTGTGATTGATATTTCAAACTCTTGAGAGAGCGGCCTAGTAACTACTTGTGGCGTTACATCTCCCCTATTGGAGGATTGTACAAGCACTGCCAGAATGCAGAAAACACTCCTCTCAAAGAGAAAGTTTACGCCATAAACAAAGATACCAAAGCACTCAATAGAGTCCAAACAAAGTCAGTCCATAAAATAAGAACTCTTGTAGCTATTATAGATCTGTAATTTATTGTCGACAAAAGGCAGGTAACTGTGGTTCTCTGTGCATGCATGCTGAGAACAGCAGGAAACATTTGACATGTGTTTCGTCATAAAGTGACTTCTTCAAGGCTGTGGATGTTTACCAACATACAACCACTCTGTTCTAGCTTAAAAACATATACATGTTTAGAAAGAAACACATGGCAACTGTAAACAGGTGCCTTGGAATGTAAGGGGTTCTTACGCCCATGCTCCAAAAAGATGAGGAGAATTGGAAAATGTAAAACATGCAGTGAAGTAACGTTCTATCCAAAGATGTGCAAAGAGTAAAAGTTAGGGTGATCGTATAGGTATCCATAAGTGAAGTTATGGAGAGCATGAAGTCTAGAGTTTTCAGACTCGTGATCTCACAAAATACCAAAGCCGGCAATATCCTCCCAGTGCACAGGTGAGAGTTTAGACCAGGGAACTACATGACTAGTGACCAGGGCGTCCCCCTTCCACTAGACGAGATCCAATGAATCACTGAGAGAGCGTGGGCCCAGGCGCAACGGCAAATGTCTGGTTCGTATTGGACGTAAAACTGATGGTGGGTGTAGCAGTGTACTGTTTAGGAGATGAATGTGCAATGCTAGGACTACGTGCGAAGTGTAAATTGTATGTACAAATGTAAGTGCCGGAGAGGAGGTTGGGTGGCAGAGTTTCTGAGGGTTTGGTTGGGAATGTAACACAGAAAAATTGAAAACTGCAAATGCGAGTACTATTATATGTGATATGTGGACTTACTGTATTTGCGTAGTGTTGAGCGCTCTACCCGATTGTATATGTCCATATTTAACACCGGAAATAAAAAGATTTAAAAAAAAAAAATCTAGGATTTGGGGAAATTAAACAATCAACCCATTTTATCACAGGATGTTGAGCGGAGAGCAGACTCTAACACAGATCCCCAGCTCACCCGTTGGCAGCTCTCACAGCTGCCCCCATATCCTTTGCCTAGCCGTGTGGCAGGGTGTAGTAACATATGTGGCCAAATAGTTCCCCAGGGCCATCCAGTGATAGCCTGTGCTACTGCACCCTTACAACACTGCTTGCTTGTTTTGAAATGTGCTAGGTGTCCTCCTGTCTCTTTTTGAGGGACTGCTGCAGGCGCCCGTTAGTTTCAAAATGTACTGCTTACGTTAACTTAAGCAGCAGGAGGATAAAAACAGTTTTAAGAAATGTCTTCAGCATTAAAAAATAAATCTGCAAACTGTAAAAGTGACCAAAAACTGTTTTTGATCTTTGTTAGTCATAACTAGATTTTAAAATACATTGAGTTTTATTTTACTTTTCCTCTGAGTACATATAATTCTTTAGGTAGCACTTTAGCAGAGCACTTTAAACGTTTTGCTGTTCTGAGATGACTGACAAACGAAGGAAGAATAGACGGGGATCTTTTATATATGCCATAAAGTTTCAATAATTCTAACAAATTTATGGATCCAACTTTCATCTACATTAGAATAATACATAATTTTTTCATAACCTCTAGCTCAGAAGAAGACATGTACTGGTGCAACAGCGCTTACGTATTAGAATTGTTGCATTTTATGCCCTTTCACCCGAAGCCCATGTGGCCTGCTTTGGGAAACCCCATGCTGTGTACATGCTCTTGCTGAAACTAAAGTCTGAGGCGAAAGGAGTGTGCACACCATTTGACGTCTGCTACAAACTTAAAAGTAACCCAATGAGGCTGCATATACTGCCCCTATCCCAGTGTGTTGATTAGTTAATTGTGTCTCTCTTCTGAGCCCTTCTTCAGTGAATTATTCCAACACCCGCCAAGGGCGGGTGTGGGCCACCATTCCACATCCTATTTGACAAGGTTGCTGTAGTACCCCAGGAAAGCCAATCAGTGACTGCGATAGGATAAGTCATGGAATCCGCCCAGTAGAGCACCTCTGCAAATTCTCGCGGAATGTGCGCATGTAGTTAAGGACATACACTTAAAAAAAATCAAAATGCTTTGGAATGACCAAATGTTTTTTAATTGGGCCTGAGCTGGAAACTTGGTTATGTCCCATGGTAAGATAAAGGATTACTCCTCCATATTGTGGTTGCATGCAAGCCATAGTAGTATGGCTTGTGTTCAGTTTAGCATGCGTATAGTGTTATTTTGCATAATAAATATGGGTCCTGGGGTGCTAGGGTGCTAGGGCAAACCAAGGTCACTAGGCTGCATTTGTCACAAATTGACCCGTTATCACTTGTCCCCTAGGGCCCCAATGCTATAGTATTCCTAACTGCTTTACACTCCACCGCTAACTTCAACATCTATGTCTCTGTTGAGGAACTCAGACTAGATTCCTGCTCTCCATTCCCATCCCAGTGAATCAGACGGATTGCTCTAATTCCCTGTAATTGTTCTATTGTTTCTGCTCAGTAACTGCCTCAAAAACATTTATAATCTGTGAACTCTCAATTCTGTAGTAGGGGATCTCTGTGTATAGTCATAATCTAGTGAATAGTCCCGCCCATGTGCGTGGACCCCGGAGCAATCAAAAATAATCTCTTACAGTGTCGAAAAAATGCAGAACTGCACAGACACTTAAGAGAGAATTTAAAGACATATAATGCAGCCTATAAAAGGCTACGCTGTCCAGTACTTCAGCTAGAAATTCCACCAAAAATCCACAAAACAGCAAAGCCTGTCCAAATTTCCCTTGCCTTCAGCACAAACCCCTCTGGAAGATAGAGAGGAGGACATGGACAGACAAGCCCCATAGGCTGCCATTATGTGGCTCAGAATAGGATACTGTGCCTTTAAGAGAACTTTCCAGAACTTCACAGTATCCCAGAATGCCCTGCAGGTCTCTCTTACTTTCAGTTCTTTTTTCCGGCTCCTGCAAGCAGGACCCTGGAGCATTGAGCTCTCCCTTTTCAAGGGTTTTGTTGGTGTTTTTTCACTAATTTCGATGTTGTGTACTTTTAAAGTACTTTGGTGTCTTCTTCTTGGCTGTTTGCACCCTTTTGTTGTCCATAATGCCTGCATTATTTGACAAAAGCCCGGAGTGCTCCAGGAAGAAGGCCAAGTCAGACCCCCATGAGGTCTGTATCTCTGCCTTCCCTCTTCCCACATCCCTGAGGAGTGTGAGATCTGCCAAGGCTTCACTGGCAGGACCCTGAAAGACAGACTGAAGATCAGGCTTCAGGGTCTCGAAGAAAGAAGACAGAGGGCGCAAGGTGGGTCTGGAGGGGCTTCATCTGCCCATGCTGAGGCCTCTGGGGGGCTCCCCAGAGGCAGGAAGTCCAGCACAGGTACCCACTCTCCGTCTGGGTCGGTGGCACCCACCACGACGTCGAGAGGGAGGTCCAAGGCCGGCTCCCCGTCTCCCCGTCTCCCCAGGGCTCTGGGTCGAGAAAACGTCGCCCGTCGAGGGACCTGCATAGACCGCCGTCGACCCCCAGGACATTATCTTCATCGTTGTCTTCGACGTCCGGCTTTCGGCGTCGACGGGTCCGGCGTCGGCGCTCGCCGTCTGGGCGACACCGTCGATCGCCGTCGAGAGGCAAGACATCATCGTCGTCGAGGGGATCCTCGTCGTCGAGACCGACGTCAAAGCGGAAGCATTCGCCGTCGAGGCGGAAGAGGTCGCCGCCGAGGGGGAAGAGATCGCCGTCGGAGCGGTCGAGGTCGACGTCGAGGCGGACGAAGTCGACGTCGAGTCATTCCAAGGCGACGTCAAGGAGGTCGCGGTCGCCGTCGAGGTGCAAGAGATCGCCGTCGAGGCATAGAGGATCGTCGTCGAGATGGTCCGGGTCGACGTCGAGACATGGCAGGCGTTCGACGCCGTGACAGAGGAGACGGTCGACGCCGAAGGGACGTTCGACGTCGAGGGGCCGACATTCGAGGTCTGGTCACCGTTCGTCGGCACCGAGGGATGGTGCTGCGCGGCCTAGGGCTGTGGGGGGCTCCCCTCAGTCCGGGAAGGATGGTGGGTCACCGGGATCGGTGCACTCGGAGGTGTATACTCCGAAGAAGTCTGTTACACCTCCTCCTCCGTTACCTAGAGGTCCGCGTCCGGGGGCTCCTACCCCTCCTCCGTTGCCTCCGCTGCCTCCTCTTCCGACAGGGCCAGGGGCCACTGCGCCTGAAAAGCCCCCACCGGTTCCGGGGAGGTCGGTCTCGTTGCCCACGCTCCCGACCCCTCCCAAGAAGACTCATAAATCTAAGGAACCGCGTAAGCCCAAGTCGACCGTCCCGGAGACTCCGGCTGACCGTCCGAGGCCCAGAAGATCGAGGTCGCGCTCCAGACGGAGGGAACGATCGAAGAGCAGATACAGGTCCTCCACCCGTTCTAGACGACGCCATAGGAGGCATAGATCCAGGTCCAGTGTGACTTCTAGGACCCGCTCCTATTCACCTACTCTGTCCGATTCCCCGGAGACTAGGGTGTCTCCGATCGACGACATCGGTACATTCCAGGAGGTTCTCCTGAGGGGGGCTGCGAAGTTGGGTATCACGGTGACGGCTCCTACACCTACGACGTCCGTGATATTCGAAACTTTGCACAAGAAGCACCTGTCTCGCCCTCTGTTACCTTTGGTGCCAGGACTGGTCGAACTGGCGCAAGAGCTGTTTCTTACACCTGCAGTGGTGAAAGCTGCCCCGTTCAGACTTTTGAAGAAATACAGGGCACCGGACTCTGACCATGCCTTCTTGAGGATGGACCCAGTACCTGACTCAGTGATCGTGACGGCGGCCAGGAAACAACATTCTACCTCCCCGTCCTCCACCGTGCCTCCGGATAAGGAGAGCCGCTGGATTGATTCGGCGGGAAGGAAGGCATGCGGGACTTCCTCCACTACGATGAAGGCTTCCAGCGACTCGGCATTACTGGGACGATATGACCGTGCGCTTTGGGATTCCATGGAGCAGTTCGCGGAACTTGTGCCGCGTGACAGGAAGGAGGACTTCATGGAAATCGTCAAGGAGGGGATGCTGGTCTCGAACCAGGCCATCAGTGCCGCGGCGGATATCTCCTTGTTGGCCGCTCATGGCTACTGCCACGGTATCAACCAACGACGCCATGCGTGGCTCAGACTTACGTCACTCAAGCCTGAGGCGCAACAGCGAGTGGCCAATCTGCCGTTTTCCGGGGACACGCTCTTCGGTAAACATTCAGATGACGAAATGGCCCGGATGTAGGCCGAGGCGGAAACCCTGACGGCTGTGGGCTTGGAAAGGCCGAAAGACAAGAAACCCTACCGCCAGTTCCAACGGCTGTTCGGTTCGCAAGGGAAAGGAAGAGGACAGTCTTCGGGACAACAGCAGCAGCAACAACAGCAGCAGTTCCGAAGACCCTTCCAGAAACGCCAGAGGGGTAGAGGTGGACAGCAGTCCTCTACCGCGAACAAGGGCCCGGCCGGGTCTCTACCCTGAGCGGTTACTTCCCCGTCATCCGTTACCCGCTCCGGTGGGGGGAAGCGTTCAATTTTTTCTGGCAGAGTGGAGAAAAATTACTCCGGACAAGTGGGTGCTGAATATTGTTTGCAATGGATACAGTCTTCGATTCATCAGTCCTCCTCCAGCGATCCCTCCGGTCAGCTCGCTGTATCAACTGCGCGAGCTGCAGGCGGAGGCCGATATCCTGGTAAGGAAAAGGGCGATAGAAGACGTACCTCTGTCTCAAAGAGGAAGAGGTCTGTACTCCCGGTTCTTTCTGGTTCGCAAGAAGGACAAGAACGAGTTCAGGCCCATTCTGGGCTTGCGGCAGGCAAACAAGTGGATTCGCAGAGAAAACTTTTGCATGCTGTCGTTGCATCAGATTTATCCTCAGTTGCAACAGGGGGATTGGCTTTGTGCCATAGACCTACAGGATGCGTACTTCCACGTGCCCATCGCGTAGAAGCACAGGAAGTTTCTGCGATTCCAAGTCGGCACCAACCATTACCAATACACAGTACTGCCTTTCGGGCTGAAATCTGCGCCCAGAACATTCTCGAAGTGCATGGCAGTGGTAGCGGCACACCTCAGGAAAGACAAGGTGTTTGTCTACCCGTACCTGGACGATTGGTTGATCAAGGCCTCCTCCTTCTCAGAAGCTCAAGCAGACTTCCAGAAGACGTGCGTTCTCTTGAACAAGTTGGGGTTGCACATCAACATGTCCAAGTCTGTCCTGATCCCGGTCCAATGCATTCAATACCTGGGAGCCACCATCAATACGCTGTCAGCAAGCGTGTCTCCTTCGGAGGAGCGACGGAGATCGATCCTTCGGAAGACTCAGGCTCTTATGACCGCTCCATCTACAACAGTGAGGACGGTGTCTTCTCTACTGGGGTCGATGGCCTCTTGTATCTTCCTCACTCCTCATGCACGACTACACATGAGGCCTCTGCAGGAGTGCTTGGAGGACCAGTGGGACCAGAGGAGAGGATCTTGGGCTGACAGGATACGGCTGTCTCTGCATGCTCTTCAGTCTCTGAAGTGGTGGTGTTCAGCTGAGAATCTCCTCAGAGGGGTTCCCTTCCACAAGGACATTCCTACTCAGGTTATCGTGCCGGATGCTTCTCTCCAGGGCTGGGGAGCGCATTCGGGAGACTTACAGATCCAAGGCACGTGGTCTCAGACGGAATCCACGTATCACATCAAGTTCCTGGAACTCAGAGCTGTTCACTTGGCACTGAAGGCTTTTCATCCATCCTTCCGGACCAACTCTCTGCTTGTACAGACGGACAATACGACCACGATGTATTACCTCAACAAGCAGGGGGGTCGAGATCGCGCACCCTGTCTCGGGAGGCGCAGACGATTTGGCACTGGCTTCTGGCCAGAGGATTGACGAGAACGGCTACCCATCTGCCAGGTGTACAGAATGTTCAGGCGGACGCACTGAGCAGGCTGATTCAGGAAAACCACGAGTGGGTCATAAACGACGACGTACTAGGAGAAGTCCTCGCAAGGTGGGGGACTCCAGACGTAGATCTGTTCGCCACCGCCGAAAACAGCAAATGCCGAGACTTCGCCTCCAGGTACTACCAGCAAGGGACGCTGGGGAATGCACTCTGGATCAACTGGTCGAACAGCTTTGTTTACGCTTTTCCGCCCATCCCCCTGATTCCGGCGGTGCTCATCAAACTGTCCCGGTCCAGGGCACGGATGATCCTGATTGCCCCGGAATGGCCCAGACAGTGTTGGAAACAGACCTTCTACACCGGTCCCTCCTTCCACACATACGGTTGCCATGCAGGCCGGACCTTCTCACGAAGTTCGGGGGGCAGATGGTGCACCCCAACCTCTCGTCCTTGAGTTTGGCGGCATGGCTCCTGAGGTAGTGCAGTATGGCCATTTGAATCTGCCCGAAGATTGCATGGACATACTGAAGGAGTCTAAGAGACCTTCCACTTGGACATCCTACGCTTACAAGTGGAAGAGGTTTTGTATCTGGTGTGTGTCCAGGAACTTTGACCCTACGACGTGCAAGGAAGATGTCATCCTTCCCTACCTTTTACATTTGGCGCGATCTGGCCTTAATGTTCATTCCATTAGGGTTCATCTCGCTGCATTGACTGCGTACAGGAAAAGCCCTTCACAGACTTCCTTCTTTCAGATCCCTGTGATCAAAGACTTTTTGGAAGGCTTGAAGAAAGTGTTCTCTCCTGTCAGGCTTCCTTCGCCTTCATGGGAATTGAATGTGGTGCTGTCCAGTTTGATGAAGGAGCCTTTTGAACCCATTCATAAGGCTTCGTTGCAGCACCTGTCCTGGAAGGCGGCGTTCCTAGTGGCCATTACTTCGGCCCACAGGGTGAGTGAAATTCAGGCGTTGTGTTGTAATGAACCTTATACTGTATTTCATGCTGCTAAGGTTGTTATGCGTACTCACCCTAAATTTCTTCCCAAGGTTATTTCTGACTTTCATGTCAACCACTCTATAACTTTGCCATGTTTTTTCAGAATCCTTCATCTCCAGCGGAAAGGTCTTTACATTCCCTGGATGTTAGGAGGGTGTTGAAATTTTATCTGGATAAGACCAAAGATATTCGTAGGTCAGACCAATTGTTTATCAATTACGGATTGGTCAGGATGGGTCTTGCGACCTCTAAGCAGTCCATCTCTAGGTGGATTGTGTCCTGCATACAGCTATGTTACCAGAAAGCTAATAAGACCTTAGGAGGTAAGCCTAAGGCTCATTCCACCAGGGGCAAAGCTGCAACGACAGCCTTGCTCCGTAATGTGCCGATTGCAGAAATTTGCAAAGCCGCCACTTGGAAGTCGGTTCATACCTTTGCTAAGCATTACTGTCTGGACGCTGATGCCAGGGCAGATGCTCAGGTTGGACAGGCTTCGCTGCGGAATTTGTTCGCACAATAGTGGTGTTGGTTTCTTTTCTCCACCGCCGCTTTGGTGTGGGGATGGGCTTGCCATTCTATTCACTAGATTATGACTATACACAGAGATCCCCTACTACAGAAGGAGTAGTTTCTTTTCTGTAACTCCAGTTCTGTAGTAGGGGTATCTCTGTTATAGTCATAAGCGCCCGCCCTCCTCCCCGGTGGAGAGATGATCATGTAAGGAATGCTACAGGTCTGGCGTGTTACGCCTTCAAAAAGAACTGAAAGTAAGAGAGACCTGCAGGGCATTCTGGGATACTGTGAAGTTCTGGAAAGTTCTCTTAAAGGCACAGTATCCTATTCTGAGCCACATAATGGCAGCCTATGGGGCTTGTCTGTCCATGTCCTCCTCTCTATCTTCCAGAGGGGTTTGTGCTGAAGGCAAGGGAAATCTGGACAGGCTTTGCTGTTTTGTGGATTTTTGGTGGAATTTCTAGCTGAAGTACTGGACAGTGTAGCCTTTTATAGGCTGCATTATATGTCTTTAAATTCTCTCTTAAGTGTCTGTGCAGTTCTGCATTTTTTCGACACTGTAAGAGATTATTTTTGATTGCTCCGGGGTCCACGCACATGGGCGGGACTATTCACTAGATTATGACTCTAACAGAGATACCCCTACTACAGAACTGGAGTTACAGAAAAGAAACTACTCCTTCCCCTCTCTCACAATAACTTCCACCAGCTTAGAGGCTAGGTTTTTCTGAGGTGATAAAGTAAGACTCTTTGGGCATAGCTGCCAAGGTTTCAGATTGCTACATGTGACATTTTCATAATATCAGTGTAATTATGAGTGACATTTCAACGACTGAGTGACACTTTTTGACGAGCAAAATCAAGCAAAGAAACCGAGGGAAACATACATTTCAGAAATTACACCCATTTGAGCAACGTGAAACTCCAAGATGTTACAACTGCTGCAAAGCACCAGAAATGGAAGGGAACTTACAACTCTGTCCATGCCCCTCTGTGATGGCATTATAGTAGGTACATCCATGACCCCCTTTAGCACCCCCTTCTCATGAGGCTGCATGATTGGTAGGTGCAGACTGCAGAAAGCCCCCGGCGCCACTTTCTGCATTGCAATACCAGGATTAGGGGCGGCTGCTCGCCGCCGGCTCAATTACTTTTCAATTGAAAGAACATGGAAAACTTACTGAACTGAGGATTTGCTGAAGCCAGAAAACTACAAATCGGCCACGTGTGTGACTGTGGCGACTTTCTGAAACAGGCTTCCAGGCTCAGGCCGCAAACCACCCTTAAGTCAATCATAATTTCGGATAGTTTGCAGTGCTGCCCGTTGTCCAGGCTGCCTATCGCTAAGAGTCCTGCGACTTCCCAGGAGGCCACCGCAACCGTAGTGCATGGTCAGTATCAGTGTGACGATCGGCTAGCCATCACTCTGACGACGTCCACTGCACGTAATTATCCCTCGGCCGGGCTTGGCAATAATTAATTTGACGCTGCACGGGCCATACAATAACACCAAGAGCAGTGCTGCTTGAGCCGCCACACCGGCCTTCCTCACAAATCCCCTGTGGTGTCACGGCCCAATTGTATAAAACAACCTGACTTGGCTGGGCCCAGGCTGTCTCAGTAGTTGCTATTAGGCACTACCTGGCTCGCCTGTGATGTCCGGCTGTCTGGCTAAGAGTGGGGCTGCATCACAAAGTTTAAGATACATTGTAGCACAGTGGTTGTTAGCGTTCTTAGGTCAAGCAGGAGTATCCCAATCCTGAGGGACTAGTGCACGCAGCCACGGGCGGCGTGCTGATAGCTGCCACACACTTATTTCCTTCCAGCACTATAATGACACCTGAGACATCAGATATGCGTGACAATGCATTTCCGTGCAGTGATGCGGAGCACCACACTGAAATGCATTAGTCTAACGCCTGATGCCTGGTACTTAGCAGGACTGCTTGGGGTGGAAAATATTAACATCTTTTCTGACCAGTGACATTGCATAAACACGCACTGTTGAAAAAATAGGGCTTATTACTAGTCTCCATTCTCTAATCACCGTTCCAAATGAGCACCTCTAGGTGTAACCTCTTCTGTATATGTTTTACCAATCTGGTTTAGTGATTTGATTTATAGATTTGTATAGCGCGCGGATGCCCAAAAGCGTCTTGGCGCTGATGCTTATAAACCTTCATCTGCTGTCACCCTTGCATAGTCCTCCGTTCAACTCGGAGATCTTCGTCCATATTATCTTTGATCACCTCTGCAGCAACCAGTGGACCTTTTTTTTTTTTTTTACCTGCCTGCACATCCGTAACACGACACTGTTGAACCCCCACCCACACACATAAAAACGGTTTTGGTACAATTTGAATCAACATTTTCACTCCTTCATATACTCCTCATGCTATCACGGCACTGTTCATTGTCTTATCCTTTTCTCTGTTAGCATTTTATCTGCTGGTAATTAACTTTCAAGTGGTTTGCCCAACGCTTCTTTTTGTATGATACTTAGTTTCTTTCAATTTCCTCACTCTCATGGCTGTTTCAAGTTTTTCTTTAGGTTAATTTTTGGCATTCAGTTTTGCATGCTGGTTCGTGGTGAATTTCTTTAAGAAAGAACATGGATTGTTCCTCATCCAATACATACAAAAGCATCAGGGGGTGGGAAATTCCCATTACTCAACAACCAGGACTATATTCTTTCAGGTCAAAACAATACATTTCTCTGCTTTTGTGTCCACTGGACAAGTCGGCCCAACCCCTACTGCACAAATCCTTTGACTGCTAGTACATTCCACTACATACAAAGTAAAAGTAAAAAAATATATAATTTTCAACACCAAGAGCTCTAACTTTTAGAAATGCGAGATGGATTGCATTGCAAATGCATGTTTCGTATGTGGGCGGAATGTCAAGATGGTTACCAGTCATTAGATCCTGCGAAGCAAGTTTAGACACAGATGGAGCATTAAGCGCATCACAAAGGTATACAAAGCTGACCAAGTGTCAAAGAATAATTGTGAGTCATACCTGAAAATCAAAGGGTGCTAATGCATGCTTGCAAAAGAGGGGTGATGGATGTCACGCATACATACATTGAGCCAGGCGACATGTCCAGCCAACTGTGTGACTAGAGTTTAAGTGGGTGCAGCACGCCCTCTGTGCACGTCTAAGGATATCTAACCCATCAGGGTCCTATGCATCGGTCTGCAGAGACTAGGGACAGAGTGATGCCACCAGGAAAAATGAAAAATAAAGAAATGCAAAGGTTGAACTGGAGCTCAGCAATTCTTGATGTCGTAAGTTTAGACACTAAAACAGTGAGGAAAAACAATGAACCCTAATAACAAAGCAAACCAAAAGTCCCCACTTCAAATCAAACTAAACTAATGAAAAGATCATGGGGCCAGGTGCACAAACCTACAAGGAAATACATATGGTCGAAATGCCATTTTAATATGTGCCCTGCACATTTCAAATGTACAAGGCCAGTGCTGGTTTATCTGTTGATCCAAGATGGAATTTTCTCAAATCAGACTTTAAGCAGGTACTTGTTTATGCCGCTTTTCTTCTTGGCACTAGATTAGCTCAGTTTGTGCTTTGGTAAATAATGATTTTTTAAAGAGACAAGGGAAACCCAAAGGCGATACACTAGGGACCTTGGGCACTTAATTGTTACTAAAGACAGGGGTCCCTAGAACACGAATATTGGTGACCAAATCAACATAAGCTAGATAGACAATATGCTCTTTGTCCAACCGGATAGAGTTTATTTGAACGATATAAATGATAACAAAATGTTAATTATTATCAAGGGGGCACAACCCGTGACCACACAAACAAGACAAAACAGCAATTTCAGGCAAAAGGAGAATCAGTCTGTTTTCTAGTAATCAGTAGACAGACTTGATTGTATGTAACTACCATTGCGCAATACATTCAGAATATTTGAAGCCATATGGTACAATAGTGTTGACGTTTCGATCCCTTAACTCCGATATATGGGTTCATCTTCAGGACAGTGATTATAAAGCATGCCTGTCTTGAACACTTGAAATTCCGGGAGACAGTTTGGGTCAGGATCAAACGGGTTCAGTCGGTCCTATCCAATGGGAGGGAGTGATAACCCAAACGTAAGTATCGGAGAGAAAATGCTGAAGGATATCGAAATGGAAGCCAGCCGTCACTGATGGCAGATTACGGGAGACTCCAGTCAATACTCATGGCGGTTGCCGGTCGGCGCTATGCTGCGGTATCGCCGCAGCATAGCGCCGACCGGCAACCGCCATGAGTTTTGACTCGAGTCTGCCGTAATCTGCCATCAGCGACGGCTGGCTTCTATTTCGATATCCTTCAGTATTTTCTCTCCGATACTTACATTAGGGTTATCACTCCCTCCCATTAGATAGGACCGACTGATCCCGTTCGATCCTGACCCAAACTGTACCCTCAATTAAAAGTATAGTCTCCTTGAATTTCAAGTATTCAAGACAGGCATGCTTTATAATCACTGTCCTGAAGATGATCCCATATATCTGAGTTAAGGGATCGAAACGTCAACACTATTGTACCATATGGCTTCAAATATTCTGACTGTATTGCGCAATAGTACTTACATATAATCAAGTCTGTCTACTGATTACTAGAAAACAGACCGCTTCTCCTTTTCCCTGAAATTGCTGTTTTGTCTTGTTTGTGTGGGTCACAGGTTGTGCCCCCTTGATAATAATTTTAATTTTGTTATCACATTGTTCAAATAAACTCTGTCCGGCTGGACAAAGATCATATTATCTATCTAGCTTATGTTGATTTGGTCACCAATATTCGTGTTCTAGAGACCCCTGTCTTTGGTAAATAATGATGGCCAACGATTCAATCTGGACTTCTAGCGGCTCCATAAACAGTTTTAACTACTTGGCATCCTGTCACATGCCACACAATATTTTGTCAAACTTTAATTTTAGTTTGATTCTATCCAATTGTCTGTGATCACGGCAGGAAGCAAATCACACAAAATCCTTGCCATAAAGCTCACACACTTAGGGAAGCTGCAGGCGGGATGAAATTTAGATTCTGAACCAGTCTCGAGGCTAATGTTACCCAATGATTTCATTTGAATAAATCAAGAATAAGTGAACCACCTATGTGCACTATTTCAGAGCACTGTCAAGTATTTTGTGAGTGTCTGCGTTCGAGCTGCAGAGTGCGGACAAGCCTGATGGATATGTCTGAGAAGTTTTTCTTTTTTTACTGTATTTGATTGTGTCTTGGTTGTGGGACAATTTGAGATTGATATGTGTGGGTTACTGTAGCGGCAATGTTGGCTATCGTCACCTGTTATGGGTTTAATCAAGTTGTCTAAATAGATTGGGACCCATGTACAAGTTTGAAGGGAGAAAAGTTGGATAGGTTTAACGTAATGATTATGATTTTCAAAAATTATTTTGGAGAGTTTTCTGAAACGGTAAAATGGTCAGTTTGTCAATTTGTGTTTTAAGTGAAGTAAGAATCCACTCCTGTTGAGCTTGTAGGTCTATCAAGAATCGTCAGTTTGCAAAGTGGTAATTTCTTTTATTTCTTTGTAGTGCTCTTCTTTTTAGGTCATAGATGTTTTATAGTGTGGGAGGAGTCAGGCACTGAGCTACCTCCTTTAATCTTTCAATTATAGTCTATAACAAACCAGTTGTTGTCGGTTCTGGTGCCTAAATAGTTGAACTGTGGATTGAGAGCTGTTTCTATAGGTCAAAAAGTGTACTATTGTTTTTTCTTTGTATTCTTTGTGATGTAGCTATGTTAACAAGAAGTTAGGCTTCTCCCCCCAGAATTCTAGCACAGTTGTGGTGCTTGATGCAGGGTGTCTGATGGAATTACGATTCCGGGTGCAAAGAGTGAGTGGGCTTTCGGCACACTGGACATTTTTTGCACATCTCCTGCCTCAGATTTTTGCTGTTTTGTAAATTGTTACATTTCCAAACATTGCAAATAGACGGTCTGAAATGGACAACTGTATGTTACTCCTATGTAGTAGTATTTTAACTTGATTCACTTCCAGTTTGAGGCCGAAATTGTATGCAGAGCAAGATTTAGTGCTGGATTGGTAAATTGGAGTTCACCAAATAGTACCATGTGGTTTGGCACACCCAGAAAAGCTTACATTTGGCTCTAGGGCATACACACATCGAGCGAGCGCATGTGTCATAAAACAAGACTTGCAAAACTATTTACTGTAAACTCGGCATGAGCCCTTTTCTTCTAGAGCAATAGTGATAATTTCATCTGTGTTTATTATTTCTTAAAATATATGCCTACTCTACTCCAAAGAGATCAAATACATGTATTTCTTTACTTCAGATATGCTACCGTCAAAAGAGGAGAAAAGCAAGACACCACCGATGTTTCTGTGTATTAAAGTGGGAAAACCAATGAGAAAATCATTTAGCACACACTCTACAGTTATGGTGCAGCAGTATGCTAGGAAAAGGAAACAGCCGGAATACTGGTTTGCAGTTCCAAGAGAAAGGTGAGTTGTAAAAGTGAGTGTCACCTGGAATGTTAGTCTTTGCAGAATTTGTTTCTTTCTGTTAACATAGTTTCTTCTCGCATTTTGAACCTCCGTTCCTGAACCTAAAAAATAAATGTGAGGGCAAATAAGCTACAGATTTTCCCATAAATGCATATATATTTATTTACCAGAGCCACATCGCTTAAAATGTGTTAATCATTATTAGAACTAGATCCTACCCGCTCAATATATTTAAAAGACAGGAATTAAAATAGGACCCTTCCTCGGAATCCTTAACCACATGACAATCATTTGTAATAGAAAATATTGCCTGGAATGGCTTGTGGGCCTCACCTTTGTATTTTAGTGCAGTGTTCATGATGTGTGAGAGTTCGCTGTACATCCAACACATGCAAGGATTGCTTCTCTTGGACAGTATTTTCCACAAGAAACTGTCAAGAATAGCCCATTAAGTTTATGTCGAAAAGACACCTTTCCCAAAGGAAAAAACATGGGAGAGGAAGAATGCCTATTTAGAATATGCCTGTTGTCCATAGACCATGTAAGGAACTTTAGCTTAACATTATGGTTCTTGCAAGGAGAATTTCCATGAATTATTCTTTCTCGTTTTGAACATGCAAGCAGAAACAACAAGATCTACTGGGACGTGGTATGCATGTGCTGCTTAGTTTAGGCCCCATGTTAGATTGTTCTAGTATGTCTGATTTGTTAGGGAAATGCACGTTTTTTTGTGATGGACAGTTGGCTAGTCAGCATTAAGTACACATGAGAAAAGTAACAAAGGGAATTGGCTCATCATGCACCAGCACTTCACTTAATAAATGCAGTGTCCCTTCTTTAATCACTAATATTTGATACAAATTACAGTTTAGCGGTCTCAAACAATGTCCACATAGGCAAGACTTTTTAACCATCAAAGATTATATTAATTGAAGATCATTTGATATAATACAACAAGAGCCGCCCAATCAAAAAGATGATTACTGAAAATATGTTTCGCAACATAGCCTACTTTGTCACTTCTTCAGGGCATGAGTTTTAAACTCACATTGCCTGCCTCATTTTGAGACGTATTTCAAATAAACAACAGCAGCCCAAATGTTCATGTGAACTTGGGAGTGATGGTCTACATCATGGGTACTCACAAACTTTCTCTCGGGGGCCAAATTTACAGTGTGGTTTGTGTCCGAGGGCTGCACCGGTGGGGGCGGGGTCAGTGGGGAAGGGGGCGGGGCTAGAGCAACAAAAAAAACTGCAACCATGAGGTTGATCACAGGTCCCTGCAGCGGACGCCTTCGTCCACTGAGCCACCAGACCCAGCATACACACATCTCTCTCTCTCTGTCTCCCTCCCTCTCTTTCTCTCTCTGTCTCCCTCCCTCTCTCTCTCTCTCTCTCTCTCTCTCTCTCTCTCCCTCCCTCTCCCTCCCTCCCTCTGTCTCTCACTCTGTCTCTCTCACTCTGTCTCTCTCACTCTGTCTCTCTCACTCTGTCTCTCTCACTCTGTCTCTCTCACTCTGTCTCTCTCACTCTGTCTCTCTCACTCTGTCTCTCACTCTCTCTCTTTGACTGTCTCACTCCCTCACTCTGTTTCCCTCTCGCTCACTCTGTTTCCCTCTCGCTCACTCTGTTTCCCTCTCGCTCACTCTGTTTCCCTCTCGCTCACTCTGTTTCCCTCTCGCTCACTCTGTTTCCCTCTCGCTCACTCTGTTTCCCTCTCGCTCACTCTGTTTCCCTCTCGCTCACTCTGTTTCCCTCTCGCTCACTCTGTTTCCCTCTCGCTCACTCTATTTCCCTCTCGCTCACTCTATTTCCCTCTCGCTCACTCTATTTCCCTCTCGCTCACTCTATTTCCCTCTCGCTCACTCTATTTCCCTCTCGCTCACTCTATTTCCCTCTCGCTCACTCTATTTCCCTCTCGCTCACTCTATTTCCCTCTCGCTCACTCTATTTCCCTCTCGCTCACTCTATTTCTCTCTCGCTCACTCTATTTCTCTCTCCCTCACTCTGTCTCCCTCTCTCTCCTTCTCTCTCTCCCTCTCTCTCCTTCTCTCTCTCCCTCATTCCCTCTGTCTCCCTCGCTCTCCTTCCCTCTCCCTCTCTCTGAGGTCTCCCTCTCTCTGCCTCCCTCCCTCCCTCTCCCTCCCTTTACCTCCCACTCCCTCCCTCCTTCTCCCTCTGCCTCCCTCTCCCCCTCCATCTGTCTCCGTGCCTTTCCCTCCCTTTCCCTCTCACCCTTGCTCTCCCTCCCTATCCCTGCCTTTCCCTCCCTCCTTCTCGCTCTCCCTCCCTTTGACTCCCTCCCTCCGTCTGCCTACCTTTCCCTTCCTCCCTCTCCTTCACTTCATATGGTCTTGGTACTCTGGGGTGCCTTGCAATATCCTTTTAATGCAAATCACAGGGTACTTTATTTCTTATAGTATATGGTGACTCCATCACCCTTCCCACACACTGCTTAAAGTCCTTGGGTTGTTGCACTTTCATATGAAATCGATAGTATGTTTGCTGACCTGATGAATAAAAGTCACACCTGTACCACAAAATTAAATACACCAAAGGGCAGTTAGACTTTTTTGCAAAAAGATATTGGAATCCGTTTAATTCATGTCAGATTTTTTAAAAATGTTGTAGTGCAGAAGCAATATGCATGGACAGAAACAGAGATGATATATTTTTCCATCATTTCCTAATGCATGCATGCAAAAAAATATATATATGTTGCCATAAATGTCTCCGTTCTACAGATCATCGTTCATTCAGAAAATGCGAGGTTTCGTTTTTGCATGTTTAAATTGCAGCTTTAATAATGCTCCATGTCCTCCCTTTCACCTTTGCCACTGGCTCTGGCAGCAGGCGTGATGTCAGAGCTCAGCTGTAATAAGGCATTACAGTTGATCAGCTATGTCAGTTCTTTTTCACAGGCGACTAGAGATGTCACAAGTCGCCTACCGTATGGAAATCAGAGACACGCTTTAATATAGGGATTCCAGTCTCTCCTGTATTATAAACGCCCTTTTAATGTTATACTAATGTTGTACAAAATGAGCGGGCGCATTAAAATCCACCCCCTGCCCCTCCCATCTTCCCCCTGAAATCTGCTCATCATAAATAAAGTGCAGGTTCTGAAATACGGCTGGCGAGTTATTATTCAACATTAAATGTGCTCGGCAAAATGCTGCCTGATGGGATCGGAAAGTGGGCCCTGTCACAAAGATAGCACCAAGTAGAACCACTGACCTTTTGCAGGAATACACTCACTTCTTTGTAGGGTACTGCAGTGGGTCTACATTAGCCAGTGCACAGAGGGTGCACAACTTCAGCCAATGGTGAGTGGGGTTGCGTTACAGCTGGCAGGCTGAGGTACTTCAATTTGTATGAGAGAAAATTTATTTGCGTACCTAAACCCCAATTTTGTGGGTTATAGACGTGGCTGATCGCTAGTCAAAAAGGTTACTTTGCTTGTAAGCTGAATTTAAATACTAAAACATCCTTAACTATCAGATTAGGCAAGCACTAGTTAACGAACTGGTGGTTGAGTATAATGCAAAAATACCCAAGGGCAACAACAGTACCTTCTCGCTGCAACAGATGTTTCAACAACTGCTCTTATATTTTCAGGAGTAAGGTTCAGAGCTTCATCTCTGCGAACAGCTCTCCCCGAGAATTAAAGAGGAATGAATTGTAATTACACCAAACGCAAAGGGCGAGCTGTCCCCATAGACAGCCATCCATCACACCGCAGATTCCCCCAGGGACACAGAGGTCAAACATTGGTCACGGGCCTTACTCTGTCCCAGGTGGGACAGTGGCACCGCATTACTGAAAATGCTGAAATAGCATTGGGTAGGGTCGGCTTTAGCGTTAGTGGCCTCCCATTGCGAGAGCCTTTGTTGCCCCCCCTTCCCGCCTTCTCTAAGGATGCCTTCACTATTTCCTTTCAGTGCTTCCCCTCATTTCTTTATAGCCACCCTCTCGCAGTGAATTGTTATTATTGCATGCCCATTCTAATGTAGGGTCACAGAGCGCTTTACATAAAACGCACATTATTCAGTCAATGAATCCTACAAGAGTAAATCCTTCTCCTTCCCTTTCCCTCCCATTCGCTTCTTTCCCTCCGTGTCTGCCTCCCTTTTCTCTCCCGCCCTCCCTCCCCCTCTCTCCCTCTGTCTCCTCACCCTTGCTGTGTGTGCCCAGGCTGTGACAGCTTCCAGGCGCAGGCCCACACACACACACACACAGCCGCACCAGAGCTCTTGACAGATCCTTAATAGACGATTAGCATGTTAATTATGCCTTGATCACCTCTCAGCGCCCCTGCAGCCCCACTCGGACTACGGCGGGAATCGCCTGTCCCCCACAGAGCAGCAGAGTTGCAGAGTGGCGCTCTGGTTGCAGACAGACTTAAAAAAAAAAAAAAACTCGGGTACGATATTTACAAGGTCCGCGGGCCGCCAGGGAAGGCTTGCCGGGCCGCCACTGGCCCGCGGGCCGTACTATGAGTACCCCTGGTCTACATAGACCGCTTGCCAGCTTGTCTCTAACCACAGAGTTTTTGTGGGCTGCCTTAAACTTATCCCCACGCATCTTGGCTACATTTTGCCTATCTGTCCGTCTCATGAGTCTGGCGCCCATGAACATCTTTATGCCTACCTGCACTCACTTAGTGATTTTCAGCATCTTCTGCTCAGTAACTCAGACTGCTTACCTTTCAATTCACTTGAGGTCCCCAATCCCTCAGGTTATTCCTTAGTCCTGATGAGACACTCATTTCTCTTGATGGATCAAAACCTTGTTGACGCTGATGCAAACAATCCCTCAGAAATACCTTAATAGTGTGTGGCTAGGCAACTATGAGGCCCATTATGTCGTCGGGCGGATTGCCCCCGCCAGGCTGGCGGTAGCCACCGCCGGTCTGGCGGGGGCAATCCGCCCGACATCATCTCCAGAATTCCCCCCCCCCCCCTGCCATATTAGAATGGCGGGAGGACCGCGGCGGACGGAAAGACCGTCCGCCGCTTTTCCGCCCCGGTCGCCTTGCGGCCGGGGCGGAAAATGTTTAATATGGTGGCGGTGTCTGAGACACCGCCAGCCATATTAGGATGCCCTTCCTGACATGCTTTTCCGTGGCGGCAATGCCGCCACAGAAAGGCATGTGGAGACTCCCTGCGGGGGCCTGTTGTGGGACCCCTGGGATTCCGGGGGTGGGGGGTGCACATGGGGGGTACCTATGGTACCCCCTCCCCGCATTTCAAAGTGCAACATGGCAGGCACCGCACGGTGCCTGTCATGGTGTGCTTTCAAATGCACAACATGCATTTTTACCATTGTGGCGGGTGGCGCTTTCTGCACCGCCTGCCGCAATGGTAAAAATACAGGATGCGTCCGCCTGTGTGGCGGGCGCATCCAAATGCTCAAGGCGGGACCGCCGCTCCTATGGCGGGCAGTCCCGTTTTGCAGCAGACACTTAGGCCCCCATTAGGAAGGCGGGCGGACTTGCCCGCCCGCCTTCTTAATGGGGGCCTAAGTGTCTGGCCTAATAGGACATCTCTGCGTGGCTGTTTGTTTACCAAAGGGCCTGCAGTTTTTGTCCACTTGTTTAACTTTTTTATGGTTGTTGCTCACGTGGGGGCCACATTGCATATTTCTTGTTTTAACATGGACTACACAATGCGAATTATGCGATTTGTGGCGTGAATACATTTGCATTTGCTGCATTGGAAATTTACTATTCGAATTGTTGTAATACTGCACTACAGTGGTTGCAGTAACGTTTGTTGTGTGGGTGTCCAAAACATTTGTCCAGGATGAGTTTCGCGTGAACCATTGTTTGCACATTTGTGGCAAATTATTCATTTTAGAACAATGTTTCACCATTTATTTTGCATTAAGAACATGATTGTATTGTGGATATGTAAGGAGTCTTTGTCTTTTTTTTAATGGACATTCTAATTGTTTTTATGTATGCAGTATGGAGCCCTCTGTACTTTGAGGGATGCTACCCGTCGCTCGATTTCTCCCCCCCCCCCCCCTCCTAAGGAGTCAAAGATTGTTTTTACAAAACTTGCTTTAACAGATAATTGCCAAACTACTCTGATGGAGACAATATTTATGTTGAAGTGTTTATATTTGGAATTGATTTGGTCTTGAGATTGTATGTCAGAATATCATGTACAAAATACTCAGTGTTGTAATAAATAATGTTCGTAAATATTGTTTTATACAGTTTGCCCCATTTTATATACATTTTCTGATAATTCTCATGCGATGTTTTTAAAAACAATAATTCAGACACTATATTTAAGTTAATAGTCCACAATATTGACATTAATATTTTGCACCAGATAAAACATTTATAGGTTATGCTCTCTAAAGAAAACGAGTTCAACAAGACAATGAAAAACTAGGGAAAGGGTTACCCAAGAGGAAGGGTAAAGCCACAAATAAGAGTAATGAAGGCAAGAGAAGAATCTACACCCGCAACATTATCATTAACATTTATGTGCCAATATACTGAAAAACATGCAGTATTCTAGCAGCACTGTCAAAGCCAGTGGGCTCCAGACGAGGCCTACTCATCCCACCTAGGTCACCACTTAGATTTTTTTCCAAAATTGAACCAGCTTCTTCCAGCTGTGAGAAGACCAAGACCTTGCCACCTTGTTCCACCTTCAGGTGTGCCAGGTACCAGACTCCAGGAGGTGACCATGAACGCATCGCTCATTTTTTACTCCAGTGTGAGGCGACAGCAATGTCCCCAACACTCTCCTACCAAAACTGTCGTTTCTCTTTAAGCTTCCAATGCATAGTTCATCTTGTCCTCCAGCTAGTCCACTCTCTAGCCTACATTGTTCTTTAAGACAATTTTCCAATGTCTCAATCGTCCCCTTCACAATCTGTTGCTTCAATTTCACCCACATTCTTTCTCCTCACTCGAGAGTAGAAGTACTTTCTGTGTCTTATAGTGTGTTACTTAAGCATTATTCTTCCACCAGCTATACTGTGTCACAGGCCCATCTTCGGGCCTTGAATTCATGGCACTCCTTTGGGAGCACCTTCGTACTTCCTCCAGGTCCCACGCCTCTTATGGCAGTCCCAGATTCAGCCAGCACCACCTTTGCATCCAGTGAGGGCTCTTGCTCCCAAGTTTCTACGACAGCGCATTCACACCGAAGGACATTGTCCACTACCTCTCTCACAGGCGAGTTCAGGACATTCGGTGCATCAACAAACTTGCAGTAATATCTTATTTTCTGCACTATTCGTGTGGTTCCTACTGCCACTATTCATAACTTGATATCCATCTTCTCGCCCTCAAGCAGTTCCTCTCCCCAGTCGTGTCAGCAGATCAGATTGGAGTGCCATGCAGATGGTCCAGGAGCTCACTGAAAGGTAACAGCACATGGAGGCCAAAAGAGTGGAGCATTTGTGCTCTAGGTCTGGCTCCTTCGCACCATCCGTCCATGTTTGCAGAATGTTGAGAGCAAAACCAAAACATACTTTTACAGGACGGCCAAAAACAGCCATAGTGTACATCATCTGCTCTTGTTAGGCTGTATTCAGATATGGTCTGAGTTTTGTCCTCCACTCAGTTGGCACCCCTTTATGATTTGGAAACGTAAGCCAGAAAATCAACTTTGTGCCATGTTTGGCCCAGACTGATTTGGGGCATTCAGAAAGGGCTTATGTCTGGCTGGATCCTTTAGGGTAGGTGCATGCCTTGTACAACTCTGGGTAGAACCTTTCGCAAAGCACTAAAAATTAGAAAATATATACCAGATGTGGGGTGACTTTGGAGCAATGCAGTTCTCCCATCAATGAGCTCCAGTTGAACACCTAAAAAATAGCCAAATTCAATTAGTTGTAACTGAACACTGAACCTCCATCTACAAAGTTGCTCCTAAAGTAAGCAGAGGTGCCCATAACAATGTATCGAACTGACTGCGAGAGCACAGCAGCAGGGGGCAAGTTATCCAATTCAGCTGGACTCCTGACAGATGTGGGAGCAGCAGCAGTTGGGCCTGAGGGCAAGACTTTCCCGGTGATGCAGCAGTTGTAGGGTGACTGCACAAGCCAGAGAGCTGTCCGAGTGAGGATAATGGGTGGGCTCATGACTCTGTGCTTGACAGTAAAGTGATTTGGAGGCTTGACACTGAACCTATAATTGGGAGACTGCAAGCCCTCGAGAGGAGAGGAAATTCTTGTTGTATTTGCGCATGCTTAACTCAATCAGGGAATAGGCAGCCGCCTTCTTGGCAGTGTTCTTAAGGCACATATATCCATCAAGATCTTAAACAGACTTTACTGAGTGACTCTGTGCACCACTCTTTCGACACTGAGGCTCCGTGAAGAAATCTGATAATGGTAAAACACAGCTCAACCTTCTGGGACTAACGTGCATTAAGAAAATGCCACAGCCACTACTGCAGCAGGTGAGAGTCCGATGATGGTTTCTGAGATGCAATCTAATGCTCCACTCGTGCCAGTGGACTTTTGTTTTGGCATTTAGAAATAGTAGCAATGCACCACCAACAGTCAGGCTTATAGGAAAAAATAATCACATGAGCATCCAACTGTATTGTAGAGACCGTTCCCATGGTTACAACATTGGTAACCTAGTGAGAGTGAGGTCGTTTACAGATCTTTTATCAATACATTAATGCCTATATTGCGTAGTTGTGGGGTAAGGTGAAACCTAAAGGATAAAAGTGCTGGACATTTATTTGTGAGTATAAACAACGCAGCAATTGGCCTCATAGCGATGGCGTGGTTCCATCTATCTGTGGCGAATCTGACTCCTTCGGTCGATGGAAGGCAGAGAAAGGTTCCCAAATGTCTGCATCTGAGTGGCATGCGTTTACAACATGCGTAGAGCTGTTCCTGACAGTATGACACGTCTGATAGCCAGGCTGTAATTGTCGGGGCTGGTCTTCTGTCCTAATTCATTGCTACCCTACGTTTCGCTAATAGAAGTAACATGGCCCTAAGCCTGCCTGCATTCAAAGTACTTTTTTCATACAGCTTAGTAAGCCAACCAAGGGAGTGTGGGGGAGGGATGCAATGTAACATACACCGCTCTCCAAAAGTCAGCCAACTTTGAGCAGATCCAAGCTAAATGTAGGAGCATGACCTTTGATGTGTAACATCTGGCACAGTGTGAATCGGGAGATAACCCAATTCTAAAAAGTTGTAACAGTGAAAGGTATAAACAGTGTATATATTTGAAATGGATAGGACGCAGCCGGTAATTAGGAGATAGCCATTCTATTTGACTGTAGCAATAGGCCCACAGTTCGTCTGACAAGGGGGAGTCTAGATCCACGTTCCATGCTAACCGAGCCTTTGGGAGGAGTTTTGCATGTGATTCTAGAGGTTGGTGATCAATTTGCATGGAGATTGGCTGGTGTGTATGTTGCAATGCTGAAAGGGTCGGAGGGGTGGGGGAGGCAAATGTGTCATGCAAAGCACGGCATATGAAGTATAATTAAAAATGTAACCCTCTAACAAATCAAATGTCTTGGTGGCATCCAGAAGAGCAGCTGTTGTGAAGATCTGGGGGTGTAAATGATGCATAACTGCGAATATGGTACAAAGATTATGCGAAGTAGTGCACCCAGGGATAAAGCCTGATTGGTCTGGCCTCACAAGCTAGGGTAAAAGTTAAAAGGCGATTTGGCTAGTACTATGGCGTAGATCTTATTGTGTACATTTATTTACGATAGAGGGCAATAGAAATCACAGCATTCAGGTGGTTTGTCTGGCTTGAGCAATGCCACTATGACCGCTTCTCCTAATGACTGAGGGGAGCAATCCAGTTTCGAAGGACTCCTGATACATCGACAGCAGGTGGGGAACCAGTAGCGGGGGCAAATTGTTTCTATAAGGTGGCAGTCTGGCATCATGGCCTGGTGCCTTATCCCCAGGTAGACTATTTATTACTTGAGTTATTTCCACCAGTGTAATAGGCGAGTTTAAATGTTCACGGTAATCATGGTCTAACCATAGCAATTGTATGATGCCTAAATAAGGTGTAAGATTTCAGGACTGAGTATTGGGGTGGTTCTGTAAAGTTGAAAATAGGAGGACATGACACCTATCAGTCCAGATGGGGAGGAAATAAGTTGAGATTCCGCCTTCCGAAGTTTAGTTACATAAGTGTAGGCATTGGGTTTGTGAGGTAATCCTGCAAGTGTTTTTCCCTGGCGGTCTCCCTCACCGTAACAGTGGGCCTGAGCTTTACCTAGGTAATGAGATTTGAAGGTCACATCTACCTGGTATTCTGATAGTATATCTCTGATCTTTGGTAATGTGGAGCCATTTTGGTAGCAGGCAAACTCTGATTCCAAGCCACTAATCGCAGCCTCTTGTCTGGACAGAGACCCACGGATAGCTTTGAGGGTCCCTGACTGCTTGGCAATGCAGACTCCCCCGTATGACAACTTTATATGCCTCCCCCAGTATTGAAGGTGATCGTACTGAGCCCACATTTTGCTTGAAGTAGTCTGCAATTGCTGCCCTGACTTCTTCTTTGATGGCTGTGTCCCTGGTGGTAGACATCAAGTAAATACACAGGAAAGTGTGTGGGGAGTTTGTAAATCCAGCTTGACAGGAGCGAGATCTGAAAGAGTGGGGCATATGGGACACTGAGTTGGACCAAAACAAGGAATCTCCAGTCACCAACCAATAGTAGATTCTGGACCATGCATTGTGGTGCGTCAAGAAACAAGTGCTCTCCCTCTCATCACAATATGTCGCCAGGCATCATGTAGCTGGGTGACGTGGGTCAGTGTGTTGAGAGTTCTGGCAGTGTAGAGATGAGGGCGCTTGGAAATACCATATTGGTCTAATTGAGCTTTAAGTGTGACATTAAAGTTGCCCCACCCTTATAATGGTTTGAGGGCTGAAGTCTGAGAATAGTCTCCATACCTTTTAAGAAAAATTCGGGTTCGTCAGTTTTGGGGCCGTATATAGGTACTAAGGTTCTGGGTTGGTTTTAGTGTGCCTGCGAGTAGGATGGAACGGCTGTCTGTGCCGCTAATGGAATGAGACGTGTTCCAGGGGAGGCCCCTTTTAAACAATATGGTTATCCCTCTTGCATAATTGGAATAGACTGAGGAGTAAGATTCTCCCCACCAGCGTGTACAGAGCTCGAAGGCAGAAGTATGGGTCAGGTGGGTCTCTTGTAGAAAACAAATGTAAATTGTATGATGGTTGAGGTAAGCATGTACTAATTGTAATTTTCTGTGATCATGAAGACCGCGTATATTCCAGGGGAGATAGGTCGTACAAGCCATATTATCTCCTGTTACCAAAACATAAGCTATAGGGTTCGATGTGGTGTAACATGTGACTGGTCTGTGAAGACTGGTAACACAGTACGCAGTAACTAAGTGATGTGGTGGAGACAAACATCATGAGAGAACCAAATAGCAAGTGAAACACGCCTACCCACCCCCTGCCACTCCAACCACCAAATTGTTTGAGATAAACCCACTCCCCACACTGAACCCCATCATGTACAAAAAACGTTTGCAAATTTAAACCATCAGCAGTGAAAAAACATTATTCCAGCCAACCCTCGATATGGAGGGTAAGACATATTAGGAATCTTAGGAATCTTTATTATACAGTTAATAAAAACCGTAATGTACAAACAGAACAATGCATGTTAAATTAAAATTTTAAAATATATAAAAACATGATCAGGTTCTTAGTGCTGGGTGTTTATGCAGTGCAGTTAAAATCGTATTGACAAACTTCCCAACTCTTGCTAATGCCTGGGCTGAATTGTTGCTAAAACACAAAGTCGATGCTTCGCTGCAGTGTCTCAGTGATTGTTCCCGGAAGACGGGGATCAGTAGGCGACGTCGATCGGGGGCAAAGAATGGGCAACAGCAAAGCAGGTGGAGCCAGGACTCATGTTTATAGTTACAAAACCTGCAAGTGGGCTGCTCATTCCACCGGGCCCACTGGGGGTTAAAGTCAAAGATCGGTAGGGCTAGAAGCCTCATGTGTAGTATTTTGTTACGAGTCTGGGGGTTGAGGGAGTAGTTGAAGTATGTTTGAGGTTTTCCCTTGATATATGATTCGTTCAAAGCAGTAAAAAGTTCGTTTTTAGATAGCCCGGCAACGTCGGTCTGAAATGAGACTGAGATGATTTGTTTTGTTATTGTTTTTTTCCATGTTAGCAGAGGAATGGTTGGGTTAATGAGAGAGGTTGGTTCAATCTTTAGTGTAGAGATAGCAAGATGCAGCTGTTTGTGCCAAGGGGAATGTTCGTCTTTAAACACAGCTTGTAGTTGTTCTTTCAAGGATTGTCCTGGTGCTCGTAAGGTGTGTATATAGTATTTGATTAGGTCGCCCAGGCAATGGAGGTTTGCACTTGTCAGGCCCAGCTCGAGTCTCATCCTCGACCTCCTCACGTGCTGCGGGACGGAGAAGATTTTCTTATAATCTTTTATTTGTAGGTTTCCCAGAAATACGTCCATTTTCCTGGGAAAGGCCAAGTGGCCATAGGTCACTGCAGGTAATAGTTTGGCCCGCAGCACCCTTAGGATTGGTTCGGCTGAGGGACTGTGCAGGTGACGATTCAGGCGCCGAAGGCTATGAATGATCCTCATGCCCTTGGACCTTAAGTGTCCGAGGTGCACTGCTTGATTTGCCCTGGCGTTGAACCAAACTCCTAGGTAGTTGTAGCTGGTGCAAGTCATTATTTGTGATCCCCCTGCTCTCCAAGTGAGATTTTTCTTTTTGTAGCTCCCAAAGATCAAAATTTTGGTTTTTGATTCATTCATCACAAGATGGTTCTTTGTGTTATATTTATTGAGAGCGGTGAGCGATCTTTGCAATCCTGTTTTCGTATGGTCCATGATGATGATGTCGTCGGCGTATTGCATTGTCTGTAGGCGCAGCCCGCCCAGTTTAGGGGCAGCCAGGGCTGTGTCAGCCAGTTCCTTTGGTAGATCCGCGGTGTAAAGGTTGAATAATAGCGGAGCAAGTACACAGCCTTGTTTTAGGCCATTTTCAGTTGCAATTTTTTTAGATAATGTTTGTGCGCTGGTTTTAACTCTAACCCAGGTGTTATGGTGCAGGGATATCAAGGCTGACGGAAGAGGAGATGGTATTCCCCAGGAGTTTAGTTTGTTCCACAACGTCCCTCGGTTGACCCGATCGAAGGCTGCGCTGTAGTCCACGAAGCAGCAGAATAGAGGTAGTTGGCGAGCCAGGGTAGCTTTCCGCGACAAGTAGGACAGTGCCATTATGTTGTCCGTCGTGGAGCAACCTGCTCTAAAGCCTGACTGGGAGTGAGGAAGGATGTTATTTTCGCTGGCCCAGTTTTCTAATTCCGCCAGTAAGACCCGGGCGTATGCTTTGGCTTCGATGTCTAGCAAGGCTATCAGTCTATAGTTGGCCGGATTTGAGAAGTTGCCCTTTTTGTGAATTGGATGTATAATTGAGCCCTGCCAAGAAGGTGGAATTTTAGCTGTGAGAAAAGCGTGTGCGAAAAGGGGTGAGAGGAGTTCTGCCCAAAACTGCCGGAATTTTTTAAAGACTGCTGCAGGTATTCCGTTTGGGCCTGGTGCTCCGTCGTTCTTCATGCGACTAATGATCTTACTTACTGCGTTCTCAGGTACGACCAGGCCGGAGGTATTTCCGTTGAGTGGGGCTGGGGGCGTAGGGGTGGTTAAGCGCACCCGTGCCCCGCCATTATAAAGTTGATTAATTTGCTCCACTCATACGTTTTCAGGGACTCCGTTTTCTCTGGTGTGGCTGTTGTTGCTAAGCTGATTGATATACCTCCAAAAATTGGCTGGATTTCTATCCTTTAAGAGGAAGAAAATTTTTAACCAGGCTTCCTCTATGCGTTTGTTCCGTTGGGCCCATGCGCGTTTCTTGCGAGCTGCCCTATATGGCCCTTTCGTGGATAGCTGGGCAGCTTTATCTGCTTTTTTCCTGCAATTTGGGCCGTTTTCCCTCTTTCGTTTATTTTCAAGCATGTCCTCATAAGAGGGTTGATTAAGAGTCGTTGCATTCCGTTTTTTTAGAACGGCGGATGAGCCCCCCAGAGCCTGATGCAAGTCGCTCAAAAGATTGGGCCAATGATGCAAAATGGCTAATGGGCCGATAACGCTTTTTAATTGGGCGTTTTTCGTTACCCAATCGGCCAATTTTGGATCTAGGTTAATGGACCATTTAATCCTGCGTGAAAGTTGCTCATTTTCCTCGCCTGTGGATTCGCCTGTTGGTGTAAATCTGCAGGACGCGGTGGAGGAAAGACCAAAGGAAGCTCTTAAAGGCCTGTGGTCGCTCTCGGTTCGATGATCGATGTTGAAGTCCGTTAGGTGGTGGGCAAGCGTGTTTCCAACGAACAGATAATCAATAGTGGAAATGTTTCTATAAGTTGGAAGGGGTGCCCATGTGTGGTCATTTGCTTTTCTTAGGCTGGAAGCAGATGATATAGAACTAGCTTTAAACAGGGCTTGTAGATGCGCGACCTCTTTGGCGGGAGTGTTTTCGTTTGATGGTTTATCGAGCGATCTGTTAAAGTCCCCGGCTATGAGAGGGTAGTGGTTGGGGTATTTGATGAGAAAGTCTCCAATTGTGGCAGCCAGGGCGTCCAGAGATTGGTTTCTCGGATGTAGGGCAGGATTGACGTAGCAGTTGAAGAGAAGCAAACGGAGCGAGTTGTTGTGATTTTTTAATCCATTGATGCGTACTACTTGTGTTCCGGTTGGGTCAGATCCTATCATAGTTGCTTCCAGTCTGTGAGAGTGTTTGATGTAGACCGAGAGCCCGCCCATTGGCCGCCCAAAAATGTTCCGTCTCGTGGCTGGGACATGGAGTTCGTAGTATCCAGGAAGAGGGGAGGTGGTAGTTGCCCATGTTTCCTGAAGGCAGATTAGGTCACCACTTTGAAGGTACTCTACAGCCGGGATGTTCTTGATCAATTTCTGGAGCCCGGCCACGTTCCAGGATATGATTGTGAGGCCGTAGAGTTGATTGTTCCAGGTGTAGTCTGTTTTGTCTTTGAGGAAGTCAAAGATACCGTTGAGCTGACTGTCGACCATTTTCGACCTGGTGTCCTAGTTGGTAGTTGAGGGCCTGAGAGCTGGAAAGGACCCTTCTCTGGTTGCTGGAGCAAGTGATCCTCAGTTGTTCTTGCTGATGAGGAATGTTGGCCTGATAGTGTCCGGGGCCCGGATCTTCTCCACACTTTAGAATGGAATAAGTGTTTTTAGAATTTTCAGCTAGGACATGTGGGTATCTAGGTTGAGGTTGGGGCCTGATCTCTATGCCCCAGTCTGCGAGTTGATTTGCTTCACGTAGCATTGCTGTCAGGTGTGTCTGTTGGTTTAGCCCTACCACAGTTGACTCGTCGTGGGAATCGCCTGGCAGACTTGAAAATTTCACCCAGGCAATGTCAGCGGATCGTATATGGTTCAAGGATGGAATGTGGTTGAACAGACGCAGAATATTTCCCCTGTTCAATATGTCATAGTTGCCTTTAGCGTGGTATCTTGGAGTGAGTACGGCGGTTACCTCTCTTGGTTTTAGGTGTCTACTGATCCTTAGGGTGCCGGATGTAGCTTGGCTGTCAGGCTCTGGTGTTGGTCTGTGTATTAAAAGAGTACTGAAAGCCGTGGGTCCGAGTGGGGATATTGCCGTTTGTTGGATCTCCATGTTTGTATTGTGCGTAGTGATAGAGGATGGTTGCTCAATAACCTCGAGATGAGACCTTAGGATAGGTAGTCCGGGAGCAGGGCTTTTCCCTGCGCCTAAGGCTGTTGCAGGTTCAGGGCCAGTAAGCGTAGAACAGGCCTCGCCTTTTGATTTGTTATGGAAGCTAGTCAAGGAGGCGGTGGAAGGAGGCGCGACTCTGGTTGGCTCTTCATCGAGGCTCTTGATCTTTATTGATTTTAGTGGTAGGTTAATTGGTGCCATTTCTTCGACTTTCTTGCTTGATGTTTTTTTCATGAAGATTGGGAACAGTTTAGCTGAACTGGTGTCTGGGTTAATTGTGTGTATGCGGGTGGCAAAGGATGCTGCTCGATTTTTAGATTTTTCCCTCTTTTGTGCTTTCTTGAGCTTTTTCTTTGCTTTCCTGGAAAGTGGGGCTGCCTTTTGGTTGAGCGCTGTAGCTGCATCAAGATCTTCTGTTGTTTGGCAGGTATTCGATGGATATGATGCAGTGGATGTAGTCTGCATTAAGAGTATAGGGCTGGGAGCTGCAAGTAGGGTCGGCTGCGGATTTTTTGTTGGGCTAGCTGTAAAGTCTGTGGATCGGTTGACTAGGTTGTTGGTTGATACCTTGTGTGGGTTAGTTGACGCCGATGGCAAAGAAGGTCCAATAGGGAATTTTGAAGAGCGAACTGAGTCGACTAAGGAGGTCAGAACGGCAGGTAGATTTGCCCATTGGTCCACGATAGCCGCGCATGAGCATGAGCAGGTAGTTTGTGAGTTGGAGATCTGATTTGCAATATGGTCCATTTTTTCTTTCAGCTCGAATAGGCGTGTTGCTATTGTCTGTAGCAAATCCATTTGCAACTCCATTTTAGAAGATTGCCAAAGTAGGGCTTTGGCCGTCAGGTATTGTGGATTGGAGATTTTTGGTGATTCTGGGGCACCCATAAAGCTGGAATTCTCTGTGTTTTCAGGGGTGTGATGTTGATAATTTGTCCCACTGGATAGTCTGTGCAGCTGAGGGGTGGACTCCAGGGTTTGCTCGTTTTTGATTTCGAGTTGCTGTAAAAAAGATGCTGAGAGTTCTCCCAGATCTTGTTTTTTTGAGGCAGCCGGGGAGCATGTAACTGCGTTCGGAGAGGGGAGTTGCCTGATGGGTGAGTGGGGTTGATGTATGTGTGCCTCAGTTGTTGTTAGTCTAGTGTCCCCACTTGGGGCTGGTTTGGAATTGTCAGAATCAAGTAATTGTTGCGGGACTCCTGGGGCTGATCCTATGGTGGTATGAGAGACCAAGTCAGTGCCCAACCGCAGTGTAGTGGGACTGTTGGTGGTAATCATATTATGGTGTAAGAGAGTTTGACTGTTAATCGCCGATTGGCAGGGGCCCTGGGTAGTTGTTAATGGAGGAAAAGAGTCGTCCCAGACACTTGGGCTATTTCTTAAATGGTCTGTCCTGTCATTTACTGAAAGGTTGTTTAAAGGCCTCGGGTGTAAGTAGTTGGTTAGGAGGCCTGGGTTGGTAGGTTGTTGATTGTTCGATACCTTAGGGGTCCCGGGAAGAGTGCCAGGATTTGGGACGTTTGTACGATGTGTACTTAAGGGTAAGACATTGTCGCTGAGGTGAGGATCATCTGAAGTGTGCTGAGAGCCCCGAGGGACCCATCTCAGTTGCGTTAGGCAAACTTTGGTTTCGCTTTAGAATTGTTAAAGAGTTAACTTGCTAAGGAGAGCTGCAGCCCGGCAGGGTATAGCATGGCATAAGTTATTTCGGCCTTCTGGAGAAGCCACTTTGCAGACAAGAAATCACGGAGTGCCGCCTGCACTAAAAGTGTGAAGTCCGGGTAGAACACAATATTCTGCCCCGATATTGGTACCGCACTCATGTGCCAGGTATACTATGACATTATTCTACCTATAGTTGAGTAAGCTAGTATCTGTGGGATGAGTATGGGAACCAGGAGGCAACCTCGGTCCCAGTGTGCGGTGAGCACATTCCACTATGAAGACTGCTGATTTAATGGTCTCCAAAAATGTCTTTGAGTAGTGTTTCGACAAAGTCCTCCATCCTGGATATCGCTGTTGATTCTGGTATTACCACCCTTTGATTCTGGTATCCCTGTGATGTGCAAGTTATTGCACCAAGAGAGCTTTTTAGAGTCTTTGTTTTTTGCTTTAACGATGTTGAGGACTCTGTCCATTGGCGGCAACATGTGTTCTTTGAGTCTGCCTACAAGTCATCCACATCAGATTTGCGACTTTCCAGGTGATAGTCTTTCCTCATGCTTGTCGACACGTTGTTTGACTTGTTCCAGCTGGCTGCTCAATAGATTTAATTTGGCATCTGTAGCCTTTAGGCTCGTTCTGACATCCATAATGAAGCTTTTGATGTCAATGTTCTGCTGTGGATCTTTAGTGACCTGGTCTGGTGACGCTGAAGGGTATTGGCCTGTCAAGTCAGGCGCCTACTCTCAAAAAAATGTTTTAGTTGCTTGGTGTCGTGTTTACCCATGACAAAAGCAGACAGTAGAAGCAGCAAATCAAAAGGTACCCATTTTCGGGGGGGGGGGGGGGGAGTGGTTTGAGAGTAGCCTATGACGCGCCAACTGTCTTCACTTGCATGTGATCGCCACAGGCCCCTCTGATGTTGCCAAAGAAGGGGACCATATTGGGCCCTGCTACACTCTGGAGGACCACCACGCCGGGTGGCACGAGCAGGCACCAAGGACGTGGAACAATGCTGCAGTAATCAGTCGTGAGTTGTGAAAAGCAGAGCCCTTCAAGAAGTACCAGGATACGGCAAAGGGGAAATCAAATACCAATGGGCATTTCCTTTTCCCTTGATATTCCAACTACATGTAAAATAGACTGGTAGAACACCTAAAGAGGGTCAATTGATTCTCGGCACATTAGAAGAGGAATTACACAGCAGGATCCGGTCATACCCCCATAGAAAAATGGAGGCGCATGGTTCCTGGTGTGGCACAGCAGATGAGTGAGTGACCCGAAGACACTCCTCCAATAGATTGCTGGATGAAGCTGGTCAAGAATTCAACACAATTTTAGTTGGAAGTGGGAACAGGATGAAGGTAGTCCAAAGTTCCACTCCATTTCAGATAGGGGTTGTAAATGGCAAACTTGATGAAAATGACTTTAGGGCAGGAGTTGGTGTCTAACCGGCAATGGCTGTAAACCGATCACCCTGCACCTTGGGTGATTCAGTTCTTCATCCTGAAGGAGATTTAGTGTGCGTAGTTTTAAAAGTTTGATTAATAAGGGGACAGAGTAGAATGTTTAGAGGGAGAGATTGCACCCAGGCTCACCATGAAGTGAAACAGTAAATATCACACATTACTTGTGAGCTGAAACACGCCTTAGTTGCATTTTTTGATAAATACCATTTAAAAAATCACAAAACATGGAGGGCTTTTGTCAATAGCTCCTGATGATATTTTTCGCAGGAGTCTCCAGAAATAATCATTTAATCACTCACAAAATATTCCTAACTCCATTCCATCACTTGGCTAAGTCTGTGGATGTAATTATATCTTTTCATTGGAAGGCATTGTTTGAGTTAAGGGAATTCTTAAGACAACCAGAATGGCAAATATTTGATTGCACCAGGGACAACATTGAGGTGAGAGGTATTCATGATAGTTCCTGAGCTCCTTATGCTAATCGAGAGCAATTTCTGTTCCAGTTAATGGTTTTAATTAAGTGGGAGAACTTATTTGGGCAAGTGATTTCAATATAGTTCAATCACTAGTGATTAATAGACTTCCCCAGGATATGTTTACAAGTGGCAAGGGTATGTCCTGCGCTCTTACAAGCACCTTCCTGAATCTGGGTATCACTTGTATTTGGAGATCATCTCCTCTCAGTGAGAGATAACGCATGAACTTTTTCACACTGACATGAGACTTACTCGAAAAATGTATAATTTTGAGTGCAGATTCATTGGTTGAAAGAACAAGTGAAATAGAGAAGATGAATGGAATTTCAACCAATGCCCTGATTATATAGTAGAGTGGGATCTCTGAGGTAAGCAAAAATAAATGCTTTAGGAGGTTTGATCCTTCTCTAGATAAAGACGGAATATAAGAAATTGATCTAAAAATATTGATCAATTTGAATGATTATGGGGAAGTTTCTTCTAAAACCCTATGGGACGCGTTCCAGCCTGTAATATTGGCAAATGCATAAAAGTTAAGGCAGACCCGAGACCTAATTGGGCTCTGGTGCGAGGAGAGTACGATTTTAAAGTGAAACCACATCTAAAAGAAAATGGTTCCCTAACCTCGCTGAGAAGGATGACCGTTCTAAGGGGACAGCTTAACTCTTGTAAAGAGTGCTGCTTCGAGTCGAGTGATGATTATATAAAAAAGCCAATACATCAGATTAACTCTAGATATCATGATTATACACCAAGACAGCCAAGACCAGGATCCCTAATATTGTCAATGCAAATGGCTAGCTCAGAGTGGCATACCTAAGCCTTTACAGATTTTTATACTGCGAAGGGCTGACTGGCCTCTGGTAGTGGCTGCCTTACCTAAAAATTTGAACTTTCCCATATTAGGGAATGTTGAGCAGGAGTAACTGGAACAACCTATCTCAGTAGCAGAAGTGAAGAGGATTATTAAGGATCTGCAGCCCAGCGAGGCTACAGTCCCTCAAGAATTGACTAACTCAGTTTATAAATTATTCTACTTGATTCTAGCTCCCAACTAGTTAATGTATTCAATTCATTTTTGGAGATGGGAGAAATAACTCTCTCCCTGAGTTAGACTAACATTGCAGTGGTACATAAAGCCGACAATCCCACTGATAGTTGTTCCCCTTTATAGGCCGACTTTACTATTTGAGATTGATTTGAAAATACATCCTAAAGTTAAATAAACTTTTACTTTTTTGGTTCAGCTTCTTTGTGGCGGTTATGCGATAAAAACATTTAAACCTATAAACTGTTTTTGCAATATGCAGGTATTGAAAGGAGGACATACGAATATGTAAAAATATTTGAAAATTGTCGGACCAGTGAACTTCAATGGGTGAGAAATATTCCACCTTTTGATTGTCGTGGATCGACACATCCAAGATCTTTCTGTTTTCATGGAGGAGTGTGTTGTAGAGTGAACAGCTGTTTTAGGACTTGAGTTTGTTTCTCTGAAGGATAACACAAGTTGAAATTCACGGCCCCAAGGAAAATATTTTATTGTTTGGTAAGGAAATTGTTATGGTAGGAAGTGAGCAAGTCTTTTCATAGTCATTAAAACTGTTCATAGTGGTATCGTACATCCCTGTTGCAGTCAGCTAAATTTTTATCATCCCTCTTTAGATCTTATGATGGTGACTATTGCTCCTAAGAGGGTTCTAGTAAGAATCGAGTGCTTCTAACTATTAGACTATGCACCAAGTTACTCCCGTTTTACTCTTTCTGAAGATTCAGCTTCTTTCTGTCATCTCTCCTATTTACAGAATCAAATTTGTATTTCAAAACCATTTTTAGTAAAATGTTTGTAAGGTGTCTTGTTTACCAAATGGTGTGAATACTTGTGTAGTTCTTTGGATAGAGAAGCTTGCTACTTCAGAATAAACACGACATAAGAAACAACAAATGTAATTGAATTGGGAATTTTTTACATTTTAGAAAAAATTACCTAATTGGATATCTTCTGTAAATGTAGAGTACAGCTAATGCCATCAGTTCCTGTGTGTGGGTTTTTGTCGACTGAACTCTGAAAAAAACAGGAAATGAAAAGGGGAAATCTGAAAATAACTGGGGTATGTATGTCACACTGTCGAGGAAGAATGAGCAAATATGTAAATAGGAGACCCAAAGTAAAAAAGATTATCATCTTGGATGTTTTTTCAGATTAACATCTATTTAGTTCTGCAAATGTATCTAAATTCAGTATCAATGGTTTAAATATGCAGAGTAACATCATTAATAGACCAAAAGAGCCGTTTATATATGTAACTGATATCTTTAAAATTAACTTCTAGGTTGTGTGGATTACAGCAGGGTTTGTTCTTTTTACTGTTTGTAATGTAAGATTATTGTGGTACTTGTTTTAATTACATAAATAGTCCAAAACAAATGTTTAATTGATAATAAGAAACTCAGTCTAGGAAATATGTTTTTAATAACAATACTAGTAGAGTTCTTTTTATGAATAAGCATATTAGATTGCCATTTTCTTGCATAGATCTAAATACAGGAATGTAAAAAGCTGGGATTGCTGGTCTTTTGTTCTTGAGAGCGACTCCTCTCTCTTGAAACACTGCACTCATAAAAACAAAGACAGGTTATTCTTTTAATAAATGTCTATTTCTCTGAACTCCGTAGCAGTATTCATACTTGAATTAATTAAAATAAATTTGGCTGACAATTTTGAAGTATTTCCAACAATTGTGAAACGGGTAATTGGGAAAAAAAAAACGAATGTAAATGATATCTTTCTTTTTTTGACAGCAAGTGTAATGGGCACACCCTATTTAGTTCTTGGATACATATAGCTGTAGGTGTCTGTTAACAAGAACTGTTTCCAATGCGTATGATAATTTTAGGATGGGCTCTGGGTCAGCCCCTTGCTCATGATTGAATTGCTTGATCTGTCTCGATTGTCTGCTCCGGATCTGGTAGCTTTTCTCCCTATTCTTGTTTTTGTCCTGAGCATGAGCATTTCAGTGTGTGTTCTGATTGGACAAGTTGAACGTCTCCACTGTATACTTCAACTGACTATTTTGTTTCTCCCCCAACCACTCCTCCATTTAGACTAGAGCATTCCCAGAACTGCATGGGTTTCCTTCCTATATCGCTTTTGCTTACCTCCCATGCACTTGCATCACTTATCCCAGGCTCCCAGCTACAATTGTTTTTTTTAAAATAATTTGTCCCTGTTTTTGAAAACTTTTTTTAGAAGGACCTAGCAGTTACAAAGGGCTGTCAGGCCCCTTGATATTTCTTACACCCCACTCCCAATGGTGCCTACCTCGCACCCCATCCAACATTCAAATGTAAACTTGCGTGTGTTTATGCGTGAGTGTGTATGCGTGAGTGTGTGTGTGTGTGTGTGTGCGTGGGTGTGTGTGTGTGTATATATATATATATATATATATATATATATATATTCAATCAATCACGTCATTTGTATAGCGCACTACTCACCCGGGAGGGTCTCAAGGCGCTGGGGGAGGGGAAAGTTACTGCTCGAACAGCCAGGTCTTGAGCTGCTTCCTGAAGGCGAGATGGTCTTGGGTTCGCCGAAGGTGGGTGGGGGGGGGGGGAGTTCCACGTCTTGGCTGCCAGGTAGGAGAAGGATCTTCCTCCGGCGGTGGCTCTGCGGATGCGTGGTACGGTGGCGAGTGCGTGGCCGGTCGATCGTAGCTGGCGGGTGGGCATGTAGAAGGTCATGCGGTCGTTGAGGTACTTGGGGCCCAGGTCGTGGAGAGCCTTGTGTGCGTGGGTGAGGAGTCTGAACGTGATTCTCTTGCTGATGGGGAGCCAGTGCGGGTCTCCAACCTCTTGAGTAGCACACGAGCAGCAGCTTAATTTATGTGTAGGTGAGGACGGGAATCCGCTTGTAGATGCCGCTCCATAATGGATCTGCCCGACGCTTTTCGAAGCTCCATCTGCTTCTCTTCAGGGGCTTTAACGGAAGTGGTGTGCGCGGTGTGCTGCTGCTAGTGTGCTACTCAAGAGGTGGACAACCTGGAGCGACAATTTACACGCGGCAGTCCAGCCGCGGAGTATGCACCACCCCGTTACCCTTGGGGGTCACGGAAGTGAAACAGCAGCCGTACATGGGATCGAGGACGGGCCCACTTGTGGGGTCCATACAGGACTTGATTGTGTGCTTTCCGCACTTAATGCACAGTCTCATCGGAGCCTCCCATTGGCGGGTGTGTCATATGGAAATTGGAGAAGTGTGTCAGCGGGTGCGCACACCGCTTCCGTTAAAGCCCCTGAAGAGAAGCAGATGGAGCTTCGAAACGCGTCGGGCAGATCCATTACGGAGCGGCATCTACAAGCGGATTCCCGTCCTCACCTACACATAAATTAAGCTGCTGCTCGTGTGCTACTCAAGAGGTGGACAACCTGGAGCGAATATATATATATATATATATATATATATATATATATATATATATATATATATATATATATATATATATATATATATATATATATATATATATATAGTGTGTGTGTATATATATATAGTGTGTGTGTATATATATATATTGTGTGTGTATGCGTGCATGACCATTTCGGTTTCAAAGAAAACCCTTCACGCATCGACCGAAGACAATTACTGCTGGTTCTTTTTTGAATCATGTGTGACCTCTTGCAGCAGAATAAGTCTCTGTAAATAAGTGTGTATGTATATATATATATATATATATATATATATATATATATATATATATATATATATATATATATATATATATATATATATAAAACAATTTTTTTTTATTAAAATAATTACTTTTAATTTGATCCAAAGGTATGTGCTTTCTTTTGTCCCGAGGACGCCCCAATTTAATACGCGTTGACTCTCATAAGTGGAGTTCATCTATGCAAAACGGACTTTCAATGAATTCATTTGTTCAGAAAGAAGTAAAACCATAAGAGCGAGGTTCCCAGTTGACTCCTTGACATCTCTAGGTGGATTATGAACTGAAATTATTACAAAAACACCTAGGATGTATTTATTAACAGTTTGGGACAAGGAATGTAATGATATTGTGTAAACCTGCTCATGGCGGATGTTTGTGACACATTGGTAATATGTCTATACAATGCCCAGAGACATTGCAGCAAAAAAGAGAATTGTAGATCGATTTGTTTGGCATTTCAAATAAATTGTGTTGGCCTGTAGGCAATGTTTGAATAACTCATGTTTGCAGTGAGCATTAATGATTTTATGTGCAAAATTACCACACGTTACAATTGATCCCCATTATAAACAATTTTTTCTTTGTTTTACTTGGCCCAGGTTATGTTGGCTATATGGGCAAATTCCCGGGTTTGTGACAATAACATGTCAAAAGGCGTGGACATGCATGTCATCCAGGGGAAGGACGATTTCCTTATGGACATGCTCTCTAAATCAGAGCTCCCAGACCATTTTTTCCCTATTCTTAAGGGGATGTTAAAATCTGCCCCAGGAACTTCTGAGAGCAATTAAATGGCAGAGTGGTCATTCTGTGGTTTAAAAGAAGTTCAGGTGCTCCCCCTGTTACCCTATGTACAAGAAGAGACCCGTTGTCGGGCTCCTCAACTCCTCAGGATCGGAACAATGCTCATTATGGTCCACCTCTTGATAGCTTCAAGTCTGAGTGCTATTACAGCGCAGAACAGTGAAGCGATCAAGCGAGGGAAGGAAAAGGAGGCAACTGCGGGGAAGGAGACCTGTAAAGACACAAAAGCGCTGGGGGGAAGCTGGAAACCCAATGAGCGGGGTGCGGGATTTAGGATGGGAAGGCTCGGTGAAAGAGATGGGTCTTGAGAGCCTTACGGAACTCAATATATAGGAGGGGGCAGATCTAACAGCTTTGGGGAGTGCATTCCAAAAGGTGGGGGCAAGTACTGAGAATTTCAAGCCTCCCGACCTGCTTTTCTTAAAGTGGGGTACAAAAAGGAGGGACTTGGTGGAAGAGCGTAGTTTTCTGCCAGGGCGGTAGACAGTAATGGCAGAGGAAATGAACGTGGGGGCGGACCCCGCTAGGGCTTGGAAAGTTGTACAGCCCAACTTGAAGAGGGCCCGTTCTTTAATGGGTACCCAGTGAAGAGATTTGAGGGTGGAAGTGATATGCCCCGTTTGATAGTCTGATATTACAAAGAAATAACCACCTGTAAAGAAAAAGGATGTGTGATGTCCCAATGGACCCAGCTCAACGTGCTCCACCCAATAACAGGAGGCAGGTGAAAGCAAGACCCCGTGACAACAAAGGACACATACGAAACACTACAAAGAATAAGATAACACTTGTGTCGGATATGAGGTGTGCTAGATATCCTCTCTATGTGTACCCCCTCCTCACAGTTTAACGTACACTAGACTCTCCTCTGGTATGGTATCACAGAGGTTGCATGAGACCGACTTAGCTCATCCACAATCCCCTGCTAGAAATGATACATATCATAAAAGCATAGTTCGCAAACTCAAATCCTTGAGTTGATATTACTTCCACAGGATGTGTTAGGTTCAATGCTCCACAAAACAAAGTAAAGGTATTCTTTATCCACTCCTGGTGAACAAGTCAAGATTTACCACATACTGTTGAAGTTTGATACCACTTCTACCATACACCCTTGCACTGGTATCCCTGCTATTCTCAATAGACCACAAACGTGTCTCAACAACGCGGAGGAACACCTAGTGCTTCGGGTTAGTCACAGTACACAACACAAACGCTCGTACTCGCAAGCGAAGACCTCAAGGGGTATGTAACTCAGTTGCCATCCCCTATTATGATAATCATGAGCACTTTCCAAAAACTGTGCTCGGCGATATTTGCAGTGGTGCAGCTGCACCCTTATCGGACCCGCTCTTGTGGCAGCCGATGGTTATCAGGACCGGTAATCTCTCACCAGGTATGTTGCCGCCAGGATCCCCAGGTGGTACCAAGCCATGATTCCGGTTGAAGGCGTTCCCCCGCTGGACTCCAAACTCTAACTTCGGGCAAGAACAGTAACAAAAAAAGGAACCCAAAACCACGCATGCTATGCGTCTCAGGATTTAGAATACTCGACGGCGCCGCCAGGGCGGAAGTAAGTTAATAAGCCTTCCGCTGCTGTGTGTGCGTGCCGTGCTGCCGCCAGTGCTCATGGGATGTGTAGTCCTTGAGACATTTCCGCACTGATTGCGGAAACAGAACGGACCGCTTCCGCGCTGACTGCGGAAACCAGGACAGGGCTCATGCGAGACCTGACACCCGTCCCACCAGATGTCCTAGTAGTCCACATTGACTGCAACTTGCCTCGCCCAGATCACTGGTGATGCCCCTCCTCCAGGCAAGGGGATTCAGAAGATAGATGAAGCAGACAAGAGGGTGGCAGTGGTAGCAGCTACCCATTGTCAGATAGCCAATTCAGTTGTTGTCCTTTCCAGTTATGACCGGGCATAACCAAGCACAATGGGAGGAGATTTAGGAACCTGTTAAACATTTCCCAAAATAGTTCCATATGAGAAAGGGAGGAGATGGTCGGCAAAATCATCTCCAACCCCAACATCCACTGTACCTTGGATACCGCTCTCACGGCCTCCAGGGGCGTCAGCACTGGTGTCGCACTTACATGCCATGCCAGGCTCCTTCTCTCCAGGTTCAAACCTGAGGTGCAGCAGTATCTCCTCAACCTCCTGTGTGACGGGGAGCACCTTTTCGTTACACTGGTTGAAAAGTAACTGAAAAGATAAAATCAGAAGACCGAGGCAGCCAAATCCATGGGAGCTGTCCAGTCTGCAGCATGAATGGGCTCCTTTCAGAGGTAATAACCCTGAGAAGGGCCAAGACCACCTCGCCCGAGCAGCCTCATACCAGAGGCAACAGCACGCCAATAAGGGCTAATGAAGGTCTCTACAGAGGGATCAATAGGCAGAGGGGCAAAGAGATTCCAATAAGGATCCTCCAAGGAGGGACATGCTGAGCTCCCCTGATCACACATCTCCTGTCAGGGGGAGATTGTGATTTCCTCGTACTGCATTCCTCCACTCCCAGCATTCTTCCACACTCAGTAACAAAAATCTTTCTTCCAGGAAGATGTGCACTCTCTTCTGCAAAAGGGGCCATAGAAGCCGGAGCACAGCAACACCTAGGGACCAGGTTATATTTCTCATTCCCTAGAAGACTTCCTCAGGCCAACCTCCATCTCCGACTCCTTAACAACTACATAATATAAGAAAATGTCCCCAATGACAACCCTACAAGAGGTTACGCCCCAGCAGGAATGTCGTGACCGTGCTCGACCTCAAGGATGAATATTTCCAGCCACCCTGCTTAACGGAAGTGATTTGTGGTAGCGGACCACACTACAAGTTCAAAAAACTCCCTTCGACGTCACCACAGCCCCAGGGTGTTTACAAATTGTCTGGCAGTGGTGGCCGCACAGCTATGCATGGAAAGAATTCGTGCCTCCTCTTACCTCAAAGCTTTGCGTATCAAAAGCAGCAGCAGGCCACAGTGTCTAGCATGCGCTTAAGTGGCAGTTTGTTTACTTAATACAAATTAACTTTACAGTAATCTCCAAATACAGTCCTTCATAGGCTCCATCTCCAATACAGCCACAGGCAAAGCATTTCAGAATGAGCGAAGGATCATGGCTTTCCAGCGCCTGCTACCTCTTTTTCAGCACTTCAGTCCGCTTGCAGTTCATCCTGTCATGCATCTTTTGGAAACTATGGCATGCTGCATTGGATTTTTTCCTATGCAGTGTTTCATATGCACACCCTTCTAGAGTGCCTGGCTGTTCAGTGTTCCCAACCACAGGGCAGGCCTTTCACAGACACAGTCCCAAATGTTAACACAAATACCTCTCTGGGATTGAAGCGCAGATCTCAGCCAGTACACAGTCCAAGGACAGTGGCCATCTCGATACCAGGATTGCCACATCAATTACTTGAAACTGTTAGCCATTCAGGTAGCCCACAAAGCCTTTCTGCGGTGTATTTGCAGCAAGGTAGTCCTTATCAGAACGGGTGACATAACAGACATAAATTGCATCAAAAAACAGTTTGGCACATAGTCCCCTAGCTCTTCACTATAGCATTCACCATTTGACGGATAATCTTCCAGAAGTAGCCAATAATTTTACAGACCTGCTCAGCAGCATGTATCAAAACGTTCATAAGTATTAATTCCACCCCCAGGTCCTTCAGGCACTTCCAGAGCAAGTGCCTACGCCAAGCTCTCCCTTTACTTACCTGTGACTTGCCCTCTGTCCCGTCTAAGCTCTTGTGGACCTAGCTCCTGCTCTTCAAGACACCCTCTTCCACATGCTCTCACTCTCATGCTCCTCTCCCTGTTATGTCATTCCTTTTCAGTCTTTACTCGTATTGCCTCTTCCTCCTTTGACTTTTGTGCCTTTTATCTCTGTGTGCTCTTTTTCTTCTTCTTCTTTCCTCTCTTGCTCTCTCAGCTTTTGTCACTTTCTCTGACTTTTTCTTCTTTTTGCTCTCTTCCCTTTTGCTGTTTTCCTGTGCTCTTTTGCCATCTATTTGGTGCGGTGCACAGACAAAATATCGACTCCAAAATATCGAATGAACAAAATATCGAGTTAAAAATATCGATAATAATAAAATATCAATTACAAAAATATCGTTGGTCAAAATATCGATTAAAATAATGTTAAAAAAATATCGAGTACAAAAATATCGACAAAATATATATAAATTGTCAAAGTAAAAAATGTCAATAATATGTAGAAAAAAGGTTAAAAAAATAAAACATTTTTATTAATAGTAATATAAATTGTAGTTAATGTTTAGGAGCGGGATGTTGGGTTAATAGGGGATAAGGGTGGGGAGTAATTTAATAATAATTAATTAATATATGTTTGTAAATATTTTTAATTAGTAATTAATTGGTAATTAAATAATATTAATTAGTTAATTACATTATTAGAGTTATTTATATATATAATTTTTAGTTAGTGTAAATTAATTATTTGGAAAAAATAATATTAATTATTAAATTAAATTAATTACAGCTAATGTGCTAATATATTTACTTTATTGTTATTGTTAATTAATAATTAATTGGTAATTAAATAATAATTAATTTTGGGTAAAGGAGTATTTTTAGGGTTCAGGGTCAGTTTTCAGTTTTTGGGTAAAGGGGTATTTTTGGGGTTCAGGGTCAGTTTTCAGTTTTTGGGTAAAGGGGTATTTTTAGGGTTCAGGGTCAGTTTTCAGTTTTTGGGTAAAGGTTTTTTTTTAGGGTTCAGGGTCAGTTTTCAGTTTTTGGGTAAATGGGTATTTTTAGGGTTCAGGGTCAGTTTTCAGTTTTTGGGTAAAGGGGTATTTTAGGGTTCAGGGTCAGTTTTCAGTTTTTGGGTAAAGGGGTATTTTTAGGGTTCAGGGTCAGTTTTCAGTTTTTGGGTAAAGGGGTATTTTTAGGGTTCAGGGTCAGTTTTGGGTTTTTGGGTAAAGGGGTATTTTTAGGGTTCAGGGTCAGTTTTCCCTACTGTTGCACCCACTGGAGTGGGAATAGTAATTTTAACCCCTACGCTATCCAACGCTTTCCCTACGCTTGCACTCTTTGGAGTGGGAATAGTATTCTTTACACTTCTGGTATCGTACGGTAATATAATAGTATCTTATTTAATTATAGTATGTTACTATATATATATGTTTTAACAAATAAGATTGTAATTTTTTTTAATATTTTCATTTATTATTTTATTATTATAAGTTAATGTAAGTATTTTTAAGTATATTTTAGTAATTAAATTTTCATATTAATTTAATTTTACACTGTTTTTAATAAAGTCGATATTTTTTACAACTATATTATTGTAAACGATATTTTGTACTCGATATTTTTGTACTTACCTGTTTGTAGATACAAACTCGATATTTTGACTGTCGATATTTTGGCCACGATATTTTTGAAAGTCGATATTTTGACCCTCTATATTATTTCAGTGATCCATTTGGTGCCTCCTTCCTGCACTCTTCCCCCTTGCCTGTTCCTTCCTGCGCCTACTGCTCCTTCCTGTGCCTCCTGCTCCTTCCCATGCTCCTGCTAAGCCTTTCCCATTGCCACCTGCATTCCTTCCCCCTCCCAGGACCTACTTAATGGAGGACGCAGCAGGGACCAGCCATTAAGCTGGTACCTATGCTCAGCTCTCCCTGTAATTTCCGGTGATCATTCCTCTGACCGATCTAGAATCTAGCAAACCTGACTTCTGTGCCTCCAAGCACTCTCATCATGCCCCTCTCTCGCATACTCTCATTCAGCCTCTGTAGCTGCTGCCTTATGATCCTCCCACCTCGCTGTTCTGGATTTTGTGCCTTTTCACTCTTTGCTCTTGTAACTTTTTTTGCTTCTTGCTTGTTTTTACTGTTTGCTTTTTACCTCTTGCTCCTTTGCCTTTTGTGTCTTCTCTGATTTTTGCTCTTTTTACTCTTGCCTTTTCCCTCTTGCTGTCTTGCCATTTGGGCCTTTCTCTGATTCTTGCCTCTTTTTGTTCTCTTCCCTTTTTAAAAAAAAATAGTTTTATTAACAATCATCTACAATCAGGAAATAGCAAACAGTATATTCATACAGACATTTCAATCCGGTACATAGTTTTGAGTCACAGTATAACACAGTATAACACATCACAGTCATTGAGATAAATCAAAGAGTGCATGTCTTCGGGGGTTGGTTGCAATGGTGGGGTACAGATGTCACCTCTATAATGGTTCCACTTCCCCCATATCTGGGACCACTTCCTAGGGCAGCCTCGGGCCACATAGATGGTTTTTTCGCGGAACATACTCCAATCCATGTTGGTCTTCCAGTCTTTTTAGCGAAGGAGGTGCAATTGCCCCCCAAGCTTGGGTTATGTTCCTTTTGGTCACCATAAAACCAAGTGTGGCCCATTGTGCTTGGTGTGTGTTCAAGTCCCTGGGTTCCCGCACGTTAAGCAAGCACCTACGTGCCTCCATGGGCAGGGGGACTCCCAACACCATCCCCACTACTCGGTGGACTTCCCTCCAGTAGGACTGAACAACTGGACATTCCGGATGATATGTAGGAACGTGCCCAACTGACCACACCGCCTGCGACAATCCCCCATGGGTGCCCTGACAATCAACATCAGTCTAGGTCCGGTCATGTATATTCTGTGTAGGATTTTGAGTTGAACAAGGCGCAGTCTAGCAGAGATACCAACCACTCTGGGGGAGGATACTGCCTCCTGCCAGTACTCATCATTCGAGAGGGATGGATGCACACCGAATTTACTCTAAGTTAATCCATTACATGCTTAGTACTCAACAACAGCGTGCTTATTACTGGGTGCGTGCCTTTCCCGGTGGCGCGCATCTCAATGTAATCAAGTGTGTGGGGCGGCATCTCACCCCACGGCCCAGTGGCACAGCAAAACGTAATTTTCCAAAGTCATCTGAACATTCCACAAGTTATCAAAAAGCTATTCCGTACTTAATTCATCTGGTCGACGCTTTTCAATGTTTTGCCACTTGGATGAAACCCTGCTATTTCACACTCTTCTAGTGCTCTGAATGTGTCTATCCGGACCTGGTTAAAGAACACGATTGAAAAGCAGGTTAGTTCGAAGCAGTGTTCTTTTATTAAACCCAATGCATTTCGGGCAACATCACAGGCCCTTCGCCAGGGGTTATTGTAAATTAACAAACATTCTCTGTAAAAATGTTTTTAGTGAACATTACTTTTGTGTTACACAAAAAAATATATTAATAATCTATAATTCACCTTAAAATATCACAATATACTATGTATTTACTCAATCATTACATAATTTTACCTAAATTCAAACATTGCTATCCGTTCCTACTCTATCCCTCTTCAAGGGAAGTTTATATTTCTCCCACGAGTTACATTGACCTTTCTGCTCTTAAGGTGATTTATCACAAAGTCTCAAAATGCTCCTCCTGCCAGTACTCGTCATCTAGCTCGAAACCTACACCGTCCATTTTTGCCGGAGCTGTGCAAGGGGGTCTTCCATATTATGTATTAGTTTATTATAAATCAAGGAGATCGATTTCTCCGGGAGTAGCCCGTCTAATATCCTAGATTGCAATGCGGGGGGGGGGGGGGTCGGGGGAGGAGACCTACAGGGATAGCAGATTGCAAGGCGTGTGGTATTTGTATGTAGTGAAAGCGTTCTGTGTGGGCTAGCTCATGTTGTTCTTGTAGGGATGTGAGCCTTTTAATGTCTCCCTTGTCTCACATGTCCTGGGTACTGGAGATGCCTATCATGTCCCATTTATTGAAACCTTTTGTTTGCCATAGGTTTCCCAGTTTCGTTGACTCCCAAAGGGGGGTGGCCAGCATCAGTCTTCCCTCCCAGCCCAGAGATCTGGTGGCAGCATGCCAGACGGACACTGAGTGCCCTGTGGGGCTGGTTAAAGCTGGGCGAACAGGTTTAGAATATACAGTTATGTTAGTTACCTCTGAGGAGTAGCCACCTGTCCATTCGAAAGCCGGGGTTGTCAGGTGATCCGTAGGTGCCCTGGTTGATGGCGGTCAGGTGGGCGGCCCAATAGTACTTCTTAATGTCAGGAAGGGTAATTCCTCTGTCGTACCACTTCAGAGTCAGTTTACTGAAGGCTATTTGCGGCGGCCCATCCCACAGAAGCTCTCTGAAGTCGTCCAATTTCTTTGAAATAGGTGGGGGAACAGCTTCCAGCGAGTTCTGCAGGGCATAGAGGAAGTGGGGGAGGGACATCAGTTTAAAAAGGGTGGCCCTCCCCAATAGGGACAATGGGAGAGTTCCCCAAGTTGCAATATCCCTCTGCAAACGGTGGAGAGGGGGAAGGAGATTGTGTTTTCTAGTGGAGTGCAGGATTCAAGGACACTAATATCCCTAAATACTTGAACCCTGATGTACTGATTTTAATTGGGCAATTGGAGGGCAGAGCGGGCACTTCCCCATGAAGTGGATACAGGTGAGAATTGGTCCAGTTGATTTGAATCCAGAGTATCTCCCAAAGATTTCCAATAAGTCCATTAGGACAATCAAAGATCTTCAAGGGTTGGTGAGATATAGTAGGATATCGTCGGCGCATAGAGAAATCCTGTCTTCCCAGTCCGCCGACCAGCGGAATCCTCGAATCCTCAGATCCTGTCGGATCCAGGCTGCTAGAGGCTCTAGCGCCAGGGCAAATAGGAGGGGGAGAGCGGGCAACACTGAAGGGTGCCTCCGCTCACAGCGAAGGTGTCTGATTGTTTGTTATTAACTACCTTTGCTAATGGTGCCGCGTACAGAAGGCGGTCCCAGCCAATGAAGTCTGGGCCAAATCCCAGCTTTTGGAGTTCACCGAAGAGATGGGACCATTCAACCATGTTGAACGCCATCGTAGCATCTAAAGAAACCAAGATTGACGGTTCACGCATCATGTTTGCTTTCCAAGTACCCTATGGACTCGGCGGGGGTTTAGTGCCGTGTTCCGCCGTGAAATAAAGCCTGACTGATCAGGATGTATAAGACTCAATATGACCTTGGCCAGGCGATTTGCGAGGACGTTCGCAAGGATTTTCGGTTCAGAGTTAAGTAGAGAAATGGGCCGGTACGAAGTACAGTCGGTCTTCGACTTGCCCTTCTTATGGATAACTACTCAAACATGACTTTAAGGTGCGCTGATAGCTTATCCGGACAAAGCTTATATAATTTTATGGGTATACCATTAGGGCCAGAGGCTTTTTCAGATTGAAGCGATCTAATGGCTTGGGCAATTTCATCCGTGGTTAGTGCTGTCCAGGAGTTGTCTATTCGCCAAGGTAAGGGTGGGCAATGTGATATCTTTTAGCAGGTCGGTAGAGTCCGCCTCTGTGTAGGGCGTTCTAGCCCTATAAACCGCCTCGAGGTGTGTAGCAAAACGGGATGCTATATCTTGGGGGTCCACTATGTCGGTGTTTAATGCATCAGGGAGGACCGGGACCAGTCTACTCGCCCACTCCCGCTTATCTAACCAAGCTATCAATTTTCCCGCCTTGTCCCCCAAGTCATAAAGTCGCCCAAGCTTTTCCTGTCCCAGGGCACGGGCGGCATCAGTAACAAGGGCCTTGTATTCAGACTGTTTAAGCTGGTGTAAATGGAGCGAATCAGGGGAGTCACTGTTAACCAGCTCCTCCTCCATCCGAAGGATATCAGTTTCTATGTCAGTCACTGCTTTTTGCTGCTCTTTCTTGTGGCCTGATATTAAAGACAGAGCTTCCCCCCTGATCACCGTCTTAAAGGCCTCCCAGAGTGTTTGGTCAGAGGACACAGGGCCTACAAAGTAGTTGTCCATGGCGACCAGGAGGTCTTTATGTATTTTGGGACTGCGGAGGTGCCAGGGGTTAATTCGGGCGACCCGACTCACCTGCGTGTGATCTAAGAGTAGATGAGCCCATACCGGTGAATGGTCAGAGATGCCTCTAGCAAGTGACGGACCTCCCGGTTGTGCGACATTTGAGAACTAGGTACCAGAATATGGTCAAGGCAGGAGAAACTGTGATGGGCCCGGAGTGGAATGTGTATTGCTTTGTTTCGAGGTTGAAAGTGCGTCAGGTGTCTATTAGGCCCCTGGCCTCAAGAAAGTCTGATAGTCCATGAGAGGAGGGTCCTAATTCGTGCAGGGGATGCCGGTTGAGCGTCCCGGAGCACACTGAGTTGAAGTCCCCCCCCCAACACTAACAGACCCTCCGGTAGGGAGAGAATCGTGGTACAGAGGTCTAGGAACATGGTCGATTGAAGGCACGTGGGTTATAGATGGAACACAGGGTGAGGATCTGCCCCTCTCAGGAGCCAGATGTGCCTGTCACCCAATATAAGAACACTAGAAAATAACTAAAGGTAGAAAAGAGGAGAAAGGTTAGCACTCCATCCCCTTGTCCCCCCCAACCCCAAAAAGTGCAGGTCAAGTGTCCCCAATAGGTCATAGTTAGCTTCCCTGATGCACTACTGTTCTAGGCAAGCTCTTGTCCAGCTATGGGCCTTCACGGACCCCGGTACCTTAGTGTGTCCATGTGGACCGCTAGAGCGTCTCTCAAAGTTCACTCTTGGTCCTGCAGATCTTGACCCTTGCCCCGCTCCCTCTTCCGGGGCCGCTGATTGGTCGACTGTCTAGCCGGTCCGAGGCCACATCAGGATTATCGAAAAACCAGGCCCTGCCCCCGACCTCCACATGGGGGCGGGCTGAGAACAGCATAGCTTACTTCAGTCCCTTGTCTCTGAGTTTCTTCTTGACAGCCAGAAACGATTTGCGTTGTCTCCTAACCATTTGTGTGAAATCTAGAAAAAAGGAAAGGGTGGCGTTCTCATATCGCACGGGGGTGCAGAACAAGCACTTTGCAGGATAGCATCCCTGTCTCTAAAATTTAGGACACAGGCTATCCAGGGACGCGGAGGTGCGTCCGGCTTAGACCATCCACCTGGGATTCTGTGCGCACGTTCTATGGTTAAAAATTTTCCTAGACCCTTCGGTTTGAGGTGGTTTAGGATGAGGTCCTCGACGAACAGGTCAGGGGCCTCCCTTCTGGTTTTTTGGGCACACCAGGATGCGGATGTTATTGCGTCTGGATCGTCCTTCGAAGTCATCTAGTTTGTGTTTGGCTGTTGTTCAGAAAGATTTAAGATCTCGTACTTCTTGCTGGAGCTGCGACACATCGTCCGTCAAGCTGGCCGTTTTATATCCAGGGATTTTACTTTTTCATTGATTTTAGTAAGGTCGGCCTGAATAAGGTTTACTTCGGTGGAGATAGTGTCCAGAGATGACTTAACCCCCCCTATGACCGCCATAACATCCTGCAGAGTCAAGTCAAGTCAAGTGGATTTATATAGCGCGCTACATACCCAGAGGGTCTCAAGGCGCTTGAGGAAGGGTGGGGAATTACTTGTCAAATATCCAAGTTTTAAGTTGCTTTCTGAATGCTAGGTGGTTCTGAGTGAGACGAAGGTGAGTGGGGAGTGAGTTCCAGGTTTTAGCTGCCAGGTAGGAGAAGGATCTACCTCCCATGGTGGTTTTATTGATGCGAGGTATGATAGCAAGGGCTTGGTTGGAGGATCGTAGCTGGCGGGGGGGGGTGTAGAAGGAGAGTCGTGTGTTGAGGTAATCTGGTCCAAGTTCGTAAAGTGCTTTGTGTGCGTGGGTTAGGAGGCGGAAAGTAATCCTCTTATTGACGGGGAGCCAGTGGAGTTTTTTCAGGTGACTGGAGATGTGGTCTTTACGCGGGATGTCTAGTATGAGTCTGGCTGATGCGTTCTGGATGCGTTGGAGTTTTTTCTGGAGTTTTGCGGTGGTACCGGCGTATAGGGTGTTTCCGTAGTCCAGGCGGCTTGTAACCAGTGCATGGGTGACCGTTTTTCTGGTTTCGGTGGGGATCCAGCGAAATGTTTTTTTGAGCATGCGAAGAATGTTGAAGCAAGAAGATGAGACGGCGCTGACCTGTCTGGACATCGAGAGTGAGGAGTCCAGGAGGACGCCCAGGTTCCGTGCGTGATCCGTCGGGATGGGTGCTTTTCCAAGGGCCTCTGGCCACCAGGAGTCATCCCAGGCGGAGGGGGAGGTTCCTAAGATAAGGACTTCTGTTTTGTCTGAGTTAAGTTTCAGACGGCTATGCTTCATCCACTCGGCTACTTCTTTCATTCCTTCATGTAGGTTGGTTTTGGCGGTGTTAGGGTCTTTGGTGAGTGAGAGGATCAGTTGGGTGTCATCAGTGTAGGAGATGATGTTGAGGTTGTGTTGGCGTGCGATGGCTGCGAGGGGGCTCATGTATACGTTGAAGAGGGTGGGGCTGAGTGAGGATCCTTGTGGTACGCCGCAGATGACTTCAGTGGCCTCTGACTTGAATGGTGGGAGGCGGACTCTCTGGGTTCTTCCGGCAAGGAATGAGGTGATCCATTCCAGTGCTTTTCCTTGGATTCCGATGTTTCTGAGGCGCTGTAGAAGGGTGCTATGGCAGACTGTGTCGAAGGCTGCGGAGAGGTCGAGGAGGATGAGGGCGACTGTGTCTCCATTGTCCAGTAGAGTTCGAATGTCGTCTGTTGCGGCGATGAGGGCGGTCTCCGTGCTGTGTTTGGCTCGGAAGCCGTACTGTGAGGGGTCGAGGGATTTGTTGGTTTCGAGGAAGGCGGAGAGCTGGTTGTTGACGGCTTTCTCGATGACCTTGGCTGGGAATGGAAGGAGCGAGATGGGGCGGTAGTTTTTGAGTTCGGTGGGGTCAGCTGTAGGTTTTTTCAGAAGGGCGCTAAGTTCGGCGTGTTTCCAGCTTTCTGGGAAGGTGGCGGAGTTGAGGGAGCAGTTGATGACGTCTCGGAGGTGTGGTGCTATGATGGAATCAGCTTTGTTGAAGATGTGGTGAGGGCATGGGTCTGTGGGGGATCCTGAGTGGATGGAGTTCATCAGGCGGATGGTGTCTTCAGTGGAGATTGGGTTCCAGTCATTAAGGGTGTTCAAGGGGGGTGAAGGTCCTGCAGAGGGTTGGGTGGGTTGGTCTCCGGATTGGTTGTCGAAGCTGTTGTGGATGTCTGCGATTTTGTTGTGGAAGAACGAAGCTAGGGAGTCGCAGAGGGCTTGAGAGGGGGTGATGTCGTTGGAGTTGGCTGAGGGGTTGGTAAACTCTTTGACGATGTTGAATAATTCCTTGCTGTTGTGGGCGTTGTTATCTAGTCGGTCTTTGAATGCGGCTTTCTTTGCAGTCCGGATCAGTTGGTGGTGAATGCGGGTGGCGTTTTTGAAGGCGTCCCTCGTGCTGGTGTTTGGGTCTTTTTTCCAGGCCTTCTCGAGGGAGCGACAGAGTTTCTTCGATTTCTTAAGATCATCGTTGAACCAGGAGGCGTTTTTGCTGCCTAGTTTGGTTTGACGTTTTTTCAACGGTGCTAGGATGTCGGGGCTGTTGGATAGCCATTGGGTGAGGTTAATGGCTGCTTGGTCGGGGTTTGAGGAGTGGACAAGGGGGTTTTGAAGCAGCGATGAGGAGATCTGGTCGATGGTGATTTTGTTCCAGTTTCTTCGTAGAGTAGGTTGAGGATGGTTGTGAGTTGTGGTCTTATTGTAGGTAAAGTGAACGCAGCAGAGTCAGTTCGGAGGGTGGGCCCACGGAATCCTCCACTACCCTGGGGGGGTTGGTGTGCATCCATCGGCGAGCCCTTTGGCAGGGTGTAGCAGTCCAATTTGTTTGATTGGATCTGTCTCGTACCCTTGGAACCCCTGGCAGGACCCTAGTCCGGTTTACTAGCCATTTTCTGTTACCGCCCCTTGATTCTCCAGTGAAAAAGGACAATGTCACTTGCTGTGGGCGCCCAGGGTAACAGCTGAGATGGCTAGCCCCCGTGAGTGAACCAGCCTCTCGCCTACAGATGACCATGTTAAGCACCGCAGGTGCAAGGGAGGGGGCCGCCAGCCAATCACTTCCAATTCCTACAGGTGCACCCACCTACTATGCCAGTCCGGGCCAAGATTTGCCCCGTCGTGGCGGCGTCACTCAGGATCTCTATTGGCAATGCACAGGGGCACACTGTGCATCCAGCAGTCTCAGGTGAGGAAGCGAAGAGGACAGCTCTGGTGCAATCCCACCATACTTCAGCCTGTTTTAATTTACTGCACCACTGCCCCCACTGTTACAAGGTGCTCTGCCCCTGCGAGTCACTGCTCCCACATAGGGCCACGCCCCTATTGTTGTGCTCCTATGCCCGGAAAATGTTACATTCAACAGTCTGCTGGGGGGCTAGCAGGCACTCACGAGCAGAGAGGCAAGCCAGGTCCAATTCCAGAACACCCCCCACCAGAGGACGCCACAGGATCACGGGATGAAGGCTAGGGGGGCCGGTTCACTGCCACTTGGTACGTTGGGCCGTTGCTGACGTCACTCTGAAAGGCAGCAGGAGCTGCCGCAACTGTGTAGGGTTCCAAGGAAGGCGAGGCGGCCCACCGCATAACTTTGAGCTTCTGGAGCCCCACCGCCGGAGGCAGTGGCGATGTGCTCAGCGGCGCCAGCTCGACCGGTGACTTCCGGTCCGGGTGGCCGATTCCACTTAACCTCCGGGCAGCCGCTGCAGAACTCTTGCACCCAGCCCGCAACGCTCAGCAGGCCCAGGTACGCAGGCTCCTTATCTCCGGCCCTGGGTGGTGTTCAGGGTTGCGGGGCACAGCGATCGGTTACGTTTGCTTTCCGTTACTGATCTAGGACCTCATGGGGCAGGATGGACGTCAGGATAGTCGGTTAGGGGGACGTCATCGGCGGAGCCGAGGCTTCAGGTGGCAATCTCATTCCGGCGATTGGTCACTCCCCCTTTCTCTTCCCTTTTGCTCTCTCTTCCTGTTCTATTTTGCCAATTCTTTTGAGCCGCCTTCACCCCTTTTCTCCTCCCCCTGCTCCTTATCTGCTCCTTCCCGTGCCTCCTGCTTCTTCCCTTGCTCTCGCTAAACCACGCCCACCAACCATTGCGCTCCCCGCCTCCCTTCCTAGGACATTCTTAATGGCAGCTGCAGCACAGGTGGACCAGGTCCGGTGCCACAAACCCCTGGTACAACAACTCTCAGAAGTAGTCTGCAGTAGCCCACCAGTCACTCAACTCAGGATGTCTATCCCTACTTAAACCGTCACTGCACCACACAACACCACCTCGACTCCATTTTTGCCACCTTCAGCATCACTAACCGCAACCACGTCCTCTCACCTGGACCGATCACGCCATCGCCCACTTCCAAATTAACATCTGGCCCCAAACGAAACCCCACCATCACTCCCAGCCTGTCCAACTTTTTTGGTATTCTTCTCAGTCATTGGCTGTGGTTCCAGAAGATATGTGTCATATAGAACTTGGGTCTCTGGTCAATTCTGCAGAGTGCAGTTGAACCTGGATGCTGCCCTGGACAATGGCTGTGACCTGTAGAAGAATAAACAACTTAACGAGTTGAGTAGGAGTGTTCTTCACAACACCAAGCAAAGCTGGAGCAGCTTCTCAGAGTCAAACTAGTCCTACACCCTGCACATGTACCAACCCAACCTCACTGGCAACCTAAGCAGCGTTCTCAAACCATTCAACAAGTGGTTCAGACTGCCCGACTCCTTGGCATCCCGCAAACAAAACAACCAAATGTACTGCAAAACATGGAAGCAGGCAAGTTGGTACACAGAGGAACTCCTTTCAACCAAACAAGACTGCACACAACTGGAAAGAAGATGGAGAATGAATCACAAAGAAACAGAAAAGGACAGCTTCAAAGCGCCATTGAAATGTTGCCAGATCCAGGAAACTAATAAGAATTCCACATAACACAAAAACAGAACTGGAGGTCGCACCTTCTCCTACCCCCCCCCCCCCCCCCCCACCCCCAAAAGCATGAAACAGCCTCCCACAGAACATGTGAGCCTCCTCGATGCTTCTTGATTTCGACAAGAAGCTGAAGACCTGGCTTTTCAAATAACTATCCTTGGGAGACTGCCGCATTGCCACCTGCGAAGTGCCTGGATACCCTCATGGGTGATTAGAGCGCCATAACAATATTTATAACAGAACATAACCTAAGTCGGGCACTCTGTGGATAGACTTGTTCTCCACGCAAGAAAACTCAGTTGATTGGTCCTGACAAAAGGCTTCCCCTCGGGCTAATTCTTCTCTCACACAAACCAGGTCAGGCATCCAGATCCCAAGAATCACAATCTTATGATTTGGCACCTGAGATCCTAGAGTTCGGGTACCTCAGCCTTCTATGAGCATTAGTGTATGTCCATCTTGAAGGATGCCCGACAACCCCCAACAAAAGCTTGTTATGCTGCAAAATGGAAGAGGGTTGTACATGACTGCATTTCAAATAGATTGTATCAATTAAAACCCGCCGTGCAGGAGATTGTTGTCGACCTTTTGCACCAAACAAAGGCAGGCCTTGCCTACACTTGCATTTCCTTGCACTCAACAGCAGTTGCTGCCTATATGCAGAACAGACAACATATCATTGGCTATGGGTCAAGGTCTTTAGGGAATGCCTCAAGAGTATCATACCCTCCAGATTATTTCAGGCTCTGATGTGGAACCTGAACATAGTCATTATCATACGTATGGACCCACCTTTTTAAACCTATATTTTCATGCCCTCTGCAATTCTTCTCCTGAAAGGTAGCCTTCCTTGTAAGCATCCCCTCACTTCGGCGTATTAAAAGCTGCAAGCACTGTCAATACAGGCATCACAGGGATAGGGTGCTTCTTAGAACAAACCTCACGCCACCCCACCCCCCTAAGGTGGTACCCCAATTCCACCTTAATCAAACTTTGCACTCCCGGTCTTCCTCCTTTAGCCAGATTCTGTTGAGGAAAGAGCACTGCGCAAACTAGATGTTAAAAGGTAACTCATGTACTACATAGAAAGGGTCAAATTATTCTGTAGGTCAAACCAGTTCCTTGTCGCCACTGCTAAACATCACAAAGGAAAGCCTTTTTACAATGTTAAAACCACAGGTGATGGACAGAATGCAGAACAATGTCATACATTCAACCCAGTACAGAGATCTGGGCCCAAATCCATCATTTTTTTGCACTCCACACCACCCCAGTTCAGACATGGCCATATGCAAATCAGTCTGACCCTGTGCCTCATGGGAACAGTCCAGCCCGAACTGCCAAGCCATGCCTTCCCTGGACCCGAAACAAGCTTCTGAGGACCGGTTTCTGGCATTCCAGCCGTCTTCAGCCCGGCTTGCTTGAAACCAGTGGTGTGGAGTGCATGGGACTCACGTCTGAACATACCCATCCCACTCGGGGTGACAAATGCAAAAACCACAGGTGATGAACAGAATGCAGAACAATGTCATACATTGAATGAATGAATGAGGATTTATAGAGCGCATAGTTACCCGGAAGCATCCCAGCGCTAAACCGGAACAGAGAGACCAGTGCGAATACCAGAGAAGTAGTTAGAAATGATTAGGGAAAGAGGTGGGTTTTCAAGAGTTTCCGAAACCGCAGATGGCAAGATTCTGCACGTAGTTTCAAGGGGAGGGAATTCCACAGTTTAGCTGTATTTACCGAGAACTGCCGTCCTCCTGTGCGTGCCTTTTTTACTCTGGGCACGATGACCAGACGTTCATGATCTGAGCGGAGTGGTCTGTTGGCTTTATAGGGTACAACTAAGTTCTTCAGAATGGGGGGCCCCTTACCCTGCAGCAGTTTGTGTGCAATACATAAGGATTTGAATTTTACCCTTTCGCGTATCGGAAGCCAATGCAGCAGCTTAAGTGCTGCTTTAGCTGACTCCCTGACTGAAGTGCCCGTGAGAAGCCTCGCTGCAGCATTCTGGATCTGTTGGAGTTTGTTAAATGTGGTTTCCGGTGCACCAATGAAGATAGCGTTACTGTAATCCAATCTGGACAGGATCAATCCTTGGATCAGCAGCTTCCTAGAAGGCTGCGGAAGAAGTGGCAGAACTTTTCGAGCCGATCGGAGGAGGCCAAAACAGGCTCCCGCCATTTTTTTAGCTTGGGTCTTGAATGAAAGATCCTGTTCCATCCAGACCCCCAGGCTTTTGATCTCCTTTTTAGGGGAGGGGGGCTCGCCCAGACAGGTGGGCCAGATGTTCGAGGGCAATGTGGACCCTTTATGCCCTAGTAGCATAATTTCGGTCTTAGACCCATTCAGTTTGAGAGAGGGTTCACACATCCAGGTATACATTTTTGATAGGCAGGAGTGGAGGGTGTCCGGACACTGGGCAAGTTGGGATAAGGAGAAGACCAGTTGGGTGTCAGCGTAGCTCACGATTTTGATTCCAAATGGGGCAACCACCTCCTCCAGTGGGGCCATGTACACATTAAATAATGTGGGGCTTAAGGATGAGCCTTGCGGCACCCCACACTGGAGGGAAATTGCCGCAGATCGCGAGTTACTCTCCCAGACCTGAAAGGTGCGGTTGCTAAGGAATGAAGTAAGCCAGGCAATGCTGTCCCTACCACACCTACGTCTGTCAGTCGTTGAATTAGGACCTGATGATTAACAGTATCGAAAGCTGCACTTAGGTCCAGGAGGATCACTGCCACTGATCCTCCTGAATCCAAAATGCATCTGGCCTCCTCAATGACTGCCAGAAGGGCGGTATCCGTACCCTGGCCAGGGCGAAAGCCAGTGTGCGAGTTCCGGAGAAGGCCATTGGACTCTAGGAAATGGGAAAGTTGTTGATTAACTAGTCTTTCAGTGATCTTGCTAAGTCCAGGGAGTAGTGAAATCTGCCTATAATTGGCCATATCCGCCGGGTCTAGGTGAGGCTTTTTAAGAAGTGCTTTCACAATCGCTCCCTTCCAGCCAGGTGGAACCACTCCCTGCGAAAGAGAGGCAATAATAAGATCAGTAACTGGTGTAGCAATGGTGGTTGCAATCTGTTTCAGGATCCGCATGGGTACCGGATCGCTAGGGGAGCCGCTTTTGATGACGGCCAGAGCTTTGAGAACCTCATCTACTGATACTGGACCAAAGGCATCGAGCTGAATGTCGGGTGTTACTAGCCGACTGCTTATATCTATTCCATGATCGACTTGGGGCAGGGTGGCTAAGATGTTATGAATTTTGGCGTCAAAATAGTTCGCCAATTTGTTGCATTTGACTCCTGAGATGTCTTGAGCCAGAGGGGGTTCAGGCACCTTGAGCAGTTCCTTGATATTTAGGGAAGTTTCTCTAGAGGAATTAGAAGAATTTTTAATTCTTTTGTCAAAGAATTGTCTCTTGGTGCTGCGCAGGGCAGCCTTATATGCTCTCATTGCGGTGCGATACTCATCTTTACTGGATCCCGCCCAGTCTTTCCTCCAGGAGCGCTCCAGCTTCTTACATCCTTTTCTTAGGAGTTTCAGCTCGGGCGTGTACCAGGGAGCAGAGTCAGCTCTCTTCTCCTTTTTCTGAATAATTTTCTTGGGGAGAATAGTGTCAAGTGAGTTGGTAAGCCAGTTTTCAAAGTTCGTATCTGCAACCACAGGGTCAAGAACTGGAGGGGGGTAGGAATGTTCTAGTATGGGGATCCAATTCTCAACAGAGAGTTTGGACCAGACCCTATCCATGACACGAGTATTGGGGTGTTGTAGTGGCACAGCCACGACTTGCCAGGAAAAAGGGACCAGGAAGTGGTCTGTCCACGAGAGAGGATAGGGTGGTCTAGCTTTTAATGCATGAGCGTTGGTAAAAATCGGGTCAAGCAAATGTCCTTTGTTATGCGTTGCCCCTGTATTGACCAGTCCCAACTCATAGGATGTAAGGTCGAGGTGGAGGTTCATCGCCACCAAGTCCAGATGGTCATTAAAATGGAGATTGAGATCTCCCAAAATCATGAAATTAGGAGTAGAGGATGCCAGTACAGTAACCGTTTCCATCAGGGCACTAGCAAAATGGCGGTGGGCATCCCGGTGGACGGTATACAAGTAGGCCAGAAAGGGAGACTGTAGGTGATATTTGTAAAGAGAAATAACAGCTCTCACAGTCTGCCGTGCCACTGTCTTTTGCCCTACATACAAATTTATCCCTATACAATATGGCCAGACCGCCCCCAGTACAGAGATCTGGGCCCAAATCCATCGTTTTTTTGCACTCCAGACCCCCCCAGTTCAGACATGACCATATGCAAATCAGTCTGACCCTGTGCCTCATGGGAACAGTCCAGCCCGAACTGCCAAGCCATGCCTTCCCTGGACCGGAAACAAGCTTCCGAGGACCGGTTTCTGGCATTCCAGCCATCTTCAGCCCGGCTTGCTTGAATCCAGTGGCAAAGTGAGCAAGGGTCTCACGTCTGAGCATACCCTGCCACACTTATGGCGGCCAAAAGCGGTACAAAAGGGGGTGGTGCAGACACCACAGCTAGAGATGTTAACACCAGCATTCTGCTTAGGAGACACGCTTGGTTAAGGATTTCAGGGTTTGAACCAGAGGTCCAACAATCAATCCTTAATACACCCTTTAATGAGGAGCACCTATTTGGTCCTAACATAGACCATGCATTAGAGAAAATGAAAAAGGACACTGAAGTAGCTAAATCTATGGAAGCATCCTAGACTACGTCCAAAAGAGGCTCCTTTCATTGCTCCCTTTACAGAGGAGGGTCAAAAACCCCATCCCCAGATCAAAATACCTCAACTTTCAAAGGTAACAACCAGTCCTCTCCCTCCAGAGGATTATTTCGAGGTTATAGAAGCAACAACTTCAAGGGTAGGGGTAAGGGCAACACACCCAGTAAATCCCCTTCCCCCATCAAACAGTGACGTGCTCATGCTTCCCCATGATAACACCACACCTGTCCTGGAAGACTTCAACAATTTCTCCCCATTTGGCAGTCTATAACATCAGACAAATGGGTGCTTGGAATTATCCAACATGGTTATTGCCTAAGGTTACCTGCAATCTCCCAAATATTCCACCTCGATCTCGCAAGTTTATCTCCAGAACACATAAATTTGCTAAAACAAGAGGTCTAGTCCCTCTTACTTAAAAGGAGCACTAGAGCTGGTTCCAATAAAATACCAGGGCTCAGCGGTTTACTCTCTGTACTTTCTCATCCCCAAAAAGGACAGTTCCCTAATATCAGAGCACTTTCACATGGTGACACTTCAGCAGGTACTCCCACTTTTACAAAGGGCAGACTGTCTACTCTAGATTTAAAAGACACATATTTTCATGTTCCAATTCATCCGGCTCATCGCAAATACCTGAAATTTGTGATAGCAGGCAAGCATTACCAGTTCAAGGTACTTCCCTTCAGAGTGACCACAGCGTATAAAGTTTTTACCAAATGCCTGGCAGTCGCTGCTCATCTCATAAGATAACAAATTCACGTCTTCCCCCATCTAGTCGACTAGCTCATCAAAGCCAGAACTCACCAGAACTGCCCACAGCACACACAGATCTACTTCATCAACTGGGTTTCACCATCCATGCACAAAAATCTCACCTGCATCCATCACAGATGTAGTCTGATCTAAGAGCCAGTCTAGACACAGTCAAAGCTCTAGCCTCTCCCAATGTAGCCAGAAAACACAATATTCAGGCTTCAATTCTACAGTTTCAACCCAAACAAGCGTTACCAGCCAGGGTGTTCCCGCAACTGCTGGGAATGATGGCGTCTTGCATCGCAATTGTACCCCATGCAAGGCTTCACATGCGCCCCCTACAAGAGTGCTTAGCACATCAGTGGAATCAATCACAGGGTCTATTAACAGATCTAGTGTTGGTAGATGGCCGTACCCATCGCTCTCTGCAGTGGTGGAACCTAAAACATGTATCAGCAGGCCGGCCTTTCGTCGACCCTATTCCACAGATCGTGCTCCCTGCAGACACATCTCCAACATGTTGGGGGGCTCATCTCAAAGTTTACACAACACAAAGGATGTGGAGCAACAAGCACAAGACTCTCCACATCAACTATCTAGAGCTTTTAGCTGTTTTTCTAGCACTGAAAGCTTTTTAAACTCGCCTCTTAGCCAAAACCGTCCTAGTCTGAATGGACAACATGACAGCCATGTATTATGTGCAGAAGCAAGGGAACACACACACACACACACTCTCCGACTGTCGGCACTCACTAGATCCATTTGGAATTGGGCGATCCATCACAAGATTTATCTTCTGGCAGAACATCTCTCAGTAGTAAACAATAAAATTGCCGATCTGCTCACCAGAAGAAGGCAGCAAATTCACGAGTGGGAAATTCACCCCGAAGTTCTCCTTCCATACTTTGAACAATGGGGATTTCCACAAATAAACCTATTTGCCACAGCCGAAAACGCAAAATGCCAAAACTTCGGCTCCAGGTTCCTACACCCGCTATCAAAGGGCAATGCCCTATGGATGAACTGGTCCGGGACATTTGCCTATGCTTTTTCGCCTCTCCCGCTCATTCCGTGGGTGGTTTGGAAACTCAGGCAAACATCCCTCACATTAATTCTGTAGCTCCCACATGGGCCTGTCAACCATGGTACACCACCCTGTTGGAGCAGTCACTAGTTCCACATCAAAAACTGTACCTTACCTCCAGTCTCCTCACACAGAAACATGGGAAAGTCCGACATCCATATCCCAAATAACTGAATTTAGTAATCTGACTCCAGGAGTCAGAGTTTGGTATTTAAATGTACAACCAGACTGTATGAATATTCTAAAAGAAGCAAAAAGGCCTACCACCAGAGCTTGCTATTCAGCAAAATGGAAAAGATTTGCTATATATTGCAATAACTACTAAATCAATCCTTTAGATGCTTCTATACAAAATATTATTTGTTACTTGTTACATTTAAAATGAACAGGACTGGCTCACATGTCTATTCGTTTGCATCTTTTACAGCACCAACCCTAAATTTCTTCCCAAGGTAGTTTCTGCTTTTCATATAAACCAAGTGGTTGAGTTACCAGGTTTCTTTCCTCCGCCTGATTCTGTAGCAGAACACGCTCTTCACATGCTTGACGTTAAAAGAGCTTTACTGTACTACATAGGTAGGACAAAGGACTTCCACAAAACTGTTTGTAGCATTTGCTCCATCTCACAAAGGCTATCCTATCTCTAAATCCGGTATTGCAAGATGGGTTTTTAAATGCATTCAAACATGCTATGATAAAGCAAAAAGGACTTTAACCATACACATTATTACGCATTCCACTCGCAAAATAGGGGCTTCTATGGCCTTTTTCGATAACATTCCTCTAACTGACCTGTGTAAAGCAGCTACATGGTCTACACCACACACATTTGCCAAACACTATGGTGTAGATGTGTTAGCACAACAACAGGCTAATGTATGCCAATCAGTACTTAAAACACTGCTCCAAACAACTGCAACATCTACAGGTTGGCCATCGCTTTGGGAGTATACTTCTTTGTAGTCTATGCAAAGCATGTGTATCTACAGCATACATGCCTCGAACGGATAATGTTACTTACCCAGTAAGCATCTGTTCTTGACATGTAGAGCTGTAGATTCACATGCGCCCACCTGCCTCCCCGGGTTCCTGTAGTTGCAGTTTTTTATTATACATTTTTACGCATGGACATCTCTATACTACACTTACTCCATTCTCACCCTTTTGCGGGAAAACAATCTAACAATGGAGTAGTTGAGCGTGCACACGATCACCGAAAGGAGGAGTCCCCTCACCTTGTGACTAGGAAAGACTTCTTCGAAGAAAAAAAAGTTGCAAACATCTGAACCCAACACTATTTGGCAGTAGTATGCAAAGCTTGCAAATCTACAGCTCTACATGCCAAAGACAGATGCTTACTGGGTAAGTAGTATTATCCTTGTTAGAAATTAGATTTCTGGTTGGCTAAGGCTTGCGCCAAAGCCAGGCAGAAACCACCACTATAGTCAGGGCAAGGGAGTTGCACGCCAAAGGTAACCCCTGTTCACCCCCTTGGTAGCTTGGCACGAGCATTCAGGCTTATCCCGGAGGCAATGTGTGAAGCGTTAGCGCAACACACACACAGCAGCAACATACTAGGCACACCACAAAAGGAACTCCACACAAGGTAATATATAAAAATAGCCATTGTATTATCATAAACACATTAGAATAGTAATCCCACAATATACACTGTGCCAACTGGCACTAGGCAATATTTACAGGTGATTACATACACCTATTGGGCAAATGTTACATACCATCACAAAGTGAAAATAGTAGATGAAGAACCAATAATAAATGTAGAACACACCCAGTATTTACTGGCAAACGTGGGGTGGGCACCCGCCAGTTCATCATCACGGGGGAATCTCTATGTTGGGATTCCCTCTAACAGAGCAGCAGCTCAGCACTGCACAGCCCTCACTCTCCCCCTTCTTTGGGGAAAATTAAAATAAAGCACTCACAGACCGCGAAATGCAGCAAAAAGGTCCTGGACTATCAAAGAAAAGTAAAAGGGTCCAAGCAATAAGTATCTTTAGGTCCAAGGTGCATAGCTGGGTCCAGGGAGGCCAGCACACTGAGCCCTCCAGCGGGAGGTAAGCACCCATGGCAGTTCCTATTGGGCCCCAGCAGCAGCCAAGCCCCCCTGCAAGTCAGGAACAGCATAGAACAAGAACAATTTCATGGGTTCACAGCCCCGATATTTATACTACACCATCTCTTTGTCTGCAGTACAGTGCATGGGGAACCAGATGCAACTGGTTCAGGGGGAATATGGAGCACTTTGTTTTCCAAGCTCCTCTTTACCTTTGTCAGGTGGGAGCTAGGTGATCAGACGCACCACAGGGGGCGGAGCCAGCATTGTACAGGCTGGGCACAGTCCTATTCAGAATCAGGGGATTACTCCTCCCACTACTCCCAGCACAGATGTCCCATTCAGCCTCCTGCTGACTCGCCCTGGCCCTCCTGGACCTACACACACCTCCCAGCCCCTGTCCCCCACACGCCAGACATGCAATTCACATCAGGCAGACACATAGCACACAGAAATGCCAACTTCTAAAAATTGTATTTTCCCAAATAGTCATAATAAATCTGCGCACACCATTGTGCAGCATTTCTTCTTACAATTCCAAATATACTAAACTTGACCAGGCTGTGCCTCACATATCCGATTTACCAGCCCCGGCACACTCAGTGCACTTTACTAGGGACTGACCCGTAAATCAAATATGCCAATCCGGGAGAACCAATCATAATAACAATTTACACATGGAGCATTTTCCCTTTGGCACAGATTAGCAGTCCTAAAACCAACCAACCCAGGTCAGGAAAAAATAGGAGGAAGAAGCAAAACGTTTGGGGATGACCCTGCAAAAAGGGCTAAGTCCAACAAGGGGGATTTGTAATTAGGGGACTGTAAATATGCGATGGAAGGCCTTTTGGGACACAATTCATCTCGAAGTACCTCATTAACTAGGTCAATTCCCACCATTTGCTTATTTCTTTTTTCAATAATGTCTCTAAAGCTGTTACTTTCTCTTTAAGTGTCACAGCACATGTGTTAGTCCCAGTCTACTGGGTCTACTGCTCCTAATAGGGTGGAGATCGTACAGACCAGTGAATCTAGAAGGATAGAATCGCAAAGTATGTCCGATCCATCCAGGTGTCAGGTGGTACATCTGGAGCAACAACCAAGAAATAAAATTGTCACCCAATCAAGCATTAACCTTCCCCCTGAAGCAGCTCCTTTGGTGGTAATATTAGTAAGGATTCCCCCGTTAGTGGAGGGAGAAATTAAATCTACAGACACCCTCTTAGCAAACACAAAAAAATGGTGTAACCAGAACTGCTCGGGTGGGTCTGAAATCTCCTCAAATATTATAATGGCAAGGCGGGTGGGTTGGTTGGGGAGTACACAAAAGGCAATCAAAGGGGATTGTGTTAAAGTAAATTTTATCAATCCCCGTCACCTGCCTCGGATGCTGTGGGACGCCTCTGATCTGAAGAGAGAAGATGGGAAAATTAGGGCAGTACCGTTAGGATTTCTTTTATCCTCCCATAAGAAGGGTTAATGAATACCATAAAACGGTTTCAGGATGTAGTAATAGACCTGGTATTACAGATTGGCTTCCCCAAAACAATTTCAATAGGGAATATCGCCCGGATGGGAATAGCTTGGGTTTCACCACTTCACCCAAATCCTCCTGTCCTCAGGTAATCATGAGAAAGGACTCACTAGTTTTATCAAATAGGTTTTCGCCTTTGTCCCAGTTAAACGACATTGAATGACTAGGCTCTAATCAAGAGACGCCCCGTTTTTTACCCACAGAAAGTGACCATATCATTGAGGGTACAAAGAAATATCGACTAATGACATGGAACATTGCAGGGCAACGGGCTAAAAGGGACGACCAAAATTGGCTTAAATTTATAGCAGCCCATGAGGTTGTCGCCTTTCAAGAAATTGTCTTATAACGGAGATCACTACCTCGAATAGTCGTAAAACTCTGATAATAGATTTTTACAACTCGGAAGAGAGTGAGCACTGTAATAAATACCTCTGCTACTTGACACAGTTTTTAGAAACTTATAAAGCACAGCAAACCACTTTAGTTTATAGTATTCTCATGGGGGATTTTAACATTCATTTATGTAAACTCAACTGCCGTATAAAGGCACTCCAAGGCCCTGCTCATGCTTCGTTACCCCATTTTAAAGACACACATAAGGGAGAGGCTCTGGAAGAGCTTCTGGCATCTGTTGACCTCTACGAACCTAGTTTTTTTGATGTCAGGCGAGAGGGTTGTAACATTTAAGGGTCAAGAAATTGAGACGATCATTGACTACATATTCCTATCTCCTGTTTTACTAGGGCATGTATTTTTTTACAATGCTGTATATCCCCATTTAGTGATCACAATACGATGATATTACAGCTAGATCATGGTTTTGAACCTATAGACACCAATGGAGTTAGCAAAGGTCCAACTAACATCAGAACTCAAAACCAAGGGAGGAGGTTAAAATGGGCAAAAATAGTTCCAGAGCACCTATCAGATAGTTTAAGTGTAAAGGTTAATGAAGAAATCCAAAAATGTATTGACTGTTCTACTCAGGAGGAGGAAATTATTGTAGCCTTTGAAACTATCTGTAAACAGGTTGCTCGGAAATTAACGGTCCGCTCCAGGCCCAAACCTAACAAGCTAAAACGATGGTTGGATTCTAAATGCTCGGGCTCATCAAAACCTGATAAAAGCGCTGAAAATCAAACCTAGAAAAAAACAATGATAACTACTCTCAGAAAAGAATATAAACAAACTATATTAATTCATAAAAATGAAATTAAATCTGAGGCATGGGAGAGTTCGATGGATAAGGACGTTCTTATGGACAGTGCCAAGTTTTGGTCAATCGTAAACAGCCCATTGTTTTCAGGAGAAGAGAATGGTTTACTGGAAATTAATATTCCACAAGAGGAGTGGTTGACCCACTTTGAAAGTATATATGCTAGTAATGACATATTTGAACCATTTGTAGCTCAAACCAGTAGTACCTCCTCCCCTAGATTAGTGTTCAGTGTTGTGGATGTGGAGTGAGCAATAACTGAATCCTCAAGTAATAAGGCTCCAGACCCGGATGGCGTTCCCGCAGATCTTTATAAAAGTAACCCTAAACTGTGGGCCAAAATTTTAACAAATGTTTTTAATTCTTCTGTTACTTCAGGGTTTCCTGCATCTTGGGCCCACTCTATTATTATTCCTGTATTTAAAAAAGGACAAAAAGGGGACCCAAGATGTTATAGGCCCATTTCCTTAATAGATTGTTCCTTCAAGATTTTGGGTAAAGTCCTTCTTTATAAGATGTCAGAGTGGGTGACAGACAATAGAATCTTGTCTGACCTCCAATACGGCTTTAGATCCGGCAGAAGTACTGAAGATCAGTGCCTAAAATTGTATGTATTAACTAACAAATACACTATAGCATCCAAGGGGTCAATTAATCTAGGCTTCATGGACCTATCCACAGCATTTGATCTAGTAAACAGATCGAAGCTGTGGACGCTCTTATTAAATTTGGGCTTTGATACCTGCCTGGTATATTTCCTAGCAGACCTACAAAGGGATCTATTAGCGTCTGTTAGGATGTCCCACGAAGGTTCGTGCACAAGACACTTTAAATCTGGTAGAGGGGTCAGACAAGGGTGCATTCTGGCCCCTCTACTTTTTACTCTGTACATCAATGCTCTAGATAAATCCCTGGACATTGCCACCCTGGACATTCTGCGTATAGGGGACAGTACCATCCCGGTTCTCCTATACGCGGACGATGCGGTCTTATTAGCCCGCACTCCGATAGGCCTACAGAGGCTACTGAACGCCTTTGGGGAGTTCATGGACTCTCTGGATCTGGTCGTAAACATCGCTAAATCTCATACAATATCCATGGGGTTATATAAGAATAAAGTAAGGACTTTTTTATTGTAAAGGGGCGGAAGTAAAAAGGGTGAAGATTTTTGCCTACTGTTTGATGAACGATGCTCTTGGGCCCCCCAGTTTTTAGCAAAAAAAGCTGCCCTAGGAAGCTCAACACAAGCAGCTCAAAGCCTTGCACAGAGGTTAGGGGGAAGGCCCTGTGAAGCGGTTCTTTCTATTTATAAAGCAAAATGCTTGGCAGCAGCGTTGTATGGAGCAGATATATGGGGGTATAAACATGTGGATGAACTACAAAAGGTGGAAAATAAATGTTATCGTTCCCTTTTATCTATTCCCCAATCTTCACCCACGTTTGCCACTCACCAGGAGCTGGGGATGGGGTATCTGGCAGATCAGATTAGTTTGACCTACCTTATTTGTTGGCTAAAAACCTGGATCAACCCTGAATTCATTTTAAATCGGCGGGTTTTAAAAGATTGTCTCAGGCTGGAAAAGGGGAAAGAAATGCAGTGGTTTTCTTATGTAAAAAAAATGTTAGTGAAACTTGGGCGCCCAGATATATTTGAAAACCCAGATGGTATTGTGAAAGGAGACATCAACTGGGTGAAAGAGCAATTCCTGTCTCAAAGATCACAGGAACGGTAGGGTGAGGAGCTAAAAAAAAACCTCTTGTGAGAGCTCATTTTTTATTCGTTACACCGCCATCCATTGAGCCCTAATTAAAGTTGGTAACAAAGCCATTCCATAGCTTGCTGCTAACCAAATTCCGTTTCAACCTGATTCACTTTTTACTGGGATCTTATGAAGGGTGGAGAAAGCCTGAGGATATAGCCTTTTGTAATTGTGACAGCAGCTCAATGCAAGATACTATGCACTTTACACTTTTTTGCGGACATTATTATGAAATCAGAATGAAATTTATAATACCACTCTTAAAGGGGAAGGGGTTTTTACAGGCTAAGCCCGCTTTATTCTACCTACAACTCCTGGATAATCCCTGGAACATTTTTAATATTGCAAGTTATTTTGTAGCAGCTGTCCGGTTGAGAAAATTAAGATGTTCAAATATGACTGATTGTTGAATCCCTGCTTTTTTAACTGTATTTTATGGCCTGTATTTTATTATCCCCGTAAAATAGTTTTAATAATTATTGATATCCTAAATGTATTCTATGAAATGTATTTCATGAACTGTGTGACTTGATTGTGTATCTTTTATGATTTTAATTAATCGAACAAGGGGTATTTGTAATTAGGGGACTGTAAATATGCGATGGAAGGCCTTTTGGGACATGGTTCATCTCGAAGTACCTCATTAACTAGGTCAATTCCCACCATTTGCTTATTTCTTTTTTCAATAATGTCTCTAAAGCTGTTACTTTCTCTTTAAGTGTCACAGCACCTGTGTGAGTCCCAGGGCCGGATTGGAAACCAAAACCGGCCCTGGCAAAGTGCTTGGCCGGCCCCCCGGGGGAAGGCTGGGGGTGCAACCGAGCTCTTTGCCGGGGCCGGTTTTCGGTCGATTTTGTTACAGGGCCGATTTTGCAGCAATGCTGCAAAAACGGCCCTGTAACAAAAACGGCCCCGAGGGGCCTAAAACCGGCCCCACCCTTGCGGCGCACCGGGGGATTGCCCGGTGCCCGCAACGGCCAGTCCGGGCCTGGTTAGTACTCGTTGCACCAGCATTGCTCTAGCTTCTAGGCTTCTCAGTGTCCCTGAATATGCTTGTGGCTACCACTATACAGTCTATAACAATCGCACTGAAGGGGGCCCCTGAACTGATACCTAGGCAGGGGTACAAGGGAAAAGATCAATAATCAAACATTTATATCTATGTATGTATTTTGCTAAGATTGCGGATGACTTACTTGCACTATAAATTAAGATTGTATATCCTTAATAAAATGTCAAATTATTTATCACTTAGGTGTTTATTTCTTCCCTTCTTTCCACACACTGTTCTTGCACGATTGTGAGGAGGTTATGCCTTTCCCCTTTTTGCATATCAAGACTTTGTTGCGTTATTGAATAAATAAATTGCAGGCTTTTTATTATTGTTGCCACTACACAGTCTGCCTTGTTAGAGAAGTAAATTATAAGAGGTTGCCTGAATTATAACACATATACACATGTCACGAAGCATACAAGCTCATCTGCGTTAATCTTGGAATGGGTTTTGTTAAGTAGAAAACTCATTTCCCCATGTATGCACATGTGTGGATGTAGAAGAAAGCATTTACAGAGCACAGCATTATACAGCAGCCCTGCAAAGGCTTTGCATATGCTTGTATGTTATGCAGTAAAGATACCTTTCTCTGATTCACACTTTCACACCGAGTCCAGATACGAACTCAGTTAAATGGTTTTATTTTACCTAGTTTTAGAAGACCAACTTCTGGTTACTGACTAGCCATATTTTGCCTTGGTGGAATTTGTTTGCCTTCTGTGTAGTAAACGATAAATAGCCTAATTCAAAGATGTATGGCGCATAATCTGGAGCTTGGAAAGGTAACCAAGGTATTCAGTGTATGAAAATTAGTCTTGGTCCTGTGCCAATAGGACCAGTTTAGTCTGAACTGTCTGGCCATATCCGCTACGAATGGAAGCACAAGCAACCCCAGACCAGTTTCAGACCGTTTGGGCCTTGATAACAGGGTGTGTGTATATGTGTGTGTGTGTGTGTGTGTGTATGTATATATATATATATATACACACACCTTTTTAACCCCTTCACTGTGGCGGCTATTCCGCCGCAGTGCTAAGGGGGCGGGGCGGAAATGCGGCGGGCGCATGCTGGTGACGGAACCGCTCCGTCACCAGCGTCGGTTGCGCTGTGCTTATGACGGAGCGGTTCTGTCATGGCCCCGCCCGCTCAATAGAACGCTCAGCGCAGGCGCAGAATTCGCGCCGCGCAGGAGCGTCGGGCAGGCCATGACGGAACCGCTCCGTCATCAGCACAGCGCCACCGCGGCTGATGATGGAGCGGTTCCGTCATCAGCAGGCGAGGGGTTAAAATGCTCACATTTGCAGAGGGAAAAATACATTTGAATGCCATAAAATCTGAGAAAAATAAACATGGGGCTATGTTTAGATTTCTTTTTCTCCATTTCTGTAGCCTCTGGCCTTTCGGAACCCTACAGGGTGTTAAGAGGTGCTCCTAGACTGACTTCAAAGGTAGAGACAAATCTTTTGAGTTTCAGTATGGGGCTTTAACCCGCCTCTCTGTTCCACTGACTAGCTCCATAAATGGAGGCTAGCCATTGGAACAGAGATGCGTCCGTCATTGTCCGAGCAGATTCGTGGGCGTTCCGGCAATTTTTTTCGCTCACGGCCCCTTTAACAAAGTCATGCGGCGGTGGGCGGATGTTTATTATTTTTTTTCTTCTCTGAATGTTTTGGCCATTTTGAACGTGTGTTTTGCAGTGGTGGGTTGCGCGATTTAAGTTGCCGGGATGAATTTCTTTATTTACGAGCAGGTAAGCAGCATTTTGTTATAATTTTCTTTTTACGTCCTGTCCTCAGTTTCCCCCTTCCCGCAGCCCTCCTCCTTTCCGCTCTTGCCTCGCCTCCCCAACCCCCTCTCGCCCGCAGCTCTCCTTCCCGTAGCTCTTCTCCGTCCCGCTCTTGCTTCGCCCCCCCTTCCCTCTGCCGCAGCTCTTCTCCGCCCCGGTGCGCGATTTAAGTTGCCGGGATGTATTTACTCTGCGCATGCTGCCCCGAGCATGGCCTCCGGGCTTGCCCTGGCTTCGAAGAACGTATCCGGCCCCGCCCCGCCAGCCTCCTTGTTCTTTTTGATGCTTTGCTTCGTGGCAGTATGTATTTTAAATGTTCACACTTTTGTTGTATTATCTATTTTAAACGAGCACACACTGCTGTGTGTACGTGTCCTAAAAACTAAAGAGGTATGTAAATGCAAGACTATAGTGATCCATGTTAAGATTGGAAGCATTGAAATTCACTTTCAAATTTCTGAAGTGGGAACAATTGTGCGCATTCAAATGCTTGTAGCAGCCAACGTGTGTGCGCGCTGCATTATGCCATAGCAATGGGATTTTAACTATGCAAACTAGTAGATGTTTTCAATTAAGCACAACCTCAGTACTCGTTTTCCCGTTGGGAAAAGACCTGTCGGACTACTGGGGTACCAACGTGTGAAGCAGGCAAAGGCACAACACTATCTAACCCTCATACGTGCTAAACGCATGGCGTACATCTGCTGAGTGTAGTTGATGTAACAGTAATTCGTTTCAATACAACTTAGGTGGCAACATATATGTTGATAACTGGACAATAACGAGTAAAATAGTTTGAAGCTCAATCTGTTAGACTAAATGATGACAAACTGGTATACTACTGTATTCAATTACATTTACCTTGATTAGGTCCAGTTAACCAATACCATTCTGACAGGAAAATGATTAGCCATATTTGTATTTAATTTTTGTATTTAATTTATTTATAAAGCGCTAACAATCATCCTAGGTAGGATATCACGGCGCTGAGGTTTGGTGCTGAGGGGTACGGTGACCGCATTGATTACTGATTATTCTGGTTTAGGGAAGAGTAGTGTCTTTAATTGTTTCCTAAATGATAAGAGACATTCTGTCAGTCTGAGATTGGGAGGTAGATCGTTCCACTTGGTTGCAGCTAGATGAGAGAAAGCCCGCTCTCCCATCCTGACAGTCTTCACGTGGGTAGTGTTTGCTCTTCCTGAAGTTCTGGATCGAAGGTTCCTCGATGGTCTATGGAATTTGACTTTATTGTGTAGAATGGTAGGGCCTGTATTGTAAAGTACCTTGTGTGTGATACACAGTAATTTGAAGTTGGCTCTTTGTCGCATTGGGAGCCAATGTAGTTCTCGCATGCAACTTTTGGCCGAATCATATCTCTTCTTATTGCATACAGCCTTTGCCGCGGCATTTTGCACTATCTGCAGTTTAGAGAAAAGATAGTCTGCCATTCCAACAAACAGAGAGTTGCCGTAGTCCAGTCTGCTCATCAGCAGCGACTGGACAAGGGTCTTCCTACACTCAGTCGGAATCCAGGGGAAGACTCGTCTGAGCATTTTCAATAATGCAAAGCCTCTGCCACAGACAGTGGAGACATGTGATTTCATGGACAGAGCACTGTCCAGTACCACACCCAAGCATGCCAAATCTATTGGGATCATATTCAAGATGTTACTGTCCAGTACCACACCCAAGCATGCCAAATCTATTGGGATCATATTCAAGATGTTATGATCAATTTTCGTGTGATTATGTAAGGTTTTACATGTGTTTATAAGTTAAACGTAAATTTAATTGAAATGAAAGCCGTCACCAGTCGTGACTAGATAAACTGATATTTGGGGAGCGACGTTATGTACACAAGTATTCTGAAATAGTCCAATAGTACATCTTGCGTGGTATGCTTATACATAATTGGTAATTTATGTGGCAGTCTGACCCTGTGTACTATGTATTTATTTCTGATGTGAAGATACCACTTTAAAACTGGTCCCAAAACTGGAACAAAATACTGCCAATGAATTCCCAAATACTGCTATGGGATAAAAAGGGAAAGAAACAGTTTTGAATGCGTAGCTTGCCTGTGCCTTGTAACCTTCATGTACACACTGTGAAAATAAATTCAATAGAACATGCATTGAATGTGTGTTTCTCACTGATTTGGAGAGAAGGGCACATGTGTAACTTATTGGAGGTCGCATTGTAAAAATGTAAAATCATTGACAAGACTCGTGAACATCAAGGGTCGCTTTAGGGCTGTGCGTCTGCCGGAAGTCGTTCATACAAGAGTGTAAATATGTTCTTCATAGATTGTCCCTCATTGTAGCGTGAGTGCCCCATAGGGCACCCTAAGAGCAAAATATGTGACCGAACTTCTCCCCTTAGTCATCTCATATCCTACTTTCAACCTCGCAGGTCTAAAAACTTTTAACAGATCCATGAGAGGTCGGCAGTATCTATTTAATCTCGCAAATGCGCAATTTCCAATTGCCCCAATTATGTGTAACGCCCTTAAAGTGCTTTACGTGGAATGAAAACCACGAGAATCTCCACAAGGCCGTGGTCTAATAAACAAACTAGGCATGTAATGTAATGTAATGTAAGAACTCATTTATATAGCGCTACTACCACTCCATGGAGCATCTTGGCGCTCAAGCCAACCCAGCTCGAAAGGGTTGGTGGACTGAGAGCAACACAAAGCACATTACAAACTCCACACTCTACACTAGAGCCCTGCATGCAGCATCAGTAAGGGAAAAAATCCAAGTCTTCAAGAATTTCCTAAATTGGCTCTCCTTGGACATAAGTCGAAGCTGAAGTGGCAATTTGTTCCAGGCCCTAGAACCCAGAACAAAGAGATTTTCCACCTTTAGTGGCCAGTCTAAATCTGGGGATTACCAGAAGATTTTGGTTAGCCGACCTCAGACAACGTGCTGGCTGATAATGTTTAAAGCCCTTGACCAAGTATCTGGGTCCTTGTGACTGGAAGGCTCTAAAAGTGATTACAAGCACCTTAAACAATACACGCTTGTGTATAGGTAGCCAGTGGAGAGTTTTTAGTGCGGCCGAGGCAGATGACTTTCTAGGCCACCGAAGTACTAAACTGGCAGTGGCATGCTGGACTAACTGCAACCTGTGAAGCACTGTTTTGTTGGTCCCTGCATACAGGCTATTGCAGTAGTCCAGTCTAGATGTTATCAAGGCCACTGACACTGTTTTCCTAGCTGTAAGAGGAAGAAGATCAAAAAACTTCCTAAGTGATCTAATAATGTGAAATCACATGCCAGCCACAGCTACCGCTTGCTGCTTGAACGACAAATGGTCATCAAACTTGATGCCCAGATTACGGGCAGATAAGATAGTATTTGGCGGAGCTTCGGCATCCTCGGGCCACCATTGTTTAGGGGAAAACAGATTTTGGGGGCCAAACGGCAATATTTCCGTCTTTCCGGAATTACATTTGAGGTGATTGTTATTCATCCACTCAAATGTGGCCGAGAGGCAATTTTTAAGGTTATCCTCTGCTCCAGGCAGCTCCCTGTCCAGTACCAGAATCAGCTGCGTGTCATCGGCGTATGATATTGCGCTGATCTGGTAGGAGGTGATTAGATCCATCAGGGGAACCATATAAAGGTTAAAAAGTACAGGGCTCAAGCTAGAGCACTGAGGGACCCCTGAACTGATGATTTTTTTTCCAGATTTAAATTCGCCTAATACAGTTACTTGGCGTCTCTGGTTAAGGAAATTCCTGAACCACGTCAGAACCATTCCTCCTATACCAGCGCTACCAAGAAGGTCGATCAAGATGGAATGCGAGACCGTATCGAAGGCCGCCGATGGGTCGAGTAAAATCAAGACGGCCTTCTTCCCTTGGTCCATAGCCATTCGCAGAGTCTCCGCCGTGAACAAGAGGGCAGATTCAGTCGAATGTTTGAACCTAAACCCTGATTGATGTGTGTGTAGGATGTTATTCTCCTCGAAAATTCGTAAGTTGGACATTAACGATTTTCTCGGTCAGCTTAAACACCACAGGGAGCAGGGAGCAGGGATATGGGGCGCAGGTTGGAGAGCGTGGTTGGATCCGATAGAGCCTTTTTCTGGAGTGGAGTAACCGCAGCGAGCTTCCAGTCACAAGGGATTTCAGCAGTAGCAAGAGATGAGTTGATAATACTATTGATGATTGGATTTACATCCTCCACCAGCGTCCGTAGGACCATAGGTGGGCAAGGGTCAAATGGAGACCCTGATTTACTTGCCAAGATGGCTTGATGAGACTCCTCTAGGGAAATGGACGTAAATGAATCAAAATGGATTATATTAACTAAATCATGGCCCAGCCTCTTCCGCCTTAAACGGGTTGAGTGGCGCAGGAGGAAAATCCTTCACAATGTCAGCGATCTTCTTCGCAAAGTAGTCAGAAATGGCATTGCAGAGAGATAACGAGGGGGGAATTTTCTGAGACAGTGCTGTAGGGTTAATAAAGTTGGTGACGATCTTAAAAATCTCCTTCTGTCCATTACCTGAAGAGGTGATAGCCTCTAGGTAATGTGCTTTTTTCGCCAGCTTAATAGCGGCGTGATACTTCCTACGGGCAGCTTTAAATATGTCCCGAGCACCCACCTCATACTTTCTTCGCCACCTCCGCTCGAGAAATCTCACTTCGCCTAATTCCAATTTTAAGGCTAATGAGAACCACGGAGCGCTCTTTCTATTTTTGCCACCGCTTGGGTTATTATGCTTCTTCGCTAAGGGCAGAGACGTGCCGAAGGGCGTCATCCACTCATTAAACTACAGGTTGTCAGTCCGCGTGTGACCAGTTAACACAGGTTTACTGACTCTGAGTTTCTCCAAAAGATCTGACCGAGTGAGTGAATTTTTCCAGTCGGGTTTACGGCATCCTTTCTGAGGTGTGGACATAATCATTACATGGACGTGTAGGTATGATTATTGGCGCGTGTTCAAATGGGCTCGAGATTAGCTAGTGTTGGATTGCAGGGCTAGGATTGTCAGACCAGTGGTTGGAGGCTAGAATGGAAGGTTGTGCAAGGATGGCAGGAAACCAGGTGGGAAATGGAGCCCACGCATACCATCTGTAGATGAAAACATTAGGCTAGTGCTCCGCGTAACTGGGGAGGGTCAACTCCAAGATGCAGAAAACTGAGTGCACAGATCATTGAGCCTAAAATCACAGGGTTTGAGCCCCTTGCAGCTTAAACAGTCTTCCCTCTTTAAAAATCGGGTACCCGAGACGATTCACACTGTATTAAACTGGAACTGTGAACATTGCATTTATTTTTAAAAGGAAATACTGCACTCGGAAAGCAGGGACTGCCAGGTACTTCTGGCCAGCCACATTTTTACTAAACTAGAACTATTCATAGTGTCGTTACTGGTAATGTGTGAGAGGGGGTAAAATAGTTGGTGTGCCCCCCCCCCCCCCACCCCCCACACCTGTTTCCATCCGCTACATAACTAAAACCCTTGGTACAGACCGGATATGCGTGCTGCGCAATGGGAATTATTTGCAATGTCAATAGCACAAACTTGCGTAAATACGTGACCTATTGCATTGAAAATGCTATAGGTCTCGCATTTGCGAGAGATTAAGCTATTGCCATTGTAAATGACAATGCAATTTATTTATCTGTTTTCAAAACCAACACATAAATAAAAAGTTTGTCATTTACAATGCCAATAGCTCAAACTTTTGCAAAGGCGAAACCGTTGCATTGTAAATGCTTGTTTACTTATTCAATGAGACTAGTAGAGAAGGAGCCGCTTTGCTGCCTCCCAGGTGCCCCTTTCCATTGCAGCCGAGTAACGGAGCCACCACAACCCTCACTTAAGTGAAAAGGTGGTGGTACTGACCCAGAGCCCAACGATGCAGCACTCCGGTCACACCAGTACTTTTGAGCGACGGGGTGCACCCTGTATGTCCTTTGGTAGTAGTTGTAGGCTGCTAAGGAAGAATTCTGACTGGCTAAGCAGTTCACAGCTGTCTAGTCTGAAAGGGAATTCATTTCACAGACATGGATGCAATAATTTGAATTTCATGTAGTACGTACTTCGCAATGTTTCCATTTCGAAAAGATGCCTAACGCAGGCATCACTTCTTTGCATTGTATTGGTGATCAAATTATTCAACTCAGAGTTGCTTACTTTTACCCAAAAGTGATAATTGTATGTTTATGTACAGTTTTGTGCACTTTTATAGATCTTATTGGTTATTCCTGGGTGAATGTAGAACTGCTAGGTACTGAAGCACCTATTGTTACATATCTGCAGTATTCTACAACTAAACCGTGCATCGTCTTGTCATTTGTACACCTGCACAGCAAAATTGTTGGCCAAGCGGTAACCTTTGTTTATTCATGCATGCTTTCTCATTCAGATCAGGCAGGCAAACCTTGGCGCACCCTGTCCTGTATGCTGCCCTGCAGCAAGTGAGATATATTAACATTTTTTGTAGTCTTTCAAGCAAAGATTTTATAATTCTGACGGAAGAGGCAAGACTGTACATGGTTACATAGGTGTGATAGTAGCTCACACTGGCAAAAACTGCAGGAAATTGGCACATAATACTATTTATTTCTGGTAATCCGCAAGTCTTCAGGGAACCAAGTGTGACCTCATCCAGTTGTTCAGACTTCTGGGTCATAAAAACTATTTTTAAAAAAGGCTAGTGGATTAGGTCACGCAAAACTCCCAGATAAAGTAAGCATCACAGCCACAAAAGCATGTGGGAGAACGGCATTGTTTGTAACGCGGATTAGATGTTTTTGGTGCCAGTTGGAGCTGTGCCATTTTGGAAGGAGAAGACATTCTAGAAGGAGGTATCAGTTAACAAGATATACACGTTTTTGCTGCGTTTTGGGGTGTTTTACATTTGGACTCTATATCCAGTGGACAAACAATTAAAGTTCTGCTGGTTAAGTAAAACTGAGAACCATTTCAACCAATTATCCTCTCGAATAAAGATTCAACTGAATGAAATTTTCATTATACCTTTTTTTTCTAAAAACATATTTTTATTGATTTTGTACATCAATTACCCGTATAAGGAAAACGGCAATAATTTAACATTCTCTTTGTACAGCACATGTCGTATGCATTTGCATCATGTATACAACAGGTCCCAACAATATCCCTATGTATCATATACAGTACTTAATACACATTGCGTCAGTTCTTGGGTACAATAGAGTAGGCCTATGGTTTAAAACAATGTGCGATCTTATGACTTATGTGCATTTAACCGACATCACCCATTGCATAACATTTTAAACTTACAGAACCGAATCTTACCATTTTATACCTAACTTACAATAATAAACTTCCCTGTCCCTCCCTCCTCCCACAGACCCGGCCGACTCCTCCCATTATTAATATATTCACATGCTTGTATCGTGTTTCTGCGTACTGTTTCTCCTATGCATTCCTGCTTATACCTCCCTCCTTTCTGCGATTAAAAACACTGACATTATTGACATGTGTGATCACCACCTGTATTCTGGAGCCTGTCTAGGTGCAAATATGTGTTCTCAGTACGGTAGTATGTCAACCGCAACATATTCCTCCATCATTGCATTCCAAGCAATAGATATCTGCGTTTTACTTAAGCCCCTGCGTTCTTATCTTTGTAGTTCAGCCCGTTCAGCTCTTCCCCACCTGACCATTTCCGCATGCCACTCCTGCAAGGATGGCGCCCTAGTGGCTTTCCAATGCGTTGTAATGTTTTTTCGCCAGGAGAAGCGCAAGGTTTGCAAACTTATGAGTTGGGTTGCCCTTCTTCCCACGGGGCCCCAGGCCCAGTATACAGTATTGCATTGAGTCATTCGTACCCACTGGGGCAAAGGCCTTCAATATCTGACATACAGACGTCCAATAGTGCCCTAATCTTGGGCAGTCCCATACCATGTGTACCAGTCCCGTGTTGGTTGCATGACATCGCAGGCATGTATCCCTTGTTCCCGTAAACATGGTGCATAGTCTATGTGGGATCAGCTAGGCTATGTGCAGCAGCATCAATTGGATGAATTTAAATTTGGGATTACGAGACACCTTTTTGGAATACGTCTTTACAAAAATTGCCGTGCTGTTCCTAGAGAAGAAGAGGAAATGGTACAGTCTGTTATGCGGATGATTAAGGCAGAGTGACGGGGGGGGTAACCCTGGGAATCCATTTTGTTGGATTTAATGCCCTCACACACCCTTTCAGGTGTCATGCTTCATCATTTGGGCCTGCTCCTCGTTGGGTCTTCGGTGCAATACCCAACGGGCAACACCTCATAGAGGGGCTCTTTGGCGGAGATCTTTTTCCAACAGCCGTATGGATGAAGTGCGGGTATGGGGCCAGAACTAAAGGGTAGACGTGGGGTAGTGAGTTAAAATAAAGCTAGTGGTACCGGGAATTATTTATTCAGAAGGGCCACTGCTTTAGTTAAAAACGATTTTCTAGAGGAGAGTGATGGAAAGTAATGTTTCCAGCTATCATCTAGAAATTATTGTAGTCTGGTCAACATGTTTCTTGCTACTGTAAGGTTGACTAGCGATTCTTCAGGACCCAAGAGACTATTTAGCAAGTATCTAATGGTGCAAATAACTGTCTACTCTAATACCCTAGAGTGTTCTGTATGTATGCTCATGTGGCTACCACACTAGTGGGTGAAGGGAGAACAATACTATATTACCCTTCTAGTTGTGACTGTCAATACCTGTTAAAGAAAGAGGGAGAGCATATCACAAACAAATTGACAAAAAATGCATCAGTGATTGTAATCCTTGTGTGACTCGCATGCCAGTGGCGTGTCACAACACCATTGCACAAGTGTACCATGCACTCTCAAATGTGAAAATTAAGTGAGAGTGGCACGTGAATATCTAAAATTAGAAGAAATAAAAACCAAGTAGGTATGGATAACTTGCAGTTATTCAAAACTCACCTAAAGTTAAAAACAGTCAGACAACAACAGTGTCCAGCGGGTAAAGCTTCAGGTAGATCTTCCACCGCAAGGCTATGTATAGGGAAAGATCTTAGTGCCTTGCGAAAGATATATACAAATGTTCTGGGTGGTGCTTACAATCTCATTTCAACGGTGTAAACTCCAACAGTATTCTACTATAAAACACTACTGGAATCCATAATTGTATAGTATAATAAGGAGCCCACATAGTAAGGTGTTTATAGGTGTTTGAGGATACGGCCGGTTTTTTCTCGGATAAAATTGATGCCATTTACCAAAAAATCTCTCAATCTAGTACATCAGTGGATGATAATATTCCCCCTCCAAGTTTTCAGCCTGGAACAGTCGGTGTTGCCCCTGCCTCACTATCATTTATCCCTGAGATCACCTTAGACCAGGTCAACTCTCTGATTGGGTCCATTAAGTCAGGCAGCCCAGTAGACCTCGTACCTGCACGGGTCATGCACCTCATTGGAAGTGTCCTCAGCCCCTGCATTCGGACGGTGATCAACCGTTCTCTATCTGAGGGGCTGGTCCCCCGGATGTGGAAGGAGGCCATAGTTAAGCCTATCAGGAAGAACACCGCCATCCCTTGGTCAGACATGACCAACCTGAGGCCTATCTCCCTTCTGCCATTCATCGGCAAATTGACGGAGAAGCATGTCAATCACCATCTCTCCGCCTTCATTGAACAGACTGGTAGCTTAGACCATTCTCAGTCCGGGTTCAGGCCTAGGCACGGTACTGAGACCGCCCTCCTCTCCGTTACGGATGCCATACGCATGTCTCTGGATAGAGGGCTGTCTGTGGTGTTGGTGCTGCTGGACTTGTCCGCAGCATTCGACACCATATCCCACGCCATTCTCCTTACCAGATTAAAGGAGACAGGCATTGACAAATCTGCCCTGGCTTGGTTTTCCAGCTTTCTTTCAGAGCGGACACAGACGGTGAACATGGGCTCCTTTAGTTCCACCTCGACCAACATCATCAGAGGAGTCCCGCAGGGCTCATGTCTTAGCCCTACGTTGTTTAACGTATATGTCTCCTCCCTGGCCAACTTGACAAGGTCCTTTGGATTCATGCCTATCTCCTACGCTGACGACACGCAGCTGCTGTTTACCTTTAAGACCTTGACTCCCGAGATTAGACAAGCTTTCTCTAACGGCATGACTGCAATCGCCAGCTGGATGGCCAAAAACTTCCTACAGTGCAATGTAGGAAAGTCTGAGGTCATGTTATTTGGAGAGGCGAGAATCCTCTGGACCCCAGACTGGTGGCCTCCAAGCTTGGGACTAGCTCCGCTCCCCAAACAGGTAGTCAAGAACTTGGGAGTACGTCTAGACCAGGACCTCACTCTTTCTCACCATGCCAGCACCACTGCAGGGTCCTGCTTCCACATCATCAGCCTCCTTCGGAAGGTGTTCCCCCTTCTACCTGATGATACCCGGAAGACCCTGGTCCAGGCCCTCGTTTTGAGCCGCCTGGACTATTGTAATGGGTTACTTCTAGCTGCCAATGAGGGAGTGCTCAATAGATTGCAGGTGGTGCAGAACACCGCAGCTCGGCTGGTGACCAACACCCCCCCCAGAACACCGTCCCTTCCCCTCCTTAAGGCCCTTCATTGGCTTCCTACCCGGAAGCGGATAGAATTCAAGATCAGCTGTGTGATACACAAATGCTTATACAATCTAGGACCTCATTACCTGACAGACAAATTTGTTTTTCACCGTTCTTCCCGTATCCTCAGGTCCTCCAATCAACAGCTGCTTCAGGTTCCTAGACACTATAAGACCAGACAGGGAGGCCGTGCCCTATCTATCATGGGTCCTCGTCTATGGAACAGTCTCCCCCTCTCCCTCAGAGAATGCCAGAGCCACACAGCCTTCAGGAAACGACTAAAGACTTTACTATTCTAGGAGGAGCTCCTTGATCTGTTCACTTCACAGCACCGCGCGGAGATACACCTTCGGGTGTGATGCCGGCGCGTAACAAACCCGTAAATAAATAAATAAATAAATATGGTCCAGACCTAACATTTAGTTAACGCTAATGTTAACGCTATTATAAGCTGCCCGTTAAAATCAGACTAGTAGTAGTAGCCTGGAGCTGTCAAGTGAGCACTGCTTATCATAAATGGTTTTCAGACAAATGCAAGCTCCCAGAATGCCAAACTACCCAAATATATGGTGCCAAGTTGACATCGGGGCCGAATCTGACATAGTGTGCTGCATTGATGTGGGGTATCGTGCTTTTCGCGTTGATATGCCAAGACCTGTCGGGAAAACGGGCAAGTTCATATATGTTACAGTTGATGTATTTAGGCGGTAAGCGGAGCACGTCCCCGAATGGAGGGTGAACTGGTAGTAACAGAGCCGCTAAACTGTATAATCTGTACGGCCAACTCAGTCTCTCTTCGTGGGAGGGATAAAACACTGCCGCGAAAATTAAAGCGGAAATGTCACTACTAATGTAAGAATTAGAAAACCGCATAGGCAACAAACAACTAATAGGTTCTACCACAAATGTAGTTTAGCGTGGTTAGAGGACCTACTCTCTGGTTGTGCGGAGCACGTCCCTGAATGGAGGGTAGAATGGTAGTAACAGAGCCGCTAAACTGTATAATCTGTACGGCCAACTCAATCTCTCCTCGTGGGTTGGATAAAACACTGCCGCGAAAATTAAAGCGGAAATGTAAATACTAATATAAGAATTAGAAAACCGCTTGGGCAACAAACAGTTCATAGGTTTTACCGCCAATGTAGTTTCGCGTGGTTAGAGGACCTCCTCTCTGGTTGTGAAAAGCTAGAACTTGAACAATGCGGGGACCTCAGTCTCTCCTCGTATGTGCTATCGGTAATGTATTTTAGCGCGGTTAGGGGAAACCTCTCTGGTTAGAGACCGCTAAAACTTTGCCACTGCGGGACCTCAATCTCTCCTCGTATGAGGGATCAAACAATGCCGCCGTATCTCAAGCGGAATTAGTTCACTTACTTGGTAATTCCTGAGCTTCACTGCACGCACCTACCCTTCGCCGCTGGAACCGGGTGGAGGAGGTGGGAAGGGTCAGTTCCGGTTATAAGGAGTATGAGCCATGGACCTGATTGGCAAACTAACATGGGGGCCATTTTGTAGTGTTGTGTAAGGTAAACAAAAAGTCTAGATCGAGCCGAGGGTCACCTATCCGTTTCATAAGTGGATAATATCAGTGTGGCTTTTTGGGAAAACCTATTATGGTGTCCCATTCTTTGTCTGTAAATGCACAACCCACATCTCCTGCCCATTTGTCACAGAGTGGTTGCAACGAGATTGCCGTTACGGTACAGATCCCCTGGTTTATCCATTTGGTCAGATGTGCCCTGTGTCCCATTAGGTATTGCATAGTAAGTAGACTCTTGCTTGTAATAGGAACAGATTATCTGAAGCCCCATGCTCACACACAAAGTCTTCGTGTGACATTAGGACACCCTCCGAGAAGAACGCCCCCACTGTAGTAACTCCGGTGTCGGACCATGCCCTGAGGGTACGATTAGTGACTACACCGGACTGTGTGGGAATACCTAGCAGCGGGATGGTAGGAGCATATGGTGGCGTTCGCTTCGTGTATGTCAATGCGTCTCTCCAGTATGTTATTGCTATAAGTAATAGGTGGGGTGTCGAAATTGGAATCTTGGCCCCAGGCAACAGGAGCCTGTGGATATCTCAGCGGTCCCATTCCCTGTGTGACATATCTAATATCTGTAAGTTGCGACCTGCCAACAAGTACGCCAGCCACTGCGGCTGGCTAGTGTAACAATATGCCTTCAAATCCGGTACCCCCAGACCTCCCAGTTTAGTACTCAATTGTAGCTTCAGTAGGCCAATTCATCTGCGTCCTGCACCACAAATCAGCTCTGTCATTAAAGAATTCAGCAACTTAAAGATCCCCGTTGGTACAAGTATAGATAGATTGGTGAAGTAATAAAGCAGTCTGGGCAATAGCACCATTTTAGTTATGGCGACCCGCCACCGAGAGAGGCAGCGAGGTCCAGAACGTAAACTGGGATCTGAGAGCAGTTACCGGGCTAGTGAGGTTGCCATCTAACAGATCTGTTGTATTTCAATAGATCTGTATTCCCAAATACCGGAAGGTATCAGGCGATATGTTGAACTTCCACGGACCAAAGTTTAACTGTCCAGTATGCATGGGGTCGTCGAAAAAATAGGCATAAGATTTGGTGGTATTTATCGAGAGGCCAGTCAACTCCTGATTGGCAAAAGTTGAGGCCATAGGCTCTAAGCTCATATCCATGTCTTTTATATATAAAATGAGGTCATCTGCATAAGCAGAGACAATATGTGTCATGTGACCTCACTATTCCCTTGCACCCCTGTTGGGAACGGAGTCTATGCAAGAGGGGTTCCAATGCTAGGATAAACAATAATGGTGATAATGGGCAACCCTGCCTGTTACCTCTGGCCACAGTGTGTTGTTGGGAAATATGCTGTCCTGCACGCGCTGTGGGGTTCGTATATAATAATCACACCCATTTAATATTTTCTGTTGGTATACCAAACCTAGAGGGGGCTTAAAACATGTAATCCCAGTGCAGCGAGTCAAACGCCTGTTGTAGGTCAAGCGAAATGCAACCCTCTTTTGTCCCTGTGTCGAGTTTACCAGTCCGTTTGAGTATAAGCTGACAGAGCTGATTGGCTAAAAACTTAAGATTTTATAGTCCGAATTGAGTAGCGATAAGGGCCTATATCCTGACATGCCGGAACTATCTCGTCCGGGCGTCAATAGTGAAACCGTGGTCACTTTCAATGTAGTGGAGGGGAGCGTACCGGTGTCCAACTATTCGTGGTACAGGCATTGTGAATGAGGCACCAGCAAATCAGCGTATACCGCATAAAATTCCACCGGCAAACCATCGTTGTCAGGGGTCCTATTGCGCTGTAGAGCTTTGATCGCCTGTCTGACTTCATCCCAGTCACCTGTTGTTAGTTGTTCTCTGTGCTGTTGTATTAGCTGTGGTAGTTGCAACCCGTCAAAGAAGGATTCAAAGTGTGTGTCGCTAAGTCCTACTGGTTGCCTGTATAGGTGCGCATAGTAGTCCTTAAATGTGTTGTTGATTTCCAGTTGTGTGTCAACTATACCCTCTTTAGTCTAGATCTCTAAGATAGGGGATGGTGTGGGGGCATTTTTAACCAACTTTGCCAAGAGGGGTCCTGCTCTATCTGCCTGTGTGTGCTGTTTCTTGGTGTAAAGCCAGTAATTCTCTATGTGCAGTTCCTCCAGGAGCTACGCATATTGTATGTTGGCCTCTTTTAGTTACGTCAATTGCTCATTAATCTCTGCTGCTTCCCCTTCTAGTGTATTCAGTTCACCTGCAATCTCCGTAAGTCGTTCTATAAGAGCAAGTCTTACTCCCGTCTTCGTGTCAATTGCTACTCCCCTTATAACTGTTTTAAAGGCGTCCCATTCCAGCTGATGGGTACTAGCAGACCCTTTATTCTCAGAAATAATTAACAATTGCCTCTGATAACGTGCTACGGAAGACGTGGTCTTCAGTAGTATGGGTTGTAATTTCCAGGTCAGTATTGGGGTCGGGATCCTACCCCAGTGGAGGATTAGCTCAACCGGGTTATGATCCGATAATGTCTTGCCCATGTGCAGCATGCTATTAACAGAACCAAGTAAAGCCCCAGAGCAGACAAATCTGTCTATGCGAGTATGTAGTCGATGCGGTGGAGAGTAAAAGGAATATTCTTTGTCTCCGGTTTCTCACTCGCCAGATATCATGCAGGCCCCAACCCTCCGCCCAACCACCAAGCGCTTCTGCCTGTTTTTTACATTCTGTTGCATGCAGCGGGGGTGCGATCTGTCTAGATCAATGTCCAATACTGCATTAAAATCACCCCCTTACACCCAGTGGTAATCAGACCATGCTACGGCCTCCAGATACCTATCTTGGTCTGTATTCGGGGCATATATCCTCCCAAACACTATGTGTGCCCCATCCAGTAAGCCATGGAGCAATACATATCTTCTATGTAGGTCCACTTTTTGCTCCAGCAACTTAAAGGGGATATTATTTCGAACCCAGATCACTGCCCCCCCTGAGCAAATACGGAATAGGACGTGGAAAACAATTGTCCCCTCCACTTCTTTTGTAACTTAGTCGCCTCATCACGATTAAGGTGAGTTTCCTGAAGGAAAACTATACAATTCTCCTTCTATTCAGCTGTGCCAGAATACGGTGTCTCTTGTGGATCGACCCCATTCCCCTTACGTTCCAGGTGCTGTATGTATACCTGTTATGTGACGCCATCTTGACGCAGGAGATTTAAGTTCCTCACAGCATGTGAAGCACTGAACCGAGGAGGTGTCATGTGTGTGAAGGCTGAGCATGCATAACTAACTAAACTCCCCAATACTAGGTTCTCCCATAGAACAGCGGAGGACCAAACTTGAGAAAAAAGTTCAACATGAACTTTAAACAAAAAATGCCATAGTGCAATCGCTAGGGGGGAGAAGGCAACAACTGCCCCATTCCAGACGGGCTCTGCTTTGCACATTAAAAAAATGAACTCAATATTAAGATACATTCCCCTTTACAGCTCTTAGTAACCAGACCTTCTGAAAATATCTAACATCATCAAAGCATATTGCTGAATATCATACACGTTACCACTCCCGACCATCCCCGAGACACAATTCTAGTGGTCTCTAGCAATTTGTGCAGTTATCGACGGAAACAATGTGAAGCTAGTCTAAGATTCAGAGCGTACTGTAGCCGCATCAGAGGACTGCGTCGAGGTCGTTGCAGTTCGGGCATCGCGAGCAGCCAGTGGCGCTGCCGTCAAAAGTGCATCATTTTGACTGTCCGTAATATGTTCCGGAGTTGGGCCGTTGTCAGCAGCGTCCTTGACTTGTCTGCTCTCCACCATTTGGACCCTGGCATCTTTCTGCGATAGTCTTGCGCATTTGACCTGACGGAAGTGAGGTCTGTGAGGCCACTGGGGTAAATGTCCTCTCTAGCCAATCCGCCGCCTCTTCGGAGTTGTTGAAAAAAATGGATTTCTGACCGTATATACCTTTTAATCTGGCTGGAAAAAGCAATGCATGCTTCAAATTGCGTGCTAGTCTGTTCCTCTTTACTTCTTGGACGATGGCTCTGGCTTTCTGAACTGCTAGAGTTAAATCTGGATATAGGGAAATTGTTTTGTTCTCAAAGCGTATAGGAGCGTTCTCTCTAGCGGCCCACAAGATAGTGTTGCGGTCTTTATAGTTCAGGATGCGTGCTATCAGTAGTCGTGGTGGTGCTCCCGGTTGAGGTGATCTAGGCGGTACTCTGTGTGCCCTCTCCACACTGTAGAGGGCTGTCAACTTTTCTTTTGCCACGTGATCTTGTAACTAGTTTTCCATGAACTGGGTGGGTTTAGACCCCTCGCTGCGTTCCGGAATTCCAAGAATTCTGACATTATTCCATTGGGATCTCCCTTCCGCGTCATCCACCCGGTCTTGTAAGCCCTTCAATTGGCGTTGGAATTGTTCGAGCTGAGAGGTGTGCTTGGTTTGTTGCGGTATCAAATCATCTAGAGTCAGTTTATTTGACTTCTCTCTGTCCGTTAATTTCTTATGGTCTGCTTGTAGCAAGTTTAGATTAGTGGATCGTGTCCCCATTTGTGCTTTAATCGCGACACAGGAATCCCGTATTTCCTTCAAAATTAAATCCAGTTTGGCAGCGTGCTGGTTGGCTCCCGTGGGAGATACTACTTTGGTGTCTGAACTGTTGGAGGGGTCTCTGCTAGGTGCGAGGTTTGCGTCCTCATTAGATGCTGCATCAGCTTGCTTGTTCCTAGGGTGTCCCATGTTACCACAACTGCCCCGTATGCTCTTCTGTCCCAGGATGTTTTTAAGGGGGCCGCTGCAGCGCTGTTCACCTCAACCGTGCGTATCTCACACCACCAGGCTAGTCCCCAGCTTCAACCAGGAGGTGTCTTCGGTTATACTCACTTGGCCTTTCACTCAGACAGTGTCCTTGTCGTGTCCTTTCAGGGTGTTACAAGTGCCACCTACCATTGTGCAGACCTGGTGTTGAAGTTCTGACCGCATCTCTGGCAGATCACAATGACACTCATAATCCACCACTGTGCTGCCGTCCTCCGGTTACCGCTGCTGCGTAGTAGTCCGCTGCCGGGTAGTGACTGGGTCTCTGGGATGCGTCCTTGCCTTCAGGGTAGGCAGCCAGTAGCCCCTGTCTCTCAGATGTGGCTGTGGCGAGCGTTACAGCCACACTCCTACTGTGGCAGCATCAATGCGTGCAGCTTGTCCCCTTACAATTCCCGCAATCTCTCCCTCAGGTTAGGCTATTACTGACAGTCTTACCACAACGCCATCCGGGTTGACATACGATCTCTTCTTCCCTCCGGGTGGTGAGCAGGGTTCCGGTAGCGCTGGGTCCAGGACCTCGAGTGTTTTCTGTAAAGTCTGCCTGAGTGTGTAATGGTCACCTGCGCCGCGGTGTAATTGCTGATTGTTGCACTGCTGCTGTGGGGTTCCACACACAACAACGTGTTTGTTATAGAGCCTGTATCCTTAGAAAGCATCAGGGCACTCACCACTCAGCAGCTGGCCTTCGCTAGTGAGAGAGCAGTCCTGTACAGCGATCGCCTCCATCTTCCATTTTACTTTCACTTCTCTTTGAATTGTAGTGACGAATCAAATCGGGCAGCTGACTCACCCATCTCGGGGCCTGTTGTTCGGCATTTGGTGTCAGGATCTGTTGTGTCCTGTGATGGGGACAGGATTGCCCTAGGGAGACCACTCTGGGACCTACACTCCGGGGCATCTAATCCTAGCTAGGCCTAACATGTGGCCCTATAATAAACTCAGTCAGACACTGGGAATAAGTTTGCTTGCTCGGTCTGTGCGTCTCTCTGAACGCCCGCGCACGTGCTAGACCTCTTTTTATTATAGGGTGTCACATGACCAACGCGTCCAGCCCTCGGGGCGCCGGGGGCGGACCTCCAGGAACATAACATTCCTCCTAAAATAAGGAAAAACCAAAAACACCAACAATGAACACATTTAAACAGAACTTGTTTCTTGCTCATGAACCATTGGGACCGATGCCTTCAGCGTCCTTCAAATACCAGGCCACGCCACCAGCTACTCAGCTCAAACTGCGCATGCATATATGCAAATGAGAACAGTCTTACGTAAAGTAATCTCTCAGCCAGCCGGAGGGGGTGGGATTGTCACGTAGTTGACGTTGTGACCCCCGTTGATTCACCAGTTCCGTTCCAACCTCCAACTCGTGACTTGGCGCCTCTCTGTCTGCCCCCTCCGGATCTGGGGCCTCATCCAGGATCTCCGCGTCACCTCCCACTTCTTCGCTGGAAACTGGATACTTGTTACTTTGCCGGGCCTCTTAACGAGTTGTTGATTCAACTGCCGGCACAGTGGTTTCAGTTTCGGTTTGTTCCCGGCCTTGCTGGCACACTGACTCGAGGGGTGAAGGATGATACAGTTTGAAATGAGACGCATTGCGAGTCACCCTGTCTCGCCCTCGCATGGCCGTGAGGCGGGTGCCTTTCACTCCGATGACTCGCCATGGTCGTTTCTCGTAATTCAGTCTAAATTTGCCTCCAGTTACACGATTTCTGATGAGCACCACATCACCTCTTTTGAAACGCCGGGCCACGGCCCGGCGCCTTTGACTAATCTTTTCACATGCAGAATTTCTCTTCTTTTCCACCGCGTGTTCATTTATCATTGCCGGTGCCCACCGGGGGTGATGAGGGATAGAGTCAGTTACCACCCTTCCTAGAAGGAGGTGTGCGGGGGCCACCCCAGTTGTGGAGTGTGGGGTTTGTCGATAACTTCGGAGAAATGTGAAAATGGCCATTTCCACTGACTGTCCTTTGTCGTGGGCAATACGAATAACTTTATTCAAAGTCCTCATGAACCTCTCGGCCTCCCCATTAGCTTGAGGCCACCGGGGTGTTATGCGCCTGTGTCGTGTTCCCAGAGACAATAGGTACTCAGCAAAGTCTTGACCCTGGAATGGCGGTCCATTGTCTGTTCTGAGTTCTCTCATGGCTCCATGAGTGGCAATGATTTTCTCCATTTTGGGGATGACACAGTCGGCACTGGTGCTTGTGACAATTTCAATTTCAGGGTATTTTGAGTGGTCGTCTATCATTACTAGCGTGTGTCTTCCATCCGGGAGACTGCCAAAGTCCATGCTAACTCTTTCCCAAGGTCCTTGGGGTTGGGGTTCCACGATGATGGGGGCTTCACGTGGGTTGTCACCCGTAACTTGACAGGCCTCGCACGATCGCACCACACTCTCCCCCATATCATCCATGAGCGGGAACCATACCTTCGTCCGCAGTCGAGCCTTCGTCTTGACCATTCCCTGGTGTCCTATGTGGGCCAGTTGGATTACTCGTCCTGTAAGAGCCGTTGGGATCACCAGGCGATGCCCCCGCAGGAGGCATCCCGCCGCATCTTCATTCAGTTCAGCCCTCACGTGATACAAGCTGTCCATGATCTTTTGAGCTTCAGGTGTGAGTACTTTCCAGCCCTCCTTGGCTTTCTGCCAGTTGGCGGTTCGGAGAAGGTCCTTGGCCCGCTGTATGCACGCATCCTGAGCTGTGGCGCTCACAACCTCTTCCAATGATATGGGGCGCGGACATGATCTTGCCACGACCCACTGTACGTATGCTTCCGTCTCTTCTGCCTCATCCATCTCTTCAGGAGTCGCAGGCCTGGGGTGTCGTGATAGGTAGTCCGCCGGGTTTTTCGCCCCTGGCTGGTATTCAATAGTACAATTATATTCTTGTAGCTGTAAGATCCATTTTTCTATTCTTGGGGGTGGCTTGGATGAGGTGCCTGAGAACAGGGCCAGCAGCGGTTTGTGGTCAGTTACTACCGTGAAAGGCTTGCCATAGACGTACAAATGAAAGTGACGACATCCCCAATGTATGGCGATGGCCTCCTTCTCAATTTGGGAATATCTTTGTTCCGTGCCCGTGAGGGACCGACTAGCAAAGGCAACCGGGGACCAGTCTATCTCGTCTCGAGCCCTCTGCATCAGGACGGCCCCCAGTCCCGCCGGTCCGGCATCTACTGCAATGAGAGTGGAGTTTCGTGGGTCAAAGAACGCCAGCGTGGTGCTGCTGGAGAGTGCGCTCTTAATGTCTTGAAATGCCTTTTCCGGTTCAGGTCCCCAGCTCCATGGGGTGGAGTCTTTGGTTAGTTCACGCAGGGGGAGAGTTAGGTTAGCCAAGTCCCTGATGAAACGGCCACAGTAATTTACCATCCCGAGAAAGCTTCGGACCTCCGTGACCGTTGTGGGCGGTGGTGCATCCTTGATATCTTTCACCTTGTCAGGATCAGGGTTGACGCCTTCGTCTGAGAACACATATCCGAAGAAGCCCAGTTTGTTCCGTAGGAATTCGCACTTGTCTCGGTGCAGTGTGAGCCCCGCACTTCGGAGCCTGCGGAAAACCTGCGCCAACCTCTGGTTGTGTTCTGGGATTGTTCGTGCGTGTACCATGATGTCATCACTGACATTGATCACTCCCGGTATGCCAGCAATCAGTTCCTGGATGACATTTTGGAAGACTTCGGCGGCGCTGGATATTCCAAAACTCAGCCTGGTGTACCTGCGCAATCCAATGTGGGTGGAGAACGTTGTGATGTTCCGGGACTCCTTGTCCAGTACGAGTTGATGGTACCCCGCCCGGAGATCCAGTTTGGAGAACCACCGGGCTCCAGCCATCTCCCCAATCAGGTCATCTATCGTGGGGGTGATGTGTCGCTCCCTCTTGATGGCCGCATTGGGTAAGCGCATGTCCACGCAAATCCGGACCGCTCCCGGCTGTTTTGGCTTCCTCGTGACCACGATGGGCGATACCCAGGGAGTGGGGCCGGACACTTTTTCAATGATTCCCGCTGCTTCCAGGTTCTGTAGCTCTTCCTCAACCAGTGGTCTCAGATGGAACGCCACGCGGCGGTGTCGCAGGGCCACTGGTTGGACAGTGGGGTCCACATGCAGATGTATCTCCCGGCCCTTGAAACATCCAATTCCTTCAAATAGGTCAGCGAAGTCCATGATGAGTTGCTGTACCGATTCCTCATGCACACCGAATGCGAATGTAACCACCCCCAGGTCCTCTGCCGTCCGGCAACTCAGGAGCATACCTTGACCCTCCTCCGACACAAAGATGTTGGCTCGCGTGACTTTGTCCCCGTGTCGGACCGCTGCTTTAAATTTTCCACGGATGCGGAGGGGAACGTCCTGTCCGTAGGCAAAAACGGTGATCGGAGTGGGGCGGAGGTCGGGAGGGGTAGCCATGTCTCTGTAGAGGGATGCGCTCATGAGGTTGATCGAGGCGCCCGTGTCGACTGTTGCCATGATGTCCTGATCGGCCACCTGTATGGAGCACTGTGGCTGCGGCCTGGTGCGTCTGGTGGCGGTGCCAATCATGTGCACCTTGTGTACAGATCGCTCCTCCTCGTCATCGTCCATATCACTGTTGCTGGGTTCTCCCTCCGCACCGTCGTGCTCAGCAACCGTGTGTACTGTCTGGCGAGGTTTTCCGAACTTCTTGGACCTGCACACTTTTTCAAAGTGATTCATTTTACCGCAGCCTGAGCATCTCTTGCCCCTTGCTGGGCATTCTGGCGCCGGATGTTTCGGGCCACCACAGTAGCCACATGACTGCGCTGAGGCTCCGCCCTGAGGAGTTGTTGTTCGTTTGGGCCATTTGGGCGGTGGGCGGACCTGTAGTTTGTTAACTGGTTCCATTTTCATGTTGGCTTGTAGCGCCGCTTCCATGTGGGCTGCCCTGGCCTTGGACAGCTCCTTAGTGCGACCCAGCGTGAGGATATCTGGCAGAGGCTTCCCCGACTCCTCCAGTATTCTCTCGCGTAACTTGGCAGAGGCGCATCCTTGGATGATCTGGCCCCTGATCTCTTCCGTGACGTCCTGAAATCCACATGTTAGTGCTAGTTTCTTTAGCCGGGAGTGATATGCGTCCAGCGACTCATCCGGCAATTGCCGTGCTTGCCGAAAGATGAATCGTTCATAATCTTGGTTGGCCATGGGTTCAAAATGCGCGTTTAGTGCATTGATTAGGGTGTGATGGGTCTTGGGAGTCGCCTCCGTAAGGGTCCGGGCGATGGAGTGGATGTCCTTGCCCCCAAGATGGAGGACCATGGCACGCTTCTGTTCCTTGTGGACCTTGGTGGCCTCGAAGAATATTAGGAGCCTGTCCACCCACTCCTTCCACTTCGGTGCGAGAGTGGAGGGCGCACCCTCCACCACAAACGGTTCAATGGGCGGAATGGTAGTCATCGCCCTGGACGCTCTGGAGCAGGTCTGTGGGCAACTCGGGGATGGTCCGGAGGGGCACTCCTACTAGCGCGGAGAGAGCGGCAGACGCGCTCAGGCGATCCGAGTTCCACGGGCCAGGCAACTGACGGCCCGTGCACCCCGATGTCGGGTGGCAGGGTGAAGGCCTGTGACGAGTCAGCGCTGCGTCCCCTCGAGCAGCTGGGCCGGACCGGGCGCTGACCGGAATGCCTCGCCAGACGTGCCGAGGTGCGGGTCACGCACGTGCAGCCAAGCACGGTGCGGCACCGTGCGTGGAGGATCCGCAGAGGGAGAGTCTCACGCGACCAATTGAGCTCCTGTGCGCAGTAGGAAGGTGCAAGCCAGCGCCGCTCACCTGCCGAGAGCCAGGGATATGAGTTGTTCCTCCAGGCGAGCAGTGCGGGGGTGTGCGTGGCAGCAAGGCACGAGCACTGCGGGCAATTGGGAGCACCCGCAGCCGCCTCACCCACGGAAAGGCACACACACACCCTGAGCGAGGGATCGACAACCACCCTCGTCGCCAATTGTTGTGTCCTGTGATGGGGACAGGATTGCCCTAGGGAGACCACTCTGGGACCTACACTCCGGGGCATCTAATCCTAGCTAGGCCTAACACGTGGCCCTATAATAAACTCAGTCAGACACTGGGAATAAGTTTGCTTGCTCGGTCTGTGCGTCTCTCTGAACGCCCGCGCACGTGCTAGACCTCTTTTTATTATAGGGTGTCACATGACCAACGCGCCCAGCCCTCGGGGCGCCGGGGGCGGACCTCCAGGAACATAACAGGATCCACACCACCACTTCGCATTAATAAATCGCCAGAGGTCTCAGTGTGTATATTAGCAGCCACGAGCCCGATCGGCTCCCTTAACTCCCATCTGCGACTCCGCCCACCGTCTGTGTGTTCTCCGTACTGATCAGAACAGTTGTTGGAAAGTGCAGCATCCACTGAGGTTAGAGATCTCAGATCTTGACCAGCAGCTTCGGGAGCATTCCGCACTCTGGGATCATATAGATAAGGCTTGAAGGTCTAGTTAAAGACCGGATAAATTGCCAAGTGTCGGGGTGTGGAACGGAGCTCTTTCAGCTCACGTCCTCCATGCTCGGCAGTTTGCCACGCCCCCTTCACTATACCCGTTCAGTAGATTTCAGTCAGGATCTACCAGCTCGAGGTAGGAGCAGGAAATTTCACAGACATTGCTCAATCACTGAGAGAAGGCAATGAAGGTGTTTGGTGGGGATGGAAGTAAAAGAGACTGGCACATCCTGCTGGTGTGCCTGGATTCTTTGGAGACTAGACTGACATGGTGATGTGAACTCCTGCTTTAAAACAATGCCCACTTGAGGAAGGCCTTCTAGTTTCCTACAAAAGATTCGCAAACGCTCATCCATGACTCCTTATGTTGGATACTGTCTCCTCACCCACATCAATTTAATATTTGGCTGACATTTGTTGTACAACTTCAGAGTGATTCAATATCAAGTTACTGATATGGTGTGGATGTGAATTATTTTGGCCACACTTAGTCCCTGTTCAACTCCTTTCGCTGGCTCCCCATCAAAGATAGCATCATCTTGTAATGTACACTCTTTTTTGATGTCCATTGTTTGGTTTGTAGTCGTATACACAAGCCTACATACTGGGGAGAAACCACTGGTCTTCCTCTGCCCTTCTCACGGTTCCAAAATGTTTACATTCCCGCTTAGAGAATTTCAAATTTTGGTCTTGGCTCCTTATATTTGGAAATCTTTCCTGGACCCTTTGATGTATGTTCTCTTTCCAGTTCCGTACAAGTCTATAATATGTCTCTTAATCTAACAGTCCTACTTTCTTCTCTGTTGCTCAGAAACCGTTCTGGTTTAAGTGTTCTCTGAGTAGATTTTAACTCCAAATCTGTAATCTTTGGAATAGGCGTGGGCGAGGCGTGGTTTGACTTGGGGTAGATGAATGTCAAGTATAAATACTTAAAAGAACCCAAATCTAGAAGACCTAATGCAAAAGCAGTTCATACTATGAAAGTCTTTGATGTCCTGGCTCATTTTTAAGTCTGGTCTAAAGAGATTATTAGAATAGAGGAATAGTATTTCAATACTCGTGCATATTTGATACAGCTGTATTGATGTGTGGAACTTAGCATTTTAAAGAAAAAAAGTATATACTTAATGGGCTTTTTAGGTCAGGCTTGACATCACTGCTGCCGCTATACCTTATGTGATCAACCGAAAAAGAGTTTTATGAACTAGTACTGAGAGAGGGGCTTAAGCGCCACCCACATGTTGACCATCTACTCTACAAGTGTTGATAGTGCTAGTATTGTACTTTTACCCTTTCTTGATTTAGTTGGCCTGAGTTTGTTGTGCTGAAATGTCATTGATGAAGACTGATCTGTTTTATTATGACTTACAACAATGCTGTAGGCCTGACTTTTCTAATGTGTAAGCAGATATTAAAGGCAACTAGCCTTGAAGGATGTATTATTCTGCTGTTCTAAAGCATGTAAACAGATTTTTTTTTTTTGCATGGCAACTCACTCCCTGCTCTGATTGAAAAGGGTTTTGACGATGGTTACTTCTGACAAACTCTGGTGTTTGAAATTGTCCAGAGCAATAATCCTTGTTAACATTGCATGTGGTTTTCTCAAACGTAATGGTGCAATTATTTGTGATTTTATGACCGGCCAATGTTCAAGGCTAATTTGTTTATTATGAAATGTTGTAACAAGTCCTAGCTTATTTTATTGTGGCAGCATATGTTAATGGCAATAGGCTTTTAAGGGTAGATTTTAATTTCAATATATTGAAGTGTGTAGACAGGGATGTTGTTACTTGAGTTACTGTAGTTGGATGGAAAGGGTTTTGGTGCTGGTTATCCCATCTCACTAGTCCTGGGAGTAGAAGATATGTATTGTGATCACACTTCCTAGGCCCACTTCATATGTGCTCTTTATTGCTTTACCAAACGTAATTGTGTCCATGTCGTAATTTAATAATTTGATGCCTTGTGAGAAAGCTTATGTTCAATACAATAGGCATGAGTTGGTTATAATGAGAAGCCATTGATAAAGGCCATAGACCTGGTTGATTAATTAGGGAAAGTTATGTCAGATCCGTAGGTCTGATGTATTTATTATGATAAAATTACTATATGGTTTGTAAGGCTGACATGTTTATTGTGAAAAGTATATGTTAAAGCAGAGTGGTTGCAAAGTGTGAATTGTTTTACGTTGTGGGTTATTATACATGTTATCATACTAAAATGGCTGCCAGCTGCTATGTTGAATTTTTTTACTTCTTGCATTTACCAGTGAAAAAAGAGGTACTTTTAGTTACTTAGTTATATATGCCTGACTTAATTTAATTGCAAGTGCTTCAGATCACTGGAGGAACAAGGACTCTGGAGTATACCGTAGCAAAGTAGGAGCAGCAGACAGAGTTATTAAAGTAATCATAAGCCATAAGTTTGCCAAGTTTTCCAAGTTTTTTGTTTTGCCTCCAGAGGAAGCTGCAAAGGAAGAGATCTAAAATTGGGGTGGGGGCTTGAAAATGAAGACAATCCCTTAAATGTTGGTGAGCCTGAGCCCCATCTTTGCTGCTGTGTCAGAAATAGGGGTCGTAGATAATACGGATATTAGCAGTAAACTCATCATCTTGTGATGGTTATAATACTTTAAAACGACATTCCCTTGGTTTTAGTTGGGTGTGCATTTTATAGAGTGTCATATTCGAAGCTTTGGGCTATTATGGAGGGTATTGAGCTTTTCTCGATTGATCTTCTTTGATGGATCCATTGGACACTGCCTTTAGGATTAGATATGGGGTTTAGGGTCAACTATCACCCATTATTAAATCCTCATCAGGGGTCTGGCAGTGTTGTGTAATGGCTCCTTTGCTTTTTCTCATATACATAAATAGATTAGAACAATATTTGTGCAATATAGGGATAGATCTGCTGCAAATAAAAGCGTACGCTATACCAGTTTTACTTTGTGAATGATGTAGTTTTAATCTCGAGCGGCAAATGGTCTAAAACACCTTCTTGATGCTTTCAATACCTTCACGGGTGAGTTGGGCCTTAAAACCAATCTTAGTTAATCATTCATCATGAGCACTGGCCCAAAAATCACTAAAACCCTAAAAACAGGGCATTTCATTTAAGAGGTGTGTTAATTTCCAAAGTAACTACGTTTACAAATCTTGGTTTTCCCCTTGATTCGAATTTAAATTGAAATAGTTTAACACCAGGGCAATACAGTGTCTGGGAGCCATAGAGTTTGTCTTAGCTTTGCAAGCAGATTTGGTCATAAACTGTGAAAGAGTTGGTGAACATTTATAAAAGCGGGTGTGTTTCACTAACAATCTATGGAGCTGGTGTTTTGGGGTATAAAGGTGCAAATCAGTTACAGCAGTCTGCAAACAAATGTATGCATAGACTTCTTGCTGTCCCACAATCCACACCCTCCTCTGTGTTATAATGAGGTGGAACTGGATCTCATGGTGGATAGGATTAAAATTGGCCCTTTACTTTTCGGGCTAAGGATCTGGGAGAACCCTGCTTCACTATGGAACTGTTGACAAATTGTCTTTCTTTAGACAATGCTTTTATGATCCTCGGGATAAACTATGTTAAAAATGGCTTTGCTCATTTGGGCCTCGGGTTGTTTGGAAGTCTCCTCTTCCAAAATTCCCAAGCGATAATGCCTCCTCTCAAAGCACTATGCACCTTATGCTTTTCTGCCAGCTCTATTCTTCTGCCTGAATCACTTTTTGATGTCACATTTGCATGCCACTAGTATTCGATACCACGAAGAGGCCTTAGTTTTCCTGCAACAGTGGAGTAGTATATATGTGCTGCAGTGATTAACTTTATCATCTGTGTTGAGGCGATTAGGGCAAGATATGGCACTGTATAATGATTTTGGTACTTCGTATTGTTTGATATTCTGAGCAGTGTTTGAGAATTGTTTTAATCATGATCTTATTATTTGTATATAATTTGTTTTAAGCGTACATGTGCTTTTAGCAATATGAATTGTTTTTAGTATTGTACAATTGTATGGCTGTTTAGCTGAATAAAGTTTGATATGATGATGAGTTCATCAAACTATTGCTGCTCATGTCATATTTCCTAAGGGACTATAGTGTGTTTACGTTGTGGGTGTGGTGATGTGCAGATGAGTCATTAAACACTACAGGGGCTCCATGAAATGTCCTTTCAAGGCACTTTTTCTGACACTATTTTATTTGCTGGATCTGCACAATACAATCTTAATTGTTGGTTGCTAAATCATAGGCATATGTTAGTGCTGCAGCAATGCGTTCATGTGATTTAAGTAAGATGGAGTCTATAACGTATCATAAATATGGCCTAGGTTCTCACAAGATTGTGTCGGTAAGAAATAGAGATTTTAGTTTTTGACTAAACCTGAAGTGAGCTCATTTTGCAAAGCTCATAAGATGGAGAATTCCAGAGAGAAGGAAAAAAATAAAGGTGTCATGACCATTGCATCTGGAATTGCGAAATCTCCACTTCAAAGAGTAAGTTCTGAAGAGCAGATGGATCCTAGTGGTGTATAAGGGGAAAGGTGTTTAGAAATTAATTTCAAAACGGAGTAGAATAGGAAGCAATGATCAATGGGCTTAAAAGATCCTAACATGAATAGGAATCAGAAGAGGCAGTGCAAAAATTAGGATGGATATTTCAAACTGGATCTCTTGATTCTGACCAGAATGAAGTTGATCCAGTAGCCCAGTTTGTCATGATCACAGTAGTCAAAAAGTCATGCAGACAGAGCAAACATACCGACGCAGAACTTTCCATAGTCTGACAATAAAACGCTTTATATTGCCTCTTTTGAAAGGTCAAGGTGATACTACTGTCACCAGGGAAGACATCTGAAGCTCTGTATCCGGTTTGACTCAAGGAATTTTGACTATTGATAAGGGTCTAAGTCCATTGTGAAAAAGGTCTAAACGTTCCCAAACAAGAATCTCTGACTTTTCAGTGTTGAGCATAAATGAATAATCGGTTTTGGAGTAATTAAAATGTATTTATAGTTGCCTCGACCCCCTATCTATTTTTTTTTAACTATTTGGCTAAAGTGTGCTCGGTCTTTGCCTGATTAACTGAGAACCTTCAAAGATGCAGTCCAACAAATTAAATTGAACTGGGAAATGACCACATAAAAGCATGACACTATAATCTAAAAAGCAAAATAGCTAAATATTTTTCCAAAGTGTTCAAAGCTGCTCTATTGATTTGCTACTATCTTGAACCACTTGCTCAAGCCATTGTCTAAAGCAGCGAATAAGCTGACTTTGACAGTTTCCAACAAACACATTTTCAACCAATAAAATGACCTTCCAAGTTTTCTGCTCTTAAAGGGCTAGGGTCTAGAGGGTTTTAATCTTCTCCACTGTGGCATCCATTTTCATAGGTTTCTAATCGGGTTAACCAGGAATGGCATTTTCTCTCTCAGACGCTTGCTAGTTGTATTTACTAAGATCTTTTTTCCTCAGGCAGGTAACTGTTGGGAAATGTTACTTAGGCTTTAATGTTGGTAACACAAAATGTTTGTTGACCACCTTCATTGCAAGTCAATACTAGCTACGTGCGTTGGCAAACAATTTGCTCATGTTGTTAATACTTCAATCTACAGAAAGTTGTTGCAGAACTGGTATTTAAAAACAACCTTCAAGTATATCACTACTCAAAACGTACATAGATTATTTCTGTCTTGATAGAAGTTCCAAAAAGCCATTATTGATCTCCTAGTAGTTCGTATAAAGGCTCTCTTTTCTGGACTTGTAGTTTGTGTTAGAGGCTGCTCACTTCCCTGCCCTTGGTAATGCCCTTGAAGGTGCAGTGCCTATCAAAAGTTTCTGATACTAGATTTTCATGGGCATGGGCTACTTTTTTCCATCACTGATATTTCCGAGCCTGCATGGAGGACTCAGAAGGAGTTGAGACATGAACAGGTTAATTCCATACGTTCAACTTAGTGCATTAACGAATAAGGAAAAGTTACCCATCATCTATGAGTTGTATCAAGACATGCAGCCATACTGGAGTTCAGTTTGACAATTTCTTTAGCATACCATGCCCCTTGAAATCATCGGCAACACGAATACATTCTGCAACCCTTGTTCCTGTGCAAGAAACAAAAAACACACACTGGGGGTCTAAAGCTGGGCCTATTATGCTCCAGAGAACAAACTAACAAACCGACTGCTCAACAAGTCAGTGGACGTTTGCCAATGCTGTGTAACAATAGAGTTTACGGGGTATTTACAAAAATTACCTGTGCAAAGGGATTCACTACAAATATAGACTAGACCCATACAGAGAGAAGGATTTCCATCAACGTCAGATGTAGATCATGTGTTCTCATTTGGCCATCCAAATAGGAATGGTGTGTCCCATAACCTAAACTTGTCTGGGTCTTGTCTCCAGATGCAGTGAAGACCATATGAGTGGGAAGATCATGATGGAATCCAGTGCAGTGCAAAGAAAATATCTGGTGAGGTTAAAAAAGGGTAGTGAATCAATACAAAAACTTTAATATCACTTGATCACTCCTTTAGTAAAAACAACAAGAACAGTACAAAGATGCAGTTTAAACAAATAACTGCATATATACGGCCTTGTTCCTGTGTCAAGTTTCACTGCTCATTGGTAGGGTCTTTCAAAGCAAGAAATATTCAAACTGTGTCATGCAGCAGTCAGAATCCTATGTATACAAAATTATAGGAGCGGAGAGAAGCTCATCCGAATTTACAAGCAAATAATAAAAATAGTAACCTAATTTACCCCATTAATGTTATAGCCCAAAAAACAGATCTAGCGGCTTCACACGCTATCTGTCAGAGGCAAAGTGATGAATACAGCAGGGGATTTCTGATCGAGCGCAGGCGTACCTGCTCCTTTTACCAACCATACTCACCTGGGCCCATAAAACAATACACCCTTTGAACAGGTAAATCTACGCTAATCAGAAATTTTAATTAACCATTTAGGACCTATACTATTTGACTTACCAAACCTTGTCACTGGTACCTAGAGTCCTAAGGGATCAAGGGTGTTAGAATAATAGGCAATAATAAATATTTCATTCATAAAATAACCACAGACTCGGGAAAGGTTTAAATGCTTTATCTATATAAATTCTTAAATGTCAGAGTCCATACCAATTCAATTAAAGTGTGTTCAATTAGAAAGAATATGATCAAAGCAAGATGATGTGAAAATATTATGAGACTTTCTTTAAGCATTGAAACATAGGAAGGATAAGAAAAGGGAAACAATACAATGACAAACCCACATTGATTTATAATTACCTAGAATGGTGTGAAGACCAACCATGGTCACGGGCTAGGATAAAGGACAGGACACCCCGATAGTTCAGGTGCCAACAGGACGGGACAGGTGCAGACCAGAATCAGGACAAGTACGGACCAAATTGGATCAGGACAGGACCACCGCAGGTCAGGACCGGCACCCACAGTTAAAGTGCAACGCCAGCGTCGCAACCCTCTCTGCAACCCCGATTGGGTTATCAAACTCCTTCCCAGAAGCTCGATTGGGTTATCGATTCTTCGGACAGAGTGCTTCGCCAGCACCTCTTCTCTCAATCTCCTATTGAGTGCATTGGGTCAGTGACAGGTCAGCTATTCAGACAAGTCGGACAAACTAACTAGCTAAGTTTACCTTAGTTATACCATTTTCCAAGGCAATGTACCATCCCTCAATGTTGCAAGTTTGTGTATTCCCTCAATTTGATTGGTGAAAAGACGAGGAGAGGTCATCACACCATACACGTTATGAGGTTACTTCATTCATATATTCAAATTAGTGTTCCCTCCCATGATTTTATTTTCCCATGTACATTTATTCCACCCAACAATGGATGTTTCAATAACAAATACAATGTATAACTTTAGGTACATCCGAGCTTCCTTTGAGAGGTCGAAGGGTGAGATTCTCACGAGTTTCTCAGGCAAGACTGTTGCTGGTTCTGATTCAATGCCCTAGCTTGTGGACTCGGGGATTTCAGCACATGCGCAGTCGCGGGACCCAAGAAGGAGCAACATTGTACTTGATTGGTCCAAACGCGAGCTAATAGCAAAATCAAAAAGAACAGTTTTAGAACAAAGAATACATGAATGCACTGTATACCACTTATCTCTACTCTATTCCCATTACTTTATTTTAACTACAACATTAGGAATTAAGCAGAACGAACAATTTAGTAAAAACAGCAATGCAAGCATTAGCATGTGAAAACATAGAGCTGCCATCTTTAGTTCTAGTGCGCAGAAGCAAAGATTTCCCACCAAAGCAGAGAATACGTCACATCACGTGAGTGTGATAGACGCATGCGCAGAAAAGATCCCACATTGCAACGGCCATTTTAGGACACTCGAGTTACGGTTAGTAAAGGCACATAGGAAAGCTTCCCCTAGATACTAGAAATGTCATGTGGTGCATTATTAGTAAAACAAAACATGTTTATTAGTGCATTACATTTTATTTCGGGAGGATTGAATCCGAGCAAGACTCTTTACGAGTGAAACCTTGCTCCATCAGTTCCTATGCATACAAAGCAGTAGATAAGTGAGAAGGACATATTTGCACCGTTTATATTGTAGCGCAGAAAAAAACAAAACTGGGGACTTTGTCAGCGCAGCAAGCAGTCAGTCACAAACCTTGGAGCAGAAATGTATGGCCATGTTTCAGATGATCACTTTAAATAAAATGATTGTACTGCTTAGGATCCCCGTGTAGAACCATGCGTACATCTGAGGTAAATTGCTCTTCTGGCATGAGCCTCACTCCTTATTCCCAACCCGTTCCCCACTTTTACCCACATATGCGGTCAAGGAGAATAGCCAGATCTTCATCTTGGAGAAACCTATGGGTTTCTGAGGTGAACTTCTCAGCATAGGGAAACCATTTGCACCCAAGCATTCCTGCATGTTGTCTTCAAGCACTGGCTGCTGCCCGGTTTGTCCTGGTTTAAGGTTTCTCTTTCTGTGGAAGGCTTCTAGACTGCCTGAGTCTATTTGTAAAAGCTCGTGTTGTAAAGCATCTTTCCTGCTCTCTGGGACTGAAGTGTCTCCAAAGATACCTTAAAAAAAGCTTTACAAACCTCGAAGTACCTTAACCCCTGATCATCAGTAAAATAGAGCCAGTTTATTTGCAGATAATTGATAGCTAGGCAAATACCCTGCTAAACAGAAGCAGGAGAGAACGAACTTGTACACCTGTTTACTGATACCTGCAGTGTTGAAAATCTTTTGTGCTGGGCATGGCAATATGATTTGAATCATGTGCTAGCCAGCCTCGCCTCCACTCCACCTCACTCCTGCCTCCCATTCTGTGTTCGCTTCCCTGATGTGTCGTTCTACCCACTTCCCAGATATGGAACACACAAGTACCCTCAAACACACACACACCTCACCCACAATCCCCAATCGCGAGCTTGCACCTTTGCGTCACAGTTTAAGCGAGGAAAACTTAAACAGTTTCTTCACATGCTTCTACATGTGTTAAATGTAATTGTATTTAGAGAGCGCTTACTACCACTGACGAGACGTCAAAGTGCTTTTCGGCGATTAGCATGCTACTTCGGAACCGAAAAAGGATTGGTGGTGCTATAGTATAGGGAAATATGAGTTCATTTGAGTGGTGGACCTGCAAGTCTGTTAGTTTGGTTGAGTAGGATAATGGAGGGAAGAGTCTACACAGGTGTATTTGGGAGATCATAGTAGTAAGATGAGGTGTGGGATGAGTCAAAAGGAGGCATTCATAAGGGAAGAATTTAGAATGAGTTGTGTGTGAGATCATAGTAGTAAATTGAGGTTTGAGATGATCCAAGGAGGGATAGAGGAGGGAATACTATAGAAAGAGACATTCTGGAGATCACAGCAGTAGAATGAGGTTTGGGATGAGTCAGAGAGTGGAGTCAGAGGACACAGAGAGAGAGGGATAGGGTGAGACAGAGTATTGCATTTAAAAAAGAAAGTCTACAGTAGGAGTAAAGTAACATATATATATATATATATATATATATATATATATATATATATATATATATATATATATATATATATATATATATATATATATATATATATAGTTACATAACCACATAGAAAGGGTACATATGTCTAAAGAGGATAACTTATCGAGATTCAAAATTGTATTGTATAAACTCAGATTTTCAAGTGCTGTACTCAAAGCTAATTTATTTGTGCATTTTTAGAACGAATGTTTTATTTTAATTTTCTTTTCTTCAATATTTCAATAGTGAAGCACCTGTAGATAAAAATAGCCATGATAATATTTAAACATTTTGGCCGATAAAATAAATAGGGACCATAATTATCTAATAAAATAACATATAAAGACCGTACAGTGATCCATTAACCTGTTGAGCATAGTGTGTGTATATATATATATATATATATAAATTCACTGAAAAAACCATAGGTTATAGACCATATATAGTTAGGAATTCGCATTTACAAAACCTTATTTTACTCACACAAAACCATTGAAATTCCATATATAGTTAGTTGCACTAACTATATATCGCGCACCCGCAATCCACTGCTGATGATGTCACATATTACATCATTCATGACATGGTCAGTGACATCACTGATGACATCACTGATGTCATCATAATGTGCCCTAATTTTTCATTCTGCAGCACTAATCATACTTTCTATGGCAAAATATACCCCCTCATGTTGTTTCTTTTTAAATTAAATGTTTTAAGAGTTACCACTTTATTCCAATCAAGATGGCTTCAGGTGTGCCATACCTTTGTAATAAGTAGGACTGTTAGCGCTCTAGTTGTTCTTTAGAACATTCTGTCATTGGGCTATACTTGGGCTACATCTGGGTGATATTTGGGCTACATTTGGGCTCTTTTGTCTCTGGTGGCCATTTTGGGAGACTGCATGTCAGAATGTTTTAATGAAATAGAAAAGGATTTGAGAAGTCACTCAAAATGTGCCCTAATTTTTCATTCTGCAGCACTAATCATACTTTCTATGGCAAAATATACCCCCTCATGTTGTTTCTTTTTAAATTAAATGTTTTAAGAGTTTATTCCAATCAAGATGCCTTCAGGTGTTCCATACCTTTGTAATAAGTAGGACTGTTAGCGCTCTAGTTGTTCTTTAGAACACTCTAGGAGGCTGCAGTAGAACACAAAGGAATCAACTGACAGTCTCTGTCCTTGTTGGATGTACATGTTTTATGAGAATGTCAGACTTCATTTTCACATGACTGAGAAAGATAATGTGAATTTACAGAAAATATGCTTTCAGTTTAGCTTATAGATCCCCTTCCAAACCACTGTGGGAAAATCATGAGATATTAGTTTTCTTTTAAACAATATTCATGATATCACAGCAGAAGGTTTTTTCACATGGTAAAATCACCTTAGAACCCACCACAATTCCTAAAACGAGTATGGTACCATCAACAAATGATTTATAATGTAACTAAAGTCCTAAAACCCTCTATTAACTACAATGCTTTTTAATGAGGTGCTATCATGTATATTGGTCCCAAGATGGCTGCCAACACTTCTTGGATGAAGTGCTGACAGCCAATCAGATCAGATGTGTGGTTAGGCTCCGCCCAGATATATATCTTTTTTTGAACCTAAATTACTCAAAATCCACTGGAGCACATATATTGAGACCTAGCAAAGGCACATCGGGCTAACAGTCCCTACAATTTTGCCAAGTTTCGTGCAAATCCATTCAGCCGTTCGAGCTAAAAGTGAGGCCAACCGCCCTATGGAAATTAATATGGGAAAAACGCGTTTTGGGACCCCCCTTTTTTCTCGGCCCCCCCTTGATGAAACCCCCCCAAATTGTCAGGGGCTGCTCAGAAACAAAATGTTCCATTTTCCTGAAAATTTCAGCCAATTCCGTCCACAAACGCCAAAGTTATTAGACATAGAATTTTCAAAAATCCCATAGAGAAAAAATCCTAACTATATATACCTACTGGCGACCGCCAGTAGGTAATATATATATATATATATATATCATCCAAACCTTCGTCGTCGGGATAGGAAGAAAAGGCGCTGACTCTGTGGGTTTCACAAAAAAGGGAATTTTATTTACCCTACGATGATGGCTAACGCGTTTCGGCGGACACACCGCCTTGGTCACAACAACTTCTCATTTAAAAACGACAGTTTATATACACATAAGGAACTCGATCGTCGGAGCAATTGATGACGTTCATTGTTTACTACGGCTGCTTAATAAACATAGAAGAAATCTTTTGCACATGTTTCGTTTTCAACATCTTATCGTACTCAGTCATTTCTCGGTCTGTAAATTATACTGCAAGTGCAATTTGCGGTTGTCAAACATGGTTCTAAATTAATTCATATTTCACAATTACAGTAGTTCGCAAATAATCATAATACGAAACATACTGAGCATACAACATTACTAATGAGTTCATTAGCAGATACATGTGCAAATCCAATGCATATATACGCAACCATCAGAAAAAATAATAACTTGAAGTGCTCAAAATTAACACCAACCGTGAAAAAATTTGTAATTTCAAAATAGTCAAACCACACCTTGATTTTGTCTCGGTACTGAATCGTTGTATACCTCCCAATGTGTCACCAAGTCATAGATCTATCAATCTAACAATTTCCTCAAATTAACATTAAAATTATTTGGACGGAATAAAGCCCAAGTGGGCAAAACCATTGTTGACTCATTTTGTGCTTTCATGTATGCACCATAATAATGACAATACTAATCAATTCAGTACAATATTGTGTGGATTCGATGTATGTGATTTTCCTATTTTAATATCCCTAGTGCTCCTAACAACTAATAAAATTCATTGTGTCTAATGTTTTTTGATTAAAGTGTTTTTGATACTGTAATATTCCACTAGTATCCACACTGGGAAGTTTCAGAGGAGTGGGATGTGTGAAATAGCATGGAACTAATGTATATTTAATATACTGATGAAATTACAGGTAACGGGCTGCCTTCAAACAGATATGGGATTATAGGTGTACACGCTTCGTCAGAATTTAATCCATTTGGTGTTTTGGTGTCGAGAAGAATGATATATCTCGACTCCAACCTCCTGAGTGCTAGGAGTCTATTGCCACCTCTGATGTTTTTGCTAATACTATCGATGACATAGTACTGCAGATATTCAATTCTCCCTCTGTGAAAAGCGTTAATGTGGCGGGCCACCGGATAGCTTTGATCATCATTGGCCACCGCTCTTAAATGCTGTAAGATTCTTACATGCACCGGATGTAGAGTACTTCCGACTTAACGCTTTTTGCAAGAACACTGAAGAACGTAAATTGCGTAGTCTGTCTTGCAATTATAGTTCCCTCTCAATTCTAATGGTGTTTTCCTTAGTGGGAGGTGTACTTTGCTGAGGTTGACGCCATGCTGACAAGCTTTGCACTTAGTGCACTTAAAGAATCCTTTCTTACTTGAAAGCCAATTGGTATTCTTTGGTTGGCTCGGAATGTTGGATACCAATTCCTGTTTCATAGATTTTGCCCTTCTGTATGTGATCTGCGGCAACTTGGCACATAGTGTTCCTAATGCGGGATCACTACGTACTATGGGCCAATGCCTGTACAAGATTTTACGTACTTGGGTGTGATAGGCATTGTACCCTGTAATGATTCTCGGTGTCTCATTTTTCTCAATCGATGTTACTGTTGTGGTGTTCTTAAACAACAAGCTCTCTCTACTCTTTGTCAAACATTTGTCTTCTGCAGTTTTTAACACTTTTTCTGAGTAGCCTCTTGTGCGCAATCTTTTGAATAACTGGTCTTTTGATGATACAAAACCTTCTTGCGTACTACAATTACGTTTCATTCTGAGACACTCGGCATAGGGGATACTGGAAATCAGGCTGTGTGGATGAAAGCTTCCGGCATGCAAGATGGTATTGCCGGAAGTAGGTTTTCTGTAGGTCTTCATTTGAATCTTGTTCTCAGAAACAAATAATTCCAAGTCCAAGAAAACAATCGAAGATTTGCTGGTGTTGCATGTGAACTTTAAATTCAAAGAATTCTCATTTAATTCCTCAGCAAATTGTCTTGCACTTTCCTCACTGCCTTTCCACAGCAAAAAAATGTCATCTATATATCGACTGTATTTCAACACATTGTTAGACATTTGTGTGCTGTAGTCTGCCATGAGTACTTGCTCCTCCCACCAGCCCATATGCAAATTAGCATAGCTGGGGGCGAAGCAAGTACCCATGGCAGTCCCCTGAATTTGACGATAGAGAAGCTTGTTAAACATGAATGTATTGTTTTCGAGACACCATTTCACCATTTGTAATAGCATGGCAATGTGCTGATCTAGTGTCAAGATAATGTTTGATTGCATGCAGCCCATCATGGTGTCGAATACTTGTGTACAGACTCTGTGCGTCTAAAGTTACCAGGACAAGGTCCGAATGCCAGTCAGTATTGTACATTTTTGTTAAAAAATCACCACTGTCTTTTATGTACGAGGGCAGTTTTTGTACAAATGGTTGTAAGAAATAATCAATGAACTTGCTGGTATTCTCAAAGAGCCCCCCAATTGCCGATATTATGGGCCTTCCTGGGGGGCACTGTTCATTTTTATGAATTTTGGGAATGAGGTACAGATGTGGTGTCACCGGATAATTGTTCCTTAAAAACTCAAATTCTTGCTTTGAGATTAGACCTGCAGACTTCCAAGTGTACAAACATTGATGATATCTCTCCTGTATATTTGTTACATTAATGGCACTAATTCTGACATAACATTCCCTGTCAGATAAGTGCAGTGAGGCTTCTTTGTTGTACATTTCTTGGGGCCATAGTACTACATTCCCTCCCTTGTCTGACATTCGTACCATAATGTCCTTTCTCGCCTTGATTTTAGTCATTACACTCTCGTATTCTGTTCTTTCATTTCTCCTTGATTTCAAAAAGTCATTGCTGCTTTCTAGGGACAGCTGTTTTAAATCTTTGATCACCTTATCCGAAAAGATGTCTAAGTTATCCTTTGGCATTAATGGACAAGAAGTTGATTTATAGCCATAAGTAATATATTCATTTCAGCAGACCTAATCTAGATCTATACTAATATAATAAAGAGTGAGCCCAAACCTTTGAGGGGGGTAATCTCAGAAACCTCAGCACCAATCACAACACCCAATACAGCATTGGAAAGGGCAGTTGCAGCAGAAGGACATAGGCTATGCAGACGCCCACCATATACATGTAAAAGGTAAAAGAAACGTGCCAGCAAAGTAGTCCCTTGTGGGCGTGTCTGCGTTGTGCTGTGGGCGTGACAAACGCTGGGGGCGTGTGGTACGTTCCGCCCTTCATGCCATGTCTCATATCGTGTGGCGGGGGCGTGTGCGGGGCGCGGGATTACGGGAAAAAAAAACTAGCGTTGTGCCCAATATTTTATTGTTTTTTCTTCTCAGGTTCTGTACATTCCAGCTCCGGGTGTGCTTGCCCCGCGCTCCCAGTGACATGCACCTGCTTTACTGTTTGGAGGTCAGGCATGATCCTATTCCCAAGGGCCGGAAGGAACGCAAACAGGGGCCATTGTGCAGGAAATGCAATCTCGCCTTAACTTCCGGTGACACCTGAAGCGCACACAGGAGATTTTCCACTTCTGTTGAGCACAGGCCTCGCGCCACGCACATCCGGACACAAGGCCTGCCTCCACGGAAATAGCAATAAAGGGACTATCCATCCCCCGGGAATATGTGATGATATTCCGCAAACCAACATCCCGCATACCATCACTCCGCAATTTTTATAACGCGTGACTATTACTTCGCAAATACATCATTTCTAAAACTTTTACAGCGCATATGACTTTATCACGCATGCCATTATAACGCAAATGCATGTGTGGTAAAGTCATATACATTGTATAAGTACATTAATAATACATTAAATATATGTTTGTATATATGTGTATATATATATATATGTGTGTATATATATATATATATATATATATATATATACACATTTTTAAAATTTAATTATAAAACATTTATTATTTTAAATTGCATTATTTATATTATTTTAATTTATTATTTTATTTTATTACCCTTTACACCCTAAAAAAACTAATCCCACCCTGCTCTCTTTAAATACCCCTGCACCCATAATCATAACCCATCCTTGCTCCTTAAAATACCCCAACACCCTTAAACACTAACCCATCTTAACCCTATAAATATACCCTGTACCCCAAAACCCAAACCTATCCCTAAACCCTAAAAATACCTCTGTACCCCAAAACCCAAACCTAGCCCTGAACCCTATAAATACCCTTGTACCTCAAAACCCAAACCTACCCCTGAACCCTAAAATACCCCTGTACCCCAAAACCCAAACCTAGCCTGAACCCTTAAAATACCCCTGTACCCCAAAACCCAAACCTACCCCTGAACCCTTAAAATACCCCTGTACCCCAAAACCAAAACCTACCCCTGAACCCTAAATATACCCCTGTACCCCAAAACCCAAACCTAGCCCTGAACCCTAAAATATCCCTGTACCCCAAAACCCAAACCTATCCCTGAACCCTAAAAATACCCCTGTACCCCAAACCCCATACTTATCCAAAAGCCCTAAAACTACCCCTGTACCCCTTCACCCAAAACTATATCTGAACCCTTAAAATACCCAAATACCCAAAAACATATACCTCATTACCCCAAAACGTATACCCCTATACCCATACTTACCTTATCCAAACATAAAAAAAACAGGCTTTTACCATTGATGCATTTACAACGAATTTCGTTGTAAATGTATGCGTGGTAAAAACATATAAAATGTAATGCCATGCGTTATAATGGCATTGCGGAGTCATGGTACTTTCGTAATGAAAGTATGCGGAGTGATGGTATGCGGAAAGAAATTTGCGGAATAATGGGTGGTTAAGTACATTGGTGGAACGGCGGCCCACATCTCCAGCAACATACTCATATTTTTTCACCACCCATTTGAAAAATGCACAGGTCTCTCTCATTGATGGCCAGCACCGACATACACTTTTAGACAGACCTCCCGCCACAAGTTCTAGAATTGCGAACTTTAGAGCTGGAGAGCTACGTTCAAATCTCGGCATCAGGTCAACATCCTGTTATTCCAGGCAAATCGCTTTGTCTCCCCGTGCCTACCACAAATGAATGTGTTCTTCTGTAATGTAAATTGTGCTCATGCCATGTTGTCAAGTTCGCGCTATATAATATTGCAAGGAAAAATAAAGTAGGGAAACTCGAGTTCACACACTACTGAACGTGCACTCAAGTGCATCAGCAGTGCACTGTGAATCGGTGCGTTTCACAGGCCTGTCACAGATAAATGCTATCTAAACGAAATCCTACAAAACAACATACTACTGGCAGGCAGCAATTCATACCCGGACAACGTCGGGACGGGCTGCTAGTACATATATATAATCAAATGCAGAACGTTCCAACGACTTACACACCTGGAAGGTGTACCCAGTGCCTACACTTTTGGCAGTGTCTTTTTCCACTTCATAAGGATGAATAGTCAGGCACGAGAGAATTGTCTGTGGAGCGTGCTTTATCAATGGGTGATGTTGCAGATTAGTTTACTTAGCGCTAAGATTTCCTCTTGGCGAAAAGTGTGGTTGGTCTACGTGACTCCCACTAATATAACATGAATAACAAAATCATGTTAGAAATATACAGCCTGATTCATCATTGTGAAGTTTTGCGAGTCTGATATAGCGATTAATAAGGAATCGCTATTCCAGACTCGCTAAACGGGATTCATGTAGGAATCGCAATATTTTTTGCGATTCCTACAGGTTCCTTATTTGCAATTAGCTAATTGCTAATCGCAAATAAGGAATAACTCCCCATTCAAATGAAAGGGGAGTCATTCCTTATTTGCGATTAGCAATTAGCTAATCGCAAATGAGATTGCGATTTCAAGGGTGCAGGGGTGTCCAAAGGACACCCTGTAACACCCCTGAAATGTAAATTCACACAGATGTTACACACACACACATGTCCAAAGGACATGTGTGTGTGTAACATGCAACTTAGAAAAATGCATTTAAATGCATTTTTCTAAGTTTTCGCTATTTACCACGAGGTTTGACCTTGCTGTAAATAGCGGCCCAAAATTGCGAATTCGCAATTTTTAAATGTTTCATGTATAGCATTTAAGGAAGCTCTAATAGAGATTCCTTAAATGCTAATCCTCGCAAATTTGCGAATTCTTTATTAGCGAATTTTGCATTTGGGATGATGAATCCCACATGCAAAAATTGCACTCGCAAAGGGCCAGATTCTCAGATTCTGGCCCTTTGCGAGCGCAATTTCGCTTGATGAATCTGGCTGATAGTACTGATTTTCCTGTAGTGCAAATGTTCTGCAGGGTCTGTAACTCACAGACAGCCATGTGCAAAACCGGTGCGCAGCCAAAACAGAGGACAAACCGAGTTGAGGAACTCGCAGCATTGAGCACAGGGAAAAGTACATGAAGCACATGAACATAGGTCTGTGCCTCGACAGCTGGCCACAGGTGCAAGCCTTTTCCATAAATCGACTGTACTTTTCAATTAAAAGGAGAATAAAAGGGGAGCAAATGGCTTGTGGCAGTGACTTACAACAGGTTAAACGTGTGTGATCACTAAAATATGCCTAACTTTGTACTAAGATCACTGCGTAAACATTAATTCTCTGAGCAAATTATCTATTTGTAGTGAAATAAAGCGTGGCAAAAGAAATGTGCTTTGACCTGTAGCTAAATAGTGACTTCGCTTGTACTTTGCTGGTCAAGCAACTGATAAAAGTTCAACAAAGGCTCATGATGAATACACAGGGCTGCGGGGGTGGGGCGTTGCAATAGAGTGTATTAATTTGCAGCCCCCAAGTTAGTGCCAACCAGTGCTGTCAATACTGACTACATTCCGCCTCCCCACGTGCCACACCATAACTTAGATTTTTCTGGCTGCTTCCTTCCATGATCATTTTGTTTGGCCGCTCAAGAGAACCACTGGACACGTTCTACATTTTTACCAGAACGCTTAGAAGTCCTTCGTAAGCTGCACTTTCACGTGAAAGTTAATGGACATGTCATAAAGTTGCTTGCAGAGGGACAGATAAACGGGCACAACATTTTGAGGCAAGTACACCAGTGTGTTAAATAGGAAAAAAGAAGTGCAGGTACTCATTAATCTGAGCTAATATGAGAAATGCGTTTATTTAAACTAAACAGGTTAACTCATTACACAAAATGAAAGTCAAACAGGATGATATGTTAACAGTTCCTTGTTTTGTAATATGTGCTTATTATTAATGCCATACTGTTATTTCTTGTTTGGTACAATACTATATACTCTCAAGCCTACACACACACACACACACACACACAAGCAGACCTGTATACAAAAGCATTCCACACATTCACTCTAATATCTCCTGAGATTGTCATGATTCTCCTTCACACACACCTTCCCAGGATCCTTGGCGGCGGCGTTCTTTGAAGCCGTCACACCTGCGCCTGGAGGCGCTTTAAACAGCGTGCAGCCCTGGTGGAGCGGGTGCTGCATAAGCTACCTTTTGGGGCATACCTACAGACTTGTTTTCTCTGTGGCGCTGGACGCTATTTTCTGCACAGTGAGTCTCCCCGCTGCCGCACAGCCTACACCTGCGGCCGCCGAGCGGGAGACTCACCTTCCCAAGATCCTTGGCGGCGGCGCTCTTTGAAGCCGTCACACCTGCGCCCGGAGGCGCTTTAAACAGCGTGCAGCCCCGGTGAAGCGGGTGCTGCATAAACTACCTTTTGGAGCATACCTACAGACTTGCTTTCCCTGTGGCGCTGGACGCTATTTCCTGCACAGTGAGTCTCCCCGCTGCCGCACAGCCTACACCTGCGGCCGCCGAGCGGGAGACTCAGCTTCCCAGGATCCTTGGCAGCGGCGCTCTTTGAAGCCGTCACACCTGCGCCCGGAGGCACGTTAAACAGCGTGCAGCCCCCGCGTCGCGGGAACACGCGCGGGTCGCGCCGGCGAAGCCCGGGCCAAGGGCGGGCCCGTTTAAGCCCGTTAAAGACCGGGTAAGACTGGACTAGGCCACCCCTTTTACATCCGCATTTTGACATTATCTACTCTGTACTTTGCTGGTTATACATTATCCTTTGCCTTCCCTGTATTGTTATAACACTAATACCAGTTACATACCAATCATGTCTACTAGAGGTAGCAGGAGCAAAACGGCACTGGGAAACGCACTCATAACTGGCCCAATTGACCAATATATAACCAGGGCTAACGAGGCGATTGACCAGGGCATAATCCTACTCGAACGCAGGGTATCGATGGATTTGGCCCTGGCCAAGCGATCCTCGCTGGGTTCCCTGGCTACAGCTAACACACCCACACACCATCAGGAAGTTGGGCCTTTATTGGAAGTGCACACTGAATTTCACGCAGAAGCACACACAGTGCCAAGTATGGTTGATCTGTCTGCCTCCCTCGAGTTATCAGACTCTCAATCATCTTTGATGCTAGAAAAATACCCCGTCCTCTTTGCAAGCCCGACCCGGGAGGGCCCTAGTTTAGCTCTTAGTAGGGGTTTGAGGGAGGGTGCTATCCCCAAACAAAAAACTAAAAAGAAATCGTATAAAGCTAAACATCCTAAGAAACATCTGAAGCACAAAGATTTACCTACAATTCATTCAGTGGGACAAGTTAGCCCAACATTGAGAGAGCTAAATACCATACCTATTGAAACTATTAATCTCTCCCTGAACACTGCAAATCTTAGTGCAAATTGCAGCACGGATGGAGGGTGCAAAGTGTGTGAGATAAATAACCAACTCTTAACCAGATTAGGCGCCTTAGTTAAAACTCACCTGCAACCCATCGAACTGTCCCTCATTAAGCTAGAAAAGCAGATAGCCGCCCTGACCAAAACCTCAAATTCCAATAAGGGGGAGGGATCGGCTCAATCAGGGGGACCACCAGTGAGTACTAAAACTTCCAAGGTAGGGGTGCAAGCCACAAAAACCCCCGCTGACGTACCAATTGCAAAACCGAAGCCCCCACCAGTAGGGGTGAAGAAAACCCCAATGATAACAAAAACCCCAGTGACAACAAAAATTCCTGAGGTATCTAAAACTCCAGCCCCCCCACCCCCCCCCCCCCACCACCTCTTTGAAACATAACCAAACCAAGTCTTCAGGAGTAAAAACCACTAACGTCAGATCGAGGGGGAGGGGTGGGTATCCAGTACACTTGCCACCAGAAGCAAGTTCCTTTGTGGTTATTATGACCGGGGTTCCCGAGCTGAGTGCCAATGCGGAGGAACCAGAATGGTCTCTAAAAAATAAGGTGTTACATTGGCTATCCACTAGCAGACCTTTACCACCGTACTCTACAAGTAGAGTTTCAATGGTCCGTAGGGTCCCGTGGATAGGCAATGAGCCGAAAAGAATCCCCGGCGACTGCGTCATAGTCAACTTTGACGATCCTTTCACAGTTGAGCACATTTGCTCCTGGGGTACGCAAGACGATATTGACGGGTCGACACAATAAGACTTACTTACTTTTACCCCCCAACACCTCGCTACAATGACAGCTTATCCTGGAACTGGACCAACGTAGGAAACTGGGATAGGCGAAGTGACTGGGTTAACTGGTCAGGATATGGTGGTAGAGATATAGCCCCTTCTATAAGCTGGAGAGGACTGCCAGTCGCCAATAGATTTGATTGCCTAGAATTGGTTGACTGACCACTATTGGCTACTGATCAGAGATATAAGGCCCTTCTGCCCACAAGATATAAAACCCCATCTCCCCCTATAAAATCTGTAAGAGCCTCTCGTCCAAGCATAGCCCTCGAGACGACAAAGGATTTACACCTACCTACTTTACAAATAACTCCTGATCCCCAACAGTCCCATGCTAATATAAAAGTACTAAATGAGCCGCCTGGTAATGCGGGGAAGATAGTCTTTGCAAGTGTAGTAGAAGTAGGTTTACCTTGTACGACTCCATCTACACTTAATGATCCAGTTAATACGCTACCTACAGTTTTGTGGCATGATCTGCTTCCCCCGCCGGGCACAAGATCCTGTAACGTTTCCCCTGAAATCACCGCCCTGACAAACTCATCACCGACCCTACCAGTTTTGTTTTGGAACGTTGCTGGTCTTCGTTCCAAGACAAAACCTAAATCTTGTTCGGATGTAGTTAACGCACACCAAATAGCATGCTTTCAGGAAACCTGGGCTATTGAACCTATACACATCTTAGGATACAAAACTTATTATGTCCCAGCTATCTCCAAAACCTCGGGCAGACCCAAAGGTGGCCTTGCAATATATATTTCCAATAACCTTTCTGAAATGGATATAACTATCCTATTGTTTGGCGACAATTTTCAGATTTTAAAGGTTCTACTTAATCAATGTATGTTGTTTTTCCTGGTTAATTTTTATAATAACCTCCACCCCAATGATTGTGTTAATACTTTAACTGAGATTCATACATCGTACTTAATGGAACAGAGGAATAGGTTTAACACTCCTACCTCGTATGTGATCGAGGGGGAGATTTTAATGCACTGTTATGTAACAACTACAAGAACGGTACATGTGGCCTCCAGGACGACAACGGTTGCCCTATGACTCACTTTACCCATACGAAGCTAGGAAATTGTCTTAACGACTGCCTGTTTTCCTTGGAACTAGAATATGCGAATGACCTTGCAGACCCACCCGTTGACTTTACACCAACTTTTCATGGCAGGGGTCTTTCAAGTGTCATTGATTATATTCTATGTTCACAGATAATAAAGGGTCAACTTAAAAACTTTAATACAGGCTCTGATATTTCAAGCGATCATTTTCCCATCAGTATCAGTGTAATACTTAAAAATCCTTTTCTTCATACATCAAGGGATAGTATATTGAATCAACAGTCTTTGTCTATGGATAGAGAAAATGGCTTCTCTGTAAAGTGGTCAAAAATTGACCCAGAAGCAATAACCAGTAAAGTGGTAAACAGAGCTCTACCATGGATGAACAACTGTTTAGCACTAGACTCTTCTCCCCAGCTGATTTTAAGCAGCTTTCTGGAAATTATTAAAATTATACGAGACGAGTTGTTTCGTAAACTAAAATCCAGAAGCCCAGAAATTAAAGGCTGGTTTGACTCTACCTGCCGTATAGCGCTAACTAACTTAAAAAAAGCGGTACATAACCATGTTAGAGATCGCGCTGAAATTACTAAACTTAGAAAGGTTTATAACCAAGCGCTAAATAATCGCAGAAAAGAAATCAAAAAGAACTTGTGGACCCAACTACACGAGAGCTGCCTTCACAAAGACAGCTCATTGTTCTGGCGTACAGTAAAATCTCCTTTTCTGTTAGATGCCTCATCTCCTCAGCACCTAGACGTGGCAGTGACAGCAGATAAATGGGTGGCTCACTTTTCAAAGATTTTCAGTGGTCCCCCAGAGGTTACCAGTGTTGAGGCTTGTTTATCGGGTAACCCCTCCGTGGAACCCGTATTCCCCATCGACCTCCTTTTCGACCACAACGAGGTCATTACCGCGCTGTCATCTTCAAAAACTGGTAAAGCTCCTGGACCGGACGGGGTTCCGCTGGATATCTTTGCACATAACCCAGAACTATGGACACCCCTTATCACTCAGGTTATGTCAGCAACTACAAAAACTAGTTTAATAGATTCATGGTCCACCTCTATTCTGCTCCCTATATTTAAGAAGGGTGATCGGAACAACCCTGCTTGCTACAGGCCTATCTCCCTCCTGGATTCCTTGGGGAAAGTTGCGGGCCGGCTGGTCCTGGAACGCCTCCAGGATTGGGCATCCTCTAATAACCGTACCGGAGGTCGGTCAGGATGTTTTCAGGAGGGCCTTGGCACTGTAGAGCAAGCGTTGAATTTGGCTCTCCTAATTGGTAAATATGTGGGGGCTAAAAAAGGCAACCTTTACCTAGTTTATGTTGACCTTAGTTCAGCATTTGACTGCGTTATTCATTCCAGGTTGTGATCCATTCTTGGCAATTTGGGGGTAGATCCCCCTCTCATTCAATTTCTCTGCGAACTCTACTCTGACGCTACTGCGTGCGTCAGATATGGGATCGGCGGAGAATTAACACCATCATTTTCTGTTGTTAAAGGAGTCAGACAGGGCTGTCCTGGCTCCCTTCCTTTTTAATTTATACACTAATGGCCTGGAAGCTGCCATGCTTGAAGGCTGCCAGGACCTTCCATCTATCAAACAACGTCCCATTCCCGCTTTGTTATACGCGGATGATTCAGTAATCCTAGCCAGAACATTAAACCAGCTCCAGAAACAGCTAAATAAGTATTGCCACTTCATGCTCTCTTTAGGCCTAAAAGTAAATATAAACAAAACTTTCGTCATGCATCTTGGCCCCAAGGCGAAGAACCCTAAGTCAGTTTTTATAGACCAAGTCAGGTTGGAACGCACCAGAGAATATCCCTATTTAGGAATTTTAGTTGACGACAAACTTTCTTGGAAACAAGCCATGTCAAGTAAAAAGCTATTCTTCCAAAGAGCAACCTCCGCCCTAGTTTCCTTTTCTAGGAAACTGGGTAAACCAGCTCCAGGAGAGTTGCTAAAAACTTACCATGCCAAATGTCACAGCGTAGCAACCTATGGAGCAGAGGTATGGGGTTACGCTGCTACAGCCACTCTCCAGACGGTCCCGAATGGGTTTTTAAAATATCTTTTGGCTCTACCACAAAGTGCCCCAACGTACGGTTACCATGTCGAGCTAGGTATTGATTACCTGACAGATAACATCAAATGCCAGCCGATCCTGTTATGGCACTGTATTTGGTCTAAAGAGCAATGTCATCTTACCCGTTCTCTGATAACGGACTGTTTGTCTTTGGCTAACTGGAATAAAATCCCCTGGCTTTTATATGTCTCTAACTTCCTTAAAGACTTGAATCGTACATCTTATTTCTCAGACCCTTGCTCACTGGTAGATATCACTAGGAAAGATCTGAAAAAAACTGTTTAAGCCATCTGAGAGATTTACGCCTTACACAGGAAGTCATGAAAACTTCAAATGTACAGATCCTGTCTGTCCAGACTGTTTTGAGAATTCAGCCATATTTATCTTACCACCTAACTAACCACGAAAAGTACGTTTTGACAAGGTTTCGCTTTGATTCCTTTTTCCGCCTAGTTACTTTTCCAACAGCAAAGGATTGGTCGCATACCCTCATGAAATGCCCTTGCAATGGTATATCATCTCAATCATAAATTCATGTAATACTGTTTTGCAGATACTATGAGATTCCTCGCAAGCGCTGGATCATTCCTATACTTCGGAAACTGGGATTGAGAACTTGTCGGCCTGCTTATTTAGCTTTGCAGTTCCTGGACAAATGCGTAGCTTGCTTCTTAAAATCATGTCTAAAAATTTGTTGTAATCATTGAAGTATTTTCTTTTACCTGTTTTCTATCCCAATGAACTGTTTTTAATTATGGTTTTTAATGTATACTTATTGTTTTTAATGTAACATGCATTGATTTTTAATATGTACTACAATATTTTATTCTTGTACTTTTTATGGTTACATGATTTGTTACCAAATAAAAGTTTATGAATCGAACCTTCACACACAAAAACAGGCACACACACGTTGACAAGCACATAGACCTAAGCAAACACTCACATAAAGTCTCAGGTGGGATTAAAGCCATTTTAAACTCCTTGCCTCCCATGGCTTTTTAAATTGCCACTGTTCTTGTGCTGCCTCCATACCTGTGTTTGGCGATAGAAAGAGGGAGTGAGGGCGATAGAAAGAGGGAGTGAGGGCGATAGAAAGAGGGAGTGAGGGCGATAGAAAGAGGGAGTGAGGGCGATAGAAAGAGGGAGTGAGGGCGATAGAAAGAGGGAGTGAGGGCGATAGAAAGAGGGAGTGAGGGCGATAGAAAGAGGGAGTGAGGGCGATAGAAAGAGGGAGTGAGGGCGATAGAAAGAGGGAGTGAGGGCGATAGATTGAGGGAGTGAGGGCGATAGATTGAGGGAGTGAGGGCGATAGATTGAGGGAGTGAGGGCGATAGATTGAGGGAGTGAGGGCGATAGATTGAGGGAGTGAGGGCGATAGATTGAGGGAGTGAGGGCGATAGATTGAGGGCGGTAGAGTGGTAGAGTGAGGGCGGTAGAGTGGTAGAGTGAGGGCGGTAGAGTGGTAGAGGTGTGTGAGAGGGTGAGGGTGTGTGGGTGGGGGAGGGTGTGAGTGAGGGTGAAAGGGTGGGTGAGAGGGTGAGGGTGAAAGGGTGGGTGAGCATGGGTGAGAGGGTGAGGGTGAAAGGGTGGGTGAGCATGGGTGAGAGGGTGAGGGTGAAAGGGTGGGTGAGCATGGGTGAGAGGGTGAGGGTGAAAGGGTGGGTGAGCATGGGTGAGAGGGTGAGGGTGAAAGGGTGGGTGAGCATGGGTGAGAGGGTGAGGGTGAAAGGGTGGGTGAGCATGGGTGAGAGGGTGAGGGTGAAAGGGTGGGTGAGCATGGGTGAGAGGGTGAGTGAGTGAGGGTGAGTGAGGTGTGTGTGTGTGTGTGTGAGGGTGAGTGAGGTGTGTGTGTGTGTGTGTGAGGGTGAGTGAGGTGCGTGTGTGAGGGTGAGGTGTGTGTGAGGGTGAGGTGTGTGTGAGGGTGAGGGTGAGGTGTGTGTGAGGGTGAGGTGTGTGTGTGTGTGTGAGGGTGAGGTGTGTGTGTGTGTGTGAGGGTGAGGTGTGTGTGTGAGGGTGTGTGTGTGTGTGTGAGGGTGAGGTGTGTGTTTGTGTGTGTGAGGGTGAGAGGGAGGGTGAGGTGTGTGTGAGGGTGAGGGTGAGGGTGAGGGTGAGGGTGAGGGTGAGAGTGAGGGTGAGGGTGAGGGTGAGAGGGAGGGTAAGGTGTGTGTGTGAGGGTGAGGGTGAGAGGGAGGGTGAGGGGGTGTGAGGGTGAGGGGATGTGAGAGTAAGAGGGTGGGTGAGGGTGAGGGGGTGTGTGAGGGTTAGGGGGGTGTGAGGGTGAAAGTGTGTGTTAGGGTGAGGTGTGTGAGCATGAGGGTGAGGGGGTGTGAGGGTGTGTGTGTGGGGGTGTGAGGTTGAGGGGGTGTGAGGTTGAGGGGGTGTGAGGGTGAGGGTGTGTGAGGGTGACCCAGATTGAAGAGTCAAAGATGAAGTTGTGGGTCCTTAAATTTGGCAATAAAGCAAAATTCGTGTTCATATGTGGTAATCTGCATACTAACACTGTATGCGTCACCTTGATTCTGAGGTCAACACAGCTACAATGTTGCCTAATATCACATATGAGGTCTCAGCCAGGTCTAGCTTTACTGCCAAAAGCACACTGCATGCTGCGACTTGTAGTTTCACTGTTAACAGCGTAAGTATAGGTTAATAAATTGCAGCATGCAAAGAGCTGTTGTATAAACAAAGGGCTGAGCTGGCTGAACTTATCACACTTCACGTGGTCCTTCTTGGCAGCAGTAATATGAATAATTGGCAAGTGCAATAGGTTTAGCCAAAGGCACAACTCGATCTCTAGCTATGTCAATTGTTTCGCCTATGTTGTTGTGAATGAGCAAAAATAAAAAAAGTGCTTGTTTTCCAATGACGAGAGGAATGTCCAAAAAACGTCCAAAAAACAAAGAAAATAAGCACATGCCCATTTCGCATGTGCATGTATCTGGGGTTAACATCTCACATGTGCATGTATCTGTCAAGACGCTCCAGTGACACCAAAAAATAGTAACATTGTTATTTAATCACAATGTGTAGGCACATAATACCACAGATTAATGCAAACGAAATTGAATGCAAAAAAGTGCCCCAGAATGAGATCAGATGGGAGGGGGAGTGGTATTGGGAAAGGTGTAGGGTATTTAGGGTAGTGACATAGCAATGGTCAAAAGACCTTAGTTAGCAATAAAGTAGATATGATTCATAGAAAACAAAAACTGAGTTCAAAGACAAATCATATACATCATGCTTCCAATATAAGTACATTAAATGATATTTGTGGAAGGAAGCTGATCTATGGACTGTGAGGTCTGTCGACGTTTCGACCCACGGAAAACGCAGGCGAAAGTAAGTGCCTTGCTGGGGGGTCTTTATTAGCACGGGGTGGGGCGGGTTACCTACAAAATAAGTTCAGAACGGACACAATTTAAAAAGGGGGGGGTCATGGAAGATCAATTACTGACTGGCCACGAAATTACTACAACAATGGTTGAAAACAGGGAACAGTGTGTGGAGGATATTTACCATGAAGCGGATTATCCTGGTATCATGGTAAGTATTGAATCATTCGAGGAAGAACCATCGCAATAGGTGCGTGCTGGAATGAGAATAATAATAATAGTGAGGCACTGGGTAAAAGTTCAGAGGGCACGTGAATGCAGTTACAACATAACATAGCCTGACTTACAAATTGTTGGCTGAATGAACTTCCAATTACACACTTAGGTGCCGCCGCGATGCGGTCGGATAAAATGAAAACTGCATAAATCGAGAGGAAACAACAAGGAAGGGGGACAAGGACAAATTAGAATTAAGCCCCACGAAATAAAATAGCAGCTGAAAGCTCCGGTAAATGCCGGGAGGTACAAAACTCACTGTTCGTAATGGTATCGTAAATGAAGAAAAATCCCGCCGGGCAACCGATCGGGTGATCTATAATGACAAAACAAGGGGGAGGAGGAAGGGGAAGAGCATGAGTGAGCGCTCAATCTATGCGAAGTAATAGTCAAGGGGACGGAAACGCACACATGGTGTGTCCGTTTACCTGCTGGTTGGAGTCAATCCACAGCGCGATCCAGAATGCTGGTCGGCTGTTCTCGGAGCCGAAGCAGTGTATACCGGCTCAACGAACCACGTGACGCGGAAGCGAGCCCGCACCGTGTGTGGTAATAGAAAACAGACTAGGGAGTGGAGAATAACTCATCCAGGGTGGGGGGCTGAAGGAATACATTAAAAGGTGCGTGTTTATACAGCAGCTATAAATCCATCAGTTGGAGTGCAAAAGAATATACATTGGAACATGGAACACAGGATGGTAAAGGCCCATCCAAGTTGTTCATGGTTATTGAGACATATGGAAGATTATATTTACAGAAATAAGACCTGACTGGTGACTCGAGAAAACACAGCATCTTGTATGGAAATAGCAAACGAGCCAGAATCAGGCCAGCGGCACCCTGCAGCCGATGATGAGTGGGAAGGTGGGGGCTGCCTGCGCATGCGCGCCACTCTGCAGTTTTGTTTTGCCGAGCGCAAGCCCGGAGAAGAGAAGTGCCGCATGAAGTCCCGGGTCCCAGGAGGGGGCCCGGGTGAAGACCAGCGGGGAGACTGTGGGGCCCCCATGCCTATGGGGAGAGCTCCGCTTCTTGGTAGAGGAGCTCGATTGTTCTGCGGGGCTCCCTTGGCAGATGGTGCGAGCCCGAGTCCGACTCCGGTGAGGTAAGGGGGGGGGGAACTGTGTGCCGTGTGCCTGTATGTGTGTGCATGCGCACGCCTGTGTGTGTGTGTGTGTGCGTGCATGCAGAGGGGTGGGGGCTGGCTGTGTCTGTGTGAGCAGGGGCTGTGAGTTACTCTGCGCAAGCGCGTCTGAGAGGCGCGCTCCCGCAGTGAAATCTGGAAGGGAAAAGCCCGTGGCACATTGCTGTCCACATTCCCAGATACGGGCAACATAAGGTCTCGAGCAGACTACGCTGCTCGACCTAAAAATGGTGTGACAAAGGCCGCTTTATTGGAAGCAGGTGCACCCTGAAATACCAATCCTTGGCCTGTGCCGTACAAAACTAAATCTCACTAAATACAGCCCTGCCTAGCAGCCCCCCACCCCTAAGTGGTTCCCCAACATAGCAACAACAACACAACATCCCACCTGCAACATGTCTCCCTGCCTGCCCAACTCTAACATGACATCAGTATTCCCCATCCCCTGCCAGACAGCCCAGACCTCCTGCCATGTCCCCCCTTTTAAACTAGGAGAAATGCCACTCGAAAGCCGCCTAACTACTTCCGACCCCCCCCATCGGACTCCTGCCCCCTCGGATACCTGCGCACCCCCAAAGCCACATCCAGTGCCTCCTTCAACTGCACAATGTATAACTCCATCCCATATCTCGAAAGGTGGACCCCATCCTCCCTGAAAAAGTACACTGCCCCGTACCTAAGCTCAGGATGCTCCATCCTACCCACACCTTCCCTGGCACAGAAATCCCTCATCTCCCTGTTAATCTTTCGCCCTGTCCTATCTATGGCCCCTGGTCGCTCCGCCCCCCGTCAACACCTCCTGGGAATGAATTCGGACCAAATCACATGACATCCTAACCATTGCCTCCTGATCTCTAGCAAGTCCCTCTTCACCTGCTTGACCAGCGCCAAACCTTTGCGCACTACCAGGTAATTCTCACCCAAATGGATGGCCACCACATCCGGACACACTCCCCCCGCACCACATTATTCAACAACGGCATCAACTCGTGCCAACGCATTCCCCCCTTTCCCCGCCAATGACACCTAAACAGTCGGTCATCCAATTCCAGGTTAAGCTTCCGGTGCTTGTCCCACTCAGCCCTCTCTGCCCGTCATACAAAGGAATGTCCTACAATGTAAATGTCCAACAGCGCCGCAGCCGGCCCCGCCACAGCACCTGAAAAGACACACATGTAAGAGGGCGAAAAACTGTCATCTCAATACTCCTCTTCAACCCCCGCATCCTGACATATGTCCTGTAGCAGTCCGACTTCCACCTCCCCAACCGCTTGATATCCTCCTTCCCCTATCCTCTCCGCGCCGCCTCTGTTGCCGCCCCGATCCAAAAGGAATGCGTCCCTAAAGCCTTCGGGTCCTCACCCATATACCGCAGGGCGTGCCGCAGGAACCCCAAAACCTGCCCCGCCGTCACCCTGCCTCCGACCTGTTGACTGAACACCTCCCCCCTCAACACACTCCGGCCAGCTGCCAATTGTCGACCCCACGCCGCGGGACACACCCCTTCCCCACCCCCAACACCACCCATGTCCCCTCCCCCTGCTGATCCATCTTGGAGCGTCGCAAGCGCACCGCCACCTCCCAGGCCGCAGCTGCACATCCTCCCACGTGACCCCCGGCCCCCCTTTATGGCCCACCAACTCCGACACCCGAAACGCTCCAAAAAACAGCCAAGACATGAGTGCCGAAAACAACACTGTCTCCCCCCCCCACCCCCCCACCCCCCCCCCCCCCCCACCCCCCACCCATCCCGGCACAGCGACGGCAACGTAGCCAACAAACCCCCCAACATGGTCTCAGTAATGGGCTTCCACTGACTCACTCGCGCCCCTCTTTCCCTCGCCCAGCCTTGCAGCAAGCGCGCCCCCAACTCCCCCGCTGACGGCGAATATCCCCACCACAGCTTACCCATGAACGCCACCGCTGACAACTTACCCGCAATCGTCACCCTCGACAAGCCCCTGTCCATCAAAGCCAGCATGAACCTTACCACCTGTTCCTCCCGCTGCCACGTGTCCCCGTGCCTTACCGCACCCGACCGCCGAAACTCCTCCCAAGCCTGTACATACGCCTTCCAAGTGGACGCCGCCAGCGACGCCCTCACCTGTTGAATGACCCAGCTTCTCCCACCGACCAAAGCTCCATCGGCACCGGCGGCTTGTCCTCCTCCGCCTCTGTGGGTAACCCATGGAACCTCTGCCACTGCGAACGAGACAAAGCATCCGCAATGTCATTGTCGACCCCAGGGACGTGGCGGGCCTGAAACAGTATGTCATTCTCCAAGCAGCGCAGCACGAACACTCTCATCGGCTTCAAAACATGCGGGTCCCTGGCCGACCACCTGCACCACCGACATATTTTCAACCCTGAACAGCACCGGCTTGTGCGCCAACTCAGGTGCCCACACCGTGACCGCCACCACCAGCTGGAACAACTGCAGAAACGCAATGCTGCGGCCTCCCACCTGCCACTGCGGCGGCCACTACTCCGCACACCACCGGCCGGCCCAGTACAAACCGAAACCCCGACCCCCGCCGCATCCGAAAACAGCGTGACGTCCCACTCCCAATCCTCCAGGGGCGCCATGGGCACGCCATTGAACCGTCCCAGGAACGCCAGCCACATCCGCAAGTCCTCCTTCGTCCCCGCCGACAAACACAAATGGTGATGTGGCAGAGTCAACCCGGACAGCGCCAGACCCAGCAGCCTGCAGAAAGTACGACCCGCTCGCACCACCTGGCACGCAAAGTTCAGATGCCCCAACAGGACCTGCACCTCCCGCACAGTCACCTTCCGTTTTTTAAGCATTCTGCGCACCAAGGTCAACATTGCAACCTCTTGTCCTCTGGTAGGCGTGCTTCCATGGCCGCTGAGTCGAGCTCTATACCAAGAAAGGACAACACCGTACTGGGACCGTGTATCTTCTCCAGCGCCAGGGGCACCCCAAAATGTCCCATCAGGTCCGTAAAACTGTCCAGCTGCCGCTGGCAGTCCGTCGAACCGGGCTGCCCCACCAGAAAGAAGTCGTCCAGGTAGTGCGTCACTGTCTCTGAGCCTGTGCGCCTGGAAAAAACCCACTGCAGAAAGGAACTGAACCGTTCAAACAAAGCACATGAAATAGAGCATCCCATGGGGAGCGCCTTGTTGACAAAAATGCCCCCTTCAAACTGAATCCCCAGCAACTGGTGATCCTCCGGGTGCACCGGGAACAGGCGAAAGGCCGACTTAATGTCACACTTTGCCATCATGGCGCCCGGCCCGATCGCCGCGACGATCTTCCGCTCCACATCCACATGAGTACGACACCGACGCCAACTCGGACGAGATGAAATCATTCACCGACGACCCTTCCGGCCACGACAGGTGTTGAATCAGCCTGAACTCCTTCTTGGGCACTACCCCAATCAGGGAGATAAGCAACTCCGGCAAAGGCGGCACCGCGAAGGGGCCCACCATCCTGCCCTCCTTCACTTCCTTGAACAACTTCCCCCTTACAATCCCCTTGTGCGCGTTCACCGACTTCAGGTTGTCCACCCGGTGCGCAATCCGCGGGCCCTCGTAGCCCAACCGAAACCCCTCCCGGAAACCCTGTCAAAAAACGGCTGCATCATCCGCCCGCGGATACGCAGTCAGCCAAGGCTCCATCCGCTCCAGCCTAACCGGCGTATGAGCCATTTCCCATTGCCCCGCTCCCCCTCTTCCTCCCACTGCCCACGCTCTGCGCTCCCCCGCTCTGAGTGCCCCCCGCCGCTGGCTGCTGTCCCGACGGACCACCGAACCCTCCAGCAGCGAACCACCGGGTGTCGCTTCCCACACTTGGAGCACTAGTGCCGAAACCGGCACACCTAAGCCACACGGCCCCTTGTTAAAGTCCTAGCAAACCCCGACCAAAACCTGTCCAGCGTTCTCCCCGTGACCCACCCCCCGCGGGTGGGGTGGGTCGAAAAGGGGGTGGGCACAAGCGGCAAACCGCTGGCCGTATAGACGGTGCGACCGAACTTCGCCCCGCCCATCGTCTGCTGGTACAAGTCCGAATCCAGCTCCCCCCCACGTCGCATCCGGGTCAGACGCGATTCTCGCCCGGAATTCCTCATCATAGTGGGACCAGGGGTACCCCCCGTACCTCACCTGCGCCCCTGAACGAAATAACGCGATGGACCGGTCCAGAAACATTTCACAATATACGCTAGCGTAAATTAGGAATGCCAACGACCAATTATCAATCGTCAGCGGCACCTTGGGGCGCCTCGCGAACTCCTGCTCCTCCTCCTTAGACCTCTCCTTCAAGGTCAGCTCACTGTGCCACAGTTTCAGAATCTCCACATACTCCCCTTTCCATATCTTTTCCTTCGTCGCGAGCGACAAATGGGCCCCCAGCGGCTTGGTCACCCCCATGTACGGGAGCTTGCGCACCGGTACCAAGCAGCTCTCCTTCCCCCCCGGCGGCGGACTCAGTCGTCTTTGCGCCTCCCTCCGCGGTCTCACCGGTCGCGCTCGACCCAACACCGCCCGATCCCGAAGGTTCAGCCCCGTCCGAGCCCACCCCAGTGTCCTTCACATAGCGTCCTTTCACCAATCGCCCCCATCATCCCCCCCCAGCCTCCGTCCCCATTGACACCTGCGCGCAGCGCCGCTTGCCCAAACCACACCCCACTCCGTTCCCCACCTTACCTGGCGTCCAGGTCGGCGTACGCGCTGGGTCCCGCCGCCTAGCCAGTGGAGCCGTCACTCTGGGGGCGTCCTGCCGTGAGTGTACCTGTAACTCACTGCCAACAACATTACTCATCCCCCCTTCCCCCTCCCTAATCTCCCCCTCCGACTCCATCACCCACACCAACGTCCAGCATCTCACGGCCACCCCCTAGAGGGGCCAGCTGGCTCAAACCCTCCTTCTCCCGACACACCCTCATCAAGTCAGTTAAATTCACACTCTCCCTCCTCTCATCCGCAGCACATGATCCAGAAACAGCTTCCACCGAGTCAAATCGCACTCCCCGACTCCCGGCGGCCGTCTCAACCGTTCGGGAGGGGGCCAGCGGGGACCTATCCCACCGCCGTCCGCTGTGCTCCCACGCCAGGTCCCGCGGTGGAGGCGACCGCCTGTCCAAGGCAGAGCCGGCCCATCCTCTCGGTGGACTGGAGCCGCATGCTGCTCACCCGAGCGCCACGCCATCAGCTCCTGCCAAGGGATAACAGTGGAGTCCAGCATGCCGGGGAAAAAATGGCCCCCGTCCCACTCCAACCCAGCGCCCTCCCCCCAACCACGTTGAGCCCCCCCTCCGCCACGCGGGCACCACTGTCCCCCCCCGCTGCACCCCACTGCCCCCCCGCTGCACCCCACTGCCCCCCCCGCTGCACCCCACTGCCCCCCCCCGCTGCACCCCACTGCCCCCCCCGCTGCACCCCACTGCCCCCCCGCTGCACCCCACTGCCCCTCCCGCTGCACCCCACTGCCCCTCCCGCTGCACCCCACTGCCCCCCGCTGCACCCCACTTCCCCCCCGCTGCACCCCACTGCCCCCCTCTGCACCCCCTGTCCCCCCTCTGCAACCCCTGTCCCCCCTTCTGCACCCCCTGTCCCCCTTCTGCACCCCCTGTCACCCCTCCATACCCCCTGTCCCCCTCCACTCCCCCAAACCTGTTCTCCGAGGCTCCCCCACCCTGCCTCCCCAAACCCACCCCCCTCCCCCACTGTGCACCCCGCTCCCCCATCCCGCCGCAACCCCCCCCCCCCCCGCCGGACCACTCCCCACACCACCCAGGCACCACCTGGCAGCATCCCCTACCCCTGCCCCCCTGGTCGCAGCCCCCTACCTGCATCCCCTCCCCCCTCTCCGCGAAGGAGACCTACTCGGGCCCACCACACTCACCCCCTCCCCTGAGGACGACCCCCAATCCAGCACACTCCCCCTGCCCTCTTGACCACCCACCCCCTCCTCCTCCAGGTCCGATTCTTCAATGAGTAAAGGGGACCCCCCCACATCCCGCTCCTGCCCTTCCTCTCGCTCCGCCCTCACTGCATCCCCTTCACGTGCCCCACGCCCATCCCCCACCTGACCCCCCCCTTGTGCCCCCAGATCCACTATAGTCTCAGCGGTGCTCTCGCCCTCGGCCCCGCCCACAAACTGAAGTGCCGGTCGCCTCCCCCCCCCCCCCCCCCGCTCTCATCTTCCCGCTCTGCCTCTTTACCGCCCGGCCACGCTGCCCGCCTTCCCCCGCGCCCCTGCCCCCTCTCCCCCCACCTGGAGCCTTCCGCGGTCGCGACCGCGGAGGCTCACAAGCGAGTACAGCTGCCGCGGCGCCGCTCGCAGCACGCCGCGGCGGCCTTACCTGTACGTCGGGCCGGACTAAGTCCATGCGGCCCGCCTCCCCAAGCAGCCTCAACGCCTACTGGACCCTCGGATCTCCTAAACCCGCCATGCCTCGCCCACGCTCACTCCACCGGACCGCCCTGGGCCGGCGCTAGGCATGGGCAGCGTGGGCGGCTGCATAGGGCCTCGCACTCAGCCCACCAGCATGGGGCCCAGCACTGGAGGTGTCCTGTTGTTTCCCTGGTGGTCTATCTCAAAGAAAAGTGTTGCCTGCAATTAAGGTCCATTGGAGGGGGGCCCCTCCCATGGGCCTCCCAGGGATGGTGTCCGGAGGCATAGGGGAGGGAGACGGAGACGCTCCCTCAATTGCAAGGAGACCATTCACAGACACTGTGGGGGGCCCATTGTCCAGCATTTTGGCGCCCCCACAGTTTTAACTTTTAGACCACAATCAATTCTCACACCTATCGGACTGAAGGTGTGAGAAATGCTTGTGGAGTAAAAGTTTAAACTGTGGGGGCGCAAAAATTCTGGACAATGGGCCCCTCACAGTGTCTCTAAATGGTCTCCTTACAAGAGGCCACTCATCTAAATTATAGGGGGCCTCACACGTTCCCTTTTGGCCCAGGGCTTCGCAAATCCTAGAACCGGCCCTGGGACCGCCGACCAACGCCGCAGGACCACGAACCACAACAAAGGCCTCAAAGCACTGAGAGTCAAAAAACTCATGCCTCAACGACCCTCCACTGGCTGCCGTGTCACTGCCACCAAAATGGTGGGCAGTGACACAAAATGTCCGATTAAATAGCCCCCCAAGCCCAACCAGCCCAAGGGAAAGCCCAAAAGCAGCCCAACTACCCGGACCCAGCCCAACCACCCCAAAATCCCCGCAACTGTGCCCCGGGACCCCCCTCCACCCTCTGGGCAACAAAAAACCCCCGGGGGAGGCAGGCCTCCCGTTGGTCGCCCCCCCCCCCCCCCCCCCAAAGCCCCATTGTCCAAATGCACACAATAGTGTGAATGGGTGGTAGACCTGTCAGCCCTGGGGTGATCTTCCACTACATTTTTTTGCCCTATATGCCTCCTACTGGACATATATTTTTGTTGGACATTAGGACTCCGGGCCCCTTACCACTGCTAAACAGTGCTGAGGTGCAGGTGCTCTCCCTTTAAAATCATGATGACCCAAGAGTATCAGCTTTAGGCCCTGCTACTGCAGTGAGGCCTACCCTTCATTCACATACTGGTAGTCTGCATGTACCTTTACTTTTTGTAACTGTAGCCTTTTGTCCCTGGTTGACAGACAGGTAGGAAAGGGAACACCCCAGAGCCTCCTGGATTTTTCCAGTGTTTTCCAACCCCTAGATTCTTCCAGAAGGTTCCACCCCTCCCTGTCACCTGACCTTAATTATGGTACATTAGGGAGGGTTCTGGCCACACATCCCTGTTACACTACTGGACCTGGAACACTCTCGGCTGGAGTGAAGACTGCTGAGTTAGGAAGACTCCTACACTACTGAGGCCGACTGCTCTAGGAACTGCTGCCCCTGATGAGCTGAGCTGCCCTGCCTGCTGATCTTCCCCTGCCAGAGGGGACCCAGGAATAACATCACCAGAGTGTCTCCACCAAGAGGCTAACTAATCCCCTGGTCAGTGTGGGATTGCAAGAGCCCCACGGACTGTAAGGACTGTTCCCCTGCCTGGTGGGGGGGGAATTCCTAAGAACCACCACGTTTCATTCCGAGCCTGAACTGCTTCTGTAGTACTGTGCCCCTGTAATGATTGTTGCCGCCTGGGGCTCTTGAGGAATTGTAAAGCGATGTGTGCTAAAATCATCGCTACTGCCTGGGGAGATCCCTGAGGTACTGTGAGTGCTGTGAGTCAGATGCGCTGGGGCAATGTAGCGCTGTGTGACGTGACTGAAGCGCTGTGTAGAAGCAATGTGTACATGTAGGAGGGTGGAGACCTGACTATGGTTACCCCAGATTTTTTTAATTGTGTTTAGCTGGTTTTCGACTTAGTTGGCCTGGGATCCTGCTCATCAGGGCCCCAGGCTATCTGCTCTCTCTGTAAAATTGACTCCATGCACCCTAGGTGCATAACCAATCTTGTACTGGACACCTTATCAGCCCCTGTACAATGCACTATAGGTGCCCAGGGCATAGGTGCATCCAAGGCCTACCAGGGGCTGCAGCATATCTTTTGCCACCCCTGGCTGGTCCTTAAATTGACACAACTGGCTGATCACTCAGGTGGGGCAAGTTCGTGTAATCACCCCTTGCTTAGATATAGTGTACCTATATCTACACTTAAAACTGGACACATATATACCTATAAGTCACTCCTATGGCAGGCCTTAACAATCCTGGTGGCAGAGTGCTTTGTTTTATGTGAGATGGTGCTCTAGCATGAGCTGAGCCTGTCTGCAGCTGTCGGGACCAACTCCCTTAGCTGTTCCGGGATATTGCCATACCATATACTCTTAAGTGCATTATAATCCATCGCGGTTATGTGCTAACTTTGGTTTGGCTTTATCAAAACATTTTGTGTAAGGTGTCATACGATTTGGAATACTACCCCCTCGCCAGTCCTGGCAACGGGGGTAGCATTCCACCCTTCTAGAGGGAGAAGACATGTTACATTACTGAAACGCGGTTAATCCTAAACAGAGCCACAGCATCACAAAATCGATGCTGCTGCCCAGACACAAGTCTGACCTCCTGCTGCTGACCGAAACTTGGCAGAGGAGGCCTGGACAAAGGGTTTCCTGTCGCGGGGAGGTGCTACACCACCCCAGACAGGAGATAGTGTATTGGGACAGGGAGGGCTGAAAGAAACTAGACACTGCCTGGGGAGCACAAGGCTTCCCCTTGCATAATCCAGTCAAACCGGTTCTGGGGCTCTCCAGCCCCAGTCCTGGCGTGAAACTGGACAAAGGGAAAGGGGTGTAACCACCCCCTTCCCTGGTCCCACCCATAGGAGGGACCTTACAGGTAATCCAGCTCACTAGATTGGAATAAAGGTGGGAGCAGTGACAGCGCACATCAGATTATCCTGAACGAAACTTTGATACAGAACTCTTGACCCTTCGACATCCCACTCGACGTGGAAGACTGAAGAATCTCCCTTGTAGTCAAGGAGTGATCACCCTGTGCAAACAGGCACCATCCAGCTCCTCACCGTTTGCTTTGTTGCATTTCCCGCCAGAACTCGAGCGACAGAGATCGACAACACCAGCTTCCCTCCACCCTGCTGCTGATCGGCTTAAGAACTACCCCCGAGATCACCGCCGCAGGCCACAGTCAAAACGCTATTAAAATTACCCCCGAAGTCACCACCGCTGCCCGGGATTTGAATGCGCTGTGTAGTGCTGAGACCGGAAGTGCTGCGAGGAAGAGTGCTGCCCTGATCACCGCAGCCGGCCCGGCAGACCCGGGAAACACATGCATTGCCCCCCTTGAAGTCCAGAGCAGGGCCGCGCTGGGATTGGGCGCCGGCGGAGGGCTGCCTAGCAACGGAGACGTACGATTACTGCCAACGTAGGCGAGAGCGGGAGGGGCTGCCTCGCTCCTCAGCCGTGCAGCGTCCGCGGAGACAGAAGCACCCGGAGTGGAAGGAGCCTCGCACCGGCGCCACAACTGTCTCCCCAGGTAACGCCACAGTGCCACCAGACTGCTGCAAGGGGCGGGTTGCGGGACGGCCAGTTCCCAGGAATCTGGGCTTTATGCTTGCTCGGCTTTAGTCTCGGGAGCGGAATTCTTCTTGTGGCGTGCCAGGGATTGCTGCATTTGACTCGGGCCCCATAACTAGGTAGCGGGTCTGCCGGTGACTGAACCGCTTACTGTGTGGCAGCCCCTTAATAACGCGCCTGCCAGCGGGGTCAGTATTAAAACTGCCAGACCCTAGGTGGGGCATCGCTCAAGAGTGACACGCCCTATTAACCCCTTGATCTGGGCATTTTTGGCATAGACTACCTACGGCATTTCCCAGAAACCCATCGCCAGCATTCAAAAGGAATTCAGGCTCACAAATATTGGGCACACTGTGTAATCCACTGCATTTGGGAACTGTTTTGTTCTGTTTGCCCCAGTACTTCCCCCATACCTGAGACTGAACTGATAAATGCATAAAACTTGAGCCTAAAGAAATTGCCAGGACTTGAAGGATTATTTCCTCCCACAAAGAATACTGTCAGCGAGTAATACAATTTAAAAGTTCATTGTTCATGTGGGATATGTTTGTTGTTGATCTTGCCTGAAGTAGTGATAAAGTCCCTTTTTGGCCCTGAAAACCTTTTTACTATACATGGATCATTCTCACAGTATTTTTGGATCTTGTATAATCTTTAGATAAAGATACTTTTATTTCATATAAAAACTGGTGTGGAGTATTTTGCGGAGTCTTTATACTGTGTCACGGTCGGTGTATGTTACACAAATACTTTACACATTGCCTCTTAAGTTACGCCTACCTGCTTTGCGCCAAGCTGCCCTGTCGGAAGCAGTGGTCCCTACTTGGACTAGGGTGCATACCCCTGCAAACTAGAGACCCCGGTTCTAACAATGGGTTAATAGCATAGGGCTTAAATGGTCCCTCCACTGTCAGAGTGTGATAGTAACACAGAGACGTCATGCATATGATTCCATGCTGAATAGTTCAGCAGCGGCTCAGCTCACGACTACAGTAGCTCCTTGGCTGTCAAAGATAGGTTCCACTTTCAGCTGAATGGTCGTTGTGTTCCTGATCGATGCAGGGTCTGTCTAGACCCTGCACTGTTAATCACAACATGACGCAAGGCAAGTCCAGGGGCATTCAAATGGATGCTGAGCAGCGACTCTGCAAAAGGCTACTGCGCTCACGATCTCCAGAGAAGCAGAGCGACATCTACCCTGTGCTAGGAGAGATACCTAACAGGAGCCTACAGTGCCGTATAGTAGCGTACCGGTACTATCCCTGGCAAAAGAGAAGTGCCATTACTGATGGCCATAAAATTCGGAAGGGCCGGTACTCCGTACCGGTGAGTGCCGGCCCATTTAAAGCACTGAAGTACACTATTTGCAATGTCTTGCAAATAATAAGTTTTGTTCTTGTGAAATAGAAAGCTTTAACCAAGGTCCTTGGTCTCGAATGTAAGGCTGCGCTGTGTAAGTGTTGATTATTCATTCATTCTTGTGTACAACCATCATAGTGAAGCTGCATCAAGAGCCTGGCTATTACTTTGCCCTTGGGGTCCTCTTATACTTTTAATACATGCACACAATGATATCTGAAGATAGCACTTAATTTGCATTATTTTTAAGAGTGAGAAAGGCACTTCTTTCCAATATACGGCTAGAGGGAAATTATCTATTAACACTAAACAGGAGGCCGCCTCACCGGAACGGTCATGTTCTTGATTTAAATGGATTTAGATTGTATTATCATTTATTTTGACCTGTGGCAACCACAATTTTTGTTTTAAATTGAATTAACACCATTTGAAGTATTTGGATTAACAAGTGGACTAGACAAACTTTCTGATGTCAAGGAAGCGGGTGTCTAGGAATCTGGTATTACCTAAAACAAGTCTGGCATGTTCTATGAAATACTTGCAGGGCGCAGAATAATAAGCTCTGGGTTGCGCGTGAGCTGATTGTGAGCTAATCTGGCCCATGGAGGGAGGCATAGAAAGAGCAGGAGTCTCTGTCTCTATGAAGTGGCTGTCATAAAGAGAGCACGGTGTGTGCCCAGCATTTCGAATGAGGCCTTTAGTGCGGGCTCTCTCTCGACCCACTCCCAGGCGCTCTGAGAGCAGAGATCAGAGGGCCATGACTTGCTGCCCATCACAGAATAGGGCAGAGAGTGAGGGAGCTCAGCGTATCTCCAGCAATCTGGGTCTGCTACCACCCCGGTCTTGTGGCTCAGTGGACTAATGCATCCACTGCAGGGGCCTGTGTTCGACCTCATGGTCACAGGTTCAAATCCTGGCTGGTCCACTCAGCCTTTCATCCATCTGAGGTTGATAATCATGAGTATCATTGAGTTGGGTAACAAAAAACATCTGTTATTCAGCACCAGGAGACCCACGGGTGATAAGTGCGCTTTACAAATACATGTGTTATGTTATGCCCCCCTTCTTAAATGTGTTGCATTCCCGGATGGGGTAGGGAGGGGTGTGGAACAGAACCTCCCCCCTCTCAGGCCAATGTGTATACAGCGAGCTGGTGATTGCATCCTAGTTTATTCAGACTTCATGGTTGTGCTTCTGGATTAAGTAAACTTGGTACCAGCACTCTTTCTTTATTATGCTACAGTTTTTATGAAGCTACTTTGTTTACAAGAAGAAATGGCATTTTTTGACCTCATGTGCATTAATGAGGGATAACATGAGGACCCCCTTTAAAAAATAAACTGCAATAATACACCAATGTGAAGAACTCTACTCCAAAAGTGGATACCACAAAGAAACATCCTTCTTTTAATGATGATAGCAAATAAGCATTGGCAAAGCCAATAAGTCTCACCTATGCGAGAGCTATTGGGTTTGGCAAGGTCTTTTAGCCATATTGTACACCATTGTGGCTGCTATTTAGCATGGCTAAAAGTTAGTGGCATGGGGTGGGGTAGATAGGAGTGTGGTGATTAAGGTCGAGTAGAATGGGGTGTTGTGGGGTAGATTGGTGTACAGTGGAGTAGGAAACGAGTGGGATAGGGTGGATGGGGTAATTTGGAGTGGGATAGATTGTGGTAGATTGGAGTGGGATAGTGGGGTAAATTGGAGTAGGGTAGACTGAATTGTGGTGGATGTGCAGTTAAGAGTGGGATAGACTGGAGCAGGGTAGATCGGGTGGAGTGGTATATATTAGGGTAGAGTGGAGTGGGCTATATTGGGATAGAGTGTATTGGTATATATTAGGGAAGAGTGAGGTTAGGACAAGAAGATGACCAGGGATAATCAAGGAGCTGCGGGCAAAAAGAATTCCCTGAAGTATTTTGTGATCGGTTGAGATGTCTCAAAGTATACGCACATGATTATTTTAAAGAAATATGCTAAACCAGTCACAAGTAAGGTGAGGGGAGTTCTCATACCATGAGGCATTCCATGAAGGATGAGCTAGAGAGATTGGAAAGAAAGGGACAATTGAAGTGGAGTTGTCAGAGTGGGTGGCTCTAATGGTCTTGATGCGAAAGACTTTGGATAAGATTAGTTTTTGTGTGGATCTGAGGGGGTTGAACAGGGAGGTAGTGGTGGACATATGCCCTTTGCCCAATATCACGGACATGCTTGCACAAATGAACGGGGCAAAAATATTCTCAACCTTAGATCTTAGGGCAGCGTGCCACCAGATTGAGCTGACGGAATAATACAGAGTTTTAACGGCTTTCACTGCTCCCTTTGGGATGTTTAGATTTACTGGGATGTCCTTTGGATTGATTTCAGGGGTGTACGCTTTTCAAAGGCAATGAAGAGTATGCTGGAAGGGATGGTGGTGGTGGCAATTCATCAAGATGATGTGTTGGTCTATGGTGGTTCCCTTGAAGAACATGATCTACGTTTCAGGGAGATACTCGAAAGACTTAAGCAGAGAAGCCTCACATTGAAAGAGTAAATGCGAATTTGGATGTAAAGAAATAGTTTATTTGGGATATAGACTGACAGAACGGAGTGCTTTCCCCTAACAAGGATTTGGCAGACCCCCATCAGAAATTTAGCCATACCAGAGAACAAGGAGGACTTGGTCCAGTTTCTTAGTATTATGGAGTATTATGACATGTTTATAGCAGCAATGGCTTATAATATAAGAAAGATATGGGAAAAGGGGTGAGATATGAGTGGTCAACTGCGTGATGAGGAATTTACGGATTTCAAGGAGGCATTGTTGAGTGCCCATCCTTAGGAAGTTTTAATACACAGGATAGTCAGTACTGATCAGACACCAGTGGCAAGGGACAAGAGAGTGGTATTAAAGCAGGGTGAAGGGAGTGAGGAACACACCATAATGTTTGTGTCAAGGAGTTTGAGGGGTTCTGAGAATCACTATTCAGTGATTGAAAGAGAAGCTATTTTGGGCTATTAAAGAGTTGAACAATTTCCTATGGGGAGCAGAGTTCACGGTCCGAACAGATCATAAACTCCTTCAGAGAAATTCTTGGGAATGAAAAAAATCGAATGCAGTATCTAGCAGGGTCTGCAAATGGGTAATTTGTTACAGGATGTTAATTGTAGGGCTGAGTAGATGAAAGGAGATGAAAGTAGAGTAGCCAACTAACTATCGTGGTTGGTAGAGACTGAAATAACATCAGAGGAATCAGAAGATCAACAAAGAAATGCATGAATTTAAAGTTTGTGAAATCATCAAGGGGTGATGGGAAGAAACCAATCGCAAGGGATGAGGAGTTTATATATGTAAGCATACTCATCAAGGGGACGTGGAGTGAATGCATGGACCCATTGTAACAGCGATACTGGTAAGTGAGAAATGAGTTGTCGGTTCACAATGGTTTGGTGTGTAGAGGCTCAAAACTGATTCCTCCGGTAGTGCTGAGGAGTAAGGTGATGGAATCGGCCCACCAAGGGCACCTAGGTATTTGTAAAACAAAGAAAAAGCTAAGGTTACATTTCTGATGTCCAGGCTCAGTTACCCAGGTAGAGCGAGCATTCAGAGGGTGATTGGACTGTAAGAATAGTGGTAAAGTGTGCAAGTCGAGGACTCGGCCCATGACAATACAAGAGCCCCCAGAGCAGCAATAGGCACAGGTAGTAACCAGAAAGGTTGGACAATTCTATGTTTTAGTACTGATTGACCTATATTCCAGGTGGCTTGAGATTAGGATTACCCTGGGGGTAGAAACACAACATCTGAGCTATTAAGAGGGTGGTAGAATACCCAACTTTTTGAGGTGTCCTGCATGGGTCAATCATTTTAAAGAGTAGACAAAGAAAGTGAAGGAAGATTGGCAGACTTAACAACAAAGCTTGATCCGAAGAAAGATAACTTATGATGAGAGAAATTTGGTAAGGCAAATGGTAGTGACAGTAGGAGATTGGGTCAGGGTGAAACTACCCACAGGGTTGGTAAAATCCTCCAAGTACGGGCATCCACAAAAAAGTGCTTACAATATTTAAGAATGTGGTTAAACTTTAAGACTGGGGAAGAGTGAAGTGGGGTGGATTGGGGTAGAATAAGGAAGAGTGAAGAGGGGTGGATTAGGATAGATTATGAAGAGTGAAGTGAGGTGGAGTGGGGGAGACTATGAATTATAGTA